>NW_024609857.1:0-1200000 GCF_016920785.2 Ixodes scapularis | reverse complement strand
ACACGTTGGCTAGCCTTGATCAACCGTGTGAACCGGTTGCTTGAGCAGTGGGTTGCTGTGATCACTTTTCTTTGCTGCACCTGTTGACGCAAGCTCATCAGTGCGGACCGCTGCCTTGAAGCATTGCAAAACCCATACAAGGTGTACCTCCTCTTCCTTAAGTTTTCTTTGAAAAACTTCGCAGTCTTCAACGAACTGTTTTAATTGGAGAGCGTGTTGGCGGAGAGCGTGTTGGTGCATACTCTGCAAAAGGAAAGTGAGATAATATTCAAAGCTTTTCTCATGAACTTTGTCACCGCAAGAGACCTGCAAAGGAATGTATCTGACGTTAACGAAAATGATCCTATGGTGTATATTCCTCTGGAGCACGTTTACCTTGCAGGGGAATGTGAGCAGCAGCTGGCCGGCATTTAGGGGGACGGTGCACAGAAACCTGAATTCCGCGAGAGGTGTCTCGGCTTCTACATCACTGCAGTTCCGCAGTTAAGTCAAGACTGCCTTTTAAAAACCCCCTCATGAGAGAGAGAGAGGATTTCTTCCTACAGACATCGTACTATCCTATGAAGGCCGCGAGGAGTTGCCCTCGCTCAATCAGCTCGCGGAGGGGTTCGGATACAAGGGGAACGGGAAAGATTTTCAACTTTAATGGAGACAGTTACCCGTCCACGCTATCACGGACTCAAAAGGATGCGCGTTGCCATTTGGACATTGTCGTGATGTGGAAGAGGATCGAAGGAATTCAAAACTTCCACTATGACCCACAGTTTCAGAATCTCGCAAAGCTTGTGCAACTTTGTCTTTCTATTTCACATGCAAACGCGGATGCAGAGCGCATTTTCTCTTGGATGGGAGACGTAAAGACACGAAAACGTAATAGGCTGGGCAGTGACACCCTTAATGCGACAATGGTAACGCGATCCCGGTTTCACGCGCGAGGCGTTTGTTGCGACAGCTTCAAAGTGACGTCGAAACACCTCCTCCTTCACACGCACGAGAATACTCGAGTGGCTTAAACACGGTTCGAGACACCAAGTAAGGTGCTTGTGTGCGTCCACAGCTCGAGTAGGAGGTATTTCTTGTCGCAGTCTGTTTTCGGACTACCCACTAGTCGCGTATTTCTTTTTTCATGAGTTTGGCCTATTTTCGCTTTCTGGTGTTCGTACTAGGCACGTATTTATTTTATGTTTTGTTTTTGCATTGAGTCTTGCTGTTTCTTCCCTTCGTTCTGAAGTGTATTCTCATTTAGTCATTAAAAATCTAAGAACTTGGTATTGCGTTCAAAATATATTTTCATGCAGCTCTATGGGAGAATGTGCACTGGCCTCACAAGCACAGACTAAAAAGCTGAAGTGACAAAACATCATTGATAACAGAAATATGACGCAGGGAAGTGTGCAGGAATATTTGACATTTATGCAGGGAAAAAGTGCCCAAATAAGGAAATTGCACGCCCAAGAAAGGGAATACTTCAACGAGGCATAGAACATCCCTGCCTGCATTCCCTCTTACAACACTTCTTGTAGTACCTTACCGCCGCCACGCCACCACCAAGTCGCCAGAGTTCGTAAATCTGTGTTCTCTTCTTTCTTCTTCTTCTTCGGGTTAAGGCTCACCCTCGTGCGTGATGGTGGCACCTGTAATCGACAAAGTACCAAAGCAAGACACGAGGCCAGCCATTGGCCACTCACCACCACCACACCACTACACCCCGCAAAAGGCGAGGCCTCTACGCCGCCGGCACCGAGGCCACCGAGGAGGGACCCCATACCGCAGCGCCCTCCGCGGCGGCACGGAACTAACTGTTCCTGGTTCGAGGCTGGTTCCGAACACGATCTGTTCGCTAGCTCCCCGCGGGAACAGCGGCGAGTGACATCGCCTAAATGTGTTCTTCCACCGTGCGTGAGTCTGCATATCATGTTCGTTTTCCTCGAAGATGTAGTGAAACGCGAGAAAACACGAGAAACCTCCGACCAGCCGTGACGTCATAAAAGGATCTTTGTAATGTCTAATCTTTCAGTTACAAATTATAAAGAAAGTAATTACATTAGAGTAATTCAACTACTGTGATTCAATTACTGTCCAAGTATGATTAAGACGTAGACGGTAGCTCGATCGGATATAGACTTCCAGCGTATAGACCGTTTTACTGAGAAAGGTGTAAGAAAGAAAAGCGGAAAGGGCTGCTGGCGCTTTCCTCCTCACTGAGTGGTTTGGAACTAGTGAAAGACCCAGATGAACGCTTTGGACACGTGTGTTTCTCCTAGTTCGGTTTTTCTCTTTGCGGTTTCCTTTGTTTTATTTACTTCCAGATGTACTTGGAGCGAGCGGAATGAATGACGATAATCCCCCGGTCATGGGGACATCATTGTTCCGGTATTAGGCTGCACGAATAACAACAAAAAGCGCAGACTATTATCGGAGGACATCTGTCTCGAGCACAGGATCCGACAAGGCAACTGCGGCTGCAATGTCTTCGAACTATCGCTTTCCGAATAACCAAGACCTCCGGCGGCAGTGGGTTGCGTCCTCGAGCAGAAAATACTTTTCCTCGACGACATTTTGTTGACTGTGCTCGGGACATTTCGTGAATAGAGCGCGCACCGAACTTGCCGCTGTGCCTCCGATGAACGTTGAGTTTTGAGTGCACGCAATTTGAGTGCACGTTTTCTCGTGAGAATCGCTGTTTCAGCTTGTAACTTTTTAGTAACTTAAAGAGGAACTGAAGCGGTTCTCTATTTGAGGAAAAACACTGTAATCGTCTTCGTTTGGCCTCCAGAATCAGGAATATCAAGATTATTTTTTCAATTTGGTGCACGGAGGCTGCAGAAAGTGATTTTCAAAGTACAGCCGAAGTCCCTCCTTCCCGAGGCCTGACGTCCTATTAGGAGTTTTCGGAATCTCCGCTCTCGCGCATCTACATCGCCTATCAAAGCTATGCACGCGCACTCTCGCTATATTCAAGAAGGTCAGAAAGAGACGTCACGACTGGTGTCAGTGCGGGGGAATATACCTGGCACGCTTGCAATTGCACGCGCTGACCACACGAGCGACACGCGCTCGACGACTGGTGTCAGTGCGGTGGAATATACTTGGCTAGCTTGCAACTGCACGCGCTGACCACACGAGCGACACGCGTTCGGCGACCCAAAGATCCTAGTATGACGTCACGACTGGTCGCAGTTTCTTCGTGTTTTAGCGCGTTGAGATCTATCATCGGGGAAAACGAACGTGATATTCAGATTTACGGGATAAAAATACGCCCGAATTCGCCTCTAACTCGATTTTTTTTTTTTAAAGAAGTGTTTTGGCTTTTTCTTTTTTTTTTTTTTTAATTTATCGTAGTGCTGATCTTGCAATGGTGACGTTGGCTCGAGTTCATCATCTACAACGCTTAGTCCAAGGCTCATTTCCACCACCGGGCGTGGCTTGAAATTGTAGGAAAGTTGGTTCTATTCGTTTTCCTTAATCGAGATTTTCAGCGCAATAGCAGAGAGTGGTGAACTTACGTTGACCGTCACAGCGCGACCGGGTATCCTTACTTTGCAAATTAGTGCATAACGTAGCTGGTAAGAAAACTTAAACTTGTGTTACTGAATCATGCTCATGTTTCGATTTTGAATCGCTGTATCATTGATCGACTCCCTCCGGCAACGGGCACATCTCGACTTCGCTGTTTTCAGTTCTAGACAAAGGAGACGCTCGTCGACACGAGATTCTCAATTAAAACTTTTATAAACATCTCCAAGCCGGAGGGAGCGGCCTTCGATAGTTCCCAGCAATGCTCTTGTATCGCGCGTCCTTGCTCACATTATATTTCATTCCTCTGGACGACCCGACACGCCAAACATATTCGTGGTGTACTGCATCTGAAACGACAAAAATATTGAAGGGAAATTCAATCGCTGTGAGCTGGTACAATATTTTTAGTACTCACCTTCGATTTCTATCGGTGGCGCGTTCAGTGCCGCTCGTTTCCATTTCACCACACTGGCGGGTGCCATAATGCGGGGCAAGAAACCTCCCCAAATGAGTTTAAAAACGTTCCTAACCATTCACCATGGCCGCGCAACCTGACGCTCTCTAGATGGCGCTACAGTATTCAAAATGGCGCTACCCACGATAAAGCGGTCTAAACGAGGTAACACAGCAACTAAGATCAAGGCCATTCACGCCTTTAGGTCGCTTCACACGAAGCGACTGCGCGCCAAATACCAGCCCGATTTTCGGTTTCGTTCTGCCAAAACCCCGAGGAAAGAACACGCCCATTTCTTTTCCCGCACACGTTACACTGCTGTCTCTCGGCTATTAGAGAAAAATATAAAATGGACCTTTGACATCGCGTCCATATAGCATTTTTCGTGCTCCAATTAAGTGGCAACGGACCGCCGCGAAATGCGCGATTCAGAAAACCTAACCATCTTTAATCCACGTCGCCCGCATGTGAGCTTCTAAACGCATCGGGCAATCGTCGATTGAAGCCTCCCTCTAACGGATTTAGGCACCGACAGCTCGCATTTCAACGTGGATGTGGCAGTTTGGCAGATTTCGATCCCGGATCCCTACGCCCTGCGTGCCAAGTCCGAGGTCGGAGCGCGCTCCTTCCTTCTTCCCGTCCTCTCTCTCGGAAGTCCTTTCGGCGGCGGATAAATCTCCCGGTTTTGGCGGCTGGGACATCACGTTCGCGCGGGGGGCTCCCAGGTGTCCAATTTGTAAAGGCCGCTCCCGCGCCGCGCTGCCGTCTTTGGCCCTCGCTGCAGGAGCAGCGCGGGCCAACCGGCCTCGGGGGGCCTCGTTACGGTCCTCGGCGGCCGGAGTCACGGCCGCGGGCCCGAGCGGGCGCACGGAGCCCGGGCCCGCGGGCCGCGCAATCTGCCGCTGCCAGAGGTTCACCGTTTCACTCGAGCCGCAGTCAGCCTGCTCGTACATCACGCAGAAGACGCGCTGTTCGCCGCAAACAGGATGACAGAAGTATTGGCGGGCACTCCCCAATCATGTTCCAAGAATGTTTGCTTCGTATACACGATTCGAAAAGGTCTACAGGCACGTTTTGTATGGCCATTGTGACAGGTCCGTCATGTAGAAGAAAGGCCTCAGACAGTGTCTGCAGGACGTCTTTTGTAGCATGTATGAGCAGAACGTGAGCGCGGCTTTAGGGGTTCGAAGGTGCGGTTCACGTCCGGTGTCGGCTTGGCAGTCGGTCGCTCGATATCCTCGGAGTACTCGGGCTCTCGGAGGTGCCTGGTGAGTTCACTCGAGGTACCGCAGTGGACAGCTTCGCGAATTGTATTTTTGAGGCACTAGTTTCCAAGTACGAGTACGAAGTTCCAGCAGAACGAAGGGTCCTGCATTTTGCTTTTGAATTTACTACTGATGGTATAAACTCATCGCGAAACTTCCAAGTCTCATTTAACCACCGTACACCCCACATCATTCTCTCTTTTCAACACCCTCCACACCAAGTGAGGCCACCAGGTTAGGGATGTAAATCAAAATAAAATGCGTTTGAAAAAAAAAAAAATCAACTGGAGCAAGTTCCATACCTTCACTCCTGTATAAAACGAAGTACGAATATCGGAGTAGTATTTTTTGTTATCTCCTTTTCTTTCATTTCGACGTCTGCACAGAAAAGGGAAAAGCCACTCGCAGCATTCATCTGTATGCTGAACACTTTGCCCTTCTAACGAATAAGTCCTCTTATTTTAAGGGAGGCTAAAAGTACATAAAATGTAGCTTTCTGGTTGTTTTCTTCTTTTTTTTTTCTTTTTTTTTCTCGCTTCGCATATCAAACCGTCAGACACCAGACGGGTTTCAAAAATCATCGACGAAATTTAAAAAAAATAAGTGACAAAACAAAGCGTTCGATTTGTGCCTCGTTCACTTTGACTCCACTAACCCTATCTGGCATTGATTGGGATTAATTTAATTTTTATTTTATATTTTTCTTCATCCCGCTTTAGGTAGAAAATTTCCAGCGCCAGTTTCCTGGGAATTTATTTCACATTTTCTTCCGCCACGACGACCCGAACTTCATTGTAGGCTTAGCTTTTCCACTGGCGTGTTTTTGAGCATCGATTTTTTAATTAGGGAGCAAGCTTCGCTAGGTAAAATCTAAAAAAAAAAAAAAGAGGCACCTCAGCGTTCATTAACATTTAAACTGTGCAAGTTCAAAATATACAGGGGTTGCTGCGTGTCGTAAATGAACTAATGTTAAAATGATTATTTTTTTATCCAGATGATTTTCGTATTTAATTGGTCGATACGTACTTTTTTTTTTTTTTTTTAAGCGGGCGACTATTTTCTGAATGCCCTTGTACTTGGAACTCGTCGGCCGTGTAGATAATTGGTGGGAGAATAATCGTACCCGATCATTTGGCTAATGAACTTTGTTTTGTTGATAAACTTTCAAGTGAGGGGTTTTAGTGGTGCATGCCGTGACCAATGAAGGTAATCCTTACCACAGGTGCCCCCTCTTTTTTTTCTTTTTTTTTCGGTTTGCGTTTGGCACTGCGCTAGAAGATGTTCTTAGAATATTTTATTTTCGTTTTATGTCACTTATAGGGCTATGAAAATATTTTTCCAACTTTCTTTATTATTATAGTTCCTATAGTAAAAGTCTGCCTGTTCCTACTATTCAGAATAGGAATTTATTTCAGTCACGGTGAATCAACTTTTACAGGAAAAAGAAAATACCGAGTCGGCTTTCCTATTCGACCCAGTAGAGAAATGACCATGCATTTTCGTGTGCCGCGATGTAATGGGCAGCGGAAGTGCTTCCGGTGCCCGCTCTTCCGGCTCATGGCCAGAGGCGCCGAAGGCGGCTCATATAGAATTCTCGGGAAAGAACTCTGTTATTTTCTGTCATGAAACAGACTATTTTAAGGGAAAGCACGATAAGTAAAAAAGAGCACGTCCGTCTTCGATATTCGTGCTTGGGGACTTTCCTCTGCCTCTACCTGTTCTTGTCTTGGCTTCGTTCTGGTTTTTGTACATGGCTCGCTATGTCGCTTGAAGGTTCCGAAATTGAAATTATTATTTTTTTTGCAAGAATTCACGGATCGGAAGCGAGAACTACATCACCAGTTGGCCTGTTACGCTGCGCAGTGAAGCCACGTTCGGCAGGTCAGAGCTAAATTGTCTGTAAAGGTCAGGATAATAAAAAAATTAATTGACACGAAATTGTATCTATTGGCCCGTATACGACAGAAAGCCGCGCATTTCAATCTTTTTTTGGAGTTGCACACACAGAAAGTCCCAAGCTCGAGAACGTACAATTGTTTCCACTTCTAGGGTTTCTTCTGTCAAATGACGAGGACGAAATGGTACACTCGCCGCACGGACTTGCACACGTTACTGAAAAGAGTAATTCATTACAATTACAATTACTTCAATGTAAAAACTAGTAACCGGTTACTATTACAATTACAGCCTCAAAGAAGTAATAGAAAAATTACTAATGTAATCGATTACTTCCCACGTAACTTTTCATTCAACTTTTTTGTTTTATTACGGTAGCACATATACACGTTTAAATAGGTGTTCCGCATTTAAACATTTCTTTCTTTTTGTTTTTGTTTTTTTTTTGTTTTTTTATTGCCCTTTACACTTTGTTCAGTTTCAGCAGCAGTTGTATCTCGAAGCTTGCGTCGGTCATCCGTCAACGGATCTTGGTGTCATGAACAGAGCTCCTAGTTTCAATTGGCACAGTTGATGGAGGGATATTATTCGGGAACTAATATTAGGTACGAAGACATAATTTTGACAAAAGCATTAAAACCTACCAAATAAGAACTAAGAATATTGATGTTCAAAAGTGATACCCCTTAAACCAGTCAAAAGCTCGTAAGAGCATGCTCATGAATTCGAATACAAACTGTTCCCTGGTTAAAAGATAAAAACTTTTCAAAGACACGGACAAGAACGAGAAGGTAGACGAACAGCGGCGCAGCTGGAAGTATGCCTGGAAAATAGAGAGGCCAGTATAAATCTGGAGCTTGTCAGGTAAAGCTGCCGAGCGAAGCTTGCTAAGCATCCTAGAAATTAAGGGTGTTATAATCAAACATTTTAAAATAGCGCAGTAAAATTATCATCATAACAAAGAAAGCACGTTACCTTTATGTGCGTCCGCAAGCTGGATTTGGTCGCCCCTGAACATGAAATAATCTTTAGTGACCGACAACGCAAACATTCGAACGTCACATTGATTGTATCTATCACGTTAGGTGCAAGCTGAGGACACGGAGGATCGAGGCCTCGTTCCTCAATACTCCTTTGCAGGCACGTAGCCAGAGGGGAGGCCCATGGGGCCCGGCCCCCCTCCCCCCGAAATCTTCCATTTTGCATGGGTCCTCCTCTCCCCCCTCCCCCTCATACAGCATTTTGTCATGGGTGGGCTCCCCCCCGAAACAAAATCCTGGCTACGTGCCTGCTCCATAGAGCATAGAAAGCGGAGAATAGAAACCTTATAGGTGACAAAATCTTTATATAAAAAAAAAAATCAATGACATGTTAAGGAATGTTTAGGCAGTAGAAAGGAGAAAACCAGCGCAAGGCTTGGAGTGGAGAGGAGGGTATCTCCTCTCTGTTTCGTTTTAGGTCATTTTGGCGAAAGGAGCACAGAGACAACCTTTCGTGCCGGAGTCAGGCTGAAGACTGAGGTCTCGTTTATTAAAGATACAACGAGATAAAATAAGAGACGCCTCGGGTACGGGGCGCTCAGGTTACGTTCGAAGCGGAAAACGGCTCCGCGCGAACGGCGGTTCTCGTTTGCTTTCAGGGACTCTGGAGCTCGCGAGCGTCGGCGACTCCATTTCTCAAGCTTACGTCTGCTTCCTCCTCTTCAGCTAGCACATGTTGCTTAATCTTTTCACTGGTTTTGCCCAGAGCTGAGGGACTCCAGCACCTCTAACCCCTCTCGCAAAAAAAAAAAAAAAAGAAATGCAGAAAAATTGTAATGGGTAAATTTGTAATCGATTACAGCAAGAAAGTAATTGAATTGCAAGAGTCGTTACTCCTTAAGGAAAGTAATTGAAGCGTTACAAAATGACAGTCAAATGCAATCGATTACAAGTAATCCCTTATTTGTAATGCATTACGTACAAGTCTGACTCTAAGAAAAAAATACTACCCTGGCTAGTCAAATTGGGGCATTGGAGGCTTTGACTACCACAAAGAGCGAGTGACTAGCCTTTGGGCGAAGGGACGATCCAAAACCGCTGTGGAATGACAACTTCCTGCAGGTGACGACGGGGGAGGGGGGGGGGGGGGTTCACTTTTGAACCTGATACTCAGGTGCAGACAGAACTGTAAGTGGAGTGAGTCTTAACAAAATTGAAAGAGAAAGTTCTCTCCAGTGGCGTCACAAGGGGGGGGGGGGGGGGGGGGGGGGGGGGTTCGCGTCGGGCTACCGCCCGCACCCGGGTGCCGCTGACCCTAGTGACGCCACTGGTTCTCTCCAACCTGTACCACACGAGGTATAACAGGTTTAAATCAATCACGTGCAGGCAGAATTCTAAGTGGAGTGAGTCAAAACAAAATATTCTGTAAGGACGGACGGCAGTGTGTATACTTCTGGCACACACACTGCCATCCTCACAGGATATGGGTACTGTACCGGTGTCTGGAAACGGATGCTTTGTGTGTCTGATGGCGCTTGGAAGACGTCGAATAGGCGTATGCGCTCTATTATCTCACTGGGCCGAAAAGCCGTGATGTTTTAGGCCTTCCCAGGGTAGTCGAGCGTCGCTAATTGGCCGCCATGTTGCTTTAGGGGGTAGTCAAAATTGACTACCTGCTTTTTGACTGCGTATGGGTTCCTCATTTTTACCCTAGGGGTCGTTATATTTGGCACAACTTTTTACTACTCCAAAGGTAGTCACACAGACCACATTTTTTAAAAAAAGTGTATGGTAGTGATGTACTTCAAGAAACTGAAGTTAAGGATTTGAACTATAGGGCTGTTTTTCTCGGCCAGGGGGCGCTGTAACGTCCACGAGATGCGACCACAAAAGAGGCGCCTCCGCTAGCATCCGTGAGACGCGACCATTTAATGCTGACGTGAAGCGGCGTCCTAGCGTCTCCCATCACGCACGATCCGCAGGCGTAAACTAGCGTCTCTCGGCGTCTGTCTACGGGCACCAACGGAGTGTTTGAAAGAACGCGACTTGGCACAGAATGAAACCGCGACCTAAAAATATTCGATTTCGCTCGCCGGGGCGCTGCTTGAAACTTGGGAGCCTCTAAAACATATTTTTACGTTACTTTCTTAACAATCATTGAAATACGTATTCCATAATCCACCTGAAAACGACACAGACGATATCGCTAAGAAGAATATATTCTTCCTTGTGAGTGAGGGACCTGTTCAAAAACGGGGGTACTAGTTTCAATTATCTCTGCTTCCCTTCCGTGGAACGTGAATACATCAATGCCCTTAATTTGCTTTCACGCATCTCAACTGCACGCGCTTATGTAGTTCCAAACTTTTTCCGTAGCACTTTGTGTGGTGTCACGTAACAGCCGCGGAGACTCGCGCTCGTTTCCGCCTTCAAAGCGTTCGAGTTTGAGTGTAAAGTTGCTCACACTTTCACCAGTCTAAAACTGCCTTCAAAGTTACGCTTGCACCGGCCAAACATCGCTGGCTTACAAATTCTATTTGGCAAATGGCGGGCCTCTTACTACCAATGAGGGCAAACTCCGTTCAGAATGTTTATAAGTCAAGTAACGGTCCGTCCGCACGTCGTCCGCTCGACGCTTGCGAGCAAACGTGATCGCAATGGCAGAATCTCGAGCGTTGCTGGCGCAGCGGCTTCCGGCAGCGCGTCCTAAGTGGGGATCAGCGCTCGACGTCAGCAAAAACAATTCTCCAAGCTGGCGCAGTGTCTACGAACGGTCGCATGTTTAATAGAGAAATGCTGCAGGTTAGATGTCTTAGAAGAGGTTGATCACGTTGGTTGTAATTAGACGCACTGAAAGTCTTAACCCGTTTGGCGACTTGGTAAAAGGCTGCGGCTTGAAGTTTAGAAGGACCGGCCGCATATACTTTCAAATCATAGAAAGAAGTTTCATCTTTAAGAAACTGCACGTTCATCCGGTCTTTTCGCGTAGCATTTGGGATTTGCTTCTCTTCTAAAGAAAGATGTCTATGTAGTGCAGCTAATAAAATTCTTAGATTGTTAGATTCGAGTTTGCCAACTTAAACTGAAACTAACTATCAACGCAAGATATGAACGGGTCAACTTAAGAAAAGTTAGTGTCCTGTCTGCTTAGCACCAGCTCCCTGGCTACAGTGCTATGTGCTTCGAGGCGAGTCTTCGCGAATGTTGCGAGGGGAAACATTCAAATTTCCAAGAGCAAGTGGGCCTTCACTGGCTCTGAGTGCATTGTTAAAAAGGTTTTTCAACTCCAAGAAATTAAAAGATATCGAATACATTAACTTAAACGGTGTTTGATTAACGCCACCTAGAATAATGAAAGCCCCTCCACATGGTCTCCTTTCTCTCTATGAAACGTCATCAGAATCGGATCGTACTAACCCGGCTATTGGACCCGAGCCCGACCTTCGACGCCCTGATTGGACACGAGCATCAGCCGAACGCTGACACAGAATTCGGGCCCAATCTCAAGCCTCGATCGATCTGACAGTGATGGCACGTGCGGAGGCCTTCTGTTTAGGTAATGTTGGTTTAACCCGCAAGACACTTGGGGGCACGTGGAAATAATGGTATTCACTTTCGGCCGCCTATGCATCGTTCGGAAATCGGTGGCCGTATATACGACAAAATCAGCAAGAACACTGACGATCTACCGTATTTACTCGAGTAATAGCCGCACTGTTTATGAAGAAAACCTGAGTGTTCGCTTTTCCGCGGAGCATGCGGCTTGCCAATCACCGCGATCGGCAGCATGATTCCAGCGCTGTTCAGGACAGAGATAACGTCTTCGCGCGAAGATACCATCTGTGAAGATTGCATCTGTATGGAGAATCGTGTTCTCGATCTACTTATTCGCTATGTTATTTATGCGCAACGCGATGACCGGCTGTATATGTGTTCTGCGGGAAAGCAGACGCTAGGGTCTTGTTGGGTCTTGTTCATAAATATGCGGCTATTACTCGAGTCAATACGGTAATAAGGTTACGTGCCCTACACGGTTTTCTTTTTAGAGCGCAGCTCTTAGGGGCGCGTTCCCGGCTTGAGCGGCGTCGGCGTCGCCGTCGCCGTCGGCGTCGCCGTCGGCGTAACCAACGTCATCCCAAGGTCACTTGACCCCCAAGGTCATCCCAAGGTCACGTGACCCCAAGGTCACCCCAAGGTCACGTGACCCCTCCCCAAGGGTCATCGGGGGTCACGTGACTCCCCAAGGTCACCCCAAGGTCACGTGACCCCTTCCCCAGGGTCACGTGACCCCCGATGACGTCATCAGTGACGTCACTAATAACGTCACCGGCATCCGCATCGTCATCATCACTGATGACGTCACCGGCATCGTCATCGTCATCATCGCTGATGACGACATCAATGACGTCACTGATGACGTCACCGGCATCCGCATCGTCATCGTCATCATCGCTGATGACGTCATCAGTGACGTCGCTGATGACGTCACCGGCATCCGCATCGTCATCGTCATCATCGCTGATGACGTCATCAGTGACGTCACTGATGACGTCACCGGCATCCGCATCGTCATCGTCATCACTGATGACGTCACCGGCATCCGCATCGTCATTGTCATCATCCCTGATGACGTCATCGGTATCCGCATCGTCATCGTTACTGATGACGTCATCCTCTGGGGGTCACGTGACCTAGGGGGGTCACGTGACCCCCACCCAAGGTCACTTGACCCCCCCCAGTACCCTTCCCTCCCCCTCCTCAAGAGCTGCGCTCTAATTCGGCGTTACAGGAAGTTGTAAACGGCTTTCACTTTTTTTGTTACATACATTTCAGAGCATAAATAAAATTTAAAAAATCAAGCAAAAACAATTGCGCGGAGGACTAGTCTTTAACATCCAGCCCATTGGAGGCAGAGGAAGGAGGCAAAACATGTCGGTTGTTTGGGAAGCGCGTGCGAAGTGAAGCCGCCTAGATTGGCATTTAACGAAGACGCAACGCAACGAGTGCGGCGCACAACGCAAGCAACTCGACCCAGCAGCAGCAGCAGCAGCCGCAAGGAGGGCTCCGATTCAGCACGTCGCGAGGCGCAGCCCTCGTGCCGCGACTGCTCCTGTCCCGATCTGCCTGCAGCCTTCCGACGTGGGCCGCCACCGCGAGCGCGTCCCGTCGGCGGTGCGCTGTCTGGGCGCCTGTCCCGGCTTGACAGTTTAATTCGGCGGCCCGAGAGGTAACCCGCCTCTCTTTTAATTATCCATCGGCCGCAGCTGAAGCTGGCGTCCCTGGCCGTGGATTATCCTCTTCTTGCGGCGCGCTGTCACCCGTCGTCGCTCCCCCGCGCAGCAAGGCGCTGTCTCCAGCAACGCAGGAATGCTGTTTGCTTTATCCCCGAGAGAAGCAGCAGCGCTGTATTCGAAACTCCAGAGGTGGTGACGCAACCCAGCGACAAAGATGTGAGGTTTAAAAAAAGAAGAGCTCGCGCCTGTCGAAATGTGCAGCGAAAACTTGCGCGACCTGGCGGCGAAAACGTGAAACGGAGGAAGGAGGATTAAATTCGCACCGTTGGAGACGCGAATACTTCTCACTGCCGGCAATAGACCGATCACACGAGCGTTCCACGGATGCGTTACGCTGCAGTAACTTTAGTTCAGAGGAGGCCGGCAGCGTCTCGAAACGCCTCGTGCGGTGTCATGCTTTGCACGCGCAGTGCTTCCCTGAGGTTGTCCCAGGGGCGGATTTAGGGGGGGGGGGGCGGGGGGGGCGGCCGCCCCCCCCAAGACAATTCTGAATTTTTTTTTTTTTTTTTTTAGTATTTGGTTTTGGTCAAGTAGCGATTATTTGGTCAGCAAACTAGATCTGTGCTACCGACGCAGGACAGTAGATTCGGCCTTCTGTTTTTCCTTGGCAACGTCTTTGTTATTTAATAAAAAAAATGGAGAGACAGGAGTGGACAAGTTTACCAGACGCGAAATGTACCGGCGAAGGGAAAGCGGTGTTTGTTCAAAGTTCAGAACCTAAGATAGCAGCTTTGCGGCGCGGGCTCGTCCAAAGCGTCTCTCCACCCTGTACGAAGGCGGCGGCTTTGGTATCGAGGCTCCCTCCTCCCTCCGTCCCTCTGTAGAGCCATCCTGTGCCGCTGAATTGGCACCACTGGTTGAAAGGCGAAGAGAGGCGGGAAAAGTCCACTATTACCGCAAGACTCGGATAAAGGGGTGGAGGGGAGGTTGTTCGGTGTCGACGCCCAGCCATGTCTCTCGGGTAGCATGGTCATCTCGCTGGCGTCCAGCCTTTCTCACTTCATAGCAAAATATGTGATCGAAGACGACCATCTCCCGAACAATCGGACCTGAAGACGACGATTATCCCCCCACTTTGGAATCCTGCGAATGGGGATGGGAAACATCTCCAAGGTCTTCAATTGGCTGCTGGACGCTCCCTGGATTGTTTCCCCGCAGACAGCCGGCTCCGTTTAATCTCCCCTCCCGCCACCGTGGCGGATAAGAATCGGGAAAGCACGGAACACACATTGTCGCGTTCCGCCGCCTCGGCGCCAGCCGCAGGTAGAAGTCCGAAGGGTTGACACGTGACGTGAGGGAGAGGAGTCCTTGAGCGGCGCTTCCCCGGAAGCGACTGACGCCAGCCAGACTGGCAAGGCCCCGAGCGTTCGGCTAAGCCTGGGCGAAACCTTCCCCCAAAGTGGTCTTAACGACTGGGAAAATGCTTCGATGACCTTCCCACGCACTCACACACACATGGAGGTGGGACGGGTCATAACAAGGTGTTGTTGAGATGGCGATAGCGAGGTCAACAAGAAATACAAAGAGAGCGCGCATACCAAAGCTCAACTGGTTCATTTTCGCTTCCCGTCTTAGGCGACGGGCATTCCCCTCTCCTCGGCTACGTTCTCCCGAAGCGGGAGGAGCGCAGCAAGGCCACGAGGCAGGGCGAGTTCTCTCGAGCGGTCAGCAACGTAGGTCACCACATTGTACACGCGTGCGTGTGTGGGCTCTGAGTGATGCGCCGCCGGGCCTGAGCGAAGGTAACTCGGGAACGCCAGCGCTCACGTTTCACAAGTTAGGAACGGTCGGTCAGGCTACTTTGAAGGGGAGTCAGTTGGCTAGTTTAGAGCGCCGAGAACAGTGCAGCTCCAAGATCCGCGAGGGAAACCAAACGTGGACTTCTTTACCGTGTTGCACCATTCATCCCTTCTCCGTCGCGGATCGCTGTTTTTCAGTGACGATTGACATGGAAGACGTGGTGACGCGCACGTTCGAGCTTAGTGGCGGCGCTTTCGACCTGTCGTTCACACGTTCACTCCTGGGCAAAACAGTGATTCGGCCGGTAGCGAGAAAGTGCTGTTGACCTCCAGAGACAAAGTGAGCCCAAGGCGGATGAAGTAACCGGGAGTCGAGTTCTGCAGCCGCTACAATGGTGAGTTGCACTTTAGGCCGTAAAATGACGTTGCTCTTTCGACAAATCATAACGAGGCATTTTCTGCACTTCGCTCGCGTATGAGGTGGTTGGTAGCCGTGACCCATGCCGGAAAAGTAATTGACATAGGTAGTAAGGAAAAAAAAAAGCTAAATGAAACGTGTGGACTGTTCGTTTCTTTTCCACCATCCGCAGCGACATAACGAAAACGTCGCGCTGCAGACATTAATTGTTTCCTCCTCTTTCTATGCATAAAAATTAGTCATAGACTGTGTGCGGCGTTTCTTTCGGTCGATGGATAATCAAAATATTTATGCGAAATTTGCTCACTAAATCCTTTCGTGGCGTGGAAAGACACTGATGGTTTTAAGAACCCCCAGCCAACCAGCGTTTGGGACTTGGTATGTTATATTGAGCTATTTTTTCTAATAGATTTTCTTTGTATTTGTGTACGCAGCCTTTACTACTTTCACGTTCTATTTACACTTCGGCTTGAGACGCATAAGATCGCACAGCTGATATTGGTAATTAGTGCTGATTCAGTCACTCGTGGTATTTATAAATTACGTCACTTATGAATGAGTTCTATCTGTTTAGTAAAACAAGTTGTTTTTACATAGAGTGAAGATGGTCCACCAAAGTCGTCCAAGCGGAAAAGTACCACTCTGCATAACTTCTTCCAAGCTGTGCCCAAAAAGATTATCACTGAGGCAGACATTGCAAGCAACGACTCGAAGCTCACTTTGAAGTCTGATGGCGTGGATGAACAACTCAAGATTGAGGCTCTCCCGTCGCCCATGGTCAAGAATTCTGACGGAACTACCCCACTAGATCCAGCCGTCCACACAGTTCGGAATCCAGCGGCTGACTTTGGTTTGCAATATGACATTGGCAACTTCGTTGGGGCGAGGCCAGACGACCACACCGTGGTTGGCTTACTCGAACACCATTGGATGCCACCTCAAGGTTACTCCTTCCCTTTCTCCGAACACAACAAGGGACAGACAGTCGAACGGAGGTACGTCAGAAGTGACCACCTGCTGAAATATCCTTGGCTGGTTGTCTCGGATGCCAAGGCAGGTTTGTTCTGCAAATTTTGTCCTCTTTTTGCCACCGGGCACATGGGGGGTAAACACAAGACAGTTGCCCTTCAGGCTCTTGTAACGGAGCCTTTGAAAAAATTCGCGAAGCTTCTGGGGAAAGATGGAGCTTTGGAAACCCATTCCAAAGCTAGATATCACATCGAAGCAGTGGAAGCGGGCAAGGCTTTTCTGAAAGCTTGTCGCGACCCAGCAAGGGTCGTGGCAAACCAGATCGATACACAGCGAATGCGGCAGGTGTCTGAAAACCGCGCGCGGCTTGTCTCGATTGTCGACAACGTTGTGTTCTTGGCCCGGCAGAATATTGCCTTCCGTGGACATCGGGATGACGGCCCAGTGGTCACTGGGAAGAACGGCAATGACAGTTCAGAGAATGGAGGAAACTTCAAGGAGCTGCTGCGCTTCAGAGTGAAATGTGGTGACCATGCCCTCGAAAAACATCTCTCCACAGCCACAGGAAGGAAGATGTTCACAAGCAAAACAACTCAAAATGCCCTTATTGAATGTTGCGGAGACGAAGTTCTGTCCGTGATCTTGGCACGAGTTCGGCAGAGCAAATATTATGGCATTATGTTCGACGAGACAACCGACGTGGCTCACAAGTCTCAGCTATCTCTTGTTTTGAGGTATGAACATGATTTAAAGATCAGAGAAGATTTTGTGGGTTTCTTAGATCCTCGAGAACTCAAGCCTCAAGATTCAAATCAGAATCGGAATTCGCCCATGTCGGACAGCGGGTCCGACGAGGAAGAGCAAGACGAAGACGACGCACTGGAGCCAACACTGACTGGTACCAAGCTCGGAAAAATCGTGCTAAGTCTACTGAGGTCATTGTCTCTCAACCCCAAAGGCTGTGTAGGCATTGCAACAGACGGATGCTCAGTAATGACTTCCGAGCTCTGCGGTGCCATTCAGGAAATCCAAAAAGTAGCCGTGCATGCAGTTCGATGCCCCTGCTTCAACCATAGCTTGAACCTTTCTATATCCAAAACATCAACTGTGCAAAGTGTCCGAAACACCACCGGGACAATGCGGGAAGTCATTGCGTTTTTTACGGCCTCGCCCAAGCGTAACGCCGTTTTGAAACTCCAGCTTGGCAAACAGCTGACCAAGTTATGCGACACACGTTGGGTCGAACGTCACGACGCTGTTTTGCAGTTTAGAGAGAGCCTGGGAAGCATCGCAAAGGCGTTGGAAACGGTTTCGCAATGGCGAGAACCAAGCTCGGCTGCCAAGGCAAGATCACTGCTTATCTCAATCCTGGATGCCGAATTTGTAATTGCAACCGTAGCTCTCTACGATGTACTCTCAGTCACGCTTCCCCTAAGTCGGCTGCTCCAAAAGCCGGATCTGGAAATGAACAGTGCCTCGGACATCGTAAAAGACACGATCGTCGTCCTGAGCGAAAAGCGGAACCCATTAAACGTCGAGAAGACTTTCAGAGAAATTTTCGCGCATGCAGAAGAAATTGCCGAGAATATGGGAGCGCAACTAGATGTGCCTCGTCTAGTCCAACGACAAATGAGCTGCGAAAAATTGCCTCCACAGACAGCCGAGTCATACTTCCGCGCACATGTATACATTCCTCTTGTGGAATCTGTCGTGGAAGATCTTAAGCAGCGTTTTCCGGAAGAGGTGCTGGAGGTGTACAGCCTCAACACACTTTTGCCTCGCCATGTGAATGAGAAGGGAGCTGAAGCAAAGCTCAGCATCCTGGCGGCAAAATACGGCGTGCTCCTCGGAATGGGGGACGTAGCTTTGCAGACCATCATCAGAGCCGAATTTTCACTGTGGGCGGCGAAATGGAGACGCGAACAAGAGAAGGGGCCTCTTCCATCGACAGCTGTGGAGACACTTGAAGAGTCGGAGCCAGAGCTCTATCCGAACATCAGGACTCTGCTGCGCGTTCTCGCTACACTGCCCGTTAGTGTTGCGACGGCTGAGCGGTCTTTCTCCACCCTTCGTCGAATTAAAACTTGGATTCGATCGCGGTGCGGCGAAAAGAGACTCAACGGTCTTGCCCTCCTCCACGTCCACCGAGACGTGAACGTCGACCAAGAGAAGGTGGTAGACCGCTACGCGCAGGGAGCACGACGAAGGAAGGCGATGTTCGTGCTCTGTAGAACATTTAATTGGATAACTTGTGTAAATAATTATGTCTCTATTTTATCCTCCCCAAATGTAGGTTTTTTTTTTTCTTCATCTCATTAGATAAACATGAATCTGTTTAATAAATAAGTTTAATGTTGCTCCATGCAATTTGTCTAGGCACTGCGCTGAAGACCATTTGAGCTGGCATTTTTGTTTTTTTATTGGTTTCACGGATCCACAAGACCATAAAGAATCGAACAGAGTTTAATTACTCCAACAAAATGCTCACTTTTCTCAAGAACTCTGCATTTTCGAGAGTGAGTCAATAAAATAACAATGCAATTAAGAAGGTATTTTGATCACGTTCGTCCAGGATTTAGAAAGTCTCCATATTATTCGGCCGTCTTACATTTGTCTTGCTAACAAATCCTTTCCTCTCCGGTCTTTGTGGTGTTTTTTTTGTTTTTGTTTTTTTTTTGTCTAAATTGATGTATCTTGTTTGATCGAGTCCCTGCACAAACTCTTTCACACCGGGTGCCTCAATTGCCCGTGTTGCTTAAATGGTTTAGACAAAGAATTTAGAACCATGCATACGTATGTCTTTCTCTATCTCTATTTTTGTTTTTTACCACTTATAGTGCTAACCTTTGAACCACTGAAGCAACAGGTGCGGGTTTATATAAAAGAACAAGAAACTAATACAAATTTGGTGGGAATTTTTAGGCTGTAACAAACGCTAAAACACGATTAATAGTTGCTTTTTGTAGGTGCCTCAAAAATCGCTAGCCCGCGAGCAAAAAAAAAAAAAAATCCTCACCGCCCCCCCCAAACCTTAGCCATAAATCCGCCCCTGGGTTGTCCGTGCAAAAAGAACTTCCCTCGGTGCATTGCGACAACGGCAGCGTAACCAAACTGTCTGGCGATATCGGTCTATTAGATGTCAATGGTACCTCAGTCGCTGACACGAATTTGTTGTTCGCGTACCGTGTCGTAACATTTTTTCTGCCGTAAAAGAAATTGCCGATTCCGCTTAATACGGGCTCTGTACACCCAGGAGGACCCGACTATTGATAATGTTTTGATTTTAGTAACACCAGAAAGTAGAATTTTATTTAAACTTTCGTTACCGACTTTTTTTTTTTTTTTTTAGCCTTGGGGCTAAGCTAAGGGCCATGAAGGCGACTACAAAAGAAGAAAAATTGGTTGGTTGCTTAGCTAATTAACTAAAAAATCTTCAATTAACTTTTTTCAATGTTCGTTGTTAGGGAATAATGTGGTTGAAGAATTGGTGCCTGACCTTATTCCAGAACCATGGCGTGAAATTTCGAATGGAATATGCGCAGTGGGTAACACGGGACGAGAGACATAATGTTTCGGCACGGCTTCAAACTGTAACTACCTAAGCCCGCAAAGAGCGTCCGTGACGTCGATACTTCCCCTCTGTGCTTGCGTCGCACTGTTGACGTCCCCCGCCGCGCGGACACGTAGGTTGTGCTTTGAAAATATAACGATATGCAGTTGGGGTGCTTTAATCTGAAACATTTTCCGGCAGGTAAACAGAACGGCTGAAGATGATCCCTCACACTATATACTTTTCACTTTAGAGCGTGGCAGAAGCTACAAGATTGAGCTGAGGGCTTTCAGCGTCCCTGCCAAGCACGCGCGCTCGTGCTGTGCAAGCACTGTTCAGGGTCACGTGTACCCTCTCCTGACGCGGTTACCTTGCGAACAACAAGTTCGACGGCGTTTGTAATGAGCACGGTGGAAGCTTGAAATCATTGCGCTCTGAAACCTACACTGGCAGCGCCGTCAAAACTGAAGCTCTTACATTCCTCTTATTTCCGTCGATGAGAAATCATTTGCTGACGTCATAGTCAGCATTCAGCCAATCGTGCAAGTCCGACCACTGCGACGCTTTTGATCGCTCATGTTGCGTGTACGTCTCGAGGCGCATATTGTCAGGCAAAAAGAGCCTGAGAGCGAAGGTATGCTTTGAGTGCGCACCACGCGGTGTGCAATGTGGGTCTCTGTTTTCGGAACCTCGGAATGCTGGTTTCGGCCGTCCGTGCTCTGCCGGTTTCGGCCGTCGATTTCTTTGTGTCGGCGTCAGGTTTCCCACGAGGTGGGGGCCCTCCAGCCGCCCCCGCCTCTCCCGGATTTCATTTACCCGCGCGGGGGAGGCATGAGGTTCCCTCCTCTCGGAGAAGAGTCTCCCCCTAATCGTCTTTTTTTGCCTCTTTTCAAGATCCGGAAAAGATGGGCCAGACCACCCGTACCGGTCGAGTTCGTGTAGCTACGAGATCGCGGCGGGACGCAGAGCTTTTGGGGGTCAGGCCTAGGCTTTAACGTTTTTTTGTTTTTTTTATACATTTGTTCTTGGATGCGGCGAAAGGAAAAAGGGATGGGTACGATAGTTCAATAAATGTTTGAATTGCACGAAGCTGTGTCCAAGTGCGGTGACCCGTTTCTATGTTTTAGAGGGGCAACTCGGTAAGTGTAGAGGCGACTGCTAACCTGACGTCTGACGGTCACATCCCGCGGCAGTGATTAATCCGATGCACGTGAGAAAACAACGCCTGGTCATACCGAAACACACCCCACTCAGATTTAGAGAATGTCAATGCTTCTAAACCTAGAGCGGAAGATTTTTTATGGATTCACTTTTTTTGTTCAAGGATGTCCTCGGTAATATATCTCCCGCGGCCGAATATTAAAAACAATTCTAAAACAAAACACCAAAAAAAATACAATTTTGAATTTGGAAGAATTGGTAGACACGTGGCGTTTGCGCTTTTTTTCCTTTCACTCGTCAAGGCTTCAAGGCCAAAAGAAACATGATGTGGTGGTTGGGTCTTTACATATCAACGAAAAATTTTGATCTTCGAAGATTGAAACAACTGTTGAGAAGGTGACTGCTCGCTTGCACCGCTACTATGGTTACGTCACGGTATTGTAACTACTAAGACAAAGTGATTGGAAAGCTGAACACATAAAAGCACTTGAAATTTAGGAAAATTAGTTTAGCATACACAAAAAGAAAAACAAATTAGCTCTCCATACTTTCGCACATTGCCCGAAGTTCAGTGTACCTGCAAGTGTATGTATCAAAATTATTAAGATGATAGTTATTTAACAGAGAAGGCAACGAACAACGGATGCACTCTTTTTCGTAGGTTAGTCGAGCTGTATGTACAGTCCAGTTATTTTTATTTCTTGTATAATAACTAAAGCTTTCTATTTGCAATTGGGCCAAATTACGTATACTATTTATATTATTTTGTTTCGCATTTGTGGTGGACATTCAAAATATATCTATATAGGTTGTAGGTTCTGACCACTCGGGAACGATGAAAGAAAATTGCACTTAGTGTTCCATACGGTCTGTTATAGATGTGCCGTACATATATATACATATATATATATATATATATATATATATATTATTTTTAAATATAAATAAACCTATTGTAATCATCATTCCCGTCATTAGAGGCATCTATTCTGTTGCCATTTTAAGGCAGCAGTGCATCTCGGGAAGAATTGTGGGTTTTCTCCGTAATTGATGGGTATAAGATTTTAGGGCGCTTGTTTGCTTCTAGCTGAGCTCTCTCCCCAAACAAAGCAACACAGCGAGATGATCACTAACGCAGCAAGATATAACTCTTGCCTCAGCAGATGTCTGCGAGGAATTTGTAATAAAGATATTAAGGATGATACGTCCGATATTTAACTAAAATCTTTTGATTCACTTTTTATTCAGTGAAAAAAAAAAAGAAGAAAACTTACGGTTGAAATGAGAAACTTCCAAAGCGTGGAAATCGCGGGGATAATCATTCTCCTTTTCCCAAAGCTAGCTTTGCGCCTTTTGCACAAATGGTCAGTTTGGTGCACCCCCGCGCTTCCTAGCTGCCTCAGCTATTTTTTAAATTTACGAATTTCGTGGTTTTCGATGCCGCTCAGCAAGTTTCTAAATGCAACCATACGCTCATTTTGACTTGAGGTGGCCAAGGTGAACTTTTATTTATTTCTACAAAGCAAAACCATATAAAAAGAAGAAGTTGTTCACTGGACCTGGAGCCGGCCGTTTCAGGGTGCCGAGGCTATCTCGCCGATCGAGTGAGTCTCCAGGAGTGTCTTCTGCGTGCCGCATGCTGGTACCGTTGGTCGTTGTATCAGCCAGGCTCCAATTGTCATCGAGACACAGCCGCTACAGACTCATTAAAAAGTTAGTCGAGAGATTTGGTTAATTATACGACTTATTGTGAAGACTAGCTCACTATATTATGTCTCCTGGACGTATAACTCGTCTGCACAAACCACATATGTAGTTTAACGGATTTTCTTTTTTAAACCAATCTATAGACCTTTTTCGCATAACCTCAAACCAGCCAGTAACTGACGTATCCTCGACCTGGTGCATTTTTTGATTGCCCGCTGACACAGGGTATGCAACCGCCAAGGGTATGGGCGAAAAGGCTTAAAAACAGATGTCGTGCATGAGTTAGTTCCGAGTGCTCCTTTTTACCGTGCTGCAATTTCCGAAAATCTACGGTTGTCTGGCTACCACTGCGTGGTTGATGGATAAATAATTTTAAAAAGCATAAGAACAATAGCAGCAAGTGTGCCATGAGCACAAGAATCTGCAGCGCGAGTGTGGCTGCAATGTTATCGAGCTTCGCATTTTCCCCAAGAATCCTTATTTATGAAGTCAGTCGATTGCGAGCTTGAATCGCGAGAGATTCGTATCAGAATCAACGTCACGTTTAAGCTCACGACCACTTCGTCTACGACAAGAGGACCGATTTTAATTCCCGGTGCAAGTGGTCCAATTAATTTATCACTGCAAGCCCCATGGTATGTGAAAGGTATGAAAATGTCTATCATGCCACCACTCAAGATGGAGCCATCAAATGTCGAGAGCTTACCTGCATAGGCTACATTAAACTGCTCGTATATAGTTCGCTGTGGAAACTCAATCAAAACACCCCACCGTCTTTGTCCTCGTTCTCTCGAGAAGGCAAGGTGGAAGCAGCCAGCTGGGTTCAACCGGACCAGAGCCTTTTATTCTGGGAGAGTTCGGCGGGTGGGAGGGGCTTACGGCCCGCTAGGTCTAGCGGACTCAGCGGGCGCCGCTTCCGCCATGATGTGCCTTTCGGCGAGTGGGTCCCCATGGACATGCGATGTATACGCGTGTAGGTTTTGCCGTTTGCGCTCTTGTTGGCGTAAGGAGAAAGTCGAAAAATCAAGCATTTTGTTACGTTAATCATACGTTAATCATAAACTTACCTCGCACAATCGAGAACTCGGCTTCCAGTCAGCCCTTCTTGGTTTCCCAGATCTTGTGCCTTGCGCAGTTTTCTTTTCCTTGCGGGAACCGGTACATCCTGAACCCCTTTTTCGCGTTGTTCGAGCACCCAACGGCACTGCAGCCGCCCATTTCTTTTTCATCTAACGTCTGGCAGAGCGCAGCGCAGAACGATCATTTTCATCGTCGTCTCTCGCTCCATGGACTCTAGCGAGCCGACTGCCGGCTCGAGTCAGTAGGGCAAACGGGTTTTATCTGCCGCCACCAGCCTTACACCAAACAAGGGTGAAGCTTGCAATTTAAGGTTATAATTATAATGCAATTAAATGCAAAGGTGAAATCAAGCTAGACGGCAAGGCACATCATGGCGGATGCGCACAGTTGCCAGACTGTTTGATCAGTGCTGCCAGACTGGCGGCTGGATCAAAGAACCGCCGAACTCTCCCAGTATAAAAGGCTCTGAACCGGACAAGCTCAAACCAAGTTATTGCAGCCACCATAGCCAAGTCTAGCCAAGTTCCCCCCATACAAACACCGTTGCCTTCCCAGATAGCTGTGCTGCCAGAACTAGCCGGTATTTCTTTTTCTAAGCCGCTAGACGGCGTCGTCGGCGCCGCAATTCTGAAAAGGTCTATACCAATGTGTATATTTTCCCTAGAAATGAGCCTTCCTAGAAATTCTCGAGAAATATATTCCTCTGCATTGCAAATTTCACCAAGCTTCTAATCCTGTATTCTTTTGTGTCCTTCGGCGTAAATAAAAAAGACAAAAGAGTGACGTCATTGTCAATTACGGATGTCACAGTATTCGCTCCATGAAGAAACAAAGTTGTTTAACGAGATCCTCGCCATTTGTAGCGATTTTGACACAACAATTATCCTGTTTCGGTATGATACTGTATAAAGTGCGACAGAGTTAGCACGAACACAATGTCAGTGATTTTCCTGTCATTAGCCGAGCTGAAATACTGTAATCAAATCTACCCTTAAGCGTGGTCATCGGGCACACCGAGGTAGGTGGTACACTGACTTTCCACATTCTTCTACATTATAAAAATTAGGAAAAGCGTCGATGTGGTGTAGGCACCATTGAACGCTTAACAGACAGATGATATTCGACGGTTTCATAGCGAAAAGTCGCAGTTAATACACTCTCACCGTTTAGTTCGAAATTTAAACGTCACGATAGAATTTATGTGAAATCGCTCGTTAAAACAGAAAAAAATATACTTTTACCTGTTCGCTTCTAGACTGTGAACGAAGACGATCAGCGGAACGCGACCATAAAGCGCTTCACTCGTATATTCCTAGTTTAGATCAAAAACGCGTTCACCTTACCCACCGCGGGGACTGTAAACACGCTTCGCTACAATCTGGGAAGAGCGTGAAGAGTGGGACAAAACGCCGCCATCCGGGCGAGACAAAGTATCCCTCGGACGAGAAGCGCCGGTCCCTTTGTGTGGCGGCCTCATCGGTCGCCTCGCCGCCAGGTTCGCTGCTGCGAAACGTCACGGCTGACTAAGCCCCTAAATTGTTTGCGAAGAACAACAACGCCCCTTTCATTTTCTCCCCGCGCGCTGCGTGGAGGCTGCGAGGCTCATTACGGGCGCCGCGGAGGTCGAGCGAGGTTCCGAAACAAGGCGGCCGCGCGACCCGGCCCAGAAAACTCATCAAAAGTTGCCACGGAGCAGGCGCTCACCCGCTCGTCGCTGCTGAGCACTCCCCCGAGGAAACGACCACCTTTTCAGTTTGTTTGCGGGGGCTCCTCGCGCTCGAAACTCCGGGCATAGTATCTCCTTTCATCCTGGAGGCCCGAGAGTCCATTATTTGGGGGTCGCAGGAATACGGGGTCGCGCTTCCTCGAGGCGCCTCCGTTGGAGTGAAGCCACCCGAAGGACAGGACCTGCAGCTTACGTCATGTTCAGTCGACCTCCCGATCAGCCCCGAGGCGGACGCCGAGTCGGCGCGCTGAAGCTTGACATCTTGGTGCCAGCGGGCTCTGAGGCCACGATCACACTGCTTATGTATCGTACCATATATAGCCTCCTCACTCACAATGCTTGGCATTTCGACGACGGAGCCATAGAGTGCCCGGTCGAAGATTTGGAGCTTGACGATTTGGTAGCACAGAGCACCAAAGAGCCATTTCTCGGGGAACCTGGACGTCAGCGCACAGTTTTAGCAGCGGCGAGGGCCCGAAACGCACTTGTTCATTCGGGAGAAGTGTGTTTCGGCGTCTCGCCGCAGCGGGGCGCCAGTCACGTGGCTCTCCTTTTATCCGTTGTCTGCCGCTCCACCTTTTCCATTTCGGCGGCCGCTTCTCGTGGCGATCTGCCCGGCTTTGTCTGTATATAGGAGGCCATGATCGTACACAAGACGCTGTTTTCGCTGCAAACAGGATGCAAGAATTATCTGCGGAAAAGACTCGATCATCTTCCAAACATGTTCGCTTCATACGTGCTTCGAATATATCTGCGGGGAGTTTTTGTACACACAGTTGCGCTGATACGCAGTCAACCACAAGTAAGAACGAGTTATCGTCGCTAGCGGCTCACCAATAGTAAGCGAAATCCACGGCAACATGGCAGCGCCCAGCGACAGCGCCGAAGTGTTCGATCTTGGAATAATCCCGCTGGCTTCCCCGACATTTTGCCGGGGAAGCCAGCCAAAGCTACATCTGCGCTCAAACGCACATCTGCACTCAAACGGAGATGTGCGTATGGACCTTAAGGGTGAACGGAGTATAGACACCCAAGAGCTCGGACTGATTTGCTGATCGCCAAGGGACCTATGTTAAAAGCACCTTTGTGCTGGCCATGCGAATGTGGTGTTACATCGTTATTGGTGAATTTACGCAACGTCGTCTAGAGCCCGTTTTACATAATGCGATACCGCACACGCATTTCAATTGTGACGTTGCTCTTGCGACAAAAAGCTCGTGGCCGAAGCACGCACTTTCAAAATCGTGAGCGATGTTGAAAATAAAAATCCCGAGCAGAACTTGATTCGGGCCCGCATCGCCACGGGTGCGTTGCTGACGCGTGGACGGCGTCGCAGAATTGATGAGCCCTATGCTGGCGCACGGCCGAAGCCAATATATTGGTGTCTGCCGCTTTTCCCTTTATTTCCGTTCAGCTTCAGCGGATCAATAACAATGTCGTAATGCGCAATCCTTGGTTTCTATGCTGCCCTGTCGTGCTGAATTTCGGTACAAATATAAGATGGTGGCATTCCGGCTCATCGCAGAAAAGGGGCAATACGGCTGAATCGTGGCACAGAAGCAGCGATAGAGGTTCGCCATGGAAACGCACTGCGGACGCAGCCCGTCGAAGTTGTTCGAGCTTATTCATCGGATTCCTGGATGTCAAAGCCCCTTCGTTTCTCACTAACCGTCGGAGCTGACGATGAGGGACAGTGACGAATTGAAGCAGGGCGTCCTCTGACCTATCGGCGCATTTTACGGCGTGCCAACCGGTCCGACCAGCCTCATCAGTGCAAGTCACTCTTAGGAGAAGCCGACAACGCTCAACGACTGGCCACCGACAAGGGAAGTGGGCTCGATTCTCTCGAGTGAATAAACGTCAGGGCGCTCGTCCTAAACCGACCAAGACGTGAAAGCGGGACTGCCTGACCCTGAACTTCCGAACGTCAACAGGTCGCCGTGGTGCTGGTTATGTACGCATGGCGTACGAAGCGACATTTGCACTACGTTCGGTACTTGCCTACAATAGTTCCTCCATGATATTGCAGAAGCCGAGCCAGAGAGGCCCGAAGCAGTTTTGACAATTAAACTTCAGCGCGTAGAAGTATGCTTTTACTACATGACATCGGTTTGCTTGGCGAATAAAAATGCACCGTTGGAATAGCGATGTAACAGATTCTACATACAAATCATACGTCAATTTATGTTACAAAAAAAAAAAAAAATAGGTCCAGCTTTACAACTTTTCAAGGGTTCGGTCACAACACCCCAACCATTTTTCTTTAGACTCTATTTATACACTACACGTATGTATTCACACTCCTGCCGACTTTGCCCTGTGCATACGCCGAAGTGTCAGAGGCCTCAAGAGCCCGCGCGTGACTGAGATTTCGAGATCCGGTTGAAAACTGCGAGTTGACCCAGAAAGCAGAAGAGAAAAAATAAAAGAGAATAGCGGGGAAAGTGCGGAAAGCCGGCGAAGCCATGCGAGCAGAAGTATCGTGAACGCCGAGATCTCGACACAATAGGAAACAAAGAGGGCGGAAGGGTTGCCGAAAGTGCGAGAAACGCCCGGCCGCGGAGCGTGCGCGTGCATGCCAGAGTGGTTTCGCCGATTTATGGCGGAACTCAGAATGGGAAAGCCGCCTTGATCCAGGTGCTGGGAATACATATGTCGATCCCCAAACAGCCGCGCTCAAACGCACACACTCCCAAAACTTGCCCTATTTAGATTTTTTTTTTTTTTTTTTGCGACCAGTACAGCAGTTTTTTATTTCTTCTTTGTTTAATCTCTGATGTCTTTCCTTCTTCTTCTTTTCTGTGTGTGCGTGAAATAATATTACTTTTTCTGCTTTTTTTTCAGTCGCAGCAATGCTTTTCAAGGAAGAAGTTCCCTCAACTCATTCTTTCGCATCTGTCCCTTTTCCCGCAACCCCAATTTGTCCTGATATTGAAGGCACTCACTTCACTCCCTTCCTCTATTGTTCAAATTAATTTAAATAAGAACACAATGATTAGGATATGTGTGCTGTAGTATAACTTTGCTGCTGAAAGAACTGAACAAAACAATTCAGATGTGGTTATAATAAGACGACGCCACGGTCAGTTCTTGTTCCGTCGCCAAAGAGAGAGATTGTTATCCCGATCCTTGGATTCGCCAACAATCGACGAGAAAGAAGTGATGACCGTGGTATTGTCCCTTTCTGAGCAACTCTTTAAAGAGTTTTCTGCTATACGATCTCAAACGTATTCCTAACGCAACAAAAATATTTCTAGCGCTATCACATTCACCTTTTCTTACACCTTGTTTTTATCGTCTGATTGGTCAGTGATGAGTTTGTTCATAATATTGAGTTCGGCTCAATCTATACAAAAAAAAAAAAGGGGAAGATCCATTAGTGGATTCTTAGAGAATGTGTAATCATGCCCCTCCGGAAACACCATGCACGTCCCTCTTTGGGAAACATCAACTCTGGCCCCTTCACTTTTTTGTTTTGACTTTCTTTTTTTTTCTTCTCTTGATTCCTCTATATTATGCTGCCACATTTTGGCTTTGTTACGGGGTCAGCTTTAGCGTTTCCCAAAAGGGGGCGTGTGCGGCGTTTCCCAAGGGTCGGGCTAACGTATTCCCCAAGGATCCTCCAATGGATCCTCCTTTAATTTTTGTAGCACAAACCAAGGCGCACGCGCCCTGCACACCTGGAAGTTCAGACCCTCCCCAGCATCCGCATTGGCTCCCGACCCGTGACGTCACCTCCCCCTAGCCTTTGTCCTTTACTACTCCCCTCCTCTATACGGTGCGTGCTCCCCTTTTTACCGCTTTGTCCACGGACGGACGTCGTCAGTTTTTCCCTGACATGTGAGTACTAAAACCTTCATGTATTTTCGTGCAAAGTTAAGTTTGTTTCTTCAACTTTTTTATTATTATTTCAGGGGGCGTCCTTTGACTTTCTAAAGCTGGACGCCGTTTCCTACACGGTGAACTGGAGAAGTAGATTAAAAATTAACTGACTAAAATCCTATTAAGAAGAAAAAAAACTTTCAGCCTTTCCACTCTGGTAAAAAGGAAGACCAGCGGAGCTGTACAATGGTGGGAATGAAGAAGAGATGAGGACAAAGAAGAAAGTAATGGCCGGCCGCAAGTCGGCAAGCCAGAGTAGAAAGGCTGCCGCCATCTATGAGCGACGGCGGCAACCAGATACGTGGCTTGCCGCCGTCGCTTATAGATGGCGGTAGGTGTCCAGAGTTTGGTGTCTTCATTTCTTTGTGGAGGACGCGATCCTGGGGAAACTAGACCTTAACATCTCCACCGTAAAAGCTAAAGCCGGCTGGAAACACGAGTCACGGCAATATTCGTGGTTCGAATGCCGCATGCAAAGTTTTCTCCTTGAATTCATTGCCATATGACATTCGAAGCTCGCGTTTCACGGTGACAAGCGTTTGCATATATATGCGTTCGAATCTGTATGCAGACTGTATGCAGGCTTAAGACGATTTCTTTGAGACTATGTAAGCTACAAAACGTAGCTTGTTGAGCGTTTAGCCCTGAAGACGCCAAGTCTGTTGCCACGCTGAGACGTTTTTTCCCTACCTATCTTAAAAGTTGCAAATGCAGTGTTTCTTTTTAGTTCGAACCGATCTTTAAAAAATAGGGGGTGAGAGTTGAACTAATTTTGTCCTCATCGTGTATTCATTAAACTCGGCGAACATTACAAGGTGGAATAATCGTCACGGTAAGTTGACCAATTAACTAAAATATTTAATTAGGTTTTTATTATTGGATTTAAGGGGTTTGCAGGAATTGCGGTAATGACGGCAATTACTTTTAGAGGCCAGACCAATAGACCCTTTCCGAAATTCAGTGCCATCTGGAGGCTGAAATGGCGGTTTAACTTTTGTCATACGAATGGCGGCAGTGAACCCGTAGCCTGCAGTATTTTATCGGGCACCGTCACTTTTGCATGTCAACGGCAGACGAGAATAAACTTTTTGCTATACAGGTTTTTCTGGATCATCTCTTCCAGTGTCGATTCCCACAACGATGCAACCAGTCAGAACGAAGCGCCAAGTCAAGGGGTTTCGAAGTCGATTTTGTACCACTAACAGGTTCACTGGGCTCGAATTAGAGAAATGAACACTTACGCAGCGCTTGCATTCGATTCCGGTTTCGCAACGTGCTAACGTCTAGAATGTATAGGCCTCGAATCCTCAGCTTAGAAGTATCTTCAACATGTTCCTTCATCAGTAATTAGAAAGCCGCCATTCGTATGGCACATATACCATTTTTCAGATGGTGATGATAGTGATCAAAGTGGCCAGACTGAATTTCGGAAAGGGTCTATTGAAATAATTTACGAAAAGGTAATGATATTTTAGATATTAATCGATCAATTTTCTAATTTTTTCGCAAGCCCTGCCCACAATGACGCTTGGAAGAGTTACATGGTTGTTTCAATCGTGTCGTCATTATCTGGGTAGCGTGTCCTTGATGGGTGCAGGTGGTGATGCAGGCGAGTCGGTTTATGACTTAAGAAATTGGGAACACAGTAAATATTTTAACACCCAAAATCGTGTTAAAAGGGTGTTTGTTTTAACCAACACCCTTCCTACACCCTTTTTACACGATTTCGAGTATTGGTGGGTGTAACAGGGGTGTACGAGAAGGCTTACACCCTACATAGACCCCTCTTACACCCCTATCACACCCACAATTTGAAATATGCTCAGGAAATCGTGTTAGAAGGGTGTGGGCAATCGTCGCAACACCCCCCCCCCCCCCCCCCCCCCCCCGTTCATAACGTGTAGAAAGGGTGTGATGGACTTATATGATTTCAAGGAGTCGGAGTTAATCACGTCGAAGAAACCCTTGTCTACGAGAGGAACCGGTAAGGACATCGTGACATCGATTGATTGTCATCGCGGTATAGCAGCATGCGCCCCAAATCGAGGAGCTAGCTATGAAATGAGTCGGAAAAAACAATTTCGCCTGCATTACCAAGTTTGAATTTTTATCTAATATGTGCTTTAAGCGGTGGATTTTATTTCTGTGCAATACCAAGACGTAGCTCAAATTGCTTGGAATTATGTAGCGATGCATCGGTCCGCGTCCCGTCAAAACCTTAGGACATCAACGAGAACGTGCAAGAATACGCGTCACATTAATCTTACACAAATCCGCTTTCCCCTCTGTTCGGTCAATATTGCCGCGCGCCAAATAGGCACCGCGGCCGTAGCACAACGGTTATCGCGCTTACCTCCCACGCGAAGGGCCAGGGTTCGATTCCTGGCCGCGGCTACGCATTTTTGTTTACACTGTAATGTGATGTTCTAGTGAATTCGAGAACCGTCTAGCTGATTCGAGGTTAGAATGTTCTCCGCGTCGAACCTTCTACATCGAACGCTCCAGAAGCCAACGCGTGCACAAAAGCGGCTCCGCCTGGCAAGCAGTATTCAGTCTCGCCCCAGCGTTCGACTCTGCTGCCACGCCGACTTCGACGCCCGCGATGCTCTATTATTATCTTTTGTACTCTTTTATTTTGGCACAAGTTCGCCACATTAAACGTTTATTTCTTCCTGTTTATTTGTTATTTTTGGTCACTACCCGTGACATTTTGGTGGAGGTGCGGGGTACCGCATGCCCGTGCAGCGTTCCCCTCCAAGGGACCGCAGTGCAAGTCCGATTCCCGGCTCGGTGAGAAGACCACTCACCGCAGAACCTGAAATTCGGACCAGCCGCCGCACCAAGGGAGAGGATCCTGAGTACGGTTTGCTCCTGGACAAGCCCAAGCCGCAGAAGACGACGATGGCCAACCAGTCGCAAGCCCCCGCCGCTTCTCCCGTCGTCTACATGCCCGTCGCACCGCGGACGGCTGCCCCCTTCCATGGTGAACTCTACGAAGACGTCGAAGACTGGATTGACCAGTATGAACGCGTTGCCCGCCACAATGGCTGGACCGACGAGCAACGCCTGCACAACGTCTACTTCTCGCTTGAGGGAACCGCCAAGCACTGGTACGAGAACCATGAGTCCTCTTTGACGTCGTGGGACATCTTCAAGACCGACCTGAAGGCTACGTTCGTCAACCACCACCGCCGAGAGAGAGCCGAGGACCTACTGCGAACCAGGACCCAGGGCCCCAATGAAAGCGTCACGAGCTTTGTGGAAGACGTGCTCCGCCTGAGCTCCCGCGCCGAACCTCAGGCCACCGAGGGAAAGAAGCTGCGCATTTTGATGCGGGGCGTGAAGGACGACATCTTCGGAGGCCTCGTCCGCAACCCGCCGGCAACCGTCGACGCCTTCGTCAGCGAGGCGACAAACATCGAGCGCGCCCTCCAAGCGCGCGCTTCCCACTACCCAAGAAGAGTGGTTGTTTGGGCGAGTTGGTTTGACATCTTGTTGTGTCCTCTTCTCTGCTTTTGTCCTCGTCTTTGTTGCGCACAAGATTGTATAAGTTCCCACAACCAGCGGCAGCCAAGCGTCACTGCAACTGCGTTGCTTAGCGGTGAAAACGTGCCTGGTACGGACATCCGCGAAATTATCCGGGAGGTTGTCCGGGAGGAACTGCGAAGGTTGCTGCCAACCACCAGCCGTCCGCCAACCATTTCCATCGCCGAGGCTGTCCAAGAAGAAGTGCATCGCGCGCTCCAACCAGAGGTTCCCGTCACCAGGGTGGCACCGGAGGAACCGACGTTGAGCTACGCCGCCATGGCCCGACGACCGCCGCAAGCTTCCCGCCAAGCCACGGCGCCACCCCGAAGAGACGCCCCAACGCCGCAGTACCCCCGACGGCAGGAAGATCAGGTACACGTTCCCCCAGAGCGACCTGCGCCGAGGAAGACAGACGTCTGGAGGACGGCCGACCGACGCCCGCTGTGTTACCACTGCGGGGAAGCTGACCATGTGTACCGCCGATGCCCATACCGACGACTCGGGCTGCGCGGATTCCACCCAAGCGACCCGCGCCCCCGGTATGGTGAACGCCCTCGGGAGATCGACGAGTACCTGCGACGACCCCAGTCCCCCGAGCCGTGCTTCAAGCCATAAAGACCGCCGGCCTGTCACTCAAGCCGACAAAGTGACGATTCGCCTATGGTGAACTTAAGTTCCTTGGCCACGTCGTGAGCAACAAAGGTGTTCTCCCTGACCCTGAGAAGACCCGCGCCGTGGCTGCATTTACGACGCCGTCTGACAAGAAGGCCGTGAGAAGATTCCTCGGGCTTTGTGCCTACTACAGACGATTTGTTCGGGACTTCGCCAAGCTGTCCGCACCGCTGACGCACCTCACGAAGGACGCCGTAAAGTTCGAATGGACAGACGAACACCAGCAGTCATTCGATGAGCTGAAACGAAGACTCCAGACGCCCCCGATTCTTGGCCATTTCGACCAGTTCGCTGATACAGAGATCCACACGGACGCCAGTAACACCGGACTTGGCGCAGTGCTAGTTCAAAGGCAGGACGGGGCAGAGCGAGTCATCGCATACGCGAGTCGGACGCTGTCTAAGGCGGAAAGGAACTACTCTACAACTGAAAAGGAGTGCCTTGCTGTCGTCTGGGCTATAACAAAGTTTCGCCCATATCTGTATGGAAGTCCTTTTCGCGTGGTCACGGACCACCACTCGCTCTGCTGGCTCGCGAACCTGAAAGACCCCTCCGGACGCCTCGCCCGGTGGAGCCTACGACTGCAGGAGTTCGACATGACCGTTGTGTACAAGTCCGGCCGGAAGCATCATGACGCCGACTGCCTGTCAAAAGCTCCTGTCGAGGCCGGTCCTGCCTGTATCGAAGACGACGACGATGAGTGTTTCCTCGGCGCTTTGGACGTCAGCGACATGGCAGCACTCCAACGAGACGACCCTGAACTGCGAGCGCTCATCGATCACTTAGAGGGACAAGCGAGTTCGGTTCCCCGTGCTTTCTTAAGAATCCTGCATACATTTTCCATGCGGCGAGGGGTGCTGTACAAGGAGAACTTCGTCAACAACAACACAGCATGGCTGTTGGTTGTTCCTGCCAGCCTTCAAGACGAAATATTCCAAGGATGCCATGACGACCCAACGGCTGGACACCTTGGCTACAGCAGGACGCCCGCCAGGATTCGAGAAAAGTACTACTGGCCGAGGCTACCGAAGACCGTTCACCTATACATTCGATCATGCCACGAGTGTCAGCGACGCAAGAAACCGCCAACGAAGCCGTCAGGACTTCTGCGTCCGATTTCTCCCCCGTCTATGCCGTTCCAGCAGATCGGAATGGATTTACTTGGCCCTTTCCCATCGTCAACGTCGGGAAACCGCTGGATTATCGTCGCCACCGATTATCTCACACGGTACGCCGAGACGAAAGCCCTTCCAGCAGGCACGGCTGTTGAAGTCGCCAAGTTTTTCATTGAGTCCATTGTCCTCCGGCACGGCGCCCCTGAAGTCCTCATCACAGACCGTGGATCTTCGTTCATGGCCCAGCTGACGCAAGAGATCCTTCGCCTCAGTGGCACCGGCCATCGTCGAACCACTGCATACCACCCACAGACCAACGGGCTGACCGAGCGACTGAACAAGACAATCGCCGATACGATCTCTATGTACGTCGACGTAGAAAACAAGACGTGGGACGAGGTGTTGCCCTACGTCACGTTCGCCTACAATACGGCGGTTCAGGAGACCACTGGATTCACCCCTTTCCAGCTGGTACATGGTCGGAAGGTCACGACCATGCTGGACGCAATGCTGCCCCCTGAGCCATCTGTAAATGAGAGCGACGACGCCCAGGCGGTTGCTCAACGCGCCGAAGAAGCCCGCCAGCTCGCCCGACTCATGATTCAAGACCAGCAACGCGTCGACGCGGGCCGCTACAACCTTCGTCGCAAGGACGTTCACTTCCAGCCCGGAGACAGGGTGTGGGTGTGGACGCCCATCCGTCGCCGCGGCCTCAGTGAGAAACTGCTGAAACGGTACTTTGGACCATACAAGGTACTTCGTCGCCTCGGCGAGCTGAACTACGAGGTGATGCCTGACGGAACAAGAACATCATCACGCCGCCCACCACGACCTGAAGTCGTCCACGTCGTGCGCCTGAAGCCTTACTACGCTCGATAGGACTGTGGATCTTATGTGTTTCAAATGACTCTTTAGTTTGCCGTTCTCTTTATGTGCTTTGTTTTGTGTTGCATCGAGGCGATGCACTTTTTAAGGGGGGGAGTAATGCCGCGCGCCAAATAGGCACCGCGGCCGTAGCACAACGGTTATCGCGCTTACCTCCCACGCGAAGGGCCAGGGTTCGATTCCTGGCCGCGGCTACGCATTTTTGTTTACACTGTAATGTGATGTTCTAGTGAATTCGAGGACCGTCTAGCTGATTCGAGGTTAGAATGTTCTCCGCGTCGAACCTTCTACATCGAACGCTCCAGAAGCCAACGCGTGTACAAAAGCGGCTCCGCCTGGCAAGCAGTATTCAGTCTCGCCCCAGCGTTCGACTCTGCTGCCACGCCGACTTCGACGCCCGCGACGCTCTATTATTATCTTTTGTACTCTTTTATTTTGGCACAAGTTCGCCACATTAAACGTTTATTTCTTCCTGTTTATTCGTTATTTTTGGTCACTACCCGTGACAATATCATTGTCATCGACGCCGTTTTTCTTCACGCCAGAGGAGAGGCTATTTATTCCTACCGGTTTTTGCCCGAAAACCCGGCGTAACACCCATTTTTAGGGTGTTAGATATCACACCCATGACTAAGGGTGTTAGAAAAATCACACCTTTATTCTAGGGTGTGAGAATATCACACCCCTTTCTTAAGGTGCTAGAGGAACACACCCATTACCTAGGGTGTTCTGGTACACGAATAAGGGTGCTCCCCATAGGACAAGCCATTTACACCAATAAGGGTGTTAAAATTTTAAGTGTGCAGCGCGCAAAGAAACGAGGACAACGAAAGTAGACCACAGGACGAGCGCTGTAGAGCACGGTGGAAGAAAAATTTAGGTGATGACTCTCTGTCCGACGCGGCGACCACATTATGGTTGGCGCACCGAGCGCTTCACTCGCACGGGGATAAATGGCGCCCAAGTATGGGGTGCCTAGGGTGCCTCCCAAACTGACCGCTCCGGTTGTTTCTCCCAGCGGTGGTACCACATTCCCTCGCTCAGCACTTCTTGTTGTACCTCACCGCCGCCACGCCGCCGCCAAGTCGCCAGAATCCATTAATTTGTATTCTCTTCCTCCTTCTTCTTCGGGTTAAGGCTCACCTTCATGCACGATGGTGGCACCTGTGATCGACACAGCACCAAAGCAAAACACGAGGCCAGCCACTGGCCGCACACCACTACCACATTACCACACAGTGAAAAAGGCGAGCAGATTACGCCACCGACACCGTGGCCGCCGAGGACGGACTTCATACTCCAGCGCCCTCCGCGGCGGCGTGGAACTAACTACTCCTGATTCGAGGCTAGCTCCGAATACGATCTGGTCGCTGGCTACCCGCGGGAAGAGCGGCCAGAGTCATCACCTTGGCTGTAGAGCACGGAGTGAGGGGTAAGAACAGATGATTGTCATAGCGCTAGAAAAAAAAATTGTTGCGTTAGAAATACGGTTGAGATTGTATAGAAGAAACTTATAAAGCGTTGATCACAAAGAGGCAATACCACGGTTATCGCTTCTTTCTCGTCGATTGTTCGCGAATCTAAGGATCGGGATAACAATCTAACCTCGAGCTTGGTGTCAGAACAAGAACTAATCGTGGCGTCGTCTTATTTTAACCACATCTGAATTATTTTCTCCAGTTGCGTCTCGGCGGCGCAGTTCAACCAAGACCAAGACGAGGACAACGAGAGTAGAGCATAGGACAGCGCCCGTTCTGTGCCCTACTCTCGTTGTCCTCGTCTTTTTGCGCGCTGTTCCTAAACCTTGATGGGTTATCCGACGACACAAGTGAAGACGTGACTGAAACGACTAGGTCACTCTTCTAAGCGTCAGTGTAAACAGGGCTTGATCAACACCCCCTAGGTAAGAAAGCCCAAGTGCTTTCCTGCGTGACTAAAGAAGGCCGGGGTAGGCCAGAGATTGAATACAGCCTCATCGCTCGGCTAAGACCTAAGAGTTGTGTTCACAGACACGACTCCTAGCCGAACGCTGACGCCGTATACGATCTCCGGCCTACCCTGGTCTTCTTGAGTGAAGCGAGAAAAGGCTTTCTTATGGAGGAGGTGTTGGCTCCATGCGCTCTTTTCGTCCGCAATTTGTAAATCGAGCAAACAAACAATGCGAGCATTGATCGATTAATACTTTAAAACCCATTACCTTTTTTCGCAAATTCCTTAAATTGATATGACCTCCAGTAGTAATTTCTGTCAATACTGCTATTCTAACATGTCCCCAAATAAAATAATTGACAAGTTAATTAAGAAGTTAGAGTTACTTGGCCAACTTAGCATGACGAACATCCCCTTATCTAACGTCCCCCGAGCCTGATAAAAACGTGGTAAGATGGCACTCGTCCAACCCCTAACTCCTTTTCTAAAAAAAAGTTTGTTCGAATTAAAATGAAACAAACTGTATAGTATTAAATAACAGAAAAACAAGATAAAAATACAAATCAGTAATATACTAATTAACTAAGAAATAAATTTAAAAAAAAACAATGCCTCTACTTACGAGAAGCACATTAGCTCACATCGTATTGTGCTTTCGCTGGCATTAGTTTTCGGCCGGAAATACAATCTGCATGCGAACGTGTAAAAGGGCTACAAAATGATATGGAGCTTGCATGTTACCTATTTTACATAAAGTGACACAAGTGTGACACAAGCGTAGTGACACGCAGGGGCGGATGCAGGAATTTCCTGAGGGGGGGGGGGGGGGGGCAGGTGTTTGTCAGGGTACCATATGTTTAGGAACCTCCTCCCCCTCTCCCTTGTTTTACGCCCTAAATTTTACATATGTAAAAATCAAAAGGGGGGTCAGGACATCCGGACCCCCCCTCTAAATCCGCCCCTGGTGACACGCAACGTCAGTGAGTCAGAGGTCTCATGGCTGCGGAGTAATCACCTCGGGGAAGGACGCTATTCGTTTTTTCTCAATTCTTATTTGATGAAGTCCAAAATTCGTCAATTCAATGTTTATTTCATAAAGTGATGCATCTTTAATTCTATGCTTATTTTACGAAGTGAAGCATTTTTTAATTATTTGATGAAGGGAATAATCTCTTAATTTTATGATAATTTCATAATGTCGAGAATTCTGAGGCTCGCCACCTCGAATGTAATATACCCTTTCAGAAAGTCAGTGCCCTCTAATGGCTCAAGTCCTATCAGTCTTAATTTTTGTATGTTAACGCTGGTTGAAATCTAGTATCTACTCATTAACGGCAGACGTACGGAAGTTACGGTGTTCTTCGCTGTATCGTTCGTTATTTCACTATTCGTTTCAGTTTTGATGGTGTCAAGAAACTATCAATCTACACGAGGCGCTTACTTGAGTAAACCTCTTGATAATGTCCACCATATTTTATTGTCATGAGCTGTCTGGGGCGTGCCGAAGCCGAACGTTTTAGGGATTTCCATGACACCCTCAAATGCGTAGGGCACATAAGCTTTCAAGTCTTGTCACGCTGACATCAAACACTGTAGTGGATTAACGTCTGGAATATTCAGGCTCCGCATTTCAGATTCTTCCTTCATCAGCTATTGGGCAGGAGATCGAACTTTATCGAGTTTGTTGTCCCCAAAGTCCAGTGTTTACTAACACAGAATAACAAAGAAATTGAACCTCGCCATGCACGGTCTGGACACGAGCGCTTCATTCTTACCAGTTCTTTGGTTGCACGAGGAGCGGCCATTCGAATCGTGACCATCGATATCGCTGATAAAAAACAAACAAAAAAATTCAGTTTGTTGTCCCCACAGCTGAAGCGTGCCGCCAGAGGCGGGACTGTTCGATCTTCTCCCCAATCGAAAGGCGGCCATCAGCATTTACAGATCATTTTCACCTTGGGTGATGATAGTTACAGAGGTAGGCAGACTGAATTGCGAAAAGGGTCTATTCTGCATGAATGCGTGGTAATGAAGCAACATGCTAGGGGTTTAATTCAATAACGTGTATCATATACAAGCATTATGCAAATAGCTCAGTAAAGCTAATCCACGTCTCTGTACTATTATTTTCTTAAGTCAGATTTTTTGTTCTTTTTTTTCGATTCTTTCTGCGCGGAGAGAAGTAATGCCCGTGTGGTGTTTGAGTCGTGCTGAAGTGACTGCTTGTGTGTACAGTGTTCTATTTTGTGTGAGTACGCCTACCTCTCCGTGTGCGTGTACCTGTGCGTGTGTATGGACTAACCGTTTTAATTGTTACCGAATCATTCAGCATCTGGTAAACATACACCACCCACGGTTCACAGGCTTCTTCCTAAATTCCTTCTATGACATAAAAAAAAAAGACACAGTAAGTTCCGGTGAATTCCGGCAAATCCAGTGACTTCCGGTAATTTCCGGCTTTACTGGAAGTGAAAAGAGTTCCATAGTCCAGTAAAATATATTTTTTACTGAAAATGAAATTCCACCAATACATTCGGTGACATTCTGGTAAATCATCTGGTGACATTCGGGTAAAAAGTCCGGTGACATTCCGGTAAATTCCGGCTTTACCGGAAGTGAAAAAAGTCCCATAATCCAGTAAAATAGATTTTTTACTGGAAATCAAATTCCGGTAAAAACAGTTTTTTCAATAGGGTACATATCTCTGTCCGTCCTATACTCCCAGTTTGTGGCTATGTACGAGCCTTTCTGACTCTTCAGTGTTTGAAAGACACAGAAGACCCGCGATGCCAATTGCAGTGATGGAATTGGGAGCAACTAGCGGCATGTAAAACCGTTATTCGTAACACACTCGTTTTTAATGCGAAAGCGTTAACTATCCCATGGAATAAAACCAACATCGTCTGTAACCGCAAAAAAAAAATAAAAGACGCGAATGAAGTGTTTATTTGCCTATTGGCTGATCAAAACGGCTCCTTGATATTTGGCAGCCGCTCCACGAGAGCGCGCGCTCGGCTGCCGCTCTCTTGTCAGGCGTTGCCTGAAGAGGGGGGGAGGGGGGGGGGGGGGTGCTGCGGTTACTTCACGAGAGCGCGTGCCGCAACCTCGGAGCGAAACGTGGCCATCCACGCCAGTACACCGCAGACGAACTAAGGGAGCAGAAGAACGACATTCATGCTTTCGCATTCACAACTCATACGAAGTGCTTAGGTGTCCTCGGATTTCTTTTTTTTTTATTTGGCTAACGTGCTAACGCACTTGTTAGAATCATGAAGAGACTAACGAGGGCTGTTTAGATTTTATTTATTACGACAGTGTCTATGAAATTATCTCACTGGTTACCCTTCTTTTTAATTAAGTGTTTTAACATTTTGACAGGAAAACGATTGCTGTTCATATACCGTTAACGTAATAGGAAAGTTATACCGAAAAAACGGCGTTACACGCGACTTTCATTTTAATTAAGTTGAATGAGAAAGTTTGGGGATTCCCCCTCCCGTACCCTGGGCAAATCACAATGTTATCAATGCACGAAACTCGCCACCGCCTTGCCTAGCAAAAACAACCTCACCTCTACCGAAGAACAATGCAGTATGCCATAACGATGCTGTCGTGTCGTTGGAGAGACACGAGGTTTCAGTGAGGGGGGGGGGGGGGGGGGGGTGTATGTATGTTTATGCAGCCTAGAACTTGGTCTGCCTCAATGGGCGACGAGTCTCCCAGCTGTTGATGAGACATTTAGCCAGTGCAGTGCAAACGCTAGCCTCAGGGTCTTTAACGTGCATCACGCAGTAGTGATACACGACCGCACGCCGGTACGATGCTCATCCAGATCGAAACGGGCAGGGGTGGGGATTGAACCCAGGATCCCTGGGTTCTGCAGCGCGAGCTTTCACTCCACGTGCTCCGAGCTGGGTTTCAGTAAGGCGAAGGTCAGTGACCGCTCGAAGATTTCAACTTTTCATTCTCATATAAGACTCACTTCCTCTGGTCATTATTTGTGTATTTTGGCTATTCCCAGATTATACAAAAGAAAGCGTTGTAAATTCAGTAGACTTTAACAAAGATGAATTGTAGATAAAACACGGAAAATAATTTATTACGTCTTTTCAGCCACGGAGTGTCATAAATCGCTGACGCATGTACATGAGCTAACTTGTAACGCTTTCGCTGCCTAATTTTTGTTAAAGGAGAAACACTCTGAGCTTGACCCATCCTGGGGTCAAGCCATAGGCAAGATAGTTTCGCTCGGTAGATATGTAATTTTAGTTGAGCAACAATTCCGTCTACATGTACGCGTTAAAAAAAAAAAGAAGAAACACTTGTTTTTTTTTTAACCATTTTACTGACCGTGAGTGCTGTCTGGCGTCCAATTTAAACTCGAACATGACAAGCGTGCTATGCAGCAATTTTGCTGAAAGGGGTCTTGGTTTCTATCATAATATTATGGTAGGTAGCTCGCATATCATCTTAATTAGGCGTAGGCTCGTCGGAAAACTCAATAAGAGCGCCAGCGCTTCGCTGCTCTCCTCCTCAGACTGCGCCTTTTCAAGAACCATCTATATCAAGGTTTTTTTTTGTTGTTCTTTCTGCACTTAAAAAAATATCTTTTTCGCATACTTTCAGCTTAATTATGATCAGTCGAAAGCGTTCCCTTATGGTGGCCATAGTTAAGTTTCAACGTTAAAACTAGAATGAGCGCTAACAAGGATACAAAAAAAAGGATATTGTTGCTCCAGGCTACGACGCGCAATTTCACTCTAATTTAATAGCAGTAGAGCGCGTTGCTATGGCTCCTAGCTGCGCCTCAATACGGAGGAGCGCTAATGAGCATAAATTTCGCTGCTTACGAGGTCCGCTTTCCCGGCTCCGTTTTATTATATTTTTTTAACATAAAGAAACGAGCACCTGCTTAAATTATTTCCGAGCAAGGGGGAAGGGTAATTTTTTGTTCACTAGAGTGGCCACGCGCTTTCGCGGAGGGGTGGGTGATCTAAAGACTGCAGTAGCCAGAGTGAGTAATCGTCTAAGCGTCCGAATGAGAAGTGTACGGTGCTACTTTTGCTAGTAAGTAATGAGCCCGAAAAGTTTCTCCTCAGTTGTAGCGCATACTACAATTAGAGGGACCATGAGAGGATTTTGAAATCAAATTTTATCCACCGCATGTCGTAGAAGGTGTGAAAAGAGAACCAAAACACTGAAATAGGACGCAAAACGTTTGTTGCTATAGAACGTTTTAAAAGAAAAGCGGACTCTTTTAAATCTCCTTTTCTTCGAAGGCTCTCTGCCTTTGCACTGCGGTGCCTCCCCGGTGCCAAAGCACGTCAGCCAAATTCACGTCGCCTATTGGATAAGAGCCTACCTCACCAATACCGCGATCATAGACAATAAATAGACGACGAATGTTTCTTCAAAGTTTTGTTAAAGAATATACTGATTCACATTTTGTTGAATAGTTAGCGATGTGACGGAAATTGACGAATATTATAAGGCTCGGAGCTATGCGCCATCTACTGTGTGGTAAACGAAGCAAGGTTAAGGTCAGACTGCGCCTGCGCTGTTTCGCGGTTCCTGTCTGCTATCTGCTTAAAAACATGGCGTCGGTGGTAATCGTTAACATGGTCGGCGTGGTAGAAGCTCATCGTTCCGCGTAGAGCGCTATCCTTGACTGAATTCTCTTCGCGTGTCACGATGATAACCCTGCACGTCCTATATAGAAGGGAAGATCCGTCCACCCATGCGGCGATGTAGTGGCAGCACCCTTTAGAGAGCAGGAACGCCCCTGGTCGTCGTGTTTCTGTTTACTTCGACTACAGTGGTGCTTTCTTAGCATTTCTGTCCTCAAACATAGCCCGCACTTTTTTTTTTTTTCTTATTCCGAGCGTGTGCTCTAGGTTCAAGGTATTACTGCTGCGTACTGTATTTGAAGGCGTGTATGAAGGATGCCAATTTCGACGCGCTTTCATCACCCGAGAAAAGGTATTAGTGTTAGCATTTCTCAACGCTCCCAATGTGTATGTGATCACGAAATCAATTTTTACGTCGCAATATTTCTGCTAAAATAACATCGTCTTGTATATATATTTGACAGCTTGAACCAGGGGAAGATATAGAGAAATTGAGACAGGAGAGAATAGACAGCTGACTACCAACGATTATTTAGTGGGAACTTCTTTTTCCTTGCGTGTTTACAGACACCAACAAAAATTATTACATATTAAAACCTATTATGCTAATATAATAATGCATGTGTATGTTTACAAAATTTTCACATTACCTAAACCTAAACTAATATTTTAAATTCACCCGCCACAAGCTCATACTGCCATTTCCTGGACCGTGACGCACCGTAGATATTGTCTCTCCTTTTTGTGAATAGTGATGGACGGGGTGCTGACGCACCCACTCGCTTGTTCTTCGATAGCAAGCGCCTCGAGCATCTCGCGCGCATGAGTATTGTTATTACTGGCTAGGATGGTTATGTCCTTGAACGCTGCACTGCAGTGGCAAGTCCTGCAATGAGCTGCAAGATGCCCTGCCGACGTTCCTTTAAGGGATGCTGCGTGCTCGCGGGCTCTGTCGTTAATGCATCGGCCCGTCTGGCCGATGTAGCACTTCCCGCATGAAAGGGGAATGTTGTAAACCACTCCTGTAAACCAAAGGAGCTTTGGTACCACAGTACATGAGCCAATCAGCAAAGATCTTAAGCTCTGTGTTTCTGATAAGGAAGGCGGATTTGTGGTCTTAGATTCAGACGCATACGAAGAAAAAGCTTCTGCTGCAATGGCTAAGAACTTCATTCATGTGGAAGAAAAAAGAAGCAAGAAGTCTAAACCAGCAGCCCTGAAGCTACTTGATAACAACGAGCTTAACAGCCTCAGCACAAAAATAAAGAAAACGAAGAAAGGACACCTGCAAGTTTTTTTCTCAGCAAAAACACATAAGGAAGGCATACCGTTTCGGGCCATTGTGTCGGAAAGAGGAACCTGGCAAGTCCATTTGTCGACGTTCCTGGCGAAACAGTTGTCCTTGATAGAATCCGACGATCCGTGCAGGATTAAGAATTCGGAACATATAATTGAATATCTTAAGAAGAATGGAGAAAGCGTCACATCTGGATTTTCCATCGATATCCAAGATATGTATTACTCAATCCCACACAGAAGACTCATGGAAATTCTCCGATCCACCATCGAGGAGCAGGGCTCTACAGCGTTTCAGAATACTGCTGGACTAAGTGTGAGCACCTTCTTGGAACTATTAGGTGTATATTTGACTTCCACTGTAGTAGACTTTCAAGATCAACAATATGTGCAAAAGAGTGGAGTTTGTATTGGGTCTCGCGTAGCGCCGCAATTGTGTGACTTATTCCTGGGGGCATGCGGAAAGATCATCGCAAGTAATCTGACAGATACAAGGGTCACAGCCATCTTCCGATATGTGGACGATTTTTTAGTACTTTGTGCCACAGAAGGTGACGACCAGAGTGAAAAATGCAAGGATACTATTCTGCAAGTGTTTCAAGAAAGTTGCCCCGAATTGGTGTTCACACATGAATCACCTGTGGACAAAAATATCAAATTCCTAGACCTCGCGCTAATTTTCCAACAAGGGCACGTTTGCTGGAGGTACGAACCCCGGTCAGCAAAAGGGTTTCTGCCGTTTACCTCTGGCCACTCAAGAACTATTAAGAGAGGTATCGCCAGCACGGCGTTAGTTTCTGCCTTAAACAAATCATGTAAACACCAGATAGGGCAGAGCTTTGAAAAACAGATGTCACGATTACGGAATTCGGGATACCCAACAAGTATCTTGGTACCCGTTTGTGAGACCATCTGCAGAAACTTGAAGAGTGCAAAGTCGGGCAAAAAAGTAAACGAGGAAACCCGAAGGAAGATCGCTGTGCTACCATACGTTCACGGGATTACGCACAAATTGAAAAAGATCGCCGCGAGGAATGAGATCCAAGTAGTATGCTCCGCGCCTAACAAAGCGTACTCCATGTGCAGACGAGTTAACAACAGAACAGGCAAAGAAAAAACGTGCGACATTGCCCACAGAACACAATATGTACCATGCATGACAGGAGTGGTTTACAACATTCCCCTTTCATGCGGGAAGTGCTACATCGGCCAGACGGGCCGATGCATTAACGACAGAGCCCGCGAGCACGCAGCATCCCTTAAAGGAACGTCGGCAGGGCATCTTGCAGCTCATTGCAGGACTTGCCACTGCAGTGCAGCGTTCAAGGACATAACCATCCTAGCCAGCAGAGATGGGCAGTATTTCAAATACAAGTATTTGAAATACGTATTTCAAATACTTTGTGTATTTCGAATTTGTATTTAATTACAAATTGGGTAATGTATTTGACGTGTGTATTTAAATACTAAAACGTTGGTATTCCAAATACAATTGTAATTAAATACAATTTTGTGGGCGAAAATAATCTTGTTTTTATGCATGTGGTTGTAAGATATAGTCTCCATCCTTTATTCGGCCATGGGGCTTTTTTTCTTTTTCCCCTCCGGCTTTATTTCAAAGGCACTGTCCAGAGCAGGAAGAAAACTACGTTCTGCACCGAATGCAGTGTCTCTCAATCAAGCACAAGCGTTTAGTGACTTTGTGATCACGGCGCTAGTCCAGGGCAGGAATGGTGACGAAATCGACTTTCACAGGCAGACTGGCTAAGTAACTGCCTGTGACAACTTGTGACGCTTTCCAGCCTGATTTCCATCCATATTTTTGCCTGGAACATTCTAAATACGCGGGTCGTCCAGATTTTCGTAACTGGTGCGAGTTGCAACAATAAAACATTCTCTAGCTAGTGCTGCGCGTCTTGGTCGTCTCGGTTTTTTGTTGGTCTATACCAAAATGTAATCCACAAAAAAAGCTGCTTGAAGCTCTAATTTTTTCACATTTTACATCCAAGCTGATTACATTTTTTAATTATATTTCAATTACGTTACTAGAGCCTCGCACACTAACTCCCGAGTGTGCGATGCAAAATTAGATACCCAGAAACCTGTTGCGGGTGCCCAGAAGTCGCTGACGCAAATTTTTAGGAGTATTTGGAAAAGTATTTGGAGGAGACCAAATACATTTGGTTGTATCTGTATCTTGTACTTAAGGCCACGGTCCCACTGCATGTGGCAGTTTAGGTACTTTTTGGCAGGTCATTACTCATCTCCTTTTAAATACTGTTTTGTGGGATTGATGTCATTCGAAAGGCAATGGAATCCTCTTTCATTTGATATTATGTATGTGTTGGTTTTTACTGTTCATGCGCATTTGTAGCGTTGCGAATATGATGGCGCGGACCCTCACTTGCTCCGCTAGTTCATGTTTTATGAACGATCCATTAAAGATAGCACGGTTCCAATATAGCAGTTTTGTTAAGATGATATCGGAGCGGAATCTAACGATCCACTTTTTTGATATTTGCACTACTTTGTTTTTTTCATCCCTCCAAATATTGCCCTAAAATTGACATTTTTCAGCACAAATATGTTTTTAGTGACAAACGCTAGGGCAATCAAATTAGCTACAGATGTAGTGCTAATAATTGGTAATATGTAGAAAAAAATTTAATGTTGTGTAAAATTTTTTTGTTTAGATATTTTATATCAAACGTAGCACTTTTTTGTGCTTCGGGTCGTGGTAGTTCAAATGCCGCTGAAGAAATAATTAAACTATGATAAAATCTTTTATAACATTTAGAGCTACAATGGTTGCCCAAGAGGTGGACGATGGCTTTTTTTCATTTTCAAAGTCATAACGCTCCAGGAGCCCTTCAAACTTACCTGTTTTTGACGCATATCTGTTTTGGACATCAAACAGATTTATTGGCATTTAATAACATTTATTGCTTGGAATAGATATACATTGCGATGTATTAAATTTTCACAATGATCTTGCTTTGGTTTCTTAATAGGTGTAGAGCTTAGCTAATTTTAAAAACAATTAAAAACTGTTTGGGTGTTTTGTTGCGCTACCTGGCGGATGGCAGACAAACTGCTGATTTCTAGTGTTCAAAAAATTTCCGAGGGCGGCGTTGGCATCTGTATCATCATCAATCTCTGTGTCTTTTTACCTTCACATTTAAAAAAATATATTGGAAGATTTACTATCGATAAATGAATGGTTTAAGTATTGGGTCAGGCTAATAAATCTAAGACAAATAATTACACAAGCGTAGCGTGATATAATGCGTTCATTATTCGATATGATTGAAATCAATAAACAATAAAGACGAAGAGGAAAATAATACACCCGAGTTCACTTTATGCCTAGAGTCACTACATGCGCTTTAAAGTATCGGCACTCAGTTCCCCAAAATTGGTTTGGGCGCCGCCATTTTGGGTCTTGCTCAGAGCAAACGCAACTGCCGATCATCATGATCCAAAAGTACGACTTCCTCAGCATTAGATGCGGTGCTAGGAAGCTGATGCAATATTGCAATGCTCTGTCGCGGGTTGTTTAAACATTTGTGAGGGACGGAAAAGCGTTTCCTGTGATTTTAGATAAAGCTCCATATAACTGGCAACCATGATTTTAAGCCACAATTTTAAGCCAAGTGTCGTTACTCGGAACCGCAAGCTAATTTACTGGCACAAGCGGGAACAATGAAGAAGAGGAAAGTGTCAAAAGGTAGTGGCTTGTGGAATCCACGGGGCTTACGTCATGGCCCCTCCAGGTATTACAAGCCTCTTGAAGAAGAGCATGAATAGTGTCATTAAATAAGCTACGCTTCAGAGTAGCGACACTTGGCCTTATTGTGGCTTAAAATCATGAATGCCAGTTATTTGAAGCTTTATCTGAAATCACAAGAAACGCTTTTCCGTCCTCCACTTTAAACAGTTTTCGACAAAGCAAAGCAACATTACATGAGCTTCCTAACACCGAGTCTAATGCTGAGGACGTCGCACTTTTGAATCATGACGATCGGCAGTTGCGCCTGCTCTGCACAAGCAACAAGATGGCGGCGTTCACAACACTGTCGGGAAAGAGAGGGCCGATACTCTAAGCGCAGCTCATTTATTGGCTCTAGTTCCCACGAAACTCCTTTTCCCTGACTGATACTGAAAGTAAATATGAATAATACACCATCATTATAGCTTATTTAGTTATAACAAAATACATATAATGAGAGGAGGAAGCGGGCGGGTACCAGAAACGCGGGTTTTATGTGCGACTGTTCTAACCGTCTCAAAAGAAAGAACGCACGAGCTTGCGCTGGTTTAAAAAAAAAAAAAAAAAAGGCACCAAAAGAAAAGATGCGGCACGCTGTGTTCTTTGTTATTATGCGTCTAATTGCAAATTGTTGTGTGTATGTTTATGCAGCCGGAAGTTAGTCTGCCTTAGTGGGCGTCTGGTGTCTCAGCTGTAGATGAACAATTTAGCCAGTGCGGTACAGCCGCAAACCTGGGGTCTTTAACGTGCACCACGCAGTAGTGATACACGACCGCACGCCGGTACGATGCTCTTCCAAATCGAAGCGGGCAGGGGCGGGGTGGGTTCTGCAGCGCGAGCTTTCGCTCCAAGTGCTCCGAGCTGGTGTGCGCTAACCATGCACTCGGCCACCGACCCCCCCCCCCCCCCCCCCCCCCACCTTCTTGTGCGTCTAATTTATATACAGGTATAAGTATTTGAAGATCGACGATGGACGTCGATCGTCTCGAGGTAATGTAACGATAACAATAATAAACTTCTTGACCTTTAACAATAAGAACCTTTAACAATAATAAACTTGTTGAAGGACTGAACGACTAAATTTTTCAATTCTTGGATTGTAATATGGCGGTAGCCTATTGTACTTACTGTTGATGAAGAGCAATATGAGGTGACGAGGTAATTATTAATTGATGAGGCTCCATAAGGACGACGACATTAGTGGGTGTCGAACCACAACGTACAGTGCCAGACTTGTTTCAAGTATCGTGTACCCAAAGACTTTCTTCACCCGCAACAGTATAAGGTAGAATCAATGAGGATGCTGCTTTACAACTGTACGTTGAACAGGAAAACTGCACTGTGCAGAAGTGCGGCTTATTCGTTAATATGAGGGACGGATTTCTAGCAGCATTCCCTGATTGACTACTTGGAACAAATGGCCTCGTTGACGTAAAGTGTCCCCGTTCCAAAAAATTCTTGAAGCATACTTAAACCGCAAAGGAGTATGAGGCGAAAAATAAGAAAAAGGAGCCTGGTGTGAAATGTTCATATCACCACTATAGCTTCTACTATCAAATACAAGGGCAGTTAAACAATACACAAAGAGAGTTTTGTGATTTAGTTATATTTACACTGAAGGTCATTGATATCCAACGTATTCAGAGAGATGACACCTCCTGGTCAACCAACATAGAGCCTTTTCTACTCAAGTTTTACATGGAAGGCCCCACTTCTGCTGAAATTCCTCAGGTAGACGAGTTGTCCGACCGATTAAACTGCCATTACTCTCTATCTGGGAATCTCTCGATCTTTGTTCGTAGGCTACAGTAATATGAGATCGAGGGGTGTGGCTCTTCGTCTGCCGAATATTGCTTCGGCGGTTTTTTTTTTCGTGTAAGATGAGACCGTCGCGTGCTGCCGGAACAAGAACCTGGCGATTCTTCACTGAACTGCTTCTTTCGTAAGCTTCAAAAGGGCTTTTTTTCCTTTCGCACATCATCTGCTCTGCTTGCCTGTTAGTTGCAGGATGGTATGCTGCACTAATGTCATGCCTCATGGCGTTTTTTTTTTTTTTAGTCAAAAAGTTGTTTATTTTATTTTAAGCAAAATTTTGCGCGTTATTAGAGAAAAGTATTTTCGGTAGGGCAAAAGTAGGTAAAAGAGGCCGTAGAACGTCAATGACGTGTTTGGACGTCGTGGCAGGCATCGTGTAAACTTCCAGCCACTTAGAGCACGCATCGCCCATGACTCCGTAGATGGATACGTTTCGCCACCCACCGGCTGAATAGTGGATCGTTTTCAGTTACTGTTCATGATGGCGTTGGATTCAAGGAAGACTTCGAGTCTTTCCACAAAGTTAGCCCAGGTTCCAGGACTTTTGTCGAAAGCGGCAAGTGTTCGAAACGTCGAAAACGTTGGTAGCCACGTGTTGTACTTGACACTGGACACTTACCATTCGCTGAGAAGAAACTTGCTTGTTCGTCTGCCATGAGTCGTCCGATATCAGGTCATCACCGCAACACCATCTCCCGACAAAACTGGTCTTCATTGTTCGCATGTCCATAGTTAGCAATCACGTCAACTTATAAATTCCCGAACGCTCATAACTTGCCGTCGCTAAACGCCGTTCATTCATAGCGTCTTCATTGCAAATAAACGTCTTCCTATTTCTTCTGATGGTTTTCATCATATTCCTCCTAAGCTGTACTTACAACATTATGTGTGTCGGTACTTCCGAAAATATTGCAACGGCGTTTGTTTTCCGGGAACTATAATGTAACAACCTTTACAACATCTTCCTGACCCAGTGAAACACAATATTTCGTGACGTTATTTTAGTCGTCACTAAAATGGTGAGGTAAGTACCGTAAATCGCGAAGCAGTTTACTTGACGTCCGCTTCCTCTGGTGGAGTCTACTGAGCGTGCATTCCTGCAGAGGAAATTTTCATTGATACAATATTGACACGTCAATCAACATTTGATTCCTTCTTGGTAAGATTTATTGCGAAAGCTAGTTACAACCGCTGAACCGTATGTCCCTATATCAGAGAACAATTTATACCCAGCCTGACATACTCGCATACATCCGTTTGCTGGGCCACGCTACTTGAGCTAGCTGAGCACAGCTGGCAGCGGCGCGAGCAAGGCCACGAGGGGAACGTGATGCTGCTCGAGCCATCCCACTGTGAACCAATGTTTCGGCCACCCCTCGGGTGCGTGTCGCCATCTATTGGTTGAACTACCGCCTTGTTCAAGATGGCTGCCGTGGGACCGCAGCCTTAAATGCTTTTTTGGAAATGTAATTAGATTTGTAATTAAATACATTTTTTACGAAATATTTTGTATTTGTATTTCGATACATATTTGCATGTATTTTGCCCATCCCTGCTAGCCAGTAATAACAATACTCATGCGCGCGAGATGCTCGAGGCGCTTGCTATCGAAGAACAAGCGAGTGGGTGCGTCAGCACCCCGTCCATCACTATTCACAAAAAGGAGAGACAATATCTACGGTGCGTCACGGTCCAGGAAATGGCAGTATGAGCTTGTGGCGGGTGAATTTAAAATATTAGTTTAGGTTTAGGTAATGTGAAAATTTTGTAAACATACACATGCATTATTATATTAGCATAATAGGTTTTAATATGTAATAATTTTTGTTGGTGTCTGAAAACACGCAAGGAAAAAGAAGTTCCCACTAAATAATCGTTGGTAGTCAGCTGTCTATTCTCTCCTGTCTCAATTTCTCTATATCTTCCCCTGGTTCAAGCTGTCAAATATATATACAAGTATGTACCAACAAGCTCCACTATCAACCGTAACATCGTCTCTTGCAATCGTAGAAAAGGCGTTTGGCGGAATTTGTACTATCGGTGACGTCGTGATCGTCCAAGACGGCGTACTGGATCTCTTTCTTTTCGTTTTTCATCCACCCTGTCCTGCGAGCCTGTTCTGACAAAATAAAAGTGAATAAAGCTTGAGCCCATAGAAAACTGCATTTTCTGCTACTCCAGTGACTGGCAGCGCGTCCCCTTCTTTTTAGAGGCACCGAGGAAACGGCTGACCGTGGCGGAGAAGCGGCTGTCGTGCTGACGACCTGCTGAGCTTGTAGTGTGTTCGCGCGGCGGAGAACAGTTGTTCCGGTCGCTCCGGTCACAACGGACGCAGTCGTATAGCTAACGCGCTCGCTGCAAGTGCCTGAATTACCGTTTGTGCAGTCGGGAGCATAGAAAAAAACGGCTGCAGTTTCACCACTTGCCACTCGAGGAACCGCGTCGAAGCACTTGGTGCAGGCTCATCGGTTTGAGGGACCCCAGGTCAGAGGTCATCCGTGCATGTTCGGAACGTTCCCGTACATTGACGTTGCCACTCCGTGTCGTCCGATTCCGACAAAGAACTGGAGTATTGGTCGTAAGAGTCGCCGCACTTTCCAACAGGCGTGCCGGCATATGGGACCAGTCCCATGCTGTCGCTGTAGCGCGACATTTCTAATTGAATTTCGCTCAGCTGCAATGTGTCTATAGCTATCACGGTGATGAGTGGCGCGGATTCAGAAAATACGTCGATGGCAAAGGCGCCATCAGCGCAGTAAAACAGTGTGGTAAAACCTACCGGCACACCGCCAGCTCGCCGCTAACGCTAGCATTCTACTGTCGAGAGAACTTCCGGTCCCGGTGCCAGAGCACGTCACGACCGTCAAAATTTCGCCGCGGCTTGTTTCGCGGTGAGTTGGAGAGAAAGAAAAACTCGATATTACATTATTTGTTCGTACAGAAGTTAATAAACCGAAACAAAAACGGATGTCTGTTCGACGTTCAGTGAACATTGAAGGTTTACTGTAAAAGTTATTTTGCAAAAGCAAAAAAAAAAAAAAAAAATAATAATAATAATTTTATGGTCCAAATAACGTGCTACTTGTAGCTCGTTACTTTTATAGTAAAGGAGTAACGACTTATTTGGAACAAAAAGCTTTCGCAATTAAAGGCGCAGAAAATGTTTTGTTCCAAATATTCGTTGAGCGTTACAATATCTTCGTTTGTAAAGCACCAAGGTCACTTTGTAGGGAGCGGCGATTGGTACTCCGCGATTTTTCCGCAATGCTGCGCTATCAAATGCGTTCACACTTGAGAAAGAACGCAATTCCCTTCCCGCTAAACAGCTGATGCGCAAATCGCTGCGATGGATCGAGCCCGTCGTGCGAAAGACGAGGAGCGAACAACGGCGCGACTCGAAGATGCGATCGGCACGTGAGCAATAAGCAATCGAAACGACTCAACTCTACAAGTTCCTGCGCACTTCGCAACTGTTTGCCAGACCCTATTTTCGACCTCGACAATTACTGGACACGCTCCATAGCTGGCAGTGATTCGTGCACCAGGCGACTGCTCTTCTGGAGAGTAATCATGCCGTTATTTATCTATTTTTAACTGATCGGTGCAGAAATAAGCGACGATGCCAAAGGCGGGAAAAAAGGGGGAAAAGGCACTCTTTCAGGGTTGCGGTTAATCGAGTGTCGAAGGAGTGGAACGCTCTTAGAGTATTCCCGACATGAGTTAATGAGCAAGGCATTTAGCCATACTCCTATTCACCTGAAGGACCGTCCAAAAAAGTGTCCGGATCCTAGCGAAGTGTCACTAGTTTCCCCCTTTATGTGTGGAAAAAATATGTAGGTGAATCTAGATTAGCTTTATGTTATTTCATCTAGATGAAAACGTTTCCAACGCCAAAAGAATCGCGTCTTTCTTCGACAATCAAACCTTGTAAGAATACTCCGCGCAGCGCGCGAATTTCGCGCAAAACTTTATTTTCTTCTTGGCGTGACAACCTGCTTATATATTTTAATTAATCCTATTTTATTTCGCAGTAAACGATGGTAGCCGGGGCAAAACCGGCAACAAGTGCATCTTGACAAGGCACCAGATTCAAGATGGCAGTTTGCATCCTGCACTTATATACACAGTAAAATAATAGCTTCCCTACTTAATCCTATGTACAGAGGTGTCTTTCACCTTCCATTAATTGACACACTACGTTTCTTTAAAAAAAATTACTTTGATAAGGGAGATAATAGCAACATAAAGTCATCAAATGGGCAATTAGGTCTGAAGATTCTACGATCCAATGTGTTTAATAAAGATGTTAGAATGACTCTGGTGTATTTGATACCATGGTTTGCGCGGAGGGTAGGTACATGCCACTCTTCGCATAGCCGTGTGTGATAGGTGACATATTTTGTTAGTGAAGTTTAAGTTAAGCTCATTTGAGGATCGCGTTTACCCGTCCTCACAACGAAGGAAACTCAGCTGGCAAATAGCCTTCTCCGACGAAATTGGTGTTGCGGTGTGTTCGTGTAGACCGACCTCCAAAGAGCCCATTTGCAGTGTTCTCCGAGAGGACGGCGGACCCGGGCCCGAACTGACGGCGCCGGGCGTCTCTCCGCGGGGAACGAAGCCCCGCGTGGTCGGCCGGCCGGGGGCTTCGCTTCTGGATGTTTACAGCGGAGAGTTAATTGCGCCGCTCTGCTCACCGGAACAGGAAATGTGCCCTTTTCTTTTCCCAACTCAACACAGCCGGGCACTGTTGAGCTGCCGTATACGCATCTGTGTGTGTTTGTGTTTCGGTGGGTGCGCGTGGCGTATACTATGTGCTTTCCGGTTGACTGAGATTCATTGCAGGCGTCCATTATTTTTTCATGACAACGGGATGCGACACTAATGACGCAATTTGCGGGTCGAAAAAAAGAAACATGTTTCTTTAGTTTTTTTTCTTTTTCTTTTTAACAGAAGCGAGGTCGTTGAAGTCTCTCTCTCTCTCTCACTCTCAATCTCTTTCTTTTCGAAAGAGCGAACGACATTAGCCAGGAAGTAAAGCAAACTCGAGCAGGAAAAAACTGCAGGTGCAGTTTTACTCTTTAGTTTTTGTTGGAACGCGCCAATCTCGCAGAAGAACAGAATGATCCCACACACAATGCTTCAAGTTGGTCGCCGATAGCTCACCGCCGAGCACGTTTGGGACCTCGGTTCTGGTACTTTTGTGGTGCACGGCCCCTTGATTCGCAGCGACGGAGCGAATCGAGGGGTCGTGCTCTGTGCATCTGTCGTTACGTGGCGATTAAAAAGAAAGGGGAGGGGGGTAATTTCGGAAAATATAATTATGCTAGTTGACTCGTGAAATCTTATGCACGTTTCTGGCCGGACCGACAACAAAAAGAGGCAAACAAAGATTGTTCATCGCGGTGCCAGGTGGCTACGACGGAGCACTTTCTTGATACAGAGACATAGGGACACAGGGACGGGACACTTTCTGCCTAAAGTGCAGAAATATAACCCCCCACGCAACTGTTAAATCCTACAAAACTTAGGAACTCTCAGAATCCAGTTCAAATTACGACCACGTAGAAATTATAACACATTTAAAACGACTACACGTCTTCTCATATGGTTATCACATCTCCTACATAAGTTTGCGAGAACGAAACATAAAAAAAAATCAACATGGAAAAAACACCGAAATGATGAAGCAAAGATGCTTGGAGCATGCATCAGGCCTGTCCGTAGATAATACAGTCATCAAATCTGCAACAAACACCGACTTTTAATGCGATAGAATTATTGAGCTACTCATCACAGATTTCTGTCTAATGCGCAGTAGGTATGCGCAGTAGACCTTTTCAACTCACCGTGCTTGCACCCCATTGCGCCGCGCGTATCCGGAGCGGCAGTACGCGCTCCTTCACAGAGCAATAAACGAAACTCGAACTGCTTTCAATCTATCCGAGTCAGAAGCTGTCCAACGGTACGTAAGGTAGCAGTATCAAGAAGCTACCACCACTGCAACATGTCTTTCGATTTAAAACGTGTTCCCTTTCTCTTTTTGGGGAAGTGCTCGTGTGACCGGGAGGAAGCTGGGGGAGTGTGTGTGTGTGCGTGTGTGTGTGTGTGAAAGGGGGGGGGGGGTAGGGAGGGAGCCGGCGAGTTGCACTTTAACACGGGAAGAGCCGCAGCTTGGCCACCCCTGCACTAGACCATTCCACATGCGACGAGTTCACTACACTAGCCTCCGAATGGTGACTAGACGGACCCACATCACTGGCACTTGAAAAGCCCTGTCCTGGCCTAGATCCTACCAAACCATATTATATAATATGTCTGTGGAAAGCCCAACAAGACTGAAAATGCAGCCCCTTCAACTTTACCCACAACTCATACTTAAAAGACAACTTGTAAGCACTTCCCTTGTAGATTGTCCAAATGGCACTTCACACCTGCCGCAGGTACTTTACCTGTTCTTGCACGCTTGGACGAATTTCTACTTATAAGTCCAGGGACAGCCAGATGCAGAGAGATGTTTGAGGCGGCTTGAATCCACGTACTTCTTCCTGATGCATCAACTCAAGACGCACGCCTCAGAGTCCAACGCGGCCAGAGCTTTGCCTGACTTACCGATTAAAATAATGAAAATTGATTCCGTGCGACACGCCCGACCACCAAGCTGATACGCACGAAGACGTCGCCGAGCCGTCCCCTTTTCTTCTGGCAGAAGACATCGCTCGCCTTGAGCCGGGGTCACACTGCTTATACATCATACAACAGATCGTCTGCAAACAGACCCGAATACGAGTCACCGCGAGATCCGTGCTTCGAAGGCCGCATGGTAATGAGTTCAAGGAGAAACTTGGCACGCGGCATTCGAACCACGGATATTTCGGTGATTCGTGTTTGCTGACTGTCTTTTGTATGATGTGTGAGCAGTGCGACCCCGGCTTTCCGAACACAAATTGGCAAGAACTTGAAAAACGCGCAAACGTCAAGCACGCATTGCTTAACTTTTGCGTTTTTCGTGCCCGTGCGCGTTTTTCGTCTCCTTCGCACGAAAAAAAAAACAACAACAAAAAAACCGAAGGAGGAAAAAAAAGAAAAGACAACGCGGCTGACCAACACAACTCACTCCGCCTCAACATTCTTCTTCCTCCCCGGTAGTTTCGACTTCGCTTTCGAGGAGCTGCGTTTTTTTGTTTGTTTTTTAACTTTATTAAAAATATACGTGACGCTGTAGCAAATTATTTATTGGGTAGTCTTCGTACACCATACTAACTCGTCGGAAAAAGAAAATAATTGATGGGTGTCAGTGTTCATTTGGAGGGTGCCACCGAAACATCTCGGCGAGATACAAACGTTGCGAAGGTGTCCACTTGTAAAGCGATGTGTCCATATTAGAGACACGACTCATCCGCACGGATCACCTTCAGGGAGGCGGCTCATGGACAGGAGGACAGGTTGTTTGCCGCACCGGCGCTCTCGACGACACGGCGTCACAATGCGCGCCCGACCGCGCAACGAACAGCGAGCGAGTGGGGGATTCGAGGCGGAACAACTGCCGAGAACGCGCGCAGATGGCGCACTCAGGTTGCCCCGTTCAGAGCCGTTTCGGCTCTGGCCCCGTTGCTGCGAGAGGCGTTCGCGTGCTCGTCTGCATCGCTGAAGAGGCTCAGCTGAGACGGCGGGGTGATGGACGGCCATTGCCAGGCGCCCGCTCTGCCACTTGTCAGGCAGCCGTCATTGGCGGCGGTGCGTCGCGGTCCTTGCTCCCTGGAGCCCGTAATCGCCGCGTAATACCGTTGGCACTCGCAGACGCATCTTCTTCCTCCGCGTTCGTCTGCTCCTCGGTAGACGTCGTGGGGTTAACCAACCGCGGCCTGCCGGCTGATCCACGTGCGAACGCCGCTCGGCGATGCTCGTGCGTGCACTTACTGGAGCCAGGCTCATCAAGAAGGACGAATCATCTGATCACTCGGTGTGAGCGTATACGACGAACGAGGGGGATCGTCCGCTATGGGATCGAAAACTGTTATAGGCTAAGCCCTGGGATTACACGTAAAAACGATGGAGGCGGGCCTTTAGAGTCAAAGAAACGAGATTCATGCTTCGGTGGATTAGGGAGACCTAACATAAAGCTTCGACACTCAGCTCCAGTAACTCGTGGTGTGTAGATTTTAGACGCTGCAAACTATATGGACTGGGCTTGCGCTTATCCAACGCTCTTGCATCGGAGGCCACATGAAGAGTTCTATAAGTTGCCAGTGATTTGGATCGCTGAGTGAGATACCTTTTTTGGGTGGCTTACCCTGCAGTGGCGTACCCTAATAACTTTAAACGGCTCTTGGCCTCACTGTCCGTCGCTGATTACTTTAACTGGATTACAAAACTGCAACCAGAAATATTGGGAAGACTACGCAAAAACGAGGGACGCTCTTAAAACAAAATATCTGTTGTGCTTTTTTTTTTTTCATTACCTGTTGCTGTTGTTAGTGTTTTTTTTTTTTTTTTTGCAATATTAAATTATTTTTTTGTTCTTATGTTGTTCCGGGGATCTCGAATATTCAAGTTGATGCGCGGAGAAGTCAGAAATAGGCTTTCAAAGTGGCACTGGACCTTTACCTATCGGTTGCGGTCAGTGCAAGGAGGAGAGGGTGTGTGCGACGTTATTCCCGAAGCTCTCGGCATCTCTTCTTTTGAACCAAGCCTACAGGGAGCACTTCACAACTTGTCCGCCGTTCTTGTTCCTCGCGTTTTTGGCCACACGTTTGACTAGAGCAGCTTTGCGCGGGTTTTATTTTTACCGCGACAATTAAAGCGATAGCAATTAGTGGGAGACTTCGCAGTTTCGCGCCATCGACCGCGCTCTATATCAGCGCGGCCCACGAAAATGTTCCCTGGAGAAGGGTAACAAGGGCGACAAAGGACAAACACAAATCTCCAAACACAGCTAAATGACTGGTGCGCGACCGACAAAAATCCGCCAGGTCCGGTTATCGAACCGGGTACTTCTCCACTGGAAATAGAGGGGTCCCTGGTTCGATACCAGGACCAGGTGAATTTTTTCGGTCGCGCACCAGTCACCTAGCTGTGTTTGGAGATTTGTGTTTGTCCTTCGTCCCCCTTGTTACCCTTCTCCGGGGATTATTTTCGTCATTCTTGTGCAGCTCGCGTGCACCTTTGCATTTATTTGCGTGATCATTATTACACGGACCGCTGATAATAATATAACAAGCAATCAAGATGACATGCATGATCAATAAAACAGTCCCCCGTCAGGCAATCTGGCAGTTCACTGGGATAGGTGCCAATGGGACCCAGAATTAGCACAAACACTTCTCGTGAGATACGCTGATAAAACTGCCTTGGGATTTTAAGACGGGTTTTGATATCAGAAAGCAAGGGGAGAGTAAGTGCTTTAGTGCCCCGTCAATGCACCTGACAGATATACAGTCTTGGGTAGTAACGTGTTATTAGTAACGCGTTACTGTAACTTCGTTACTTTTTTGGTAACTTGTAACTGTAACGAGTTGCTTTTTAAAAATGCAACTTGTAACTGTAGTTCTATTACTTTTTTTGAAGCAACGATGAAAGTAACGACGTTACTTTTGTCGTTACTTTCCGGTGTTTTATGAATAATATATCACTGAACGGAGGTGCAATTTAGCTATTCCTTGCACTTTCCAAATCGTCTATTCCGACATTTCGAGTGTCAAGTTGGCCTTGCACAAAGTTGTGAAAACGTTCCTTCTCGCGAGTCACGACCCGAATAAAGCCATGTGTACATTTTATAAAAAAAATAAAAAATCTAGTTATCTTTACGCACGCGTTTGTACTTTGTGACTGAACACTTACATCTTAGTGTCTTAAAGCACAATCTAGGTTGTGTTGTTTTTTTGTTTTTTTTTCGTTTTTCTGTGCAAACGCTTTTTAATCGGGTGAATGAACCCTGAAACAACAATACACGTGGAGGGCACTGCGCATGTTTCGTACTTTGATTAGCGCCACTACTCCGCACTTCGCATGTTTCGCATTTTGATTTGCGCCACTACCCTGACGTGCAAACTTTCAAACACTAACTTCGAGAAGTAACTGCTGCTAAGCTACAATATGAAGTAAAAGGCGTACTTTTCAATTGTATGCAATAAAACTTTGTGAAAGGCATTTTCTAGTTTTTCTTTCTAATTTTTTTGTGTTATAGAAAGGCAACTGAAAAGTAACGCCGTTACTTTTTAAAAGTAACAGTAACTGTAACGAGTTACTCTTTTGTTGCGGTAACTGTAACGGTAACTTCGCTACTCTTTCTGAAAGTAACTGTAACTGTAACCAATTACTTTTTAAAAGTAACTTACCTAAGACTGCAGATATATAGCTTTATTAATGCGATAGCTTTCTATAGCTACTTCACCTTCTTCGCGGTACGGTATCTACCTTCGAGTGCGCCGTGCGTGTGTGTGCGGCGCGCGTCTGCGGCGCGCTTGCGGAGGCACCGCGGCGCTTCCGCATACCCAGGACGTCCGGATACGCAGGTGCCGCGCGTATGCGAACGTCGTCCCAGAGGTTGTCCTTGAGGTCGCCCGAGAGGTTGTCCTAGACGTCATCTTTGACGCTGTCCTCTAGGACGTCGTCCTAGACGTCGTTTTTGAAGTCGTCCTAGAGGTCCTTGAGATCGCCCTAGAGGTCGTCCTAGAGGTCATTCTAGACATAGTCCTCTAAGTCGTCCTAGAGGTCCTTGAGATCGCCCTAGAGGTCGTCCTAGAGGTCATTCTAGACATAGTCCTCTAAGTCGTCCTTGAGGTCGTCCTTGAGATCACCCTAGATGTCGTCGTAGAGATGGTCCTACACATCATCTCTGACGTCGTCCTCTAAGACGTCGTCTTCGACGTCGTCCTAGCAAGCAGATAAACCCGTGTTGCGCCTACACGGAGCGGCAGTATACGCACACATTTACATTTGCGCACAAGCTACGGACCAATTATTGGTTTGAGTTCAGATAGTTGGTACATGGTCAGTGGTGGTGGTGAAACAGCTTGGACATTAAAAACAATTGTACAGAGTCAGGGCAAGTCACACACAAAGCTGCAATGATGGTGGGGAAATAGCTCGAACACTAAACGATTACACAGAGACAGAAGATTAAACGATTACACAAAGAGGAAGTAATCACTCAATTTCGAAGTGGAGCTCTGTACTCGCGCTGACGTCAATGATTGCGTTGTAAACCATTTATAACATAAAGTATTTACTTAAAGACGCTTAAGCTTCGCCATTAAGAGTGAAACGCGATAGCTAAACATAGAGACCCTCGCTCGTGTCCAAACCGTTCAAGCGCGTCTGCGCGGCCTAGTCAATAAAGGCAAAAAAAGTCTGCGTGGCCTAGTCGGTAGCTTGTCTGGCCAAAGGTCTTGGGTTCCAATGCTGCCCTCCGCCTAAAACTCTTCTAACCTTTCTTTCAGAAAAATTAATTACTCTATAAAGTAATATCATTTAAGACATGCAGCGACCTTTAATTCGCATTAGATGTCATGTGTTAATTAATCACTTCCATTCCACGTGTGACATCATGTTTCACGTGAGCGTCGTGGGTTGTTTGAAATACCCTCGCGAAGTCATGTGCTGTGACGTCATGACCCTATCCACCAATCAGAATTTCCCCATCACGACGCCGACGCCTACTTTTCTGCGTACCGAACTCCTTAATAAGGCTATCGCTTTAAAAAAAAATGCGTCGTCGTATTCACTGTGTGCTGCGTTGTGAGTTTCATGACGAATGCTATCGCAATTTATAGACAACCAACAATAGTAATTTCTAAAGTCAAGTTTTTTCTAAACAATAATATTAATCTTCTTTTTTTTTTTTTTAGAGTGCTTTTCGGTCTTGTCCATTTCCTAGTAACCGTTTATTCGGCGCTTTCGTTTAGCACATGCGACTATTTGTACAAGGGTAACGTAAAATAACAGGCACCCGCAGACAGCTGAAATTCTCTCTACCCACTTTAGTTCCAAAACGCTATGGAATTTTCGTCCGGTGGGTAACGCGGTTTCATACGAAACGCCTATGCGAACTCCATGGTGCGCGCTCGCATCTCTATACCGTTCCTTCAGTCCATCTGCTCCGAAATGACACCTAGCGGCTCCGACATCGAACCTCGGCTGTCGCCGTGTTCCACCTTACGGCTTGCGTAAGTGGTTACCATTTTTTATGCAGCTCTTCGCTCCCGCGTGTGCTTACTCCTCTCCATGTTCTTTTTTAATTCTCATTGAACACATGCTTGCCCACACGAGTGGCACGCGCTCGCGACGAAGGCACATTGAGCAGCCTTAGAAACCCTGGAGTTGACATTAGAGAGTTTCAGTAGATCGTTCCTATACCTCCGGTAGAAAGTTTTAGGGAACCGTTTTTTCTCATCCGATAAGGTACGATGGACCCTCCGGTACGAACTGGGCATGTGCGAGTCTTGTGCGGTACGACATGCTGTTTTGGTACCTGAGGGAACATCGTGCCTTATCCGATGTGCAAAAACAGTTCCCTAAAACTCTCTAATACCCGATAACGATACGATGCATGCGCAAAGGCGGCGGCAGAGGGAGTATCGGGTATCGTTATCGGACTCATCGGAAGTATTTTTTAAACCCTCTATTATCTATAATCGAACCAATGGCAAGACGCGGCGTGGTCAGGCGGTGAATTTTCGTTTTATGTTATTTTTTTCCTCGCATTTAATGCTATCTTTAGAGACAATGGCAGTCGCATTGAAATCATGGGACAAAGATACGTTAGAGTTCACCGTTCACTATAGGAATTTCTTCAGCGTTCCTTTAAAGCAACCCTTTAAGCTGTTCGTACATCATACAAAAGGCGGTCTGCAGAGACTTTCCGTGGCGTGTTTCTCGTGTGACGCCCACACTGGCTATACAAAACCTGTCAGCAGACATGTATGAAGCAAACATGTTTTCGTACATGCCTGAGGCCTGTCCGAAGATAATTCTGCCATGCTGCCTAAAGAGAAATTCCGTGTCTTTCGTGTAATATATGTGAGCAGTGTGACCGGGGATTAATATCCAGACAATGCAATACCGATCGTCGCGGCTTTATGCGTAATCGTCCGTGGCTTCGTTCGTAGACTCGCCCAAAGACCATCGAAGAGTTCGCGCTTTCCAATTATTCTCCGCTTCCTCCGCTTCCTCCCACCCCCCTTTCTACCCTGCCCACCGTTGCCTGTTTCCACCCCCCCCCCCCCCCCCCCCCCATGGTGAGAAGGATCTTCTGCCTTGCAGAATCTCGAGTCTGGTCGTCGGCCTTTAGGACAAGCGGTAGCTAGCGTCCCCCTTATTGACAGAACCCGCGACGCGCGAAGGCGCTAGTGAAGTAGCTCCGGCAAATAAGCGAGCAATTTCTACGGTAACCAGCGACGCCCTGTTGTTGACATTTCTGAGGCCGTCGGCCGAAGCCGGTCGAGCCGTTGCTCCAGCCTGAGCCCCGTCCGCTTCCTTCTCCGCCGCTGCTCCGGCCGGTAATGTATATGGCAGGGCCGGATAGAGCGGGCGGATTAAGCGCAGCGCTCAGCCAAAGGGCTGAGCGCCGTTTCCCCGGCGGCCGATAGACGACGGCCATCTAATCCAATTTGCTCCTCTTTAGCGAAATTGACGGCCCGCGCCCAGTCGATATTCGCTCTCGGGCTCGTTTGCTGCGCGAGGCCTCCTTCTCGCTGTTCTCTCCTATCCTTTTTTTATTTTTATTATATACATCTTTTTTTTGTCTCGGAGTGTTTGTGCGTGTGTCGAAGAAGCGACGCCTGGAAAAAAAAGCGGAGCAGCCTCCCCGGTCGCGACTGCCTTCAAATTTCCGCTCTGCTCGCGGGCATTTCTTCGAGTCGCAGCGCCTTGGAATGTGTGCAGAGCGTGCACTTCGTGGGGAATGGGCTCCCTCCTTCTCCCAGTCGGAAATCCCGCCAAGTTATTTACTTATTCGTTTTTGTTGGATGCTTTTTCGCGAGTGAAGACGAGCGAAAATTAGTTTGCGTCCGCCCGTTTATTTCTGACGAAGCTCCTCGTTGAGCCCGGAGCCCGTCGTTATCAGGTTGCGAAATTAAGTGCCCCGTCGAAGAACGAGGTGTGTTTACCGGTGTTTGTTGTCGCACTTGTCATTTGGGCGAAGACGTCCCACAAAGAAGGCTCGTAAGGGTTCTTTATACTCGAACGTAACGTCGACGAACACGCCCGATCGCGTTGGCCGATGCCATGCGCAACTCGGCGCAGTCCAGCTCGTGTCGGCGCAGCTGACGACGAACTGCTTCATTGGCAGCGTCGACGAAAGCGTCTCGGCGACTGTGACTACCCCAGGAGCCCTCGCGCGAGCGCCCCATTCGGGAACCGGGATGACGGGGAGTCCGGGCAGTCGAAGTGTGCGGGACGCTTATTTCTGCGATCTGAGCATGCCGTTCTCGCCTTGTGTCGTGTGCTATTATTGTGGTCCTATTTTGGCGTGCATATTTAACGCCGTGCCCTCTACTGGGTGAGTATATGATTGAATGTGGAGGGCTCCAAGGACGCGCTAAAGCAATATGCTTCGGGGGTTTAAAGAGCCGCACGCTCTAGCACAGGGTGCCGGCAAGAGCTTGAAGCTCGATGACGCACCAAAGATGAAGTTCATTACTAATTAGAATTAGGGATGACCTCGTGTATATTATGATCATGTCCTTGTAGTGCACACCGGCAGCCGTTCCCGGTCGGAACAACAAACGCCGTCGAATGTACGGGAGCGAAGAACCTCGTGAATCGCATCTCAACTCTTTAGCCGGCCAGAAATCTTCAACCTTCAACCGTGGCGAGAAGACACTGGGCGTCGTACCCACCTAGAAGACAATGCCTGCGCGTGAAGTCAGCGGTAAACGGTAAGTGAGAAAAATACGATTGAAATCTGGATACTTTATTTAGACTCCGTAAAGTGCGCAGCAATTTCGGACGCGTACATTGCGTCATTTAGGCACCGTCCGCTCCCTTCGGTGTCAATTTCTTTAGTCTACGTGAAAGGCTATAGCTACGATGATATTACACTGGTCATCTATCAAAGAGGTCGCTGCGGAATATCGAATGCATCGCTTCCATCGAAGTACCTCCTCGGATTCACCGGAGTCGTTTTGGCACGACTCTGGCGAACCTGCCGAATAGAGCTTGAACGGACGCGATATTGTGATATTTTGTTTTTCTGCCAACATTTTTGTGACGTTGGGGAGACAATAGATGCTGGTTTGCGTTCGTTATCCCCATCATTTGCTTGTTTTTGAACTGCTAACCACTGCTTCGAATCGCTGATTTGAAGCGTTAGTCCTCGCTGTCTATCGGGAAACTTCAGTCCCACCAAAGGGGCTCTTCTAGCGAAGCCTCTCGATATTTAACGAGGGTTCGAACTTGTCCAGGTAATTCTAAGCATTGAACCCCAGTACGACTGTATTCTCCGAGCGCTTTTGCGTGTACATCCCATACAATCAGTTCTGCTTCCGTAGAACAAAAGTTAATCCGAGTTAAAAATTTATGCATCGACTCATTGTTTGGACGAGCGCGTTTGCCACGTGTGCTTTGGACACTCCGCAATTGCAACAAGCCGTTTTCTTCTAATGCCATGCATTTGAGCATGGCTCGTTGAACAGCTAAAGCCAAAACCTTAAAATGACGTCTGATATGTCATGCTGTCTCTTGCGACACTAAAAGGATGTATACGAAACGTCACACACACATTTTGCTGATGCAATAAGTCTTGGCGCCGCGGGGCTCTCGAAGTGTGCCCTGTGGGAAGATCAATGCGCGGTGTGTGCTGGCCACGCCTGTCGCAGCTTTCGTTCCTGGCAAATCCGTTGTCTCTCTGCCGCGTCCCTTTGTTGTCGAAAGGCGCCGTCGACAGGACCTGGCTTTTGTGCAGCCCGACGCATACGCCCCGCTGGGCGCCGCGCCGCCAACGCCAGACGCTTGCCTTCGGGCCGAACTGAGCCAGCACCGTGGCGACAAGACACTGGGCGTCGAACATAACTAGGAGACAAGGCCTGCTAATGACGTCATCCTTAGTGGATTCCCGACGAGCTCAAAGCGTGCGTCTCGTCGTCGCCGCGTCCTGAACGTCATGCTCTGTGAGACGCTGCAAGACGGGCTGGTGGCTGTACTGACGCACTGAAGGCAGCTCTGCGTAGATCCACTAGTGATGACGTCTGTCTTCTAGGTGCTATTAGTCTATTGCAATGGTGAGACAGAGTCTCGAACACATCGACAGTGCGAACGGAGGCCTTTGTATATGCCTTTGCATCGCTTATCACCCGGGCGAAAAATGCTGCGTCAGTGAGCTGTGGACGGACTCGCAACGTCTGATACACGGCACCTCAGAGCTACGGCGTATGCTGAGAAGGCGTTCCACAGCCCTGCAGACAAAAATGGCAGCGCGCAGAAAGCGATTCTAGCAAAGGTCTGTGTAACTGAACTTTTGAATGAGCCGTCGGACAGAAGATGAGGCTGACAAACACTCACTGGCATTGGTGGCGAGATGCCGCGGAATCACCGCTCGGCGGTGCTTTGTCAAAGCTCCGGAATGAGGTACTTAAACTTCCCTCAGCGTTCTAAAGCAAGAGTGGTGCGCGTCAGAGTTTGTACTTTCGACATCTGTGGCGATAGAGACGCTTTGCAGAAGCTGTGCATGTGCGCCGCAATAACCGACGTTCTGTTTTTTTGTTTCCTCTTATTCCGTTTACTTCACTTTATCATTACGATAGCAGGCCAGGTCATTGCCATTTTAGATTCTGTTGTGTCCTTCTCAGTGATTAAAAAGCGCGATAGGACAACGGACACAGAAGGAGACACAGACACAGTGCTTTTTAATCATTATGAATCACCAACTCGCCCAACTTTCTACCCTTATTTCCTTCTCCCCAGCATGGGCGTTTGCGGAGGTTCGTCAATGCCCGTTTTAGTGGTTTGGTATCTCGGTAAGACAAGAGAAGGTCTGCAATGACAGACGAAAACTGGCGCGTCTATAAACGAGCAAGTAAAAAAACAAGGAAGGCTGTCAAGGATATGCATAAAGCGTTTTTCAGACCACTACGGATGATCCATGCTTTCGCGAAAAATACCTAGGCAGCTTCACTGCGTGATACACTTTAAAAAAACGTAGGTTAGCAGCCTTAGTGTCACAATAAAATTGATGCAGTGGACACATTAGGCCGAATATCAACTTCAGACCAGCTTCTCAAGCCCAAACCTGATTTAGCTTTAGACATACTTTAAGAATCCCAATGAGAGGACCGAGAATTGCCAAAGCAGTCACCTTTCAAGCACTGTAGGCAGATATGACCGGTGTAATTTTATGCCTGATGTTAATAATAACCTCAAATAAAGATGAACACCGACATTTTAAATATCACGGGACAGATAAGTTATTGTTTAACTGGGCTAATCGTTTCTACAAAACAAGGGCAAACACAATTCCCTCACTCGAAAAGGAAGCCGTACCTTATAGTGCTGTAAAATGTGCACCGTGCTGTACCGTCAACGCACGTGTTGGCACCAAAGACTGAGAGGACAACTCAAGTAAAGGTCTGAACGTGCTTTGATGGCTCATGCCGAATATAATTTCATATCTTAATCGAAACGACTTCAACAACATTTTTTTTTCCTCTTGTTTCGAGCGAGTCTGGTGCTCTAATTTAGGAAGGGGCCCAACCGCAGGCCGGATGACTGCCTTTCCCACGGAGGGATGGTGGATCCTTTGCGCGTGCGTCCAAGAGGCGCATTGGACCATACAAGCCCAGCAGTAAGAGGAGAAGCCAGCTGCATGGGAACTAACGCTGGCTGACGCGGACGGCGGGTGCAGGCCACGACGGTGTCTTTTACTTGCAGATTTTCTCTTTCGTTGTGGTCCGGCGACGACACCGCGCCTCTCTTCTCCGCCGCAGAAATGCTGGCGCTCATTATTTTAGGCTGCGTGGCCCCGTTTCGCCCCAATCAACGACCGCGTACACGGGCCGGTGCTAGACTTACTGCTGCGTCTGCCAAGAACGCGGCTTCCGTAGGGGAAGGGAGTTCTGCGTCTTCTCGGACGACCCGGAAACCCACTTTACTCTGTAATTAAGCTCGGTCGTGCCCCTTTTTTCTTGTAAAGACAGAGTCGCACTGCTTATATCTCCGGACACGCCTCACTCATGTTGGTAGGATGTTTTCTTTAAACATAGTTGGAACATACCTGCGGACAGTTTTTGTATGGCCAATGTGACCGTCATGCCAGGTAGGCCTCAGACAGTGTTTGCCGACTGTATTTGGTACGATGTACCAGCGGTGTGACCGTGGCTTAAGGTTCCGCCTTCCCTGAAACATGATCTTCACTCAGTTCGAGTAGTTATTAAGGCGAAAGCCTTATATGTCTCATCGTTCAGTCGACCTTCAAAGTCCTTGAGCGAAAACACGTCGACGACACAAATGCTGCCAAAACTGGACGGCGACAAGAAAGGTACGAGAACCGGCGAAACGAAAGGTACTAAAACCAAAAGTTCGCCACCGGCCCACGAGATGGCGTTACTTGTGCCAGAATAAAAAGACTTTTCGCTGCTGTCCCTCGGCTGGCGTCGAACCAGCGACGTTTCGTTCACGGTACCGGCCACATCCGTAAATCATGTGTCTGTCTTTAGCGCATCGGCGCTTGGGCTTTGGCCTTCGGGTCGTCTTAGAGATTACAAAAGTGACCCTGCGTTTTTTTATTAATTTATTATTGTTTTCGTGCATTAGCTGGGAAGTGACGACATAGCGCGTGGGCTACAGAGATCGCACGAATGAAAAAATGTTCACGCTAAATAAACGCTCTCGAAAGAGGGAAAAGACGAAGAAGTGATCAACTATTAAAGGGTATCGAAATAGCGCAGAATCAATTTAGAAATTAAATAAACCGGGCACGCAGATTGCCCTAACCGGCTATAGTGAAATGCACGAGCCGTCATAACCGCATTATCGCAATGTGTCGAATGAATTAGATAAAGTTATTCGCCAAGACACTGTGCGAAGAGAGTTCACAAATTATAACGCTTAAAAATATAGCTCACAGACGCGAGCTTTACTAAGCCCGCACGCAGATACAAGCAGGTTCAGTAAATTTTTGCTCGCATCATAGTATTCTACTGTGATGCGAGCAAGCATTATAGTAGAATGTGGAACGGAACGTTCCACATTCTACTAAAGTTGTTTCACTACAATCAAAACGATTGTTAGAAATTATCAGTGAACCTCATCCACTTTTAACGTAGAACACGTTCAACTGCTTGCACTACGCTCTTTACTTCTTTATGTATTACACGCGAGAGAGCAACGAAAGAACGTACGTTATACTTCCACCAGTCACATGTTATGCGCTAAATTATTGGCACACTTTCGGCACTCTGTAATTCGTTCAAATTTGTCAGGCATGGAAACGACAAAAACAGGCTACAAACTTCCCACCTTCGACCGTCGTTAGTAAATTCCTTCCCAATACTGTGGGGATTTTTGTTTTTATTCCACAGCAGCACCGGGTGATAAATGTAAAGTTCCTATTATGTTGTTGTTGCTAGAATTCGCTCGTCTTGATTGCGTACCTCCGTAGAGTACAGTGTTGGTTCTTTCATTCATCGCCTTCTAAGCAAGAGCGTGTCTTTTCCAGTCAGGGTAGGTGGGAAAGCATGTGAACTATTACGACCATGATGTATGGACTAAGGTGTACAAATTGGCTCAAACGTGTAGATGGCGTCAATAATGAATGGTCTTAACTACATATCTTGCCCTCATCGTAGCTGCAAAGTTGGTATACATATCTGCAACACAACATTTTTTTTTTCTTAGAGCATAGCCTCCTATGCTTAAAGCTATCATCCCCGAAACGTCTTGTTTATAGAACCACCTTCTCCCATCTATTGGGACCATTAGGGCTTTGTTAGATTCCAGGGAGCAGCACTAGCGAAGACTTGTTTATATTTTGAGAAAAATTACCCACTTTTTACAATGATCGTACTCCCCTCTTCCGGCACTTTCGTAACGCTTAGTCTCTGAAATAATTCGAAACTTCAGAAACGTGCATTGAATCCCCTTTTTTTGTGTTTCACATTTCAGCCACGAGGTTGCGCCAGTTTTCGCTCCGCGCTCGGCTGTGCAGAAGCTCTCCGCTTCTCTCCTTCACGTCCTTTATTTTGGGCAGCATCGCCTCCTTTGGAGTTGCGAACATAAAATAAATAAACAAATAAAATAATTAAGTAAATGTGTAAGGCTTCTACGGGCACTAGTAAAAAGGAATCTGATGTTGATGTGTGTGTAAAGTGTGTAAGAGGAAATAAATAATCCTTACGGCCCTTGCTTTCTTGCATTTCGTTCGTCAACAGAATGGTATTCCTTTACATGCCGAACTCAACATAAAAAAAAGAAAACGCGCGAAGGCACGCACGTTCGAAGTTTTTAGTAGTTCAGATATAATTCTCATTTACACTTAGACCGCTTACATATAACTGGCTGAGGTTAATGTTCCCCGTGTCCGTAATAAGACGCACCTCATACATGACATTGCGCAACTTCATGTGAGTGCCCGAAATACGCTTATGAAAGATTGTCTCCGAAATCACGACTGATGACTAGAAAGCAATGATTTAGTGACGCTACATTTTTTACTCTATCCTTGATATTCTGACATAAGGAACACGACAAATGCTTACGTATCTTAAGAAAACTTGATTTTCTTCAAAATACTCTTTTGATACAAACTTCGGGTTGACTGCCTATGACAAAAGTACGATGAGACATGTACAGTAGATATTTAGTAAAGTTCCTTCGTCTCTATCTCTCTCTTCTAGCTCTTTTTGTGTCTTCGTGCTGTACTTTCTTTTCTCAGTGGGGTTTTAGTTTATTCCATAAACTGTTTTTTTTTTTCTCACGATAAGCAAATTTGCTTTAAAGGATGTTGACCGATCATTGTCGAATGAACAACTTCTTTTCTCTCTCTCTCTCTCTCACACACACACTTTCCTTTTTTTCTTTTACAGCATAATGCGCAAACTGTTTCCATGGGGCCGCCATATTCTCTAAACAGATTATAGCCGCCTACTAAAACCTCGTAGTGTTGCAGAAAAATAATAGAACTGACTTATATGGTACACCCGACGCCCTCCCGTAGAGATTGATGCACTTGGAAAAACAAAACCAGAAAACCTGAAAAAATGTAAAACGCTAACTCGCATTCTCAAAAATTGCGAAAGAAATTTTATGTTATTACACCTCCCCAAAACGCCATCATATCAATGTTATTCTAGGCGGCTAGATTCAAATATTTGTGAAGTACATTACATTTCGAAATTAATCTTCGAAATTGTAAGTAATCAATATTGTTTCGCAATAATAACTATCAACTTTTATAGCGAAGTAACCGCAATGAAATCATGTTTGCTCAGTAAGTTACCCAAACTGGACGTAGTGCACTTTCATCCTTCTCGGGTTTTTCGTCGGGCTCAAATGGTCCGTAGCTTTGAATTTCGCAGCCAGCTCGGATCCGAGAAGTTGTAGCGGTTCGCCCAACTTTCCGAATTGAACATCTTGGAGGCCTCCTCCTCCTCGGCTCTGACAGCGGCGTGCCGGTCTCTACTTGATGAGCTCGCAGTTAGTTATCGCGGATCGATGTGGGCGAACTCGGCGAACGCGTTAACGACCATTTGGGCGAGACGCTCGGCGGGAGATCCCGAGCCCCTCTTTGAGGCCCGGTGCTGGGCTCCTCGCCTGCAGCCGAGGCAATTACCGTATTCATAATAAGGTGCGAGGCAATCTAGCTTTGGCCCGGTAATTATTCGCTCCGCGGGACGGAGGCTAAACGAAGTTTGCACTCGTAATTGTCTCCGCAGCGTTGTCCGGTCCGGAATCGGGCGAACGGGCAGCGTCCCTCAACCTGGTCGAGTCGCTCGGCCAATACCAGCTAGAAGCCATGCGCATGACGTCATCATTAGTGGGTAGTTTACCCATGCGGCAAATACGCTGAAGCTCCGAGAGAGACGCCGCAAAGCGGGAGACGCGTCCGTTTTTGTATTGCCGCGTGCTAGCGTCGCTGTTGTTGTGAGACGCTGCAAGGTGCGAGGCTTTGTCTTTTACGTGGTATCGGCTCGGCGACGCCTACGTCTTCACTGGGTGTCGATCGGGTTTCGGGCCGACTGCTGCGGCGTGTCGGACCGCGTGACTTCCACGTGCCCCCGACACACCAGGCCCTGCTGGGATGACGGCGCGTGTTGCGCAACGTGCGCGGTTAGACGCCTCGAAGGAAATCGCTTTTCCCGCTCATGCTCACCCAAGCTTAGGATGGGGATTGCGTAACGGGGTGCGACAGCTGGTACGAAAAAATCAAGACGTTCGATTCCACGCTTTCTCATCCGTGCGATGACGACGGAAACGCGGCAGCGAACACATTTGATTGTACACAGGCTGTGAGCTATAGTCGCTTCTTTCAATATCTCGTAAAATTGATTGACCAGGAATGGCGCAGAACGGAGTCAAATTTATGAATGTTAAGACAGCGGGAAATAGAATTGTGCGCAAAGTTAATTCCAAGTTTGTTTGAAGTTCTGGGGTGGGAGTCATTTGTCATGCTCAAACCTGCGAGCTGTACGGCAGTTATATTGAGGTCTCAGCAACGTGACGTTAAGCCATTTCATATGGTGGCACTAAGAATGTACGAGTAACACCCGTAATACGTTGGAAAGGATTTAACTCTAGACGCTACCAAGAACTGGCCTGCCTTTTCTCCGAGGTTATGATCGCGCCAACAGTCGCGTTTCGCGAATCAACGTTGTCTCAAGTAGCAGGACGGCCCTTGCACAACTTAGTTTCATGAACTCGTGCGTTGACTATTTAGACGATTCAAAGATCTCATGGGATCGCTTGTGTACATTCCTCCAGTTACTGAGCCGTACAACGGACCCTTTCTCACATGCACAGGGCAGTTCCTGAGACCACCACTTTCCTGCAGGGACTCCTCTTCAGAGTATGCGAGGCACAAGTGAACACAGACGTTTCACAAGTCCTGTAACGGCGTCTGCCACGACAGCAATATTCATGCTGTATTTACAATTTCTACGTCCTATATTTACTGAACTTAACAACCCTTTCTTCGTCGGAGCCTATGGTAATTTGGAGCGCCTTGGATCTAGTTGTGTGAATTGGAACGCGAGAAAGAGTAGCCATCCCGACAGATCCGCTTTCCATCTTTTCTGTGAACTCTAAGTTATAAACCAGTTCCGGCACCCCATCGGTTCCAACGGTGGTCAGCACGCGGTGGCATCAGCGGAAATGGGAATGCTGACGCCCTCGCTACTGATGCGCACCATCTTGAAACGCTCACCATAACTCTTTGGCGAGAAGAGGCGAGGCGATTTATACACGATTTATACCGGAAGCGCCACCTACATCAAGGGGTGGTTGAGGTGCGACGCCCTCCCGCTAGCTTCCAATGGATTAGTTGTGTCGCTATTTTACTCCCGAGCGAATAAAACCAGCGTTTTAATTTGCATGAACCCGAACAGGACAGCGACTACCTGCCCAAACGGTGGAGTGCGGTAGGACATCAGAATAGGGTGCGAGGAAGGACGCAAATCCTCGTTTCGTCGCTACACCTTAAATGAGCTTACATGCTGAATAACTTATGGGATCCTCATCCCAGACGCGCTACGTCGATTAGTTCAGTTTCTAAAGGTGCCTTAAAGCTGGTTCACATACTTGCGACCGCTTACGACCGTGTTCCTTAATTCCTCTTAAAGCCTCTTACGAAAAGAGAACAGACTGGCGCCATCTATCGGGCAGAGGTGGAACACTTAACAATTTCATGCATTTCTTTTTTTTTTTTTTTGCGTAGTCTTGATTGGAATTTTTTTTTTTTTTTTACAATGCGACTATTTCTCAGAAATAGTACGTACGTTTGATCTCGCAAATGCCGCAGAAACTTCGCTCAAGTGAAATGTAGTTACAGGGCCACCTCATAGATGGCGCCAGCATGCCACTGCGGTCTCTCGTCGTAAGAGATAAAAGCTCGGTGCTAAGCAAACGCAAGCGTGTGAAGGTGCCTTAATTTAGACTGGTTTCGACATACAGGCTCAACAGATTTCTTGAACAGCTACGTCATATTCCAAAAAGTAAAGAATTCCCCAGCTCTTTTTCTCCCCTCTTCTTTTTTAGCACAGTAACAAATAACTAGTCTAAATTAGGGATGACTCCTATATGTTTGTAAATAAACTATTCTTCCCTTTTGCTACCGAGGAAAGTATCATCTCGGAATACTTCCTACGTTATAGAGAAGACAAGGAACACTTAATGTCAGACGCTTCTGTCTATACGTCGTTTTAGTGTTTATTTTACGACCCTGGTATCCATCGTACCACCCTCACCGGTCTTACTGCTTCAGCACAGCTACAGTTGGCTCAAGTTACCCTGAGTTGATCTAGGCCAACAGTTAATTACGCGTTAATTCGTTTCCCCACCGGGACGTCGTTCACATTTTCACGGAAACCCCCCTAGCACTTTACTTCGTGTAGGAGGTGTGGGCGGAGCAACTTCAGAAGCTGAACAGAAAGGGAGGGTCTTGGACTTCGAATATTATACTGCAATACAGACTCCCGGTAAAAGGATGGATAGAGTCGTGGAAGAGAAAAAGCGAAGAAGTCTGTCTTGCTGCTAAATCGTCCCTACGCCTAAATACATAGGAAGAGGGAAATTCTAAAATGAAATCAAAAGCGAGAGAAATTGTAAATCTTCGAGTAGACTTTTCCCTGTCAGGTGTTTAGATTACGACGTCGGTGTGAGCTTGCCTCAGCCAGGAATTTATCTTCAATCCCCAGGGATATTTCGCCCAGATGAAGCTTGGCCAGTGAACACAAAGCGTTGCTGCGATCATTTTAGTTGACGTGCCCCCAGCGCAGGAACGCACAAGCCACCTCGGTGCCCAGACGATGGGAAAGAATATCCAAGCACGAACATTCGCACAAGGGGTCGACGATCAGAGGGGGGAAATCGTTACAATGATGCGGTGCTCTGCTGACACGAATTGAGCGAATCCACTGGCAACCAGGGTGACCGAGCCGTTCCTACACTTCGTTTCCCTTGAGGTAGACCCTAAGATGTTGATAGGACTAATCAAACAGCGTAAAAATCAAAAGTCCGTGGGTCTTTCCTAAACATGATTGGTTCAGCGATGATATAGGACACGTACGACACATGGCGAGCACCATGACGTTGCGCTTTTGACACTCTTTGATTGGTCCCATTGGCTGGTATCGTCGTCTGTGTTCTTACCTAAGGTGAAACGAAGTATAGTTTGGAATCTGCTGGGGTGCCTCGGCATACAGTTATCGCCTAGCAAAGATTTTTTTCGAGAACGTTCTGCTCTCATCGACCTGCGGGGCATGCGTAAGAGAGCATTATTTTCAAGTTTGTGTATGAACATACCATTTTTGGATGTACTACATATTTCGATTGTTCTTTCCGAATGCCATAGGGCCGCGCGGAGTGGGGGGAAAGGGGGGGGGGGAGGAGGAGGTTAAGCGGTACGCTAAAACTTACCGCCGCCCCTTCCCAATCCGGCGCGTAGAAACGGAGACTACGAAGCAGGGAAGGAAGAGCATTTTCGTAGAATACTATAATACTTCGTGTCACTAGATGCGTGCAGTGCAGCCGAAAGCAACGCCAGGCGAGGGGAGAAAAAGCAAGCACAAGGAAGGCTGGGGAGGAGGAGAGAAACCTCCTCTCCTCTCTAACATTCCTAGTGCTATTTCTCTCTCCCCTCTCCCCCTATCGCACTGCTCTCCTCTCTAACGTTCCTAGTGCTGCTAGTGCTCGCCTTTTCTCTTTTCGCCTGGCATTGCTTTCGCCTGCACTGCACACAACTAGTGACATGGAGTATAATCTAACAAACGCAGAGGCATTTCAAGGTCAGGGTGTATGCGCGGCGGTATTTTGGAGAAGATGATGCAAAGCACTCAAAGAGGTCTAAAACACGAAGGGGACAGAAGCTCAACTGCAAAAAGGAGTCCATGGCCCGGATGTGGCAGCCGATGCTTCGGTAAGAGACGGCTACCCCAGGGCGCTCGAACACAAATGTCAGCTGTACTTCGTTTTACCGTAAATCCAGACGCAACCGACGCTTCGTGCAGATGAGGCCAATCAAGCAGTGTCAAAAGTGCACCATTATGGTGTTCGTCATGTTTCTTTACGTGTTCTATCATCGCTGAACCATTATAAACAGAAAAGGTGGAGTGACTTGTGCTTTTGACGCTGCTTGATTGATCCCATTACCACCTGGGGCTTCCAAGAGAGAATGAAGGCTCAGCGTATATAGATGGGGACGGGAAAGGGGGGGGGGGGGGGGGGGGGAGAAAGAAGAGCGCCGGACTTTTTCAAAATTAAAAAAAAAAAAATTACTGTTGCCTGGAGGCAAGGTATGAGGTCAGAAAAAGATCGGTCACTCAGATTTTTCTTTTTTTTTTATGCTATGAAGATAGTCTTCCTTCCTTTATTTCTGGTCGGTGGACGAAGTTTTAACTTCAGTTCTTCGTGGTTCAATGTTTTAGCGCGATACGGTTTAGGAGGTCGTGTCGCAGAAAATCCGGAGTCGGCGTGGCTGGGACCAAAAAATGGGATAATGTAACGCGCGCAGTCACGTGTTTCCCACATGAGTTGCGCGCGTTCCATTAGGGGATTTCCCCGCTAAATTTGGCGACAAAATATTCCCGCCAAATGTAGCAAAACATTGCCTTGCCAAATTTAGCGGGTCGATGGCGTCATGACGTCCCAGCCACGTGTGACGTCACGTGATGCTACCGACTAGACCACGCACACGCTCGCACGGCTTGGCAAAAAGCACGCGTTTATACGAGAAAGCTTAACCAATGGAACCCCATAACGCTACCGCGTTCCACCTTTAAAGGCGAGGCTTAAGCGTCCCCCAAGTTTGTTTTCTTGTGCAGCACTGAGCGCACATGTTGCACATATGCGAAGTGCGGATGATACTCCCAGACGTATTATAATGAACGCTGGAGGTTCCATTGACGCTAGTGTTTCTGGAATTTCCGGTTTTCAATTGAAGCAACCAGTCAACTTTTGCAGTGCTCCTGTGCATTCCTTTGCGAGAACGGGCGCGCATTTTGTACCTTCGCCGGAGAACAACAAAAATTCGCATTGCTACTTGTTTTTTTTTGTTTTTTTTTTACCTACCTTCACCATTCAAAGGGAATTATAGTGAAAAGGAGGGGCAAGTAGCGAATGCTACGTAACTTCGTCAATATTATAAAAATAATATTGCTTTAGTTACAGTATTCTTTTGAACAGTGAGCGATGTTTACCCTCCCAGTATTCCGGGTCCAGTCCTATGTTCGACGGCAAAAGTGTCTCAAGGCTCGTTGACAGACTTGCAACCCAGTAGGACCAACTGAGACAATACAGATTTTTAAGCCTCTTGCGACGGCGCAAGACCAGATATGCTGCCGCGGAGCTGGTCCTAAGCTGTCGCAATGTGCTTAAAAACCGGTCTCGTCTCGGCCGGTCCTACTCGGTTGCAAGGATGTGTGAACGAGCCTTAAATACGAACGACGAATCTAAGCAAGAACAAGTCAAAAAGAGCATCCTCGTTCAAGGAGCGCCAACATCCCGATGACACTAGTATTGATCATCTGCAAGATTTATATGCCACTGCGATGAGCCCCATTTATGTACGCGATTGAAACGCGTAAAACAGTAAAACTGAGCGCACAATAAAAGGCGTTTTTCTTTTTATTATCCTGTTAAATTTATCGGGCGGTAAGAGTTTTCTGGCTTTTCCCAATTTTAAAAGTTTTTGAGCATAGAGATACGAGTTTTGAACGGTATAGCAAACTTACCTTCGAACGCATACATGAGCTACTGACTGTTTGCATGCACTAGTCGTAGATGTGCTGCAGGCGGCATGGGCAGAGCCGGAACCCAGCGTCTGCGCTACTCGCGCGGGCACGCCAAGGAAGAACACACGTCAGAGTGACACAGAGGAAGTTGTTCTTTTTTTTTATTAATATATCACAGTTGTAATGCTAGCAAGACGGGCCATGCTGTGACGTTTTTTTTTTTTTCTTTTACACTCGTAGAGAGGAATTCGCCCCTCGACGTCGCAAGCGCACGGTCTAACAAACAAAATTTTCAACATTTTACTACTTTCACACGTTCTGTCCCCACGTTTTGCATATTGAAGGCTGCCACATGCACGGAATTTAGGCAACTCACTGCTACAAGCCATTCATACACTGAAGCATCTCGAGGAAAGGGCCCGATTTAGCAGAGAGACAACTTATCTTTCAGTTTTCCCGATGCTTTTTAACCTACAGCGCAATTCGGAGGAACGTAGTTTCCGTACACTGGCATTCCTTTTTAAAAATCGCTATTTCAAGAAGTTCTTTTGTACTCTATGACTAACGCGCATTTGAAAAAGAAACGACAACAATACAATGGAAAGTCCCCGGCTGCTTCCTTCCTGTACAACCTAAGCAGCCTGCCACTGTACCAACGTCGAGGACCTCGCGAGCAAATGGGAATTCCTGAAACGGTTTTTGCCCCGTTCCTTCTTAGTTGCCACTATCACACAGGCCTGCGGTTACCATTTCCTCGTCTATTTCGCTGAGACTTTGTACAAAAGTATGCATCTTACTTCTCTGTTGCTTTCTTCTTCACCCCTAATCGCAGCGCTAACACACAGCGCCATCTCGGAACACAGTATATGTATAAGGGGCTGGCCACGCGACAAATAAAACATGTCGAAGTTATGTACAAACAGAGGCTTCCAGTGTGAGAGACGCCTTCGTAAAAAGAACGAAACTCTGTTCAACCTGCTCGCTGTCTGACCGCCATGGTACCGACAAGACGACAAGGCAATCCCGGCTTCCCGATTTTAAAACTGACTGGTGGAAGGCCGGGATACGGCAGAAATGAAACAAGCTGGAGGAAAACAGAGCGCTGACTCTCGATTAAGGCTAGGAACATAAATACGTCTCCGCGCCACACACAGGGGGGAGGGGGACAAATAAATAGGGGGGCCGAAGGCAGGGCCCCCGCGGGAGGGCAGCGTTCGACGGGGTCGCCGAACACCTTGGAAGGCGGCACGAGCATCGCAACGAAACAGCAAGGAGATGCGAAATCTGAGTCACACAACCATTCTAGTGTAATCTAAAATTCGCGAGAAAAAAAAAAAAGGCTTTTGTGGGTTTACGTGGCCGACTTTAAATACTTCTATATACAGATTCATTTTGTCTTGTTTACAGGAACTACTAGATATACCGCAGATATCTTCTTCGTTTGTCCAAGAAAGTTCACGACGGTCACAGCTGACACGAGCACTCCGTTGGTGTGCTTGCTGCTGGGAAGTCCAGAGGTGTCTCGAAGAACACGCACTATATTTTGGCAACGGAATAAAGTTCTTATTTGTTTACGCGCACCAGGCGCAGCGTTCACTTTGGTCAGTGGGTGCACGAACGCACCTTTGGTCCGGGCCCTCTTGAGAGACGACAAAGAAAACGCTACGCTACGTCTCGGCGACACGCGAGCAAAATCATGGTCCACGAGGGGCTACCGCGTTTCGCTAAGGCTCCGACCGCTCTACCTCGGTACAAAACGTGTAAAAAGGAAAGGCACTACAGGCTCTCAAGGCGTCCTACCTCCTAACTGCGCGGTCGTGGCGCGCTCTTGCGCCCTCTGTGGTTGTGCCGGCGCGGAGTCCGCGTCGCTCAGCCGGAGCCGCGTCGCGTCAGCGGGGGGACCGGGACCAAAGGTGGGTGCACGTGTTTTGTCCGCCGCACCGTCGCGTCCACACAAGCGTAGAGTGTCAGACCAGCTTGATCGCGTTGTTGGGGCAGCGCGTGGAGGACATGAGGTGCGGCGGACACACGGTGACCTCGGACGCCTGGTTCACGACCACCTGCTTGCGGCCTGCACGGGCGGCGTCCGGCAGCGCGTAGCGCAGCTTCTCCCAGAACCTCTTGTCCCCCCAGCGCAGGAGCACCGCCGAGCGGAGGCACTGGCGCGCGTCGGCGTCCATCTCTTTCACGGCTACGTCGTCGAGGAGCACCACGACGAGCCGGTGCCTGCTGTTGCAGCGCAGCTCGTGGTGCGCCGTCTTGAGTTCGAAGCGACACCACTCACTCTTGAGGAACTGCTCCGAGAGCACAACCAGTGTCCGGTGGCTGCACTCGACGGCCTCGGTGATGGCCTCGGCCACGTAGCCCGACATGGGCAGATCGCGGTAGCGAAGGCACAGCCGGAACGGCGGGTGGCTGCCGCACTCCAGCTCGGGCGCCAGGATTTGCGCCACGAAGGCCTCGTCCTTCTTACAGTAGGACACGAAGGCGTCGAAGAGTCTGTCCACTTCGGGCGCGTACTGGCTGCGCCGGAACAAACGCACGCCGTACTTGCTGTGCACCCACACTTTCATCTGCTTCCGGTACACGAGCACTAGCACGAGCACGAAAAGCAGGAGCACGACCACGGAAGGCAAGACGATGAGGAGCGGCATGTAGTTGTCCGAGAACACGGCCTGGAAGTAGGTGACGGCCGTGAAGTTGGTGCACGCCGTGGCGTTGAATTCGAGCAAAAAGGGCCCCATGGTCTGGTTCTGGCGGCAGCGGATGGCCACGGAGTCCTTGAGGGGCGCCCCGAACATGTGCACCCAGTCCTGGAAGTTCTCCATGAAACGACAGCCGCAGGACCACGGGTTGTGGCCCAGCCGAAGGTCACTGAGGGAAGGGTTGTAGTTGAAGTTCCACACCTGGAACTCGACGATGTAGTTGTTGTCCAGGTAGAGAATCGTGAGGGACTTGAGCGACACGAACGTCCTGTTGCTCACCGTGGCGAGCCGATTGTGGGATAGGTGCAGCTCGCGTAGGTTCGTGAGGTTCTCGAACTCAAAGCCATGAAGCGCAGTCACCTTGTTGTGATCGAGGTGAAGAACCTGAAGGCCGACCAACCCGTTGAAGGTGCGGTTGTGGATCGTTTGGACGTTGCTGTTGTTCAGGTAGAGGACCTTGAGGTTCTTGCGTCCGATGAAGCTGTGACTCGACAGATGGGACATGTCGTTGCCGTCGAGGTACAGCTCCGTGACATCCATGGGAACACGAGGCGGGATGGCGCCGTACGACGTGAAGCTGCAGTCCACAATGTTGGTGTTCCACGTCTGATCCGAGTAACACGTGCAGTTTTCGGGGCAGACCATTTCGCAATCGCAAGCGTCGAACTCGCAGCAGTGGCATAGGGCGAAGCAGTGGCTTTTGTATTTGCATAGGAAGTCTGAGGAATTGGCGTCCGAAAGGAGCATCCGTGGCTTCCTGCGGCCGAACGGCATCTGACACATTACTTCGTTGAGATCCACAACCCGCGGATATTGGCGAATCTCGTCCAAATTGTTGATCCGCTGGAGCCACTCCATGGTGCAGTCGCAGAAGTAGAGGTTGTCAGCAATCCAGAAGTCCGGAAGGATCACTTTCGACGAAATGGGCTTGAGGCGGAAAGCGTTTATGTCTACGTTCTGTAAGCGATTATGGGTCAGGTTGACTTTGGTCAGGTTGTGCTTGGCCATGAACGTGAACGGGTGAATAATGCTGATTCGATTCATGCTAAGAGAAATCACTTCCACCTGGTTTGGAAATGAAGCCGCATTGATTTCCTTGATGTTGTTGTACGACGCATCGAGGATCTTAAGGTGCATTTTGTCTTCGAGTTCGTAGTAGTTACCCAAAGTCTCAATTTCGTTGTCATGGATATCAAGATGCTTCAGTTGACGCGGTACCAGGGCGTAATCGAACCATGTGATCCCATTGCGCGACACGTTTAGCAGCCTCAGGTGCGCCAAGTTCATAAAGAGTCCATTGATGTCCTTCAAAAGATTGTCGTTCAAAAGGATCACATTCAAAGCGGCAGCATCATCGAAAATCCCGTGCTCCAAAGCTGTGATTTTGTTGTTGGACAGATCGAGCCTCCTCAGCGACTTCAGTTCCTGGAACGTTCCTCTTGTCATATTGCCGATCTGGTTACCCGAGAGCCTGAGGATGTGAAGATTCGTCATTCCCGACAAGGTAGTGTTCGTTATATTTGTTATAACGTTTTCGGAAAGATCCAGCGTTATGAGAAACCTCAAGAACTGAAGAGCATTTGGAACGTCTGCTAGTCTGTTTCCTGAAAGTTGCAAGTCTTGAAGGCTACTGCAATTCTTGAAGCCTTCTAGATGAATCGTCTGCAGGTGGTTCCGATCTAGGGCAAGGTTGCTGAGCACGTAGAGTCCGTTCAGAGTGAAGATGTCCAGGTGCCGCAGTCTGTTGTCGCTCAGAATCAGAGTATGGAGATTGTAAAGCGAAGAAAAGGCATTGTCGTCAATGGCTTCAATCTGGTTGTGGTCAAGGTTTAAGATCTGCAAGCTGTACTGAGATTGGAATGTCGTGGCGTTAATGTGCCTCAGCAGATTATGGCTCAGGTTTAGGATGACCAGGCGAATAAGATCGGCGAACGTATCGTGCGTTATCCACTCGCTGGAAATCTGGTTGTGGCTCAAGTTCAGGATGACCAGCTGCTGCAAGTCGGTGAACGTGTGAGGTGACAGAAGTCCCAACGAGTTATTCTGCAGATACAGTTCGCGTAGGTCGACGGAGCCGTGCAGCAGCTTGGGTGGGATGGTGTTCAACTGATTGTGCGACATGTCGACTACTTGCAGGCGACCGAGGGCACCGAAGGCGGTTTCGACGAGCTGCGTCAGCTGATTGCGTTGGAGGTAAAGCAGGCGCAGGTTTCGGAGTGCCATGAATGCCCGGTCGTCGATGTACCTCAGCTTGTTGTGGGACAGGTCCAGCTCCACGAGTTCATCCAGACACTTGGGCTTGTCTTCGGAATACTCGTTGAAGCCCATGTTGGTCATGTCCTCGAAGCTGTTGTGAGTGAGGTTGAGAGACTTGAGGTTCCCCAGCTCACAGAAGGGCGACCGGGGCACAGAAATCATGTTGTTGTGACCCAAGTCTAACCGCTCCAGGAGCTTCAGTGGAGAGAGCGATCGCCGGCCCAGGGCCAGCGACAGCGCACCCCAGTCGCCGTTGTAAGTCCGGATGGTGAGGTTCCTTAGTTCGACTAGTCCCGCCAGCGCGGAGTCCGGCACCTCCGCCAGTTTACACTGCTCCATGTGTAGCGTGCGGAGGAACCTCAGCGTGGAAAAGGTCCCGTTGCCGAGTCGGCTCTCGGTGAACAGCGAACCGCACAACACTGTCAGGCTGGTCGTGTGGTCCGGCTGGATGAGGCTGAAGTTGGTCCCGTCGGGACCCGCGCGGATCGCCTGGAAGCGGCACTTGAGGGCGATCTCGGTGCTCGACGACTGCTGCGTCGTGCGCCAGTCGCAGTCCTCGGCCAGCACGTAGTGGGCGGCCGCGCACAGTCCTGGTAAGGACGTCGCCACCAGCAGCACCACCGCCAGCGTCACTCCGGAGTGACGCTTGGCGCGGCACGGAGTCCTCACGCACGGCCGTAACACCATAGTGGGCGTTCCGAAGCACATCGATGAGGAAACTTCACGCACGCTGCGATGGGGCTAGAACTTCACCAACACTTCTCATTGTCGAAACCAAAGAAAAAAAAGAAACCGACAGGCCGCGTCCTCGGCGGAGCACGAACGACACTTCACTTTCACGAAGAAGAAACGCAGAAAGCGGAGCGACGTCCCAATCCCGGGAGTGAGGGCGGGGGGTCTTCTTTTGAGAATCGACCGGGCACCACCGGGTCCTGGGGAAGGGCTCAGTTCCCCTCGAGTGATCTCGTGCGACGTTGTCCTCTGGGGAGGCTCCTCCGAGTTTCTGGGGAAGAGGGGCACAGCGGGCCGGAAGGATGGCCCAGCTTAGGCGCACTCGGGGACGGGAGGGAAGGATGGCCGGGGCGCCTGATAAGCCGGGCGTGTCTCCGTGCCTCGAAGAGCGTCTTCCGGCTCCTTCACCTGAACCGACTGCAGCCACGTCGGCTCCGGCCGCTGGAACGAGGCCCCTGCGTCGTCCTGCAGGGAAAAGACCACACCGTGAGCAAGAGTCGCTGACCTCCTGCAGTGATCGCGACACGGGGACGGCAATCGGTGCGGCATTCATTCGCGGAAGTGCAGCCACAAATCTGTTTTCGGGAAACTGGGACGCGTATGGTAAAGAGCAAGCAAAAAGAGAGGCGAGCGGGTCCGCACTGAACATCACGAGCAAAACTCTCACTCGTACGTGCACGAGATTTGGAGACATTAGGGTCACTTATTTCCTGTACCAGACTGGACACGTAGCACTTTGGTCTTAACCGTACTGCCCTCTTTTTTTGTTTGCGTTTTGTAATGCATAGGTATTTACTACTTTTCATATATTAAAAAGGTTAATGTCAAAAGGACGAACCACATGGAGAAAAACTAGCTAAAAGGCCTGGTTCGATTCTTACCCAAAGTTAAATTATTATTTTTTTCACTTTTACTTTTTATTTTATACGGTCTATTTAACTGGATAAAGGAAGAGATAACATTATTGTGCATTCGCAATCTTCTGTCTCTGTCGCCATCTTTAAGAAAGAAAGAATAAAGCTACTCTCGGTCATCACGCAGCATTAGCGACATCAAATTGCACTTGCTGCTTAGTACGTATAGCTTGATCACAGATAGGGTGATCAAGCTGCAAGAACACTCCTTCAGCATGCGACGCTCGAGTGCCGCCAAACAAGTATCAGCAGCGCAAACAAAAATTCGTTTAGCTTCGACAATATATTCATGCACGAATCCGTACAGTTTCACTCGTTGATATTTCTCGCGAATTCCCCTCATGTGGTCGGTGTCCTATGAAGCCCAATACAAAAACGCGTTATCTTGGTTTGCGAGGAGCGTATCTGCGTGAAACGGACGTGGATACGACGCCCCGTGTTTTGACAACAAGGACTCCACCGTTGACCCCGTGAGTATCGGCCAACGGCCCCCTGCCTGTCCGCCCCGGGATGCTTCTGGCGCGGAAGAGACGCACGGAAACAACTTGCCAAGATAATTGAATTGGATCTCATTCTGTTATAGTAACAAGTCTACAATACATAACGCGAAAAAAAAATGAAAACATTGTTTCAAAAAAAGAAAAAGTTACAGTTCGTTTCAGCTAGAGAGCAACAGGAGACGGAGCCTTTTCCTCTTTCCACGTTAACAAAGCGAATGCTGGAGAGGAGGAAATCGGACTCCGGCGTTTGCTGTGCTAATGTGGAGAAGGGCTCCGTCTCCTGCTCTTCGCGAGTTGTAACGTCCCCCGTTTTCTTGTATCTTCCAGAAATGACACTAGAACAATGTGTAACTTATTTGCATACCTGGCTGACGATAACAAGAATAGCCAAAAACCAATTTTGTCCGAAATATTTAAACCGGTCACTTTTTTTTTTCTTTTTTCGCCAAAAGGGTGCTTTTAAAGAGAACCTTGTCCAGGGAAACAAAGGTGTTTGCATCCTTCTTTTCTTCCTCACTCGTCGAGGTTTTCTAAAACAATCCCTTGCCTTCGGCGTGACACTGTGGAGTGACTGTTGAAGAACGTTTTGCGGCAGCAAAAGGTGGCGAGTCAGCAACACACTCCCCGCGTACGATTTGTGCCCGCGTGCTCCACCATTAGGAGCCGTACCAGATCGTACTCACTAGGCAGGTATTATTGCCTTTTGAATCCGTAAACACTCCTGAAAGCGCAACTTGGGCACAACCAGACTTGTACCTGACACTTTACTTGTACCTTGCTACTTCCTTCAATAACGAAGTAACCTAGTTACTTCTTAAGAGGAGGACCGAGTAAAGGCCCGTTTACACACTTGCTACTCCTTAGGACCCAGTACTTTAAATCCTCTCAAAATTTAACAGGACCAAAGAATACACTGGCACAGTAGAGTTATGTATGCGGTGACCTTGGGACTGTATTTCACTAGAGCGGAGGTTTTGCGGTAATTGCGAGGTCAAAAGTACGTACTATCTCCGAGAAACGGTCGTTTCTAACACCGAAAAACGTTTTTTCGAGCCAAGAAAGAAATGATGACGCGCGAAAGAAAAAGGAAATATACGGGGTCGCCAAGGGTTCCACCCGCTGGGTGGCGCCGGTGTGTCCTTTCATCGCAAGAGACAAGGTTTCAAGGTGTAAGGTAACAAGAAGTTTCAAGTGTGTGAACGGGCCTTAATGTATTTCCGCTACTTTTTGATGAAGTAACGACTAACGGTACCTAGCTAGTTCTGGAGGGGAACGTGTACAATACAAGCACCCAAACGAGTTTTCACCCCAGCTTGCGCCTCTAATGTACGTGACAAGAAAACGCTAGAAAGACCACAAAAAGATGCGCACAAGATACATGTCGAGTATAGCCACGGTCATCCCTGAAGAAACGCGTTAAAAAGCGAGGAATTATTAAAGGAGCGATGCAACAATTTTTGTACTGTGCACAAATACCGCTTAAAACGAATCCCTAACGTTAATGACCTATGAAACACGCGTTCGTTTTTCACCCCACGCAATAGAAGTCCCAGAAAAAAATGTAAGAAAAACGAGCAGCGTTCACCCCCTCAACTCGCAGCCAGAACAAGCGGCCACGTGATCTGGAGCCGATTATATGCCGCCAATATTGATCATAGCCACGCGCTGGGGTTGGCAAAGCGCAGGACACGCGCTGAGTTCCAGACGTTGTTATGGTTCGGCTGTTGTCGTCGTTACAGCGATTGGACACGGGTCACAACCGGAATGCTTCTCGAGCTAGCAATTGTCACGAGCCCAAGTCGAGTGCCCACGCAATGCTCGGGTCCAATCTATGAACCGCATTCAAATATCGTCACTTGGGTGTACTGCGATCCCCGAGTTACGTCATCAAATTTTGCAAAGGAGAGATTGAATGAAAATGATCGCTTTTGTCCTTGAAATTACGCCACAACAGAGGAGTTTCTTGGCCAATGGCGTTGCGTGTGAGTATCCTTGAGTCCCAGGTGTGCCAGTAAGCTCGTGTAGAGAGAAAAACATTCCAGTTGAATATCGTTGCACAGCTCCTTAAGGACGATAAATATTGGAAGCGACACATTCGCAGTAGCGAGAAAAGAACACGTTACTTTCAAGCTTAGGTAACGCATTCTTAATTCCATAACGAGTAACGTACTTAGTTACTTTTTGAGTGAGTAACGAGTAACGATATTTAGTTACTTTATTTCAGTCACGTGAACATATCTGGACACAACCGTATCAGCAGCTATGGAAGGATACCGTCGTAATCCAAATTCCCTTCGGTGCCCTTGAGACATTTGTGTGTGACCGTGGGACCTGGTGCTTTGCGGGAACAGCAACCGCTCCCCTAACCTCAACTAGAACGGCGCTCGATTTCAGTCCGTCATCGCGTCCATCCAGCGCCGCGTGCAGTCCCATGTAGGGCGGCCGAGCGGACTTTCCCAGAATTGTTCCCAAAGCTAGAGCCATATAGTCGTACGCATACAGAGCGCGGGGATTCTTTCGCTCGCCGCAACGTCGTGGGCTCTCTCTCGCTCTCCGCTCCGAGACGGCATGACCTCGCGGCCGCCCGTATCGCGTTCCAGGTTAATTGTGCGTGCTCGAAAATGGCATTGTTGTCCTCACGTATCTCTCGACTCGCAAGCCTGTCGCCTCGGGCCGGGGTAAGACCGCGGTGAAATTACGTTTCTTTCCGCACTTCCGGTGCGGTGTCCTCTTTCACGTGCGCATTCCCGAAACGGCCGCAACCATTCCGTTTCGTGACTCTAGATGTTTTCCCTTCCTTTCTCTTTATGTTTCTCCCTCGGTGCCGCTTTGTTTCCGAGAGGAGCCTGCCTGTCTTTGCGAGCAGAAAACGGGGTGATGCCTCGCAGTCACGCCAGCCGAGTCACCGCGCCCAATCCAAGCGCCCCCCCCCCCCCCCCCCCCGTGGTGGGCGGGGAAGAACCCCCCCCCCCCCCCCCCCCCCGTACGCTCGCGTCGGCCTAATGGTTTGTTTATCGAAGGTCCGCCGCGCACGTGACACAATCTGCCGTGTCTGGGCACGCTCCCGCACCAGCCACCCGAGTGGTTACAGTGACGACGCTCAAATCCAGCAACGCCCGAAAGAAGTGAGACTCGCTTCCAACCGTTTATCGAGCGGGAAGCCCGGCACAACAAACCGTCGGTGCAAAAGGGCGTAGCGCAGAAACTAAAGTAAAGGAAGGAAACGAGAGTTCGAGAGAAGAAATGCAATAAAACGCTGCCCGTTCAGGAGGGTGCGAGTGTTGGGTATACCGACGCGCGTAGAAAGGAAGCATCCGAGCGCGAAGGTATAAACGTATGCTCCGTTTCAGCTTCCGTGGGGCAACTCCGCTCAATTTCGAAAATTTTAGAGGAACGGTTCATCGAAACTTGACGGGTATAAATATTGGCTACCTCCTCAGCCATTTGTTCCTGAACGATCGAGAGAGCTTCTCTTTGCCTCACCTGCCGAGACAGGGCATTGAAGAACGATAAATTCAGCCTCCCCTTGGTTGGAGCCCACAATCAGCATATTCTACTATAGTATTAAATATTCATAACAAAAAAAAAAATACTGGCCATTTTTCGTTTAAAGATACAGTGACCTACTGTGTACCACGAGAATCAGTGAATCGCTCGTAGCATGCTCCTCACCGGCGAATCATGCCCGGGAGCGAGCTTATTTCCGCCGACTGATTAATTAAACGACGATAGTATATTTAGGGCGTCACCATGGCAGCCGACACAACACGGACACCCGCTATACACTGTGGGGCAGAGGCAACGTACGCAAAAGAAATTTTCGAGAGCGACTGAACAACGGTGCGGGAGGGAAGCAATTAGAGCCTTATACGCCCACAGCACAAACCCTCTTGTCCATTTCTTTGCTTTGAGATTGTGTGACGCGGTTACGACGGTCATGTTACTTTAACATTATTTAGCAGTTTTTGGGAGGGGGAAGGGGAAGGAGGTTATCCCGAGAGCAATGTTGTAAGCGTTACAGAAAAATAACGAAGTTCCTCGCTACTTGCAAATAAAAGGACCTCGTTACTGACCTACGTTACCTCGTTACTGCTATCGCTACGAAAAAAAAAAGAGAAAAAAAAAGTACGTGCGTTACTTTTGAATTTTTTTTATGAAGTCAAATGTCTTTTTGTTTTGACGGTACAAGTATGGATAAGCGGCATATTTCAAGAAACATTATGCTCATGCAGACACTTTTTTTTATGGTCCCACCTGTAAAGAGATAGGCAACATTTTGAAGGTATGTGGGATGATTGCAAGAACTCATTTGACTTAAGCCCTAAAAAACAAGAACAAAAAAATTAAGTTATTCTTTTTCTAATTCTTGGGAGGAACAAGTAATGAGTAACGTAAATAAGTTACCCGTTATATGAAGTAAGAAGGGAGTTGTAGTCTATCATTTTTCTCCTCCGCTACGGTATCCGTCAAGAAAATGCCGCAGCTGCGCATGCGCACCGCCAGCCTTGTCTGCATAGTTCAAGGTTTTGTGGCGGATTACGGAACGCTACCTGGGTTCTTAGCGGGCTGCGAAAACGGTCTACTACAACTTCCTAATATTGTAGGTAAGTACGCTGTGTTACAGTCTTAAGACGTAACGAGTACTTTAGTACGTTACCGGAAAACGAAATGGGTTACCGGTAACGCCGTCACTCGTAACGCGTTACCGCCAACACTGCCCGAGAGGCACCGGGACGGGTCTCATTTTTGATCGCTAGACAGCATCCTGCGAGTTCGGACGCCGCTAACGCTGGACGGACCAGTGGCAACCAAAGCACTCCTCATTTGTTATTAATATGCGTTAGCATCAGTACTCCCATGACAGGGAAAAGCTGACCGCGCCCCTCTGTGAACGAGACGGTGGAAAGGGGAAGCGCGCCGCGTAGGGAGGAGGAGAGTGGTGAGGGACAAAGGGGAGAGGGAAGCCACGTCACGAGGCGGAAGCTAATGGGCGCGGTGACGCTGGGGCGAGTCTGAACTTGTCAGTGTACGGAACGCGTATACCTTGGTTTGTGCTACGAAATGGAGTGCGATCCAAGCACTGGTCCAAGTAGGCGGCAAAAATTGAAAGAAGATCCATTGGTAAATCCTCAGGGAATCCGAGCATGGCCCTTGGGAAACGCCCTGCACGTCCCCCTTTGGGAAACGCTAACACTAACCCCGTAACGAAGCCATACTTACGCATTCCCTTAATGATCTACCAATGGATCGTCCTTGAATTTCATAGATAGCATCTGACTTATTTTGTTTCTTATAGCGCATGTGGAATCGCATTACACTGTATATTAATGAATCTATATTTAACTGTACTTAGTTATGCTGTTAGTTTCAAGTGACTGTCATCCCACAGCATGCAGATACACAGCATAGCGCGACATGATTTCTTAACTCCGTGGTGCTTGGTTTCTTTTAAACTTTTACCTGCAAATAGTGCCTATCTTAACCGTTTAATCGCACGTTGAACAAGAAATTGAAAAAAAGGTTACCTGAACAGTTTAATTGAAGCTACTTTCACGAGCCACTAATGCCCCCAGGGCCAGTTTACCCGTCACTTAGAAGTACCCCATACATTACAATAAAAAAATAACTTAAGTACTGCTACGTCATTAAGGTAGTATCCACGCCTGGCATCGTTATCCCACACGCAGCTAATCCTCACGAGTTTACTGCGAACTCATCGATGGGGTGGCAGTCCGCGTCGCTCCGCAGGACAGACCACGTGACCAGTCGGTACCAAACTTGACGCGAGAGTACTGCACCCAAAATCCGAAAAGTGCCCAGCCAGTAACTGCCACGATACCTTAGAGAGGGGAGGCGCATTCGAATAGCTAGCAGTGTTTCTCGCTCGTCATAAAAAATAGTGAAAAAAAAAAAATCAGGTTTGAGTTATAGTAGTATTTTCTTATAAGCCCTCAATTATAATCACTCGTGTTTTATATAGCTCCACTTTGCATTTGTCTTCAAGCATGCTTATGTAATCCACTTCTCAAGAAAAAAAAAAAAGAGAAACGATAAAAAAAAAAACGGGAATTGGGTACATAGCTCAATTTATTTATCGCAATGGAACTAGTACCTGTAACGTTTGCAACACGGCGGTTCTGCTACACGCGCGCACGAAGGCATCGTTTCTTTCTTCTTCCGAAGGTTCACTCGCATTTATTCCCGTTCGCATAATTGGCAACGGAGCGGCGCAAACGCAATGGAAACGCAGTCGTTAAATCGTTGTTAGAATAATCGCGGGTGCAATAAACACCCGGCACTTTTCCCTGGCAATTCCCGATGCGCGCCGCTGAGGGCAAAGGGGTTTCCGAGTGGGGGGTCCCCCTCGAGCCCGACCTGGCACGCTGGGAGGACTGCGCTCGGAGCGGAAAACAGCTCCGACAAGCAGCACGTCGCGGCCACGGAAACACTCGCACGCTACTCGTGGAGAGTAATCAAAATTGATTGTAACTTTTTGATTACATTTGTAGCCATCCGATTACTTTGTTTAGCTAGTAATCACCCAAATTAATGATTATTTTTGAAAGTAGTTCAATTACTCGTAACCGTTTTGCCTTCCGTTGATAGTGGCGCCCTTCATTTTCACAACCTTCCGACCAAGAAATTTTGGAAGCAAGTCTTTGACAGGGATGGTCAATTAAAAGTGTTGAATTGATAATACTAATAGTTTCTAATCGAGTGATTCTACTTCAATAATGAAGAGTACAAAAAGCCCATTTTCAAATCAGCAGAATCGATTCACATTTTTCCTAGGAATGTGCCCAGAAAGCAGCGGTGGCCACCGTCGCCTAGTCGCGCGCTCGACGAAGATCGAAATGAATTCTCTGGACTCTGTACACCGCCTTTTAGTAGTGACGACAGCCGACACGTGTTAGCAATTACAGTATCTGGGGAGAAGATTGCGTCCCTCAGTTCACGCCAAGTTCATTTTGCTGCTGTATATGATACCATTATATTCGCTGTGTCACACCCGCAAAACACGCCGCCGCTCGTAAAGGCTGCTTCAGATATTTCCAATGACTGAGTTGTATTCCGCTGATTGCATTCTACTATGACGCGCTGCGCGATCCTACGTTTCGATGGCAGCTCGTCGTAGCAAACCAGTCGTGACGTAGTCAGTCGTACAAGAAACGCAACTGGTCATCTATCTAGCAACTTTAGTTTATTCGCCAATCTAACGCTAATATATATGGAGTTTAGCACACCGTTATTCGTCGACAAACTCTTATTAAAGACACCCTAAAAAAAAGTTTTTTAAACAGCTTGGTTAAGACACGTGTGTGAAAAAACGAATCTTAAGCGAAAAAAAAATAAATAGAGCATTATTGACGGCGCGACACCCGATTTAGTCGGTAGCCACCTGGTTTCCCCCTGGTTTCCCCATGTTTTCTCTCTCTGCATTTCGGGCGCGTGGAGGAAAGGATGATCGGCTTCCCCTTCACATTGAGGTCGAAAGAGCGAAGTCCCATCTCGTTGAGCGAATGACCATTCCGTGACGTCATGGACTTTACGCTCAGAATTGAAAATCATCCTTTCGCCGTCAACATTGCTCTAATTTTTTTTTTTTTTTTTTTTTTTTTTTTTTTTTTTTTTTTTAGCGTAAGATTTATTATTTGACACGCGTGTCTCTCCCAGACTGTTTAAAAAAAAAAAAAAAAGTTTTCCTTTTTTTTCTTTTTAGGAGCCCTTTAAATAGGATGCGGTTCTAGTATAAAATCAAGACGAAAGCGTATAAGGCAGCCATCTTAAATTCGGGACATCGATACATGAGACGACAATGGACCTTTCTGAAAATGCCAGCGCCATAAGTGAGCGATACGCGACATTATGGGAACTGTGAGGGTGTCGCGCCCTTTAGCCAAGCCATGTCTAGCCTAGTCGGACGTTTGCACGCTAGGCTGCGTATGCTACCGCCCGAACTGCAGGACCATTTTTAATCCATTCATGCACCCAGGTGAGCTAACGGTCTTCGAACGTTGTAAAAACAAACTGCGTTGTTGTTGTTGTAGTTTTTTGCGAAATAAATTAAATTGTATTATCTAAACAAACTAATTACCAGAGTAAAAAGAAGAACACGTTGGATGCTTGAGTGATACCTCGCTTAATTGGAACAAAGCCCACGCAAAATGACCCAGTAAAAAAAAAAAACAACGGTGGACCACCCAAAAAAGGGCAGTGGATAGATGCGTTGTGATTGAGGGTTTCTCACCTCATGTGGGCATCGCAGCGCAGCACAGGGAAATGCAGATTGCCGTCTGCCGTACAAAGTGACCCAGCGCGAAAATAGGCAACGTGGTTCTGGCAGGCGGTACAGCGGTAGCAGCGCACGACGGAGCAGCGACAGTAACTGTTCCCATAATGCCTCACGCAAGCCGCTTGAGGGCGCGCGCTACTTTCCAGAAAGGTCCATTGCCGGAGAGGCCTTATGCGGTCTTTCACTTCCTGCATCTTTCCGTGTGCTTGGTGTGGCAGTCAGCCGGCGGCACGTGTTCACGCACGAAACGAACAAAGCATTTCAGAACATTCGGTTACACTTCTTAGATAAGGACATACTGGTTATTCCGATTCAAGTTGGATCTTTTTAACCGCGACGGCAAAGTAAATTAGGTTCATAGGATCCCGCCGTTTTCACCGTGCTTTTGTGTAGCCCCTTGAGCTCCCCATCCGCGCGAGAAAAGCTCTCAATTCCAAAGAACGACGCGTGGATCCTGCAGGTGTTCTCCGGTAAGGCAAGCACTCTCGGGCCATTGTTCGGAAGGGGGCGTTATGCTCTTGGCGTCGTTTCCCGAAAGCCCGCTGCCCCGCGAAGCGAACCTCGCACGGGAGAAGCAGGAAAGCCCGCCGTGAGGAGTGGGCTGAGATACGGCGCACTAAAAAGATTGCGATGGCCGTTGTTAATCGGCACCTGTGGCGTGCCCCCTCGGTGTTATCCAAAGTCTCGTTGTTCCCCGGTTCAGGGGCGCGCACAAAGGTGGAGCGAGCTCCGGCATATACTAAGAAGCAACCAAGAACCGCTCCACGTTGTTGCCTCGAGAATGTAGCAATGTAGGTTACTCCGATGCTCAGGAAGGAACCCGCGACATTGCTCTCAAGGGTAGCGATGCATTATTACTATTACTTTTCCTGCCAGAAATACAGGTGGGGCCATACGGAACGGAGATCAAATCGCTCCGTGGTCCTTGGTTTCGCTTGTTCTCGGGCTTGCGAGGGATAATTAATGGGAACAATGCGATGAAGTAGACGTGTTAAGCAATAAGCGCGACTATAAAGAGTACAACTCAGTGATGGGATTGGTTGTATAGTCATTTTCAAGCAGCTGTTGGAGCGGCCAAAAGTTCATTTTGGTGAAGCAAAAAGAGCTTTTGAAGAGTAACCGCACACTTCATTTTCATTTATATCACCGCAAATGTGAGGAGGAGAGACCGCAAATATTAGGAGAACAAACACTAACTGTTTAGCTGCTTGTGGAAGCACCAGACACGGTAACAAGAAGACGTCTGATGAAGGACAGCGCAAACCGCCGTGAATTATTATTTTAGGCACGAAATCCCACTGAACAAATGTTAATATACAATCATTTTGAACACCTAGATTTATGTGACCTTCAAGTTCTAGGGGGAGTTGTGACAAAACAGCAATTCTTAACTCAGACAAATAACAAAACATAAAAAATAAACCTACAAAAGAGTGAATAGATACCTTCTTGCATTACACCTCGCTCTGAAAGAGTACCTTTCCCCTTAGCAAACGGGTGCGCTGCGGCGAAGTAAGACACGCAACATCGCGACCCCTAGTTCGCAATTGTTGCTTCGCTGCAATACACCAGTATGCGGTGAGAAGCGCACTCAACAAAGCTAACTAACCCACCAGAACAGACCACGAACACGAGACTTGCTGCGAAACTTCCGAGTACTGTCGGTGCTTGGAGCGAAATCAAATCGAATGGTTGGTTATTTGAGGCGATTATCGAAAATCCCGAAAACCCGCACGAGCCTACCCTAACGATCCGCCCCGGTAGCGAGGCCTGCAGTATTTTCAGTATTTAACTTAAGTTCTGGCGCAATGATGGCGCAAATTCCTCACACTTTGGTCAAACGTAGCAAGTGTAGCAGAATAAGCACTTTGGCGCAAATGGCGCAGCAATCACATCACTGCCAACTTCGTGGGCTGCTTTCCTTCCGTGCCTGTGGATCGTGACGCAAATGCAGCACGAGTTGAGGGCGAAGACAAAAGTTGGGGTTCTATATGTTTTCAGAAAAAAAGTAGCGTCGTTTCACGGAACAGTCTTGGAACGGCTCGGAACAATTGTCAGAATTACGTATGAACCCCGACTCAAACGTCACAATTTTCAAAAAAGGAGACCGACACTTACGGAGTATCGCAGCTTCGAAGTGCTGTTTCCCGTGCACTGCCGTTTACGAGTAACACATGAGTAGGAATCCGAATTTCGGGAAAACACGGACGTTTTCAAGCGACACGCACTTTAAAGCAGCCACACTGAAAAAGACCCGAACGTCGTTCTGATGCTTGACTTTTCGATTTTTCAGTTGCCTATCGCGGGCTCGTGAGATAAGGCTCTTACGATAAGTCCGACACTATCTCGAGGTAGTCGCCCTATGACAAGGTCAAACACGGACGTGAAACTGACAGCGAAAATACCGAGAGCGGTGGTCCCAGATTGAAAGACCGGATTGCTGATGAAGCAAAACACGCAGGGCGTCGTATTAGCTCTCGGTTCAAGCAGTGCCGTTGGAAAACCCAGTTAACGCAAGCGCGATAGTTTGCGCAAAGTAAAAGGAGCAGGTGCCGAGCAAACCGATTCAATGTCCAATCGACTCTCTTTGAAAACAACGCAGAGGTCCAATGTTTGAAACGATGCGATTTAGCACGAGAATCAAGTTAGCATACTTTTTCGTCTAGACGGTGGATTTGAAAGCGCAAAAGACTGAGAAGAGAAGGAGGGGACAGGACAGAGCGCTCTGTCCTGTCCCCTCCTTCTCTTCTCAGTCTTTTGCGCTTTCAAATCCACCGTCTAGATGTTCAACCAACTAGCCCCCCAATTAATTCTGATACTTTTTCGTTCCGCTCAGCTTGGGGCGTACTAATCGCCCGTCGTGTTTGAACGCGTAAGTCAACTCTATCACAGTAAAGACTTGGTATGGCCGCGGTAACCGCTCATTCACACAAAAATCCAGTACATTTGCATGCGCACTTGATGTCGTCGAGTGCGCGTGCAATCGCACTGGATATCCTTATACAACCGCGTTCGCAACCGCTTTGGGAACGCGGGTCCGCTTCCAGTGTGAATGAGCGGTAAGGTTCTTGCGAGTACCTTAAATACTACGGATTAACCAGAAAGAAAGTAAGACATCGGAGCACTGACTAAATCGGACATGCGCAGAAACTGGCGTTAAGAGTTGAAAGCAAGTAAATAAGCAGCGTGACTTTTTTTTTTTGTAGTTTAATAAAAAATAAAAGCTGGCTTCATACAGAGTTCATACGCGGCGTGAAGTGGTTCTTATGCGATTTGGTTTGAATATAAAAGAGGGTTTTCGTGTTTGGCAGGTGTGTTAATTAACCACGTAAAGATAATAATTCGCATCACTCGGGGAAAAGCCAAACTCTTTTTTCTTGTGGTTTTAGAGATGAAAACAACAGACACTTCCTCGTCTTTTGTGCGATTCATAATTTCCAAGTATATAACGGAAACGGAAGTATACGGCACAAAAGCAGGTTTGCAAGGAAACTGCGGACGCACTCCGTCAAACAATTACCCGGTACAGGTTGTTCGTTGGAAAACATCCTCTAAGGTTATAAGCGTTTTTTCCACGTGCCGACAGGCAATAGCCAGCCGAAACGAAGTTGTTACGAGAAGGAAACGAATCGGTCCGCTCCGCTGCCGCCCAGGCCCGCAAGGTCAATTACAACTTTGCGGATCCGCCGCACATCAGGGCTCCGAGCAGTATAGTAGTCATCACGGTCGACATTGACGTGGTCGCCGGCGATTGTCTACGCTGGCGGCCTTGGCTGAACCTGCTAATCGGGCCGTAGGAGGGGAACGACGTTTCCGCCTGTATCGTCCCCACGGCAGCCTCGCCAGCGGGGCGTCCCGGCAAAAGCCCCTAATGGAACGCGCCACGCTGCGACCACCGAGGCCGCCGCCCGGAATAGAGACCACTGCACGCAGCGCTGGTCGAGCCGGCACTTGGCGCAGAGGGGGGCGCTTCGCTTAATTGTGGCGCTGTTGTCCCACTCATTAGGAGGACGGGTCTCCGAATCTACTACTTCGTGGGGGTTATCGCGACGCCCAATGCTGGTGACAAGCGTCTACTATCAACGGCGCGGTCGGGAGCCGGTAACTCGGATGACCCTGCCGACGTGACCGAGTTTACCTAAATGAATTTCTTGCGTGCGATGAGCCAGACCGTAGGACCGGACGTTACGGTCGTGTGTCTTACGGACTCGAATGAGACAGTTAATGAGCATTTTAACAATTAACGGGCTTTTTTGAGGGAGATCGTTTTCGAAGTTGGGGGCAACCAGAACACTTACGCAAAGTATACCTGTCCGAGAAAAAGAAAATACAGGCAGCTTTCCTAATCGTGCCGGGACCTAAACGACTATCTAAATGTGATAAGCGACCGAGTACCGTTGCCCTTCATACGTGACCCGCTGTTTCCGGAGTAGCTCGATTTTTTCTTTATTTTAAAACTTGCGCGCCTGAAGCAACGCATGCGCGACGAAAGGTACGCTCTTGTTTACGCTCGTTTAGTCCCAGTTGAAAATGTCCCAACTTTGAGATTGGTGTCATATTGTCACGGGTGGTGACAATATGATGTGGCATTTGGCGCCCACGTTGGGCGCCAAATGCCGCGCGCCAAGTAGGCAGCGCGGCCGTAGCCTAACGGTTATCGCGCTTGCCTCCCACGCGAAGGGCCAGGGTTCGATTCCTGGCCGCGGCTATGCATTTTTGTTAACACTGTAATGTGATGTTCTGGTGAAATGGAGAACCGTCTAGCTGATTCGAGGTCAGAATTTTCTACGCGTCGAACCTTCTACTTCGAATGCTCCAGAAGCCAACGTGTGTACAAAAGCGGCTCCGCAAGCAAGCCGGAGTCAGTTTCGCTCCAGCGTTCGACTGTGCTGCTACGCCGACTTCGACGCCCGCGACGCTCTGTTATTATCTTTGTTCTCCCTTTATTTTTTTGGCACAAGTTCGCCACATTAAACGTTTATTTCTTCCCGTTTATTTCCTTTTATTTTGGTCACCACCCGTGACATTTTGGTGGAGGTGCGGGGTAGCGCATGCCCGTGCAGCGTTCCCCTCCCAGGGCCCGCAGTGCAAGCCCGATTCCGAGCCCGGTGAGAAGACCACTCGACGCGGAACCTGAAACTCGGACCAGTCGCTGCACCCAAGGTCTACAGCCGGAATACGGACTTCTGCCACCCAGGACCAAGCAGCCGACGAAGCCGACGATGGACGGCCAGCAGTCACAGACCCCGGCCGCTCCTGCCTTCATCTACCTGCCAGTCGCACCCCGGACTCCGACGCCATTCCACGGGGACGCCCACGAAGACGTCGAGGACTGGCTTCAACATTACGAGCGGGTGGCCCAGCACAACCGATGGACGGACGAACAGCGCCTGCAGAACCTTTACTTCGCGCTCGAAGGAACGGCCAGGCACTGGTTCGAGAATCGGGAGACATCATTGATCTCGTGGACCGCCTGCAAGAATGAGTTGAGGCGAACTTTCACAAACCAGTATCGACGGGAGAGGGCCGAGGACCTTCTTCGAATGAGAACCCAGGGCGCAAACGAGACCATCACCAGTTTCGTCGAGGATGTCCTGCGCCTGGTCACTCGCGCCGACCCTCAAGCCACCGACGAAAAGAAGTTGCGGATCCTGATGCGAGGCGTACGAGATGACATTTTCGGAGGCCTCGTCCGCAACCCGCCGACCACCGTCGAAACGTTTGTAACAGAGGCCCATTGAACGGGCCCTGCAAGCACGAGCCGCTCACTTCCACCGAGCTCCTGCCGTCGCTGCACCCACGCCGTCAAGCTGCGCCCTCAGCACCAATATTCCGGGGATCCGAGAAATAGTCCGGGACATCGTCTGTGAAGAACTGAAGAAGCTGATACCTGCCGCCGAACACCCAGCTTCACTCTCGATCGCCGAGATTGTTCGAGAAGAGGTCCAGCAAGCGCTCCAGCCAGACGTTCTCGCCGACGCCGCTCCGAAACCACCAGCTGTGACCTATGCCGCCGTTGTTCGTCGTCCGCAGCCTCCTATTGCTCGGCAGTACCCAGCTGCACCCCAACGAGAAGTCTCTTCGCCGCAGTACGCGCCGCGCCAAGAGCAGCGTGGACTTCGAAAGACCGACGTGTGGCGCACGGATGACGGACGCCCGGTGTGCTTCCACTGCGGGGAGGCTGACCACGTTTACCGGAGGTGCCCCTACCGCCAGCTCGGCCTGCGAGGATTCGCTCCAAACGACCGTCGACCTCGTTTTGGAGAACGACCAAGGGACATCGAAGAATACCTCCGTCGCCCTCCGTCACCAGCGCCCACCGCACCACGAGGTTCCCGTTCTCCATCCCCCCGACGTTCCGCGTCGCCTTTCCGTCGGTCGCGCCGTGACAGCCTGTCCCCCCTATCCCGTCGGGAAAACTAAGTGCGGCAACGCCTGGAGGTGCCGTTGCCGAAGACGACCCGAGTAAAGAGCCTCCAAGAACGCCGGAGGGCTCCCACTCTCCCGACGTCACGCATCGCTACGACGCCCCTGCAACGGTGTCCAACAACCTAAACGTCGTCATCGACGGCCACGACGCATCGGCACTCGTGGACACCGGAGCAGACTACTCAGTCCTGAGTGGGAGGCTCTCCCGCCGCCTTCGAAAAGTCATGACGCCGTGGGAAGGACCCCAAATACGAACCGCCGGAGGACATCTCATCACACCAGCCGGGAGATGCACTGCTCGCGTCGAGATCCACGGTGAAACGTGCCCTGTCAAGTTCGTCGTTCTGCATGACTGTTCGAGGGACGTTATCCTCGCAATGGACGTTCTCTGCGAGTATGGCGCCGTCATCGACCTCGGAACAAACCGGCTGACGCTACGAAAACCTGCTCCACCAGCGGAGGAACCCCAAGCGACGTCACCCACGGTCCGAGTCCTCGCAAACCACGTAAACCTACCACCGCGGTCGAGTGTTTTCGTACTTGTCGGGATCGATGAAGCTTCCTCTGGCGAAGTTCTTCTCGAGGGAAGCCTCCAATTGCTCCTGGGAAGAGGCATAGGCGTCGCAAGGGGAGTAGCTGAACTTCAGGATGGGCGGACTGTGGCCCTCGTGACGAACTTCCGAAACGAAACGCAACACCTCACGAAAGGTGCAGCCGTGGGCCACGTCGAGAAACTCCAAAACCCCGCCGAAATCACCGCGATTACTGACGAATCCTCGCCGCCCCAGCAAGACAGCACGTCGCCAGCGCAGCTCGACATTGACCCTAAGCTTCCGGACCCTAAACGGCGTCAGCTGGTTAACCTCCTCGCCGAATACCGCGACTGCTTTGCGACGTCGTCGAAGGTGCGCCAGACCGCGGTTGCCAAGCACCGCATCGTTACCGAGGACGACGCGCGCCCTGTGCATCGATCGCCGTACAGAGTCTCCGCTAAGGAAAGGGAGCTGATCCATCAGCAAGTTCAAGAGATGCTGAATGACGACATCATCCAAGCTTCAAGCAGTCCATGGGCCTCTCCAGTCGTGCTGGTTAAGAAGAAGGACGGAACTCTTCGGTTCTGCGTGGACTACCGGCAGCTCAACACGGTTACGAAGAAAGACGTCTACCCACTCCCCCGCATCGACGACACTCTAGACCGGCTGCGCCACTCTCTATACTTTTCATCGATGGACCTAAAGAGCGGCTACTGGCAAATCGAGGTCGACGAACGGGACCGAGAGAAGACAGCCTTCGTCACGCCGGATGGACTGTACGAGTTCAAGGTGATGCCCTTCGGACTATGCACGGCGCCAGCAACTTTCCAGCGTGTCATGGACACCGTACTGGCAGGACTGAAGTGGCAGAGTTGTCTCGTCTACCTTGACGACGTCGTAGTATTTTCAGCTGACTTCGACGAGCACTTGAGACGACTCCGAGCTGTTCTTCAAGCCATTCAGACCGCCGGACTCACACTCAAGCCGTCAAAGTGCCGGTTCGCCTATGACGAACTGAAGTTCCTTGGCCACGTGGTTAGTAACGAAGGCGTCCGCCCAGACCCCGAGAAGACTCGCGCCGTCGCGGCATTTCCAGCGCCGACAGATAAGAAGGCCGTGCGAAGATTCCTTGGACTTTGTGCCTATTATCGACGCTTCGTTCGGGATTTCGCAAAGATTTCCGCACCACTTACGAATCTCACGAAGGACGCCGAGAAGTTCGAATGGGCCGAGGAGCAACAGCAGGCATTCGACGAACTGAAACGACGACTCCAGACTCCTCCTGTGCTTGGACATTTCGACCAGGATGCGGAAACAGAAATTCACACGGACGCAAGTAACGCGGGACTGGGCGCAGTACTAGTCCAAGTGCAAGAAGGCATCGAGCGAGTCATCGCCTACGCGAGTCGGACATTGTCCAAGGCGGAAAAAAATTACTCCACGACTGAGAAAGAATGCCTTGCGGTCGTCTGGGCAATAACAAAGTTTCGTCCGTACTTGTACGGGAGCCCGTTCCGTGTAGTCACGGACCACCACTCGCTCTGCTGGCTTGCGAACCTGAAGGACCCGTCAGGACGCCTCGCTCGATGGAGTCTTCGACTACAAGAGTTCAACATGACAGTGGTCTATAAGTCAGGCCGCAAGCACAGCGACGCCGACTGCCTGTCCAGAGCCCCCGTCGAAACCCCTTCCGGCTGCAGCGACGACAATGACGAGGAGTGCTTCCTAGGAGCAGTGAACATCGACGATATGGCACGACGTCAACGGGACGACCCTGAGCTGCGCGCATTAATCGAGCACCTGGAAGGGGGCAGGAGTACCGTGCCACGTGTCTTCTCACGAGTACTGCCGACCTTCGCCATCCGACAAGGTGTACTCTACAAAGAAAACTTCGGCGACAACAACACACCGTGGTTGCTGGTGATCCCGAGTGACCTTCGAGAGGAGATCTTCCAAGCCTGCCACGACGACCCGACATCCGGACACCTTGGTTACAGCAGGACACTGGCCCGTATTCGTGAAAAGTATTACTGGCCGAAGCTCCCCAAGACCGTCCACCTATACACACGATCATGCCACGAGTGCCAGCGACGCAAGAAACCGCCGACGAGGCCGGCCGGACTTCTGCAGTCCATTTCTCCTCCAGCTACACCCTTCCAGCAGATCGGAATGGATCTACTTGGTCCTTTTCCGCCTTCGACGTCGGGGAACCGCTGGATCATCGTCGCCACAGATTATCTCACGCGGTACGCCGAAACGAAAGCTCTGCCTTCAGGGACTGCTGTGGAAGTCGCCAAGTTTTTCATCGAGTCCATCGTCCTCCGGCACGGCGCACCCGAAGTTTTGATTACAGATCGCGGATCTTCGTTCATGGCCCAGCTGACGCAAGAGATCCTTCGTCTCAGTGGCACCGGCCATCGTCGAACCACTGCATACCACCCGCAGACCAACGGGCTGACCGAGCGACTCAACAAGACAATCGCCGATATGATCTCTATGTACGTCGACGTAGAGCACAAGACGTGGGACGAGGTGTTGCCCTACGTCACGTTTGCCTACAATACGGCGGTTCAGGAGACCACTGGATTCACCCCTTTCCAGCTGGTACATGGTCGGAAGGTAACGACCATGCTGGACGCAATGCTGCCCCATGAGCCATCTGACAATGAGAGCGACGACGCCCAGGCGGTTGCTCAACGTGCCGAAGAAGTCCGCCAGCTCGCCCGACTCATGATTCAAGACCAGCAACGCGTCGACGCGGGCCGCTACAACCTTCGTCGCAGGGACGTTCACTTCCAGCCCGGAGACAGGGTGTGGGTGTGGACGCCCATCCGTCGCCGCGGCCTCAGTGAGAAACTGCTGAAACGGTACTTTGGACCATACAAGGTACTTCGTCGCCTCGGCGAGCTGAACTACGAGGTGATGCCCGACGGAACAAGAACATCATCACGCCGCCCACCACGACCTGAAGTCGTCCACGTCGTGCGCCTGAAACCGTACTACGCTCGATAGGACTGTGAATCTTATGTGTTTCAAGTGACTCTTTAGTTTACCGTTCTTTTTATGTGCTTTGTTTTGTTTTGAAATGCATCGGGGCGATGCACTTTTTAAGGGGGGAGTAATGCCGCGCGCCAAGTAGGCAGCGCGGCCGTAGCCTAACGGTTATCGCGCTTGCCTCCCACGCGAAGGGCCAGGGTTCGATTCCTGGCCGCGGCTATGCATTTTTGTTAACACTGTAATGTGATGTTCTGGTGAAATGGAGAACCGTCTAGCTGATTCGAGGTCAGAATTTTCTACGCGTCGAACCTTCTACTTCGAATGCTCCAGAAGCCAACGTGTGTACAAAAGCGGCTCCGCAAGCAAGCCGGAGTCAGTTTCGCTCCAGCGTTCGACTGTGCTGCTACGCCGACTTCGACGCCCGCGACGCTCTGTTATTATCTTTGTTCTCCCTTTATTTTTTTGGCACAAGTTCGCCACATTAAACGTTTATTTCTTCCCGTTTATTTCCTTTTATTTTGGTCACCACCCGTGACAATATTAGGACGCCTCAGGAATCCCAGCGACAGTGTACGGAGACATCTCGGTCGCCTTATCTGGCGCACACGTTACATATTCGAACGGCAACGAAAGTAGCACTTGTGTCGTCTCTATCCATGAAAAAAAAGAAAACGAGTCTGTTTTTTGGCAAGGGAACGCAGTAACACGCCTTACACAAGCAACTTGAAAATGAACCTTCGGCAACCCTGAAAGTAACACCCGAGGTTTCGCAAAGACTAGAATAAGTTGCCTAGTGATACGTCGCCCGCCACTCTTTGAGGCATCCACAACATTTTTTTTTTCTTTTTTTTTCTTTCGAGTTGATATTTTATTAGTCTCGATTACGCTGGTGATTAACATGTAAAAAAGTTACGCAAATATATGTACGAGCAGGAATTAGTCCAGGGAAGTGTATATTTGGTCTGAAGGGGAACTACACAACGCTCGGTAATGAAAGGAGGGATCTGAAAATGTTTGGGCGACTTCAGAAAAATACTGTAACCTAACACTACCAGAAGGTGGCGAGCTGCATCCCGATTTAGCGTGATCTTTCCTCCGATAGTTACGCCGTCGTCACTATATCCGGGTGCATGCAATTATCGTCGCGGTTGAACGGCGCTGCACGATGTGTTCTTCGGACACGCTCCTTGGCAAGAGGACGGCGGGAGCCTCGCGCTATTGTACAGCCGAGAGCCTCGCACGTCCCTGACATCCTTCGCTGGCAGTCGCCCGTTATTTTACGGGATTTGCGGCCGCCTGTTTACGCATGCGCAGGGGCTCTTCCGCCAACAGCGGCCAAGGCTGTTCCCGCGCTTCTCCGCTTGCCGCCGCCGCGATGTGCGGGGCCGTCGACGTTCAGCTGTCCGGCCGTCGGCGGCTCGGACGGTCGGGAACCGGCGACGGCTTTCGTGAAGCGATGACGCTGACGGACGACGGCGCGCGCTGAGCGGCCAAAGCAGCGTTCTGCCGCGCGGAGAGCGTCTGCGCGGCGGCCCCGACACGATTCCAGCGCTGTCGCCGAGTTGCCCTTTGCACGCAGGAGAGGTTATGCGAGTTTGGGGTGGCATCCTGAGGTAGCGGCTTGGAAAATGAATCGACTTGGGTAACCGGCCACGGCGCGCAGACGTTTGTTCGTGCGTCCTGTTGAACACTGAAGGTAATCGTGGAACGAAAATGCGCAAAACGAGGACATTTCCGAAGGCACGAATAACATGTACAGAAGGCCATACATTCCGCACAAACAAATCACCGGGATTTTTAATTTTTCTTCTTTCGAGTTACACGCTTTTACGAAGAACCATAATAATTAGAGACCTGCAGCGCAGCGTCAGAGAGCGAGCAAAACGGGGAGAAGCAGAAGGGTGGCGAGAGGATGAGGTAGAACAAGAAATAAGAACATAACCGCTAGGAAGAAAGGAGAACAGTACTATTATAATTGAAACCAAAATCGCAAAACAGTAAGCCGAATTCAACTGAAGAGCCTTTTGGCAAAATTGACTGACCACAGAAAGAGTTTGTTTTATTCTTTCTGCGGTCAATAAGTCAATTTTTTTCTTTTGTGCTGCGATATTAGGAAGCGTACTATTCTCATTTTCGCTCAAGAACCGTAGTAAAATAAAACCCGTCTCTCCGCGGAGCATTGCTGGTGTCCCCCTTTATGTAAAGAATTAAGGTATATGTAGGTGCACTTCAGATTAGATACAGGTTATTTTATCAAGACGTATGCGTTTCAAATGCCGAAAGCATCGCTTCTTCTTCTGACAACCAAATCTTGTAAGAACTACTTCGCGGGGCGGACCAACAATGCGCAAAACGTCCTTTTTCTTTTCTTGAAGTGAAAACGAGTATAGACGGTCAAGACCATCGAGCTGGTATGTCAACGGCCTAGCGAGGGCGCTATTCCGTAAGAGTCTGGTAAATAGTCTGACGCCGAAAAACGCCAACCTCCGTTTTGCTTTGTCGACCCGGGCCTTTACTTTTTCAATAGATATAAAGTCTCCTCGCGCTTCACGTGTAGTCAACCGCCAGCTCCGTGCCGCCGCCTCTGCGGTTCATAGAAAAATCGGGGAGCGGCAGAACTCGAACGCGCCGGGGAAAAAACCGTCGCGAAACCCAAGCCCGCGTGCCCCTGCCGCGAGGGATTCCCAAAGAGAAGAAAGCGGGCCTCCGATTCCCTTTCTCTGTTCGCTTCTTTCAGAGTCGTCCCGCTGCTGCTCTTTTCAAACGACGGGCAGAGACCCGGGGCGCGAACAACGGTCGCGTCACCGCGAGCTCCCGTCGTCGCAGCGCTCGCCTCCGCCGCCACCCATAACGGAACCACATTCGGGGCGAAATTTAAAACGACGACCCCCCCTCTGGATCGTTCTTTTCGCTACGTTCGTTGTTCTCGTTCCTGTTCGTGTATTTCTTTATTTTTTCCCCCGTTTTTTTCCCCGCCTCATTCAGCATCCAAGCTCGTCTCGCATTTTGTTATCGTATTCTTATTTTTTGTGCGTTTTTGAGCGAGCGTGCATGTATGTGCGCGTTTTACCACGAAGCACCCGCCCTCGTCGGAGTTGGCGAGCTGTGCTGTGTAGGCAGAGAGCGTGCTGTTCGCTGGCGCCGATGACATTTCTCAGCTGGCTTCGCGCCGCTTCGCTCGGGCAAGCATCTATTTCAAGCGTCGCCAGAATTCTCTGTGCCGAGTGGCGGAGAACTCCTGGGAGGTCTTTCCGTTTTGCGACGCCATGCAGCCCTCACCGTATCCCCTTTTTTATTCGTTTTTTCTCGGGGCAGTAAGGAAGTAGTTGCGGTGCACTCGAGCCTCGATCTAGGGAGCCTGGAACTCGAGGTATGCGTGCCGCTTAGGACGCCAGCTCTATGCTCCCGGTGCTCCTACCTGCATTCGTATTTTCGGGGTGAAGGCAGAGCATTCAGTCTCCGTGGGCGTTCTTTCCCATTTTGCAGTTCTGCGGTATCGTGTAACCAGTTGCTGGTTATTTTGCGTCGCGCTGTCTCTCGCGGTCTCACTTCCGTCACCCACTTTTGAAGGTCTGCGCACGGTGCATTACGGTGAAAGAGTTACACTATAGGCACAGTCACGCAACAAATTAGCACTTCGAGAGTGACCAGTTCTCGCTTCAGCAGCCGTTCAACGAAGACACGGAACATGGACAATTTTCGTACGCGAAAGGTAGTGATTTAAAAAATAAATAGGCCTAACGCCTACCAGCCCGTCGATATAATGTAATCGAGAAAATAGTGTGAAAATCGGACAAAATGGCCTTGCAGTCGTGAAGCCATTTTCTCGTACAAATACAGACTTCTGAAGTATCGGAAATCCTGAGGAGAACACTAGAATTCGATCGTACATTCGCTCTTCTCAATGCGCCAGCTTCGCAAAATGGTCGAAACATGAAGGCGCGGAGGAGGTGTGGAAATTTCTCGCATTTAATTAACTTACGTCCATTTCGTCTGCCGCCAAAACGACGTGTAATTCTTAGTTGAACAAGTGCGGTTGCATTGTCCGAGTCGAATTATGTGACATGGGTTGGTTGCTTATTTTTTTAATCAATAAAATAACCTTACAAGGAACCGTCTACTCAAATCACCGGATTGTTCCTCTTATAAAAGAAGAGAAAAATAATATAACGGTTGAAGAACCGCGCGGGGGTAGAACACTACACTCTGAAGTTTTCACGGCACGACCGTAAAACATGACAAGCACCGAAATTTTAGAGGAATGTTTTCACCCTCCGTCTTCGTAAATGTACTAGACGCGTGGAATGTTTTCTTCGTTTATTTTTACTTCGCTGTGCGGCTATTCTTTTCAACGGGGAGCCATCGACGGCCGCCCAAAGCATACACGACAGCCCGAGAGTACCTGGATCGAAAGGGTCGCTCGCTGCAGGGAGGACAAAAACAAGACGGGACAACCCCCCGCCGCGCCACACACACATCTGACGGCTAAAGGAATCAAAATAACGACGCCGATGCACGAGAGCTTTTCAGTGTACACTGCACTTAGACCACACATTCGCAACGAGATCGTGCAAGCAAGCAGAAAGGGCGATGCGTGAAAAGGAAGGGGGCGTTGCTGCTCGCGCAGAGCGTTCTCTGGACCGCAGAGCCGTCAATTTTACCCGCTGTCCGGCATTGTTAACACGAGCACGCACGGCAGCGCTAAAGCAAAGGACGTGGGAATACAGCATCAGACACAACATCTTCAAAGAAACAAGAAAAAAACTGGAGCAGGCGTCGACATCCCCTTGACACCCTGACGCGAAGCAGGGAGACGTCAGGGGCCCAACAATGCGTTCCAGTGACCGACCACTATTGTCTTAGGTATCCCGGTGTTTGGCGGTCCGACCCCCACGCGGGCAACCCCCTCCTCTCGCGTCATTGTGGCCGTCTAACTCCGCGGAACATCCTGCTGCTCCATCTACTATAAAGCTCGAAGTTTGGCCGTTGTTCCCATGCGCGTTTCCGGCGCACAGCGACGCTAAAACAATAAATGAACCCGCTAAGAGCGCGTCCATAGAAAGAGGCGAGCGGCGGGGGGCGGCTGCTTCGCTCGGCGGGTTGCCACCGACCATCACAAAAGCGTCGACGGGAAACCGGACGGGTCAGCTGGCCGTGGCCGGCGCGCAGCCGCCGCTCGTAATGAAGTTGTAAACAGAGGTGGTCGCGTCCCGAGACAAAAAACCTTCGACGTGCGCTCTGTCCGGTGGGCTTCCGATTGTTTCGGCAGTTCGTCCACACTCCCACCGAGCGTCTTCCTCGGACTCTCCGGGCCGTGGGAGCTTGCGTGATCGGAATGACATCGGTCAGCGCGGAGACCGCGCGCTCGCGGAGCACACCTCCGAACGCCGCGGCACGTAGACCCACTTGGCGAAAACAATCGGCGATCAGGAGTCCCGAAGACCCCGCGGAGGCTCCCCAGCGCCGACGGCCTTTCCGAGAAGTCGTCGAGGAATTGACCCCGAGGCGGTGCTCCGAGCTTGGCTGCTGCAGCGGGAACCGTCGTCGCGGTCCCTGTTGCGGCTAAGCTGCGGGGTCAGTGTGGGAGCTACGCTCGCCGCTTTGCACGCTTCGGTCAGCGAGTCTTGCTAAGATGAAGTTCTGTCGACGCGCCGGAAATCGACTGCATCGGTTCCGAGTTGCGGCACCACTGACCGAGATGGAGTTTCGTGCGTGACGCAAGTGCTTGACGTGCGCGTACCGCGGAACTAAATTCTCGCCGCTGATGTTCGCTGGCATTCGTCAGACAGGCGGTAGTTCGCTGTCTTCCGCAGGCAGGGGGAAAGAAGGAACGCGATGTTAAACGCCGATGCACTCGTGGCACCGATAACGGTCTACTTTGAACAGCTTAGCCAATCCGAAGGCCGATCGGTATCGCGCTTCAGTAGTCGTGCGGTCTCGGTACACATGGAAAGAGTCTGACGCCTTTCAGGATGAGAGGCTGCGTGACTATTAGAGCGCGCTACCGACAATAAAGAAGAAAAAAAATTAGGGCAGGCTACCGCTCGTCATTTTCAATAAGTAAAATGATTCGAAGAAGACCAATGATTCAAGATTTAAGTGCATTGTGTGGCAATGTCGATATAGAAGAGTATAACGCTGACGCCGCCATCCAAAAGGCGGAACGATTAGTTGTGCGAATGGATGCACCGAAAAATCCGCCTAGAATTCAAAAGCACCACTGATTTCAGTATTGCACGCACTCGTCGTCCCGGCTTCGTCACACGCAAATCTTCGAGACGCCAAGATGAAAACCAACAGCCGATTCATCGGGCGTTGCGTGGTAGCTAATATAAGAAATTTAGTTTGCAACGTTAACCTACGCGAAATTCACCGATTTTATATATATATATATATATATATATATATATATATATATATATATATATATATATATATATATATATATATATATAGGTAACATACTCGGAGGAAACCCCACTCAGTGCACGCCCCGTGGTGCTCGGGGTTATTCTAGAAAGACCAAAAAGAAGGTCATTGGGTACAGACAGAGATCACGATTCCGCGCATGTAGTGTGCTACACCTAATGTCCAACATGTCGTTCCACGCCACGTTAATCCCTCATTTTTTAACGCGGCTCCAGCCCTGCAACTTTACGTGGGATTGTCGCGGTATACCTAATTGCGTGCGAGGTGGGTCCCGCACGTAGCAAAGTCAGAGAACGTGCTCCGCGCCACCACTCGGGGCGTGGCTGACGGCTCGACCCCAGGGCGGAGTAGAGCTGCGGGCCGCTGCCGCCTCGGCATCTCTATACAGCCTCACAAATTACGCGCCGGGGCAACGCCTTCCAGGGTCAGGAGGCAGTAGCGCCGAATTTTCAGCGTCACAGAAAAGGGCAGACGCGGCGGCGCACGGAATTTACACGAGGGCTATACGTCAGCGTCCCACTGAGACCCGTGTTCAACCAGTTTCTATTTTCGCCGCAGGAACCGCGAGCGCCTAATCTCGCGGTAAATGCTATCTCACGCCATTCAGACATTGGGAGACAACGTATCAAATATTTACTCGTCTAAAGAGGCTACGCGGCGGCACGTTCTTTATGGAAAACGACCGAATGCATTAAAGATTTATATCCCGATGGGAACGGGTTGCCGTGATCAGGACGACAGACGGAAAGCGTTGTTAGCGTATCATTCGCGAGGGCGAGGAGTGATAGCGTCCGATGCGAGAAAACAAAAACTAGGAATCATAATGGCCGTAACTCGATACTGTGTGTCCAACGATCTGCGGAATACGCATCCTATTGACACAAAAAAACTGCGCAGGTGCCGTATTGCTCTCGTTTATTTTCGTCCGTTTGGCTGGTAATTCGAAGCGAAGCCATTCGCGATCGATCTCATATCGATCGTTTGAAACAGTTTCCTTTTCTGACGCCCCGTAAGTTAGCTTCAGCGAGCGTTTCATATTAACCATTACCAAACGTGCGCTTCTCGTGAGGTGCCATCCACTGTTGTCTGTAACGCGTTACAAGGAACGGCGTTACCGGTAACAAGTTACCTTCTTCTCGGAAACGTAGTAGCGTACAGGTTACTTTTCTTTAAGCAGAAACGAATAACGTACTTACGTTACGTGTTTCAAGTAACGAGTAACGTAGTAACGTTATTTGTTACATGATACATCTTACCAAGACTTTTACAATTCTACATTTACATTTTTGCAGTCGCTGTAGGGGCCAAGTTCTGTAAATTATTGCAATTCTATGTTTCTTTGTGTTTATTTTTTTCTGAGTACTTACGTCGAACTATAAGAAATATAATGTAATTATGATAAGTTTCTGCAATGACATTGTGTTTCTCGAAATATGGCACTTACGCATACCTGCAACGTCAGAACAGTAAAACGTTTTAATTCATAAAGAGAACGCAAAAGAAACGTGTGTTACTTTTTATCGGCAACGGGAACGCGTTCCTCTTATTTCGATGTAATTTTGACCGGTAACCCGTTCTTTTTATTTGCATGTAACGAGTAACGTGTTTCGTTACTCTTTTCGGTAACGCCTTCCGTTTGAGCAAACATGGGCACACGCATGAGCTGCCACGGCCTACCATCAATGGCTCCCTTAGCGATGGCTGAATAGCGGAGGCAGAAGCAAGCTTTTCCCAGAAAGATTCCCGTATCACGGAACACATTTCTGTCACCCCTGAAATGCGCAATAAGCGCAACCCCGACACCATCTGTAGTCTGTGCCGAGACTCGCTTCTGCGTGGAGGAAGTTGAGGCCTCAGGTTGTCCTATCGGCAAATCGAAGGAGCAAACGGACGTTCGCGGAACGGCGTACGCTTGCATTTCTGCATTCGCGTGAAAAATTATATCGGGCTTTCTGAGATAGTTTTGCGCAGCTTGGGCCATTATAGGGAGTATTCACTGGCGGCCATAGCTGTGTGCGCGAATTCTGAGCGCGTGCAGAAGACGAGCTTCCAGAGTTCTCTTGCAATGTGCATTCCGCACCATCAAGAGTGCCGGTCTTCGCAGCCTATTAATGTGAGCTCGTTCTGAGCATGCGCTCTAAGCAGAACCCACAAATATGGCGTCCAGTGAATACTTCCTCTAGAGACTCGGGGAGCACGTGCCTTCGGTACTTTTCAAACCAGCCAGGGCAGGTGCGCGCGCAGGAGGACGTAAACACGGTCTCTACAATCTGTCTGTTGAACTGTAACAGCGCGGCTTCTTGAGGAATGCTTCTGACCCCTCGCACGGGATTAGGGACGCAGCGGGGCGTGCTGTTTCATCAGGTGCCCCCCGACCGCTCCAGCCGTGTCCCCGGCCCCCCGAGGGGGACCCGTCCCGGCCACAGCTGACTGACCCCGCACTGACCTCCCCTGAATGCCGATTGGTCATTGTTCAAAGAGACCTTCGAATAGCGCGTCGTGAATCTTTGCTCTTCTTGCTTCCCACGTAAGCCCCGCTGAGTAATATCCGTTACTGCGGAGGCGGTTGCAGCGTTAAGATCCGAGAGTGCCACCGTGATAAACGCCCAGTAGAGACCGCTACATGTGACAAAGGGGGGCGAGGGAAGAGGAAAGGTTCTTCTGGAGAGGGTGCCAAACTGGTCTTCCTCGAACAACAGGAGGTAGAGAAATAAAAAAAAAAAAAATTACAAAAGGAAAGAAAGGGACTGAGAGAGACACGTATGGTGTAAATGAATTCGCAAAGAGATAAAAGGAAAGAGTGGGTAAATATAATTGATTAGATAAATTGAACTGGGGTTAGGGGGACAGGAGGCACAGCCTGTCGGCGAGGCTGGTTGACGCAAGGAAGTCAAGCAGACAATTCTGAATTGTCCGGTGACAGCGTACACCTTTCCTGGCCACCTTCACGATGTATCTGAGGTGTCACCAACCGGAGACAAACAACCCATTTTGTCAACAATCGCAACACCTGAAGTGTGGTTTGGTCGTCGACAAATTGCTGTTGACGTGTCTGACTGCACGCCCTGCTGTCTTAAACTTTTCTTAATGAGATTTTGCGTCTGCGAACTGCCCGGGGGCGACTCACGTGCGTACGCAAATCGGTACAAGTCACGTAAATCCAAGAAAGAGAGCCGACCGCATAGAACATAATAAACGCAATTCACCTTTCTGATAGCATATCCTCAAAAATACGGTTTTAGCATCATTATTTGTACAGGGTGATTGATTTTAATTCAGAGAGACTTATTGCAAAACCTGCGTAAAAGATACACTAATGCGGTTTGTGCATGTGAGTATGCGACCGGGGCGACAATATATAGGCGGCTAATCTTCGTGATAAGTAGACTAATTAACTAAACAAAAGTAATTAGCTTTTAAATAGAAAATATAAACATAGGGTTTCAATTGAAAACTTGCTGAGCGTCATCGAAAACCACTTAATGTGTCTATTTTAGGAAGACTTTAAGCATGTGGGAAACGCCGGGGTGCATCAGAGTTACCACTCGAGCAATTGCAGTCTTTCCAAAACTATACTGCACGAAACAGTTAGCGCGAACAGGACATCAGCAGTTTTTACGTTTATCACAAGGAAGATCTTACAAACATCTGCAGTGCAGACAAAGGCATGGGAACAAGCGCTTGGCTTTGGAAAGTGCTTCTTATGCACGAGTACTCGTACAAACAAAAGCATTCTGCTGAGCTTGGCTCACGCGCCTGTGCCTTTGTCTTTACTACAGACCTTGGTGAGAGGGATTATAGTCAGGAACATCAAACTTTACCCCTTAACCCGGGGTGCCACTGCTCATACATCATACAAACGACAGCCTGCAAACACGAGTCGCCGCAATATTCGTGGCTCGAATGCCGCGAGCCAAGTTTCTCCTTGAGCTCATTGCCATGCGGCATTCGAAACACGAATATTGCGGTGACGTTCGAACCTATATGCAGACCGTCTTTTGTATGATGCATAAGCAAAGTGACCCCGGCTTGACTGTTGTACCCCGAATGAACATTTTCCACTACACTAGTATTCATTTGATGACAAGCTTTTATTTCTAGGAAAAAAAAAAACAAGAAAAAAAAAATGGCGATCGTCTTGTTGTAGTAACTGTGTATCGATTTGGCTTTGTGAGTATACGTGCACGCTGCACGTGGTTCTACGCGTGAACACTAGCCAGGACGTAATACCTCCAGTTGCGTATAATTTATTTTGTATCTGGCACGCCCTAGTGGAATTCTAAGAACCAAATAAAGGCTTCAACCTATAGAGAGCAAGAAAGAGAAAAGGAATTTCGGCTTCAGTGAAGGGCTCATGGCCGCGGTACTTTCGGCATTGCGCCATTCTGGTGGTCACACCAATTCGTTCTTACCGACTAAATAGAACTCGGTGTAGCAAAATGCACGGTGCTGAAGTTACGCACCCAGTAGCGAGGTCATAAAAATTGTCAGCGGATGTAAAGTCAATGCCAGTCATGTTCATGACAACGAACAGGCGCGTGCTGGGACGTGGAGAACCCGTCATCCAGTCGGCAAGCCATGCAATGACTGATATATTACATAACCTAAAACAATCGCACATAATGCACAATCCTCATGTTTACAAATCCACAGTACAGTACAGGCGGGTTCGTGGCTTCGAAAAGCGAGAAAATCGCGTGCCACATACGGACGAACGCTAAAAATGACACCTCCACGGTTTCAGAATTTCGAGAAGAGGCACCCACTTTTTGAAACGGGTGTATAATACCTAGACGCTGCGCCCAACGGCACATAATTCGTAAACAACACACTCGGCTCTGTTCTCCATATAACTCCCATCGGAATGAGAGTGCGGTCTCCCGCGAGCGACAGCGTCCCCGGCGTGTGCCTCGGTCGGCCATCGGCCCGTCTGCCCCATACCAGCCACGCACCGGCGAAGCGAGAAATGATGGCGTTCGGTGCGTGCTGTCGCCGAACCCCCGGCAGGCGCGTCTTGCGCACAGTCCGTGAGAACCCGTAATCAATTATGGACGACCCACTTCCCAAGATTGAAGCGACTCCGCCATCGTCCTCCACTTTCCGAGGCTCGCCCTGTTTGCTCGCGCGGATCCTCCGCCCACTCGACGATGTCGCGCCGTCGGAGACTCGCTCTCGCCCGGACCGCGTCGCCGAAACAATAGGCGAGGCGCGCTCCGCCTATCGGATTTCGTCCTGGGCGGTCGTTTGCGTCGCTATCGTTTACGCCAGAAAAAGAAATAAAACACGCCTCCGTGTAAACTTAGCCGCAGAACGATTAGAGTGTCAATTATTAGCTGCTAGAAACGAAGACGCGACGCTATTTGGCGACGAAAACGTGAGGCGAATCGCGCGAGCTCGCGGATGCGTACAGCGAAAACTGCAGAGGCGTGGCGGCGAGATCGTGAAATATAGAAATGGGGAACCAGAGAACGCGAGTACGTTAGGATCTCTCGTGGGACGGTGCACGACAAAGTATCGTTCACACAAAACCACACACACACAAAAAAAAAAAAAAAAAAAAAAGAAAAAAAAGGCACAGTCGGCAAAAATGTAAAGCTAGTGCCAGAAACCCCTTAAATTAAAGCACCTTTTCAAAACGCAAAGAAAGCACTTGAGATTTTGCCACACCTCATTAACGTTATGATTCAATGTGGCAAACGTCATTAAAAAACGATCTATATTTAGATTAAGAGAAGACTACCGTATCGAGCGTTGTAAAAGCTTGCACGCAAGAATCTGACCCGCGCTATAACACTGGGCACGTGAGAAGCAAATGAATGCTGTTCCAAAGACGCTCGCCAGCGCATTCTAACGCGCAGGAGCGGCCAGAAAGACGCTCGCAACTTGCAACGCTCCGCCGCTTTGCTCCGGCGGCCGAGAAATCCCGCGCGCTCAGCGACAGCGAAAAAACTGCATCTTATCCAACTTTAATGTGCGCTTTCCCCGGCTCGTCGCTGCTCTACTAAAGCGCGGCGTCGCTGCCACGCATCACGGAAGGCCGCAGTCCAGCCGGGGAGCAACGCCGCCCCACCCATAGCCAACGTGAAGGGAGGAGGCGGCGGCCGAGCTGGGTCGGGCACCGCGCGACCAACAGAGCAGCACGTTGGAAACATTTCGCAGTTCAAAAAAAAAATATTTCTAGATTTCATAGTAAATCGTGATGGGGGTGAGAATGATGGCATTCAGAAACAGGAACATACGATTACACCAGTCTCCGATGGTTGAGGAGTGCGACGTACATGCAGTCTTGTACGTAATCCGTTACAAGTAACGAAATTACTTGTAATCCCTTACATTTATCAGTAATTTAGTAACGGAATAATTACATATTTTCTAGAGTAATTTTAAAGTAATTCCCTTACATTTTTTACGTAACGGATTCCTTGTAATCCGTTACATTTTTTTTCTCAGGACCAGCCCCCCCCCCCCCCCCCATTCTAAATAAAGCTTTTTTTTTTTTTTTTCATTTTTGTGAAGTCGAGCACAGTGACACTGTCACGCGAATCGACCAGCGTAAAGGGAGGCTTGGCACTCTTCAGTTCCGCAAAGCCTCTTTTTGCAACACCAAGCCCCTGAATCTATCTCTCTCTTAGACCCTAACATCAATGTCAAAAAATCTAAATAAACAATTCTACAACAAAAAAAAAGGGGGGGGGGGGGGCGAGTTATTTCCGCTTTTTTTTAGTCCCTTTGTTTTTTCTTTGCGATCGAAGACGGGGAGAGGAGGACACCAAGTGATTGTGCGCCTCTTCGAGAAGCTCGAGGAGGTAAGTGCACAGACAATAACTAACAATGTCCTTCTCGGTTATAGTGACCACAACCATTTTCATAACGTCACAACACGAGACAACGCTCCGTCTACCCTACCCTTTTCGTGAGTCAGCTTTTTGCGAGCACTTAGACAATGGTAATAGTCTTCCTTTCTTCTTCCTGTTTTGCCCCAGCAGGACGCACCTTATCACAAGCAGATATTTTTACAAATAAAACATAATGGTGGCTGACGTAGACTTGATATTCTGGGCTTGAAGAAAGAGTGAAATCCGTGAGTGGGGCCATAGCGCGGCTTACTCTACACTCTGCTGCCCGTGGCATCAGCGGACGTCTATCTGGAGAACACCGGAGTAAACTGCAATCGGTTCGTGCTCCGTGCGTTTTTGAACGGCACCAAGAAAGGTACACACGGCAGACGTGCGTTTACATTTCCTTGTTTTAATCGACGTTCTAATTAATTGTTGTTATGAGTGTCCTTTTTCTTTTATTACTTATATTTATATACTGGAAACATTTTTTTTTTTTTTATTCACCAACATCTCAAGTGAGGCTCGAACTGTTCAGAACCAAAGGAAGAAGAATATCGAACGAAACCTTATTTATTATTTAATTATCACCTTACTGTTACAACTTTTTTTTTGCTATTGATGACTTCTACAGCTTCGCGATTTAGACAATGGAGAATTTTAGTAGATCGGTCCGATGACTCCGATAACGATATCCGATACTTCGCCGCCGTCTATGCGTATGCATCATACCGTTATCGGGTACCGTTATCGCGGGTATTGGAAGTATTGGAAGGATCTACTAAATCTCTCGAATAGCAGGCAACGGCTGCAACGACGAAGCTTTGCTCTACATTCGAGGTAAATAGTAGTTCCCTTGCTTCGCTGAAAAAACTCAATGCAGAGCATTAAGCATTCGTGAGGAACAACATTGCACTCCCATTCAGTGCCTCAGCTCAAATGGTGTTCAGCGTAGCAGTCGACATATTGAAAAAGAAATAACCCAAAATGTCTGACGAGACTTTCGAGAGCCAGCTGTTGCTCAAACTACTCAAGGTCATTAAATGGAACAGGTGGCAACAATAAGAACTTGAATAACCCTCGTACCTTTGTTTCTTAGTTGACGACAATAATGTTAAAAGTAACGCCACGAAAGTAACGGATTACTTTTTGGGGGTAACGGTCAGTTACTTTTATGGGAGGGTAATTGTAATTGTAATAAATTACAATTTAGCCTCGAGTAATTGTAAATTTAATTCCTTACTATTTTTCAGTAACGTGTACAAGTCTGCGTACATGTTCTGGTAAGTTAGGCTATATTTTTATCACCAAGAGTAGACGTTTAGTCCTGAACTCTCTTTAAAATGAAATCTTATTGAATCTTCCGTAATTGAAGTTGGTTGACTTTGCCGAAATAGCGGCACGTTCTCAGCAGGACCAAAGGAACGAAGCTATAGAACGCGTCGAAAGCGGCCATGTTACGCAAAACGTTACGTAGTATGCCGCGGTGTGTCGATCGCGTTCGACATTTCTGGATGATCTACTTGACCACAAAAGTTATATTCGGTGAGGGCCTCATATCACTGAAATCTGACAAACTTAGGATAGCTGTAGCGTCACAAACCTGCCGCGCGTACTGCCTCTGTCGCTCATTGATCGCCCACGTACAAACCACCATTTTACGAGTCAGCGCACCTCATGTGGGCCGTGAAAGTTGCGAACGAAGCGTAGCAACATCCAGTTGAAAGAAACATCGGCTGCGCGAGCCTTTTTACGGTACTCGGTCCCGCAGAACCGCCAGCAGTCCACCGAGTGAGCAATCCCCTCGGGCTGCCAGTGGGGGTCACCATCCGCTACGTTCACGCCTAAGCTGACAGTGCGGTGGGGGCTACGTGCTGGTTAGACCAACCACCATTTGGACTCGATCTCCTTGCGTGCACATATATAGACGGGAGCGTGATCCCGCGGGAGAGGGCAGACAAAGGACTCGTCCAACGAGCACGACGCTTCCACAGCGCTGCCACCTTTGGGCTGAACGGAGAGTGGTAGATGAAGCGGCCGGTGTGCATAATGCAGGAGCCGGGAAGATGGGTCGACGTCACGTGGCCGGCGCCCCCCGTTCCCATCATTCCTGGACCTTCACCCTTTTCGAGAGGGAAGAGAGACGTCTCTCGCTCCTGGCGCGTCGCACAGTCGGGCATTTAATGCGGGAGTTTTGGTCTCGTACGCTTCGTGGAACTCCCGGCCATCTGCATTGTAGATGATTGTGTGAGAGCGGCTGCGGCTGTCGCCGCCACCGCGCAGGTGAGAAAACTTTCGCGTCTAAACGACAACACTCGAACACTCGGAAGCCGGTTTCGGAGCAGCTTGGCTGGCGTGCCGGTCTTGTCGAGAGGGACACGCTGGGCTTTCCGCCTGTCTTTCGCGTCTGCTCTCTACATTCCGTGTCCGTTTATAATTTTCTTTTGTCCTCAAAGGGACAAAAAATCGAGCCTTCTGGTTACATCGGACGGCCAGGGGTCATCGGTAGCCGAGTGTGTCAGCGAACCGCAACTCGGAGCACATAGAGCGAAAGCTAGCGTTGCAGAACCCAGAGATCCTTCGTTCAGTCTCCATCCCTGCCAGTTTGATCTGGATGAGCATCGATCGTACCGGCGTGCGGTCGTTTGTCACTACTGCATGATGCACGTTAAAAATCCCAGGTTAGTAGTCGGACTGCATTGGCTAAATTTCTAATCTACAGTGGGTAACAATGTCGTCATCGTTTTGCAGGCTAAATAAAGGCTCACAACTAACAACTAATTTATTTATTTATTTATTTATTTAAATAGTGCGCTTTTGGAGCCGCTGACAGGTATGCTCCAGAAACTGGCTGCGCGGCGTCTAAGACTACGATAAAGAGGCCCAATGCGAATATATGTTGTACCGGTGACGAAGGCCCTAAAGGATGCCAGGTGGATGGAGACTGCCGTGGCGATCCGACCGACATGACAAAGAGAAACGGATAGCCCCGACGCAATTCACTCGCATCCATAGGTACCTCAGAGAAGTGGTTCGCCCGCACGTATCGGTAGAGCACTTGATGGCTCGCACGCTCTGCTGCCGGAGAAAGTTTCCGCAACAATCACTCGACTTTGTCGTCATAATCGAGCGATTGTTGTAGCATCCCTCGACCAGTGACGCAAAAGAGAACAACGTATCGCCTCGCATTGTTAGAAAAGGAGGCGAAGGATATTTGTCCCAGATGAGGACATTTCTCGTCATCACGGGATAAGGAGAGGGATGACAGAGAGAGAGAGAGTGGAAAGAGCAGAATAGAGGGGGCAGTAAAAACATATAATGAACGACGCGCGGATGTTGCAAATATTTTGCTTGACAATATAGGAGAGTTTACGGACTTCCGATCAAAGCCGTACGTGTCCAGGAAAATCTACAAATTCAGGTGAGAGATCAGACGAGGCATCACCTAGCAAACTCCCTGGAAACAATTTCTACAGCCGCATTTATTAGAATAGTATTGAGCTTAAAAAGGATTTTCCAAGAACATATCTGAGGCCTATAGATTAGCTAACAAACTTTAATTGAGATCTACCCCACTACTTCGGGAACAAGAAAAAATTCAGCAGCTTTTTCTTTAGCAGCAATTCGGCAGCCCTTTGTATTTACCTCAGTCTTTTTTCCTGTCACAGATACACTGATGCATCGGCCACACATTCTGCGGCATCTATTGGCTTGGCGGCACCAGCAGAGAGAGCGCTGCTGCAGCCCAACCAGGTTGTTTTACCGATTATGTTCTACTGCTGCCGAACCGAGGACACTTCACGAAGCGCTTCGCCATTTCTTAGAAGCATCTCCTCTTCCTAGACGATGGTAGGATTTTAAATAAGTCCTCGGGTCACCGGAGTGGATACCAAGTCCTTGTGGTGTAGCAGGTAACAAAACGGCCGATGCTATAGCTGCACAGGAGTGTGTTCAGAAATCTCTCCAACACATTCTGGCACCATCCACAAAGTCTGATGTGCGTACAAGTCAGGCCTGGGATGATCTGCTGTAGCGTGCATTTGAGAAAGATGTCGTGAAGCGAGGCTCCTCCTTAAAATATATCGATCAACATTTAAGGTTTCGAGTCCCTCGTAGTCTGAAGAAACAGCATGAATCAGATCTACGCCGGATACTGCTAAGCTATCTTCTTACAGGAACTATACCTGCCTCTCACTGGAAAGCCCGAGGCATACAACTGTTTCATTTTATCAACTATCGAAGACATCAACCACAAACTAATCGACATTGATAACCTAAAACAACTTGGAGAAGGCATAAACGACCCAGCTGGTACAAACTAATATTATCCGTTAAAACTGAGACCATGGAATACCGACGCCTGCGCTTCTAATGCCATGAATGCCTCCTACGATTTCTGACAGCAACACATCTTGACAAGATAATCTAGCCTCATGAACTGTACTTGTTGTCTGGTTTATGTGACACGTTGTGTAAATGTTAATCTCCTTGGCTGCTTTCTTTTTTTGTTGTTGCTTCTGTTTTTAATCTGTCAAATTCCTCATCTTCTCCCCATCAAGAGAAGCCAGTGAGGAGATTATGTCCAGACTGGCCTGTCTAATTTCCTGTTTCATCTTAATAAAAAGGAGTCCTTTGAGATTATCGCGCTTCAGATCACCTTCTCCACGAAAAGCACTCGCTAAAAATAAAACAAAATCATGCCCTTTTGTATTTTTCGCCCAACTGTAACACGCATTAATGATTTTAAAAAAAAAAAGAGTTGCTGTCACTTTAATTGTGGGGGGGGGGGGGGGGTTCTTTGTGATTTTTTTTTTTTTTTTTTTTGTTAGCCCTAGCAACTTTGGACTACACATTAATTTTACTTCTTTTATTGAAACATGGAGAGGTAAGCTGGAGTTAGGTCCCTGACTGGCCATGTCTTCGAGGGAGTTGCCAAAATCAAACCAAATTTCACATTTGCGTTTATTATAGAGTAAGGTCGGTCTACCTTTGAAGTACGGCGAAACTGATTTGCGCAGTAGATGAGAAATTTCGCCAGTGCAGTACGACTGCTAGCCTGGAGTTTTTAACGTGCACCACGCAGTAGTGATACACGACCGCATGCCGGTACAATGCTCATCCAGCTCGAAACAGGCAACGAACCCACGATGCCTGGGTTCTGCAGCGCGAGCTTCATTTCTTCGTGCTCCGAGACGCTATGCGCTAGGAGCCTACTTTTCTTGGCAATGAAGCCAAATTAAGCTATGGGTATCCGCACGCTCCCGCCCATTGAGCACCAATCACAGCTGTGCTCGCGCGGTCTTCACCTCTTGGGAAATGCCAGAAAAGGTTTACCCGGAGTATAACGTACTCAACCACGTACCCACCCCCTCCCCCTCCCCCTTCGAAGATTGAGTTGCCGTAATTTGTTTACTACTATCCAGTGAATAACACAGTATCCACAGGCTTATCTATATTGACAGTCCAGTCGGACATGAGTTCAAGAGGAGTTGTTTTCCATCTCTGTTCTCGTTTTACATTTTTTCGCAGAAATATACGGAGGAGAAACGAAATGGCGAAGTGATGCGGGGTATCGAGCGAAAACAAGGCACACGCGAGTCAAGAGCACCTCGCACAGCGTCAGGGTACGCGCCTTCTAGCCTCGCGATCCGCCGTTACGCTTCGCGGTCCCGAGAAGACGACGTTGACGGAACAGCGGTCGGCCTCGGCACCATATTTCTTGCGACTTGAACGACAGATGTGTTTACGCGGAGCTTTTGTTTCTTTCCGGAGCGACGACAGACGTCGCACGTCTTCGCCTCGGCGGCTCGGGGAGGGGCACGAAGCAAACGCAGCGACGAGTGGCCACGCCGCTCGACCCATTTCACGTGCAGGGGAGATCAGCCTGCCTGCACGTGAAGGGACGTCGAGGGCAGCACCAACACGAGGCTCAGCGCCCGCGGCCGTCTCAATTTTCTAGGGTCAAAGGCCGCCAAGAGGTCCTATAAATACGCTCCCTCTCAACGTGCTCCGCGCGCCTTCTCGGATAAACGTCGTCTCTGTCTCCTCGGCCCGACGAACGAACGCCCTCGAGCTTCCTTCGATCACGTCGCGGCCGTAGCCGCGGATGGCGCACGTTATTTACAACCCCGCTAGAAAAGAGCCAAGCACAAAGGTGTCGAAAAAGAAGGCACAGCCTGCCGTCACGTGCTGCAACGACGGGCGGCATCTCAAGGACAGGATGGCAGCGCAACTCTTCGGGGGAGGCCAACCAAGACCCCCCCTAGAAGACAAGGCCTGAGCGTGACGTCATCGCTAGTGGATACCCGACCCGAGCAGCCAACATGCCGAAGCTCGACGAGTGTCGGCGTAAAGTGACAGACGCGTGCGTATTGGCGTCGCCGCTTGCTAGAGTCGTGCTCATTCTGAGAAAGATGCAAGACGCGCCAGCGGCGATGCTGACGTGACCGGCGCTGCGTGCATCCATAGAGATGCAGGGGGAAAAGGCGCTCGTCTTCTAGCTGGTATTCGGCAAACCCGACGATCACGCGGACCAAAAACATAACGCGCCCGTGTGTGCCGCGTCCAGCACTCGGCAGACGACATCCAGCCAAGTCAAGTTTACACACGTGGCATACGCGACTTGGTGTCTGACCCAGCAAAGCCTCACCGGTTGTGGGCGTCCCAGAGTTTCAGCTGACAGACATCGAAGGACCACCGGTCATTATAGAGAATAAAGCGCAAAAAAGACGCGAAGGACGAGTAGGAGAACGACGTACACCTCAGAGCACTACTTTGAACTGGCTTAATTTCCGAAAAGGCATACGTACCGTGATAGCCAACGAGACAATTCATCCAGTCTCTACCAATTAATCTCCCATCACTTTTTTTGCTTCCTTTTTCAAACCTTGAACGAATGTAAATAGGGCAACTCGGAACCAAACAGGGCTATCGAGGGGGCACTGACACATGTCCCTCCGTCACACTCAGACACAAAATACCCTTCCGCTATCTGTCTTGCCTTCCGAGTCGTCATATTTAAGACCGTTCGAGGTTTGAAAAAGAAAACAAAAAAGGTGATAAGCGATCGGTTGATAGAGATTGTATGATGTGTCTTGTGGTACGCGCGACGTATGTCTTTTCCGAAATTCAACCAGTTAAAAGTAGCGCTGTGGTGTACGTCGTTCTTCTACTTGTCCTTCCCGTTTGTTGGCGCCCTTTTATTGGCTACAATGTACAATCAACTCAACCTAGTATACACCTTTCTCGAACACCGATCGCAGACAGGCCAGATCCATTGTGTTATGACCTTGTGCTTGAGCAAACGAAAGGCAGCAAAAAGAGTGCGTTGGTAAACAAAAAGTACTGATATACCTGCTTCTTTTCTTTTTAACTGGCAAGTTGCGACGCTGGCGTCTTTAGAGTGTGCTGGACACAACATAAACATTGCGGGTTGAAAACTTTCGTGGCGATGACGAGCAGTCAATAACCAATCCCCTCCTCTTTCCGGAATCTACGAAAAATTCGCGGTCACGGGTACTATTACTGGAATCTTCCTCCCCGGCAAGTTGGTTTTGTCGTGTTCGCCCAGTGGGATTAGAAGGGAAGGTGATTCCGCCACGTCTGAAAGCAAAGTCCGTTAAATGTTCGCCAAAAGAAAATCGGTCTCTAGTGACCTGGTCCCAGCAGCGCGACAGACGAGCAACACTGTCCGCTCAGAAACGCCATACACAGCTTGTAAGAAATATTCTGTAAGCTTAAAAGTCACCGACTGGCCGGTAAACAATAATAAGTTTGGGAGCGTACGGTACTGCGGAAAAGTGTTCGCGATGACAAAAAGGGTTTCTCGGAGGACACAAATCGGACGTCTGTTCCTAAAGTCGGATTATGCACTATATATACAAATAAAACAAAAATTTCAACAAAAAAAAAAGAAGTTCCGAAAAAAAAATATGTACACCGAGAGTTATTTATTCTTTTCTTTTTAAATCTTTCTGTTCCGAAAAGAAATTCCGTCGTGTGGTCGTAAATGTCTCCGACATCATCCGACCGACCGACGGAGCAGCATACGGCGTGCCCCGCTGCTTCAGCTCCAGGCATGACAAGCTGTCTCATTTTGGCGCCATTCGCGCTTCGAGTCCCGACAGCGCGGTGTCCGCTCGTTGTTAATGGCAGGGCAGTTAACGTCGCCGCTTTCTGCTCGGCTTCCAACGAGCGCCATTCATCACACTGGCTTTCCAAGAAGGACGCGGCGACACAGATAGCGCAGACACAAACTTGCTACTATCCCATGCCCGGCCGTCTGAATCTCTTCTAGGACATGCATGTTAAAGCGGAGTTCACACTACTCATGCATCATACAGAAGACACAGCCTGAGGCCTTCCTTGTATGACATTCCGGTCAAATTGATGATTCAAGAACTGCCTACTACGCCAAAGTACGTTTGGCAGGCTCGCAATCACTCGTGCTCGCTTCACGAGCACAGAGAGACCACGAGCCTGCCGAAGGTACCTTCGCGTGCGTGCTGCACGTGTTCGAGGCTTGTCGGTGTCGGCTGCTTCTGTTTGTCGCTCTAGTGGGACTCGAGTTTAAGGGCCTTGGGTTAGCAGACGTACTGCACTAGTCCAACTGCTCATATGTAACTGAAACTGGCACGCTATTTCGAAACAGATGAACTTCCAGCTGAATTGTACCCCTGTTTCCCCCTGGCATTCCAAATGGATTCAAACGGAACGCCTGTACGGATTTGATCGCAATCTTCACTCTCCGCATACAACACGGCATGCGCTGCATCGCCGGTCCTTCGAGGGCCTTCGGCAGAAATGCGACTTGAAATGCGCGTGACGCAGTACTTCCTTTGCTCATTCAAGTTCTGCGTGGAAAAAAAATTTTACCGCAGAAGTCGGCAACTCCCGGGCCCCACCCCTTAAGTCAGTACATTCCCACCGCATTCGTGAGAGGAAGTTAAAGGAGTACTGCCACGAAATTCTAGTGCCTCTCTTCTTGTCTAAATGTCCACCACGTCCTTGCCACGCCACAAAGACGCCAATTTTTGCTCGAAACGACACCCAAACATTACTTAAAACGAATAAACCGAATATCCTTACGTCAAACTGCCCATAAAAGCCGCGCCGCTCCGCGGAAGTACGGCGGCAAGCTGCGTGCGCGCGAGCCCCGTCCTAACCCGACGGAACCGGATTTCCCTTCTCTCCGACGCCTGTTCAACTCCTGCGGGGAGCGGGCATCCCGAACGGCCATCTGGTAACGCGCTGACACCACCAAATAACGAAGCTCACAACCACGCCAGCTTCCCCTGTAGCTTTGCCCATGAAGGGAAACCCGACGTCACAAACGCGCTGGAAACGCCGGATCTCCCGAGACGCGCTCTCCGACGGTCGCTCTTCGAGTGCTCGCTGGAGTCGGCCGTTTGCAACGGTAAACACAGCCATCCGTTCAAGATACAAACGTGCGACTGGCTTTAACCAAATTCCTTGATCATGTCTAACTCATTTCTAAACGTGAAATATATATTTTAATTATAATTTTATTATCCCGTTAAAAAAACGGCAATAGCGTGTTTCAAGTTGCGCTCTGTACATCAAGTGCTCATCTAACGAGATGGCAATGGCAGCGACGACGGGCAGCACTGCTGGCAGTGGTGCCCGACGTCGCCTCCAGCCGACTGCACATCAGCAAACCATCGACGGTTCCTACGAGCTAAAGCGACGGGGACCCTTTACTCCCTGTCTTTCTGTTTTCCTTTTCTACGTGAATCGCAATAAGTGTTATCGAGCGCGTACCGATCGAAGTCACCGTCTAGCGCTCCGATTCATCGTATGCCATTAACGATCAGTCGGCTTCATCAAACGAAGAGCGGAAATTTAGGTCGAAATTTTGCATAAATTCACCGGAACCCATAAAAAGTTGAAGCAGATACGAACGATCCGTTCGAGGGATTGAGAGATCACGATATACAGAATAAACAGATCGCCTCGGAACTCCCGTGAAAAACGGGAATTTGTCCTTTTCATTTCGGAACTTATACTGAAGCTGACAGCTTTTCCTCTTCAACGTTTGCTGAAAATAACGCTATTAGACGTAGGCTGTGTCGGCAGTAGAGTAACAGCCGTTCTAAAACTTCAAACCGTCTGTCACTTGTTCTCTTTCAGTTCACTGGTGATACCTTCCATGCAAGAACTATAAATACAGGCCACCGTGTAATTCGGCATTTTTCGGTACGAGACCTCGAAAACGCCAGCAGAACATCATCACCATTTTTTTTTTCTTTCTCTTCGCGTGGCGTTTGCACGCGGTTTTAATGGACTTAAGGCGTGCCGCGCGATGTATTGGATGACGAAAAAAAAGAAACACTTTATATTAGCGAAGTTAACATTGGTTTCTTACGCTAAAATCACATTTTACCTGGCCATTTCCTAGAAAACGAAACCCCTCGCCATTTCGAAAACATCACAGTCCCACTCAGGGACGTGAGCACCAGGTAGTTGTGTTCGGGAGTTGGGACGAGGGGAGGGGGGGGGGGGGGGGGATATTTTTTCTCGCCCTCCGAAATGATTACTAGAAACGTATGACTGGGGTTCTGACGTCACTGGTCCGGCAGTGATATTTGACATTTACCGATATTTGACCACCGACAAAAAAAAACAAAAAAAACAAGCGGTTTAGGCGAACAACTAAAGCGCCGCTCACACACTTGCACCCGAGTAGTACCGAGAGAGACAAGACCGGGTTTTAAAGGGACACTGAGAGGGTATTTATGCTCGCAAATGTTTTTAATTAGCGTGACATATAAGAGCCCAACTACCCAGAACAGAATTTGCGGCTCGAAATTCTTTTTCTTTCCGCCCGAAAACCGCCGATCGAGAACTGGCCCGTTTGAGTCGTTCTCACTCTCCTCTCAGTGGTCACATGCGGTTTTCTAAGGCTTAGACGCAATTACCAACGATAATTGAAGTCGTGGGTCATTGGAGGCACACACTCAATACTAGATATGAACAAAAATATACCGACATTTGTGGCTTCTAAAAAACTGCAAACACGTTAATTATTAAAAAAAAAATCTGCACAGTTACGTGGTTTTTGCTAACTTTCAGCTATGTATTTTTGCTTCCTCCACAGTCCAGTTTCGCTTTCGGTTTCGAATAATCGCGTTTTTTTTTTTTTTTTTTTTTTTTTTTTTACTGTATTAAATTATGCGTGACACTGTAGCAAAATATTGATTGGGTAGTCTTTCTGACCCCATATTAAATCGCCTAACAAAAAAAAAACGTTTTTGGGTGGTGTCAGTGTTTTTTTAAGACTCTTGCGACGCCGGAGGATCAGTTGCGCTGCTGCGCAGCAGTTCCTACGCGGTCGCAAGCGTCTTAAAAACCGATCTCGTATCTTTCTCGGTCCTACCCGGTTGCAAGTGTGTGAACAACGCTTAAAAGCCGCAGCCACACCGTTAATCCATCGTACAAAAGACAGTTTCCAGCCACTGGCTGAGGCCTTCCTTGAATGACGGCCACATCCGTGCCACAAAGACACTCCGCAGACATATTTGAAGCGTGTACGAAGCGAACACGTTTCCACCATGATGGAGGCGCCTACGCAGACGATTCTGCTGTCATGTCTGCAGCCATGTCTTTTGTGTGATGTATGAACAGTGGGACTTCGGTTTTAGCAACCTCCCGCAGTGGCGCTTGATCCCGAACGGTGTCTGTCGCTTGTCTTCCTAGTGGCACGAGAACTACGAGGCATACAAGACTACCCCGTGTTAAACAAACAACCAACAGCTTCGAAAAAAAAAAAAAGAAAATCGAGGCTGCCGTCGTGCTTCCCACGGGAGACACTTGGAAGTTTAGGGCCGCCGGCACTTAATCGGGGCTGGGCGGACTCGACAAAACGGCCCATCGTGAAAGGTGTGTGCGCGCGCGACAAGAGGAAACTTGATCGGTCCGTCCTCATGAATGCCTCATGAACGCGCTGCCTGCGAAGAAAACCGCACGCACAGCTCGCGGAAGAGACACAAAAAAAAAAAAAAAAACTAAACAAAAACGGAAGGTAAACGAAGTAGTCGAGCGGTGTCGTTTCGAAAGCTGCGATTACCTGCAGCCGGTGCGTGAGTACGCCTCCCCTGCCCGCGGGTCCCTCTAATTGGGTCAGGCGGCGACACTGCTCGGACACAGGAGAGCGTCCGTCCGGCTGGTGAGCAAAGAGCGCGCTCACCCGAAGGGGCTGCGTTCCTCTTTTGCTTTTTCGACGTCGGCAAACAGACGCTTCCGCTCGGACTAATCTATCCGGGCGCGCTTTCGAACGCCGACGACGGGAACAGCGCTGTCCAGGCGGGAATCGGGGCCCCGCCGTTTTACTGAGGACTCTGTTTAGGTTGTCGCTCCGGGGTCGTCGTCGCCGCCCCGTGCGAGGCGACTGTCGCGCTGCCGCCGACGGAAGGCGTTAAGTGGCCAATGATCCTGCCCCAATTTGTGCTGGCTACACGCCCGTATATGAGGCGATAAAAACGACACGATTCCTCGAGCGCACCTCCGCGCGAACGAGCGTGTGTCGGGCGCCTGTGGCCCACGCAATGCGCAGCGAATGTCCGGGTAATGGGCTTAATTGCGCCTCTCTGGAAAGCCCCGTCTGTTTCTCAAGCTTCCGTGTCGTGAGCCCGCAAAGGTTCGTGGAATGTGTCCTCGTATAATTGAATGCTTTCGAGAACGCTGATCAGCGTATATGGAATGATTCGCGCTTTTATCTGTACAGCATACTACACGAAGCGGTAAACTGGGGCCCGTGGTATGTGTGTACTATGTACAAAACGAAAGCAAGTCGTGCAGTTGTGCGCTTGTCTGCCATGTTTGATCCGAGTTGATGGCACGACAACATATCGCACCTCAGCAGACTCTCAGCGCCGTGTGTGTATTCGTTCTTTCCGAGCGGCTGACGAACGTGGAATGTAAGATGGTCTCTAGAGTCACTCTCAGCAGTTCCGATGGGTATATACTGCACCGCGATGCAATTGGTAACACCTATCGTTGGTCTTATTTGAATCAGTTCGACCAGTGAGAAGCGAGATCGGTTTGCAAGCTGAACGGATGACTCACATCAAAGAGCGAGATAACCGGAAGAGCGCTTGTATCAACGGAGATCAGCGCTCTTGCAAATATCAGCGCTCAGATGAACTACTGTTAAAATATAAGGTAGCTAGGTTGGGCCGCAGTAGAATATTTTAGGCGGGCTAACTCTAGTTGAGCCACCTTATGTCAATAAACCTCGTGGTATATTACCTATACAACGAGGAAAATGCTAAGAATGTAGGTAAGTGCATTTGCCTTATCAAAAATAAAAATTCGACGAAAAAAAAAGACAAAAAAGTGCCGTTCGTTTCATTTTCCACTTTATAACAGTTCCTGCTGCAAACGTTAGCACAGTGCGTAAACACGCTGGCAGCCTCACCATCGGTGCTCAGGTAGTTTAGCAAAGAGTGTATACCGTCAAAGCCGTCTCTGCGTAATATCCCAGCGTCCCATCAAAAATCGCAATTGACCTCAAGGCGGTCGATCGTGGGGCCTTACCGAGCTCGTCGGCGGCGAACGGCGTTTCCTGCCCGGCTGCCGAAAAACCAGTTCTCGGCTTGCCACGCGGATATGGAGTCGGAAAGAGGCCGAGGACGAATCGGGGAAAAGCTCCGCGTTTCGAATCCATTCCGAGTATATACACCCTAATGTGACAAAAACGACAAGCGCGCAAGAAGGCGAGCACCACACTGCGGACGCAGATGTGTACCTATATAAAGAATGAACGGTTAAACGAGAGAAGGAAAAAGCTAAAACGAGCATCGCCATAAAACAAACAAGAAAGTAGAGTGGGATTCTAGAAGGAATCCGTTTAAGATGCCGCGGAACGAGCCCCAGTGGAGTCTACGCGCCGGGCTGATCGAATTCCTCGAGCTGGGCGGCAGTGGGCGTTATTACGGCCCCCGCCGCCGCTTCTGCGATGGGGCCGCCCGAGCTGGCCGATACGGCGTCGATGCTCGCATTGATGTCGCTCGGCGCCGAATCGCATTGGGGCCCCGGGAACCGGCAGCGCGGCTGTCGCCAGCGGGGTGGCCGACGCTGCCACGCTTCGACGCCGTGCGGTGAAGCCGCACCGTCGCGCATCTTCCTCAGCTTATCTGGCGAAAAATGGGAGCTAGCAGGTGGCATCGGCTATACGTTGGCGCCGGATTGTGGTTTCGATTCCCCTTGACGAGTCAGAGTGAAGCGTCCTGATATCGGGATATTTAACAGACGTCGAGTAGATGATTCTTTGTGTGTATATATATATATATATATATATATATATATATATATATATATATATACATCCTTCCTCTAGCAGCAAAATACAGTGTACAAGTGTTTTCTTTTTTGCCATCCCATGTCACTGTTGTTTGGTTTTCCCGGGTCGCTCTTGTTTTTGTTACCGTACGGCAATCGTAAGGCTGCAAAGGTCTTGTCAAGTTAACTGTTTTGACTTTTTGCTTCTGCAACCCACATCACTATCTGATAATGATGTAAATGAAATCGATTGATTGGTTGATGATGGGAGCGACGAAAAGTACGTCGCAGACAATAGACTCGACCGCTGAAAGGTAACAAATAGATATGATTGATAGAGGGACAGGAAGAGAAAGAGAGAGACAGGTAGAAAGAGCAGGTTAACATCACCTTCGTGCAGGGGCAAAAGAGAGAGGGAAAGAAATATGTTGCGATGGGGGAGAATGATGGGCTGAGGAATGCCAACAACGATGAGTATAGGGCTATGGGATATCACGTGACATAGAAACTCTCTATATCATAGAGTGCTTGAAGTGTTGTACTCGACCAGGGCATTAGCGATACTTTATTGAATTTGAAACATTGGACCGTTGTACCCCAAGCACGAAGCACTCCAGATTCACAAAGCGAACCAGAGTCGTCTAGGCAGCGATGTTTACTGCAGCACTCGTAGTTCTTCGATGTACTTGAGGCATTCGGACTGGATCAGTTCTATTTTCGCTTCAACTTCACAACTGATACAAACTCCAGAGTCTTTTCTTCACATCTTATAGGCAAACTGCGGTGCCTACTCTATATTCTTGGTCATGGTAGGTGAAAAACTGTCTACAGCAGTCTCTGGAGTCTGGACGGTGCGCGGAATATAAGATGAGGGTTCAGGGCGTGTAGTCTACAGGATGATGGCACTGCGCGTTAGTTCAGTCTTCTTAGTTTAAATAAAACGCGTACACAACTGAGTAAAAAAAAAAAAGTGATGATTATGTTGTATATCGTTTTTTTGCCTATGCATTGATGAGACGTTCAGAAAACGTGACAAGTGATCATGGAAAGCATGCTTCTATATCTGAGGACAGTTTGGCCTCTTAGGAAGTAGTCACACTCCTCGCACAACATACAAAGAACACGCTGTTCTGTGGACACCTAAGGCATGCTGCTCAAAGCTAGTTTTCTTTATACATATGCATGATATGAATGCGTGTAAAGACAGTTTTTGCATCACCGATGTGACCGTAATGCAAGGAAGGCCTTAGACGGTGTCTTCAGACTGTGTTTTGTATGATGCACCTGCAGTGTCACAGCGACTTCACAGAAGGAGAAGAACGACCGGAGAAATACCGACGCAACCGGACACGCGTCATTCCGGAATGGTGTCAACGACATATAGGTAAATGCAGTGGCATTTTATACTAAATACTCCGGGCACCATCTGACCGCCACTTAAGGTCCTTAAAAGAATTTGTACAATCCGGATATAGCGCGCAGCTAGCTGCTTTAAATATCCAGCCACAAAACAAATAAATGGTTCGCATACTACGAAGGAGTCAGCGCCGCACGTCCCCAGATATATTCTCCTGTGGCCGTTTGCCCAAGACAAGGCGACAAACAGGGTGCCTTCGACTTGTCTGCGAACAATGTTTGTCGTCTGTTCTTCCAGTGGGACGGCGCCAAAAGGAATAAAGGGGGGGGAGCTGCCGGTTTCTGCCGCTGTAACTGGTTTTCCTTGGATCTTGATTTGTATCGGGAGCGTCGCGCTGTTATATCTCAAAGTTTGCTTCTAAGCACGCGTCCAGGGCAGCATTGGGTCTGCGAACACCTTTAGCGCGATTTAATGAACGGACGAACGATCGATAGGAGTACGCGATCAGACGCGCAGACCACAGAGGCCACGCTCGGGGACGCTGGCACAGCGACACACACCGTGCCGCCATTCGAGCCGGGAGTTGTTCGGTATCGTCCGTATTCGGCGACCGCGGGGAGGTCGACGAGAGCGCTTCGCCCGTTTCGTCACGTCGTCGTGGGGCACGGTGAGCGCCGCGACCTGGAAGAGCGAGTGCGCGTGGGATTATCCGGAGAGACGGGAATTCATCATGCTCGTCACGCAGCCGCGGCTGACTCGGGGGGTCGGCCATCTCGAAAACGACCAAGAAAAAAGAGAACACGACGACGAAGCGCTCTGACACATCACGAAAGTGACTCCGAAAACGACGCGAGATAAGGGCAGCCGGGTGAGGAGGCAGCTGCGGAAGCTCCCTCCGAAAGAAACGTTCGTCCCCCATCCGGCAAAAAAAAAAAAAAGTTTTATCTCGGAGAACATTCCTGCCCCGCCTGTCATCCAGACCACTCGCGTCTATTTTATGCTCCCGGACCGCAACTGAGCGCGGCAGAGCTGTCCGAGCTTCAATGTCGGGCCGTCTCGCGGCCGCGACGGCTGCCGATAAGCGCGCGCTCGGCGACGTCTTCGTCCGGTGTGCGCTCCGGGATCGGCTATCGCTGACGCGGTTCGCGATCCGACTCCCTCTCTCCGCTGCCCGCACATTTTCGATCGGGGCGGCTGGGCCCGGGCTCCGACGGGAATCGGGGCGCAGCAGCCCGCTCGAAGAGAAGCAACAGCCGACGACTCCGCCGCGGCGTCTCATTAACGAGCCGGCTCGATCGGCCATACAGCTCGGGCAAGACTCCCCGCGGGGAGGCATCGGCGCTGCGATTGCCGACGAATTATCGGCAGTTCGGCGCTCCCTCGTCGCCCCGTGCGGGTCCATCACGCGTATCACTACCGTTGACTAACGCCAAGGACGACGATGTTGACTGTACACGCAACACACCCGTGGTTATTATCGAAAAACCGCGCGATACAAACAAAGCGGTCGAAGAGAAGCTCCGACAACATGCTCTGCAAAAAGTTTAAGAGTCAAAGCCCCACATTGAAGCACCCCTTTTGAAAGAGTCGTACTTCCTGGCGTACTTTTTCGTAGCGGTTACTGCATTCCGCCCCGACACTGAGATTTGGAGTATTGCGCGCGATTTCGGATCGAGCCCGTTCCGACCCAGTGAGCATCCAGGCGCGTAACGAACACGTCAAGATATGTCAGCTCTCGGAAACGCTCAGGCTTATCCTGAATCAACGGCACGACTAAAGAAAGGGGTGGCTATCTTAATGAAAGAGGATATAATCTGTGACTTGCTGGATGACTACTGCCGCATTACTAGTGATTATGAAATATTATGCTTGCGTGATAGGCAAAATATTTTCGCAGTACTTTATCGCCCTCCCGACGGAAATGTTGAATTGTTTCTTAAGTTCTTTGATGCTTTTTTGGTGTTTATCAATGAAGGTAAATTTAATCTCGTTTGTGGGGGCGACTTTAACATTGATATGGGTGCGGATACAAAGGTTAAAAGGGACATGGATTCGGTTTTAAATACGAATGGTTGTAAGAATCTTCTTACCCGACCGACCAGAATTACCTGGCACAGTGCAACTACAGTAGATTTATTTATAGTCAATCACCTAGTTGGCGACATAAAAAGTGGAGTCATTGTTTGTGATCTGAGCGATCATCTCCCAATATTTTTGAGCGTAAAGAATATCTCTAAAAACAGGAACAAAACGCAATCCACATTATTTCAAAGTATTACACAGGATCGGTTGGACGCATTTCGACAAGACGTCATTAACACGGACTGGACCGGAGTACTTGCTAAGGACAATGCTGACGGGGCCTATAACGCTTTTTTGGATCTTTTTTCCACTCTATATAAGACCCATTTTCCGTTTAAGTACTTCCGAAAGACCAGGCGTATTCGAAAACCATGGATAACGTCGGATTTGCTTTGCAAAATTCGCACGAAAAATACATTGTACGATAAGTTTGTGAAGACTAGAAAACAGGATGCCTTGAAAGCATTTAAATCATATCGAAACAACTTAACAAAAGAGATCCGACGCGCAAGAGCTCGCTATTATTATGACGTTTTTGAGTCTGCAAATGGACGCGTAGATATTATGTGGGAAAGGTTAAATTCAATTCTAGGCCGCAATCAACTATCCAAAAATACCGAGCAAATAGAGCATGATGGTGTAAAACTGACAGGCAGTCTGCTATCTGAGGCTTTCAATGACCATTTTGTAAGTATAACGAGCACCAAGGACAATTTTAATTCTACTTTTTGTGATGCTAGAAACGAGGCCTCACTATTTTTAGAACCTGTTACTGAATCTGAGGTAATTTCTCTCACTTTGCAATTAAAAAATAGCGGGAGTTGCGATGCTGACGGCATCCAGATAAAACCAGTGAAGTATGTTGTTGATTTGATAGCTCCATTTCTAAGTCATATTTTTAACCTGGCTCTGGTAACTTCTGTATTTCCAAAACGCATGCAAATAGCTAAAGTTTCGGTCTTGTATAAAAAAGGAGATAGAAACGAAATGGGAAACTATAGACCCATATCCATTCTGCCGGTATTTTCAAAAGCACTTGAAAAAGTTCTTCATGTCCGTTTGACAAATTTCACGAATAAATACAGACTGATTACGGATTCGCAGTTCGGTTTTAGGAAAAATCGTTCAACGGAGGCTGCATTACTTGTGCAGAAAGAATTTATTCTGCAAAGTTTTGAAGAAAGAAAAATAGTTTTGGCAGTGTTTGTAGATTTTAGTAAAGCCTTTGATTGCCTTGACCACGAAATTTTACTAAAAAAACTTTACATTTATGGCATTCGGGGACACGCCTTACAGATTTTTAGGTCTTATTTAGAGCATCGAGCGCAATATGTTTGTCTGAATGGAAATTCTTCCTCTATGAAACCTATAATTTGCGGTGTTCCTCAGGGCAGTATATTAGGTCCCCTTCTTTTTAACCTCTATGTTAATGACGTCGTCAACATTAACCCAAATGTCAAATTTGTAAATTACGCCGACGACACAACGCTTCTGTTTTCGGCAGAGGATAGCGACGTGCTAGTGGACATGGCAAATCTGACGCTCTCAAGATTAGAAATTTGGAGCCGGGAAAATTCTCTAAAAATTAACATAAACAAAACTAAAGCTGTTCTCTTTCGCACGAGAAATAAATCGATTGGAATAATGAGGGACATTACTCTTAGCACAACCCCAATTGAGATTGTGAGCAATTTTAAGGTTTTGGGAGTGATCTTTTCTGAGAGTATGTCCTGGGATAATCACATAAATTACATAATTCCCAAACTGTCACGAATAACTGGATTGTTATATCGCCATCGATCAATTTTGCCAACGAATGTTAAATTACTAATCTACAATTCTCTGTTTTATTCGTATTTAAATTATGGCCATCTTGTTTGGGGCTCAACTACATTATCGAACCTTGAGAAGATATTTTTATTACAAAAAAAAATGCTGAGGTCCATTGGCGGCGTCTCGTTCGACTCCCATACAGCTGGTTTGTTTAGGGCTTTCCGCGTTATTAATATATACAATTTATACAATTATAGACTTAGTAAAATGTTTAAAACGGAAAACAATAGAAATACACATTTCCTTAAAAATTTGGCTAATCTTTATCTGAAAGAACCGGTTTACCCCACACGTCATGCACACCTTTGGGAGATGGTGGCTCGGAGAACAAATTACGGCTCCCAGATGGTTCGATATACGTTGCCTAAATTGCTGAACCAGTTAGAAGAGAGTGAACTGGAATTGAATAGAATATCACCAAAACAACTTAGAGAATATTTTATAAGCTTAGATAGGTAAATTAGCAATGACTTCATCTTTCATGTAATATATATATATTTTTTTAAATATATATATATCTTTTTTTCCTTGTTTGCTTAGTACGCATTTTTTGCTTTTATAGTGTCCTCTTGTTTCACCTTGAACCATGTTTTGGTATGAAATATGTTTTTTGTATGTGTTTTTTTTTCCCTGTGCCTCTGCTATTTCGCCTATGTAGGAGGTCGAGGACCTTGTCAAGCTGTACTTTACAGCTTTTTTTCTCGACCTCCGCCATCAGTGTTGATGGGAAATAAACTTACTTACTTACTTACTTACTTAAGCTGGAAGGATGCACACCAATTTCTTCATTTCAATATACTACTTGAAGTAACGTCGCAACAAGGCCTGAGATTATTTGTCATTGATGCGAGTATGACAATATAAAAATTGCGGCCTTGATAATTCTTCGAGCATTTATATCTTTATTTGAGGTGCTTCATTGTGCTCTATATATTTTCTTCCCGCTCAATGTGTTCTATATTGACGTTCTTTGTTGTTATTGGTGTTGTTTTGTATATAGAGTGTCTGCGCAATCTACGTAGTCTACTATAGGCCTTCGTGATCTTTGAATGCCTAATTTCTAGGGAAGAAGAAGCTCGTCAAGCAGATTTTCCAGCATTTTTCCCCCACCCTCCCCCTCGCATTGATAGGAAATAAAGGCATTAATAACCTGGGTTGCCTGCCTCGTTTGCCAGAGAACCCAGGCGGGACAAATACCCCTTCTGCGACGAGCAGAAACAGGCTGTCACAGTGAAAACAGAAACTTACAACGAAACAAACAAAAACAAAATCGGCAGGGCGTGGTTATCGCGGAGGTTGACAAATTATAGGTCCAGCCACGAAGCATCCATACAACGCGGTCGTAATCTGTCATAGTACGCATGCATGGGAGTGCAATGGGACAGCACAGAGACCCAAAGTGACCGCCAGACTGACTGCTTTTATCCACATGGCAGGAGGAGGCTCCGAGCGGCATGCAAACACCGGGACAACGCGGGTTCTAGCCGCCACTCCGCCAACCTGGACGAAGACCGCAAGAGCAACGAGCGGCAACAATGGCAGCGAGGCACCGCGGCCGAACCCAGTACGTCCTCCCCGGCCAAAGGGAGAATGCGAGCAGCGAACTCGGCTCTCCCCGAGGAGCGGTCCCCGAGAAAGAAACTCGCTCAATTGGAACGAATGAATGCCTTGCATCTCCGCCCTCCAGACTTCCAGTGCGGCGCGAGAAGGGCCCGTCCCTCTCGCGCAGCCCCCGCCGCCACTCCGCGAGGCTCCGATGCTCCTTCCCAAGTGGAAGAAGGCAAGAATGCGAGTGCTCCACGGGCCTTGTCGCTCGGTCGTCTGACAGCAGCAGGAGCCCCCCGCTCGAGAAGTGGCCCGTACCTCGGCCAGCTATCCGGGTGCAAGCTCCACGGCCGGTTATCGGGCGCAGCCACGTCACCTAGACGACAAGGACCGCGTCTTCATCACCTCCCCGTCCCTCCCCCAAGCATGCGTCAGCATCACCACAAGCGCGTCTTGCAGCGTCTTACACGAGCACGACGCTAGCAGGCGGTGATGCCGAGACGAATGCGGCTGCCGCATATCGGCGGCGATTTTCGTCGAGAATCGCGGCCAATGTTTGCCGCAATGGCCACTAACGGTGACGTCACGGACAGGCCTTGTATTCTAGGTGGCATTGGCTGCTGACTGCCGCGAGAAGTGATCCCTACGCGAGCCTCGCTTGCCGGCCAGCGAGGCCATCCCGTACGTGTGCCTCCAATTCCACTCTTACGAAGAGGCCGGACGGACGTGGACGTGAACCCCGCGCTCGAGCGGAACGGTTGCCGAGGGAGTACGTGGACGCATAGGCCGTCTGCGGGGGGCTCGTTTTCTTTAGTTTTTGTCTTCGTGCGTAGGTTCTTTTCAGTGCGTTGCGCCTCAGTTCTTATTGTAAACAAGTGACAAGGTACGTTATTGTCAACGCATTGCTGGAGGATACCATCTATCGTTGCCTCGGGTGCATTCGTCACGGTCCTTCCCTCGTACAGACGACGCCTAGCAACGGCCGTAGCAACTTCGGAGAACGTCACGGCTTGGAGAGCGGCTCGCGCATGTGAAAACTTACGTCGGCTGCCTGTGTTTGCACCCGTTTTCTCCGATGCACATGGGAGCTAACCTCCGCAGCCAGATGGGAGGAGGGACTGCGCTTGCCCAGAACACCCCTCAGAATTGGATCGTATTTATGTAAAATATACTTTTTTTCTCCCCTAATATGGCTTCAGCATGAGTGGTGTTTGCATAGCCGTCGACATCCCGAATGACGGCACTTTCAATATCGTCAAAAGCACTGTTCGGGTCTTGCCGCGTCATTTTAAGTTGCTCGCGTTTCAAGCACCACTTGTTGCTTAGCCCAGTTTTTGTTTCATTTTGGCGGGATTGCTTTTTCCGGGTTGATATGAAATCTCCTAGTTCCTCTGTTACCTAACCGGGCACGTTAACCGCGTAACACTACGCGCATGCGCAGTGTGGAGCACGCAACGCTAACGCACAGTGCTTGCGTTTGCTTTTATACGCAATATTAATACTCTCTATGGAGTTGGGGTGCTTAGGAGAAAGATTAAAACATCAGATGAACTTTGTCTGCTCCTGCGTTAGCACTGCGGACTTATAATCAATTTAAAATAAACGAATAAGGTGAGTGCACTAAATAAAGAAATATAGTGGTTTTCCTTGAAAATGCCACTGAGAAAAAAAAATCTGCCTAATGTTTCATATTTTTTACATTTTAAAATGTCAAATTTTAGTTGGAAATTTCAAATGAAAATATCAATTAGATGAAAAATGTAACGAGATATTAGGGGAACAGACCTGGTCAGCAATTGTTCAGTAAAATTTAAAAAAAAAAACACAAAAAAAACGCTGTATTTTTTTTTTTTTTAACTTGTATTTGTACTTGGTGGTAGCTTTATTGTCCTCTTGCTAGCTTTATTTGTCCCGCGAGTCCATAAACATCATGTCGCCTTCTCTTTCAGAACGCCCCTGTACTACGCGGGTGCGGGGATCCCTGGATGAAAAGAGCGAGGAGATCGGAATTCAAGAAGGACCATTACATGACCTTGGATGAAAAACAGAGAAGACACGAAAGCGTGCAGTGCGGCAAAGACGAGACAAAAATAAATGCAAATTTAGCTCGGTCTTATCCAGGCGTGCATCGTTTCCCGGAGACTAATTTGGCGGACGGATGCTCTTCGTAACCGTTTGCGCAAATTCGTCCGGGGTTCATCCCATTCCAAGGCCCGACTGAAAATTCCGATTACGCCAGCACTGAGCCGCCACTCGTGTCCGCACCAGCTCGTTATTGACCCAGAGAAAAGGGCGTTGCAGCCAAGTCCAAACGTGACGCAACTGGCAATTTTCTGGCCAGATATGTTCTCCGGCAACACGTCCAGAGCGATCAATTGTGTTGGGAAACCCTCAACACGGGACAACTCAACTATCGAGATTCGCTCGACGAAAGGTGGACCTTTCAGCGTTCGAACAAGTGATGATTCAACCGCGCCAAGGAAAGTTCAAAAAGAAATGGCAAAAAGGCAACATGTGTCGGGACTCGCATCACCTAGATACTCGTATCTGATGCGGGTCCTACTTGGAACCAATATACTAATCTCGCTCGCGAAATGAGGTGAAGTGCTCGAAGGTTTTGGACCGGGGATAGCGGCCGATTGCTTCGAAAGCTGCTTTACCGGTGTGGTATTAAAGCAAGGACAATTTTCACGGCGAGAGTATAGGTCATGCAGGAACACAGGAGCCACACTACATCTGCGAAGAAGAAAAATCATCGCTCGCTCAACGAGGCTCCCGAGGAAATGAGTGCGGTTTCACCCCGGCATTAAACACGGTCCCTGGCACGGAAACTGAACGTTGAACTGTCACACCGAAACGTACTAATTCCCGGTCGGGCGAGCAGCTTCGGAGCAGGGAGCGACCCTGGTCGCAGTCATTCCGGTCGGTCTCGGAGTCAACGACACGCTCTGACTCGAGGCTCGTGCAGCGGTGCGCCTGCTTGTCCCGCAGGAGGCCTGGTGTGGCTAGTCGCTAATCATCGCGTCCGTCCGCGCATGGAGGGGGCCCCGAGGCGCGCGCGGCGAGGGCCGGGCGCATGGCGTCGCAATTAGAGCGCCGTTGCGTCACCGTGCCGCGACGCGCAATGACAATGTGGGCCCGCTTCCGTCGCTGCCGTAATAGTCGCAAATTACACGCCTCAATCGGAGCAAGAATGCGGGGCATGCAGCCGTCGCTCAAAGTGCCGACGCCCTCGGCCGAAGGGAGCATTGACAGCTCCCTCGAGACTTCCTCTTTTTGCGCCCTTTCTCTCGCCGTCTGCTCCTCCGCCTGGTGCGGGTCGCCAAAGTAGTGGTTCTCTCACGCCTCCATCCGACGAGCATCGAGCACTACACGAAAACAAAACCGGCCAGTGACCGCCACGATGCTCCTGGCTATGTTAGGTATACTGAACTTGCAAAGAGCCGAGCTCGAGCACAATGAGGTACGAAACTAACCTCTAGACGCTGAGCGGTACTTACTAATGGCACTGTACCAAATGTGAGGGCACAATCGAGTTGCTAAAATGGGATCATAAGCTAAAATGGTATCATTGTATATTCTCCCAGCACATAGTGCGAGTGAGCGTAGTACGCAGGTGTCGAACACAGTCCAAGACCCTGATGTGCGTGTGTCTGCCGTCTGGAGGTTTTGTAGAGCATAAATGGAACTTTTCTTTCCGTCCAATACAACCGTAAAAGAGGGTTCCAACTCTTCGCACTTTAAAAAATTTAGCGGGTCACCGACCCTACAGCAAAAGATGGACGCACGATCGAGAAACATATATATCCCTTCTTTATAACTATTGCGGCAACAACGCATACCGCGAGTGTCGGTAGACGACGCGCAAGAAAAGGTCGCCACCAGTCCAAATGCACTCGGTCTTTTGGGCAGATTGACTTTAGAAATTCAGAGCCGCAAACGCAGCACCGCAACGCCGGCGAATTTTTCTTCGCTTTGCGGGCGCCAGTGTCCAATAAACGACCTTGCTGCGTGAAGCACGCACACACAAAGGTAGTGTGTGTTACAAAAGCCGCGGTTGTCGAAGCGGGAAATATCGGGCACAGACAACGGCCGCCGTTACTTCACAGACGGCGGCAGAAGATGCGGCGGAAAGGGCGAGGCATGCGCCCACGAGGCCTTAGAGGGGGGAAGGGAAGATAAACGGGGCGGCTTTCGAGTATCCGAGAGCCTGCGCTGGAGAACGGCCCAACCGAGATCGCGCTTCCAAGAACTCCCCGGTGAAATATGGGGCGGGCTCAAGCGCCACGGCGGACCGAACTTCGCCCAGAAACGTCTGACAAATCGGCGAACGGGTAACGACACAACGGGGGCTGACTTTGAGTTCGCCACGTTCTACGTCAAGGTGAACGTCACGGGCCTCGTCGCAACGGTTAAGGGAAAACGCAACTTTGACGCGTCAAAACAAAAACACCCAGAGGAAAAGGCCCGCATCCTTCCTCCTCAAACGTCACCACTAGTGGGTCCACGCAGCACCGCCTAGCTCGCGTCAGCATCGTCGACAGCGTGTCTTGAACCGAGCGCAACGTCAGCACGAGACGACACTGAGGCCGTGTCCTAAACTTTGTTCACTCTTACCCGAGGATAAGGATTTTGTTCCTTGCTGTTCTAAAACCTACACGCGTCCAGCGTTTTCCATTCTGTCTCGTCACGTGACACGACCCGCCGGGGTAACTCGGGTCCATTTGCGTAAGGTTTGGAACACAGCCCAAGACGGACCCGCGTGTCGCTCTGCGGCGTTTGCCCCTCGGGGCGGATTCGGGATCCACAAACGATGACGTCACGGGTAGGCCTTATCTTCTAGGCGGTACTGGTCCAACTCATCTTGGCGGCAACAATTTTGAGGCTAGAGCTTTACCAACTGGGCATAAAAGTAACGAGTTCGTTGAAAAGGAGGATATCCCAAGATTGTTCGCTCGAGTGACCCAAAAGCTGATACTTTGTACCGCGACGGACATTCATCGCGCTTTCTCCGCTGGTGAGATAAGAGAAAAGCTCACCCATCTCCTCGCGGAACCGGTCAAACGCTCACCATTGTTTTCGCGCACTCGGACGAAATGTCATTCAAGGAGTAGTCACTGGATTATGTTTGTGCGAAAGCCTGACGCGCAGAATCGCCTTCGTTTGCACGGCCATAATGAAACATACGTGTAATGCTGGAGCGCTGGTTGATTATACGCGCGTGTCTGCGAGTGGAAGTGACGACGGCAGCGTCACGACGTCGTACAGGATAGCCCAAATTCAGCACGAAAGGCCACTTCGAGAAGAAAATATACTAGATAGCACGGTAGCGGCCGCAGAATAAGGCGCTTCTGTGTCCTGTACATCCGCCTCTCTTCAATTGGACGTGTTCAACTCGAGAGAGGGGGAACCGAAAGCCCGATCACCGGCGGACGTTGCTTGTAGAAGCGTATGTGAGAAAGTGAAGGAAAGGATCACCCTCGACTGAAAGTTGCCGAAACAATGTGCTAAAAAAGAATATTGTCTTTCTCGTGGCGCGCGTCTAAGGAGAAAAATAAACCGCGGACAAAACGTAAGACGCACAACCGTGGGTGCACAGCGCTTCAAAGAAAATACTGTAAGAAACGAAGACGGGAGCGAGCTTCACAGAAGACAAGCACGGGATTCGGGCAGACCTTCCTGAAACCAATTACCCTCCTCCGCAGAAAAATGCCGTCCGTGGAACGATTCTCACGCGCCCCAAATGCGCTCCCCCCTCCATTCCCATTCCCTAACAAAAATTAGACCTACACCACCACCGCGGTTTCGGTGCCCGAGCAAAGTGCAACAAGTCCGGGCCACCGCCGTCAGCGTCGAAGAAACATGGACGAGGACGGTCCCCCAGCAGGAGGCGTCGTGCATGCAGATAGCGCGCAAACAAGGGCAATAAAAGCCGTCCCCCGCCAGTAAAACCTCGGCGGCGACCATAAAAACCGGGGCTCCCAAGTCCCTTCGCCGAGGGGGGACTCTCGCCGGCTATCGAGTTACACCGCAAGGTCGGAAACCCCGCCGGAGCAGTCGAGGGGCCGCGACGGCCCTCCGGGCTCCCCACCACTACCCACGCGGAAATTCTTCTAGACTAGATCGCCTGCCATGTCTGCTCGGCTGCGTCAGGAAAAACAGCGGGCTTTCGGCGCGCAAAAAGGGAAGCCGCCCTCGAAGAAAAGGACAGTCCCCGTGCGTTGTTGGTGGCAGACCACGGTCCTAGAAGAGCCTTTCGAACAACGAGCTGCAAACGGTTCGGAACGAAGTAGCGTCCATTTTTTCTTCTTCTTTCCCCTCGGGGTCTGCAGTCTGAAAAATGGCCGCCGTTCCAATTAGTCGCGAGGGACGCCGACACAAGAGGGGCCTAGGGGTCCACAAATATGGCGCGCAAAACTGTGGAGAAAGAAAGTGTTTACGGCCAACGCCCGCTTAACTCGCTAAACGAGCAACTCGTGCAAAGGTTATCACTTTACTCGCATCTTAGAATGTTTTCGAGAAGTTCAAACGAATGCCACCAAATGAAGGCGGGTGCCTCGTGATCTTTGGCGCCAATCTCGGTGACTTAGTGGAGCGAAGCACGAGGAACGCGACGTGCTGTGGGTGATCTCAAAAACTCAAAATGTGTCTCACCTAAAAGTTGCGTGATCCATTGGATGAAGCAGAGAAGGTCAGGTAATCCAAAATAGAACCTTCTTCCTCTTCATGAACTCTGCCAAGAGGAAAGGAAGCGAGCGTTTAGTGAAACATCCGCAAAACCGTCGTGCAGCCGCAGTCAAGTCAGATGCACATGTAGCGACCTCGTGTGCGATTTCGCTGTTACGGCTTTGAGCACAGCAAGTTCAAACACGTTTTTTTTTTTCTTTTTTTTTTACACGAGCGACGTTGAAATCGCGATATCGCAAGTAAAATCGCACCTGTCAAATCAGACATCGAGGCTGAAACACATGTCCGAAACACCATCCAAAATAGCGAAACATGCCAACATTATTTCGCGCTAATTTTATGTTTTATTTTATTTTTGCACGCAAACCGCAAATACGGTTTTTGTTAAAAGCGAATTAAGGACGTCCTGCACTGCAAATACACTTGTTCGACGTAAAATGGTTTGGTAGTGTTTTTTCGAGTTCCGATTTTCGCGCGTATATTTTCGGTTTCTTACATGTGTTCCCACCCTCAAGCACGAATCTGGATTCGTGCTCATTGTAACATGAAACACTTAACGCGGAGGTCATCCGAGACTCTCAAGTTATGGAAAATACAAAGCAGGCATTAAAAAAAAGTTGAAAATTACAAAAAAAAAAGTGCTAATTGTGAATTTTCTTGTACTATCCAGTCATGGAAGCGGCATATGACCTTTTGTTGCAGGTTTTGTTGCAGGATATTGGGTTGTAGCAGCCACTGATGCTTTTAAAGCAGATGCCACAATTTGTTAGTACATCACTTGAGAATGAAAAGTGATTGCATCACTAAACGAGCTTATTTATGAGAATGCTCCCGGGTTCATCTCTGATACTCGAGCATATAAATTATTACCGTTTGTGATAAGAACAGATAGGTCGTAAAAGGAACGCAGTCTTTTTAAATAAGGCTCTAGTCACAGTGAATGTCATTTACAATGGGTATTAAAAAGTGGCTGAAAAATTAATCATAGCGCAACACTTAACTGGGATAAACCTTGTCTTCCCTCCCCATTTTAAAGTCGGTAGTTTGTTTAGCCCGCGAATATAATTTCTGCAATGCCAGCAACAATCAGCATAACCCCCTAACGCGTCCTCCAATAAAAATGCGTTCCGTAAGTTGAATGAACCTATCAAACTCGAGACTTTAATATCATAAACTGCCAAAACAACCACCCACAAATAATGTAAAAGCCTACGCTCACGCTTTAAAGGCGACACTGCTTTTTAGCGGCGTAGGAACCAGAGTTGCGTCAAAGTTGGCTCGTCTTTCGATCTACAGCAGCACGGGGACTACCGTGACCAGCGTATTTACTCAAATATACATAGACACGTGTTTTTTTTCTTTCTCGTTTCCTGTGCGCAGTTTCCTCTTTTTAGAGAATAACTTGCCATTAGGACAAAGAAGGTCGATCGGTAATAATCTTGAGCACAATTTGAGTGCATATCGCGCTTTCTTATTTTAAAGAATAACTTAGAATTAGGACAAAATAGGTCGATCGGTAATAATCTTGAGCACAATTTGAGTGCATATCGCGCTAAGCGAGGCGCTCCCACAAGGTGAGTCGCTGCTCCTAGCACTCCGGTGCAAAGCGGCGAAGCTCGACGCCCGCACGCTGGTGAGAGGCGGTGAAGGTTGTCGCGAGCGGCGCCACGGTACTCTGCAGTCACAGAACGAAAGCAGGTGACAGACGCGATGACCGAGTGATCTTGTCAGGAGTACAAGACCCTGGTTTTGTTTTATCACAGTAGACGGAGCAATCGGCAATCCCACTATTTTGCAAAGTTTTCTCAGGACTCCTCCTGACACTGACAACGCCGTCTGAAAATGTAGACGATGTCGGCGATCAACCAGCCAGCGCATCAACCGCGGTCAGAGCGGTTCTTTCGCGGCATCAAGGCGCGACATCGTGGCACTCGCCATTTGATTGTACGTGTCCCATCGTCGGCTAAACCAATAAGCTGCAGCGAATGTCCCGTGACTCGCGCTTTTAGTATGTGTGTTCGTGGTTGTATGTGCTCGAGCCTTCGACTGTGCTCTCCCCTAAGATGACGCGAACTATACGATGAGTATAAGACGGTTTAAAATTCATATTTGTACAATTTTTCTTTCCTTCAACTTCTTTGAATATTAAAATCGACCAAATTAATAAAATATTTTTAAGCTTATATTGGCCCAGGTGTGGCGCAATTCTTAGCAAAAATGGCATTTTGGAGCAAGATATAGCAGACTTTCGTTCATGGTCCAATTCGGCGCAAATGGCGCAGCACTTCTATCACTGATTCTTCCCCTGTAAAATATGTATATCACGAGCGCACAATATAGAGATTGGCTTTGTGAGTGTTTTGCGGGTAAATAGACACCTGCGCTTCTACTTACCCGCAAAACACACAAAGAGCCAATCTCTACGATCTAGGAAATCAGCTCAGCGAATGATGAGGCAAAACATCCGTTTAGACCTCAAAATGACGTCGGCGCTGTGGGACTACGCAATGCAAATCGTCACGCTTGCATTGCGTAATGCCACAGAGCAGACTTAATTTTCAGGTCTACACAGATGTTCCGCCTCATCATTCGCTGAGCTGATTTTGTAGATCGCAGAGATTGGCTCTTTTGAGTGTTTTGCGGGTAAGTGGACGCGCAGGCATTTCTTAGAGTGTAGACGGCAGAAAAAATGGAACATGAACCGCTGGGTGTGACGTCATACTCAGAGGTTTTGGCTGCCTAGTGCATGCCGCATGTGAGGGAACGCGGGCAGCGCTTTTAACAGCTCGGGTAAGGCTCGCGGAAACGTTCAGATCTCCGTAGAATACGTCATGATCCCCGCCTCCACCGAACGCGATGGCTTCATCGCTATTTGAAAAGCGCTGTTTCGCGTACTTGACGCATCAATCGGAAATGTAATTTTGATGAAGATTAATTAAGCTTTTATTTTCTCAAACACAGAACCGCTTCACTTTCACTTCAACGGTGAAGCACAAGCGTGAAAGACCAACTAAAACTCGCACGAAAATCTAAACATACGAAAATTGTTATTCTCTATTCTCGAAAAACGAGGGTACTTATTGCAATGCACGCAAATCGCACACATGACATTGTTAGAAGCGTACTTGCGAGTTTTGTACGATTAAATGATAGCGCTTAAGGTTCGGATTTTGGAAATTGGTCAGGAAGTATTTTCGTCTGTTCTGAACTTCTCGTGATATTCTACTATTTATTTTTCTTTGAGCTTGGGTTTAAGCTTTTGCTCCTCATTTTACTAGAAGAGTGTAATGTTTCGCCACGAAAATTCAACGTGGAGACACACACTGTTAAGGGAAATTTACGAGTCACTATACTCGTTGTCACCTCAAAAAAAATGCTAGTTTTGCGCATTATACTTACGCCGGGCGATGTAGTTCTGCGCAGTAACTTTCATTTCAGCGAGCCACTAGAGCAGACAAGTCCACTCTAATCAAACGGACCCCTGGAGAGCAAACACAATCACATAACAAGCAAGCGGGAGCCACGTGGTCGAGGCGCATACTACCATAAACAAGCCAAAGGCTCGGGCCAGCAAACCGGTATTCGCGGCGGAGGTATTCCGTAAGGACGCCACAGTCGTGCCCTACTAATCATAAACAAGGCGCGATGACCAAAGGCAAACACCGAAAAGATCACAGGACTACATGTTTAAACCGTATTCTATCTCAAGGGTTGTTCGTAGACAAAGCATTTGGCGAAATGCTGGTCCGGCTACTTCGACAGTGCACGCGCAGAACTACAATCAGATGGGACAGTGCACTAAATGAGATGGGATATAGAATCACAGTGTAAATAGTTTTCGACCGCTGCTTTTCGGTTTGTTCCAGGTCCAACACACTGAAGTATCTTATAAGGGTGTTCGGTAGATCAAAACCGAAAGATGAAAATGGCAGAGGCATTTGCGGATCCGCGAGGAATTCTCGGCCAGTACCTCCTACACACACGAATAGTTGACATGCGACTCGCAGAATATAGCAAACAGACGCCGCACGTACAATGGTAAAAGGATCGCGACCCTGCAGGTAACCAACCACTCCTCCGCGTTGCATGCCGGACAGCTAAAAGGAAACTATTTCGTTGACGATGTCCGTCCTTAGCAATGTATAGGGTTACAAACATGCCGACGTTTCTCGCTCATTTATAACATAAAAGATAACTTCTATTGGTTCGTAACACTTCTTAGTACGCAGACTCAATCACCTCACGAAACGAGGCATTCAATCGCGGCGAATGAACAACCGTCCCCATATTAGTCGAGTTCGCCGTGGGAAATAGGCGTCAAGCCATGTCAGGCAGAGCCAAAACACAACTTGAGGTTCTTCGCCCCAACGCAAAGACAATGCAACCGCGCGCAACATGCCCAATAGTGTCGGTCGCTCACGAAGAGGCAAGGACGACGTATTGTTGTCGTGCTTCGGGAGGGAGTGTTCGGTGGCCTACCGTTGCCCGCCAGCAGAACCCGAAGCGAAATAATCATCGGCGGCGAGCCAGCCGGGCAGGCAGGCGGACGGGGGCCTCCCAGAGGCATGCCTCTATTTGCAAGTTATTACTAGGCTTTCCTCGGCGGAGCGAGGACCTGACGGGGCTGGAGGCGAGCGTCCGCGAGTCACGATCGGGCCAAGCGCAGTCACGACGTCCGTTTCGGAGCCAGCAACCTTTTCCCAGGGTGAATTACAGGCCCGAGCGAGACCGGAGCGGCCCGAGAGGCGAGCTGCCTGCCTGCCCGCGCAACCCGTAATGATCGCACCGAAAGTTATTGGGCATAAAAAAAGAACGGCGCGGGGAGGGCGGCCGCGCTCGAATCCTGTTTTCCTAGAGATTTCCGCCGCTGCGGTCTCGGCCGAGAGGGGAGCGGTAAGTTATGTGCCGACGCAGCGGCCGGCCGGCGAGCGCCGACGTGCGGTAAGCGCGTTTGTTTGCGGCAGCCTTCTTTGTTCGTGAGGAATGCCACGCCGAGCAGAAAGAGGCGGATAATGGGGCCGCATGAGGATCCGCGCGGGGGCCAATTCCGCCGCTGAAGTTCTTTACGGACGTGATGCGTTTGGGAGCAGGAGAATTGGGATGGCGCCGGCCTCTCCCAACCTGGGAAGTCTATGTGAAGGATCGCAACAGTGCTGCTCTCACAAATATATCCTTCTTTCGAGCACGAAGAAAAACTGAAGTAACGATAAACTAGCGATTGCCAACATTATGCGGGCGTGCAAACGGCGCGGCCTTCAAACAGGAAGCAACTACACGCGTCTACGAGAAAGTTGGAGAACACGAAGGTGTTTGCGCAGGAAATAAGCGAGGAGGATTATGCGAATATAAACCAAAATTTTATAAGTCAGTCATGTTTCGAAGGCTACAACGACCCAACGTGAAATCTAGATATTGAAAGAACATGAATAGACTCGAACCAGTCTCGGCACGTACCTTTGTCATCGACAAGTCCGATTTTCCGGTTCCATCGAGGGAAGGCCCCCGAAACACGGGGCGGAGGCTCAAGGCGCCCGACAACGCAGATGGGCGAAGGGGAGGCACAACACCAGCGTCGTCACACACAGACCGGATTAGGGGGTCAGTGGATATCCCCGAAACGGCGCACAACAACGGTGGGTCCGCGTTCTGCTTCAAAAGAGCGCCGCCCAGACAGCACGTCGGCGCCACACTCGATCAAGGCGGACTTATAATCCGCCGGGTCCACGTCCAAACAAGATCCACCTTCTCGCGTCGAACGCCGACCCCGGAGGGGCTTCGTTCTTCAAAGGCTGAAGGAGCACGTTTTCGGAGCACAGATATTCACGGAGTCCTCGTAATCCTTGGCTCGGTGATCGCGACCGGGGCGGACACACGCGGAGTGGACAACACGAACGTCCCCGCATGCAGCCTCACAACCACCTCCGAGGCTCGCTCGGCTCATTGTGACGGCGGTCGAGAAAAAGTTGCTCGCCGAGAATGCCGTGGAGGAAGGAGCGGAAAGAGGAGGAGGATGAGATCTCTCTCCACCTCGCCTCCTCCTCTCCCGTCCTGCCTCCCCTCCCGCTCCGCCGCGTCTCTGCGATTGGTCCCGGAGAGACTGCTCTCCGCTCCCCGGAGTTTTGGACGCTTGTTTCGTTTCGTTTTTTTCTGGCGTACTTTCGGGTGGAGCATGAGGAACCACCACCGCACAAACACACACCCCTCGCTGAAGCACTCCACCCCTCTCTCAAAGTTCGTTTATTTCTTCTTTTTTTTTTCTTTTTTCGGCGTGCAAAGGAGCCAAGTTAGGGGGGTCCTCTTTCTCTTCGTCTCTCCCCAGGTTTTGTCAATTTTATATCGGTTTATTTTCGGTAGGGTTTGCTTTTTATTCGGTTCTCGCGGGGGATGTATACAGCCGACGGGCCTTGTCCGGAGTCCCCCCCTCCCCCCCCCTCCCCCACACACACACACGTACCCGACCTCCTTCTCCCTTCTCTGGGATTCCTCCGGCGTTATTGTTGTCTATTTGGTTGGGTCGCTGAGGTCCGAAGAGAAGTAGAGGCGATCGTTTTCGCTTCCCAGTACGGAGGTGCCTGTATGTATCGCTCTATATACCTAATACTTTCTTTTTTTTCGCTTCCTTATTCGCGTTTAAATGGGGTTGTTGTTGGGAGCCATCGTTCTGAAGGCTAACCAACCGGCGCTAAGCCTAATCCCTTCCCTTTCTTCCCGTTTCTATCGCGCGGGGTGGAAAGAAGCTCGTCGTCGCTGTTGTTGGTATTTATTCGTGTTCTTCGCACGGCCATAAGGAGCGGCAGAAAGCGGAGCCATGAAAGCGCCCAACTCCGCTCGCGGTCCATTGTGATTTTAATTTGCCTCTCCCCCGGTGTCACCTTCGCGGGCGGCTTGACCGCCTTCGACGAGCACAGATCGTGTTGTTGCTGCGTCTCCCGGGGTCCTTCTCTAAAGAGGGACATTTTTCTCGCTGTACCCGTTCGTCGAAGGGCGCCGCGGGAGGGCGAGCTCGAGCTCGCGCTTGTGTGCTGCGGGGACAAAAGAGCGCGACGCACACCGACCACGCGTGTGCGCTCGCTCTTCTACGGACAGAAGTGTAACCGCCGGAAACGCGATCCAGCCCCGGCTACACGATGAATAGTCCGAGCAGCCACCGCGTTCGTGGCGGCGACAACCGTACACTACTCGACGAGGGAATCGTGTTTGTATTTCATGTTTTTTTTTCTCTCTCGTACGCTTGTCGGACAGTATACGAAAGAAACCCGATATTCATTGAGGGTGAAACTCATACATTGTAAGAAATACGAAAAAATTGACCGTATGAAATGCATACCAGCGTCTAAAAAAAAAAATGTGTTTACGTCTCGCAGCAAACAGGAAGGAATAATATGTTTGCAAATACCGGCCGCCCGTAGTGAGAGCACACTCTCAGTAGCCCCTGAGGGTAGGCTGCAAATATGTGCTCCGGGACACCAGTCACTGGTCTTTTATTATAGCGGTTCAACCAATGAGAAGGGAGAGTGATACCTTGCTCCGCTAGCGGCAAAACTGAATGGACAAATGTTTACCAGTGGGACTGCAATGAGAAGCTTAGAGTTACTTTTACTAAGAAGTCGCGATGTTAATAAATACAAATGTATAACATCTTCGTAAAGTCGCGTGTATTGTGACTCTAGTAGTAATTTTTTTTTTAATGTTGTGATATGTCGTTGACCTCTTGTGTTATACCTGCTACACTAACAAACAACCTATGTATGTGTACGCTTCTTTACAAAAGCGGGCTGTTTTTTTTTTTTTTTTGCTTTTGTTTTTCTTGTTGTTGCTGTATAGTTGTTTTATTCCGGAAGACTGGAAATCGGACAAAGCCATCCGCGTTTATCGCATTCCAGAAATACATTCTCCAACTCCGGGCACCCATCGACAGTTTAGTAAACCACTACGCCCCGTGAAAGCAAACTCCTCGTAGAGGATGCAAAGAAAGTACACGACTGCAAGTTCCGGAACACGGAGTGTAATTGCGCTCTCCCCTAACCGGGTGATTGATCTGCAGATGCTCCATTAGCGAGGAAGATACAGCGCCGCGGCGGCGAGCGCTGGACCGAGCCAGCGCTACGAGAAAGAGCCAGTGCGATTGTCCGTTTCTTTCTCGGCGCAGTTGGAGGCTACACAGGAGCTGCATGCCCACGACTGCAGAGAAAGATGCTTTCCTCGCGATTTCTTTTTTGGTTCGCGGTCCCGCGGGATACTGAAGCCAGGGGCTGCTGCTGCCGGCATCGATTCGACCTATTTCGCTGGCGCGTTGCTCGGTCGGCTCGGCGGACGCCTCGGAGATTCCACGTCCTGGCCCTTTTGTGCCTTCGTTTCGCAGATTTCATTCAGGCAGCCGGGTATTTGTTGTTGTTTGTTTTTTTTTCCGAAGGCAACGGCGGCTCTAGCGCACTCGGCGGCGAAGGGAGCTAGCGACGCGGAATCTATCGCTCCTGCCGCCACCCGATCGAGTCGACGAGAGACAAGGCGAAAGAAGCTGCGCTCCACTGAAATGGAGAACTGAACCGGCGGCCGCCCAAGAATTTCTCGATCCGTCCTAAAAGTGGGCATTCGGCGTGGAATTCCTCCGCGAGGTAACTGTACACGGTCCAGCGCGCCACCTAGGAGGCGACGCCAAAGCGAACAGTTTCATTCACTGGCTTTCTCAAGAAATCGCGAAACAGATTTTTTTTTTATTTTTTTTTTTCGCTCCGCGTTATTTTGAGCTACCGTTTCAATTGGATTTTCGTCGACTTCCGAACAAAGGGGAGGCGGATGTATTGTCGAGACCCCTGATCCGTGAGCGTTTCTGTTTCGGGCCAGTAATTTTCATCACCCGTGTATCGTGGAAAAGCACGGGGTCGAATGCTGAAGAAAAGAGGGGAAAAAAGGGGCAATTGATGACGCACCGGGTAACATTAATCATTTCCCATAATGACCCTGGGAGGCTTATCGCCGCCCTAGATAGGTCCGCGTTCTTCGGAAGGGAGACGGTCCATTTATTTTTAAGTACGATTATCTTCGGATAAACTGCAAAGTGTGAGATGTCTTTCATACGTTACAATGTAACAAACTGAAACTTTCCGGTGAACGAGTTATTCTCCTCCCGGAAGACGTATCGTACGGTTGATGCCTGTAGACCGAGGGCGCGAACAGAACACCCGAGCGTCTTCGCACCTCATTCAAAGAGTTTCATCGTCCAGCGATATATTTTTAGCATTATACGCACTCCCCTAAAACAGACACAAAAGCTAGTTCCTCATCCCTTTTCAATCATGGAACGAGTTCCCCTAATAACGTTCCAGTGGTTCGAAAGAAACGCGCTCCCTTTACACTTCTAAGATTGGAACGTTTCGTTACCTTCGCCGTTACACTTCCGTACTATAATAAAATGATGCGCTGGATAATCTATAAATAAAATAAAGCGAGCAAGTGACAATATACACATCACGCGTCGAGTCGCCAAAGTCACAGGGGTTCCCCAGCTTTTTCTTTTCGACTATCTCTCCACCGGGCGACGTTACCGCAACGAGTCTTGCAGCCCATCGAGACGCTCGCTCTTTGCAGACAAGTGGAAGCTCACATTCTAAGCACGCGATGGAAACAATGTGCTCAAGAATGGCACTCGGTAAATATTCATGTTCAAAGCTTTAAAAAAAGAAAAAGATAGATGGGAAACGCCTGGTGCGCTGGGGTTTCATGCTGAGTCATGAGATCGTGGTCATTCAAAGTGGCCCTTCCCCCATGGCGTCAAGTTCGAACGCTCTGTCGATCTGCAAGGGCGCTCGAACGCGCACCGGAGTCTCCTAGGGTTCTACCGTGGGCGTGCTCGGCCGCCTCGCCCACGGCGGCTTCCTCGGCCGAACGGGGAGAACGTGTACGGCAAACGAGTCGCGCACGATTCCTGACTGCGTCGGCCTGCGCATGCGCGCCCTCATTAAGCGCGGAACGCCGGACGGCCTCCTATCTGCGCGTCTATCGCGGACTCTTCCTGCAGCTGCAGCAAGCGCAGCTTCAGGTGCGCGCCACAAAGAAACAGCTTCTTATCGGACCCGCCTCCCGCCGCCACTGACTTCTCTATTCGAGAGTTGGGCCGGACGCGCTGGCTTCACCGCGATATATGTGCATGTGGTCGAGAATGCAACGGATTCATTCAACTCGGGGTAATACATGAGGCCAGCTGGAGGGGCAATGTATACGACGCGCGGTGCTGTTCTCGACAGCATTTTTTTTTTTTTTTTTCGGAACGAGGGAGCCGCCACTTTTTACCTTACTTGGTCGGTCTCGCGTTTTAAGCGTACCGGATGTTTCGGTATTATATAAAAGGGGCATTGTCCTCAGTTCGATATATTAAACGTTAAAAGGACCCACGTAAGTTTTCGTCGATATTTTGGGAGAGGTCAGTTCGTTTATCCGACGTTCAGTAAACTGTATTTTTTTTTTTTTTTTAACCGAACGTAATCGCTCTGGAAACAAATACATCTTTTTCTTGACAGGATTAATCGAATATACCTGCTCAAATAGTTTTTGCATCGTAAGAGGTCGCGCTTCCAACTATTAGGTGGTGCATCTTTTACACACATTCTATTTCTAACGCAAGATTGTGCTCTGTCGGCCACAGACCCTATTTCGTCTCGGTTAGCTCAAGAGTGACATCTCTTTGACCGACTTGCTCAAAGAGATGTCACTTGCTCTGGGGACTAAAACCTCTCACATCACGTCCAATTTGCAACTTACATGCAACCATAAAGTTTCACACTCTTGCCCTCGCCAAATACAAAAATAGGGTCCCCGCGGTGTTCGTGTGGCGTACCACGTTATAAGGGTGAATATTGTAATCATACGAACACGAGTGAACACGTTTTAAAATTGACTCAAGTTCGCGACGCAACGGAACATGAAGAGGTGACGCACCGACGACCATAGTCAACACCGTGAACATAAAATGCGGCCCGAGAATATGAGCTCTTCAGGGTGGATTTTCACTTCCCTGCATTAAGCCGGTATAGCGTTTGTAACGACGTTGATTTCAGGAACCCCTCAGCTGGCTGGCACATAGACACTTCCTCCATTCTGGTTGTAACGCGTGGAAACTCGAAGCAAGGCTGCAGGGCTCGCGTTCCATGTCGAGGGATGCAGTCGTCGTCGTCGCGAGGTTGCGTAACGGATTGTTTGTCTTGGCCTAGTCGACGCCGCGGCTGTCAGCCTCGCTTCTCACGCCCGGCCGATGCCCTCTTCGGAGAAGGACGCCACTCCACAAACCTCCGAAGACGCGGGCGACGAAAGCGGGCCGTCACTCATCTGGTGCGAAAACTGTCAACGAGCTCCGCAGTTCCGCTGCTGAACAGGCTCATTGGAAGCGAGCTGTCCACGGGCATTTCTTGACGCCAATTCTTCGAAACCAGAAAGAAATGCAACCAGACGGAGACCACTCTTCGCGCGCTTCTCTACGAGGCTCTGACATTACATCGCTGCGGTGGCGCTGCTGTCGGTACGGCGCATGCGCAGTGCCCACACCTGCTGTGGGCAAAAGACGGCTCGTTTGTAAACAATCGAACTTCGCAAGGTGTCCACGCTCAAACTCACCGCAGAGAGGAACGAATAAAAGCCTCATTGACCTGGTTTCAGAATTTGTAGGTTGAGATCAACGTGATGATCGCGCAGTAGCAAATGTTGCAATTAATTTGAGCACCCATCGACGAGGTCTATACTGCCAAATTCAAGTCAATTGGCTGAAATTTCACGCGCTCCTAGTTGTTTCCGGAAGAGCACCGATTTCTGTTTTTGCCCGCACCTTCTGATGTAGCCAAGTCTCAGTATAGATCGTGCTTTTGGAGAAGAATATTGGCTTTCAAAAACGAATGAGCCACCCCTTGAATTCCCTCTTCTTTTTCATGAACTGTACAAAGATCCGCGGTGCCACCTGCACGAAATGCGAATGAATACCTCCCCAACACGTGGACGTAAAAAGCCGCATCCTGCTGAAAAGCGAGCTTGGACCTCATTTAGGGCGTCCAAATTACCGCGCATGGTGATGAAGAGACCAATGAACAATAGTGGCCTCCAGATTTACTAACAGCATATCGCTTAGGGCGCATAAAAAGAACTGTCATGTGTGGGTAAGGAGCAAAATACGTAAATGTCCTGCGACATTTTGGAAGTATAGGAGCGGGCTATAGTTCTTTCTCTCCTTCCAAAAAGTGGTCTGTGCTGTCGAGCGTTCTTTTACTTGCAAGTGCTGCCAGCGTTCATTTAGAACCACGCGCATGGGTTGGCAGTGCTAGCGCACGGGATATTAAGAAAAATCTGTACCGGCAGTAATTGGCCAACGCGAGCCCGAATATTAGCTGACGGATTGACCTTTATTGAGAGAAAACCGGCTGTTCACGCAGTGCTCCTGCCAGTTCAATCCGTGAGCCGCATTCAGCCGTTCGGGACAAAAGACAGAAAACGTTTCGAGACCCCGAAGCATTCTCTGCTCTCTAGGCCTGGTTCTCTATTGCCAAAGGGCGCCAGCGCGCCCGTAAAGCTGGGGTCACACTGCTTATGCATCATACGAAAGGCAGTCTGGGAAAATCGTCACCGCGATATCCGTGGTTCGAATGCCGCGTTCCAAGTTTCTTCTCGATCTCGTTGCGACGGGGCATTCGAAGCGCTTGACCTCGTTGCTACTTCCGTTCGAACCTGTTTACAGATCGTCTTTTGAATGGATGTATAAGAAGCAGTGTGACCCCGGCTTAAGACGCGACGATGTAACGCTTGCATCACCATGGCTTGCATCGAGCACAAAGCGCCACTGGGGCATTCGATCAACATCATCTACACTTTAAGGCCTCTCCGTTCTTCGTATGACGTCACGCTATGGGCCCGGCCGCCTGGCATCTCTATTATAAGGACTTTCGGCGATGGCGGCGGAGACTATGACGTAGAGCGTTTGGTCGAATTCGTTTCTCAGTAACAGAGCGTTTAAAAGAACAAAACAAGCTTAATTAAAGAAGAAAAATTGCCGCTTGTGCTGTCCTATCCAAAGGATAAGAATGATTTTCTCGTAGCTTTCTTGTTCTACTCGTTCTACTACTTGTTCTACGTTTCTTGTTCTAGTTATCATTTTCTCCCGAATTTGTGTCCACAAATTAAATTCCGCCAGCTTAGCGTTCACGACCAACAGGGTAAAGCGCATTGACGAGCAACCGAAACGCGACAGAGAAATATTCGATTTCGCTCGTCACGTCAGGTGAGTCGAGAGAAGAAAAGCAGACTCGGTTTCCTTTTTTGTAATTTCCTTTAAACTTAACGCGTTGAAACTAAAACAAATTCCCGTTCTGTGTTTTAGCAGCGTTCACGATTTATAACGACAGCCATTTTATGGTCACAGGCAAGTTGACTTCGTTTGGAAGCGTGCTCATTCCTCTGGCATGGCTGTTTGAATCCGGGTATGCGCGTTTTTAACCGAGCCGTTATCTGCGTCCACCCAGGAAGCGGCTTAGATAGGCCGTAAACTGTTTGGCGCGCCATTATCGGAGGAAGCGCGCAATGACCGATAACGAGGCTGCCACGACAAAAGAATCTTCCCGGCTCCTTTGTCGGATGTTTGCTGTCGTCGCAAGTGCGAGAGGAAGGCCCTTCGGTCTTCGGGCCGCTGCTTGGCCATGGATGTCCCTGTTGGGAACGCTCGATAGTCAGGCTTCACACACGCGTTATAGTTCGAAAATCATTGGGGGTGCTTTTTCTCCGCCTTAAAGGGGTACTGCGCCGATTTTTGAGTTACCTCAACTAACTATATTTTCTGACTCCCCGGCCTTTGCCCTTTCTGGTATGCTATTTAGTATCGTGAAATTCATAATAGTTATTGCGAAATCGGCAAATGAAAATGATGCAAAAACAAACATTCAAATATACCCGCCCTTTTCAGGGCCGTGACGTCAGTGGAAGGATAGCTTGCCAGTCGGGCGAGCAGTCTAAAAAATAGAATATGCCAATCATTTGTTCCGTGCTGGAGCGCGGGGACTGGAGCGAGCTTCCAAAGCATTCGTTTGACACCATGAAACTGCTTCGAATAAGTTGGGAACAAATTCTACAGTCCAAAGAGTGAACCCCTGCACTTCCAATGACGTCACTTTTTCATTGTTGCCAGTAGAGACTTTCAGTTTGAAAAACACGGTGAGGACCAAAATTGTAAATTCAATAACTTCGTGAAAAAAAATTATTTTGACCTAATATTTGGGATACTATTTTGGCGATGTTGTTTGGCGAGTTTAGCAAAATTTCAAGCAATTCGGGGACCATGAAGAAATCGGCGGAGTACCCCTTTAAAGGGACACTGACAGGGTATTTATGCTCGCCGAGGTTTTTAGTTGTACGTGTCATATGAGAGCTCAACTACCCAGAACAGAATTTGCGGCTCGAAATTCGGTTTCTTTCCGCCCGAAAACCGCCGATCAAAAACTGGCCGGTTCGAGTCTCGCTCACTCTCTTTTTCGAGGTCACGGGCCGTTTTCTAAGGTATCGATGCGACCACCAAATTTAATCAAAGTCGTGGGTCACTGAAGGCACACACTCAATATTTAAAATAGAAAAAAATATGAAACCCATTTTTTGTGGCTTCTAAAAAGCTGTAAATACGTTGATTGAAAAAAAAAAGTTCCACAGACAACCGGAAGCATTCTGTGCGTTCCTCGTTTCGCGTATCGTGGGACTCGCGGGGACGGCGATGGCAGCGGACGACGGGCGTGGGGCCTCTATTTCAGAACTGTCGTTCGCGCTACCGGCGAATTCTGTCTACCTTTAAAAGAGAAATTTGGGACTGATCAAAAGAATTGGTATTCATCCCGTACGACACGCCCGGCCGCCAAGCCGATTTGCACGAAGACGTCGCCGAGCCGTCGCTCCCTTCTCGTGGCTGAAGACATCGCTCGCGCAAACGTCAAGCACGACGTGTCTACTTCGAGTTGAATATGCACGTGTACGATTTCTTTACTAAGTGCGAATGTCCCCAAAGCGTGGTGCTTCCCGACTTCGACTCGGGAGTGCTTTTGCTAGAGAAAAATCGACAGCAAACTTTCCAACTTACAGTTTACCGGCTTAATTATTACAAAGGAAAGAGATCCACCCGAAAAGACATCCCCCAGTAGCGCAGTGGGAAAGACGTCCGGTTCGGACGCGGTAGGACCGGGTTCGATCCCCCGTGAAACTTTATTTTTTTTTCGAACATTTCCCGATGTTTACGTATCTTTCTTTTTTTACAATCATCACTGAAGAAACAAACAAAAAATAACAAACAAATTCTGCGGACGATACTTCGCTGAATTAAATGGTATGTGATTTCCTTTTTGACACCTGCGAACTCAATGTAATCACTTTCCACAAAATGCAAGGAGCATATAAATCAGGTAGCGTCCGCTTTCCGAGGTGCCCGTATATGTTCTACAGGAATTGCAGCCAGCCAATGGTCCCGATCCCGATGATCTTTGGGAAACTCTGTCGCACAATGCCACTTTTTTTTGGACGCAGGACATGTGAGCCAGCTCTTCACGCAACATCTTGGGTGTATTCTTTTCGGAGCCGATCATAGAAATTCACCACAGGCACTCGCTACTCATCTCCGACTCCTCAATGTACAAAACAACTCATCTTGGAGTACAGAACAACGAGCGTAACAAACATAACTGCAAAAGAATCGCCCGGCGAGCAGTTCCCGCACGCCGCATGTCGTGTCGTCTGCTACGGAGAGGAGAAAAAAAAAAAAAAAAAAAAACGCACGGTCGGGTGTAGCCACGTGACTTCCGCCACTCACTCTCTTCTCTCCACTTCTCCGACCTCCGTCGGGTTTCGGTTTCGGTTTCGAGCAGTTGCGTCTTTCGGCTTTATTAACAAAATACGCTACTCTGTTGCAAAATATTAATTGGGTAGTCCTCCGACACCATAATGAAGCCCCTGGCAAAAAATGAAAAAAATTTTTTGGGGGGTGTCAGTGTCCCTTTAAGTGTAGCCGTGGAAAAGTGTCAGAGTCGTAACCTTTACTGAAAATAACGCGCATGACACGACCTCAGCCACAGCCAAAATGAACGACAGTTGGGTTTTTCAGCCGTCCAGCCTCCATCGCGGGCTTCCTACCATAGACAACACACGATGTCTCGTGAGCTTCGATGGTGCACGCTTAGCCGAAGCACGGTGGAAGGTAGCGAGTGCGTGCTGGAGGGCATCTGAAAGAAACCCCCTCCCGTTTTTATCGTGTCAGTCACCATAGAAGACAAGGCGTGTGTATTACGTAATTGCTACTTATTCAGTCTCACTCCAAATATGCTGTAGTTTGACGGTAGGGTAAAGCGGCAGACGTTGCGCGCTGAAAGTGCCTCACATGTACCCCGAAGGCGATTATCCCGATAGTTAAAGTGTCCACTTTAAGAAAAAATTGAAAAGAAACATTTCCCGCGTTCACTTTCTTGCAGAGCACTCAAAGGGTCAATCACCGTGAAGTACAAAAAAGGCTGAAAAACTTATCGACCTGGAAATGGAATGATGTAACGGGCATTCCGACTTTTCACGTGATGGCGACATGCTCTCGGTGTCCCGTGGCAGATTTGGATCGATGGGGTTCCTCTCCTTATTTACCGAACTCCCTGGCGGTAGATGACAATGATTAGCCGTCCCACTGCTCCGAGCGAAAGTAGACGCAGTTTTTCTTTATTTTGTGTTCGACATTTATGAAACGCTGTTCTACCGAAAATCGGTTTGAGCGATAGTCGGCTTCCAGATAGGAAAGAGGAAAGTTGACGATATATTTCTTCTTAAGTGGACGCTAAGTCTTCGCTGCCCCGACCGAAGGGGCCCGCTCAGCCGGAACGTGCTCGGAGAACCGACATCCGTTCGCATTTTTGTTCTTGGGAGTCATCCGCCGGCACGGACGGCCCAAAGTAAGTCCGGGCCGCCGACGACGTCTACGTGACGATATTTCATGTATGCCCGGAGCTCCGCATCGGCGATTTCTATCACCGCGCGTCCACTGCCCCCCGTGCGTGACCGACCGGGGGCCGACCAGTCGCCGACCCAGGGAACGTCTCTGATTGGCATTAGGTCCTTCGCTGCCGCACTTCTCCAGGAATTGGGGAAACAAAAAGCAAAAAAAATAAGAGAGGGACGCAAACCAACAGGAAGATTGTTGCAGCGCGGGGACCTATTCCAAAGCGAGGGCCACATCACGTGGCGGTTCCGTCGGCGCGCATGTTTTGCGTGATTAATGGCCGAGCGGCAAAACGTAAATCTCGCCCGGAATTGCGTGGCGGCGTCCGCATGGGGACGGCGTCCTAATGGCGCGCTTGTTTTACCGCGGCGGTGCGTTCAGCTGCGCAGACTCAGTGCGTGCGCGCCCGTCCGGGAATCCTTCTCCGTTTTAGTACTACTTTTTTTTTTCTCGGAATGCCGCAGCTTACCGGATGGCCCCCTTTTATGCACGCGGCGGCAAGCACGGGGCAGCAGTTCGTGCGGCCAAGTGATTTTATAGATGCCATTGCGCGATAAAATGTAGAAATGCGGCCCCTCTTCGTCTAATTGCGAGTCTGTCAGACGGACGCGATTTGACAAATCTGCGTCTGCGGTTCTCCGTACAACCCCGTCGGTTTCTTATTTATTTTTGTTTTGTTTTCGCTTTGCATTTGCGTGGAGACCGGGGGTGCATTTTTTCCCCAAACCATGCACTTTAGGGCCGCTTAGGGACCGCGATCATTAAGCGAGATTAGACAAGCACCTACGATGGACTTTACTTGGTCGGACTTCTGGGAGGGTTAATTATTCAACGTGCCATGCACATCGTGATTGTCGTCGTTCTGGAGACGCTATAAAAGGAAGGACGCGTAGTCGACTACTCGCTTGGGAGACAACTTTCGTGAGAACCCCTTTTTCCGACGACTCGCGAACAAAAGGAATTCAAAGTGGTACTTCTCGGCGGAGTGGACGCTGCCACAAATGCACAGTGGGAAGCTTTAGCAGAGTCTGCTTTTGTAAAGCGATGTTGATGTAGGGAGACGCGAATGTTTACATTTGATATTAGATAAGGTCATTTTCCCCCCATCTGCCGAACAGCGACCGTAATTCACATGGCAAACTGGAAGCTCAAAATGGCTGGAGCAGAAAATGATGATCTTTCTCTCCGTGTGTTACCCGAGATATGCGCGTGTTACCCAAGTTCCCAACCTAATACTCTTACTTGCGACGTCTATTGAACGCCAAAGCATCAAGGACCAAGCTCCGTGTGTATCCTGCAGCAGGTGTCTTCCCGCCTGTGTGAAAATGTCGCTAGCGAAGAACTCCCTCGTCGCAACCAAACCAGGTTCTTGATATCAGTTTTGAGAAAAGTGGCCAGCTGCTAAGATGTAATCAAATGCGGGAGTAGCCAGCGTCACGTGGCCCGAGAAGCTTATTTTTCCTCCGCAGCCAATGAGGTTGCGTTATTGGCAAATAAGTACTCCGAAAACGAATTATAAAGAAAAAAACCGTGAGGATAATTTGCCCTGCGTTTCTTAAGATGTTAGTAACTACAGTATATTTCTTGAAGCGATTTCCCGGAAGTGCGCCTGGTGAAAAGTCAACACGTCATTCCTCCGTACGCAGCTTGCAGTACACGCTGCCGAACGGCCTAAATCCATTCTCCCATCGTGACTATTAATCGAGGCGCGAGCATTTACGGAAAAACTTCCCGGCGCTCTTCCCGGTTTATTACGCGGAACTCTAATCCAATCCGGGCCGAAACCGGAGCCACTCAATCTTCCCGTCGTCTCGTTTCCAATTCCCTCTGAAAATTTATTTTCCCGAAAACAAGAGAGAAAAGCTCGAGCTCCGATGGCGCGCACGCACTCTCTCCCCCTCGCTCTCTCTTTCCTTGGCTCCGCTCTAATTTGCTTTGAACTCAAACATGATTAACTCCGTTTTCTCCCGAACGCGAAGCGGTGATTAAATTAACGATGCGCGTCTTTCTTCGGCGGCGTCAAACTTCCCGGCTCGCTCCGCGGGCCGCAGCCGCGGTGGCTGCGCACACTGCGTAGACGCGGCGATGTTCCCGAAAGAGTTCCGACTTTTTGTTTACACGCCCGCTTATCGAGGTAGCTGCCGTAAATACGTGACAAGGCGGCCATCCCGTCGGCGGCAGAGACGCTTATTTTGAAACGGCCCGCATCATCCGGAACGTTCATCTTCGAGGCTGTAGGTGCGCGCTCGTCCCGCTCCAGCAACGGTTACCACCGACAAAACGAAAAGGAGAGTTTACCCGAAGGAACAGGGGCGACCGGGTGTACGATAATACGGCGACGCCGCCGTGTTTGCTGCCTGCCGCTGTGCCACGCGCTTGCTGGCCGACTTCCAAAGCGATGACGCCGCTTCGCTTTTGAAGTCGGCAGCCGGAACGAACGCTCGCAGGAGGGACGCGACCTCTCCTCGGTGCAGTATAGAGGTACCAACACGTGAGTCTAAGAGGCAAGCGAGAAGCCTCTCCTTTCTCCGGCGTTGGTGTCTTCAGCGGTGCTTCCTCGCCCCCGAGTTCGTAATGGATGGGGTCGGTTGTGTGACTCGGGCCGCCGCGACTTGAGCGACGATGTGGGAACAGACGCTAATGGCGTGGCACCTCATTACATCTGTTCCGCCGTCGACGAACAAGAGCGGCACGGCGCTGCCCTTTGTGCCGCTCTCGACAGGCGCGGGCTCTGGCGTTCCCAGCCGCGCTGGGGAAGCCCCGGGCCGAGACTGATGGGCCGTATCCCTGGATACACCCGCTCTGGGAAAGCGTCCGCTTCTTGTTATGGAAGCGGCACCAACGCGATGCATGAGAGCTCGGTGTATGCGGGCCAATAGACTCGGATCGACTAAACGCAATGGCGCACGGTATTCCGCTAACACACTAGTCACAGATTACGCGGAAAAAATATCTCGATGTAAATTTAGGACGTCGAAGAGAAATGCGCGCTTCTGCGAAATGGAGAAGCAACATACTTTGAAATCAGTTCATATCAGTTTATTTTCCAGGTTGGGGTGAGAAGCAACACTGGTTCTGCCAGTCGGAGTGTCACAGAGTCGTGCTTGCGCGTTGCCATTTAGTTCTATTTGAGTTCCCTTGTCTAAGATAAAATGAGAAGGGGAAGTTTGGGCGGTGCTGATCTTTCTAAGCCGTTCACCGTTTCGTGCTTCGGTTTTACATATCTGCGTTACGCTGTCGGGCTCACTTCACCGTTGGGTCTAAGGGAAACGATCTGGAATTGTTTGCCCGAACGATTGTCAGAACCCGGAGAGACTGCAGAGGCATCCCATATAATGCTGGGAAAGTACTAATCGATATAGCTCGTTTCCTCACCCAAAAACCAAATTAACTGAGAATAAACCGACCGTCCACAGGCGACGCCGCCCCGACGACCGAAAGGAACAGGAGAGGTCGACCTTCTCACTCCCTAAATGCACGTAGCGGGAAAAGGATTTCATTTTGGGCGAGATTCCTCCCTGAGCCGGAAGAAAGTAGCGCGAGTAATTAACGCGACGCGAGCGAGGCGACGAGGTTTCAGTTTCACGGGCAAGACAGCGTGAAAGCGGGAGCAACGAAACGGCTCGCTGATTTCGGAGAAATGCGCCGTGGCCGGCTGCCGCGGTCCTCGATGGGGCTTAGATACCGGACTGGCGTTTCCGAGAAGGGCAGAAAAAGAGTGCAAAGGCCTCGGGCACGCGGCATAACGAGCGCCGAGGCATTAACAGTGTTCGGACGAGATGGATTCGCGGCGCCCCGAAAGAATGCCTCGCATGGATGCGCGCGGCGCTGCCGAAGAAACGAAGAACGGCGCCTAAGACGCCCGACTCTGACCGCCTGCAGCTGTTCCGATCCGGCGCCGAGCGTCATGCGGGCGGATTCCTCGCCCGAGATCGTCCGGAGACTAAATCGAAAACGCTTCCTCGAAAAAGGCAAGCCTCGCCCCGAGGGCAAGCCGAGAGAACGGGAGCAATGTCGGAAAGAGGAAGAGAAAATTAACGAGAGAGAGAGAGAGGACGGACCGGAGAAAGGACGTGAGGTTCCGCCGGCGAGAAATCACGGTCCGAACCCAAAATACGCGCGGAGTCCCGTTAGCCATTTCCCGCAAGCCACGGTGCATCGGAGCTGTGTAATCCGTTCACCCCTAAGCCGACACTGGGCTGGGAGTCGAGCGCTCGCCGCGGACCAATCAACCGCTTCCCTTTCATCGCTTGATCTCGTTCTCTTGGCGGCGGTGTGATCACGTGACGAAAGATAGACGTACCAGCAGTCCAAAGAGCATGGTGTTTCCACCACACTGTCAGCTTGCGGGCGAGCGGTGTGTACGCGGCGCGAGTCTTCTCCGCGCAGGCTACTCACGGCGATGCGGTGGAATACGGTGCGCAGGCAGCTCTCGGGGCCATGCGCACACAAAGCGGCGTCCGTTTTTTAATCGGTGGAGGAAGAGGCCCCGAGGATCGCGCGCCCCGGTGAGCATCCGGCCGCGCTGATGGGAAAATGAGCCCCGAAAATAATTATCTCCGGGACGCGAAGAACGAACGCCGTCGAGAGCGGCCGCTTCTGCCGAGGATGGGAGGCCCACGTGCCGTGCCGCCGCCGATGGCGTGCGATGGGCCGACGGCCCGCGAAGGCACCGCGGCAACGAGACTGGGAGCGCCGACCCGACGTGCGGGCCGTGATTCGAACCGCACCCTGGCTCTCCGGCGCAGTTGCGAACAAGACGCCTTTGTGTGAACGCAGGCACGGGGAAGGGCTTCATTCGGCGTGAAATATAAACCAAAACACTGTTTGCAAACAATTCCCCTTTTCTCTACAGGTTTGGGGACGCTGTGAGTGCGCAGAAACCATATTCGCGCGAAGTAAATGAAGCGTCCGCGCTACGCAGAGCCGGCGCGACGCCGACAATTTCGTCACCGCAGCTGCGTGACGTTAGAGTCGTGTGTTGCTGCATACTTTCGCAAGTGCCTGCGTGCGCGCTGAAAAACAGCAATGGGACACTCATCGTTCGTCTTCGGTTGATCAGCATTAGAGGAGCGCGGTCAGCTTGACGACACACAGACTCAGCGGAAAATCCGATGGCCGGCGATTTCTTATTCAGGCTGCGTGATCATTGGAGCGCGATACCAACTTCTCTTACTGTGGTCTAGAAAATGGCGAGAGGAAGACCAATTATTAACGTTTGAGCGTATCGCGGGAAGAAAGGATGCGGTTTTCGCACGTTTCCCTGGTAACATCTTCAGCCAACAAACTGGAGGTTTTTGTTGGAGGGGTGGCGTATTTACTCTCCGAACAATGCCCCTATACCGCGTTTCAGCTTCGCTTTTCACGCTGTCCGATTGCCCCCATCAGCTCGTAGCATTGGCTGAGTATGGGCATAGTCTGAAACGAAGTATAGACTGCTGCGATAAGTCGTGTAGCTTTGCGTAGTCAGGTGAGAACTATACGGTACATGTTTTCAAATGCTTTAATCTGTGTGTTTGCCCCCCCCCCCCCCACACACACACACACACACGCAAACCAAAAAAAAAAAGATTACTTTTTTTATTTCAAAATCAAACCATGCATTGCCAAACGCTCATTTTCGGCCCAGATGTTGCGATAGCGTTTCTAACTACGTGCCAAAGCTTCAGAAGTAACCGTTATCTCAATGAAAAGTGACGTGGTTTCTCATAATTTCAATGGGAAAATGGAGACCATTTTTCTCCAGTTAACGGTGACTGACGCCATAAAATTGCATGCATTGGAAAGTTCCGCCGGCCGCTGTTTTCGCATGTAAAGCACAGCGTTGGCATTAGAATATTATTTCCAAGTCAAGTCCTTCGCCCGTCACGAATGTAGATCAACTATTCCCATATTTTGAGGGCCCGAATAAGATACCACAGTCCGCAGAAACGAAAGAATCGTTTACTAACACGGGTGAATCTCTAAATAAAGGCTATTTACATCGTCGGCAAAAAAACTAAAACCAAAAGTACGGAAGGGTGCTCTGGGAGGGGGGAGCACTAGGGACATCAGCAAAACGACTGCGACGAAAATGACGAGTGTGATGGCTGCGTCATTTTCGAGCCAACTCCCAATCTGGGAAATGGACGCAGCGAGGAACGACGACGCCTTTCCCCGAACGGAAGTGCACAAGCGTCTCGAACCAATACCATCACCTACAAGAGGAGGCCGGCGCCATTCACCCGCAAACGTCATCACTGGTGCTCCACGCAGCGTTGCCTAGCTTGCGCCAGCATCGCCGCCAAAGCCTCAGCGTCTCAGAACGATCTCGACGCTAGCCCGTTACCGACGCCATGACGGACGCGTCTGCCACTTGAAGGCGTACCTCGTTAAGCTTCAGTGCGTTCGCCGCTTGAGTCAGGTCGGGGATTCACTTACAATGACGTCACGCGCAGGCCTTGTCTTCTACGTCGTATCGCTTGAACAGCCGACGGGCCGTCAGCGTGAAAATATGCGAATAGGCGGCGGGCGACTCGGACCCCTCGTCGTATATTCGATTTTGGCCATGGGTGCACGTTGTGGGCACTTCACGTCGAAAATGTCGCCAACACTTCTCGAAACTGAATCGCGAGCCCAGAGATGTTTGTCAAGAAGTGAACGACGACATTCTCTGAGGCACGAACTTGTGTGAGGGACGTGTCTGTCCGTGGCGAATCTTTTGATAAGCTCCCAGTCGTGCCGACAGAGCGTAGCAAACCCCGTCGAGCCCGCAGCTCGCCGATCATTTCAGTTCGTAAGTGAAGCTCGCATCGACATGCTGCCTCAAAATATTCCCATTTAAAAGCGTACATATAAACTTGGCTCTCGAATGAACCCACATCTTTCCTACGACCGTGTTTCATTGAAAATAGGTTGAGAGAAGCAACTTTTCTCGAAAAAGAAGAAGCTCGAAATTTCCACTTGTTTATTTTGGCAAATATGGCTTCCTCTAAAGATAAAAGTTTTACAAAATGCAGTCAATTTTTTACCAAACAAATAAAGGAATCATATATAAAATAATTGGCAGCGACTTTTACCTTCAAAGTCTTATGATGCATGAAAATTAAGTAATAATTTTAAATTGTTTAGAAGACTATATACAGTCTTGTATAGTATAGATAACGGCACGTCGTGTCACGCGACGTATATTTTCCCGCTAAATAGAGCGGGAAAACTACATTGCTTTAGAGTTCACGTGACGTCAGTTACGTGACATTAATTTCCCCGCCAAATTTAACGGGAAGACTGAATTGGTCCCATGACATCCATTTCCCCGCTCTATTTAGTGGGTAAACTGAATTGATGTAATGGTCATGTTTACGTCAATTTATCCACTAAATTTAGCGGGGAAACTGAATTGGCCTGCGGGTTCCGTGACGTCAGGTCACGTAACATCAAATTTTTCGCTAAATTTAGCGGGGAAACTGAATTCGTGTCTAGGTAACGTGGCATCAATGTCCCCGCTAAATTAAGCGGGAAATGCTTTAATAATTCATTTTCAATTAAAATAGAGTTTAGTGAACCCCTTCGCTTATTCTGGGAGGTTAGGCGTGCTCTACAATTTCTCATAGACGATGGATTCGATATTGCAACTGACGTATCCAACCTGTCAAAATTCACTGCGTAAAATCCTGAACCTCATGAGTATGTTAAAAAATCTCTGTCAAAGCAGCGCAAAGTTTTCTTTTCTTTTTTTTAGGAAAACGTTAATTAGATAAACATTGAACGGAGAGATAATGCGTGACCAGCTGCTCTCGGCTCAGTCAGATTGGCGCTATGATGGTTACCTTAGCGACGTTTCCGTACTGTGCTCCTGGGATAATGCTATGGGCTTCGTGTGCTACGAGGAAAGCGAGTAAAGACTGCATGTAATTGTAACTTCAACATCACTTACAAAAAGTAAATTGACGAATTCGCGATAAACTCTCGACTCGCGACTCGGGAGAGATGGTAACTCCGATTTACGATTCCATGAAAGAGCTTTGGCCTTGATAAAGCACAAATATAGCTCTATAGAGTAATATTCCGGAGCAAGAGCTATTGTTTGTTCACTTGTTTGGTTGGCAAACTAATTAAGGAACCATAAAAATGAGGCGCTTCGCCCGTTTTTTGTCTTCCCTTGAAGGGAAACTGAAGCACTTTTCGAAATCTGAGCTAGGAGCGAACTTTTATCCCGTGAATTCAGTTATAGCACTCATCCTGGTCAGAAGTAAACGTAAACCGCATTGATTTTGAAAAATACATCCAAGGATTGCTGCCGGTCATGCGGGGATCCTCTTTGCCGCCAGTTGTCAGTCCAGAAGGTCGTGACGTCATGGACGGCATCTCCGAGCCAGCTCAGAGGACAGCAAGGGTCATCTGACTCCGCTGATGACGTCACTTTCGCTAGTGTTTCTTTCCTCTCTCGCGCTATCCTGCCGTCGGCTCGCCGCAACGGGCGGGTCGACGTCGAAATTTTAATTGGCTGTTACGACGCTCATACTAATAAGATCGAACTAAAACTTAAAACGTGAATTTTAAGGTGTCTACGCTACGACATTTACAGTTTTTCGAATGCAAGGACCTCTTCAACTTCCCTTTAATAAATTGGTATCTTTCCGAGCTCAAAACAAAATAGGGGGCTCAGTGTTAGTATAAAAAAAAAAAAGAAAAAGAAAAACAGGAACCTCAAAATTACGTATACAAAGTTTTGTTTTTAGTACTATTGTTTCGTCAAGGACGAAGTGTCATCAATTCTCTTCATCGTTTTTTTTTTTCTTTTTTTACTTATTAGATTTGGAATTTACGGTGCCTCAATTTTTAGCTAAACGCCTTCAGTGCAAGAATACGAATATGACTTGCGATGTGTTTCGAGAGCCATAACATTATGTAACCAGAATCACGCAAAAGTGTCTTCTAAATCACAAGTTCAAAGTGCTTATCTCATCGTAATATTGGGGCTTGTGGAGAAGACAAAGATATCCAGCGGCAGTTATTCATCAGCACAGTTTCAACTGTTTCAAATAATCACGATATTCACGGAGGCTGCTGTTGTTAAGAGGCTATTTTTTTTTGTGTGTATTTTGTCTTCATCCGTTAGTCTCCACTATAACCTCCACTATATTAGCCATCAACCTCGACCCAGTTCAGCGTCACAAACAGCGCAACACAGATCCCACAAACAAAGCAGCTTCGCGCGACTGTCAATTTAGCCCTCGGCGCCTATATTTCATCCAAGCTCATAACGAAGTTACTGGTCGGACGACCAACGCTGGCTGTCTTTTATTAGCTCGTTCGTAGGAGCCCCCCACAAGTTTAGTTAACGTTCTTCGTATTTTTCTTCGTTTATTATTTTTCCCTTCCGCCGTTTCAATATCCGCCGAACGCGAAACAACAGCGCGGCTAAGTGAATAAAAACGAGATTTTTTTTTTTTCTTTTCGAAGCCGCGTCAAGACTGCGAGCAAGCAGAGCCAAAGAAAAGAAAGCCCCGGTTTCGTTATTCTCGTGTTTGGATAAATTCTCGCGCTTATCTGTTAAATTAAGCGGCTCCGAGCGCCGAGTTAGATTTAGGGCCAATTTCCCTTCCGAAGACCGGTCCCGCTCGGGCGCCGTATATACTCCTGCGAGCACGTCAGGAATCCCGGAGACCTCGAGAAGAAACATCGATCGACGAGACGACACTCAGGCTCCCGTAGCCTCCACCGTTTTCTTTTCAGTTTCTTGACAGTTCGTGTTTTTTGTTGTTTTCTTCCCTCTCTCCCTCTCTCTCTTTTTCTGGTCCTGTTGTCGATGCGTCTTCGTTCCGCGAAGGCACGTCTGAAGACGTCCATATTTTCGCGTTCCCGGCCTTAAAGTGTCTCATTTGTATAATATGCGCCGGGAGAAATTGCGGGCAGTTTGGTATCTGTATAAACGCTCGCCTTCCCCGCCTCCCTTCCCCGCCAAATTGATTGGTTCTCTCGTGTGTCGTAGCGCGGTGAGGCATCGGCTCGATAGCGACGCTTCGACCCCGAGAAAAAGCTTGGCGGCGTCCTGTTTGCCGCAAATCAGACAAGGGAATCGTGTCGTCGTCAAACGCGGGCACTGTGGCCAGAAGAGGCAGGAAGGCGATAAATCTGGTCACCCCCGAACATACTGTCTATATTGTTTCAATAGAGCGTTTTATCAAGGTTGTATCGTGCAAATTCGAAACGTCACATAGGATGCAATTGCACTTGACTTTAAGGATGACGGATAAACTAACCTGGTCGTAAACGATCGGACAAAACGGCTTTCCATGCATATATAGACGCCTAAAACCTAAAACGAAAAAAAAATAATAATAAAAGCTATTATGGCGTTCCTTCACGCAACCCTAATTGGGCCCGGGTAACAACGCCCAAGCGAAAAGAATGAGGAAATAATAGCAAGAAGGTTTAATGAGAAGGACGTAAAACGCGGAAAAGATAAAACGGAAAGGCGCTTAGTGAAGCTTCATTCTAGAACAATAGGGTATTCGAATCAATTAGTGTCCGAGGACAGAGGGGTAAAGTAACTCATAAAAAAGTATCTTAAGTTACTCCATTTAATTACCGCTTATTACAACCAAATACCAGTAACTAATTAAAACCTAATTACGTTTCGTCGAAAGGTTTATAACGCTGCTCGAAGAAGAAATCAACAAGTCAAGCGTTGGCAGAAGTAGAAACATTTAAACGGAACAAATATTCTGTCGGGAGGCGGTAGTCACGAGTTTGGCAAGTTCCAGTATAAACGTACAACGCAAAAAAAAAAAAAAAAAAAAAAGATGGCGGCGAGAGTTGATAGATACATGGACGTAAACCTCAAGCACGAAGCGAGATCTAGCGGGCCCACGAGGGGCGCCTGGCGTGTGCAAGTCCTGCGACCGGGTTCGTAGCTCAGCGTGCCGGGAAGCGAGCGGGAGCCGGGCCTTTGTATCGTCCGACCGACGCCCCGACCCGGGGTCCCGGAAGAAACGAGCTCTTCGTCCAAACCGCGGAGGGGAAAGCATCGTATCGCAATTCCAGGTCCGATCGGACCGGAGCAGAATGGAGATGCCTCCGGGGTCATTGGTTGCTCATTGTCTTCGACCGGCCGCCCTGCAAGGGCGAGGGGTTACCAATAAGATATCGGAGGACTATTTTTATGTGGAGGCGTCGAGGGAGCGACCCGGGGCCGAGAAGACTGAAGAGAAATGGGCTCTCGGGGAGCACGGGGATGCGTGCCCCGGGCGCGGCTACGCGAGAATTACGACTCTGAGAGGAGGCAGCAGGACGCGAGACTGCTTCGGTTCCCGGTTTTTATCACCGGCGACGAGCGATGCCGCCGACCCGGGAGCGGGGGCTTAGGGATGCTCTTCGGAGTTTTTCGGGGCAGCGAGTCTCGAATCGGGGCTCGGCGCGCGGTCAGTTTGCGTGATCGATGAGCTAATGTCTGTAACCAGTGCGAGTGTAAGGTTGCGGAAACTCGGAATGGCGGCGATGTGGATTCCCTCGTTGGACAAAAAAGAAAGGGTCATACGGAACAACGCGACGATGGCATTTGTATTTCTTTCTTTTCTTTTTTTTTTTTAAATCGTGGCGTTTGAAGATTAGTTTTAAGGGCAATTTCACCCGCCACCGACGTTCCCAAGATAACCGAGTAGTCCTGAGAAGAACTAGGTTGATTCCTTCCCTGAAGCCACCTGTTTTTATTCCTGCAACCACAGTAAACTCTGTTTCTCTCCATCAGAATGGATAGCTATATGCACGCAGCCAATATAGCTGTCCATTTTTTTTACCGCGAGAGCGCGCTGCGAACGGCGCGAGTGTATCCATGTGTATCCCTTTGGTCAAGCGAAAGGTGCGCGAGGAGGAGTTGATCTCTAAAGAGCACCTGCGCGTCAACTCTCCCGCAGAACACTCGAAGAACCAATCAGTGCGATCAGCGAAGAGAACCCGCGGCAGATGACTAGGTCGAAAATTGGCCTAGAACTAAAAATGGAATCAGCGATGTGACATAAGGGCACGTGAGTTTGTCATGTGCCACGGACTCGCGTCACGCCTATGCCGTGTCACACCGTGGACTCTGTTTCTCGGTTTAAGCCTATTTCCGGCCTCGTGGTTCGCTAAGCACCTGGCTTGCCAGGCACTCTGCGGGAAAGTAGACGCACGGACTTTCCTATACTCCGTTCACCCTGAAATTAAGCTGAGACTAGAAGCTCCGCCTTCAGCGCGAGCTCGCGGGCTTCCACAGTCCTTTGTTTGCGCGTGCCTGCACGTTTACACTTGCGTTATACGTCGTTTCAACTTAGGTCCGGACGCAGCTGATGCAAGAGGCGCGAGCACCGGGCTCTCAGCGTCCCTGCCAAGCACGCGCGCTCGTGCAGTGCAAGCACGGTTCAGGGCCACGTGCTCGCGCTTGTAGCTTCGGCTGCGTCTGGACTGTGGACTTAACCTGAAACGAAATATAGCGAAGGAAGAAAGCTCGCGCTGAAGGCGGATCTTCTGGTCTAGGCTTTAGGATGAACGGAGTATAATCCCCGAGTCCCGACTATGCTTCGTGTCACCTATAGCATAGACTATTGTTAGCCGCGCATGCTCAAAGCGCCAGCCAGTTGCTTTAGATGAAGCCTCAGCGGCTGCATGAGCGCTCGTTCAGCGAGTGCTCCAGTCAAGGCAGTCGAGACGAGCCACTCGCGCTTGTACAGCCTTTAAGTTAGTCCATGCTTAGGTGAGACGAAGTATAGAACGACACACAGAAACAATCGACACCGACGGCAGGCCTCGTGCACGTGCAGTATGCATGCGAAGGTAGTTTTGGCAGTCCTGCAGTCCCCTAGGTGCACGTGAAGTAAACGCGGCTGTTTCTGTTTATTGCTCTAGTGGGACTCACCCGGAACCAATAAGTCGCTGACAATTGGCATTCGTCAATGCAGGCCCACCGCGCCACAGACGATCCTAGCTACGTCCTGTCCACACTGCCTGGCATTGCCCGAACGGCCCGACCTCATCGCAGCTCGATGTGCTCGAATGGCCCCAAAGAAGGGCCATGCCTCGCTCGGAAGAGATTGACACGACCGGCGCAACCCCCGCGCTCTCGACACCCCTTCGACATCGATCCCCGCCGAGAATGCCTTCCATCGAGGATCGAGCAACGCCCCGCAACACATACACACGCGTCCGAGGCCGTGCGCCGTGTACGCCCCAGCACGAGTGGATGCACATTCTCGGCGGACGTGCGCCGTCGCAAGCCCCGATCACTTCCTCGGGGCACCGGGAGTAATCGCATTCTTGTCCGCGATGGCACGCGCCCCCGTGCAGTCGACCGACGACGACACCGACCCAGGATGATTCGGGCCTCGGGCGTGCACGCTTGAACGTCGAGCAGCGACAGTCGGCTCAGTCACGTAACTGCCTGCGTACGTCGGGTGGATACGCCCGCCGGTGAGAATTCGGCCGATTCGCTCCTCTCCGGGGTTCTCGTCGTGGCATCTTCGGCGGAATTCGGGGGACTTCGATACGGGGATCGTGTGCGTGTATGCACTGTCGGATTGATGGTGGTCCCTCGGGGAGAAACTGAATAATAGAGCCCCGGTATTGGGAAGTTGCTGCGCACGGCACGAGACCTACGCTGAAATCATTTCGAGACCGCGTTCGGAAGAGTGAACGTATCAAATGGTCCTCTCTTCATGCACGTAGAATTCTCAACTACAGGAGATCATTATGAAAAAAGTGGTCTCAGGCACGTACAGTGTTTCGGCCACCGGCATAAGTTTGGGGCAGCAGATGAGGAGGAATCAATATCCGCCTAGGGGAGAGAGAGGGAGAAATAAGAATGTGTGTTGGCTCTCACTTTTCGTCCCTGTGTTTTTCGGCGTAAAACCTCAGTATGAAATAAATAGTATGGAAGGAGGCTTCAGGGTACACTATACCTATCTACAGAAGGTTGGACATCTTATTCGATCTCCGTAAATAAAGTGCGTAGCTCCGTAATCTTAGCTCGACCACCTCACCTCAACTATGTAATTTTCCCTTCGGTCGCGCAATGTTTTACATTCATGCATGCATCAATCATTTCCTGTCTTTTCCTCAGACTTCACGGAAACGCGTTTAGGCGTCCGTGATTGTTCACAAACATAAGGGGTGCCTCATCCTTTCTCCTCCCTCCTCCCCCCTCCCCCCTCCCCCCCCCCCCCCAAATAATAAAAAAAAAAGAAATTTTTACTTTTTATTGCAAGAATAAATTAGGTGTTGCCCAACGCTCATTCTCCGCCCATATATGTAGCGCTATCTGTCCGCACCAGATGCCAAGGTTTCCGAACCGTCATCTTACTCAAAATCTATGTGATTTCCTGAAATTTTCAATGGGAAAATGGAGGCCGGCGGATCCTTCGAATGCATGGAGCTGAATGACGCCAGTTACCGAGAACGAGCCCCATTTTCGTATTGAAATTTGCAGAAATTCGCTTATAACTTTTGAGACTGTTAGTTCTAAAACTTCTGGAATGTGGATTGAACCGCTAATGCTACATTTGGGCGGAGGCTAAGCGCTCAGCAATAAACATCTGCAAAAAAAAAAAAAAAAAAAAAAAAAGAACCCGACTTTAAAGTTCTTCGTAGCGGAGGCAGAAACGCAATACCATTTTGCTTTATGCATAATCACGACCACTCGTCGTAACAAGCGACATTCCGTTTTCCTTCTTCTTTTATTGCCGGGAAAAAGAAGAACATTTTCCAGCACTAGGAGAGCCCGAGACGGTTCGGCTCCATTGAAGAGCCTTGTGCAACGCTGCACGCGAGCCGTCCACAGCAGGGGCGCTGTCAAAACCAAACGTTTCCACGGTTCTGACCCGGGGCTGAATTCCCTCCCCGCTGCGCTCCATCCAACGCTGGGCTCTGGTAGATTTCTTTCTTCTTTTTTTTTTCGTTTTTTTTCTTTCGTCTAGTTAGCGTGTCGGTGAAGTATCGGGCCAATTTCTTTCATGCGCCTGCGTATCGCGTCGCTCTATTCGCCCACTTACTTTTACTCGGAGAACATTCCTGCCGTTTTTGCTGGCGTTATTTAGAGGCCGAGCGTTCTCTCGCCGGAGCGAAGAAACTTGCGAGGCGAGGCCCGAAGGAAGCCTTCACGCGTCGCTTCAAAGGAGACACGGAGGCTTCGAAAAGAATTGCGAGGCGGCGGCAACGCGCTTCAAATCCAGATCGACGCGGGCTGCAACCCTCGGATCTCTCTTTCTTCTTTGCCCGCCGATTCAGACTTTCAAAGGAAACTTGAAATCGTGCGAAGCAACACCGCGATTCAACAAATTCGCTGGAGATTCTTTGGTGACTAACTCTTATTATATTAACGAGTCGCTCTGCCGTTATCGGTGCTGTTAATCCCAAGTTGGACGAGCAAACAAAATGTGCTCCGTTTCTTTGAGTATAATAGCAGAAAGTGAGTGCAGTGTGTTTTCTGTTTATTTGAATAATATATACATGTATGTATTTGCGGCGAGAAGTTTGGGTATCGCCTCCAGGTAGAATTTGTTCACGACCCGAAGTGAGAATACTTCAACTTCCTCTGCTGGTGCAAGCACGTGCAATGAAAATCTCCAATGCACCATGAAAATTAAAACATAACTGTGTGGGTAGCACGTGCACTATTATGGCCTCCTATATACTGACAAAGCCTGGCAGATCGCCACGAGAAGTGGCCGTCGAAATGGAGAAGGTGGAGCGACAGACAACGGATGAGAGGAGAGCCACGTGACTAGCGCCCCACTGCGGCTAGACGCCGAAATACACTGCTCCCCAGCGAACAAGCGTGTTTCGGGTCCTTGCCGTTGCAAAAGCTGTGCGCTGACGTCCAGGTTCCCCGAAAAATGGCTCTTTGATGCCCTGTGCTACCAGATCCTCGCGCTCCAAATCTGCGACCGGGCAGTAGTCTATGGCTCCGTCGTCGAACTGCCAGGCTTTGTGAGTATAGAGGAGGCTATGGCACTACCCATAGTGACGAAAACAGGAGCGCCCTAGCGAGCTTCTGCCCGCGAATATCTAGGCGGCTGTCGCTTGTTCCGGCACAGCTGTCATTAGCAAGAGGATGAGGATCAGGCGCTATCGCGTTTAACCGAACAATATACGATCACTTTCGTAACGTCCAATTAATTTTGTATTTAAATTTGTCCGGCTCTGACAATATTGCTTTTAGCAAAAACTCCGAAGCGTCTCCATTTTGCTGCCTTTCGTAGATTTCGGTAAAATAATAGTTGCAACGTTTAGCGGCGTCGTGGCTTTACTTGGTGTATAATAGGATAGCGTTCGGCCCAAATCTGAACATTTTCCGGTACCCATTCTTCCCATAAGACCTAGAAATATCCCACATCCAAATCTATAATACGCATCTACGTAGAAATCTTTAAGTCAGCGTCGTATATCGCCGTCGTATATCCATATGATTCTTAAGGCGGGGTGAGCTAAGGTCACCGCCCACGTCATATTTCGGCGTGCGAGCTGGCAACGCACTTGGCTGCCCCGCGAACCAATAAAATTAGAACCCCACGAAGCCGTTCTTTTTTTTTTTTAATTTTGTATTGATGTGGAAATTCCGAGCTCATTCTCGGCTGTCATTGCGTGTTCTGGTTTTCTAACATTCCTGAACCTGCGGCGTGTATTACAGCAGCGCTAACGGTGTGCTTGCGACATAGTCGCCCCTTCCATCTCCGAAGCAAGATGCTGACTCCTTTCTCTTTAAGCTTGTGGGCACAAGTTCGCCGTGATAGCCGCGTCCCACTAGAGCGACAGACAGCAACAAACGACAGCGACACACGACAACGAGCGACAGACGACACCGACAGACAGCCTGTTTGTCGGAGTCCACCGTCCCACTTGGCGGACACGACGCAGAACACGGGGATAAGAAAACTTGTTTCCTAGTGGGACTGGAGTTGTCAACAAAACACTTCAAAATACACAGACAAACTGAGTCTGGCGACACGGTTTTCGTGTTTTGCTCTTTGGGCATAAAACGCGCCGACAGACACGGTGAAAGTGGAGACGATTACTTTATTTCTTGATTAAAGCTTCCACTTGTCTTCATTTGCCGTTGGCGACTTTCCGCAAACAGTCGTGTCAATCGATGCCAAACTTTTTCCGAACTAGAATACCCGAATCGTTCCTTTTTTTGGGTCGCTCGAGGAAGTCTAGGTGAGCGCCACGGAATTTCATGCCTATTTTGAGGATGTTTATAACCTCATATCCGAATGATCGAGGGCAGGTGTTTTTTGGAAGACAGTACGGCATCCCGATTATCGCGGAATGCGATGACAAGTCTCTCGTGTGCCGGAATGGCTTGCCTCGGAACGTCGTGTCCTACTTCGTGGTGAGCGGTCTTACTTTGGTCAGTTCTCGAACATGAGTGTATCCATCCTGATGCAGGGGCGTAGACCTCGGCGTCTTGAAGCACCATCTCGCGCACCAAGTTTTCGCGGGCAAAACCAGCCACAGCAAATTCCCTTTCGCAACACGACCGTCCGGCGCCAGCAAGCAAGCCGCGCCCGCGACCACTACGAGTAATCGAGGGACCGGAACTGCGGGGCCGGGAACGAGGAGTGGCCGCCAAGGGCTTCTCGTTCCGGGAGGAAGGGTAGAAGGGTGGGAAGGGAGGCAACGGAAGGCACAAGCGGACGAGGAGGATAAGTTTGTCTCCGAGACATGTTCCTCAGTGGGACTGCTTGCTGCGCTTCAACTCCAACGACAGACAAGAACTCGTCCGTCGTCGATTGTTTGTCGGCGCGTGTCGGCGATTGTCGCGGGTGATGGTCGTTGCAGTGGGACAGCATCGGCGACACGGAACTTTGTGGTGTCGTCGGACAAAAATCGGTGTTTGTCGCTCTAGTGGGACGAGGCTATGACGATATGTAGGCCTTCCGTTCAGAGCAATGAGTGACTCCTCGAAAATTCCGCAGACGACTAGTTAAACCAAAATCATAGCGAAAGCGCAGTTGACGCCGACCGGGATCGAACATCCGCAGTCCAAGACCCTTCTGAAATCATTCGGTTGGTCTGACGCTTCCCTCGCGTATGTCACCTGCACTACGGGAGGAGCCTCGGTCCGAAAATCTTTTCTGCCGCCTTTAAATTCCTTCGAACTCTTCACTGCCGGTGTTACCCTCGAAGCGCTCGACGAAGGCAGCGAGGCGAGTCCGTCCATGGGCGTCCCTCGGAGGCCCCGTGGGCCCCGAGGCCTAATGAAGCGCGGCCGGGCAGCACGGCGCAGAACCCGGTAACCGAGTGGCAGCGGGGCTGACCCCGGCGCCTACTGAACAACGCGCTCACCGGTCGAACCGGACGAGGCGGACGGGCGAGCCGGGTCACGCGGCGGGGGTCACGCGGGGGGGTCAAGCCGCCCCTGACCCCCGAAAACGGCCGGCCGGCCCGCCGCAGGGTGGGGCGCAGTCGTGACCCCCCTCCCTCGCCGCTGCGAGGGGCACACTGGGTCGGAATGTCGGCGGCCGCTTCGCGCTAAACGCCCGGAATCGCGCGGCTGCTCGCTCCTCGGAGAGCCGCATCGCTCGCTCGTGCTCTTCCACCGGCTCGGCGGCAGGCCTGGCCGGTACCACCTAGAACAAAAGGCCTGCGCATGACGTCATCGATAGTGGATACCCGACCCGCTGGGAGCAGCAAACACGCCGAAACGCGACGAGAGACGCCGCAAAAGGAAAGACGCGTCCGACGTAGCGTCGCCGCGTTGGTAGCGTCGCGCTCGTTGGGAGGCGCTGCAAGACGCGCTGTGGCCGATGCTGACGCGGGCTAGCGTGGGTCCACTAGTGATGACGTCTAAGGGGGAAATGCTTCGGCCTTGCGTTCCAGGTGGTATTGGCCCGGCTCGCTATGGTCGCCCGGGAAATGAGCGAGGCGAGGAGCCGCTTAATTCGCCGTCGTGATCAAGTGCTGCCGCTCATCTCGCCGAGAAAGGGAGAGAGCGCATTGGCGGAAAGGAGGACGCGCATCCTGGTAGAGCTGCCCGCGTTCGAACGTCGGTTCCTGCCGGGTCGGTTTACCGCCGGACGGAATTTAAATGGGCCGCAATGCGTATCGGCCGATCGAAAGGCCGCCGCGCGAACCGACACACATGTCTGTCCGTCGTGTGGGCGTGACCCGTCTGATGCCCGGCGTCGAGTTCCGTCAGGCGCGCCCCGCCGCAGTCGTCGGGGCCGGCCACTGTGGCCAATCGACGCGGCGTCTCGGCCGGACGTCGCTGTTAGCGGAAGGCGGCGACGGCGCACGACTCCGGGGCTCGGGTCGGTCGCCGTACACTGCAACGTAAAGTCCTTCTCGGACCCCGCCTCCTTCCACGTTTCCTGCACCGATTACCTTTAGTCATGGTTAGCTAGAGGTGGGACTCGCTCGAGCGCCAGGGGCTGGGCAACGGTCTAAAGCGGTCTTGGAGGTTTGCATTGGTACAGCTGAGAATGACGCTTTGCATTGCATCGTTAAACGTAAAGTTATAGAGCAAAAAAAAAAAAAAAAAATAAGCGCGTGTGTGGCGTGTGCGGGACGCATTCTGTGCTCCCTAATCTTTGCCAACAAAATCTTTTTTTTTTCTTACGCGTTAGCTCATTGTTAATGTCTAATTTACGGAACCGAGGCTGCGGCTATCCGCCTTATGTAGTATAAAGTTCAAAGAGGCCTCGGTGACACTTTGTATGGGTGCGTGTGCGTTTTGCCGTCTCGTAGACACGAATGATGAGCAAAATTAAGCGTGCAATTGAGAAATGAACATACAAAATTTATAAGTTTTTTTATGCATTCCGCTCGTAAATATATATGAAGGTGCAATGAACGCGTCGGTCTATTTTCTCGACAAAACTCCCGAGAGCAAACCCCGAGCCTGCTCGAAATTTCCTTTATTTTAATATACTGGCGTTTTCTTATACATTTCAATTAATGCACAATAACGCTCGTTATTCAAATAGTCCTTGTTCCTTTTTTGTTTCTTCCAGCGAGCAAAGCTAAATATTAAATATTTATCGTTTAATTTTTAATGCAACTGTGGCTTACACATTCGGTACCTGCGACAGATGTGCGGGAAGGGGTGTCATTAGTGGCATTCAAAAGAATCTCTAAATCTGCAGGCTCTCCCAACCAGTGCGGTTTGAGACACACTTGCCACTATACTGTAATATCAAAATCATCCTTTTGCCTCACCCCCCCCCCCCCCTTTTCCTTCTTTCCCAGCAGTAAGAGCCTTTCCACCACCACGGCGGAAAGCTGGTAATTTCCCGCTCTTCACGCACTTAACAACAGAACAATTGCCACCTGTTACAAATGATGCAGCCAATTATGTTCCCCCATCTATCCCCGCATATCATTTGCGTCAGCCGCACGGATGTAAACAAATGAACTAAAACAAGAAGTCTCGCATTCCCGCCCGACCCATTAGGTACTTCATCCCAACGACTCAGTTCGGCGAAAAATGCGGCCTTTTTTTTTTTTTTTAAATTGTTTTTATCTCGTAGATAGGCACCCAAAACAAGATCCGGTCGTTTTTCGTCCCCCGCTTTTAACGACCCTCCTTTTTTTTTTTTTTTTTTCCTTCTGTGGGAGAATTGCTTTCTTTTTTTGTTATCGGGCGAATTTCGGCCCATGTGCATCCACAGCCGAGCGAGAGAAAGTAAAGAAGGCATCTAGAGTCTCCCGACCGCGACCTATGGTGAATTCGGGTGGTCGCCTCTCTCCTCTGACCTCGATTCAGCAGAGCGCCCCCTCCTCGCCGCCAGAGCTACTCGGGATCCTTTTCAGCCGATCACAACTGCTGCCTTCAGAGCGCTCCGAGATTCTCAGACCAGTCACGGAAGTAAAATATCTGGACATTGGTAATGCATTAAAAACAACACGATCTTACAGCGTACGGTTGACGATTGAGCAAAATTTACGCTCGCAACGTGATGAAATAACGATTTTGACGTAAATTGTTTTACTCATCGGCATATAAAAAAAAAAGAAAACAACAGTATGTGAATTGATTTTTGCAGAACGGAACGAAAGCCAACGCTTGGAAACAGTTGTCAACTCATCGCGTTTTCGACAGTGAACGCACTGCGATAGCGGTCATGCGTACGACTGAGCAGGCGAATATAAAATGGTTAATAAACCGCACTTTTCTCACGGCGAAATATCGTGCAAGCATCGCAATGTGACACAAATCACAGTGCATTGTATTCGGCTCTCCCTTTATTTTACAACACAAACCTTTGAACGCACTTTTACAAAAACCTCAAAAATTTTTTGAACCGACTACAAAATCCGGTAAAACAGCGGCGAGCTCTGAGAGCTGTTTCATCGTCGGTTAGGCTTAGCGGATTCACCGCCGTGATATGAACGATCTTGTGAAAGCACTGGGAACACTTCACACGTCGGCTTTTCCTGTTACGGTCGCAAACGAATGTCGTCCCGTCCGTTGTAATCCTCGCACCGTCGAATGCACAAGCATTTTGTAACCCACACATCAATCACCGTCATGCCGGACCCCGCACACCACCACAGACCACTGCCGGCCATCGTCAACAAAACCACGTGATCACCGTCCAGCTACCACGTGACGCCTGCGCCGCTCCGCACTCCGACGGCTACAGACGGAGTGCCAGAGAGCGCTCTGAGAGGGAGAGGCGCCCTCGGAATGAACCACCCGATCAGGCCACAGCACTCTCTTTCAACCACCCGATTTCGCGCGCTCTGGAAAGAGCGCTCGAGAGCGCGCAGAAGGAACCACGCAAATTCACCACTAGAAAGCAGCGAGTGCTCCGAGCCGGAGGCCCTCGCCCCGAGTTCCGCGGCCCTAAGTCCCGCGACGGCTGCTCGACGATGCGCGTCCAGTCGCCGTAGCGGCGGAAGAACAAACCCAATTTGCGGTCAACCGAGAGAGACGGACGGATTGCGGAAACCGGCAGCGGCGGCCGATTCCATTCAGCGCACGGCGCGAGTGCGCTCACTCCGAAAATCCAGTTGTTGCGGTCGCACTTGACCCCGACGCCGCGGGAGGCGACCGCACTCTTGAACTTGAATCGGCCACCGCGGGGAGTTGGGCGGCTTGTTGCCGGAGGTCGGCCACGATCGGGCTTGGCCCGCTATCCCCCGGCGGCGAATTGGATTCCCGCTTTTTCTTTTTCTGCTTCCGGTACGCCACAGTCGCCGGTCGCGCGGGCTCGAAATAGAGACCCTAGATTTAAGAGGGGATGCAACACAAACCAGGGAGTTCGCTTAAAGTTTAACGGCGGACACCTCCTGGGCGGATTGGTCACTATAGTGCGCGGGTGTGTTGCGTTATTTTGGTGGAGAGGAAAAAAGTGGTCGGAAAAGCAGAGAGGCTCGTTGAGGACCAACACTTTTGTCTCCTCTTTGTAAGTTGCAACCACGTGACACCTATGGAGCAGTTGAAAACGCTCCGTGATCGAGGCACCTTAGCCCGAAAAAAGGACGCTGCCGACTTTTGGACGCTGCCTGAAACCGGTGCGCGTCGTGGCGCCCAACGCGGGTGACCCTACACCAGCAACGTTCACGTCAAGTTGACAGCGTCGTGGAAGCTACTTGCTACTTGGGCCAATGAGAGGTCTCGCTCTTGCCAGGTACCCACCCGCAGAGAGCGGGGCCAGGTGACGAAAGCGGGCCGGCTGATTGGTCAGGCGAGCGTGTCTAGCTTCCACCGTGCTGTCAGCTCGGGGGTGAACAGAGTGCCGTATGCCGAGCACGGTTCCGGATTTCGGGCGAGGGGGGAGATGCACGTCGGTGCGACGCCGGCGACGCGCGGTATACCCCGAATATTAAACGGGGGGTTTAATCGCGACCTCTCTCACTCGTGCGAAAAGAGCGGGACGCTCTTCCGTTTCTGCGCGTTTTTTATCGAGTTCTCTTCAAACTTTGTTACATTGTTTCTCGAGCCCCATCCGAACGGACTACGCCTTCGCGGATCAAGCCTCGCGGAAATGTCGGCGTGTTTTCGCGGCTTTATAAGCCGTCCCCAGCTTTTCTGCTCACGTTGCGCCGTCCATCGAATGCACGGTCGGGGGTGACGCACTGCTGCTCCGCGTTCAGGGTCGCTGGATGTATGGCTGCTGCGATTTTTGTTTTTGTTTTTAAGCACGGTCATGACTGCGCGGTCTGCCTGTCCTTTGCCGTCGTCCTGAGAAAGGCAGGAGCTGCTACATGTATACTGGCCCGTGATGTATTCACAAAACCGAGCGTCGGTCTCTTTTTTAATCTTCGCGCCATGAGGAGGAAAGTAGTACCATGCTCCACTGCGCAGAAAGTCTGAATATAGCGAGAAGGGTAGCACATCTCTTCCCCGAACATCACAGCCTCACACCACAATCGCCCTTTTTGGCTGAGCTGATTAAGAGATACGGAATCTATGTTCCACGCGCGTCGCGGTGTGTTCTGTACAGCCAGAGAGTTCCGAAAGGGTAAGGGTTGACCCGAAATGTTTTTCGGAACAAGGCTACGGTTACCATCAACTGGGTCTAGATACGCAACCGTGTATCTTGCGTGCATATGTGCTTGCTAGAACCCGTTCGCATCAAAATCGATGAGATGAGCGTCCCGTCCCATGTCTGAGCTACGGCGACTGTTCAGTGACATATGAGACGATACAGCTATACTCCATGAAATTCAAAAGTCGTAAAAAAAAATAATAAAAGGTCCGATTTTTCGGTGAAATTTACTAATTTTCCTCTTCACGCGACGAATTAAGATATCTGTAGGTGCATGATGCTAAGTTAAAGTGCACCTTATCTGTATGTTATCTTTAGGTTATTTCACCAAGACGCACGTTGCAAAAGGCAAAAGAACCGTTTCTTCCTGATACAACCAAACCTCGTAAGAGCTACCTCACGCAGCGGATGAATAATGATCCCAAATTCCTCGTTTCTCGACGTGACAAGGAGTACAGATCTGCTCGGTTCCTGTAAACGATTTGCCTGCAGTTCCCGTCGTAGGTACGCCCTCGCGAACGGAGGACGCCGATTGGCTCCAACTCCGCGACTCCGCCGGAAGCTCGAGTCGTCACCTCCGGACCCGTGACGTCATTTCCGGGCGGCCGCAAGGAGTACTCGCTTTACTCGCCCGACCGCCAGTCGACAAAGTGAGACGGCGCAGAGGGGAGGGTCGCAAATCCATCACGGCTCCATTCAGGCACGGCTCCCTCGGCATTCTTGGCTTCTCGGCTCTTTGCTTGCTCGTCCCTCCGGTCATGACACGCGCCGGACAGCAGCAGCGGGGAGAGAGCCAACTGTTGCGGCGGCGGCCAGTGTCCACCGCGCGTCGTCCGAGCTCGTTAATCTTCCGGGGCAGCCTCCCCCGGACAGTAACGGGAGCAGCGCATTGACGGTTAGAGCGGGTCTAACGACTTCCTCCTGCACACGCTGCGCTGTATTGAACCCGATGGTTACCCTGGTCCATTAGAGCGTCAAACACCGATTCGTGTCAAACAAGAAACAAAAAATGAACGTTTTTTTTTGTGTGTGTGTGTGATTTTTAAAAAAAGATTAACAAGTGGCCGCATGTTCAATTACACGTTGCTTACAAGGTGTATTCAACACGTAGGGAAATCATGATATCTGCTTTCCGCAGCGGTCGGACGAGGCTGCAAGAGGTGCAAAATATCAAACCAGCTGTTTCCCGTAATTTGTTATTTACGTGCAGGTGGCCGGAGTGACCAAAAGTCGATATTTAATTTGCTTATGAGGTCGGACAAAGTGTGACTATGGGAACCTGCGAGTCCCTCTGAGCCATGTAACCAATGAATGCGGAAAACAAAGAACAAGAGGAGTAAGTGATACATCGAACTTATGCCTCAGGCTCAACCAATGGACCAGTGTCCGAAATCCTAAGATGTAACAGAGAAGAAAGTATAAAACGAATTTGCAATAAATGCGCGTAGAAACCCCAATAAAAGAGATCCCCTTTCCCTCTTCGCTTCACGTAAAAAATAACAAATGTGACAATGTCTCCGGAAACAGTCGCCATATTCTTTTCGAACACACGCATATAACCGGAGCGCAAGTTCGTCTGCTTCTTTAGCGAGTTTGTGGCGACGTCAAAAAGACCCGAGCTCTGATTGGCTCTGATTGAAGGACCTCGAGGCAGCCTGCCTCGAGGTCTACCCACTATCCATCACTCAGAGCCAACCGGAGCTCGCGACGTCTTTTTGACGTCACCGCAACCCCCGCAAAAGAAACGAACTCGCGCTCCGCATTCTCGCGACGCCGTCGGACGACGGCGTTTTCCGGTAACAATCGGCGATTATCTTTACGACGATCGAGTATACACCTCGTCACATGTCCGTGTCGTGATGGGGCGCCATGGCCTCCCTCGTGCGTGGAAAAGGGACATCCAGGACCTCGAGCTCATCCACTCCAATTTCAGGCTGCTTAAAAATGCACCGTAGACGGGGACATCACGGTTATGAATTATGATCACGGCGCTATAATTATCCGACCCCGAATCGACAAAAAAAGAAGCAATTAGCATCTTAATAGAAGTTAAAAAAGAAATTGGGAAAATGCTGGATGGTTCCATTCCAAGTCGGAATGCGAGTTCCCCGTTTTATAGAGACGCAGCAGGGGATCCTCCCAGCGCGTAATCACCGGGTTCCGTACGCGATAAACGGTGGTCGTTCCGTCGGCCTGCTGTCTGCCCCCCCCCCCCCCCCCCCCCCCCGGCCCGCGAATAAATTAATTAAACGGGAAATTATGACCGGCTCATCGTTCCTTTGTTTTGCTCCTTATTCCTCTCCTCGCCCTGCGTCAACCCACCCACACGAACCAAGGTGCCGAGAATGTTGTTTTTTTTTTTGTTTGACCGATAACTAATTATTGCAATCAAGTCGAACCTATTCTGCTTCGTTTCGCTCCAAGTCCGAGCGCATTCAACTCCACGAAGCCAATGAAGCAGCGGCAAAAGTTGTCTCGTCAAGGCGCCCGCCGTCTTCGTGTGTTTGGTATCACAGGGGAAACCAATCGCGTGCAGTATACAACTGTTCGATTTATCCGCACATCTTGCACCGGTGCAGAAAAATGTAGGACAGCATTTCCGCTATGCGATTGAGATACAACCGGAGGTACACCGCCCTAAACTTTTCTGCACCGGTGCAGGAGGTGCATGCGGGTAAATCCCATGAGCCTATGAAAGAAAAGTGACGACGCACTTTTGGTGATGCTTGATTTGCTCCATTGGATCTGTATAAGCGTATGCACTTGGGCTAGTTGGTGATCCATGTTTGTGAGGGTAAAAGCGCTAAAAACAACAGACAAGTAAGCGCTCTGTTTTGTACGTTTCTTTTACTTGTCTGTTGTTTTTAGCGCTTTTACCCTCACATCCATAGGATCCATAGCATCGCTGCCGTCGGACTTGATAGAGGCCTTGATAAAACCGTTTTGCACCTCCAATCAGCACCTACGAATATCATCGTGAAACGACTTGCGCGAAAACGCGTTCGCACTTCTATCACAAAAATGCAATTTCGCTCGACGAAACAGGATCAAGAGGCTGGAAGTACGACCGAAATGAGGCTGCTTGCTGATCGTATCTTTACCGATCGAAGATGCAAGTCGGTTCCATATACTGTATACACCGTAATCTAAGCCCCGAAACTGGTGGTGTGATGCCTGGGTGGACGTGAGTCAGCCTGGCTCAGTTCCGCCAAGTTTGCGGCGGCACGTCTTTTTGTCTTCCTTCTTTCCTGTCTGTGCGGACGGGAACAAATTGCTGTTCTCTCGCGGATAAACTCAGCCGCGTTTGAGGTTTTGTGTCGTCTCGTCCGTTATCTTATTTCTCCTTGTCACGGGGTTTAGGTTATGATGTTTCCTGATTAGCTCGTCCGCATGCTTTCGCTCCTTGCGGCCCCATAAAACTCTCGGTTTGAAACGGAGTATTGGTAGAATCTCGAGGCCCTGCTTTTGAGACGTGACGCGCGCCCGCACTCTTCGGACTGGTCGCCGAATTCGGCGTCTCGACGCTTCAGTTTTTGCCGCGAGCCACAGGCGGAATTACAAAACGCCAAGCCCTGCATGGCACGTCGGCCACGGTTCGGCGTCCCAACCCCCCAGCACGACGGAAATCAAGAAGCTCTGAAATGCACGATTGTTCGGGTTCGGGATGCTTTCATTGATGCCATGCACTCAAAAAAAAAAAAAAAGAGTAGTACTTCCTCCCTTAGAGGAGGAACACCCGTGTCACCCATGTTCCTTTAGAAAGGGAGGAACGTTGCTCCCCGGCGTGGAAATAGGGTGTGGAATTGCATCGGTGGCTATTATTCGAGGCCTGGATGGGGCATACTTTCTAAACTTCGTGTACTATATGTATTAAATAAAAGATTCGAGCTGGGCCTCACGAAGAAAGTCCAAGAGGCTTGGCAGTATCATCCGCTGTTGTCTTTTCATCCCGGGCGGGTGGGTCAAGCGCTCCAGACAGGCGATGTCTTCGGGTCAGAACTTGGTTCTTGCTTCTTGGTACTTAGGGCACATCCACACTTGGTGATACTGTGTCCGCCTTGGCGTCCATGTCGCACTGGGAGCAAGGGCTGTATATTTTGCCTTTGCTCCACGATGCGAGTCTCGCCGGTGAAAGGGTGGCGATCCGTTGCTGGACTTTGCGACATTGTAAAGCACTGCGCTCTAAAAAAAAAAAAAGGATCCTTCCTCGAGCCTCGGCATTAAGTTTACCACAGCCGGTGATCAAGTTGAGATAAAATCGCGCCATGTTCATTCGAATTTAAAAGTAGCGCTAAAGACGAGGAGAAGTAGAAGACACAGACACGGACAGGCGCTGTAATGTATAACCAACTAGCCCGTCACATGATCCTTGTACATGTTCATTCGATCATAGTGACCGCCCTCGCAGCGAACCACACAACGGTCATCGTAACTGCTTCGAGAAAAGAAGTCCTTCTCTGGTCACGGTAAAGAAGAGAGGACGAGTCAATCTGCACATAAACTTTCATTTTCCGGTTCGTGTCTCTCCCTCATTCAAAGCAAATTGGGAAATTGGTTGGTTGATCGATTGATTGATTGGTTGATTAGTCGTTGAAGCCGCTTTTGGGACGGAGTGTCAAATGCGAAGAGAACCACAAGCAGCAGCCGGGGCGTCAATTAAAGTTTCTTCCAATTATCGGCGGCAGCTGCGTCTCCTCGATGCGCGCGTTCTTGCGCAGCGCAGTCGAACTACGCCCTGGGCTGTGGGCGGCGCACAGCGAGTCTCGAAGCAGCTCTCCTCCACCACAGCCGCTCTGCCAGCACCAGCAGGCCCGATCAGCGACGGACGACGAGAAAGAGATGGAGGCCTTGGCGAACTGCCCGGAGGCTGCGAATACCGCAAAAGTCCATAAGTTCCGAGTCCACCGCAGGCGTGCCTCGGCGTGAGAAAGAACGAAGACCATCTCCTGCGCGCGGCGGCGGGGGAGGAACAAGCTAAATTGCCTGTAGCCCGAGGCCCGGATACTTATACGGGGGATAAGGGAACCACGCGGCCCTGTGCCGTGACCTCTGCGCCGCGTCTTTCTCGTTGAAAGATAGAACGCTTGCAACGCGTACGACGCCTTCCGCGGTATCGAATGGAATGTCGGGAAGTGGCTGTACAGGACCGGCAGTGGCAGACGACGAGGCGACCTTTAAGGTGACGGATGCAACTCAGGCGACAATTGTGCCTACCGTCTCTTTCTCTCTCGCTCTTTAGTGTCACGTGGTGGACGAAGGAGCTGCGGGGACAAGGAAAAGGATACAGAACGTTCCAGAATTCGTAGTACACTGCGCATGGAATTGAAAAAAAAAAAAAAAAAAAGAAAATCCAAAACACGGACATATTGAATTTTGGCGAAACGTTGCGTTCGTTGTGTACACTATCCTCTACCTGCCGTGTGCATTTTTCTCTGCACGTGTGTGTGCGCGCCCGTGCGTGCGTGCGTTGCGCGTGTGCATGCGAGCGGGTGTTTCTGTATGTGTGCGTGCGTGCGTGCGTGATGTCTGGATGGTGCGTTCACGTGACGCCTGGATTGGCCGGCACTATGTCGGGTTTGGTAATCTTTTTGGCCCGCCGTAACACCAGCTGCACTGGCTCCTTTTAGGGACGTAATCACGCTTACTAAATGGTGGACATCTGAATGAAAGACCTGGAGCAGCATCACGCCTTTACGTTCCTGATGGCTAAATAAAGTTTTAATTATCTCGGATACGAGCAAAACTAAAGTCTCTAACCATATATCTCGAGCTTAGGGAAGGACAAGCAAGCATCCTTATCACAGACTCGATTACTTATGAAGCAGAGAGGGATATTTTCAGAACGGTGTACATTCAAGTATATATCGCTGAAAGTTGCGAATGCCTGTGAGCACTGCGGGATGATGCGAATTCTTGTGTATGTCTGCTCAATTTTATTTTCTATCTATGTTTTATAAAGCCTTCGCTTACTCCAAAACACTACTTCCAAAAATCCCTGCATGCAACACGCGTGCGTTGCTTTCTGGGACCTATTTGGCCATGGATTGGAGTGACATGCTTTTTGATTTCGATTGCCCAGTTAACGAAGCAGTGCATCTCAGCACTGGATTAAAATTAAGTCAGCGCTCGCACAGATTTCACTCATTCGACTTTGTGAGAGCCCCCGTTGAGACACGGACGTCCAGCGTCCGTAAGAACCTATAGACTTAGCGAGGAGTAGGAGAAAGGTTCGCCGCGTACCTTTCTGACGACCTGGCGACCACTCCACAGGGAGCAGCTTGACCCTCTTGGGTCACGGAATATTTAAGAAGCCTAGGACATTGAGGCGACGGAACAGGATGGTCGGCCCAGTACAATTCTTCTGCTTCCTTCGATTACCTGTGCACAAACTTGGGTACTTGGGGAGCCTCAAAAACTGTGCTTCAACATTGTATTCACATTAAAAAGCAACACCATAAATCTAAGAAAAAGTGACATATTCGAAAATGTTTTTACCGTATTTGGTCATAACGGGATGTCGTTAATTGAGGTTGGCAAATCGAAACCGAAATGGTGGCCGAAAGGTACCCAAGGTGCTTCGCGCCGCACTACGCCGCTCGGATCGCTTCGATTTTGCTAGGGGTCTGTTTGTGAAGTTCAATTGTGAGCGCCGACCTGTTAATTTATTGACCTAGCGCTGTCCACACAACCAAATAATATGGCTAATAAGTGCGGCGTAGTTTATGGAAATGGCGTAGAACATTCTTTAGGCGGGAATTGAAGGTTTATTGTACGATAAAATGAAAATTTCAACATTTATGCCTCGACAGCAAGAGCTCTTGCGGGCTGTAAGGATCATGTTTTTTTTTATACTCTTTTTTTTATTTTCACAATAGAGATTATAATAGTCATATATATATATATATATATATATATATATATATATATATATATATATATATATATATATAATCAATATCTGCGCGATTACCGCCAGGGGGTTGAAGAAATATTGACCCTAAGCTTTTAACTGTCCAGAAAACATCAATATTTTCCACAATTATAGCGAGCAATTCAATAAGATCCCGACTAAGATCGAGAAACACATACTGGAGTGGATACATTTGAGAAAACAAAAGTTACGAATGTTTTTGCTTCTTGTACAGCCCTGTATCTTACGATCATTATAAAGTAAAAACTAACTAAATAAAAACAACAAGTTACCCCCTGTTAACTCGATTTATTTTCATTCCGGATAATTGCGGCTCTAACGCGATTAGGGGTCCGCATATCGTGACAAAATGAAGTGGGCTTCAATCCCAATTTTAGCGTCGTTCCTTCCTCCCTCCCGCATCCACGGCGACGGGCCGCCGCTGCCGCGGGCGGCTCGACCGCGTCCTTGTTTGAAGGGCTCCTTCGCCAACACCGTTAAGAAGACAAGGCCCACGCCTTTGCCACTGTCTGACGTCATCAATTGTGGATCCAGGCAGCGCCCCCCTAGCTTGCTCGACTTGCAGCGTCTCAGAGCGACCTCAGCACGCGGGGACGCCTAGACGGACACTTCTGCAGCTTCGGCGTTTTTGTCGCTTTGGGGCGGGTCGGAGGTCCACGAATGGTGACGTCCCACGCAAGCCTCGTCTCGTAGGTGGTATTGGCCCCGCCTGCCCCGTAATTTGGGCCTCGGGCCTAGCGACCGTCCCCACGCTCAGCGGCCGCGTTTCTGGGCACAAAGACTTTCGTCGGCTGCGATGTCTCGCGGAGAAATTGGGTTTTCGTCCCGACTGGCGGGCAGCTGGAGTTAATAGCCCGCGGGGGATGGGAACAGCGCGGGCTTTGGTCCCGATGCGCTCCCTCGCCGCCGTCAAAGCGGGGAGAGGCCATTGTTTTAAATGGGCCGGGGATAAAGCGGCGTTGAGGCCACTTTTCGAGAACAATAGGCTCCTCCTTTGGCAAATGCGGACAAAAGCCGCGTGAACGGGGCTCGGACGGAGATGGGCGCTGCGGCGCCGAGGCGACGCGAGCTCTTGCTCCGTTCGATCGCTGGTCCTTTTTTCTTTCTTTTTTTTTCGCCCACGAACTATCGTGCGATGAAAGTCGTTCGGGAGGTTAGCGTCAGTTTACCTGGAATTGTCTCATCGTGGTGTCATGTTCTTCGTATATCATCGTGTTATCATGCCTTTCGTGCCTGATCATGTTGTCATGTCCTTCGTTTTTCGCAGTAAAGAAGCATTCTATTATCGACTAGATTCGCTTCTTGAACAGTTTTTTTGGCGGGCGTCACCCTTTTTTCACAGAGTAGTCATTATCGGAAAAAATTGTGTGTGTGTGTGTTTTGGGTCAGAAAGCGACGTTGCGTTTGAGAGCGTTCCTACTTCAATTTGCGTCTCCGACATTCATTCGTATTATCGTGTAAATAGTTTTTTTATTCTATTGTTGCGTACTACGATGTCATCTGAGACGTGCACCAAAAACAAACAAACATCACCGCCAGTAATAACGAAGCATTTGCGAGTAAAACGTCAAAACATGGCTTCTACGTGACGTCATTGCACAGTGTTCGTGGTTCTTGCTGGCTTTGAAGAACCACCGTTATAAAAGTTTCGATAAAAGCTCATCGCAGCACCTTCGTTACAGTCTGTTCGTGTGTTGCACGAGCTTTTTTCCCCACAGAGCAGCAGCAGCGAGCGCGAGCTGCAGCATACCAGGTGTGTCATCGTTCTGCTTGGAGGTGGACATTTTTGTCTCGTTTACGATTTCTAAAGTTGCGAACGTATGCATGTTGAAATCTGGAAAGCACACGCTGGGCTGTTTATGTATGTACGCATGTATGTATGTATGTATGTATGTATGTATGTATGTATGTGTGTGTGTGTGTGTGTGTGTGTGTGTGTGTGTGTGTGTGTGTGTGTGCGTGCGTGCGTGCGTGTGTGTGTGTGTGTGTAAATGTATAACCTATAAAACACGCGCTCTCGTGGTTGTTGCTGCCGCTGTTGTTGTTGCAAGTTTTGTTTTTACTCCGCGCTATGGCAGTCGCATAAAAACGTTTAGAAAAACGAACACCATTTACCGCATGTCGGTAGAAACCTTCTAGAGGCGACATGACGCCAGCAGAACATTCCTACCCAATATCGTTGTGCGGCCCCTCTAAAACTAGCGCAATTTCCGCAGTGCTCCAACGAGCTGTTCGTGCAAGCGTCTGACTTGTTTGTCCCACGCAGAGCGCCTGTGAATGACTCGGGAGAGTCAAGACGAAGCCACGCGTTCTCAAAGCAGTCCGGGACTGCAGCACTCTGGAAACAAACTCTAGGTCTGGCAACGTGTGGCCAACCAAGTTGATGCCCAGTCTCAGTCTATAGATTGGTCGTGCAGGCCGCATTTCAATGTTCTCTAAAGCCAGTCGACCTGGAGGCAAATGGAGAAACAAAGCAGACTCGGGGCAGACGCTAGAAGACGCCGCCGCCCCACAAAGAGACGTCCTAATAAGGCGAGTCGCCTACCCACTCAGCTGAGACGGGTTGCACGAAGGGAGCGCGGCTTAATCGCCCACTAACTTCATTAACGTCTCCGAAGCGATCCCGACTGCGGCCGCGAGTCCTCCCCGAAGCACGGCGTCACGCTGCACAGCGTCCCCGCGTATACATAGAACGCAGAAATGAGCTCCATACGTATCGATTGCGTACGGGGGGAGAGAGAGGGTGGACCCCCGCATAGCTGCAGATCGCGAAGAAGGCAGCTCCGCAAAATGGAATCGAGTCCGCCTTCCGAGGAACGTTTCCAGCGGGGCGGCTGGACGACGACGAGCCTGACCGGAGCGGCTACCCCGCGTTCCATTAGCTTGATTAGGAGGCAGATAGCACGACGTGATAGGCCCCAGCGCCTTCTCGCGGCAGCGCGGGACGCGAAAGGGTTTTTCCTCATGCGCCGCCTGTCCGTGTCTGTGTGCGCGCGCGTCCGTGAATGTCCCTGGTTTGGGAGATGACTGCGGCCTATTTGTGGAATCGCACGACGGCTGGAAATGTGACATGGCACGTCTACCGTTCCTTAATTTTTTCGAGGTCTACAATGTTTTAAAAATAGATAAATAAATTAGAACTAAAAATTGTTGTGATGCGTAGTAAGTGTCGCACAATGATAATAGACCCTTTTGAAAAGTTTCCCGGAGCCTTCTATGTGTAAGCGTTCGTAACGTAACGTAAGAAGACAGGGCTGCGACAAACACCGTAGGGTACCTTCCTGTACGCTTTGCTTAGGATGATGACGTCTGGCCACTCTGTTCTGAACACTTATCTTTACTTTTTGTTCTAAAGCGCGTGAAAGAGCGTGTCTTGCATGCACTCTTGGCGCGTCCTGTGCTACAGCGACATTTTGTTTTCGACGATTTCTTTGTATTTTCTCCGTGAGCGCGTGCTGTCTAGTGCTGTCGGCATCGGGTACTACAAAGGATGGCATCACCCTAAACAGAAGGACATTCAGGCACTCTAAACGATCGGTGAAACTCGACATTGTGAAAGCTGCCTTAAGCACTGCAAGTGGTCGGAGAAAACCAAATGCTGCTTCGAGGGGCGTGCCTTATCAGTGTCAAACACGAGAGTTCAGTGACGACACAGGCTTAGAGCGTGTTCCAAGCAAATAACCGGATGTTAATTCTAGCAATTGCACGCGCACCATCAAGTGCGCGTGCAATTGTACGGGATCTTTATACAACCGCGTTCGCAACCGCTTTGCGAACGCGGATCCGCTTCCAGTGTGAATGAGCGGTAAGTGTGAGCGTAGCAGAAGCGGCAGAACCAATGCAACGTTCGATGCACATTACCTGCTGTGGAAATTGATTATTTCGTGGTTTTTATGGTAAAACAATTTGTTTTTGGCAAAAGCCGGCGCAAAAGGAGCGTCTTTCGAAAACGGTTCTTCGTGGCCCGTAGAGGCGTTGACGCGGGTGGCGCTAGGAAAGCTATCCGCCCGTACCGGCTCGCGTGCAGGAAACAGAAGAACCGTTTCCGAACGCCGCTCTTCCTTGCTTCCTTGGAGCTTGTCAACCGGTACATCTTTTAGTAGATCTAAGAATATTGCTCCCCGCTGCGCGAACGCTCAAACAACCGAGACACGTCCAAGAACGCGGAGTTCGCAATAGTGCTTTGCAGCATCCCATGCTAGGTAATAGACGAGTTTTTAAATAATTAAGCAAGCGAGCGCCTATGTCACTGACAGCAGGATGCCACGCGTAGAATGTGTCGGCGAAAACTTACGTACAGTTTATTTAACCCGGGATTCGCGAAGACAATTAATTTGGCATGAATTACTTACACATCTTATAATGGCAGACTCTATACAACTCATTCTACTCATACGTTCAGTCTGAAGTAGTCTGTCCCTGAATGTGGAAACAAATTGTTCGCCTCATCAAATCGAAAATATAATTGAATTCCCGACAACAATATCGCCGAGTGGATCTGCCAAGTGTGGCTTACGCTGTAAGCGACATTCGCGCAAACGCTAGAAAGTTATGAACAGGAAGGTACTGTCGAACTCCTTTTAGCAAATTTAAAAAAAAAAAAAGCTTCCAGTTTTTTGTTTTATTTGAAAAAAGTAAATCTATATAAATATTGGAAAGCACATTATATTTTGCAAAACAGATCCGAATTTTCCGTTCGGGAGCACTTTTTAGCGCATGCCCTTTCTATTATCTGGTGATTGCAGATAGACAAAATGGGCGGTGGAAGAGAGGCTCGTGAGGAAACGCGGCTCCTCTTCAGTCGTTACTTTTTGAGGACGAGCATAAAATGCGAGAATGTGGAGGTCAGCACTCCTCACTGTTCCTATAATCTCGCAAGAATCAACCGAAAGCAACAAAAACCGCCTCCGAGCGTTGTTTTTAATTCGCGTGCTTTCCCTTCTCTGCCCTAATGGTTCCTAAACCATGAAGAGCTTAACGAAGCTACCAATACCGCGGACACAGTCCGAAAAGTGCAATCGCCCGACATTATTAAGAAGTAATCCATTACTCGAGTATAGGCTGGGCCGCTCGCACTCAGATAAGCGGTCGTCCAAGCGGCGCGACATTGCGCCTCCAAACGCCGGCACACCGCGAGCGAGCGACCGCAGAATTCGCAAAGAGTCCGGTTATTAAGCGGCTGATTTACGACGGCGCGTGATTAATAGAAAAGCGCACGGCCTTTCTGCTCTTCAAAGAGGCGCTTCCATCAGCCAGTCTGGGCCGAGCACAAGGCTCCGCAATTGAGTCCCCGATCGGCGGACCGTAATCCGTTTAGCGAAGATTTGGCGGCTCGCACCGTTCGGAGAGCTAACGCCGCACTGGCGGGAATGCGACCCGGGCTCGCCGCCGCCGTGAGGCAAAACCTCTTAGAAGACAAGGCCTGAGCATGACGTCATCGTCGGTGGATCCCCGACCAAGCGGCAAGCACGGAGAAAAGCGGCAGACGTCTTGCCGTCGACGCCTGTAGCGCTCGTCGTGACACGCTGCAAACCACGCTGAAGACGATGGTGATGCAAACTATAGGAGGAGCTGCGTGGATCCACTTCTGATGACGTTTGTGGGACAAAGGCCACGTCTTCTAGGCGGTGGTATATTGGCTCGAGTCCGCTTATCGGCGCCGTCTCCCCCGTCGTCATCGGCGGAATCCGCACCGGGAGATGGCGGGTGTGCGGCAGAGACCGAGCGATCGCTTTTATGCAGATGCACTTAGGCTAACTAACCTGTTTAGGGTCTCCATGCGGCCGCGGGCGCCGTAATGAGGACACCGCGCACTCAGACGGGGTCCTTATCGAAGCGCGCTCTTAGGAAGAAACCGGCGTGCGCAAGGTAGGATGTTATCGGGAGGTCCATTTTCAAAGCGACCGTGTCTTACCGCCTAATTGCCGCGTTGATAGGGGGCCAAATGCTCCTCAGCTAGGGGGGCCCGTGTTGTCGCGGGTGCCTGAGAGTCACGTGGACTTGCTCCGCGTGCCGTGTGCATGCATGGCTCCGTTCAGACGTACGCGCCAAGTTCCTTCGGCACGTGGTTATTAATAATTTTAAAATGGAAGCATGTCTTTGCCACATCGCACAAAACAAAACCGGTTGGCTGACGACCCGATGGAGCTTCCGCACTTGCGGATGCGTGCTTTTGGCCAAAAACCTCCGACCTTAGGGATTCAGCGGGTGACGCTCGAGCGCGGATGAATGTTGCTGATGTAGAGTTGATGGCTCTGCGACTCGGTGCTAGCTGCTGTCTGTAGCCCTAGTGGGGCGAAGCCCTCGCGTGCAGCCTACGCGGGACCATTTCGGGTCATTATTGCTCGCTCGGTGGTATTTGTTCAAAGAGCAGCGATAAGGGAACGCGGAATATTACTTGGATGCATCGTGACAAAAGAGCAAACGACTGCTCGGCGCTACTTTTATTCGTGGTATCTTGTATTATACTACATACAAAGCTGCTACGAATGTCAGCGCAGATTGTGGGAATGTTAACCTTCGCGTGTTCTAAAATTCAAAAGGCTCTGGCAAGTAAACAAAAATAGAGTAGAGTTTTCTTTTTATGTTGCAATATACGCGTGCTTGTGTAATAAATCCAGGTTTGGCTTTTGATAAAAAAAATTTTTTTCATTTCTCCACTGTTACGTGGTGAACTCGCACACATGCAAAGTAAAACACAAATTTCATCTGCTTGTTGTTTTGTGAGATAATGCCGAGATCGAAAATAATTTAAGGCCAAGTACCATAAATATAGATGGTAAGTTAAGGACAGAGCGGCCTAGAAAATATTGACTTAGAGAATCCTAATCGTAGACGAACTTAGCTATCACCAAGACCGCTTTTCATACAAGGTCAAGCAAACACGATCTCAAGCACGAAAATGTTTTTGTGAGACAAAATGCACTATATGATATAAAAAAGAGACTGCAATAATATTTATTATTATTGTAGTTATTATTATTATTTTTATTATTATTATTATTATTCAAGTGAAGCTGCTTGAATCGTAGTACCTTTTCAACCGAATGTTTGTGTGCGTTAAGAAAAACAAAAAACTTCTAATCACACACACATTAGGCCTATCAACAAACAAGCCGGCCCAAAAGCCAAAGAAAGAATTCACTGTTCGCGTGATTCCAGAGCCTGTCAGAAACGTGTCGTGCGAAATTTGAAAACTCACAGAAAACTTTCGACTTTAACTTGGGCATGGCGACTTCTTCGTCGACTGGAGCTTCTAAATCGGCCTGCAAAGAAAACGAAAATATTTTAAGAATCAGGACGGAAGGGTCAGGAATGCAGTTGTCTAGAAAACAATAATAATAATAACGTCGTCGTCAAACCCGGCCCTGTCTCGAAGACTGGCAGCGTAAACAGCCACCTGAAGCAACGCTGTCTTTGTTTTCCACAGCGTCTTGAAAGGATGGCAGTTAAGGGGGTAAAAAACAAAAAAACCAAGGACACCTCTTTGAATGCTTCTTGCAGGAAGAGCCGTCAGGGAGACGTGTGCAAAACTGCCACCGGATCTCTCGAGACGCCTCTTGGTAAGTGCGAAGATTCTCCAGCGAGTCTTTTTCGCCAGAGAATTTGACACCGCGTGTCGAGCCTTGGCAGAGCAGCGCGACAGATCCGTCACGGGAAAAAGAGGCTGAAAACATCGCCGAGAACGCTTAAAAGGAATTTTACTGGGGTTCGGACCCAGTTTTGAACATTGCACCCGTGCGCTCGCTGGCTTTACTCCCTTTTATTTGAGAAAGACACTTATCCTTTATCGGCACAACTGTCGCACCCTTGTGAAGCTTTGCTCGAAAATACGAACTGCCACACAGATGGCACAAGCCTCACACCATGGGAAGCACCCTAGCGCAGCTTTGCTGCACATGACGAAAATAACAAATTCAATAATGTTCTTCCCGACAACAATGTATGAAATATAAACGCTCATTGATAAAATAAAGAAAGACGTAGCAGCGAGTGACGACGGGTTGAAGGCTCAACCACTCAAGTATGTAGCTAGAATTATTAGCCCTATACTATCATACCTCGCGAATAGCATGTTAGAAAGTGGTATTTTCTCGACTGATTGGAAGCTGGCTAAAGTTACTCCTATCTACAAGGGCGGTAGAAAAAAAGTATCGAAAATTACAGGCCCATTTCTGTACTAACAGTATCTCTAAAATATTTGAAGGCGTAATAAAAAACGGCCTAGAAAGTTTTTTTTCACAAAGCATAGTGTAATCTCCACCGCCCAATACGGGTTCCAAAAGGAAAAATCTACAGAGCAAGCTCTTCTCGACATTAAAGAGAGATTGGTTGTAAATATTGAAGACAAGTTACTTACACTCGGACTGTTTTTAGATTTGAGGAAAGCGTTAGACACCATTCAGCATCCTATTTTACTCAACAAACTAGAATATTACGGCATCCGCGGGGTCGCGCTCGCATTACTAAAAAGCTATTTAACAAATCGGCAACAATACGTAAAAATTGGCAATCTAGAATCAAATAAGGAAAAAACGCGTCATGGTGTCCCACAGTGTTTTATATTAGGCCCTTTACTTTTCCTAGTCTATATAAACGATATCGTAAGCATTTCTGGTTCCCCGGAGTTAATGTATGCAGACGACGCTAATATTTTTTTTTTAGTGAAGCAACTCCAGAATGCTTGGAGGAGAGGGCAAACGCCTATCTTGTAAAGCTTTCAAAATGGCTGAGTTCCAATGGGCTACAATTAAACACAAGCAAAACAAAATATGTGATTTTTAAACCAGCAGCAAAACGTCTTACAAGCTCCATTAAGATTACGTTTGAAGGTGATTTAATAGATCAAGTAACTGAGCAAACATTTCTGGGTGTGTGGTTTAACCAAGAGCTAAAATGGAATACACATGTGAATAAACTAAAGTCAGAATTATCACGAGTCCTTGGCTGTATTTATAGAGTGGTAAGCCTTGTGCCGAGGTGGAGGAGGAAACATTGTATTACTCTTTATATTTTTCCAAAAATATAAAGAAATATGGGGCCATATTTATTTATATTTTATTTATAAAATATAAATAAATATGGGGCACAACTACAGCATCTGATTACTATAAATTACTAATCCTACAAAAAAAAGTTCTACGTATATTCGAAAACTAGGGGGGGAGAATAAGAGAACTTCGAACGGAACCACTTTTTAATAAATACAAGATCTTAAAGGCAATTCAAGTATATTACTTCAAATTATTTCAATTAATTTATCTAAAAAGGTTATACGCCACCCCAGTTGCAACAGAAGAACTGTACCCGTTCCGTCATGTTAAAAGGCGGGAACCCTATACAAGAACAAATTACGGAAGGCAGAGTGTACACTATCAAACAATTAGTCTATTAAATAACATGCCCTCTATGAACTATGCAATGTCGTTCCCTTTATTTAAAAAAGAATGTAAAGCACTGCTGGTAGGCAGCGATATAAAATTTATATAAAATTTATAAAATTTATCTAAGCTTCCTAATCCCAATAAAGTGTTGTATTATAGTTTATACCTTCAAAATTGATCCTCGCTTTAATTTACGTGCATGACTCGCCTTGCTGGGTGTACACTGTTCAGTTTCTGTAAAGTGAGCGATAATGATGTTTGTTATTTGTGTGTTCCTTAGATGACTTGTTTTTTCTTTCATGTGGATGATAGTCTGTATTCTTGTTTTCTGCATTCAGCACGCATTTTTATCCTTATATACGTGGCTTTTATTGTTGCATTTGTGTTATGTATGTGTGCCTCAGTTCTGTAAAAGTTTTTTTTTATCCCGCTGTATTATTTTGTTAGATGAAATGCATTTTCATGTTATTTTTGTATGTGTGGACTGTAAGGGACCAGTGCCACGTCAGGCTTTTTTAGCCTTTTGCACTGGCCCTTCTTTCGGGCTCTGCCCGAAGGAAAACAAAGAAAGAACAGTCACACAAATGACACAAGCCCCACACTGGACTAGCCATTGGAAGCGCTTCCGACGAGAACTCACGGCGAAAACATCAAATGGCCATAACGTTGTTCGCAATGTACAATACCCGAGGAATCGCAGCGAACAACGCTCGAAATGTGGACGAATAACGAACAATTAAGCGATCGAGCGTCCGCCGACAACGAGAACGAGACCCAGTGAGCAGTGCCCGTTGGAACCGCGTGCCGGCCCGGTACGCGATTCATGAGTTGATTCCCGCTCCAGTTTCGATCCGCCTCTGGAAACACACGTCGGCTGCCGAGAAGATCAGCGGCTCGCCCACGCATGCCGCCCTCGTCGTAACACCGAGAACACGGCCCAAGCAGCGGCCGCCCGAATATGAACACGGGCCTCAAAGAAGGCGCTGAGCCAGGCGCGCCTCGGCGTTGGGGCCGCCGCATGCGATCGCCGGTGGCCATTAGCATACGGGCGGGGGGGCTCCCTTCCGCTGGAAACAAAGCGCGGCAGGCAGGCGAGCGAGCCGGCCCCGAGATGTATGCACCCCACGCGAATGCATGCGAAAGAAGCGAGGCTGCCCAAGATTATTCCATCGACAGTCGTCGTCGATTCCCGAGAAACGCGGCGTGCGAAGCCGAGCCGCCGCGCGGCGGGCGCACAACAGCCTGGCTTCCGGCGGAAGTCGAGGAGCCGCTTGATCGCCGACCGAGGAAGAGGTGCCGCAGCGAGGGCCCCGATTGAGTTCCTCGCGCGCCTGTCCGAAGCTCATCAGACTGTCGAAGGAGCTGCGTCTCGCTCTCTTCACATCAGAATTCTCTCGGTTTGTTTTCCCCTTCCGATGGCTTCTTTGATCTGTTTTCCTTGCGTGTGCGTCTCTCTTTCTTGGTTCGATTAATGTATAAATTTGTTTTGAGTTGCAAATGACGCGTGGCGCTTTATTCACAAACATTCCACACTGATTGATATGTTGGTTCACGCCTTCACGCCTACACCATCGAAACTCGAGAAGCAGCTCAAATCGAGAAAAAAACAAGTGAGAACATCACGCTTCCTCTAATTGCAGTTCCAACGAGAAGAAAACGTCCCGGGCTTAAAAGTTAAAACTGGTTGTCGGAACGCTTTTCCACTCCCCTCGGAGTGGGGAAAGCATTAGCAATCAAAACATTACGAATAAAAAAAAAAAAAAAAAAGGACCAGTGACTTGCGGTCCTGAGGCTGCTAGATTGGTGCCCTTATGTCGTTACCTCGGTTGCGTCTGAACTTCAGCTGAAAGGAAGCATAATTAGTCAGGAGGATAAACGATATCGGAACGGGTCCTACAGTCTGTGTCTCAGAAAAAACGCAGGTCCTTTCGTCCCCCATTTTGCATCGGCGATTCCCGCCAGAATTTCCATCACGGCTGGCGAAGCGGCTGAAAGAAAGATCAGCGACTGGTGCTCCGACCAAGCGTACATTATACGTGAAGGCGATTCTCAAAATGAGTGACACCTTCAGCACAAACACTCAACCCCGCCATATTTTCCCCCTAATACGATATTTTTCAATTTCTTTAAGTCAATCCCCCAACCCCATTCCCCTGTGAAATTCCGGTCGTCACATCGAGACGCATGTATGCGCGGGGAAGTAATGTACCGTGCCGTCGTTCCCTCTATTCCACGCGCATGCGCGCTGAACGAGACGCTCACTGCATGCGCCGCGGAGTCTTCCCAATGCCTTGCAAGAAGAAAAAGCGGACCGAGCAGGGTGCACCTGAACAGAAGCGGCGACGTGCCGAATGTGGCCGTGCTCAAGAGACGCCGGAATATCGCCTTCAGATAGGACGGAATACCGCATTTCGACGTTCTCTGTATCGATGCACCGCAGAAACACGGCCCCGTTTTCACACTTGGCTTAGACGGGCTATCGAGGACCACATTTTACTAGGTTATCGCTCTGGGCGAACGTGAAATGTAAAAACAACGTTCAAAATGTAAAAAAAAAAAAAAAAAAAAAAAAAATTCAGATTTTTTTTTTTATTTGTCTGTGTCCGCAAAGCTAGCTCATAACCGCTTTGGAGTCTTCTGGCTGAGGGCCGAGGCAAGTGGGAATTTTCCAAATCCGCAGGTTCAAAGCGCGGACTCTCGCTCTGATCGAGACTGGCAACACGGACGCGCATCTGGAGAGCCAAAAAAAAAAACGCTCGGCACGAACCCGGAAGACGAGAGAAGGGAGTGAAATTACGCGACGACTAAAGCGACGTCACGTTGAACGGGGAGAGGCGAGGAACCGCGCCGTCAGTAGCGTGATCCCCGTTCCGTATGTCGTCTCTTACCCTTCATGCAAACACGAAGACCCCGCGAGCGGAAGACAAAGAAAGCTGCAAAGAAGCAGCCGAGAAACAAATGAAATGTGACCACTGAACATCTGCGCGAGCCGCAACGACCGGCAGCAACGAGAGAAAGACGTGAGTGACATTCCTCGCAGCGCCGCACGTATTTCGTCCAAGCTTCTTGCTCAACGTGCGCTTTTTATTATTTTTTTTTTATTTTGTTTTTATAGTTGTGAGTTTGGCGTCGGAGGCCTCGGAGATTACACGCGTCCCTGCGGCGCTCTCGCTTCCGAAATGGTGGGAAAATAGATACGTGCGGCGCGTCGACGGCGTCCCTGTTCGCGGGCTTGGGAAAGTGTGAACTTCGGCTGACGGAAGGCGTCAGGAATACGCACGGAGCAGGGAAATTTGCTGCCGGAAAAAGGGCACGCATCGGCGATTCTGCCTGCATCGTGACTCCGCTGCACAGGCGTCTCGACGCCTCTGCGGTGACGAATAACAATCATAACGGCGCAGACCAGTCATTACGAGGCAACAACTCAAAAATAAACCCTAAATAAAAGAAAATACATTGCTACAGCCGCTTTTTGGTAGAGAAAAATTTGGTTCCGGAAAATGAAATCAGATTTTCGGCTCCACGCCGGGCCAATACGACTAACGAATAGTAGCCCGATATAGCTAAAGAGGTGAGCGTAGAACAAATTCGATATTTCACGAAAGTCGTAACATCTTCAAGCTAAAGGAATGTGCCTCTGAGTAAAATCATTGCTGCAGGCAATAATTATTTTATATATTTGTTAGAACAACCTCTGGCTAAAGCTGTTTTTTAAGGGCCTCGCTTAAAGGGGCACTCAAGTGCTTTTTGGAGAAGCTTGTTTTTGGAAGCATATTGTTTGTTGGGCTTCAGTCAATAAAAATAACCAGTTCTAAATGGCAAGGCTCTCTAGTAAACTCACAGAAATAGAAATACACAGGCACTATATCCTCTTGCGGGGTCCATCCCGTGTCTCCACCACCTCCATAGAATTCGACCAATAGAAATAGCGAACTGCGAAAAGATTGCTAAAGTTATTATTATTGCTCTTTTTAGGCACATGCACATTGTATTTTGACAACAACGTCAAATCTTTGGCTGTAGGTGACGTAATACAGCTATTATTGTTTGAAAAAGAGCGAACTACGTTTTCTCCTCGCCTTGTTACGCGGGAGTGATGTGCCCACGCGGCGACGCGGCTCCGTCGTGGAAAGCGCGTGGCTCGCAGCTTATCTCGCCGCGAGAACGATAAGGAAGAGGATCTTCTTCCCGAGGCTCCTTTGTGTGTTAGCAAAAGATCCAATTTTAGCTGAAAAGAATGTCAAGTAAAGATGCCTTTTTACTGGCTAACTTGTATGTGCATTGCAGGAATAAGAGCAAGAATTCCTAATTAGTGTTCGAGTCTTCCTAGCCAATTTGGCTCCGAGAACACAGCACTTGGCTAGGCTTTACATGAAAACAATCTGTCCATGCTCGTGTTCTCCAGTCTTTCCCTTTGACTGTATCTAGTGGCGTTGTTCCAAAAATAATGTGTTATTCACAAAATCCGTCAAGTCGGTAAAAAAAATTATCTTGTAAAGACGTGCTTTTTCTCAAAGGTTATGGGAAACTCTCAAAGTGCCTTGGATTCGCCTCAATGGCTCGTAGCATCCACAGCAGTCGGTTGTTAGGTGACACGGAGTATAGCAGTAAGTGCTCAAAGGCGCCAAGAAGATGGCAGCCAATGAAAACTCCCAATGTTCTCGCTGAAACATGAAAATCGATAATGACATTGAACTGGACAAAAATAAGTTGTCATCTGGTTCTAACGCCTAACATTACATTTGGGCGAAGAACGACTGCTGGGCAATGCATTGTTTAGCGCTTTTATTTTTTTAAAGGGAGGGGTACCGAAACCCGGAGTAGGTGTCGCTGGGAAAGCGACCTCTAATTGCCTTGACCATGCAGGAGGGCAGTGGTCGCCTGTTCTTCTCTCCAAGTCTCCGCCACAGCCAAAGCACACACTGCCTATAGGCAGCGAACCGGAAGCGCCTGAAACAATGTCCACATTTATTGAATGTAAGGAACACCCACCAGCCATACACCTGAGGCAATGACCAGACTAATCGGATGTAATAAGCAATATTCGCTACTCTAAAATCTACACCTCTCTTGTGATTGTTTCCCCGAAAAAACCATCATATATTATGGTTCTCTTTTATGTTTCCTTTCGCTGTGCATGTGATGTATTTGCAACCAAACAAATGATCGGCACAACTAACTATACACCAACTCATGTTTATAAACAAACTGGAGCGACCCTAGCATACGCCACCGGCGCCGCGCATGCGCAATGGAGTGTGGGCAAGAAGCTCGCCTTTGCCCATAAACAAACCATTGAAATGCGATGTTGCCGGTGTCTGTGTGACTCCCCTTGTATTGTTTTGCGTTTGAATAGTTGACTACGTTTTCCTTGCAATGCCTGACTACTTGAGCAGCCTCAAGAACTGACGAGAGACAGTAGTCCAACTCTGACTCCATGTCAGTCTATAAAGCCACGTAACATCTATTCTCCCGGCAGCCAGAAGAATAATTTCCCCGAAATTCAACCGGCAGTTGACTCCCATTGGACCATTGACTGTCGCCAAGGGAAAGCGGAGGCGAAGGGGGGGGGGGGGGGGGGGGTTTAACACTGGCCCGAGGGATACACGCGCGATGAAGTGTCCCTACAGCGTGCAATTCGCGTAACGAGTGTCGATGAAACGTCAGCGTCGACAATACGTATCCAGGAAAAGTTGTCCATGAAACGTGTTTCCATGAGATGTTGGAAGAACAAGAAAATCAGCATTCTACCGGCAGTTGTATGATTTCAGACAACCAATGGGAGGTGATCGTCGGTAGAATTTCGAAAAATTATTCTCCCAGCTGCCGGGAGAATAGACGCTGTCATAAAGCTACCCGTCCTTATCCTTGGCCCGCGGCTTGGGAGGCATGGGCATGGAACCAAAAACGCACGGCAAACAAGAAAAAAGCAGACACGCAAAGCGAAAAACATTCAAAAGCAGTTGAACGCTAATGATGATTTCTATTCAAAGCTATCACGCCGCTTCAATGCGTACGCAAGAAAAACGGGGGCCGAGGCAGAACAGCAAGTTTCGCGACCGGTAACACGAAGTTGTACTCACTCGTTCGAGGTTGCCCCCATGTTTCTTTCACCATAGTGGCGCATGTTCAACAAGGCCAGCTGTAGCACACCCGGATCGAGGGACAGCCCCTCGAAATCCGGGTGGCTTGTCACGCAGCTCTGCCGGCCCTGCTGCTTGCGAACGGCGGCCGGGTAGTCACGGCAGCAGACACACTCTGCGACGGTTTCCATCGGCACGCAGCAACTGCATTGGCACCTTAAAACAGAAAACCAGCATCAGCTATACATATGAGAGGTATAATAAACAGCTCATCACCTACCAGTTGGTGTTCCCAAGCCGCTGGGTTGCGTCGTCGGTTTCGTCGTCTTCCTCCGGTGTCGACATTGAGCATCGCGAACTGTCGTCCGAGTCCGTCGCGTTCGGGGCATCAGCGTCGCGCGTAGGAGTGGCGTCGTAGGAGATTGAGCTGATTTCTGCCGTCCGCCGTAGAATTTCCACCTCCAACGGTGTTAGATTTGGCAGGTCCATCTCCGCACGACGCAAGACCCGAAGTAAACAAAATGAGTCCCAACGAGAATCCATCAAATACGCGCACATTCGGAAGATCACTCCGCCGGTTCGAAGGATCAATCCGCCGGGAAGCCGTCACTCGTGATTGGATGGCGCACGCCCTTCCCTGCTGCCTTCCCGTCCGACAGCGCCCCTGACGGCCTGCGCCTAGGCGCAGAACAGCGATCTTTGATTGGATTTTTAATAGGGAAATCGGCCGCCCTTGAATGTAATTTTGGGATTTCTAGGATGCTTAGAGCCCGCAGATTGAGTTATGACAATAAATAGACGATCTCAGAATCCACTTGAGTGCCCCTTTAAAGGGACACTGACAGGGTATTTATGCCCGCCGAGGTTTTTAGTTGTACATGACATATGAGAGCCCAACTACCCAGAACACAGTTTGAGGATCGAAATTTGTTTTCTTTCCACAAGAAAACCGCCGATCGAGAACTGGCCGGTTTGAGTCGCGCTCATTCTCTCCTCCGTGGTCACGGGCCGTTTTCTATGGTTTAGACACAACCACCAAAGATAATCAAAGTCGTCGGTTATCGAAGGCACACACTTAATATTACAAATAGAAAAAAATACGATACCCCTTTTTTGTGGCTTCTAAAATGCTGCAAATACGTTGATTAAAGAAATAAGAAGTTGCACAGAGAACTTGAAGCACCGGAAGCACTGTGTGCATTCAGCATGGCGTCATATCGCGGGGGTCGAGGAAAAATATAAGTGACGGTGTAGCAAAATATTAATTGGACAGTCTTCTGACACCATATTAAATCACCTTACAAAAAAAAAGTGTTTTTCTTTTTTTTGAGGGGGAGAGGAAAAGGGGGGGATTCAATGTCCCATTCAGTGATGTCCCATCCACCCATCCAAAAGAGTGATCGCCTCATTGAACCGTAGCACCCATTGGAACACCCTTCAAGGATGAAGGGCGCTCCATGCGACAGCACCCTATTTAATGATTAAAAAGTGCGTATAAATTACCCATACTGACTGTATTGAAAGGGTGTAATCGTAATAGATTGGAAATAAAGTGGAGTTCCAAAGATAATGTAACCGTCTCTGGAACTGCATGTTTACGCCCTAAGGCCGCGGTCACGCTACAAATACAGCATGCAAAAAAAAAAGTCTTTGTCTGAGGACTTCCTTTTATGACGGCCACATTCGTCATAAAAACAACCGTCTGCAGACATGTTCAAAGCACGTTCTCCTTCTTTAGGCTGTTCAAAAAAAAAATAATGTGCTTCCGATTTAGCGGTCTTTCTCCGGTCACGGGGACGATCTAAGTTCTACTGTGAAGTCCGCTGTTTGGTTTCGGGGACGTAGCCTTTACACAATGAGGCGTAGCTTTGAATCCCTTTCATTCCGTCCGCACAATGGATTTTAGCGTACTGACTCGCAAACTGGCCGGCGTTAACCCCCCTGGCGTCGCAGAGGGGCAACGTGTTTTGTTTCTGCTCAGTGTTGCCAATTCGGAAATGTTTTGATGCCATAACCCTTAATGTGGTGACAGTTTACTTTTTACACATGGTCGTCGCGGAAGAGCATGAGCATGAGCTTGGATTATTCGTGGTGTTGAACAAGAATACGAAAAATTGTAGATGGGCGTTTTCGTTCAGAGTGCGCAGGAATCGGTGGCTCTTCGAAACCTGGGCCCGTGTGCACGAACTGTGCCCGCAACTTCCGCGGCCGAGCGCGTTTGTTTATAAGCATTAAATTTACGCATTAAAAAAAAATCTATAAGCAGAGAGCATACCTTCCTACGTCGTGGCGCTCGAGTTACGAGCTTCGTTTTATCCATTTCCCAACCACGGCTGAACTGGTGCACCGTGTCGTGCGAGCGCGAAACCGCAGCGTTCCCTTTTCTCCGCTTCATACAGTGAGCTCCAAAGTAAAGATCACGCGTACGAAGAAATGCTCCCAAGACTCGCTGGTGCCCGAGGCGAGCCCTCTGCTGCTCCGGGCGGGCGTGAGTGCTGCCCCCCGGAGAGGGAAGAGATGCCATTGTCGGAGGGGCAGCGGAGGCGGCAGGCAGCGCGTGCCCTATGCCTGGCGGCCAACGCTCTTCGCAGACCCACAAAGGCGGCCAGGTTCACTGACCAACGGAGCGATTCGAGGCAAAGCAAAAAACGCGGCGCAGCAAACGCAGTCTAACGAAGCCCGGCATACCTCACGCAATGCAGCTCAGACGCCGGGGCCTCCATTCCGGTTTCTGCTTGCGCCGACGACTGCGTCCATCTTGCCTCTCTTGCTTTCGTTCGCCGGTGTCCCTCGTCTGCATCCTCTCCCTTTTGGCCACTCTTTTTTTTTGCTTGAACTGTTTCGAGCGAGGAGTACCGTTGCACTCGAGTTTACATCCTACTGTGGTCGGTGGCATCTTATTCTTAGTTCGGCGACTGGAAATCTCATTTCGACCGAGAGTTTTTTTAGTCTTAGCCAGTTTCAATTCGTCTCAAAGTTTCAATTAGGCTTGTTCCTCCGGTTCCGCCGGAACATATCCATCCTGGCTGAACGCGTTTCAGCTTGAGGTTCTATTCGGCTTGGGGTCCACGGTTGCGCTTAACGTTCTGCGTAAACGAACGTCTGGAACCATTCATCCAGGCACAATTAAGGAGCTTCGCAGTGAGAATAAAAGCGGCTCCTTTCTCTCAGTTCGGAAAACGTGTCTCGAAATTCTGTTTGACGGGCGGAAAGGGGAGCTGCGGAATAGGCTTTTACATAAACATATCTTTTTTCTATCTTTTTAATCTTTCTTTATATCTTTATCTAAAAAAAAATATCTTTTTTTTTTAATAACGTATAACAATAATATAAACAACAAAAACATATATAAAAATAAACCAGGTGTGCTCTGCGTACACCGCAGCATCGTAATACAATCATTAAGAATAAATGCTCAAACAATTCCCCCCCCCCCCCTAAAAAAGAAAAGAAAAAAAAAAAAAAAATCGGCACAAAAAAAAAAAAAAAAAAAAAAAGTTTAACGCGACGTTAGGGCCCACGCCTGATATGACGGAATCGTGAACTCGCTTTGGCCCCGAACGGTTTCGCAGACTCGGCACCTATTGGATTTTTATGAAATCCAGGTTCCGGTACATAGGGGCCTTCTGAGGCAATGCATCCCGACGCACGCGCATTCTACCCTTTCTCAGCGCGGCTCCAGAAAGAGCGCCGAGGCGTGAACGGCAGCGGAGATTGATATGCTCCGTCCCGTTCATTCCGGGAAACCCGCGAAAGACCCGGACGACTTTCCGCCAATCCTCGGCGCCCTGCGATTGACGTTAACGGTCGGAGTGGGCGCCCCGCACTGCCGTCGCCAGATCGCCCAGGTGTTCGTCTCCGTTTGTGCCGCTGCGTTTCTTCTCTGGTCACTGGAACCCGGAGCCGTCGCCCTCGAGGTACGCGGACGTTCGGCTGTTGGCGACGGATGAAGACTGCCGAGTTCCACATCTACGCTGTATGTGAGACGTCCGAATCAATACGACGTCTTCTTTGCGTAGTGCACGCACCACATGAGAGTGCCGGGTGTGAGTTTTTGGCAGATCGCCTTTTCGTAGAACGGTTACGGCATCGGGAGCACTCGTTGCAACTTTAAGCCACGCCCGCGCTGCTAGAGCATCGTATGAAAGGGGATGAGGACGATTCGTCACATGCGCATTCGTCACAGGACGATTGGTCACAGGATGATTCGTCACATAGGAACATTCGTCACAGGATGACTCGTCATGCGGGCAGCTGGTCACATTGATCGAGCAGGGGACGATTGTAAATTGTAAATTTCAACATCTGCCCGCATACCCTGATGAGGAGTTTCACGATTTTCCACTGTCACGTAAACCAATGGTTATATAAACTAATATTACAATACTCATCCGCTTTTCCTTTCATTATATTACGGGTCTTGAGCAGGTTGATCTCAGTTGCAGGCTTGAACGAGCAATAATCCGACTGGCAGCCAAGTTAGTTTTTAGTTTTGCCTTGCATACACCTATTCGACAAAACCAGCAAGTATCGGAATTCCATCTGTCGAATGTGTACGAGTACCCCTCGTGCAGCATCATGGCTCTCTCTGTTGCGATCACCTCCATCCTTTTGAATGTAGCTAAAAAATAGTCGCTCTTCTATGGCCTCCGCATTCACCGTTCAGGACGGACCCAGATAGCTAGAACGTCTGTTACAAATTCTTTGACCTCGAGAAGCGAAAGAGATGCTAAGATAAGAGGTGACCGACTTTCTGAGGCCCAACCAACATTCAATGTTTGGGACCGAATCAGAAGCTAAAACGTTCATTACAAATTCTTCGCCTTTGTCCGCCCGAACCAAATTGAACAATACATTTTTGGGGGGACGAACTATTGTGGGACCGGTTGGCCGCGTGACGAGTCATCCTATGACGAATGTTCCTGTGTGACGAATCGTCCTGTGACCAATCGTCCTGTGACGAGTGTGCATGTGACGAATGGACCGTATCCCGTATGAAAGACCGTCTGCACACATTGTCTGAAGCAAGGTTTCTTCCTCGTTTGAGTCCTGTCACATTGGCATACAAAAACTGTCTTCAGGTACGTTCGAACATTCATATGCATGATTCAAAAGTGTTCGCAGATAACTTGGTCATCATGTGTGCAGTAAACACCGTGTCTCACGCACTATGCATGAACATTGAGTAGTGTGATTTCGATCATAAACAGAGCTTTCGAGCGTTCGCCCGGATTCCGCAGCAGTGTTCCCACCAAGAGCTAGTGGCGGAGGTCGTGGTAACCAGCGAGGCTAAATGCACTTATGAGTAACGAGTGTTTGAACGAACGGGTCAACTGGAGATATAATGCGCCGGTACTTATTGCCCAAACTTGGAGGGTATTTCGAGCGCGTTTAGCGCCGAAAACACCGAGACACGGCGCGCATGCGCGGCGTCGGATATTCTGCTATATTGCCTATGCCCAGAACACGTTCCAGAGCCCCAAAGATGACAATGCAGAAAAAGCGATCGTTAGAATGGTCTGCGGGCCGCTTTCCTCCCGTGTTCGAACCCAAGTTTCGGCAGTCGTGCGGGCCAACTGTTTGTCAACAAGCGCTTTTGAGCACACCCAGAAGCCGCGGGCACGGCGCATGCGCAGATGCCCGTTTTCCCAGCTGCGAAGCATCCCCGCATGTCCCGTTCTACAGCCAGCGTTATCGCCTCGGCGCGGCGTCATTTATACCTGAGTAGTGCTATGAACTTATAGATCGCTCCAATGACTCCCGTTACCTGATACTCCGCCGACGCCATTGCACCTGCATCGGATAGTTATCGCGTATCGTTATCGAAGCTACCCGAACGATCCTCGAATGCTCTCCAGTGACCGGTGCTCTCCGACCGCGGACCGAGTCTTCGGAGCGAGGCATCGGAGAGCATCGCCGGCGCGGCAGAAGCATCGCCGGCGCCCTGGGAGCCTCCGGGCGCGCCCTTTGCGCCCATTGCCTTCATTTCCTGGGGCCCAAAATTGTTCCGCTCTCGAGATAAATGCCGGCTGGGCGATGCTGCTTTCTCGGCGGCCGAGTCGAAGCTGCGGCGATAGCTCGGAGGACTTCGATGCCTTCCCTCCGTGGAGCAAGAGGAGCGCGGGGAGAGCATCCGGCCCTGATTCCCGAAATACCTTCGTCCCGCGTCTTCCTCGTCGTCCTTGGTTGCCCGGGCTTTCGATCGTTTGTTCCGCGCGATGTTGCTGCCCAGGCGTTGTTGGCAGGGCCTTTTTTTTTTTATCTCTGCGTCCATCTGCTCGCTCCTTTTTTTGCCTACCTTTTTCGTTTATCTTTCTCCGACGTTCTCTTCCAAGTGCGCTCGCACTGATGCTAGCGGCAGCCACTGAACTGCTTCGAACCAAAACCGAGGAAACGCTAGTATATTTTTTTTTTCGCTATTAAACTATAAGCGGGGAAAAAAAAAAAAAGGGAATCGAGTTGCGTTTCTTTTTTGCGAGGCGGCATCTTCACTTCCTCTCTCAAATACATTTTTGTTTTGCTCTTCTATAGTTTCATTATCATTTCGCGGAGCCACAGAGCTCGGCCGTTGTTTCTCTCCCTCTCTCTCTCTCTCTTTCTACTGCGTTCAGATTCGTCCATTTGCTCTTTTTCTTCTTCTAGGCCCGTTCTCGACTATTTTTATCTTCTTTTTACGGAACCCAGCCTTTGTTGGGAGGGCAAGAAAGATAACGTTGATAACAGAGTATAACAGAGAGAGAGAAAAGAGAGCAAGAGCGGAAGCACGATAAAAAAAAAAAGGGAAGGCGGTCTCGGAGAAGGCCGCGAGAGCAGACGCCAAACGTATGTTTGTACAGGGATGCAAAAAAGCCGAGCCGCAGAAACGGGCGCAGAACATCACATAAAACGGAGATGACGGAGTGGCGTTGCCCGCGGCCTTAATGTTGCCTGACATTCGGCTGAAATATTCAGACGCATCCCCGCGCTTCATCGCGGCTTATAATCGCGTTTTTTTTTTCTTTTTGCGTGTGTTTTTGCGCGCGCGTGTTACGTACAGCTATATTAGAAAACATCGTGTCGGACACAATGTCGGAGCGGATAATGTTAGAAACTCGGTAAAAATGAAGCAACGCGAAGTAAGACCATTGTAGAAATAAGTATAATAAAGCGTCAATTTTCGGTGTTACCCTTTTTCTTCCTTTAGGAGAAATGCCAAGACGGCTTTGAATATTGAAAGAAGGCGGGAACATAACACGGCTCGCTCCGGCGTGAAGCGGTGCCTGCATGGATCCGGCGCGCTCTGAATGCGTTAGCGGCGCGGCGCCTTGGATTCGAGGGGGCACCTGGAAGCAGCCCGCTCTGGGCGTCCACCAACACCGCACTCTCGTAGCAATCGGCAAGATGACCGATTAACGCGCAGACTACCTACTTGCTACACGTCGTGCAGAGCGGAACACAGTCGAGCCCACGGCAAACACTATATTTCCCATGTGACGCCAATGTTTAAAGACATCACGTTCGCGTATGTGCAAAATAAGGTTATAACTGGAGTTGAGTGAGCTTAACCGGCCATACAGTATCAAAAATAGAGAGAAAGAGGGAAGAGAGAATACATGAAAGTTGTGGAGATTAAACAAAAAACATGCCCACGGGTACTCTTTTTGAGAGAGCTAAACTACTTTCCCATACGTAACACCCCTGGGAGAAAGAAGTAAAATTCGCTCAGATTGCAGATTTCACGTATTTCCCATTTTCAGGGGGTCATTTAATACCCCGATGAGGCGGCCCTGAACTCATCTTGCATCACTCGCCTCGGGTGATGTTTAGCAATATTTATTACACCCAGGTGCACACGTAACACCGGCAATGGCAGGTGTTATCTGACACCTTTCACACAACCATCAGGGAGTTGTCTGATCCGCCCCTAGATAGAATAAAACTCTTCATATAAGGGCTTAACTGAATGAAGGCTGACTAAAGCATTGGCCACACGCGTGAAAGGAAGTGCTGCTTGTGTGTACGGTGATTTATCACAGGCCCGAGTCCTGCCCGGAGTCTTTAACATCGGGGACAACTCTCAGTGGATTCCATCCTTTGCAAATACACTGTACGATCAGTGTAAGGCAATCACGCGGCCGCTTGTTGACACTTAACGACCGACAATATGCGCGTGGTATGCACATAAACACTGCGCAATGACTGCGGCAAAAGATTTTTTGTTTTCGATTTTTTTCTGGAAAGCGAACCAAAGACTCTTCATAAACGTGTCAAAACGCAAGCACAAACTATATGTTGCGAAACGTAGCTTTAACTGTGTACAGATAATATGTAGCTTCAGTTGACTATAAGAATATTTTTCTTTTTGCATAAACTAGATTCTTGTATTATCGCGCTAGAATTTACTACAGAGCCGCCCAAACGCAGTAGAAGCTTTCACTGAAATTGTGGAAAGATTGGCTCGTCCGAATAAATCACGAAACATCAAAACCCGTTTTCCCTATACAATGCATTATGCATATACCAAACTTAAATAATATTTTGTGTCACAGTGGCGCTTATTTGTGCCAAATGAAATGAAGAATAGGTAGACCAATTGTATTTTACGTTAATTTCACCGAAGTTTCAGTCGTAATAAAAGTCAGATTAGCCAAGAACAATGTTTTCGTGATTTTGAAGAAAAAAAGGCTGAGCGATAATTTTTTCCATTTACAAAAGCAGTTTTTTATGTTTTCTTCTTTTGACATGGGAGGTTTTATGTATTCATATTATAAATTTATGAATGCACCACCTTCGGGCATCTGCGCAGCAAATCCCAGAGCGATACGTCGAGAAACCGATTTTTAACGGACCGTCAAAAGTGGGATCGAAGCGTTAGTACAGACGCGGTGTTGTGCTCTAAGGCATGGCGGCGATCACCGGTCCGCAACCGAAGCGCACGGGATTTCGGAAGGTGGCACAAGGCTGGAAATATTTGCCAGAGGCTCTTGCGGCTGCTGTCACGAGTCGTTAGTGTCTTCCCGCAAGAGGCATATGACTGCTCGACAATGATTGCCGCACGCGTCGAAACGGCTCTGCCACTTTTTCCCACCTTGCATGCAGTTCAAGGAGACATGTCCTTCCCTCCCGCGCTTACCCCCTCCTATCCTCAGTGCCCTATCCAGCCCCGCACCTCGATCGCGTCGGAGAGATATTGAAGTCAACGTAAAAAGAAATTCACGTTTGTGTCTTTGCTTTCCTCTCCTTCGCCGCATGCAGCCTCGGCAGAACCGCGTAGCAGCGTAAAGTTGTGCGAGAGACTCCAGAGCCCGACTGTACCATATGAAGGTTATGGAAATAAGAGAAGTGCCTCTATATCGTCGCCTCTCGACAAAATTTAAGACACATAAAAAGGAAGCCTTTTTTTCCCCCGTCAAAATAGAGAAATTCACGATAACTCTCGAGCTTATTGCGCAGACACAGACAAAATAAGAAAAAAAGCGGGTGAGAAAGAAACGCCCGTGATTGGCCGAGCTCTGAGGCTCCTCATACTCACACCCATACAAACAAAAAAATTGAATAAAAGAAGAAAAATAAACGAAACGCAGACGAGAATGCGGCGACATAGCCAGCGCGCAAGAGAGCCAGCGGACGGGAATATATGCCCATCGAGCGATTCGGAAATAAATTCGAGTGCACGAAGAGGGGCCGCTATTGCGTGTAACCTGAGCCGGAGCAGCGAGCGGACCGAGCAAATGGAATTCTTGCGGCGGTCTCCGTGTTCCGGAAACGGCGACGCCGTCCTTCCTTCCTTTGCGGCGTCGTGCACAGCTGACGCGCGTCGCATTGTCGTCCTCTCGGGGAAGAAGATGTCGAGAGGCCGGCCGCCCAGATCTCCTCGGCGAACGGCGCTTCCGGTTTACCTCAATCGTCCTTTCGATTCATTCCCAGCTTCTTACCGGTGTAACGAGACGGCGGGAGGTCTTCGACCGAGTCTCGGTGGAATGAAAACAAATGAAACAAAAAAAGATTTGGGAGAGATATAGGGGGCGCTTTGTCGAGCTTGTAATCCACACAGTTCGGTATGCACATCAATATAATTTTCGATTGGTAACGTCTTATTTAAGTGGACATCACTTTCAATATGAGTGGGTATAATATGGCCGTTGCTCTGACCGCACTCCGGTACTTCGGTTGGCCGACGACTGCGGTCAGGGCGACGCAGTCCAGTACAGCAGCACAGCAGCACATCAAGACAGCTTCCCCACCCGTACGACACGACAGGATCGAGTCTCTCAGCGACTTCAGGGAAAAAATATATATAGCGAAAAAACAACACAAAACAAAAGAACAAAACATAGTCATATACATACTGAGAAAAGCTTGAGGCAAGGAAAGAAGAAAAATAAAAGAGGACCGACATAACAGAAGATGTGTTCGCATTCATTTTTTTTTTATCGATTTTTCTTATCTCCGCGTTCTCTCCGTATGACCCCGTACCCGCTCGCCTCCACATTAGCTCTTATTTCAGTAGTTCGCGCAGTTTGATTAAAGACCAGCGAGCCTGAAGTTCACGTGAACTTGGTCATCTGGCAGTCCCACTCTCTTTCTTGTCCTTGCCAATATACTCTTCCGCGTCTCGTACATAATGCACCGAGAAGGCGATGAGGGCACCACGTATTCTAGGAATGGCCGACTCAAGTATCCTCATTTTGGGTGACGCTACAAATATCCTCCAGACGGCGACACGCGAACGACACGGCGCCGATACTCCGACCGAAGCTCGAAAGAGGAGCACTTTAGCGGAAGCACAGCCTTCGTTCACGCAGCCGTGCTACCACAGAGTCAACACCTTCAGTTGGGCATACACCATTTTCTCGCTACTGCCGCATCTCAGTAGAAACGAGGATTTTGTTGGAGCGCTGTCTGTGGAAGCGCACTCGTCCCCCGAAAGAGGACTGGGAACAAGTTGTCGCTTCCTGCGTCGAGCCTCGAGCGATTCCTTTCCGCAGAGTTTGCCGAATTATGCGGAGGACGGCAGCTGTGTGGCGGGCCTCTTGTCCTTACACGTGCGTCCTGCCCCCTTTGTCGACTTGCAAAACGAACGCGAACCGCGCGTTTCTTTTCGGCTCCAGATGCGAAAAGCGGCTCGTGTGCTTTAGCGAATCGGTAAGAGGTTTCGACTTCTTCCCAGTCGTTCCCGGTTTGCAGCTTCGGAGATAACGTATCGCGGGATTCAACTGCGTATACTAGGCACGCTCGATTTAGCCAGACAGTTCGCCCGATTGTACGTTTAATCGATTTACGAATGCATCAGACACGCGCCTATTAGAACGTCGCATATCACCTCACTTTTCTTCGCCAGTCTAGATCCGTAAATCGAACGACTTTTTTCTACAAAAAGTCCAATCGATGCAGTTGCTACCTGCTGGGTTTGGATCCAACCATGGCGACGGCATGTCGCTGCAAGCGTTCGAATGCAGCAGACATTTGCTTTACCTTTCTCTCTCAGGACGGCATGTTAACTACGGAATGATACGAGTTCTGAAAATTATTGTTCGTCTGAATGTTGTGGGGATTGTGATCCCTCAACATTCTGTCGCGTCAGCGTTTTGGCGCGCCGTGGCGGCCGCGCTGGCGTAGCGAGAGGTGGCGCTGCTTACCACTGTGAGTCTCTCGACTGAGTTGCGGTGAGCGGACGTGTTTCCTGGTTCTCCTCGAGCATCCGAAGCTAAGTGCCAGTTTTTCTTCTTTTCTCTCTCTTTTTTTGAGAGTTGATTGGAAGTGACTATGCGGTAGCAGTATTAGGTTTGAACAGCAGCAGTTAACGTTAGTTTCGCAAAGTAGGCTCTGTTTGAATTTTTGGCGGGAAGGGACGGTTTGTTCCCGGTCTAGACATGGGTCTAGATTTGGGTCGGCATGACAAGGGTGGGGACGAGTTGGTGCAGTGCGAGGGGTGTGGGAGGTGGTGTTACCTGGAGGAGACGGGTTTCGGGAGCCTGGAGGTGGCGGCGGAGGTGAGTTTCGAGTGTCGGCTTTGTGTGAAGCTTCAGCAGGTAACTGGGGAATGGGAGGGTAGATTTCGGGAGATTGAGGCCCAGCTTAAGGCAGAAGGAGAGAAGCGGGTGGGTCTCGAGGCCCAGGTAGAGGAGCTGACTAGGCAGCTTAATCATGAGAGGGAGCAGCGGGTCGGCCTCGAGAAGCAGGCGGAAGAGCTGGGGGAAGTATGGAAGGCGGGTTTAGAGGAGCGTAAGAGGGAGTGTGACAGTAGGGTAGAGCGCCTGGAAGGGGTAATTCGAGCGAGTGAGAGTAGCGAGGGAAGAAAGGAGGAAGTGTCAGTTCTAGCGGGACGAACCACCAGTCTGCAGGCTGGGGTCCCTGGTGGTCGGGAGTCCGGCCTGTTGGCAGGCGGGCTCGACGACGCTGGAGAGCTGATTGAACCTCAGCTCAATGGCGCCTTCGAGCAGCAGGCGTCGGGCAGTCAGGTGACAGGAGATAAGTCGCAGGACAAAGGCGCGCAGGCACCAGGGGGATCTAGGGTACTGGTAGTGGGGAGCTCTAACGTAGCACGGGTTAGGAGGGGTGTACATAACAGGGTGAAGGGAGACCAGAGGGTAACCGTAGAGGTCCAGCCAGGGAAGTGTATGGTGGATGCTATGACCGCAGCACGTGAGAGGGTGTGGGATAACCGGGAGGGAAGGAACCTAGTAATAGTTCATGCGGGGCTTAATGATGTGCTGAAGGGCAGGAGCCAGAACCTCGGAAAGCAGCTAAACGTGGGAATACGTAAGCTGAGGGACGTGTCTGAGAATGTGCATGTGGTTGTGTGCACCATTCCAGAAGTTCGGGGGCAGTCCGGGTTAACGGAGAGGAGGGTTGTCGAAGCCAACGGAGTAATTAAGGGTATGAGTCGACAGCTTCGGTACGACGTAATGGAAGTAAACAGAGAAGTGTACGAGGCTGGCTCCCGCCCTTTTGCAGATGGCATTCACTACAGTGAGGCCACGGGTTACAGGGTGGGGGATAGGATGGGCCGCACGGTGACTGCTTTTTTGGGGGGACCGAGGGCCCTGGGGGCACTGAAGTAACTGAAAACCCAACAAAGTCAGGAGAGGCACCCAGGGTTAAAAAGAGGAGAAAACGTAAGAACAGGTATAAAAAATCAGCACAATCAGACATTGGATATATTAACATGCAGGGTGGTAGAAATAGGTTAAAATGGGAAGAGGTGGAGGAGCAACTAAGAAAGGAGGATTTAATGGTGTATGGGTTTGTGGAAACACATCTCAGAGACATGGAGCAGCCACCTTGCAACCCTGACTATGTGTGGGAAGAATGCAACAGAATGGAGGGAACGAGGAAGGGAGGTGGAATTGGAGCATTTATTAAGAAGAATATGAACTTTCAAAGGATCAGAAAGGAGTGCGCCGAACATTTGTGGCTGAAAGGAAAAGTCGCTGGGGAATCAACAGTCCTTGGAGTGGTTTACTTATGGACAGGGACAGGTGCTAAAGAGGAAAACAGAAAAATGATTGATTGCATATCAAGAGACATTAGTGAACTAGGCGAAGGCTCCGAAATAATTATTATGGGAGACATGAATGCCCATATTGAGGGTCTGGATGGGTATACGGACTCAACTGGAAGCATATTACTAGAACTGGTGGAAAAACATGACTTAGTTTCATGTAATACCAGTCAGAAGTGTGACGGGCACATAACTTGGGAAACTGGCAATCTGCATTCAACTATAGATTACGTACTCATGTCACACAAAATATATGGTAAGTTACAAGTAATGAAAATAGATGAAGAAGGTTCCAAAAGTCTTGGTAGTGATCACAAACGTATTAAGCTGAATTTTGCCAGAGAAGTAAATGCTGAAACTAGACAACATAATTCAAAGCAAACTTTCTGCAGCGACAAAGAGTTGGAAATAGTTGTTGAAAGAATAGAGGCAGCAGTTTCAGGGCAATGGCATACAGATTGGACCTATGAGAGCCTAACTAGGCTTTTTTCTCTAGAACTAGACAAAGTTAAGAGTAAACGAAAGGGGAAGCAAGGACATAGACCAAAAAGTTGGTGGGACAAAGAAGTGAAGCAAGCGATACAAAAACGTCAGGAAGCCTCTAGAGAACACAGGTATTCCAAGCGTAGTGGGGAGTCCGAAACGGAAGTAAAAAGAAAATGGGACAATTTTGTAACATGTCGCCGAGAGGCATCCAGTTTGATCAATGCGAAAATTCAGAGAAAGGGTGAGGAATGGATGAGTAATGTAAGTAAGAAAGATAGAAATGCTGCCAAGAAGTTTTGGGAGCACTTGAACTCACTCGGTGAAACAACGCAAGCTAGACAGAGGTTCATACTCTCGCATCAGGGAGATCAATTAGAGGGAGATGATGCGATACAATATATAGGAGCAGTGATGGAGGAGAAATTTCGGGAACGGGTACATGTGGAAGATAGGAGAACCGAAGGAAGTAGCAGTCCAGTTTGTGACATCGCGGATTTTGGACAAAGAGAATGGGAAAAGGCGGAACGAAGAGTCCCTAGTGGCACGTCGACAGGCACAGATGGTATCCCTATCAAGCTGGTGAAGAATTTGGGTCCTAAATCTAAGGCAAAACTAAGGGAGGTAGTGAGTACCATGATAACAAAAGGAAATATTCCAGATGAATGGAGGCTTAGTAGGATGAGTATGATATATAAGGGAAAGGGAGATAAGTCTGATATTAGAAATTATCGTCCTATAACCGTGACACCGGTTATTTACAGGTTGGTAATGCAGATTATAAAGAACAGACTGGAGGAATGGGTAGATTGCGAGGGCATACTGGGCGAGTTACAGAACGGGTTTCGAAAACAAAGAAGGTTGGAGGACAACTTATTTTCTCTAACACAGTGTATAGAAATAGCGCAAAAAGAAAACAGACAGCTCTGGCTGGCATTTCTGGATATCAAGGGTGCCTATGACAATGTGAACCAAAGAAACCTGTGGGACATAATGGAGAACTTAAACCTAGATGAAGGACTAACAGCACTATTAAGGAACATTTACAAAGATAACAAGGTGATTATAACATGGGAAGGAAAGGCGACAGGGAAAATAGAGATAAGACGAGGCCTTAGGCAGGGGTGCCCGTTATCGCCTTTGCTGTTTATGTTGTATCTGAGAGGATTGGAGGATAGACTAGAGAAGAGTGGGCTTGGGTTCAACCTTTCTTACAGTAAGCTAGGCCAAAAAATTCAGCAATCCTTACCGGGATTGATGTATGCGGATGATATTGTACTAATGGCTAACAACAGGACAGAGTTGCAGGAATTAATGAGCATCTGTGGTAGGGAAGGAGAGGAATTAGGTTTAGAATTCAGTAGCGAAAAATCGGCAGTCATGATTTTTAACGAGGATGAAGTTGAGAGGCTGAAGATACAGAATATTACAGTTGAGAGAGCTAGTAAATACAAGTATCTAGGAGTATGGATATGTGATGGTGCAGAATATCTCAGAGACCATGAAAAGTATATAATAGGTAAGGGCAACAGAAATGCAGCTGTAATGAAAAATAGAGCACTTTGGAATTACAACAGGTATGAGGTGGTGAGAGAGATTTGGAAAGGGGTCATGGTGCCTGGCTTGACATTTGGAAACGCAGTGCTATGCATGAAATCCGAAGTGCATGCGAAACTAGAAATAAAACAGCGCGGAGTAGGTAGACTGGCTTTGGGGGCGCATTGCAAAACGCCAAACCAGGGAGTACAAGGAGACATGGGATGGGCATCATTTGAGAGCAGGGAAGCGGTGAGCAAGGTAGAATTTGAGGATAGGTTGAGGCTAATGGATGGGGAGCAATGGGCACGAAAGGTTTTCAGCTATTTATACATGAGGAGTGTAGACACAAAGTGGAGACAGCGCACTAGGAAATTAAGAGGAAAGTTTTTGGGCTATAGCGAAGATACGGAAGAGCAAGTCTCAGTTAAGAAGAAAGTTAAGGCCACAGAAAGGGATCGGTGGCTAGAGGGAATGCAGACAAAGACTGCTCTGGAAAGCTATAGATTAAACAAAAGAGTTATTGCCAAAGAAAGCATTTATGACAATTCTAGGGGAAGCTCATTGCTGTTTGAGGCAAGAACGGGTGTTCTGCGAACCAGAACATACAGAGTGAAGTACCAGGAAATGGATACAGTGTGCATTGCTTGTGGAGAGGAGGACGAGACGGCTGAGCACTTGATACTCTACTGCAAAGGGCTTCACCCTATGCCTACCGAAGACAACATAGATTTAATAAAGTCATTGGGTTTTAGAGACAGCGAAGGGAGAGTGGATTTCAAGACTGTAGAGATTACCAAGCAAAGATTAAGTGAATGGTGGCAGAAATCGAGAGAAAACTAGGTATTTTCTTATTCACTGATGGCAAGGGGGTTTCATAGCCTCACTTTCTTTGCACTGCGGAGTGAATATAGATTTCACATTTAAATATTCTAAGCTTAAATGGTAAAACAAAATGGCTAGGTGGCGTAAGCTACCGCCCGATCCAAAGGGCTCAGCCGTATTCATCCATCCATCCATCCAGTGGCTTCCTCCTCTCCCCCTTGGGGCGATTTCCGTAACGAACCCCCGCACAAAGGAGATCGACGTGTCGCTCCTTGATTGGCCACTTCGCCCCCGCCGTTATCTTAAAACCAGCGGACAACAGTTCTCCGCTCTCTTCTTCCTGGGATTCGGCGGCGGCGACAACGGGGAAACTTCCGGCGCACCGGTGAGCGTTTACCCCGTCCTTTGTACATTTGTGAACGACCGTTCGGCCGTGGGCGATCTCCACACTGACGGCGTTCACCAGCTTATAGCCGCTGTGTTGTTGTTATTTTGTTTCATTGTAAATGAACAGAGTTTATCACCGTTACCAACGTGACTGGTGTCTGTTTGCGCTCAACGAGCAGCATGCCACGCGAGTACGAACCCGCTTCGCGGTAGAGCGTCTCGTCGCGAACGTGGAACTCCCAAAGGCAGTGGCCCTAAGGAGAACCACAATATTCGAACCGGTCGCCGACAAAGTAACCTTGGTCGTATTCTCTAAAGATCAAGTCAGGAAGGGCGCGAAACCGTCTGACACTTCAAGATTTGTTTCCGTTTCCCCCTCAATCTTCGTTTTTCTTCAACACGTCAAGTTATGCTTCTGGTGACTCCATCCGTACTCATGACGTTGACCGTATTGTAAAAACAACGTAAACAGCTTGGGCGGTCAAGATCCATCGCGTTTGTTTTCGCTTTTTTTTAAATGGTAAACCAAGATGCCGGTACCTTGAAGAGATATGTTATCTAATACGTGATACTCTTAGCACTGTATGGTGCAAATAAGAGCAGAAACTTTGCATGCAAGCGTAAAAACTCGCCGTTTCAGCGGGTATATTTCTTCAAACATGGCATCTACATTGTAAATCTGTGTAGCCACGTTACGGCAGACCGACCACACTATCTGAACATCGTACGTCTAATGTGTTTTTTTTTTCTTTTTTGCAACGAACGCGTTAATGGTTAAGCCGTTGAAGCTCATAAGCAAGAAGAACCCCATTTTTTTTTTATTCAAAGATGCAGAGCAGCCCGCAGTCGGCGTCGACTAATCACCCGAATATGTCACCCGCACACGCTGGTACGAAAATCTTCCTCCGTCCATTCTCGGGCAAAAACTTCCAATGTACCTTGCCGGATATTTAACAACGCTCAAGTACGAAGACCAACAAATTTCATGAACAGGAACCGACTGCGTCTAATTTGTTTTGTGCTTGTATTTCTTTTTGTGTCTTTGTTCTTGAGCCGCTCTTGGATTTTCATCCTGTTTAACTTACGCCAACTGATCCAATTCTCGATCTTGTTAGGGTCCTGCTCCATTGCGTTAGAGAGGGCTCTGTTTACATAACAACACTTTACAAGATATTCAGATTCAGTGCACGAGACTGCATCGGATGAAATGTTACAAACACAGACACTAGTTTTTTTATCGACCCCCTAGCACATGATTGAGCTCGATGCCTATTTGCAAAGCTCCCCGAATACCAACACGTCAGTGACACTCACAAACAATACCCTCGTTGTACTGAAAGTCAACGAAGAGCAGGATTTGTTGACGGATCTGTTCACACGACAAGAACGTGCCTGTAACTCTCCGGCTCAGCACCAAAAAAAAAAAAAAATAATAAAGACGCAATTTTCCGTTACCGGAGAGAATTTTGGAACTATAGTTTACCCGAAAAAACTTCTACAATTCCATAAAAAGAACACTTTTCTAATGTGACTTTGCAGCCGTCTCTTTTTTAAATTAAAATGTAAAATTTTATACAACACCGATTTCAGCCAGTCTGCGTTACCTATCTGTTAACCGGAGCGTGCGAGTCTTATATTTCTCGTCTGAAATTTGATGTTTTATATCGTGAAAAGAAATTAGAATGAAATCTGTACTCCTTCCTAAATAATTTTTTGGGGCAATATATTCGTTCATGTTATGTTTGCCTCCAATAAATACACAAATGAACTTCATTTCCTTCAAAGTTTATTTGAACCGCTCAAATTGACACTCGGTGTTTGACGTGCGGTATTGAATGAAAGTACGTACGTTGCTCGCATCAGATTTCTTTCTTTGCGTAACTGCAACATTATTTGTGTGTTTTTTTACTTCCGTGTCGTGTATGCGAACAAATAAACACGACCATGTTTTTTCGTGTTTTTTTTTTCTGTTTACAGAAACAAGGCCGGCTTAACCTAAAACAAGGTATATAATTTATGAGATATCAAAATATGTCTCTCATAAGATTTCTCTGAATCAGTACCGCGCATGTATATTTCATCGGCTCTTCTATTTCGTCAATAGAGAGCAGTAGCGTGAACCGAATTTTCCTGCCCGAGTCCAATTTTCTTTCGTATCTGATGACTGGTACATCACCGGTTTGGTAAACAGAACCCGTCTCCCCCATTCAATATGGATATTTATGAAAAGTATGGGATGCTACGGCGGTTCGCCCCGATCGAAATTAAAATTGGGTCCGCAAATAACCGCCGCTCGATGAGCGTTCGAAATTCTCATTACGCTTCATTTCCCGGAACGCATAGGCGTGTTGTCGCACGCACACAGAATTGAAGAGCGCGGATACAATTATGGCGTTGAATGTGCACATTTTGTTTATGTCCGTTCTCGCGGAACTTTGACTCGTGCCTAGACCGCAGTTCCGTGTTTGCTGAAGACGATTTCCTTAATAAATTGGGATTTGATATTCAAGATATTCTCTGCCAGCATTTCTGTGCCGGTCGCGAAATAGGTCGCTAGCGACAAATGAACACAGGGGCAGAATTCCCCGTACGCCAACGGTCGATCCGCTCGAATGTAACTTGCTATTTCTTGATGATGAAACTCGCTCGGATATCGCACGATCGCTCTAGATTCACTGTTGTTTCTTTATTTTTAATGAAAGAAATGGGATCCATATCCGGCACCTCTCGAGGCTCCTCGGGGAGAGAGTAGGGGGCTTTGCGGTTCGTTTTGATCCGTTCACGAGGTCGAGTCGAAGTGTCGTTGATTACATGTCGTTGTCCATCGTAAGTCCCGTCCGAGCTGGATACTTCAAAAGTCGTGAGGAGACACGACTCCGACATAAGTCGTGCGGCGGTCCGCTTCTATCTGTTTTTTTTTTTTTTTTGCCGAAAAAAGTGTTTTTTTTTTTTTTTTTGCAAATTTCGTTTATGGTTTTTAAGGAGGCCTTGAGCATGCTCGTCACGTGCGTCCGGACAGCCACGCACAAGCTCTGTCGGCTGTCGGAATGGGGTATTCACACGAGGGAGAAATCCCGGGGATTCCTCCTCGGCGCGCGCGCATCACGAGACAAAAACGCGAGGCTTTTGCACAACGCAAAGCTTGACGTTGTCGTCACGGGATGCACGCGCCGTGGAGAAATCCCCGGGATTTCTCCCTCGTATGAATAGCCCTTTAGGGGCCCTGCTACTTTCTACTGTTTTTTAATTTGCACCGAACTTGAGCGCACTGAATGTAGTAACTTAGTGAAACTTTTCTTTTCGCGAAATTCGCTTTATTTTAAAAGTTATAGACAATTTAGAATTACAAAAACAAGCAAAAAATAACCTCCTTCATGACGTCGTAGGTCCTGGCTTGAGTGGCCGCAGTGGCCGTGAACTAGAGGAGGAATAGTGAGCTCATCGAGCGCTCACGGCCGCCGAACTCCGTGTCGACGGTGCGAGAGGGCGCCACTAAAGTATGTTCTGGATAGGCTGTATGCAGCGGGCAGCCAAAGCGGCTTTAATTGCATTTGCTGCGTGATTAAACACTAATTCGGCATGACACTTCATTGGCCACGAACGACAGCAAACACGGGGTAAAGATCAGTTCAGAATGGGAGTCACTTCGCGCTGCCATTACGCGAAACGGCCAAACCGCAAGACAAAGCCTCTTGCCGAAGGCCTTCGGAACGCTGGGAGCCGGTCGGATCCTCTTGTCCATACGACTCCAGCGCCACCGCGTGCATCCAGGATTTTTCCGTGTCGGCGCCTTGTCCCACTACTCCTTTCTAGTATGCGCCGTCTTTTCCACCGCTTGGCGGCGGGTATGTCGACGGGTCATTTCTTGTTTCCGTACTTTATAAACTGCATTGCTTTCTTTTTTTCATGTATAATAGTGAACAAAACCTACTTTTATAAATAATTGAAACGGTTCGCGCCACTTATATTTTGTATTTCGACCAAAACGAAGTTTTTAGCGGCTCTGACCAGTAGTAAGCCCAGGACCAAAGACGTCACATTTTGCGCGCTTTCGGTACCGCGGGTCGCCCTCGTCGGTGGAGGAGGTTTCCGTGTCGTCCGGTTAAAATATGGCGCACTTATATTTAGCTACTCTCTCCGTGCCCGCTGGCTTGCCCGAACCCCAAGAGACGTGGAAACCGCATAAAAGGTAGACGCTTAAATATATGATTGCAAGGCCCCTTTAAATTGCACAAGGCCTCCGCTGCTCCTCAGGTTTCGAAAACGGGAAAGGGAAGGGCTGTGTTCGAAATCTTAACCAAAGAGATCCCAGCTACTTCGACGGGTCGGCGGCGGGATAGAGGGACGCTAGACGCGGGTAGGTTTTTGAACGCAAAGGTACAAAACCCTTACCCTGGAGTAAGATCTAGTGAGTTTTGGAACACGTCCAAGAATACGAGGGCCCGGCAGAACGGATGGAGAGCATTGGCAGCTGGCGTTTGACGTCAAGTCTGACGAGGACCGAGGTCATCATAAAGTGGAGTAAGCGAAGAGGAAAGCCGTGATGTTTGCTTGGTCGTTTTCAAACAGACATCAGACTGCCGGACTGCCGGAAGCTCTAACTTCCACAATTTTTGCCGGAGTCGTGTCGCCTCACGATTTTTGAAGTGTCCTGTTTGGACAAGTCTTCACGCAGCCTGACTAGAATATTAAGTTAAGGGGAGTGTAGCGAATGCTTGAAGTTCCGTTAAGCACTTGGTGCTTTGGGAATGTTATACAATGGATGGATCAATGCAAACGGTAGAGCCCTTTAAAATGGGCGGCCGCTTGCACCACCTAGCCGATGTCAGCACGAATAAGAGTGTCTGGTTGCAAGCAGGCACTCGCTTTATGATGTCATAGAAACCAGCCCACAACGTCGCACGAGGACTCTTTTTCCAAATTTTTCACCCTCAACGAGCACGTGCCAGGTTATCACAGTGTGCAGGGGTGTTCTTTACATCTTCGTAACGGAAAGTTTGACGGGCATATCGATAGTTTAGCCCCGTGTTGCAGTACAAGAAACTTCGTCCAAATTCCGAGCTAAAAGCATGTTTTTCGTGTAACGCTTGTGAAAATATAAGACGCTGGAGAAAATCAGTTTACGGCGTTAAGTTCTTATTTCGAAACTTTTTGTTCCCGTTCCTTCTATTGAAAAGCACGGCGAAAGAGCCCAAGAATGCACCTGACCTCGTCACTTCGCCATCTCCTTCAGCACGATAAAGACCTATGCTATGGTCACGTTACGTTCACTGTATCCTGGGAAAGTGGCGCCGTTGCCTTCCCTGCCTGCTCGACGAACACAAACGAATACCAACAGACAGACGACGAAAACCTCGCATCAATCGGTCTCCGTTGCTGTGGCAATCACCCCTTCGGCCCCCGAATTTTCGAAGCTTCAAAAAGGTCGTTCTAATTCAAACGCACAATGATCACCCTAAAGCATCATCGCACTGCGTTTTTCGACAATATAAGGGTATTCGGCACTTTGTATGCAATAAAATTATCAAAAATGCCAATCTCCACGGATATCTTAAAATATTTTGTTCTTCCAGCGTATTTCAAAACAAACTTATTTTTCGATGCCTCCAAGCACCGACACCGCATGTGGTGGTGGTACGAGGATGTATGACGGTTTGGCCGGTGTGTGGAGAGAAAAATCTCGATATAGACGAAACGTCTCTATGAAGCCACCCGTCACAAGAGAATTTAGATCAGCTCACCAAGAATGGAGAGGCCAAGGAGAAATTGCTCATTTCATGAGGCAGAATGGCGATGATATGGGGTACCTGGCGCTGCACTCTAAGAAATGCCTGCGCGTCTACTTACACACAAAATACTCGAAGAGCCAATCTCTGCGATCGACGAAATCAGCTTAGGGAATGATGAGGCGGAACATCTGTTAAGACCTAAAAAATATGTCTGAGCTGTGGCATTACGCAATGCAAGCATGACGCTTTGCATTGCGTAATGCCACAGCGCAGACGTCATGTTTAGCTCTAAACGGATGTTCCTCCCATCATTCGATGAGCTGATTCATAGATCGCCGAGATTGGCTCTTTGAGTGTTTTCGGGTAAGTAGACACGCAGGCTTTTTTTAGCGTGTACTTTCGCACGATGCAGTTACTTTAGTCCCCGTTATCACGGCAGCGAAGCGTCTTTTTTATGAAGGAACGCGCGAACGCAGTGTTTGAAGCAAGCAACGGGAGACGCCATCTTCCGAGGGTCGTCTGCTAACGTGAATGCCACAACGTTTGCCGAAGTCGGACGCGCCGTTCTGGAGGTCGACGCTAAGAACCTAAAGCGGTCACCTGGCAAACCCTTTGCACTTCCGACGATGATTGGTCCACTGTCGGGCCTGATGAAGTTTCCCCGAGCGAAACGAGGGTTTGACTGCACGCAGCGCGATCTATTTGGCAGCCTTGGAGCTCAAGCTAGCGTTGCCGCGTTGGTAGCAGACGGCATTCGGAACATGGCTCTGCTGTAGCTGGCTTCAGATGCTGCGTTCACGTGCGCATCTATTGACATTCGGTGACCATACCAGACGGACTTTATTGTGCGGAAGCAGACGGTGGTGTAGCGAAATCAGGTGAGTACTTGGGTGCTTTCGCCGTGCTTTTCAATGGGCGGAATATGAACGAAAAGAGTTCAAAATAAGAACTTAACGCAGATGGATGATTTTACCCAGCGCTTAATATTTTGACGGGCCTTACACGAAAAGCATGCCGTACTGGCAATCTGACTGCTGGATATATTTTGTTCTTGGTGTTCAAAACGCGTCATCATGACGTGCAAATCGTTGACGGCGACGCCACGTACTCCGCCAGGAGAGCAGCTTGGTCCTCTTCGCCGCTGCGCTCCCGACGGCGAATGCCATCGGTGATGCCAGCGACGCTGCCGGTAATGAATGGTGCCAGGCAGCCGACCGCTGCAGTGTACTCTCGGCTTTCGTCGGCGCTTAGCGTATGCGGGCTGCCCGTGCCTCGCGGGGGCGTGCTCGACCGCAGGCGCTGATGGAGAACTCGCGTGCGGGGCCCCGGGGTCCCGGTCCCTGACCCTGAACCACGGCACACATGACCCGCGCGCTGGACGACGCCCCCTCCCCGGCTCCGTTGCGCGGCAGGAGGCCAGACTCCGCCAGTGTCGACATACCGGGGCACGCCATATGCATAATGGGCGAGAGAAGTGGTTGCGTCGCAATCATAAAGGTGACGGTCTTCTCAAATAAAAATAGAAGAAGTGCGTAATCTTGGGGATGCGTCTTGCCCACCGACAACCTTCGTGTTTTGTTGGGAATCCGATTAAATGTAATCGATGGGCCCCCTGCTACTGGTATCGGGTGGCTAGGTGGCACGAATGAAGAAGGTGTTATTTATTTTCATACATAGTATAGGACTTTGTGATGTCTGCTTATTTGTTCGTTTATTTATTTTTGTTCTCACCGACTTAACTGACCGAAGCTAAGGAGCATGAGCTTAATAAAACTCGCAATTATGCGCGTCAGCACGACAGCATGACTAAAAAAATGCTAGATTCCCCGAAATCGTTGCGATTCTGTCGAAAGAGAAGACATCTCCCGTAAGCACTCGGTTTTTACATAAAAATCAGAACCTGCAAACCGGGAAGAGACTTGTCGAGGTGAAGAAGTAAAGCATGAATCGCTTCATCTCCAACGCACGTGAACATCTAGAAAATTCCACGTCGGAGAGTTTCTCGTTGTTCCCGATAATAACGTTGCGCAGCCCACGTGAGACGGCTTCTCGGCATTTCTGGAGAGGTTTTGAATGGGCCATTATCGGGCCTTCAGCGTGACACCGAGAGCTGCGTCTCGTAGCCCTTCCAAGCGAGCACTCCATTGTTTCCTATTGTTGTTTCTGTGAATATCCACGTGCTAGACATCGGTACTTTTGAAGCTTGTTTCCGGAAACGTCCACTTACGTTCCGGCCAATCAGCGATCGTGATTACATCCGAAAGTTGCTCTCGGGTCAACTGGGCAAGGCTCGCCAGCGCCTGGCTCCGTTCATATTCCTCGTGTGGCGCGCATTTCGGTATCACTGCTGTTTTGCGACAGTTTCCTCATTTATTGTCATTGAAGCGATTTACCCATCGGCGCATCTGGATTATTAGCGACAGTGAAACGTTGGGGTGGGTGCAATGCCCTACGTTAGGAAGCACAATTTAAGAGGATGCACTATATTTCAATTTTGTTCTTGTTTAGAACCGTGTCCGTGATCTAACTAAAAAACGCCACCACAAAAAAGTGAAAAAAAAAACCAACAAAAAAAAACATGCTGGGTTTTGGAGGAACATCGGCTGAAACGGTGGCAAACACGTCGAGAGAAAAAAAAAAATAAAGGTCGTAATATTTTTCGGGCAAGCATTTAGACCCCAAACAAGTTGTGCCTTGGCAGTACCCCAATACCTGCCACTACCGGCCTCGCCGCTGCTCAATTAAAAAATTGACTGCAAGGTTAGATTCAGTTCTGCTCTCCCTTCAATTAGCCACTCACTAGATACCGGGTATCGAATCGACTGTGCGAATATGCAAAGGCCACCAGTAAAACTTTTGCACGTCCAGGCTCTGTACCATGAGAACAAAACTCACAAAAAAGCATAAGGTGATTCGATCAAAATTGCTAGGAATGCTCGGGGACAGATCTGAATAGATGGTGTTTAGCGAGAAAGATGTATTTCTAATATCAAGAGCCGATTTACGCCCACATTTCTTTTACGTTGTTTAATGTTTCTGATATACGTTATTGTAATAATGTTTTTATACGCAAAATTGTTCTGCGAAAGCTTTCAAAAATTTCTAAAAATATGCTGTTCGAAATAAAAAGAAACCCTTTGCGGGAACAAAGCACCAGCCCTGGCGGACCAAGGATCGCAAAAACACACTAATTAGCAAAATAATGAGCTAAACTATGCTAATTCATTATTTGATCGGGGAAAACAAACTTCTGGTTCCATTGAGAAACTTGATAAGCATAATCGAAAACCACTTAATAAAACCTTTAGAAAGATATAAGGCAGGGGCAACATTATACGGCGTTTCGTAAAAATGCTCAATTTCGACGATTTCCTTGGTTTCGGTTTCTTATTGGAGCGCATTTCTGCGCCCGCGGGCCCGCTCCCCAGTGGCCGAGACGCGCAACACACGTGCACTTCCTTCCATCCTACGAGGGATGCGAGTCGGGGACTTCGCGCCGCGACCAGCGGGGAGCAGGGCCGCGGGCTCCAAGATCCACTCCGATGAGAAACCGAAACCTAGCAACGCGTCCAAACTGAGTTTTTTTTTTTTCTCGTTTTTTTTCTCTTTTCAAAACGCCGTAAAATACAGTTCCTGCCTTATTTATACCTGCCTAAAAAAAGTTGATTCCGTCGTTAGGGTGATGCTTCGCATGTTTCTCAATATAACCGTATATTTGTTTTCACTAATTAAAAAAATGAATTAGTACATTTTAGTTAATTTTCTCGCTAATCAAATGATTTTGCAATCCTTGGCGTCCGCCAAGGCCGGTAGTTTGTTCCCGCAAATAGTTTCTTTTTATCGCGAACCGCATATTTTTCGGGATTTTCGAAATCTTCCGCAGAAACGTCGTGTATATATAACCTGCCGCATTTGGTCCGTTTTCGTAACGTCCTCCACGTTTCATCCTAAAAAAAAGAACGCATTAAATTGACGAATTTTGAGGTGTCGGTGTCATGGCTTGGTCACCGCATATCACCGAAGAAGCTTCTTCAAGTCCGCCCCCTCCCCCCTAACTCCCCTGCGCGAACGGACTCGCATCCACAAGCACACGTGCTTTGTGGTCCAGCGGTTTGGCTAACGGTCCCTGGAATACGTCCGTTATGCTCTTGAAACATGCAGCGAAGGTCAGGGGCCACCGTTGGACTGTCCGGAAGTGGCCGGAGGCGCTGAGCAATAAAACACCGAACTGCCCCTTTCTGTCAAAGCGCGGCTTCTACGCCCTTTCCCGAACCGTGGGAGAGTGCACTCGGGGTGATTGCCCCTCACTCCATACTATGCGACATTTTTGTTAAACTTTATTAGCTACCGTTTACAATTATTCCTTAAAATTAATGCGTTTTTTGTTTTTCTTTTTGCGCAATGGCAGTCGCAGGACAAATTCGAGAAAAACAAACAGCGTTTACCCCTTCAACCCACAGTCAGAACAAGAGGCCACCTGATCTGGTGTTAATTAAATGCCGCCAGTGTTTCACATATCGCGCAGCTTGATGAAAAAAATCCCGAGGAATCGCATTGTTGCTGTTGCCCCCGCAGCCTCGTCATCGAGTTTTGCAAAGGAGAAACTGAAAGAAAACGTCCGTTTTTAGCCTTCCAATTCCAGCGCAACGAAAACACTTCTTGGTCAGCAGCGTTGCGTTCGATTTTTCTTGGGTCCCATTAGTGCCAGTATGAGTGTGTAAAGCGAGAAACATTCCTACCCAATATCCTCGCACGGCCTCTTTAAAGGGTGCTGCAGCGCACGTGACAAAGCGTCGGAGCCAAGCCAGGGCTGAGAACGTACCAGGTGCCATTCGGTCGTAGTACGAACGGGATCGAAAAGGCCCAAAGGCGAAAGGAAACGGTTTGAATGTTTGGAGAGGGTTCAATTGAGAGGGCCCGAACAGTTATGATGCGAAATAAAAAAGGGGCGAAATGCGAACGAGTCGTTTTGAGATACACTCTGCAGTGTACGTCTGGAAAAATAAAGATTTGAATTTGAAAAATGCTGCTGTGCAACCGGTGTTCGAGTGACCGCGGCACCAGTGTTGGCAGTAACGCGTTTCAAGTGACGGCACACTTGTTTTGGTAACGTACCAACGTACTTGCATACATTTTCAAAGCAGTAACGGATATCGTACTTACGTTACTTATTTCAATTAACGGGTAACATAGTTGCGTTACTCGCGACGTCTTTCCAAGAATTTAGAAAAATTACATTTAGTAATTTTTTTCCGCGGGTGTCGGCTTCAAGTCATACGAATACTTGCTCTTTTCGCGTTCTTCTTCGCACTTTTCCTCGCGAGTATTGAGGTGGAACCCTAAACAGATAAGGCAATTATGTTAAGTTTCTTCTTAAACATAATGTTTCTTGAAATATGGCGATTATACATACTAGTTACGTGGAAACAGTAAAACGTTTTAATTCACAAACAAAACGTTACGCAAAAGTGACGTGCGTTACCTTTTGCCAGTAACGGTAACGCGTTCCTTCTATTTTGAGGTAATGTAGACGGTAACACGTCCTCTTTTTTTGGAAGCAACGGGTAACGCATTTCGTTACTTTTTGTACGGTACCGTCCAAAACAGTGCCGGCAGCTAACAGGGTAATAAACCAACCATTGAAGCGACTCCTTCGTTTGTAGATTTCTCATAAGGTTGCATAGGTATGTGCGAATTCGACCTGCATTATGCCTTTATATTTTTCTTTCCCTCCCTTGACCGCTTGCATTGTTCCATTCTCGCAACATACGACTATTTATAAGCTCAAAAAGTTGGATAAGTATTTTATTCTTCACGAGTAAAAGAGACATAAGCGAACTTCGTGAAGTCGCTCGTTTTCTAGGAATGTATCGTACTGAATCGGAACCATTCCATCGTTCGATGAATTAGATAAAGGACAATCAACAACGTAGCGGCGAACATGTTTTAGTGTAAACTGAAAGAACGCTAAGAAATGCAAAATTCCTTCGCAACCTTCGTGTATACGAAGCGTTAAGTCCCGAACGAGATTGCGTTTGCGCAGGATGGGGAGACAAATAAGTGCTGCGTCTCAACTCGTTTAGGGTTCGCGACAGACATTGGCACAAACGTTTTGAGAAAGCGGTAAAAAAAAAGAAAAAAGGAAGCACACAATGTCGGGCTCCCTTGCGAAACTTGCACTCGCCGTTCCGCGCTCTAAGGCGCGTAACAGAAACATTTTCACGCATCAACGCCGTCTCGTCCCTTTTCTTTTGCTCGACGCCTTCTCGAAGCATCAAAATCGACGACGAGAAATCCCAGCCAGGGTCGCCTTCCAGAAAGCGGCGTGGCGCAACACGACGCAGCGCACACCAAATAGCCCGAGTCTCAAACTGCGCGAATTTTATTTTTTTTCGCCACACATTTTTTTTTTTTTTTTCGCTAGAATCGAAGTTGGGAAACTATTTGCAGGAGACGGAACGAACACCGCGAGGAAATAGCAGGCCCGGGTCTCACCTACACACCGTCCCTCCTGGAGACGACGGGGCGAAATTGAGACCGTCTCTGAAAGGGGGCCCCTTTCAAAAGGGTACTCAGAGCCAGGGTTGGGAGGATAGCCGCAGCTGGCTCGGTCCGCGTCAAAGCAGGGGCCCGCGGTCTCGATCTCGGACGCACGCACTACGGACGCACACTAGGAGACGGAGGAGGGGGGCACCGCCGCGTGCGCCCATTCACTCGACGTTCGCTTTCATCGCCAGATCAGCAGCCCGAATCCCCGAGGAAGCGCCGGCAAAGCAGCCGGTCGCGGTTCGGGCTTCGAGGGCCGAAGGTTCGGAGAAAAGCGGAAAAGTGGAAGCTGGGAGAAAAGGAGACTCGAAGACGTCGTCGCCGCCTCCACTCGGACTGTGTGCTTTCGTTTCAATTCGGAGAGAGCCCGCAGGCTTCGCTCCGGGAAGTTTGGACATTCCGCTTTCTTCGAAGTAACCCTGTTTCGGGAAAATGTGGCGGGCCTCGCTGGCCGAGTCTGTTCACCCATTGCAGCTCGGAGCGCGTGTAGTGGAGCCTTGCGCTGCAGAACCTAGGGGTTGAATCCCCACCCGTTTCGATCTGGATGAGCATCGTATACCGACGTCACTACTGCGTGGTGCACCTTAAACACCCCAGGTTAGCAGTGATACTGTACTCGCTAAATTTATCATCTACACTGCACACCAGACGCCCGTTGGGGTTGGATAACTTCCGCCTGTCGGCACATACACGCGACACGATTTAAGATGCGACAAAGATGTGTCTTAAACGAGAATGCAGTGAGCCCGTTTGTAGCGAATTAGGCGTAACTTAGTCGAGGGTTCAACGATAAGTCGAGTGATTATCGAGGTAAGTGGGCGCCATCTTGGAAGTGGTGTTTTAAAATGCAAAGCGGTGACGCCGATGTTACCTCGATATTTTTTCTACCTATTTCTCAACGTTCGACTAAGTTGCGCCTAGTTCGTTATAATTAGGCTCACTGTATTTTTTTTTTTCGTACTCCCCATCTTTTTTCCCCCCCTCTCTTCCATGCCATGTAACAGATTCCACACGACTGTATGTGTGGGTATTGAATTTGAACTTGACGCACTCACCGTTCCTAGAAACATCAAATCCAAGCTTCAGGCACACGTAATCCTCCGTATCTCCCGGTCCAAGTCGAGGCTTGACTCTGCAACATAAAAAACGACGAAAAAAAATTTAGAAAAACAGTTCTCACTTTTGGAATACGGAGACAAGCGAGCGTTCCTTGAACACATTCCCCTTTATGCTCGTTGGCAATTTACCTCTGAAAATAAACCCGAGGTGTTGCGCGCGCATTTTTATTTAATTTCAGTTAGTGTACGTCTTTATAGAATACATCCTCGCAGGCTACGACCGCGTTGTCAAGCTACTTCTTTCTACGGGACTTGTGCACATGCAGGCTGGATCGAAGTAGACACGGGGATTTTCGTCCGTTCCGCAAAGAGGGGGAAAGGTGGTGTAGAGCCATTGCCTGCGTTTTTGATAGTTTTAGACGATCCGAATATTGTTGTGCGGCTTGCTGCTAGCCATTCCTAAACCCATCACCTTGGTACTGAAATACTACAAAAAGGTTTTACGCGACGTTGCCTCTGGATGACATCTTTAACAGAAAAAGATAGTTTTTATGTGGCCTTTCGGAAGAAGTGAACAGCCCGCGTGTACAGCTTTGACAGTGCCCAAGGAGCGCACGGGCCTTGAGTACACCAAGACGTCGCCTGGTGCGTGCGCAAACGCTTCATGACAATAGAGATGATTATTATCATGATCATCGTCGTCGTCATCATCATCATCATCGTCGTCGTTGTCGTTGTGATTATTGTTGTTGAGCGTAATACCATTCAGGCTGTAGTGAGTAGCGAGTGTTCACAGGCGTCTACGCACCAATCATGGACGGCCACGTAGCTACGAGGGGCGCGATTGATAATGAACTCACGATTTATAGGAGCTTCGGCGGTTCGTAAATCATTTCAATGCTTTTCATATACACGAATCGGTCGAGTAAATTGTTCACGTACATTGTGGCGACTGTAAAAGAGGGGCAATTTCCCAGAAACAATGGCGCAGCCTCTCAAGTCCACGAACATCTCGCTATTTTTACTCGCAGTTACAACAAACAAAACAATCGTCGCAACGAAAAAACAACAACAAAACGATGATTAAATCTTTGGATTATAAGTTCTCAAACGGGTTCCTCGGCCATTAGTGGAGAGAAATAGGTGTTTCTCGAAATTTTAAGACTCCCTGGCATGGATAAATTATATGACGTACGGGCATCAAAATGATAGCCTATATAGTTACCGCCTTACTCTATATCGGTAGAGCAGAACTGTACGTAACCCGTTACAGGTAACGAGTTACTTTACTTTGCCATATTTTTTTCGGTAACAAAGTAACGACTTGGTTACTTTTCAGGAGAAGCAACGAAATTTGAATCCTCTTTATTTTTGAATGAAGGAATGAGTAGAGGTATTCAGTTACTTGTAGAGAAGACAAGACAAGCACACAACCTAGTTCTCACCCCATCTAACACCTGTAATTTTCACAGCGAGAAAACGCTAGATAGTAACCACAGTTATTTCTAGATGAACGCGTTAAAAACCGAGTAATTATTAACGACGAGAAATACTGGAAGCGGCTACTGCTTCATTAAAAAACCCATTCAGGGTAACGGTATAAAAAAGCGTTACTTCCAAGCTTCCTTTTGAATCGCAGTGCAGCTAACGTACACATATTTACTTTTTGAGTAACCCGACACCCGATACCCCGCCGACGCCTTTGCGCCTGCATCGTATCGTCATCGGGTATATTGTTATCGGAGGTATCAAAACAATTGACTAAAGCTCTCTTATAGTAACGAGTAATGGTATTTATTAGTTTCTTCATTTCAGTAAGGTGCACATGTCTGCGGTCGAGAAGGAGAGATCCAACGTCCTTCGCCAAAGTCGAGCGTGCCGCTAACTTTAGCAGCGGTCAGCTCAGCCGGGGTCAAGGAGGCTCCGGGCAGAGTTCCGAGCCCGGGGTCCCCGAAATTAGCCCCAATCTGCCGGCGGCACTCTGCCATTACGGGGCCGGCTATCGGCCGGCCGACGAAAGATGCCCCGCCGCGCAGGGATGGGGCGAGCGCGGGCCTCCCGGTCGATAGGTGCTGCGGGTTCCGGCTCGAGCAATTGGCCCCCAAATAGTGATGGCCCGTCCTCACTTAGCCACGGGGCCCGGATACACTTTCTTCCGTTTAGTTAAGCACACAAAGAGGCTCCGGCCGAGGGGCGCCCCAGAGACTCGGAGGCTTTCTCGTTTCGTCGCTCCTTCCTCACAGCGCCGAGAAGATACAAAGGAAGGAACGCCGCGCTCGCTCCTTCCAACTCCACTACAGCGTCAAAATAAGCGAGAAACAAAGCCTGCGCTGTTAAAATAGCAAGGAGCTCATAAGGAGCATTCCGAAAAATTAAGTAATGGCGGACCTTTCTCTGCTGAATTAGGCACAAACACGCTGCCTACAAGGGAGCCCGCGTTTGCCCACCCCGGTTGTGGGCAGTGCCCGGAAATCAATTAATATGGCAATTTAGGCCAGTTGCTTCGTGACCCTAGATAGGCGCCGAAAAAACAGAAGAAGAGACGTAAACAGTGGCAGGGTTTACGTCTCTACTTGTCCTTGTGAATTTTCGGCGCCTATCCACAAACGCGGAAATCAAATTCGCATGAAACAAGGTGTCCGGGCATGCGCAGTACAGATTCGCTCTTAGAAATGTCAAAAAGCCCACTTGCCCTCAAGATAAGAAAAACCCTGTTTGCGAGGAACAAACAGTAAATGTCGACTAACTTTAAGATTAAAACGCATTCAGTGCTGTGGCAACGAGCATAGACTGAACACATGAGATGCCACGCTTCAACAGACGCGTAATTTTAGACCACAATATTTGCTTCAGGAACCATGACCCACTGCTCTGCGGCGAAGCAGACGCACAATCATTTGTTATTTAGTAAACGCGCGTCCCTTAGCCTCTAGGCGTCATTACTTTTTCCGCGAGTGAACTCAAGCCTCTCGGGATAGATTCCTACATTTCCCCGAGCGTATGCTGCCCCACCATTCACACCGAAAACCAAATATTGATCTTCATCACTGTCGTGGCGTTGCCGAAAAAAAAGAGACAAAATATGTCACAGGCAAATAAAAGGAACGCGTTACAAACCTACGTTACTTCTAAATAAAAGAAACGCGTTACCAACTCCGTTATTTCGAAATAAAAGGAACGCGTTACCGTTACCGAAAAAAAGTAACGCACGTTACAGTTGCGCTACTTTTTATTTGCGAATAAAAACGTTTTACCGTTGCATGCATAGGCGCCATCATTCGAGAAACATTAGGACCGTAATTTGCATTCCCAGGGCATCGCTCCGTACTCTATACGCCCAGAACTTTTTTTCGAGAAAGTGCACGTTTCGTCATTCCCGACGCATAATAGCAGCGAGCGCGTATTGCCGCAACCTGGCAGCCACCTCTCCGCCGCTGCAGGTGCACCGACGACGAAGCATCGTTAGCGACCCGATGGCGTCACCGCGTGGGGGCGTTCCGGCGTCGTGCAACGCCCGACCGCGGGGGATGCTGATGAGTGGGGCAGCATCCGTTCCTAAGCTCGCAGCTGTCCTTGGCGTTACCGAAAAAAGTAACGAAAGACGCTACCCGTTGCTTGTAAAATAAAAGGAACGCGTTACCGCCCCACGTTACCTCAAAATAAAAGGAACGCGTTACGGTTACCGATAAAGCACGTTACTTTTGTGTTAATTTGTATTAGAGAGTTTTAGCAAACCGTTGCCGTGTTCCGCGTACCACACTAACCGCTCATTCACACTGGAAGCGGATCCGCGTTCGCAAAGCGGTTGCGAACGCGGTTGTATAAAGATCCAGTACAATTGCACGCGCACTTGATGTCATGGAGTGCGCGTGCAATTGCACTGAATCTTTCTACAACCGCGTTCGCAACCGCTTTGCGACCGCGGATCCGCTTCCAGTGTGAATGAGCGGTAACGGAGCATTTCAAGCATGCTTTTAAGCGCGCGCCCGGGTGATACCGTGAGCACGGGGCGCGCGCTCAAAAGCATGCTTCAAAGGCTCCGGTAGTGCGGTACGCGGAACACGGTGACGGTTTGCTAAAAGTCAGTTTTTATGAATTAAAGTCTTTTACTGTTTTGACGTTACCGGTATATATAAGCGTCGTATCTTAAGAAACACAATGTCCATGCAGAAATTTGATTACTTTTGATTAAGTTGTTGCTGCGATGTGACAGGGTTGTCGGACAACACGGGGAACGAGCAACAAGTTGCGCGACTGTTGGACAACATGTTGGGCTGCTGTTGCTGTCGTGTTGCAAGTATGGCCTACAATATGTAAAAAAAAAGTTAAAAGAAAAAAAAAATGACTGGACAATACATTTGAAGAATCAAGAGAATCAGAACTAGAATAGACAACTGTAAAGTTATTATGAACCGGGTAAAAGTAAAGAAAATTCATGCGTTTATGTTTCTTTTTTTGTTTTCTTTCTTTGGAAAACTGCACGTCGTTGATGGTAGACACATTACCATACCCTACCCATAAAACAGAAAATAGAGAATGGTCACTCAGCGAACAGATTATGGTTTTCAAATGCTATAGATTTCACACTAACGCATTTATTAAACAATCTCCGTATAAATAGTGTGGATCGAGACCGGCTTAACCTTTAAAAACTTAACGTTGTATTTTTGTACATGACTTCTGCAATGTTTACAATGTCGTTTTAGGTTCTTTGAGTTTTTCTATGCGCATGGCTCATTGTTCCATTTTTTAACCTTATTTTGTTCTAGTGTTTTTTTTGTTTTTGTTTTTTCTTTAATGTGTTCTTTATCCGTTTGCTGCGGACCATTGTAGGGGCCCGAGGACTTGACAAACTGTACATTACAGACTTTTGCCCTGGGATTCCGATCATAACTGATGAAAATAAAGTTATTATTATTATTATTATTATTATTATTATTATTATTATTATTATTATTATTATTATTATTATTATTATTTATGGGCTTTTTGTGGCTTTCATCAAGCAGTGGTGATACACGATTGCACGCCAGTCAAGAGTGCGACGGCCGTGTATCCCAACTGCGTGATGTACGTTGAAGGTGAACCGATGTCGTCAGAGCTTAAAACAGACCCAACTCTAACTTTATAATTACGAAACTATTTTTATTTGCCTTCTCTTTACACGATCACAACAAAAAAGAGCAGATGAATTCAAGTCAACCCCCCCCACAGACGCATCAACGATTCGCTTCTGTATCAAATAATGTTCTTTCTTCTCATGTCTTCTCCAAGCAAGTTGCTAAAATAACGACTCAAGTTGAAGCGACCCGTAACTGCACCTGTAAGCGCATCGCTGTATCGTGGTGTTTAAAATGTTACGTTCAAATGGTTTCTCTGCGTTCAGAGCGATCAAAACGAGTGCAACAACCGAGTCACCCTGACAGGTTTTCGCCGCCTGCAACGTGACAACTAGCGCAAGTATTCGTGAAAAAACCACGAGTCACGGTTGTCCCGAAGTCGCCGACGTTGTGGTCATTGTGTTTTGCTCTTGGGCGCCACTGACGCAAAGGCGTGAACCAACCTTTAAAGGCTGCGTTCCTACTAGGCACTTTTATGGCCTACAAAGCGAAGTATCCTCATGCGGGGTCCTCTGCTTTGTAATATAGGAAAAAAAAAAAAAGCAATTTTTTTGTTAAATCGTTCATTTGTCATGGTTCGGTTTGTCGCCATATATATATAATTCTAATGCTGGCAAATTCATCCAGAAAGGAAACAAAATATATATATATATATATATATATATATATATATATATATATGTTTCCTTTCTGATTGAATTTGCCAGCATTAGAATTACTGGTCACGCGATTCATGTGAAACGCTACAAGCTTCGAGCGACAGCGACTGTAATCCAAAATTCAGAAAGCAGCTCGTCGGATCGATCATCGAGGGCAGGCGGGTTGAGCACAACCGAACCCTAGTGTATGCACATATCCTGATGGCTATCGTCATGTAAAAGGACGGAGAAATACTGTGCACGGTCTTTGAGAGAGTTCGCTTCTCTTTATAAAATCGCGTTATATTAGTAAAAAAGCAAATCAGGTGTTTTTCTTTTTTTGCTTCTTCCCAGTTGCAATGTGAATTGAATTTTGTATTACGCTACACAAACCACAAGCGTTCATGACTTCAAACGAAGCTGATCAGTTGGGTATTATACGTGCTGTTGCCGGGTTGAAATGTTGACGGTTTCCAGGTGATAACTACTGCTCAATTTAATAATGAAAAGAAAAAAAAAAGCTTCCGGTTTACCGTTTGATTTGTCCTCATATCCTTCGAACAGCGAGCAAACAATATGTCTCGTATTCATGGATTCGATTTCCCGCTGAATGCAAAACTCGCGCAACAAAGCATCGACCTTTTGAAATAGAGGTGAAAAAAAGAAGCGTAATGTATCTCGCCACACTCTTAAAATAACTCTAATACCTTCGATGTTTCAATTCTTGCAAACAAATACCGCCTGCACCCTTTAATCACTCCTGTAAAAAATAAAAATATTTTTAACGTAGAAAGATATTTATGGCGAGAAAATATATATTGCAATAAAGCGGAGAAAGAAACACGAGAAAAAATATTTAAAAGACCAAATCACACACGCACACACATACACAAACACACACACACACACACACACAAAAAATGCTATGAAGGGATTTACATGGTCAATACCCGATGCTGGAATTACTGGGGGGAGAACGGACATAGAAATTCACGTGTTCGTGCAGTTTCGTAACCCGTGGCTCGAGTACTGCTCCCCCAGCTCACTGGCGTCCTCCCACTCTATGCGGGCAGAGGCCGAGGGAGAGGAGGACATCAGAGCGGGAACGCCAGAAAGCCGAGTTCTGACTGGAAGGCTCCGTGGGGTAGACCCAAGGATGGATGGATGGAGGGATGTTACTGGCTTGCCCTTTGTAGCGGGAGGCAGCTTGCGCCACCTGGCCTAAGTCTAAGCAAAGCTAGCTGGCTTTGTCTAGACCCACTGCTCGAACGCAAACGCCGAAAGCCCGACGCCAGCATTCGGGGTTAAACGCGTTCGAAGACTGAGTAGAGGGAAAGGCTTTGGGTCTACCCACTCATCGGTCCAATCGGAGTTCGGCTCGTCTCCGCGCTTTCTCGTTGCCTCCTCTCTCGCTGTAACAGCGGGCTTAGGGTTTACGCGTGGATTGTTGTCGAAAACAAGAAAACATATCTAGGCCTGTATTTCCATCTCTCCGACCTTCATCCCGAATGACGACCCTCGAAACGTGTCCTGGAACGTTCATACGCAACCCGCGTCCGTCGTCCACAGGAAACGCCGAGTGTCGAGATGGACCGCGCGCCACAAATCGTCGAGCCAGCATTAGCAATACCGTCACCGCAGCGACGACAACGACAGCGAGTCCGCGATGAGGCCGCCGTGGCGACCTTGGTCCGACCGCGTAATGAGCGGGACCTTTTCAGCTCCGCAGTGTCGACTTCCCGCGGCGGCAGGAAGAAGGACCGGGCCTCGGCCCGAGACGCGCTCGAGTGGCGCGCCCGGGACGGCCCCGGGAATATCAACCGCAGACGTCGTTAGCGACCGTCTTTCAATTGCACGTCTCCGTCGGCCACAGCGTCTCGACTCCTGCGAGGGCCAGGTACAGGACGCCGTGCCCCATTGTCCGTGCTTCGAGGGGGAAGAGCGCCGCCCTGCCGCCGTCATTACTCGGGGGGGCCTCTGTCATTAGACGCGTCCCTTCCTCTACGCGAGGCAGCAGCAACAGCAGAGCTTCGGGATGCGAGCAGGCTGCACGGGGAAACGAGCCCTCGCCGACAGTGGAGTGCGAGCTACGCGTTTGCCGAACCCTGCCATCCCGTGACCACGCCGCCCGGCTTGTACTCACACGACCGATGCCTCTATCATCTTCGGGATAGAGGGCGGATGGAGGGTGCCGATTGAAACCCCCCCATATTACCAGTCCCAGACTCTGACTTTCTACGGTGCCCTCGCGATGTATTCGCGCGTTTGTTTTATTTTCCCCAGCCGCAGGTCGACGTCCATCTCGTCCACATCGCGTAACGGTCTAGACGTACCGCGGTACTAGTAAGATGGAGGCATCGCGGCTTCATTTCCGCAACGGGTAACCGCGCTTGAACCGCTGTTCGGATGACCAAAGGTACGTCTCACACGGGCGAGAACGGGACAGTCACGTGGTTTGAGGACCGACACTCGATTCGTCAGGACGCACGTAAGTTCCTCGGCATTGTCAGCTGAGGCTTTGGGCGGAGTTCACGCCGTCGCCTGAGAGGGACAGGCCCCAGTGGTCTCGAGCAATCGTCCCCGGCAATCGGCGGCGTCTGAGCCCCCCGGGCAACAGCGGGGACGCGAGAAACGCGCTCTCCTGATGGTTTTATTTTCCGAGTTTCGGGAAGGGGGGCCCGAGAAGGAAAGATTGCCGGTTGCGTGTGCGCGCCAGTTCGACTCGGGTCGTTTGATTCGGGCTCTTTCCGGCTCTGGGAACGGATCTGCCTCCTCGGGAGAGTATCACACGCCCGTTGTTTCGGACGTCGAGAGAAATGTTCTTCCGTTTGTTTGTGTTAGAGATTTCTTTGGTAACGCGGAAAGGGAAGCTACCGTTGCGGTTATAGGAAATAACACGCTCGTTTGCACTTCCAAGGAGACTGAAAAGAAGAGAGATGAAAGCGGGGGTGTTTCCTCTCCGCTGATAGATTCTGCATTGTTCGATATGCAAATTCGAAAGCCTCTCCGATGAACGTGCGTCCGTGGAGGGAAAACTATGCAAATAATCCCGACGCATGTTTTCGCGTCGTCGTGTATCGTATATACGCAAACACGCAGATACATAAAACATAATATCGCGATAGAACGAAAAGCCTCAAAACTTCGCTCAGGAAGCCCAAACTCGTATTTAGGTCGTCGTCCCTATCGTAGTCATTTTCTCCCCAATGCCGACAAATAACTTTCGGTCCCGGAAGCCGCGTGTAAAAAGGCACGCCCTAAAAGCCACGGACGTTATCTCCAAACGTTTCACTACCAAAATTAGTCGTGGAAACAGAGTCCCCACGCGACACCATTATCGATCCAACTTTAAAATCTGTCCCAGCGACCGCGTTTAAAAAGGGCGACGAAGCGGAAACGAGACGCTCGTTTCCGCTGCCGCTCTCGCTCGGATCGCGCGCTCGCACCTACGATACCACGCCGCAGTTGTGTAACACGCCGGGCTTCAAGATGGCCACTTCCGCTTCGGAGCTTGTGGGCTGTTTCAAAGGCGGCCGACGCAGCTTCCGACGCCGCTGTTAACGGAACTTCGCGCGGGAAAACAGCGCTTGTTTTTGCGCGGGTTTCATGTAAGAGCCAAAAACATGTCAGCGCGGTTCGAAAGCCCCAAAACAACGCGTCAACTTCCCGCGAAAATCGCTCGCTTCCTGAGATGGCTCTTTTCGAAGCGACCACCTCCTGATAAGACTGGGTACCTCCGTAAAGTTTGAACGCTCGCACAGCCGCAGTGAGTGACCACTGCTACAGCCTGAAACCAGGTCATTATGACGTCACTTCCGTTCGGCACTGCCGCGTACATGTACGATGTGATTGGATACTTCCAGGAAACCGCTAAGCGGACGTTCGATCCATTAACTGTTCGTTTGACTTTCGGACACCGCACGGCGTCCGTCTTCAACACTGCGCGTGCGTGATCGTGACATCTCGTCAACACTGCTCGGGTTCCTGTGCGTAGAACAGATTACAAATGGCCTTGTTTCACCAGGCCGACGAAAGAGCAACCCTGCTTGAATTTCTTGTGTTTTCCTCGCTAACTACTGGATGTTTGCTCAAAATTAAAAACTTAATTATATTGTTACATTAAATTTTTTCTTCAGAAAAACATTTTTGTTTTTTAGTCCTTTCACAAATGAAAGAAACTTGAAGCAGGCTCCGTCAGCTAATTCGAAAGTCGTTAGATTTTAAAATCCCAAATCGGAAGGTAGAAAATGCTTCACGAGTTACTCAGGATCGTTCTAAGGGCGGTGTTTCCTTCAGTTCGGCGGCCGCCCGCGTCCGCGTCCCACTCACCGCCGTCAGGACCCAGAGGGAAGGCGCAGATCGAAGTGCGGACATTAGCGAGGGTTGCCCGCTGTTTGTCCGTCGTTGGCCGGCACGACCAGCGCCCATTGTTTGGGCGCGGTTTAAAGAGCGCCGGCTTCCTCGCCATCGGCGGCCCTCCAAAGCGGGCTCGATAGCTCCGGCCTATAAGGCTGTGCTGTCCGTGCAGCCGATACAATGGCGCCGCTCTCGTTTCCCGGAGGAAAAGCGAATTCCCCACCGCGATAACGACTCTGGCGACGGGGCACTTGCCGTTGATCCAACCACTGTTGCTTTCCAGAATGCCGAAACGGGGAGGGCGGCGATCCAAACAGCGGTGCATCGAAACTAAAAGCTTCTTTCGTCGGTCCGCCGTTCTCTCGACAGCGAAGACTACGGCACGAGGCTTTGAAACGGGCTTTGAAAGAATTTGCACTCGCGCACATACGTGACACGGTTTGTCAAACGGCGACGTTTTTGTGGACCCAAAATACGACTTCCAAACAGAAAAAAGCAATATTTATATTAGCGTGCCCATAACAAATTAGCTCATCCTATTTAATCACTCGGCAGTTTTTTACGCCGTCTGTTTGAGGATTAGGCAAGAAAGGGAAAGCAAACTCTGCCGCCTTATGAAATAATAAAAAAATATATTTTGTTTTAAAGACAATTTTCGCTCGTTCGCTCCTCCAGAACGAGGCCTGTTCCAAGATATATTTTGGTAGTAACCGAGCAAGACCAATGATTCTACGTCAAGTCGAAAACACGAAGATCCTTGCCGCGACGAGCAGCTTTTATAGTAATTAGTTTTTTTTTTTCTTTTTTTTTCTTTTTTATTTTTTTTTTTTTTTTTTCAGAACGTGCGAAGGTGTCCATTCACTCGTAGCCAAGCAAGGATAGAAAAAAAAAATGATAATAGAACAGAAGGGGCGTGTTTTGCAGCGAAGCCGAAGTTATAGACTTTTTGCAGCGGTTGTGCGTGGGCGCCGCCATAACCGACCTTCAGTTTTTGTTTCCTCTTATTCCGTTTACTTCACTTGGACATTACCGCAACAGACCAGGTCTTTGCCATCTTAGATTCTATAATGTCCTTCTCCCCAGCACTGGCCTTTGTGGAGGCTCGTCAACACCCGCCTCAGTGGCTCGACATCTCGGTAAGACAAGAGAAGGTCAGCAATGGCGGCTGTAATCTGGCGCGTGTGTAAAGCGTCTATAGGCTCACCACGTAAAGTACACTCCCTTCTGCTGGTTTTCGCCGAATGGCTCACTCGAAACGAGGATTCATTTAAAGGGGCACTGCAAGGGGACGAAGAAACCGAAATGCTGCTTCGAAGGGCGTGCCTATCAGCGTCAAACACGAGCATTCTGTGACGTCACAGGTCTACGGCGTCGGATAATGACGATATAGAATTCTAGAGGCAGGACTGCACGGGACCCCTTCTGATCCTTTGAAGCGCGTAATTCTCACTAAAGTTTTTGCTTGGAACACCCGTAAATCGGTGGGGCGTTTATATCTTCGTAACCGGTTGTTAATTCCAACAATTAGGAAGATTGCGCATGGTTGTTGCGACCTCTTGTCGTCTCGGTTCTCTATTAGCGATGTGCGCGGCCAAAGGCGTCGCTGTGTTCAGCTTTCCACGATTGGCCAAACCATGGGAATATGAGCATTGTCAGATATTCAACTTTGACGGTGTTAGTTTCGGATCGCGATGGCTCCTAGCTTCTACAGTTCTTTTTAAACACACCATCGAACTCGTCGTCGCACCCGATGGTAAGTAGCCAGAATAACAACTGGTGATGTCACGGCGAGGCAAATCCCAGTCGTGACGTCACGGAGGGAAACCATAAGAGGGCGCCACCGAAACATCTCGGCGCTAATTGGTTCAGACCAATGGCGTCATCAACAATAAAAAATGGGCTCACAGTTCCTAACTTGTTTCACCTAGTGTGCTCAAAATAAATCAGGTTTCATATTTATTATATGTTTAATGTTTTGCTAGAGTCCCACACGCTAGCTCGAGTGAACGCGATGCAAATTAAAAGAAAATGACCAGAAACGTTTTGCAGTGCCCTTTAAGACGCGACTGCAGCCCATCTTCGTGTATTCACAAGTTGTGTACAAGGGCGGAAATTCTGCCAGTGCGTTTGTCTACCGCGAGATAGACTGCGCACTATCGTCTACACAGTCATTAAACGCGAACTTGGACTTTCCTGCTCTCATTATTGTTCATGAGGCGCTGGCAGCGACGTGTGGCCTAATTTTTAAAAATCGACCCCAGTTGGGTGAACAAAGCGAGGACGGTGTCGGCCGAGAACGGTTATTCAGTGATCAGGATGGCGACACGCATAAACACGAGCGTGGGATGTGGGCCGGTTAACGGCCTATTTTGCAACGAGCCAGCGTCTCTTAAAAGGTAATTTCACATTGTTTGTGTCTTTTCTTTTTTTTCAAAACAGCGTGCGCGACGCCATGCATGTTTCATCAATATCATCCAGCGTTGGAAAAGCGGGTGATGACAATGATGTATCACGATTCTAAACATTACATGCGTATGAAGCGGCTCCACCGCTGCACTAAGTGCGTGACTTCTTTTTTTAGTCGGGCCTTGGACCTAAAGGTTCCTCGTATATTATGTGGACACGGACCTCGGCTGCCCCAAGATCAAGAAAACGCTTCACATTTATAGATTCACATAAAACCTGTCCCCAGCTAAAAAAAGAAAAAGTAGAACTTTGGCCAGGTCAACAAAGAAGTTCCTATTTTTATTGCGGTTTCAATTTCTTTTTCCTCGTCGAGCGAATACGCCGGTGAACCGAGACCATGGTCGATGAAGACGGCTCATAAATGCCGAGGATCCCTCCTGGTCAATGATCGATTCGGATCAATCGGAGCGGCCTTTCTCACGAGGCGGCGTGGACGTCGCGGGTGCCGGAAGGAACGACGCCTCTGCGACAAAGGTCTTCCGACACCCCGCGAGGGCATCCCGACGCAGCCGACATAACAACCACCGTTCACCGAGGAAGCCCCGCCACGCTCGACTCGTCATCGCGGCGGCGGTTCGTCCATCGGACCCCGGACGAAACGCGGTCGGACTTCGCAACGCCTGAGAAGAAGCGGCGGCCCTTTGTCGAGCGTGTTGCCTCGCTCTTCCCGCTAGGACAACAAAGGGCGACGGGGGACAGCGGTCCAGGAAGAAAGGCAGAGTGCGGTAGCTCGCGGTGGGCCGCACGAATGCTGCAACCTCCAAGCGCCCGGGGCGGCGACGGCCGCCGCTCCTCCTCGCACGTCCCCGGCGGACGTGATCATCCGTCAGGAGAGCCGATGTTGTCAGTCGCGCGCAAAACGAAGGCTCCTCGGATGACCCGGTCCCTCGCGCGGCAACTGATGGCTGACGCTTCGAGAGAGGCGAGATGAGAAACTAGATTGGCGTCTCGCCTCTTCTCTGCTCCTTGTTGTTGTTGTTTTTGGAGGCCGAGTGGCCGGCGCAGCGCTCGTCGGGAGATGCGACGGACGATGGGCCGCCGAGCGCAAGAGCCGATGTTGTCAAAGCGGCAGATACGCGGCGCTCGAGACACGGGCGGGCTCGAGAGCGCACTCGGCCCCGCTGTTATTAATTTCCGGGGACTGTCAGGATGCGAGGCTCGGCCGGTACTCGTGTTTCCCCCTCGCGGGGGCTTTTAAATTTTTCTCCGAGTGCTCCGCCGCAATCCTGTCAGGGTGACGGTTCCGAAGGCGGGGCGAGGTGCGACGGCGCCGATGCGCTGCTGCGTCCGAGGGGCCACTTTTTTGTTCGAATCTCGCTGCGCTTTCGATGTTTCCATCGCGTCCGATCTTACCCCGGAAGCCTTCAGCAAACCAGCGCGTTTGTGAACGCTTCTCATTTCTGTTACATCTCTGTTTCTCGCTTTGAGCGGCGACTGGGCTGATACGTCCGAGTTTTTGAAGACGCACATGTTGAAAGTCCGTTTACTTACGCTCTCTCGGAAGCTCCTGCATATATACAACCTCGCGACGCCTTGATGACACCAATGAGCTGTATCCACGGGAATCACTTGAATCAATGAGAAGGGTGATCGATGCCGCGCTCCGATGGACAGATCTTTAGGGCAGGACGCCTTTCTGCCACTGAGACGAGAGAATGCCGCCCAGTGACACCAGCTGTGCGTGACGTCAGGAACATGATCCCTCGCGTTCCACGGCACGCCGCCAGCCGAAGTCAGCTCTCCCCGAACTTGGCGCTCACATGACCTGAAGACCAAGTGCGGCCCGCCCTTTGCGGAGGCGCCCCCTCGCGGCTGCAGCCCCCCTAGAGCGTAATGAGTGTGGCACGCCGCGCGTGCACCTCGGGGGCTGCGCGGTCCACTCGCGGCCAGGCCCGAGCCAATGCTACCTAGAAAATAAGTCCTGCGCATTACGTCATCATGAGTGAATCCCGCCCCAAGCGGCAGCACGCTGAAGCTTCACGAGAGCCGCCGCGAAGCGGTAGACGCGTCCGTCTTGGCGTCGCCGCGTGCTGACGTCGCTATCATACTGGTGAGACCATCGTCTGCTGACGCAAGGTACGCTGCCTGGATCCACTTGTGGTGACGTAGGCGCAGGCCTTGTCTTCGGGGTGCTATTGCCCGAGCCGTTCATTCGCCCGGGGCCGAAAAGCCCGCAGCGAGCGGGCGCGGTGCCCGTAGAAAATCGGAGACGCTCACGACCGCGCAGAGCTCAGCGTCTGTCACGACTGCGGTTAGTCGGCGTGTGCGCGCGTGTGTGAGTGCGAGCGCCGAAGGGGTCTTTAAACCGCGTGTACGGCATCACTCGGAGGAAACGCCTCGCAGCTGGGTGTTGGTATGTATAAGTATGCTATACACCGTCTCCGCGAATACATCAAGTCGACAGCTCTACGCGCGGTGCGGACTAAGGCGGCGGGGCAGGAGGACTTGCCGCGGCTTGCCGGCCCCTGCGGGTTCGTGCTGACGCCGCCGCATTCCTATCCGGGTAGCGTGTACGAGTAGTGGTCAAATAAACAAAATATCAAGAAAAGGCACCTCCGTCTGGTCAATGAAATTTCGCTCGAAACATCCTATTAAATCACTGCTGTATTGTGCGAGCCGCGAATCGCGTCTTATGAACTCGCCCGCCCCTGCAGCCTTGGTAGGGATTTGGATTGTCTCGAATAAGGCACTGTTTCGAACAAGCCGGCCCGCCTTCCCCGCGCCCGTTTCTACCGAAGCACACATGTGCACCTTTCGTTAGATGAAAGCAGAGATCGCGCGCAGAATACTTATCGGATCCATCATGGAGCAACTCGGTCCACCCTTAGGAACCATGTGTACGGTAGAGTGTAAGACAACGTTTTGGCGACGGCAGTTTCACACGTTGGGGCTTAAGTGTGAGTGCTTCCGACGAGATAACGCAATGACACCATCTATCGTGCAACCCTGTTCCACGGCCCGAATACAGGCTCTCACAATGCTATAAGCGACAATTTCTCAAAGACATAAAGAGTACATTTCATCTCGCAAATACTGAAAACCGTCGGTCTAGTTCAGGAAATATACGCGTATCAAAGTAGACCAGGGCTAGCAGCGAGTTATCTCGTCGTACGTAGTCACAAGCGTCTGCAACGCACTAGGTCGCACTCAACCGCAAGCATCTCAAGTCAAACCAAACTTGACGTTCGCGTCTGCGTAAGGTCGGTCTGCCTTTGAGGTGCGGCGACACCGGTTTACGCTGCAGACGAGAAATTGGGCCAGTGCAGTACGACGGCGAGCCTGGAGTCTTTAACGCGCATCGTGCAGTAGTGACCAACGACCGCATACCGGTACGATGCATATGCGGATCAAAACGGGCAGAGCTGGGGGACCCAATCCAGGGTCCGTGCATGGGTTCTGCAGCGCAAGCTTTCACTCCATATGCTCCGAGCTGCGGTGCGCTAACACGCTGGGCCAAGGATCTCCCAACGTGTGAACCAGTCTTCACTGGGGATTACGTTGGGACACGAGCGTCTATCACCGGGACATCCGCGCTTGGTGTGCGCATGGCAACCGAATCGAGGGATAGCTTGGCATGCCAACTTAGAAGCACGGAGGTCTCGGTGACTTGCATTCGTATCGCGATCTGGTGTAGTCACACAGAATGGGCCCGAGAACAGGGCAATGAAAGGTGATTTCACGAAACGAGCGCGAAGAACGTTGTTCTGCGCAACGATTGGTGTATACAGGAGCTCTTTATTGCACTTCCCGGAACACTGCGCAGAACTGCTTTGTTTTTGGAAGAACTTGCGCAAGGAGAGTGGATTTCATGAAGCCACACGCTGGTTTCTTCCCCAACGCTGCACAAAACTCGAGGTAGAATATTACTTCCGTGTGCACCCTATACGAGTTTGATCTATACTGGGGAGGCGACTTTCTGAGGCAAATCCAAAGCCGTCCGTCCGCTCGTGCACCTTGACTGCCGATTTAACCTATGCTCGCGCACTCTTCCCTTCTTCTGAAATTCCACAGAACATCGTCCCGAGTATAGCGTGAGACCTTGCAAGACCGCTTCAGGACGCTACTCTTGAAGTCACATTCGGGCAAAGCTAGATGATGCTTCTTGATAAGCAAGTTGCCGACCCACTGATCCACAGGTTTGTATCCCGGCCGAGGTGCCCGCATTCCGATGGAAACTTATTGCGGAGAAGGCGCCGTGGTGACCGAGATTTTGGTTGCACGCCAAAAGATCCCACCCAGGTGGTTGAAATCTTGAGTTCTCCGCTGGGGCATGTCAGACGCCCTTCGTTAATTTGGCACCTAATACACTCGAATTTCGTCGGCGCTTCTTGGACTTGGCAAATGATGGAGAGTTACTCTCGTCTTATTCCGCGACACGGGGGCCCAAGGGGCCTTCGTATTTGCGCGAGGAGGGCGCGCACTCGAGCACGAAGAGTACGCGGCATAACCGCCTCGTTGTGTGCTCTCCGGAGAGGACGAGCAGTGATGGCTTATTGGGTAACACGGGGCCGTTCGGAAGCCTGCGTCCAGGGATGGCTCAGCGGGCGCTCACCGGGCGAGTTGGCGGAACGGGGGAGCCCGATGTGCCACCAGAGCCGCCGCTGCTGCTGACTCTCGGCTCGCTGGACGGCGAACATCGCGAAGCCTCGGCGCCGCGCCCACGTACCGGTACCCAGCGGGAGGGATTCTCCCTCTCGCTGGCTCCCGTCGATGCACGGCTGTTTTCTGCGATACACGTCTTAGAAATTTCCCCGAGTTATTTGCGACCCCATGTACGCGCTCTCCAACTCTCATCATGCAGCCCTGCTGTCACACGTTCTTTTCATTCTTATGAACCGAGACTGAGGGAGAGAGGAGACGAGAGCGATCAAGGACGTCAGAACGTGCAGCTCTGTTTGGAATGATGAGAAGGAGATCGAACACTCACGCATCTAGCGGCACGCTTGAGCCGCGGGGACAACAAAGCAAGTTTTCTGGTTCGATTTTGACCAGAAAAGTCGAAGGTGGCGATTCGAAGGCTGCCCTTCGTGCGATCAAAGCACATGATCAGAGCGAAGCTATCGTGCCAGTGCCAGACGAGGTTCGTTTCTTTGTTATGCTGTGTTTGTAAACACCGAGCTGGGGGGACAACCAAGTAGAGTGCCTTCATACACACGCGCGCTTTTGCTTGACTGGTGGCATCTCAGCCATTTTCCCGCCAAGTCGTGTTTTTGATGCATTTTGAAGCGCGCGCAATCCGGTGTCACTCAGCTCGAGCGCGTAGCTTTGGCTAATGCATAGATGCCGTTTTACCGCCCAAGTCACGCACCGAGTGCGCGAGAGCGTCACGCACTGGCACATTCAGGGCAACAATGGATGTCTTCACCGAGAGACAGGCATGTATGCACCCTAACAACAAGCTCCATTAAACTAAAGCCCCTTCAGGATTTAAAAGTAGCGCAAGGTGCGTCGACGCACGAAGGATGTGCAACGTGCAGCCCTTGGGAAGATCATGGCGGCACAGCGCAGCGCCGAGCTAGATTTCAGACGCCATGAATTTCCCGGAAGTGGCGCGCGGCACGTGCCTCGAGCATTTCTACAACAATGAATGGCGCCACTTTTTCCAGGATAGAGGGGCTTTAGATAAAACCCCCCTACAGTTCGGTCTCCTTCCCAATACTTCGTCTCATCTTAGGACTATTGTTAGCCGCGCGTGATAAAAGCGCGAGCAAGTGTCTTTGGATGCAGCCTCGGCGGTTGCACGAACGCTCGTGCAGCGAGTGCTCAGGTCAAGGCAGTTAGGGCTAACCACTCGAGCAGCCTTTGCAGTCAGTCTATGCTCAGGTGAGACGAAATATAGTGAATAAACCGAGGGTACCTTCATGCGCGCTTTGCTACTCGTCGAACGCGTTCGAATGCGAAAGCCAAACACCGGATGCAGGCGTTCCGCGTTCTAGTCTAACGCGTTCGACGAATGCAGCTTTCGGTTTGCTCACTAATCCTACCAACCAGAGTTCGACGTCTTCACGTCCCCGTGCGCTCTCGTCTCCTCCTTTCCCTCAGTTTCCCGGAGCGTTCGAAAGGCCTTAGAAAGAGCCGATCCCTGCGACGCTCCTTGTACGAAGTGCGGACCTCGCCTGCAAAAACGTTTGTATCGAAAACAGGGCTGGCTTGCTAGAATTAGTTTAAGTCCACATGCAGTCCATGCTTCAAGCGCTAGCATGTGGCCCTGAACAGTGCTTGCACTGCACGAGCGCGCGTGCTTGGCAGGGACGCTGAAAGCCCGGATACACTGTAGCCCGGAGCTCGCGCTTGTAGCATGGCCTTCGTCCGGACTTAAAATGAAACGAAGTATAACTTAGACTGTGTGAAAGAAAGCCTGCCAAGCCTGGGGGGCGCGATCGCTTGAGACTCGGCTTCACGTGCCACACCGCTCGTGCGCTAGCTTCGGCAGTGCTTTCTCACACAAAGAATCGGCTGATACACTGATTCTTGCAAGCCGGCCCTGAGCCCATTCCGGTTCGGGAAGCTACCCGAACCAAGTCTGGATCGGGAAACAAAATATGCTTGACCCGCCTCGAACTTGACCCGTGGGCCGTGCCGGACAGTGCCCAGACTTTCGGCCTGTCCCGTTCCCGTGGAACGCTTTACCACGTTTTGTTACAGTACGGCCACTGCGTACTCAAATTACGAGATTCTAATAGACCGATCTAACCACCCAGTTTGACTAGGCCACCGCTGCCGCAATGCATCGAGGGAACTAGCCTTTTTGCATGGCGACAACCTCACTGAAGCTCTGCGCGCGTAAAGCACGAGAAGGCACGAGCTTTCGCATGCACGGCCGTCTACCTCCTGTGAACTAAAGTTATGGCGGCGACACACATGCGCCGAACACTTAGTGAGATCGGTCTATTCAAAATTGATTAATCGTTTCTTCCAATAATGGGTACTCTTGCACGCGTCGTACATACAACGGGTCGCCATAACACGTCCGAAGACGGTGGAGGCGCTGCATATTTCCGGAAAAGTCTGGAGATCCATATAAAGTGGGATCTGGGCAGAACTATGTGGGATGCATCAGCTAATGGTTATGATAGTAACATTTAAATTCAAAGGTCGCCTCGGTGACTCTTCAAACGAAGTCTAATGATTGCTGTTTCTGAATGATCGAGGGGCAGTATGGCAGCGCGCACCGGAGGACTTCCGAGGGCGTGCGGGGCCATACAGGAGGCCGGTCAGTCGACAGCGGTCGCCCCGGCACCGCTCCGTCAGGTAGTCGAGCGATGCTTTGCCCGGAATCAGAGCGTGCTAAGCGGGCTCCATTGTGGCACTCCGCAATCAAGGGTCGCGCTGGCGGACCACTCGCTTTCCCACTTTCCGCGGCCGTCCATTGTGGCCGCGCCGGAGGGCGGCCGGCCCTCCCGCGGCATTCAGCGCTGCCGGACGCTTTTAAATGCGCGCCTCGACGAACAATTGAATCGGAACCGGCTGCCGGCTTTATGCGCCGGCACAGCTTCGATTCGGGTTCGGAGACAAAATAGTGCCGCTCTGGGAAACGCTTCCGTTGGTCGACGCCGCCGAGAAGAAAGCAGGCCGGCACAAAGTGCTGCTCGCTTAGCGGCTTTCGCGATGAGGCAGCCGCCACACAGGTCGGTAGCGAGGAACCTGATCCCTGTTTCGGGCTGCGGATCAAAAGAGCGCACTGCTGACTCAAAACATCTAATGCTTCCAAAAAAAAAAAAAAAAAAAAAAAAAAACGCACGTCAGGGCTTTTTTCTTTTTTTGTGAAAAACACATCTAGAAAAAAAAAAAAGAAGAAAAAGAAAGCGGCGAGTACCGCTGAGGAATTAATTGGAAGGTCCAACGCCCTTCCCAGAAAATAGTTTCATCTTGAGTGTGGGTTTTCGTTACACGTAGGACACGGTGCACACTATGCCTAGAAGAGAGATAACCAGAGAAATAAAGCGAGCTGAGACAAGGAGATTACGTAATACCCCCGTTTCACGTGCCTTTAAAAGGCGTTAAGAACGAAGTCCTTTAAAGAATCAGGGAAACAGCGCATGCAAATTTGCGCGTGCAGAATTTGTTCTAAAGGTATTTTATGTGCCCGTGAAACAAAGGTTTGAGCCAGTCCCCGCGGCTATCATTCTCCTTATTATAAGGAAAGCGTATTGTCCGGCCGCGCCATAAACGAAAAAGGAGCGGATGGCAAAAAAAAAAAAACATAGCGCCTGGCGCCATACCACTGGAGCAGTCATTGCCCGAAACAGCATTCGCCGTCAAAAAATGTTTTTTGAAAAAAAAAAAAAAAAATAGTGGTTTGGAGAATGGTCCTTGCTATGGCACGTAGCGCCGGGAATTATGGGATATTTCTTTCTCATTCCTTTTTAGTGTCCCCTTTTTGTACATTTCCCAGGCATTTCTAGTATAGAAAAATTAGATCCCGCAGCCAGGAACTCAGCTATGCTTTAGGATAAATATGGTATCTAAAGCAGTAAACAGCCGCGGCGACATTTCATTTTCTTTACCTGCCAGTACCACCTACCTTCACTCTTTTGCACGTTTGGGGCAGTGCGAAAATGGACGCTTATGGCGCCATTCGCCAAGCGAAACTTTACTACTGGAGGCACCATGCATGCAGCGCCATGGTTCGTCGCGTGCCAAACTCGTCGCTACTTGCGTATTTCGTGTTCTTAAACTCGGTCTCTGAAACTTAAGCTTGAGGCCTATGAGAAGTTCAAGCACACGCGAGCGAAAACCGCGTCACCTCGAGCCGCTGAGCGGCGTAACCATAGCAACCGTCGCTGACGCTGGCGTGGCGGCGAAGCGTTTGGCCACGTGTATAGCGTCAGCGGCGGTAGCTATGGTTACGCCGCTCAGCGGCGCGACGCCGACGCTATGTCTGCTCACACGTGTTTCACGCTTTAGACGCACATTTGTCCGCAACAAAAATAAAAAAAAAAAAAACGCGAATAGAGACACTGCCGATCCACTTTCAGACGCCGCTAAGACATGGACTTCACAAGTAAAGGCGCGTTCACACTCTTGCAACCGAGTACGACCGAGAAAGACTTCTTGGGACCGGATGCGCTGAGCGGAGCTGGTCCTAAGAGATCGCAAGAGGCTTAAAAACCGGTTTGGTCTCTCTCGGTCGTACTCGGTTGCAAGAGTGTGAACGGGCCTTAAGCTACGGAACGGCCAAAGAATCTCCTCTACAATATCAGTGGCTCCCCCTATTGACGACTGTTTAAAAGCGGGCTGGCCGTTGAAACCACCGGGAGAAGCGAGGTCGAAGGAATCAAGTGTGCCTTCCCTTTTCAATCTGGCCCGGGACGGCGGACACAATAGCCAGGACCAGACAGTCGGCCGAGAAACAAAGAGGGCGTGGGTGCTAGCGAAGGCGGCTTAGCAGCAGCGTCGGACAGGAAGGCTCGCCGCCGCGAGACAGCTGCGCGAGGGCTCCTGGAGAGGAGGCGGGTGCCAAGCAGAAACCCGAAAAGAGCCTCCACGCCTCCCCCACCCGTCCCGCATTCTCGGGCGGCGGGTTCCCGCGAGAATTAATGCTCGCAACGCCTCTGGACTGAGCAATTTCCAGAGACGCATCCGGAACGAGGCGTGGCGCGGTATCCGTCTCCGCGGCAGCGATGCCCGGCCGCCGCGGGTGCAACGGGGCCACGGGGACGACGCCTGCCTGCGCAGGAGACGCCGGCCTGCGCACACTTACGTGCAGGACTCCCACATGCAGAACAGAAAGACGAGCTCTTCTTTCGATCAACTTGGCCAATGAGAAAGTATCAGTCGGTAGCGAGCTCTAACGCGCTTGTAGTCTCGCTGGCAAAACAGGGGGACGGACGCCTCTTTGTCACTTACACCGAGTCCTTTTTGTTGGGGTATCCAAGATGAACAACAGCACTAACTGATATATTTATAGTGTTATCTATGCATGATAAAGTGGTCCCGAAGTGAAAACAGATGACGTCACGGAAGCCGGCCTGTCATGTTGTCGGATGCCACGATTATGGCGGTTGCTGCTAGAAGTCCCGGCCAAAAGTACGAGCGAACGCGTGTGTCGCTGTCGTTGCCGCGGCGTCCCAACTCCCGGCTGCTGAAGCTCCCGTCGACTGTCGAGCTGGAGAGCGACCTTCAGCTCAAATGGAGCCAGCAACATCTACCACCGCTGCTGAGACACCAGCAGGATCGCAGCCGGCGACATTGTGACACGTCTATGACGTCACCAGGCGGAAATCGAAGGTCCTCCTTTTATGACACGGTAAACACACCGGTCGGAGACGCGTTCCAGGCATCCCACCAATAGCAACGTGCCGAACAAAATACATCGCTTGAACGTTTTTAAGGACGTACAGGGATATTACAAACGATATATATTGTTTTCCTAATCGCCATGGTCCATATGATGCTGTACGCATCATCATCGTCACGCTCCTTTCCCAATGACAAAACTTAGGATGGTTGCCCGACAAAGCAAGAGTGACTGAGAAATACAGCGCCATATTAAGCCGCCTTTAGTTTTATATTTATCCCTTACGTTCATTCGTAGACCCAAATTTAATTGAAAAAAAAAACTTTGTAAGCTGGTTTAGTGACAACTCATACACTTGCCGTGATCAGACTCGTATTTGATGCATTATAAGTAACGCGCCAGCTGTAACGCGTTATTTCTTTCAACGAATCAGTTAAAAGTTTTTTTTTCGTATCAAAGGATCGCTCTTGTTACCTTTTGCGACCAGAAAAGAGTAACGTATCTTAGCCGTTTTTAACGGAGTAAGAGTAACCGTACGTTTATATGACCACATTTATTTATATTCACATGTCTACGTATGGAGCGAGAAAGATACCGTTGAGGACCTTCGGGAGGGGAAGGGGAAATCCGGTCAGCTCGTGATCCTAAAACCTACACGGTCGTGATTTTCCATTCACGAGGAAGCATTAGAGCGGGCATTTTTCAGCCAAAGTTGGCCGATCTGTCACGCCCGACCGAGCCCATATCCTGCCTGGAAGGAACACAAAAGGGCCGAGCGCTGTCGCACGCCACGGGAAGCCGCGCTCGGTCGGCCACGAACAGTGGTCTTTCTTCGTGTCGCCCAAATGAATTTGGTCGGGCTGCATAATGCACCACGCTCACTGTCATGTACGCACGGGTACGAGGCCGGCTCGTTTGAACACCGGAATGATCGATGGCCAGGGAGAGCTGCTCTCGTTTCAGCTCCTTGGGGAGAAAAACAAAGACGTATCTTCGACCCGCTTTCGGACTGGGGACTTTGAGTATCAGTCCATGCGGGTGAAGGGGTAGCTCATAGGATATACACACTGGGCCATTGTTAGCTAGTTTGAAATATATGGTACGTACACAAAGTCGGTTAGCTTAAGGTAGTGGAAACACCTTTTGGGCTTTTTTGCGAGATACAGGATTCTGGAGATGGTCTCTGACCACTCCATAAAGAGTCGATAATGCGTGCCTCTTTAAAACCGATACTTTTGCCAAGACACCTACCCCGTCAATGAGCACTCTGGATCAGTGCAAAATGTGCACTTCGAAGATAAAGCAGGTAGGTTGGCGAGCTGGTTAAGGATAGACAGGGTAACCCTGGAGGGAGGGGACAAATAAAAGAAGGACGGACACGAAACTCCGACCTCCGTCCCTTTTTTCCCTTCGCACCAGGGTTACCATGCCTAAGTGCACGCTGTCTCTTTCGTCACCCTTCCCCGAACTGGGGAGCAACTCGCCCCGTAGAGGAGGCCACTCCGGGTTTCACCCTCCCTTCTTTTAACCTTGACAAAAGAATAATAAGAAGAAACCTATTTCAAAACTTGTTTCAAGAAAAGTGGGACAGAACTGACAGGATCGGCACTATATATCGACGGGAGCCTACCAGCTCCAGGGTAGAATGACTAGTGATTCACGCAGTATCGCGAACTGTCATCTCCCTCTCAATAGGGACGGCGGGAGATCCAAGAATCCCACTGTATTTACTCTCAATACTAGCTTGTTCACAATACCAAGCGCACTCTCGGAAGCTGCTGCATGCATACTGCCCTGCGATCCGGTCAGGACACCAACCATTACTTCTCTCTTTTAAATGTTGACCAATGGAAAGGGTAATTGGTATCAAGCATGTTCCCATTTTGTGTCCAGCTTTGGTGCACGACTTGGGGCAGCTCACCTCAAAGCGTTTGGTTTGATACCCTCAAGGGCCGTTCACACATTTGTGACCTCTTAGAACCTGGTGCTTCGGAACCTCTTAATATCTCTTCCAACGAGAGGACACACTGGCGCCGTCTATTGGGTAACAGTGTAAACTTGGTGGTCCGGCATATTATCTATTTCTCTCGCGCATTATCTTTTCTTTCTTGGCTCGAAAAACTTTTGTCAACATTAGAAACGAGCCTTATAGGTATTACGCACATTCAACCTTGGAAATCCCGCAAAACATTCGCTCTTCTGAAATGCAGTTCCAGTGTCACCGGATATATGGCGCTGAATGCCTGTGTGTTCTCTCGTCCTAAGAAATTTTAAGGTTTCAACAAGTCTTGTCTCTCTCGGTCGTGCTCGGTTGCAAGAGTGTGAACGGGCATTTAGCATTGATTCGGCATGAAACTAGGAGTCTCGACAGCAAACTCAACATTGCCGATCGTGGGCGGTAACACATAATACGTAATTTCGAACAAAGGAAGTTAATAAGGCCTTTCATTGTAAAAGTGATTAGTAGTTAGTCGCATATTCATTCAGCTGTACCCGTCGCGCAATGAGCAATGAAACGTTGCCAAGCAGTAAATACCTGCCGCCCCCAAATACTTCAGAGCTACAGTATGAGGCTCGTGTCTTGCATGTGTTAATGATGTGGTAGACATGAAGCTGTGAGTGACGAATTTCGGTCGTATTTCTGTTACACCATCAAAAAAACCAGCTTTAGGTTTGTAGACATCGAACTTAATGCGCAAATTTCATGTTAATTGAATTTCTTGCGTACATTACGGGAGACAAAGTAAGTAAACATAAAATGCTATCGTTTCAATTTCCGCTATGTCCCGCTTAACCTCCGCCCCCTCGTGCCAGTCAGTAAGAAAAGCGCAAACTACACCGGTGCCCCAAATAACAAGTGGAAACGGTCGCGGTGATTGGTACCCTAGTTTCCTCGCAGCAAGAGTCGGCGGACACAAGAGGAAAATCGAGACACGGCCCTCATTCGAAATGAGAACGTTCCATGTCCATCAATTTTCTCCCGAAACATAACGGCGCTTGTCCCCGAAGTCTTTCGAAAGCTCGACAGCAACAATCTTTACCTTGCGCGCCGCCGCATTTTCTGTTCCTCATTTCGTCGTGGCTGCTTTCCAACGTCCGGAAAATTTTTCATTTCGAGCCGATATAAAGGAGGGAGATCAAGAGAGAACAAAACCTCGAGGCGCAGAGAATGAAATCGAAAATCTGCCTGGTGAACTACGCGGGGGAAGAAAACGGGAAGAGAAAAAGAGGGAAGCCCTTCGGTGGACGCGCTCAACCTGATTCCTGCGCCTCCTGCCGCCCCCAGGAAGAACTTCCCTCAAACCAATTTTAAGAAGAATTAATGGAACCCGGCAATAGTTTTCATCTTTCCCTTTTCTTCAGAGCAGCTTTTGTTCCAATCGACGCACGTTGCTCGGCAGGCATTTCCCGCTTCCTTGCCAGTTTTTTATTTCATCTCGGAGCGAGCTTTCGCCACAGCGTTTTGATTCCTTCATTCTCCCTTGGGGTAAACAAACCTGAGCTCAGAATAAAAACGAGAGAAAGAAAAACAATGTTTTTCGAATTATCGGGTTTCGGTTGTTTCCGTCCTGACTAACGAAGACGGAGAAGTTGTTTCCTTGTCCGTCTTTTCTAATTATTTTATTTTGTTTTTGGGATATAATATATAATATAACATATACGTATCGGTTCGAGCCTTTATATGCGGAGCACTTGTCGTATAATGCTGCAGTGATGTCGCGCACCATACTCAGAACGCCCGGGTAAGTGTGCGCAACTATAAAGAAAGGACCGTAAAATGCCCGTGAATAACAACTACTAATGAACTTCTACCCCCTCCTACCTCTCTTTCTAAAAACAGGCTCCTGCCATGCACAGCCCCTACCACTACTCTTGCGAGAAAATTCGTCTATTATTCAATTGTTTTGTAGCATTTTTCTCTTCCGCTCTCGTGCTCCTGTCTTCCATCAGAAGCAGAAAGGTTCCCGCGAAAACTTTCTTTTCCCGATTCCTTCCCGCAGCCAGACTGCTCACACATCACGCAAAAAGACACGCTGTTCGCTACAGATCAGTGTTTGCATGACCAATGTCGTCACACAAGGAAGAAAGACGCATCAGGCAGTCTCTGCACAGACTGTCTTTTGTATGAAGTACGAGCCGTAGCAGTATGATCCCGGCTGAAGGGTCATACTGCTGCTGCGGCTGAAGGGCCATACCGCGGCTGAAGGGTCATAATGCCGCCGACGGCGATTTCTCGCCGTCGGCGGCCGGAAAACAAGGACCAGGTACACGGACAGCCTTTCAATCTGCGAGGTTCCCCGGCATTTCGCGATTTAATAAGGGACGAGCGTACACGACGTATCGTTCCCACAGAGCGGTAACTGCGCGCGCCCTGCCGGGTCTGTGCGGGGATTCCGCTTCTGGACACGGACGGCGGTGGCGTGACCGCGGAGGCCGAGCTTTCGACGGAGCGAGCGGGAGCCAAGAAGAAGAGCGAACGCGGTTCTCGCGTGCCGCCCGACGTCCCGCTGCGCCACGAGAGCCCGCGGTTTCCTGCTCGGAGTGTCTCCCCGGCGTCTCCTTTTGTTTTGAGGACCAAGGGGACACGCCAAGGCGCTCGCCGACCCGTGAGCAGAGCGTGCACCGACCCTCCTCGTGGCGGCCACTCGATTATTCTGGTCACGAATGCGCCGCCGCTTCTGCCTCCGTCTCCGCGCGGCAGCTCGGCTCGAAGATTTGGGGTCCCGTCGAAAAAATCCGCGAGTACAGTTTCGGCGCGACGATTTTCGGAAAGCTTGCGAGGAGGACCAAGTATCCGAAGTCGTTCGGTCCTTGCCACGATGCGCAATGCTGCGTTCTGTCGCATAAGATCCGCTCGTAGTGCATGCACTTTTAACTCTGACGTGCTCAGATCGCGTCTCCGGCTGCTCTGGCGAGGTTCCTGCACTCTTCTCAAGCTTAAACAAATTAAAAACAATTACTCGAATTACTCGTACAATTACTACCAAATAGAAGCAATCAAATGACTAGACAATTGCTCTAAAAAGTAATGGATTACGAGTAATTTGATTCCTCGTGATGAGTAACGTACAACTCTGACTCTTCTAAACCAGACATGTGTCGGAATGCCCGCTAAAGGAAAACGAAATCCGTCGCGGGATCCGACGGGTTGTTGCGGTCCTGCCGATTGGCTGAAGTAGGAGCACCGGCAGTGAATACCAGAGGACGCCGGCCTCGCTGAATGTTCGATATGCGTGGTTCCTGGACTTCCTGTCGGCTCGCTTTGCTGCCGAGCAAAACTACGGAGGCACGAGCGTCTGCCGAATCTACGTCCGCCGTGACCTCATCGGCATCGCTGCGGTCTGTAGAAGTATGCGGTTGGGACGTGGGCAGCCCGGTGCTGGGTGAAGCGAACAAATACGCGCTAAAGAAAGCGCGAGAAGATGCGTTCCAGTGCCTAGAGTAAACCTTTTCCACATGAAAACGGCGTTGAGCTGAAAATTCATGGAATCCTTTTGGACGTTTCTGGTTTCTAGAATACTAACTTGCTGTGTACAAGCGTCCTCGGAAGAGCCTATATCACGTGCCAAGACCCGTGATAGACCCTGGAAGGCCGTCAAATAGTCATCCCCAACTTTCTTTGACATCAACGCCTCGCCGCATGCACTAAAATGAGCATATCAACTGAACTACAACGAACATCGCAATGTTCTCTGGAAATATTTTAGATGAAAGTAATAAAATATCGATAAGCACTAATTAAACTTTTGGACGCGTATAGCTTTTATTCCACGGCTCTAAACATTTTGTTTTCTCCATTAAATCCCATAGCCCACGTTCACAAAATTGTCAATTTCTGTTTTTCTTTTTTTCTTGACAAAAGATCGTAATGTTACCGAAGGCTGTAATTGTAAGGGTATCATAGAACTCAAGTCAACTCCAATTTTGATCACGAAAACTTCGTATTTCACGGAATTTCCCAGAACGTTGGCCAAGTACACGGTAAAGTGTGTGTTTAGACGGCGGGAAGTTATTCAGTTGCAGTGGGCGGCCGGTGTCTTCGCACCAGATGAGAAATTCTATCCAGTGGAGATACGACTGCTAGCCTGGAGTCTTGAACGCGCATAACGATCGATTAAAAGAATAAACACAGGTACGATGTTCACCCGCATCGCAGGGACGGGCTTCGGGGATTAAATCCGGGATCCTCGAGGTCTGCCACACGCTTGCTTAGCTTTCGGTCCACATGCTCCGAGCAGTGTTTTGTTGTTGATTCGAAGAAAAAGGTCCACTTCGCCGGATTCTTCCTTCTTTCTCCTCGTTGTGAGCTAAACAAAAACTACAGTTTTTTTTTTTGTTTTTGTTTAAGGAAGCAAGGACGATACAACGAGACAAATAATTTCCCAAAATGCAGTAGAACGACAGCAGGCGAAGCAAAAACTATAAAGTAGCAAACATGGCAAAATGAAAATAAGCTACGCCAGCTTAGGCTCATTAGGCGGACGTCGAGGCTACACCCAGCAAGATGCCCCCTTCCCTCTCCCAGTCCACATCGCGCTAACTGTTCGTCATTAACCTCCCCCGGCGCGGTCACGGCCGTGGGTGTGAAACGTTGACATCGCTCGGCGGGAAGCGCCCCAACGTTCGCCTCCAGCGTTCGCAAGAGCGCTAATAGCTGGACCCAGCTCGAGGCGCGTCCAATGCGTAACACTGACCGCGCCTTTAATGATCCGCTTTGAAATTATTAGGTATGCATAGCGGGGGAGGTTGCATAGTGAATCCCAGTCTAGAGCCCCGCTGTTGAAACACTTGAACGATGCACACGGCGGCAAGATCGGAGGATACAGCCGCTCTTCAATGACCGTCGTTGCGTAAACCTACATGGAAGGCGGAACTGACCAAATGCAATGGGAAAACCGGAATCGGTTCATAGTAGAAGAAAGGGTGTGGCAATGTATTTATTCGTTGGAATGTTTCTATATTTAAACGAATATATAAAACAGGAGAGGAAGTCTCAACTTCCCTCTCCTCGCGCCAAGAGGGGAGAGGGAAGTTCGTTTTTATCATAAAATGCGCGTGATTTTGTACCGCTTCTTTAAGTAACCGCGTTCGCAATCGCTTTGAGAATGCGGTTCAGCTGCCAGTGTGAATGCGGCGTTAGTCCGGCTCAAGATAAGCCTGCACCTGGTCAGCCCTGCTGGTCAGAAACTCCGACGGCGACGTCAACGCCCCGTCATCCCGCAAATCCCTTTTCGGAGGTCCTGAAGGCAAACATGGGGACCCGTAATGCGTGCCCAGGAGTCATCGCATATTCTATCGATCCCGCGTCGGGCGTGCTCGACCCCGCGACGGGCGATATCATCGATTTGCGATCGCACGTCGAAACCTACACCAGAGGTCGGGTAAAGACTTTCGTCGGACACGGCTAATCGAAAGTATCACCACCAATTGATAGAGTTTGCGTTCGCCCACGATTGTGACTCGAGCTTCGTGACTAGAGGGTATACAATTTTTCTTCGGCGTATGCTCCAAGTGCAGCACGTCTTGAAGGCTTATGACAAGTGCGCGCAGTTCAATAAATTCAGCATTTCACGCGATATAGACCCGGTACATTTTAGACGCAACGCCAGTGCCGCTAAAATGTATAGAATTTATTGGGGCCGAAAATATCTACGGGACAATCCCGCCAGGACCCGGACCCTCGTCTCGGGGCGCATGCCCCATGGTCGGAGACGCCCCTTTTCAGTTTTCATCCGATATAAGTAGGTTTGCGGTTGATCCCGATTAGTGCGCAAATCCCGTCGCATAATTTATCCCCTAGCCTTTATTGTGCTTCTAATGATTTTGTAATTCAATTGCCGTTGCAGACGCTGGTGCCTTTGGCCAACACCACTAAGCCTAGATCGGGTGGGTAAGGCGCGTGCTTCCCTCGCTTTCCCGAATATCGCAAGTAAACTCGCTGCTGGTCCGTTATTCTCCCCAAACAGAGAAATATCAGGGAGTTTTCGTAGATCGTTTCCGCTGTCCCGCAACGCTCTCCGCAACCAGCTACGCTGGCCGGAACACTACAGTCAAGGCCATCGGCGCGTCGGCGCAGTAGCGGCTGCTTCGTTGCGGAGGGCTAGCGGAGGGAGAAACGCGGTCTACGAAAACTCCCCATTATAGTTCCATTCACCCGTCAAGCGGCAGAAAAAGACGATAGACAAAACCCCGAGACTATTGGGAGAACGAGAGACGACACGACGCGGAAATATCGAAAAAGATTCTGCGTCGCGTAGTTCTCCCTATAGTCACGGGGCTTTAGCCTACGATGGTCAACGACAACGACCCGCTCGTTCGCGCCTTTCCATTTTGTTCCGTATAGAGAAAGCGTCGCAGACATGTATTACAAAGAACGAAATTACTCGTATCGATTACTTTTTGGAGTAATTTTGTATTAATTTGATTACATTTATCTAACTTTTACTTTTACCTCTTTGTTTCTACAAGGTTCCTAGCAAGGAATCCTCAAACCAGGTTTCCAACAAGGGAATGGTCTACAAAAATTGATGGATATAGGAGATGAGTAGTTTTTAAATCTCTAGTTATAATTCGATGTTGGACAGTACGAAAGGTTCACTTTCAAACCGGCCGACAAAATCTGTCAATTTGAAAATCTTAAGTAACGGTCACTTCTTCGAGTGACCATCAATTACTTTTCCTATCGAGTGATCGAGTAATCTAATTGAATAATTTCTTTAAAGGAGAGTAATTGTAATTGTAATTACAAGATTGCGTCGAGGCGACGTGACTCGGCGACGCGTGGCCACACCTCCGTTCGGCCAGAGCCTGAAGGGCCTGAGCGCAGGGGCGCTGGGGAATCTCGGGCGGGCGGCAGCAGCCCGCGCGTGGGAGACGGGGGCGTGCAATGGCTTCCTCCGGGGCAGGGAGTGACGGGGACGCCCGTCGTAATTGCGTCACGAAGAACCCCCATCGCGGCGTCGTGTTCCACGCTTTCCTTTGGGCCAAACTTTTCCAGGCCCCACTTTGGGCGTGTGCGCGCGGGGGCTCGGCGTACGCATCGTAGTCGAGCCCCCCCTCGGCCTTTTTGGTGTTGTTTGTTGCGCCGACCGCCTGTTTTCGGGGGAGGTTGGGGAGGGAACGGAAAATGTTCAGACTCACCTCCGGGCGCGAATGGAGGCGACACGCTAGTCCGGAAGAACGCGAGGGTTCGTGTGGCGTGCACGTGAACGCGCGATGTGGCAGAATCCCGCCGACCGCGATGGGTCAAGCACCTGCGACGGAGCCTGGGTAGGCTGGCAGGGTGTATCCCTTCACTGCTCTCGATGGGAGCACTATAAATAAGGCGTGAAATGAACGAGGATCAGATTGAGAAAGAAAAAAATAAGAACGATAGAAGGTGTAATGATTAGTCTTGAAAAGGGGCAATGCTTGTACGTAAAAGTTATCCTCCACATAAGGAAAAAAACGGGGGGGGGGGGGAGACAGGGAGGGGAGGATACGCACGGGCAAAGGGAGGGGAATTAAAAAAAAGTGAAAGGGTAATAAAAAGAACATTTTGATTGTGAAAGTAAACAACAGATTCGAATAGTGAACTGCGGACGTTAATTGGTAGGGTCCGTCGCCTGGAACCATGGTTGAGTGAAGAGGAAGCTCAGAATGGGGCAAAGTGCGATGAACTATAGATATGAAAATAGCGTCGCACCAGCCCAAGAAAAGGTCGAATGGCATATCGTATCACCCGCGATATCCGGACGATCGCATCGGCAGAGTACCGCTCGCGCTTAGGCACCACTGTTCAAACCTAAAGGACTAAGTGTCAAACTGAAGCTGTCGGCGTATACGACGGTATCAGAGTCGCGTCGCGAGGTAACCTAGCGCTAAATAATTTTCGCACCTCCATCGAATTACGTTACACCAACGCGAGAAAGCCTTTCGCACGGGGCTCGAGGAAGCTCAGTACCGGCCGATGTCAACAGCGTTCAGAAACTTGACAGTTTGATATTTTTAAAACCTATAGAGTGAAACTTGCGCAAACTATGTCATCTTCGGGCGAAGATCGTCCTTTCATTTCCTTCCGCTTCCGCGTTTCTCGTGTGACGTTATTTGGGGCCTTTTTGACTGGCTCCATATTGGCCGTCATCAGTCAGTGCGGCGAGTGAGGAGGACGCTCGGCGCCGGAGTTATTAGAAAATGTCGTTTCTCCCCTCCCGGGCCCTGTCAAATTGTCTCCCGGGTGTCGAGCCGCGCTGCGTCGGCGGCCTCAGCGCCAACTTTCGCCAGCGCTACGCGAGCTCCCAAGTTTTTCCCGACTCCGGCTTATCTCGGCTTCGCTTAGCCTTTTACTTGGCCCTTCTCCCAACCGCTGTCGTCTCGTTGAGTTTACAGTTCGGCGTCGCTGCGTGCCGCGTCACAATTCTCGACGTCAACTCCGGCGTTTCGGGGCTGCAACTTCGCAGAAAAAGTCTGCATCTTTGGCCCCTTTTGTTTTCTGCCACAAAAGTGCGCGCAGGGGGCTAAGAAGAAAAAAAAAAAATAAGGAAAGCTGATGCTTCCTGGGAGACGCAAATTCGTGCGAGCGAATGCTGCCTTCCCGCCACACTTCACTCATGCAGAAGGGTTTAATGAAGCATAGAATCTAACCAAATAGAGATACTCCCGTACCACTATTTCTTCATTAAATTAAGTTTTACGTAGGTACACTAAACATTCGTAAATAAGCTTGAAACTTTTTAAAACTGCGCTCCAGTCATTTGAAAACCTCATGAAGCAAGGCATAGAGCCCCTCTCTAATGGCGACGCCAGTGAGTGCGCGAGGTCGATCCCAACGCATTCGCGGTGCATTCCTGTAGTCTAGGTATGGGGCGCAGCCGGTGGAACCGCCAGCGTGACACACCGGCGACTTGTCATTGCGGGGGTCGGCTGAGTCCCGGGCAGCGCGGAGAAGCCAACGGCCCATCGTCGCACCCGGACGAAGGAAATGAACGATGCCCACGCAGCCATTTACTCGCTCCCGGGGAAGTGAGCTGATACATCGGTGCTCGCTCCATCTTTCTAACTGCTCCGGCAACCGTCCATCTGAGTGCTGGAGATAGCGCGGCAGGCTAGAAAGCAGCAGCCCTTCCAACTGCAGGGGTCGAACAGCGAAAAGCGGAGAACACGGGACTGCAGCATCGACGGTCTGCGCTGAATCTCTAAGGAGGTGGGAGCATCTGTATTTAGTCCTTCAAGTTCGGGTAGTCGGATGTTTAACTAACGATGATATGCAGCGCGATATGTCAGTACCACTGAAGATAACCTGCCAGCCGCAACAAGTGCCACCGTCGTGGCCCACGTGAAGCCACGGCAAGCCGCTAATTCGACACGAGCAACAAAATAAAAGAGCAACCCGCCAGCTATATGAACCCTCACTCCCCTGACCGGTCACTGTGGGAGCTTCGCAGCGTTCGGCCGCGTCGGACCTCGGAGGCCATGCACTCGGCCTCCTCCGCGGTCCGAGGATCGCTACTCCTAGTGTGCTTCGTTCGCTACAAAGTTGCGCTTCAGCCGGTTCGCCACGCAGCGGCTCACCCCGATAGCCGCAGAGCCCGGGCGACAAAGGATGACGAGAGCGTCGAAGAGAAGAGAAACAGCGCTCCATTACGGCCAGCGTTCGGGGTGCCGCACGATGGGCTCGGTCGGAAGGCCATCCGAGACGTCGGCCCAATCAACGTCAGGCGGACTGCGGCCCCGAAGCGAGCGGGCTCCCGACGTCTCACTCCACGGGCGCCGCCCGCAGTCCGGTGGCGGAGTCAGCGGGGTGCATATCTGGAGACCCCGCCGTGCACATACTCCGACAGCCGGGCATCGCCGGAGTGCTCGAGGGGGCACCCCAGCAGCCCGGTCTGCGCTCGATGGAGCGGCCATACGTGAGCGTCGTGGGCAACGTGTTTCCTTACCCGCGCTCATTACTGCGTTTTCTTTTCGAACGAGGGAAGGCCTCGCTCGCCGATCCCCGACATTAAACTGGCAGCCGACGACGCGCGTGTTTGCTGGGCTACTGCAGCCCGGCTGGCCTTGAACCACGTGACAGCGCTTTCGGTGCGTGGACGTCCGCAGGGTGGAAAACCACGTGGTTCTTGCGGGCCAGTTGATTGGAGCAGCCGGTGCGCCCCGTCCAGTCCACCGCCAGGTTACCACTACAGAAGGGTGGAAGGACCCATGGGTCGCGGGAACCGGCCCACGGCGTGGCGCCTATTGATCGCCATACCGGAAACCCCGGCGGTCCCCGCGAGGCACAAAGGCCAAAAGTGTGTAGTGCCGCCATTGTGTCGCTTCTGCCGATGCTATTGCCGCAGGTTCGCTTTAATGAAAGTACAGCCTGCGTCGCGGGCTCTCGCGTGCGTGCGCGGATACGCACGCACGTACGCGGGCTCGGACGCCGGGTCTGTGGCCGGTGAGCGATATTGCGTCCTACTTTTGTTCCCCGCCGACGAGCTCCATTCTTCGTGCGGACAGCGCCGTCCTTTGTGCGGCCACTGGTTCGGTGGCCCGGGGTCCCGGCACGGGACCAATCGTTGGGCCCGGTGACCCCACTCCCTAACAGCAGCAGTAGCGAAAACCGCCGGGGCTGTGGACCTGCCCTGCTCTCGGCTCCAGGCGCGACCCCATTAGGGGACCCGACTTTTCATTCTGGGGCTATCGCTGGATAGAGTTGCCACGGCCTCTTCGAGCCGCACCGTTCGCGCGCTGCTTGTTAGGTATCTCATGCACCATTTAGTACAAAAGAAAGAAGTAGGCACTTTACATTTGCCAATTATTTGCGCTCTCAAAAAAGAAGAAAGAAATATTTACCGTAATTATGTTTCCCCGCGCGGCACTTGGAGTGAAAATTCCTCCTATCAAAGGGGCTAATAAAGAGTTAGGTTACAGGCGTCAGTAGAGCTAGTTGGTACATATCGGTGAGGGCCCAGCGTGAAGTTACAGAAACAAACGAAGGAAAAAGGGAACGGGGCGAAGAAGCCGTCCCGTTCTCTCCTTCCATCGTTCATTTTTGTAAGTTCGAGTTGACACGTAACAAAATGAAAAGGTCGGCAAAACATTTAAATGAAACGACAAAAGTCTGCCCTCTAAAACTATGCTTCACATCCTCAGGTCATGCTTAGTGTCACATCGCAGGCTTTAACCGTTAGTTCGAAATGCTCACTTCCACTGTTTGCTAAGCCCCATCTATATAGAACGCGGCGATCGGCTTTCCGAGTGCTGTCTTCGATTAGTACCAGAGGGATATCGAAATCTGCAATTTATTCTAAATATATATTTTACCTCGTTTTACTGTTCTTTTCTCTCGCGTGTGTGAGTGTGTCTGATGTCGTTGATGCGCAGGGAGGTTGAGCCCTGAGCTCTGTCAAGGTGCATGTATTGCTACAACGGGGTGTAGGAAAAAATGTCCCCGGAAAAAAAGTCCCTGGACAAAATGTCCCCGGAAAAAAAAGGTCCCAGGTGGAAAGTAGGAGAAGAAATGTCCCCAAAGGATTTTTTATTTCTGGGTTTCCCTGATCCTCATGGCTCTTGAGCGGTCCGGTCATATGTCCTTGGGAAAAAAGGCGCCCTGCGCAAGTAGGAAAAAACGGCCCCAAGAAATAAGGAAATATACGATTCCCTGTAGTACATATCGCGACACTGTTAGCGCGAACACGACATCGGCGCATTTTCCCATTTTACTTGGAAACAGTATTAGTGTGACCGACATTTTACCTTCTGCATTATATCCCCAAATGAGAACTTTCCGTACCTACGATAACATTGATGACAACCTTTCGTTTCTATGAGAAAAAGAGAAAAAAAAAAAAAAAACTAGCGATCGCTTGTTCGTGTTAAGAGTGTCGCGCTTTTAGGTATTTGGAAATGGCACACAAGTACCTCTCAAATTTCCCCAAACACAGTAATTAGGGTTTGGCTAGAAGTGGTATAAATGTTTATTTCACAATAGAAAAAAGAAAAAAGAAAACAGTTGAGATGCAATGTTACAAAATCAGGAGTGAAATTACACACTCTAGATTCATACACAAAAGTCAAAAACGGATCGTACGGCCGACGGCACCCATGAAGTCATCAATTCCGACTGCCCCACCGGCGTACGTTTCGCAGATGCTCCGAAGACGGCGTTGCATTTCGACGAGTGTGGACTTGCACCTCTTCTTGGGAGCGGCACCGACTCGATCCTGGGCAAAATACCTTTGGGGCCTTCTTTTCCTACTTTCCACCTGGCGCCTTTTTTTTTTTTTTTTTTTTTTTCGGGCACATATTTTGCGGGGAATTTTTTTCCGGGGACTTTTTTCCGGGGACATTTTTTCCGGGGACTTTTTTTCCGGGGACATTTCTTCCGGAACCCGCTACAACGAGGCATCCGAGCTCTGATTCAAGAACAATACATTTTTTATGCCTGATGTACGCATGAAAAAAAAAATTATTGTGCCATTGAATGGGATTTGTACTGCAGGGGCTTCGTCTCGGTGGAGCGACAGGCGACAACCATTGCCGCAAAGTCATGTATCAGCATATGTTTAACAACGATGAGCAGGTTGGTTGTAATTAGACTCGACCGAAGTTATGTCCGTCAGCAAGATTGCTTACGCTGCAACGTCACCATACGAGAAAAGGGCGTGCTTGCCGACATGCGGCACTGCGAAAGATTTCTGGGGTCGCTGCCATAAGATTAAGTGCATTTCTTCGGCGGATGAAATCGGGAGTTTGTGACGCCAGCTTGACAGGGCCCTAAATGACGAGGCGCACGAAAAAAGCTTCGATTCGACCGAATAAAGGTGAAAGCGGCAGCCGGCCTGCCCAGCCTACGGGATGTCCGCAATCCCCGAATGAGAACGTCGACAAACCGAGTTCGAGAAAAAGAACGTGGACATGATTGATCGTGCACTCTGCGCTCTTCTAAGGTGGAAGCGACTAGAATCGCTGAGAGAAGGAAAGCGGAAAACGCGGCAATCCTGTTCCGCGGTTTGTGTGTTATCTATTACGTCAGTTTTTCTTCTTTTAAGTACTTCCCCACGAATACAGTAGCGTATACCTGTCTCTTTCAGTCATCCTTTTCTCCTCATATTTCTTTCTCTCCCTTTCGCAATCTCTCCCATCCGTCGGTACCCACCCCATTATAAAGTCAGCAAACAAACAAAAAAAAAAAAAAAAAAAAAAGAAACCCATTGTCAAAGAGACGACAAAAGCAAACGCAGATAGGAAACCTTATGACATTATACATTATCCTCCGATTTAGAGGAGACAAAAGCTCCGCCCTAACAGCCACCATTCATGCGGGAATTTATTGTTTCGCAACGCAACGTTTAATGGCAAGACGGGAAGCAAATTTCTCCCGACCGTAGAAAAAGAACGAACAAATGACAGGAAAAAAAAAAAAAAAAGAGTTTCACCTCAGTTAAGGGCAGCGCTTGTTTTGTGAAGAAAGGAGCAAAACGCACCGCGAGGCAAATGATGCATTTGACGTCGTTCCCTGGGCCGCCGTCGGTGGCTAACGTCCCTGGCGGGGGGCTGCGCCGCACAGCCCCGCATGCAAACGACTCTGCAGCCAGATTCTTGCGGCGAACAGAGCGGCTTTTCCGCGAACCCAGGGTCCGAGCCCGAGAGAAAAAGAGTCCCTAGCCCCGGGTCCGTTCCAATCAGGGCGCGCACATCATAATAACCGCAGAAACCGTTCGCGATACGTCATCCTCCCCTTTCCAGCTTGAACCGGGAACCCTTTCTCCCAGCCATTGTTCCTTATTACTCCCTCCCTTTTTTTGTCAGCTTCCTTCTTTTTCTTCTCTTTTTTTTTTTTTAATAAAGGACGAAACCCCAAAGAAAATGACTCCAGACATTTTTTTTTTCCAGTTCTATCGCGAGCATTAATACGGCCACGCGCCAAACTGTTACAGGAAAGTTGGGAAGCTATATGGGAACATAAAGATGACAAAAGAAATTCCGGGTTCTGATACGGAGGCCGAGGAATTGGAGTCGCGCGGGTGTGTGTGTGTGCGTGCAGGAAGAAACGGTCCGTATTGATTTTCCATCTCGACCGGATCCGGCGCATTTCTCTCCCGTTGCCCGGGGGCGGGGGGCACGGATAAACGAAGCACGGTGCAGCGCGAGGGGCCGCACCACTAGCCCCCCGAAGCGCCACAGGACACCTAATTCAATTGGAAAGTCTTCCAACGCGCATGCGCCGCGGCCAGCATCGCCCGTGGCGCCACGGACGCCCTTCCCGAGCAATTCGCGGTCGCACCAAGGCGTGCGTGAATCATCGGCTTCGCCGATCCGTGAGTATACCGTAACAAGTCGGCGCCGCCGATTAAAATCCCCCTCTCTCTCTCCCTTCCCGCTGGGCGAGATTAATAACGTGGCGCTCCTCCGACCCCTCCCCGTAATCGAAGTTGCCGTAATCAACTTGAGCGCGCTTCCATCGCGGGACCGGCCGCCCGGGATTGCTCTCGCACAACCACGCTGCCTCTCTGTCGACCGCAGACGCCCGCAACAACCGGGAGTTTGTAGAAGTTTGGCAATGCCCCTCGCGGTCGCGCCTGGACTGGGAACACGGGCGAAGGCGGCGCACCTTCCCGACCAGAAAGCATTGACCGAGTCTATAGAGTCCGAAGGCTGGTGTCTCAGGAGGGAGTCACTCGTTTCGTGACGCTATGTCGGGATCGTGGGACGGGGTGTACTTTATTACCGTTTAATAGACTTCGTAAATCACAACGGGTGTCTATCCGTCTTTAGGACACCTGGTCCCTACTTTAATTAGCTCTCCTTTCGAGGTATCAAGGGCGTGCGGCGCTAATGAGTATAAATAAATACGAATTCAAGCACCGCTCAAGTGCTGTCATCTGAGCTTGTTAGTCGTATGGTAACGGCCGGAAAGGAAAAACGGCACTCTTATTAGTCGTCTGCTTGTATTTCTTTTTTCTTTCCTTCGCGCGTGCGTTAAGACTAAAAGGAAGCTTTCTTTTTGTTTATAAGAAGGTGGCAATTCACAAACCGTGCTCTGCGAGCAAAAAGGAAAAAAGGAATAAAACTATTTTGTTCGAACGAAGGTTTTTAACGATACACGACGAGAGAATTGGGAGAACACGCAAACAGAGGATGGCTTCGCCGTCGCGTTAATCCCCGGCACCACTTCTGCGCTTCTTGGGTTTCCAAGTAACGCAGGGAAAGGAAGAGCGGAGCGAGAGCGGGGTCCCGCTCAAACAATCGGCGCGGCCGCTTCCTTATTTGAGCGCGACTCCCGTCCCCGGCCCGATCGTAATTCCTCCGTAAATATTGGCCGTAAATTAAACGAGCAGCCGGGTGCTTACGGTAATGGTCACTCTTTGTTTTTTATACGCTCCCGCGCTTTGTCTGTTTTTTGGGCAGGGATTTTTCTTCCCGTGAAATTTCGAACCGACTTGAGCAGGAATCAAAATGCGTGGTTCTAGTCCGTTCCCCGGATGTGAATGGCCCTCTTTTATAGGGCCAAAAGCGTTACGCGAGAATCGAGCTGATTGGACACGCTTTAACTTACCTTGCTGTCTCGGTTTATTCCAAAGTCGAAAAAACAAAAAAATAAAATAAATAGGGTTTAAATCTTGATTTAAACCAGGTCAGTGTTACATGATAATTTAAATCGAACCTTTCCTGCAAAGATAACCCGGAAAATATATTTTAATTTACCGTTTGTCTATTATTTGATTTTGTTCTATGTGTTATGTATTTAATCGAAGAATCATCTAGCGAGAAATATTTATAAAATTCTGCGCACGAGCAAAACGAAGTGCTGTTCTGAGTGGATGAGAGCGTTGAGCTTTCTTTCTACTATCCAGATTGTTCGTCAGCTACGTAACGGCCTAATTTAACCAAATCAAAACGGGGAAAAAAAAAGACTGGAATAAGTAATGGTTTTTTTGCAGTCGAGTCAGAACGCGAAAGGAAAACCTAATAAATCTTTTTATCTAGCTAAAACAATCCAGCTTTTTTTTTTTTCTTTTTTTGAGTGTGTGTGGCGGAGGTTAAATTAATAAAATGTTTTTAATTAAACTGTACTTTAGATTTACAGTAATTCCTTCTTCCGCGTGGTTGTCGGCGACCGGACGAATCGATCAGGTAATTTGCCATGTTAAAAAATAGATTAAAAATTTAAAAATTAGCTACAATGATTTCAATTCAAATATATTTGGTTTCAGATAGAGGGGATCTGCGGCCGAGTGGGCTAGCGCACACCAGCTTGGAGCACGCTGAAATAAAGCTCGCGCTGCAGAACCAGGGATCCTCCCACCCCTGCCCGTTTCAATCTGAATGAGCATCATGCGGTCGTGCATCACTACAGCGTGGTACACGTTCAAGACCCCAAGCTAGTGGTTGTATTGCATTGGCTAAATTTCTCATCTTCAGCTGAGACACCAGACGCCCAGTACTGCTCACTAACTTCGCATGTATAAACGCGCACAGAACATAATTACAATTTTATTTAAATAAAATAAATATGGTGTATTTAATTAAAAAAAAAAAAAACAGATGCGATTTTGTTTTTAGGCTTTTATTTGCAATCTTTAGCAATGGTAGTACTGCGGAGTGGAAATCTTGGTGGGCGCTTCTCGGGAAAGATTCTCTATTAAAATTCTCCCTCACTCGATAATGCATGGTGACTGACACCTTGACAAATGCAGGCTGTGACTGCGCAGTCCCTAAGGCATCAGTCAATGAGAACATCAAGGAACGGATCACGAAGCAAGAAGCACGATTATAAAGGCCACGTCTTGGGTATGTTAACTTACCAGTGAGTATTGAGTTTATCTTGGGACAATTCCGCTGGCTTCCCCGACATTCTGTCCGGCCCGCACCATCGCAGCCTCAAAAAAGCAGTCCCCACCAATCCCCAAAACGAAAAAAAAAAAGAAAAAAAAAAGCATGTTTTGCGAACGGGGAGTTGCGGATATTCATCGCCAAGTGGCGCGAGCAAACACGTGATCCTCCTCTCCTTTCTCGGCTTCTGATTGGTCGAACACACAGCAACGCTTTGGAAAGCTAAGCGAGTCTCTTGCGACAGTCGCACTACCGAGCGTTGCGGGAGGGCGCGTGTCATGCCGCGAGCGGCGGCTCCCGGCCTCAATTGGACGCCGCAACGCACACAAACGGGTTCAAACGCGAATGTTCCTACCGCGCGCTTCGCTGCTTTGGAAGTTTATAACTCGGGGCAAGAAAGCAGCTTGTATTTCTGCTGTTGAACGACAGGGATACTGACAGTCCCACGGAGCGACATTTGTGTGTGTGCGGTGGGCGAATCCGTTCACGATCCTGACTACCGCCGTATTCCCCCTGGCGATTGAACCGCGTTCACAAAGCGGTTGCAAACGCGGTTGCTTACATATCGAATACAATTTCACGCGCGTTTGGTTGACGGCGAAAACGAGCGGATTCGCTTCGCGGTTGCGATACGAACGCCAGTTTGAATGCACCGTAGAGTGTCGCGGAAAGATTCAGCACTGACGGAGACGCAGCTCGAGCTCCTCCTGCGATTGTCTTTTTAGGCCCCCGTTTTAGTGCTCGACGTTTTATCGTGCGGTCGCACGTCGAAAGATTCCAGAGCAGAAGCGATCCAATTGGCGCGCAACCCGCACGGGGAAAGCTTCGCGTTCTTGGTCGTTGCATGCCGTTCGCCCGCCCAAATGCGCGGAGAAGGAAGGAAGGAACCGCTGCCACCATTACCTTCCTCCGAGTTTACGTCACCTGCGAGGCAAATGTTCTCTCGCGCTCGGTTTGATTGCGCCGTGCTCCGAGTCTTAGTGTAATAGCCAGACGCTGAGGACTCCCCGCCTCAGACGGTTAGCCTGTCTTTTTTTTTTTTCTGGGTGCAGGGCTTGGGGTAATCTGCGGCGGACCAACCCTCGGCGCCATGACCCTCAGCGGGGCTGCGTACGTTAACGACGCGACAATTTCCGAGCGCGGCTCGGCTTTCCCGCGGGCGCGACACGAGGGAGCACAGTCATCAGACGGCACTTCCTTGACGACGTCGCGCCTTCGGCGTAGCCGCCCGTCCTAGGACCAAATCGCCCTCCCGTCTAGACTGGAAGAGGCACCTACTCACTGCGCCAATCAGCTGTCAATTGTGGATCACGTGACCGCTCCCCTTCCCAGTAATCAGATGTACAAACGAGAAATGCTCGGTCACGCGGTCCGAGGAGATCGGTCATTGATCCGGCACGTCAACGCTTGAAGCTTCAAATGATGTCGACCTCTTCATCGACAGAGAGATACAATTTTGGTTATGGAGACATTTTCTCTTCCTGGTGCCTGGAAGAGAGTTTAGTTTTCGAATCGGTAATAAAGCTCGCTTCCTGACTGCCCCATTGGGTGATGAAGAAAAGCGGCGGCCGTGGGGGACAATTAACCAAGTCGGGGAGGCGCACGCGTGAAAGACGCCACACTAACCGAGCACTCGTTTTCCGCTGGATGCGTTTTTATGAGGGGCTCACACGGGAGCACACCGAATGACTGGGTCGCGGGCATCTGTCACAGTCGAGCATCTCGAGAAAAGAAGAAGCAGTTTCCCTCCGAGAACTCATATTCGACGCCAGAATTGCTTAGGTGCGCGGAGTACCGCAGCGTGCGCCTTTTCCCCCCCTCTTGTTTATTATTATCTCCTGTGTCCGCGAAACTGTTTGGCCAATTATAGCCGCGCGCTATCGTGTGGCCCCTGCAAGAAAAAAATGTTCCATTACAAAAAACATAAAAAAAAATAAAAAAATTATACACGAAAAGTAGGAAGTATTTAGATTTCTCTTTCCTTTTGCGGGGGTAGGGGGAACGGGGGGGGGGGGGGGGGGGGGGGGGGAATCTCGGAGCTGAAGAAAATTAGATGAGGGCAAACTAGGCTCCGCTACGCGGAGAAGCGACTGCGACCCACGGTGCCACGGACGGGGGGAAAAGAGGGGGCCGCCGAATTTCACGCCTAGAGAACACCGCCGTCGTATCCGACTTTTTTTTTTTTTTTTGTGCGTATGGTTGTTGGCAACGACGGGATATTTTATCCCTGCGTCGTGTGATACGCGCGTTGCATCGTGGCGCTGTTTATTCACCGTTGATTCGAGATTGCCGGCCCGCTTCTCGTGCGACCACCATGAGCGAGTCGCCGCTACATTGCAGTTTGTTCGCGGTTAAATGTTTCCACACGCAGAAGGACACACTTCCGTGCTCATAAAGAACCGGAACGAATTTACGGATGAATCCACGGAAGTCATACTTTGTTGCCGAAGCGGATAGCGCGGTAATGGAGTCTGACAAAAAAGTATATATGAAAAAAAAAAAGAAAAAGAGAAGAGCTCGTGGCGACTTCTATTAAGGTACGTCCTGTAACGCAGTACAGCTTTGAAAAAAAGTATACTGAGTAACGTACTGAGCACAAAGTGCGACAGAGTTAAAGAGAACACTACAGCGCTGATTTTTCACCGCTTAACTATACTACTCCAGGTTGTCGAACAGAAGCTTCTAGCTTCTGCCTAGAAATGTTAGTGTCCCACTTTCGTGCTTTGTACATTTTGGAGGGGTTACGTTAGATACCTTTCTCGAGAACTAACTCCCGATTGTTTTCATACACGAGGGATCTGACGGAATCATTATTTGCGCAGATTGCGAATCTCGAGGCGGCAGCATTAATAAGCAGTTTATTAACATTCATTAGTGGTAAGGTGAGATTTCCGGGAAAACAATAACTGAGATATAAAGCTGCTTTTTATAGTGAGCTTTTCAAAAATTCTTACAAAAATGCTTAAGATTTTTTTAAATGTATTTGTTTAACGTAATTCTGCGTTTTGAAAAATGAAACCTTTTACATTGAATTCTACCTAGCTCCTTCCCACTTTGGCATTACTCGATATTTTCCACGGGATGGTGTCGAAACATGTCGCTTCCGAAAACACAGAAAGTATTATTAGCGTGATTATTAAAAATGTATTTATAAAATTATATCGGGCTATGACCTTCGAGCTCGCGAGGAGCTCTGAGAAGCACTTGGCGCTCCGATCTTGCCTTTTCCGAAAACGCTCAACTTGACGGTCGCAGACTCTGTCCAAATGACCGGTCTCGTGTTCGGTGCCGGCGTTTACGACTCCATCTGCGGGATTCAATAACAGCTTCGACCCATGCTCTTTCCGTCCGCAACGTGGAGAAGTCGGCGGCAACATCTGCGAGCATTCCGGAACAGACGGACCTCACGAACGACGACAAGAATACAAGAGAAACATCTCGATCCTCCGCCAGAGAGAGAGGTGCAGCAGAGAGCCCGGTCGACCGCAATACAGGCTCCGACAGCTTGCCCGCGGGTGCTCTCGCTCCAAACTCGTGAGGTTACAGTGCCAATCTTCTTTGACGAAAAAAAAAAAAAAAAAAGGCACTACAAAATAAAAACGCGTCCTTAATTCTCTTCTTCGCCTGCAGTGGAATTTTGTCGGAGCCCAGAATGTTCGCGGGGTTCCACGAGTCCCTGAGTAAATACTGCTCTGCGACGCACTCAAAACACAAATAATTGGTCTTCCTTTAATTCGTCCAACCAATAAGGAGGATCACTGGTATCATGATTTAATGGTCGCGTAGTCTCAGTTGCAAAAGGGGTGAACGTAACTACAAGATACTCTAGTAGCAATGCGATATACTTGGAATAGACAACCGAATAGACAACAAGGAATAGACAACCGATAATTTTGGCTGACCCTATATATGTACATTTCTTTCGAAGGACGCCGCCATCTTGAGAACGCTTTCTTGAGAACGACGCCATCTAGCAGCTTAAAACTTCAAATACCGGCTGTTTCTGGCAGCACAGCTGTCTGGGTAGGCACTGGTGTGGGGAGGGGGCGACTTGGCTATCTGTATCGATAGAACGCCTTCCTGCCGCCGAGCCTGAGTGATCCCTGGAGCATGCTGCCGAGTTTACCATTAGTTGAACCGATTGAAGAGAAGCCGATGATTGCTATTTGGAGAGTACCACGGCGCAGTATGTACGCAGGGATATGTAATCGAATGGCCACGTGCACACACAAGATACGGGTACAGCCGCTCGAGATTCGAGAATATAAACGCGAGCTTTAAGCCCCAACCTCTGATTATACGTGGATGGAACGAGGCTCGATGAAAATAAACGCCCATGCAATAACAAGATGCGGGGAGGACACTGCAGAGCAGAAACCAGATGAGAGTGTAGATATCCGGTTATTGCAAGTGGGCCAGTAATTACAGCCCAGACGTTTCTCATTTTTTCGGGGGCCGTTGTTGTGCTCAGCCAATCCCTCGCGTGTCACAATTTGCGATTCACGAGACGGGAACAACATCTAGCCACGTGGCCCTAGCTGGTTTAACAGATCTGGCAGTCTGAAACACCCAAGGCGCAACAGAGTGCAACCCCAACATTTGTTTTTGCGATGCAGCTGTCTGGGTGCGGAGAATATATTCAAGGAGCAAAACAAATGTATGAGGTTCGTCACTTGCTAGTTTGCTTCCACTGATTATCTCAAGCTCTCTCCGAGCTCCGTGTGGGGGGTGTGTGGGAAAAATGTATTTTTTTTCCTTGTTTTTTTTTTATAGAATGACGTGGAAGCGAACGAGAGCTCATTTGAGCACATCAGTCGGAGAACAAGCGCTCCTTGCTTTCGAACTCGAAGACAAGTAACCTGCTCTCGAGGGTGCGTGAGTGACCACGGCCGGCTCCTCCGTGGAAGCCGAGCGGAGCAGACGCCGATCCCGACGTCCGTTTGGAGCCGAGATGCTAATCTGAGCAGGGCCAGACGTGTTTGCGTCCGTTCCCCAGTGTTTGTTTTCCTTTCTGAGGCCCGAAGAAGGGCCGACCTTGGAGGAGCATCTCTTATCGGCTACGCGGATCGGACAGTGATTGCCCGTTGCGTGTAACCGCAGCGGGCGAGCAAACCCGAAGGAACCAACGCAGCGCGCGAGGTAGGCCTCGCGATACGAGGCCCAGATGCGCGAGCCGCTTTGCTCCGCTTTACGATACAACTCCGCCGCTTACTGTGCTGTGCGCGTTCCGTCGCCGGCGGAATCCACGGGTCCCAGCTGTCGTTTCGTGGATGCATGTTGCAGCTGCGCCGCAGCGCCGGAAGTTTCGCCAATTAACTTCCAAATATTCACTGTGCAGAAGACACGAACTACAACTTTCTGCGGTCGCCGCAAGCGACTACGGAAATATATATATTTTTTTTAAATTTTAGCTGCGCGGTTATTGCGGGGAGGTTTCCTTCCTACCAAAGCAAGATACTCCAAAACCCTACAGAACTGAGAATATCCAAGAAGGGGAGTCGGTAGTGGCCCAGGAAAGGCGGTTTTCAGAATTGCGAGTCAGTTCTTCGCATCCACAGATCCCACACATTACAAAATCAAAGCCGAAACAAAGATACCAAAGCTGCCAAACCTCGAAAGAGGAGCAAAGCCTTCATTCAATTTGGTTGCGAAGAGAAATAAAAGAAAAATGAACTAAATAGCAGGCTCTAATCCCGCCGGAATTCCGCTTCATAAACTCGATTTACACACCCCAAGGAAACGACAGGAGAAAGAGTTAAGAAGCCCCGCGTGCCGCAACATAGGGTTTTAACAAAACAAGCAAAAATTATCCGCCACCTTCCCAACCAAAGACAAAAAAAAAAAAAAGAATGGGAAAGGGGGGGGGGGGGGGGAGGTTTGTTGCGTGTGTCCTAGCGCGAAAAGAGATCACAGGGTGACCGTTTCGTCGGCGATCAATGATGCCAACGAAGTGTCTTCTGCCGATCCGATCGGCGGTGTCAGCCTTGCCTTTCTCCTTGTCCCGTGCGAGATACGCCGCTCATCTCGCCCGAAATAACCGAGTCGCTCTGCAACGGCTTGGTGTGTTCAATATGGAAAGCTACATATGTCCATCTAACCGTGGTCCATACTGTGAATTCATCATAAAAAATGACGACAGTGTGCAGACACAGTACGAGACCTTCCTTGTATGACGCTCCTATCACGTTGGGCAAACAAAAACTGCCTGCACACCTGTTCAAAGCAATTTGCATTTTTTGAACATTTCTCAACGCGCGACCGCAGATATTTCTGTAATCATGTGTACGGCAAACACTATATGTCTGCATACAGATTCGAACGCGAGTCACCGCGAGATCCGCACTTCGAATGCCGCGTGGCAATGAGTTCAAGGAGGAAACTTGGCGCGCGGCATTCGAACCACGGATATTGCGGTGACTTATGTTTGCAAACTGTCTTTTGCATGATATATGGTCGGTGTGACCCCGGCTTTAGGCTTCAGGGAAATTAAGAAAAGCCTTCTCTTCCTCCTTTTTTTTCTTTCTTCCTTGTGCCGAGGGCCAAAAAAATGGAAAAGTGTTGATGGCGGAAGATAGATAGAAAGAGAGGGTCATTGAATGGCAGAGAGAAAGGAAGAGTTAAACCTAAATGCATCGCCCTAGACGGCTACTCTGGACTGAGAGGAAAAGAAATGGAGAAATGAATCGAAGAATATTTAAAAAAAAAAATGAGAGCCGTTTACAACTCCCTGTAACACCGAATTGGAGCGCAGCTCTTGAGGAGGAGGAGGGAAGGGTACTGAGGGTTACCTGTTCTCGGGGCGGGGGGGAGGGGGGGGGGGTCATGTGACCTTGGGGGGTCACGTGACCCCCCAGAAAAAATTTTCCGCTAGATTTAGCGGGTAAATTTTTCCGCTAGGTTTAGCGGGGAAATTTTTCCGCTAGGTTTAACGGGAAAATTTTTCCGCTAGACTTAGCGGGGAATTTTTTCCGCTAAATCTAGCGGGGAAATTTTTCCGCTAGATTTAGCGCGGAATTCTTTCCGCTAGATTTAGCGGGGAAATTTTTCCGCTAGATTTAGCGGGTTAATTTTTCCGCTAGATTTAGCGGGGCATTTTTCCCGCTAGATTTAGCGGGAAAATCTTTCCGCTAGATTCAGCGGGGAATTTTTTTCCGCTAAATCTAGCGGGGAGAATTCCGCTAGATTTAGTGGGGAAATTTTCCCGCTAAATCTAGCTGGGAAATTTTTCCGCTAGATTTAGCGGGGAAATTTTTCCGCTAGATTTAGCGGGGAATATTTTCCGCTAGATTTAGCGGGGAAAATTTTTCCGCTAGATTTAGCGGGTAAATTTTTCCGCTAGGTTTAGCGGGTAAATTTTTCCGCTAGATTTAGCGGGGCATTTTTCCCTCTGAATTTAGCGGAGAAATTTTTCCGCTAAATTTAGCGGAGAAATTTTTCCGCTAGATTTAGCGGGGAATTTTTTCCGCTAAATCTAGCGGGGAAAGTTTTTTCGCTAGATTTAGCGGGGAAATTTTTCCGCTAGATTTAGCGGGGCATTTTTCCCGCTAGATTTAGCGGGAAAATCTTTCCGCTAGATTTTTCCGCTAAATTTAGCGGACAAATTTTTCCGCTAGATTTAGCGGTGAAAATTTTCCGCTAGATTTAGCGGGGAATTTTTTCCGCTAAATCTAGCGGGGAAAATTTTTACGCTAGGTTTAGCGGAGAAATTTTTCCGCTAAATCTAGCGGGGAAATTTTTTCCGCTAGATTTAGCGGGGAAATTTACCCAGAATGCACCGCGCGGTTACGCCGACGGCGACGGCGACGGCGACGCCGCTCAAGCCGGAAACGGGCCCCTAAGAGCTGCGCTCTAAAATGAGATATGGGCCTTTTTTGGCGCAGGATAGTTCCAGTCCCGAGTTGAGGAAAAAAAAGCTAAAAGATGTTACAGATGTACACTGAAGATTCGTTGATAGTTCCGGTGAATGTAAATGAAAAACGGAAGAAGAAAATACTCCAGCGGATAGAAGGTAGACATTCGCAACTCTGAGAGAATGGTGAGCGTCTGGTTAACAGACAGGATTTGGGTCTAATAAGTGTTTCTTTAATTTTTTTTTTTACTACACTATCTTTATCAACATCCTGAGCGCACAGGACCCAGACAGAACTCATCGATCATATGGTTATTGCGTGTTACTGCGCGTGATAATTCCTTGGCAGTTCGAGGGTAGCGTTCCTTTCAAGAAGTTCAGTCGGTTTCTGTGAGCTCTCCAGACCGTCACCTAAAACAGTCAAATCCCATGCCGTATCATTTCGACGTGATCTCTGGTCATCACTGTGAAGTCAAGTGCAGACACAGACTGGACGCGAGAGCTGCGTAAGTAATCGGCCGGCCTCGTGTCCAGTCACCACGAGTCACCAGTCACCACGAATGCCGCATGGCAACCAGTTCAAGCAGAAACTTGGCACGCGGCATTCGAACCACGGATATTGCGCTGACTGATGTTTCCAAGACTCTCTTTTGTATAATGTATTCCCAGTGTGACCCTAGCTTTAAAGGAAGACCTTGGCCTATGTCCAGTGGACGTTCAAAATGTAGCTCAAAATGGAGGAACAATGTCGCGCAATTTGATCGGGTCTTCGAAGAACTTCACCGTGTAGTCAAACCGAAAATGTTGCCGATTATGAAAATATATATTAAAAAAAAAAAAAAAAAGGCAGCCGGAGGAGTTATTGTAAACGTGCACCAAATGAAATGAAGAACTAAAGCGATTGGCTCGTTTAATACCTCGAGTCAGTACTGGCGACTCCCATGCAGCGACCAGCTTGGCATGCTTTAAGTGTATTATAGAAGTTCGGCGCAGTTAAGTGATACACGGTGAAACGCTTCCCCTGCCCGTCGCTATATATACGCAAGTTCGTTCGAGGGACCATGAAATGGTCTTATTCGCTGTGACTAGAGCTATTCCCGACTCCAGCTAAAAGGGCGGCGCCTAGTGGGAGAAGGTTGAATTGAACAAATCACGTCATTTCACGATTGCTGCACCACCCTTGTGGCTTCTGTGATTACATGTTGTCAGCGGTTGATGAAACAGTTCCGGTGACCGGGTCGTCAGTGTCGTATAAGCGTGTTGTCCAGGCAACTCTGAACGTTACCTACTATACACAATCGCCTGGGCCAGACATTGTGTGTTCATCAACCTTCATCAGCCCCGCAGTCCTTCCATCGCCTCCCAGAAGAAGGTTAATGTTCTGGCAGCTGGCTTCGCCACCAACACATCGCCGCAAGTTTGAAACGTAACAAATTAAAATCGGGGCAAACCAGTTTGAGTCCAATGCTTGCCTGCTGAGTCCGAACGTTGTGCGTTCAGCTGGCACATGGCACGGCACGACCTGTCTAAGACAGACATATTTGCCCGATAGTGGCGACTTCGATATATCGCTGGAGTCGCAAATAGGGCTCAAACGAATTAAACTTCATAAAGCAAGGAACAACCATGCACTACTTGTTCTCACGAGTTCTATCGGGTGTCGAGCATTTCAGGGGCCTCAATGTAAAAAAGACGAGACCCGCGGGCTCGTCCTTTTGCATTGGATATTCATTTAATTGGGAATAGATGTTTTTTGGTCGTATCAGGTCGTTTCTGTATGCGTTTAATGTCCACGGTTTTTGGAAAAAAATATTGCGCTCGCCCATGAAACTGATGTAACACGAAGGCCGCCGCACTTTAACAGTACGACGAGTTCTCTAGAGTCGTTGAAAGCGGACGTACTTATGCGGCAAGAAGGCGTCATGGCAGTCATAAAAAAAGAATTGCCTGCACAAAACTTTGCAAGTGATTCGTTATACCTAAAGTACAGCGCTTTAAGTTTCTTTTTTTTTTTAATTTGACGTACCTTCTTTGGTTCGCACTTTGGAATAAAATTCTTTTTTTTTTTCGATTAATATGATAAACACCAAAACAACTTTTCGTTTCTTTTCGGTTATCTGACTAACATTATACTTGTTTTTGATAAGCACTGGACAATAAATACAGCTGTAAACTGGTCAAAAAAGCATGTGATTGGATCAGTGAGTTCCTAAAAAGTTTGACAATCAATAAAATAAGAAATTACTTAGAAAATATAGCGGGACACCATAAAAAAATAGTACACCATTTGTCAAAGTTACCCTTACGAAAGGAAGCTTTAAAATTGGGCAGAGCTTAAAAAAAACTGCCTTCGTGCACTGGGAAGTTATGGGACGTTCTGGACAAGAAACAATCTAAAACACGTTTTCGAACTACGAAGAACTTGGCACACAGCTGCTCCACTGGGTTTGTTACTGAGTTTTTTCCGCGCACGAACCATGGGCATATTGCGACTAAAGCTGGAGCGCGTATTAAAAACATGATCACACGCAAACTAACCGCGCACTTTCTCGTTTAAAATATATATGTCGCTTGAATCAACCTGAAAACGCGGTCAATGTCAGCGAATCGCTCCCACCGGGGTCGCTTCTATAGGTCCCGATGGACGCGCGGTGAAGTTGCATGAAATGATTTCGCGGTCAGATTCACAAAACAAAACTTCAATCCCGGCTCGGACGGAGGTCCGCAAAGGCCAACGGCCCTCGGCTCCTCATGAGCGGAGATTAACGCATTGTTCGGCTCCAGGGGCTCAAATTAGCCGTTGCGAAAGGAAGACAAAACCGTCGCCTGCGCTTGCCCCATAACGCCGCAGCGTCAAGTTATGCAGGTAACGACTACACTATTCTCCCAAATAACGGGCTTAATCCCCACTCAATGGGACCCCGTTTACGCGAGCGGCTGGTTATTATTAATTCAATGGCGAGCAGTGAAGCAACAACGTCTTTCTACACAGCTACACGCGTGCCCTCACACAAATGAGGAACAGTGTTCTCGGGGCGTGCTTTTGTCCCGGTACACGCCGAAGAATCGCTTCAGAATTACGACAGCCTGGACTGGCTGATTCGCGCTTTACATGATAGGGCCGTCGAACTTGTATTAAAGGAGGCACCGCGCTATTGTTACCCAATTCAGGACGTTTGAAAAGCGGCAGCACGAGAAACATGTCTTTTCTTTTTTGTCTATTTTTTAAATTTATGTAACACGTTTTTTCTTGTTTTTTTTTTCTTTTTTCGCGGGCGTGTTGAAGTTTTATTCATATTTGACTTGATGCCATGTTCTTGCCCCATGGTATGGGTTCTAAAGTGGTTTCACAGATCCAACTATGTCTCGCGTGCATGTTTAATGTATTTGCAGTGCATCTTCGTTTAATACTTCTGTTATTGTTAGAGGAGCTGCCCAGTGTCGTTGTAATAAAATTAACTTAAAATATATATGTATATATATATATATATATGTATATATATATATATATATATATATATATATATATATATATATATATATATATATATATATATATATATATATAGATATATATGGGTGGTTTCATCTCAAATCGTGCAGGCAAAAAGGGTCGAATTTTTAATTTCGATGAAAAAAATATGTGTTATGGTGCAGTTTCTAAAACCGCAGTCGACACAAACCGAAAGTTCGTCGGATTTTTTGTTCTCGACTTATGAATTTTTAAAGAGGCCGCGGCGAAAAGCAGTGTTTTTCACACCCGTCGTGGGTCGGATGTTTCGCTTGATCTCCGGCCATGGATTTTCAGTCCACATTATATTATCTTTTTTGAAGCACTCTGTGGATACATTTAAAAGGCTCCAATACCATGAAATAATTTTATGCCTTTTGCTTTTTTTCTGTAAAAATGTCAAAAACGCCTCCTCGGTCAATTGTTGACAAACTTTGACAATTAATTACTGGCGATCTGCTTGGGTTACACTGATATTTTTTATGTCCACGGAGAGCCCAAAACACGCTCTTTATATTTATTATAAAATGCCTTGGTTGTATGAAATATCCTTTGCGGTACGTTTACGTTAATATTATGAAAAAACCAAAAAGTACCATTTTTGAAATTGATTTTCTCAAAAAACCCATTTTTATTTTTTTATTTTTTGTTCAAATGTAGATATGATAGTTGTCTACACGAAAATTAAGCCCAGAAAGTGTATATTTTGTTTGTATGTTCTACATTTAAGCATCAATATCGTACAAAAAACGTGTTTTTACGGCTCGAAATGGAGTTGCGAATTTTGCGTCTTCACAAGCTTGGAAATAGTTTTTTTGTTTTTTTTCGACGTTCCCACATAAAAATGAAATACAGTATTTCCACCCTGATATATTTATTGATTATTTAAATTTTATTATAAGCGGCAAGCTACATCGGAGGAGTTCCAAAAAGAGAAAGCAACACTTCTTAACAGACCAGCAGGTGTCGTAACTTTTTAACGTGTAGGAGTCGGCAGACGTCTTATTGATTCGGGGCCCTCATTGGCCTGCATAAACGTCCCGCCCTTTCCGAGCCAGCAGATGACCACGACCTTTCGCGCTCGTTGTGTTAGATAGGACGGCCCGTGACAGTAAAGCGAGCAGCGCACCCTGTGTCACGAGGAGTGGAATGGTACGATTGTGTCGTTGACGCGGCGAACAGTGACAGCCACCCAGGAGGAGTCTGTCAGAGTATTGCGCAAGGGAAAGCAAAGGAATCGTTGCCTGAAAGGATGAGGACACCACGGCCTTACAATGTCGACGGTCAACAACTGTTCTGCCAGCCAAAACAACGCCGCGTGCGCGCTAAAACCGGCGGCGCGGGACAGAAATCCCGCAGACGCACACACGAAGATTGGCCGGTTTCATTAGGGATGTGGGGAAATTTGAAACCAGCCATCCGTGCATGCGTGAAACGATACCGCCTGTTTGTACTAGCTTCGAGTGCCCTATCCTTACCTTGAAACGGCCGTGCTCTCTCTCTCTCTCCGGGGAGATCCGATAGCACCGAAGGGTTATCTATTAAACTTGAGGAAGAAAACGAGAGGGGAGTGTTTAAGTTTAATTATCCCCACCAGCCCGCTCGTTCTGTCCTTATAAAGGGTTATCTCTTTTGGAAACAGCAAAGCCCGGAGACTGACATTAAAGCGAGCGTGTTGGTAAATATACTTGTGTTTGTATTCTGCCCGGAGACTAGTTGGGTTGAAGTCAGCCTCCTTGTCAACTATAACCGTTTGTGAAGAGTGGGCTTCTCCCGAGATGAAAGGTTAGCGCCGGCTGACGTGTTCTTTTGAAAAAAGGAAAGGGAAAGAGAAAGTTTGAGTAACTGCAGAAACTACCTCGAAAGCTCCTCTCCCGATATGAAGCTTAAAGCATAGTCTCGGTTACCTTCTCCCGCATCGTCTGCTCGAATCTATTCTTCACTTTCTTTCGTGCAGCCTCTGTTCCGCACAGCCGTCGTGGATGTGCGTAATAGAGGGAGGAACAGATTCGAGCATCATCTGGACGCCGTCATCCTGCCAGACTTCAATGTCGTGGGACCGACTCGTGTGTGTTTCTTCGCCCCGCTGAACTTTGTTTCTCGGGTGCGGTTTTTTCTGAACGTTTTTCTTTTTTTTTTTAATGTTTTCTTACTAACTGTTTGTTAGCACTGTTCAGTTGTTGGGTTTATTTCGTCATGGCGTAGCGGCCTGGCGGTGATGTAGAGAGCGTGTTCGCACGCATTTGGTTGCGTCCCGTTTAGGGAATGCCCGGGGGAGTTGGTTTTTGTTCTTGCCATGTGCGGCTGAGTTTTCCCGTCTTTATTAAATTATTGATTTCTTTTTTTTTTTTTTTACCTTTACGTGCCGTCGACTTCTTTGTCTGACTCTCCACCAGGCGTGGACCACCGCTCGAACCTAAATACTTTATTTTTTTTTTAACGCAATTTTCGTTAAGATCGGAGTTGGGCAATTTAATTCCTATTTATTTACTTTTATTTCCTACCCCTCTCCATGACGCACTCTTTGTGTGTTTCGGACCGTTTCTGTGTCACTACTTTTGTGTATTACGGAAGTGAAAGGACATTCCCTGGTGACCTGTGCGATGTGCGGTGAACAAGCCCCAGTGTTTGGTTTCGTAAAGAATTGTATATAATATATCGACGATGTGGTGACTTTCTTTGTCTTAGTAATATGACAGCTAATAGCTAGTCGTGCTAGTTCACTTTGAAAGGTTTATAAATCGAAACAATACAACGTCTCTCCGTGGACATAAAAAATATCGGTGTAACCCAAGCAGATCGCCAGTAATTAATTGTCAAAGTTCCTCAACAATTGACCGAGGAGGCGTTTTTGACATTTTTACAGAAAAAAAGCAAAAGGCATAAAATTATTTCATGGTATTGGAGCCTTTTAAATGTGTCCACAGAGTGCTTCAAAAAAGATAATATAATGTGGACTGAAAATCCATGGCGGGAGATCAAGCGAAACATCCGACCCACGACGGGTGTGAAAAACACTGCTTTTCGCCGCGGCCTCTTTAAAAATTCATAAGTCGAGAACAAAAAATCCGACGAACTTTCGGTTTGTGTCGACTGCGGTTTTAGAAACGGCGCCATAACATATATTTTTTTCATCGAAATTAAAAATTCGACCCTTTTTGCCTGCACGATTTGAGATGAAACCACCCATATATATATATATATATATATATATATGGGTGGTTTCATCTCAAATCGTGCAGGCAAAAAGGGTCGAATTTTTAATTTCGATGAAAAAAATATATGTTATGGCGCCGTTTCTAAAAACGTAGTCGCCGCAGACCGCAAGTTCGTCGGATTTTTTGTTCGCGACTTATGAATTCTTAAAGAGGCCGCGGCGAAAAGCAGTGTCTTTCACACCCGTCGTGGGTCGGATGTTTCGCTTCATCTCTCGCCGTGGATTTTCAGACCACATTATATTATCTTTTTTAAAGCACTCTGTGGACACATCTAAAAGGCTCCAATACCATAAAATAATTTTAGGCGTTTTGCTTTTTTTCTGTAAAAATGTCAAAAACGCCCCCTCGGTCAATTGTTGACGAACTTTGACAATTAATTACTGGCGATCTACTTGGGTTACATCAATACTTTTTATGTCCACGCAGAGCCCAAAACACGTTCTTTATATGTATTATAAAATGACTTGGTTGTATGAAATATTCTTTGCGGTACGTTTACGTTAATGTTACGTGAAAACCAAAAAGTACCATTTTTGAAATCGATTTTCTCAAAAAAACCATTTTTTATTTTTTTTATTTTTTGTTCAAATGTCGATATGATAGTTGTCTACATGAAAATCAATCCTAGAAAGTGTATATTTTGTTTGTATGTTTTATATTTAGGCCTCAATATCGAAAAAAAAACGTCTTTGTTTTGCAAGACCTAAGTCAGACATTACGACCAATGCGTCTTTATGAATTGTGAAAAAGTTTTCTTGAATTTTCTTCTGCATTTTGTAATCAATTATAAACGGATTTTGTGGTATTGAATATTTATGTATGTTTCGATAAGAGCGGGAACCACGAGATACATATCTAACCAAATCAGCGGGCCTAGTAGACTTCCAATAGCCAGAAGGCACAGACGTTGTATTGTTTCGATTTATAAACCTTTCACAGTAAACTAGCACGACTAGCTATTAGCTGTCATATTACTAAGACATAGAAGGTCACCACATGGTCGATATATTATATAGAATTCTTTCCGAAACCAAACACTGGGGTTTGTTCTTTGGACATGGCACAGGTCACCAGGGAATGTCCTTTCACTTCCGTAATAAACAAAATTGGTGACACAGAAACGGTCCGAAACACACAAAGAGTGTGTCATGGAGAGGGGTAGGAAATAAAAATAAATAAATAGGAATTAAATTTCCCAACCCCGATCTTAAGGAAAATTGCGTTAAAAAAAAAAAAATAAAGTATTTAGGTTCGAGCGGTGGCAAGGCGATAGGTCCATGCCTGGTGGAGAGTCAGACCAAGAAGTCGACGGCACGTAAAGGTAAAATTAAAAAAATCAATAATTTAATAAAGACGGGAAAACTCAGCCGCACATGGCAAGAACAAAAACCAACTCCTCCGGGCATTCCCTAAACGGGACGCAACCAAATGCGTGCGAACACGCTCTCTACATCACTGCCTAGGCCGTTACGCCATGACAAAATAAACCCAACAACTGAACAGTGCTAACAAACAGTTAGTAAAAAAAACACTGAAAAAAAAAAAACGTTCAAAAACGCGCTCGAGAAACTAAGTTCAGCGGGGCGAAGAAACACACACGAGTCGGTCCCACGACACTGAAGTCTGGCAGGATGACGGCGTCCAGATGATGCTCGAATCTGTTCCTCCCTCTATTACGCACATTCACGACGGCTGTGCGGAACACTGGCTGTGCGAAAGAAAGTGAAGAATAGATTCGAGCAGGCGATGCGCGAGAAGGTAACCGAGACTATGCCTGAAGCTTCATATCGGGAGAGGAGCTTTCGAGGTAGTTTCTGCAGTTACTCAAACTTTCTCTTTCCCCTTCTCTTTTTCAAAAGAACACGTCAGCCGGCGCTGACTTTTCATCTCGAGAGAAGCCCACTCTTCACAAACGGTTATAGTTGACAAGGAGGCTGACTTCGACCCAACTAGTCTCTGGCAAAATACAAACACAAGTATACTTACCAACACGCTCGTTTTAATGTCAGTCTCCGGGCTTTGCTGTTTCCAAAAGAGATCACCCTTTATAAGGACAGAATGAGCGGGTTGGTGTTGATAATTAAACTTAAACAGCCCCTTTTCGTTTTCTTCCTCAAGTTTAATAGATAACCCTTCGGTGCTATCGGATCTCCCCGGAGAGGGAGAGAGAGCACGGCCGTTTCAAGGTAAGGATAGGGCGCTCGAAGCTGGGGCAAACAGGCGGTATCGTTTCACGCATGCACGGATGGATGGTTTCAAATTTCCCCACATCCCTAACGAAACCGGCCCATCTTCGTGTGTGCGTCTGTGGGATTTCTGTCCCGCGCCGCCGGTTTTAGCGCGCACGCGGCGTTGTTTTGGCTGGCAGAACAGTTGTTGACCGTCGATATTGTAAGGCCGTGGTGTCCTCATCCTTTCAGGCAACGATTCCTTTGCTTTCCCTTGTGCAATACTCTGACTGACTCCTCCTGGGTGGCTGTCACTGTTCGCCGCGTCAACGACACAATCGTACCATTCCACTCCTCGTGACACAGGGTGCGCTGCTCGCTTTACTGTCACGGGCCGTCCTATCTAACACAACGAGCGCGAAAGGTCGTGGTCATCTGCTGGCTCCGAAAGGGCGGGACGTTCATGCAGGCCAATGAGGGCCCCGGATCATACGACGTCTGTCGACTCCTACACGTTAAAAATTTACGACACCTGCTGGTCTGTTAAGAAGTGTTGCTTTCTCTTTTTGGAACTCCTCCGATGTAGCTTGCCGCCTATAATAAAATTTAAATAATCAATAAATATAACAGGGTGGAAATACTGCATTTCATTTTTATGTGGGAACGTTGAAAAAAATAAAAAAAACTATTTCCAAGCTTGTGAAGACGCGCAATTCTAAATCCATTTCTTGCCGTAAAAACACGTTTTTGTACGATATTGATGCTTAAATATAAAACATACAAACAAAATATACACTTTCTAGACTTGATTTTCGCGTAGACAACTATCATATCGACATTTGAACAAAAAATAAAAAAAATAAAAAATGGGTTTTTTGAGAAAATCGATTTCAAAAATGGTACTTTTTGGTTTTCACGTAACGTTAACGTAAACGTACCGCAAAGAATATTTCATACAACCAAGTCATTTTATAATACGTATAAAGAACGTGTTTTGGGCTCTCCGTGGACATAAAAAGTATTGATGTAACCCAAGTAGATCGCCAGTAATTAATTGTCAAAATTCGTCAACAATTGACCGAGGGGGCGTTTTTGACATTTTTACAGAAAAAAAGCAAAACGCCTAAAATTATTTTATGGTATTGGAGCCTTTTAGATGTGTCCACAGAGTGCTTTAAAAAAGATAATATAATGTGGTCTGAAAATCCACGGCGAGAGATGAAGCGAAACATCCGACCCACGACGGGTGTGAAAGACACTGCTTTTCGCCGCGGCCTCTTTAAGAATTCATAAGTCGCGAACAAAAAATCCGACGAACTTGCGGTCTGCGGCGACTACGTTTTTAGAAACGGCGCCATAACATATATTTTTTTCATCGAAATTAAAAATTCGACCCTTTTTGCCTGCACGATTTGAGATGAAACCACCCATATATATATAGGTATATCCCTCTGTAAGTCATAGTATTGTTGCGACCGGCAACAACGGCGACAATAAGCCGTCAGCAACCTTGGCTCATCGCCTCATCTTGCGCTCACGGGAGCAGTCAGCGGGATCGCTCGATTGAGATCCATGGTGCAAACTTCAGTCCACCAAACGAGGAAGTGTCGTCTAACCTTTCACCACCGAAAGAACGTGGCTAACCGACCTATATATATGATCTCTATGCTTCGAGGCGTCGAACCGGCCGGATGTCTGCCTTTTTTGGAACTCAAGTCGAGATATCCCGGCAAGGTCCTCCTAGCGAGCCTCAGACGCGGCGAACATTACGCCAGTATCTCGTCCAGCCTGCCCCAACTTCCCAAGACACCTGAAAAGACGACCCATTCGAAACAGAGTGTATGAACGTCCGACGTCACCTAGACAGGGGATTCTTCCGACAAGGCGTCGGCGATCGAAGTACCGCCGCGATTGGCTGCCACCCGACCATATGGCTACCGAAAGACTTTGAAAGGAGCGGACTACCGCTACTAAGGAGCTCATTTAGTTCAAGACTTACAGCTGCCGCTAGCTGCTGTAAAGACAGTGCTCGATGCTATCCTGACGTGTACATGTGTAAATAAAGGGGAGTCGTAATTATCGCCATCGTCGCCTGCTGAGATTCCTGCCCTGAGCTCCGTCCGGATCTGGACCCCTGCCGAGCCTGGTCGGCTGGGCTACACATCCGGACAGAGCTGGACCCCAGCCGTTAAAGGGACACTGATGAGGTTTGAGCAGGTGAGTTATACGACCAGGGGGACATATTATAGTGGGCTAATCGTCAGAATAAGTCCAATAATCAACTAAACGTCGTTCATTAACTTTTTATATATTAAAAAATAGCCACATGGTTCCAATTAAAAAGTTACTGAGCGTCATCTAGAACCACAAAGCGAGTAAATTTTGAGAAGAGTCTAAAGCACACGTGGAAACCATGGGGTGCGCTAAAGTTGCCACCTATGCAACAAGCACAATGCCAGGGGCGCGAAAACGCGGACGATAAGGATATCCTCCGTGTTTTGACACCACTAGCCTCGTGCCTCTTGTACGAGTGATAAACTCAGGGCATCCCCAGATTTCCCCGTGCTTCGAGTCCTTCTAAATTTGTCCGATTTAATATGCTTCTGATTGGAATCATACGTTCAATAATTAAAGTTAATGAGCGTATTTTAGTTAATTATTCGACTTATTGAGACCATTAGCGCCGATATTTGTCCCTCTGGCCATATACCTCAAGACCGCATCAGCGTACCTTTCCCGTTTCGTTTTAATAATTGAGTTCGAATTAATTTCAAGCACCGAGCAAAGCGTTCATTGTCGAGCGTTAGCTTTGTTCGGTAATGGAGTTACGACATTTTATTCTCAGTGAAGCGGAGGCAGTAATACATTTCAGTTACTCTTTTGAATGACCAAGTAACGAGTGATGGCAGCACCCACTTCGTGCCTCACCCGAACAAGGGCCGCCACGATCCAGGAGTGCCGAAGTTCGAATGAGAAGAGACATCAACACGGTCGAACAATATATGGCTGTGCTTATCGCTGGCCACGTCAATTCCATCACATAGCTTTAATAATTGTATCGTTGCAAACTTTATTAGAAGCAAATAAGGCTATGTTTGTTTAATCGTGAAGGATTGAGGACCACGTGTGGTATAGCAACTGGAAAACAAGTTTCCCTGGCATTTCTGAAAAACTGTGAGCACCACTTTCATCGAAGCACATGATGTGTGAGCGCACGGGTGCCTATTCGCAACTTTAACGACCTATAGCAATCAATCAATCAATCAATCAATTAGCGTCTATTTGAGCTTGAAACACAGACAGAGGGTGGCAAAAAAAGCAGTGTCGTCCACTGCTTGACGGGCCTCGCCACCTTTGCAAGTGAGCACGTGGGTTGCCACTATCGACAATTATGGCGGCCGAAAACAGGTCGTGCCGTGTAATGTGCCAGCTCAACGCACAACACTCGGGTCGAAGCAGGCTAGCGTTGGCTTCAAAAACGGTCTGCTCGATTTTTTGTCCCCAACGTTCAAAACCTGCAGCGGTGTGTTGGCCTATAAGAGAGCTTCCAGAAGTTTAGCCTCCTTCGCAGAAGCGATGGAAAACCTACCTACAGGCCTTCTACCACGCGGATGAGCGTTGATTAATGCAAATTGTCCGCTTCACACGGTTGTATAGGTCGCGTGCAGAGTGAGAACACACTGATACGACCGTGACGACAGTCACCGGGACAACTGTTCTCTCTATACACAACCTGATGAGCATTCAGTGTTGTAGGCGTTACCGACAAAGAGTGACAAAATACGTTACTCGTTACTTGTAAATAAAGGAAACGCGTTACCGACCTACGTTACCTGGAACTAAAAGGAATACGTTACCGCTTCCGTTAGAATTAAAAAGTAACGCACGTTCGTTTTGCGTTACTTTTTTTAAAATTATGAATTAGCACGTTTTACTCTTGAGACGTTACAGGTGTGCATAAGCGCCATATTTCAAGAAACGATGCCCATACAGAAACTAAACATAAGTACCTTATCGTTTTTACGGTGCCACCTAAATACTAACAAGCAAAAAAAAAATCCTTAGAAATGTATATGATTTGGCGCCAAGAAACACGAAAACAGTTTCTGTAAATTTTTAAAGTTTTCGGAAGCATATGTAACTAAGTTACATATTCTACGTATTCTAGGTATATGTATCGCATTCTAGGTTATATATACTACGTAACCACGTTACACGTTACTCGAAATAAGTAACGTTACCCGTTACCGCCTTGGAAATGAAGCGAGTACGTTACAACGATTACCAGAAAAGGTAACGCGTTGCCGCCAACACTGGATGCGATGCAAGACGCACCTAAAACGTCCATTATGAGTCACTGATTTCCCCGCGGCCCGGTCGCTGCCGCTGCATTCGTTGCTGCGAACACGACCCACACACTTCTCTCGTTTTACTTTCGGTGGCAATCGCGCCGACCAGCGACAGCATGCGATGACGGAGGCCACGAGAGACAAGCAAAAATCGTAAAAGGACCTGTTCCGGCCAGTTCAGTATTTTCCTGCTAGGTGCCGTCCGTTTTGCCGCAGTATTCCAAAGAAAGGGCTTCTGGTCGGTTACATTTTGAGTAAAGAGTCAAAGTACAGGCTAGCTGGTGGAAGTCAACCATGTCGTCGTTTACCCTGAGACTGTTTTTTTTTTTACAAGAGCAGAAGTAACAGAAAAAACAGCCAGGTCTCAAACTGAGCTGAGTTTGAGACCTGTCTGTTTTTTTTTTGGTTACTTCTGCTCTTCTAAAAAAAAACCCAGTCTCAGGGTAAACGACGAAATGGTTGACATTTTGAGTGTTGGTGCGTAGGGCGCGCGCTTTGCTCGCTTTCAAAAGCGACAAACATGTCCGTGCTGGGCTGTGGAGTATGCACACTGGGCTGCGGATTTGTAAACATTGGAATTGCGTATGCGGAGAGCAAGTCACCTGCTTCGTGCACAGGGGTTGCGGTGACGTCAGAACGACCTCGAGTTCTGATTGGCTTTGATTCTAGGATAGTGGGCATACCTCTAAGCAAGCTGCTTTGAGGTTTACCCACTATCTTTCAATCACAGCAAATCAGAACTCGAGGTCGTTCTGACGTCACCACAACAAATCCAAAAGAAGTAGACGAACTTGCGTTCCGCGTGGCTTTGGCCCCGTTGGCAGACGATAAGAGGGGCAAGGAAGTCGCTCAGCTGTCCTAAAGTCACTGGATCCTGAGAAAGTAGCGTCATTGCCTGCCCTACTTGCAAGCCGGACACAAACGGACACTAACATACAGACGACCAAAACCTGCAAAGCTCTGTCTACGTTGCCATGAAAACCGCCATCTCGGTCCATTCAAATCTTTGAAGCTTTCAGAGGGTCGTTCTAAACCAGTCGTGCCAAGATCACCATGGAGCATCATCGTACTGGAAGCGTTCCTCGCCAATCATCGTCTTTGGCACTGTGTATGCAACCGACTTATCAATCATGCCCTTCTACATGGATCTCTTACAATTACATTGTTCTTCTTGCGCATTTTAAAAGAGTAAACTTATATCTCAGTGCCTCCAAGCACCGACACAGCATGTGGTACGAAGATGTACGCTTCTTTCGCTGGTGTTTGGATAGCAAAAGCTGGATGTATGCAAGAGGCGTCTTTATAAAGCTACCTGTCAACAGCGAATTTACATTGGTTCACCGAAAACGGTGGGGTGAAGGAGAAATTGCTCGTTTCACGGACAAAAATGGCGACCATACGGAGAGCTTGGCTCTACTTTCCCAGGACCCCGTGACTTTAATTAAGCTGTTCCATCTCCCAACGCGAGCTTTCTAGCTTCCATAACACTTCGTCGTCTCTTGACACATCCCGGCTCGGAACCCGCGTAGCGGAAGCTCGCGCAGCAGAACTCCTTCGCGATCGTTATCGCGCTCGCTAGAACATCGTCCTTACCCGTATGGATTTGGGTCTGGATCGTACCAGTGTACGCTTCTCTAACTACTACCGGGGATTAACTTCTAAGAAAAAGCTATAGCCGTTGCGCCGCACTGGCTAAATTGGTAATCTACAATGTTCACCAGTGTGATACTGGTTTCTACTTGAACGAGGAACGGGTAGTAGTACTCGATTAATTTCAGTTATGTACGCGTACACACGTCTGCTTCAGATCGGAGTCAGCATCGCCGTACCAACGCACACCACGCGGAACGCGCATGGTGGGGATAAATCACCAGTCGTAAGCATGTCTATATACCCTTCCAATAATTTCCTTCTCCGTGCTGCAATATTTGTCTACTGAACTGCGGAAGACGTTCAGAGCAGGCACAATAGCTTTCTTTTGGGAAACATCAGGCATCGAGCATCCGCCCACAGCGCAGTGGCTCGGCATTCTTTGCCTGGGTGACGAGTGTGATTACTATAAATAGCTTCTAAGTGTCGACATCGCTGGGTACTGACGGTTATTTCTGCTTAATGGTTTCTTCTGACTACAAGCTCTGCGGTGTGAAGCTAACACGGCGAACCGAACGCTGGCGCAGCATAGAATACTGGCATGGCCACGAATGACGTTACACGCAAGCTAATACACCGGTCTCACCAGCCAGTTTGGCTACGCCACCGCTGCCGCAATGCATCGAGGGAACTTTAATCTTTCTGCACGTGCCACAACCTCGTTGGAACTCTGTGCGTGTGGAGCACGAAACGGCACGAGCCCTCGCATGCACGGCCGTCTGGCTCCTATGAACTAAAGTTATGGCTGCGTCACGCATGCGCCGAACGCTTAGTGAGATCGGTCTATTAACTGTCGTTCGGCTGCTCGACATTTGAAATATTCGCGACACAGTATTGGCGATGGATGGATAGATGGATGAATCCGGCTGAGCCCTTTCGATCGGGCGGTAACTTGCGCCACCTAGCCATTTTGTTTTACCATTTAAGCTTAGAATATTTAAATGTGAAATCTATATTCACTCCGCAGTGCGAAGAAAGTGCGGCTATGAAACCCCCTTGCCATCAGTGATTAAGAAAATACCTAGTTTTCTCTCGATTTCTGCCACCATTCACTTAATCTTTGCTTGGTAATCTCTACAGTCTTGAAATCCACTCTCCCTTCGCTGTCTCTAAAACCCAATGACTTTATTAAATCTATGTTGTCTTCGGTAGGCATCGGGTGAAGCCCTTTACAGTAGAGTATCAAGTGCTCAGCCGTCTCGTCCTCCTCTCCACAAGCAGTGCACACTGTATCCATTTCCTGGTACTTCACTCTCTGTGTTTCAGCGAATCCAGCGAAACCGACGTCGCGTAGCGGGAACGCCGAGAAGCTCAGGAAAGGAGGTCCTTTCGACTCCGTCGTCTGCTATCGCTGCTCGGTTCTCGTAGACAGCAGAAAAACAAACATCGTTTCCAGCAATTATTTGTATGCTTCCGCCGTGTCATTCCTACGCACTGACTAGAAGAAGGTTTCTACCGTCGAAAGATCGCTTTGCTTTCATGTGTAACACGATTTTACGCTGCAGTGCAAGAAATTGTTGGGGGTTCGCGTGCTGTACGACGAAAACGAAATCCTTTCGTCCGCCATTTCGCCTGACCAGCGCGCCACCTATAGTTCGCAGAAATCGCGAATAGACTTCTTTTTCGTGGCGGCCGGCCATGTTGAAATTTGACCTAGCTAAGTTGGGACAAAATAGCAAATCACTTGATTTTCCGATTGGAAGGCGCTAGAATTGAAGGGGTTTGTGCCAATGGTTCTACTTTTCTCTTGGCTATACCTATTTTTTTTTTTTCTGTAGTTATGCTGAAACTATTTAGTTTTTGTCGCCCAACCTATCTACGTCATATTTCAGCACGGCATCCGTCACAACGCAAACGGTCTATAGCCTCACGACCTTTCAAGTGTTGTAGAGCACCAGTAAGCACCAACCAATAATAACTCGGCAGTTTGTTTTGTATATTGATATTACTGGGCCTACCTTCCAGATTTTTTTTGTTTTGTTTTCGTTATAATGAAGGCTGCAGCTCAATGTTTTTTACTTATCGGTTGATTTATAATCGAGCCATCTTTGGAAACTGTGTTCTATAATTGGACACGGCTTCGATCTGGCTCCGTGTACGACATGCGTGCCCCACAGGGATTCCGGACGGCGAGGTTTGCTTTCATTAAATACGTCCCGAGCCTTGCGTCGCCGACCGGGGTCATTTTTAGCGCTCACCGGCGCTGCGAAAACATACCCATTAGGGGTGGATATTTTGGTACACATGGAATGCTCTTTTCGGAACTGTATATAGACAGGTCAACGTTGTCGAATGCATTGCAGCAATTTTTTTCTTCTTTCTTTTTGTTTGTTCTTTAACTTTTATGGCCCGCAAGTGTCGAGTCCGAACGTATATAGGATTCTTCCCATATTTCAAGTGCCTTTCTTCGTTTTGTTCCCTTGCTTTTTTTCTTTTTTAGGATGGACTATGAGCTTAGTTCTGTCATGAGACACATGATGTTGATCAATCGTTTTAGGGGAAAAAATAAAAAAATGGAGTGGCCCACTATTTTATATAATTTTTATCGACTCTGTTCCCAGAGGCTTCCTCTCCGGCGGGTCTTGTCTCTGCCACATGTTCATGTGCGTGTCTGGAGGAGATCAAGAAACGTCTCCTGTGATAGTTTCGACTTTCGATAACCATTACCGAACCCATCTGCACAAGGGACGTATTAGATTGACCAGGAAACGTGCTTAATGTATGTAGATGTGTAGTGAGTGGATGTAGTTGGTATAATGACAACACATTAAAACAGCGCACAAGCAAATAGCCGAAATAGGAAGACAACAGAAAACAGCGCATTGTGTTCCCTTCCTCTCTGCTTGTGCGCTGTTTTAACGTGTCGTTACGATGTATGGTTTATGTATAAAGATTGTTGACCGGAAAAAATACAGATTTCTTTTTTTCTTATTATCGGAATAAAATGTAAATTGGTACTCGCTTAGCGTTAGGACGACCACAAGTGACATGAATGAGTGCGATGCGCGCACTTTTACTTTTGGTCACGTGCCTCGTGTATTAAGTTTTTTTTTTTTTTTTACCATGTGCTTTGTTAATTATGTGTCGCAAACTTATGACCACGTTGTGGCCTGTTCATGATGGAAAAAACCCAAGACCGAGGTAAACTAAAGCTCGGCTTCTTTGGTATCCAATCCTCTTTGTTTGTGTATTTATTTTTCTTCATTTGACAGATATTGTTACATATTTTCATCAGTATTCTTTTAGACTGACTCTTTCACTAGAGTATATTCTCAATTAACGTTGAACTTTGGACTAGTTGGTATAATAAAAACGAAAACAGCGAAAGGACGAGGACAAGGTATCCTACAGGACACAGCACTGTGTCCTTTGGTTACCTTTTACTTTGTCATCGTTTTCACGCTGTTTTTCTTTGTAGCAAGTTTGTTGTCGAAAGCACATTTTAGCTTTATAAAGCTTTAGCTTCCGCTACCAGGCTCACTGACCTGTAAGCAGCATCATAACAACAACTGCGTAACTAAAAATCGAACATTAAAAGAAAAGAAATGACGCCGAGTACATTATTCCATGCCTGAACGCTATTTGATTTTGTTTAGGCATCTTACCCGTCTTTCTTTTCTCATTTCACTTCTTTAAAAAAAAAGCGGACGTTACTCGAAGAAGATTCGTGCCCGAGATTATCCGAAGCTATAAATAACGATTCGTAACAATACCAAAAGGGAAAGCGCAGCGCCCAGAGTGGTACTCTCGTTACATAACGACCCCGAGTGCATAGCCATTTCCCGATCAGAGACCGCACTTTATCGTTTCAACGGTTCGACGCGATGCTCTTATATCTTTCAACGCACGCACACAAACCGCGCCAGTCCAGCGCACGCCCGCACGCACACATCGAGGATAGATGGACGACTCGTGCGATGGCTGGGACGCCAGATGCGATTCCCGTGTTTCCCATCCGGCCGAGCAGATCGCCCGTGCCGCTGGACCCTCGGCGCCCCCGAGTTCCCCCCGACCGCCACGAATCGTACCGCGGATTTGTTTGAGAAGCGAGCCAGACTCAATCGCCAACTGTCGCAGCGGGGGGAGGGGGGGTTGCGCAAAGAAAGAACGCCCCCGTCTGACCCTGGCCTCCCTCTCGCTTTCTCTTTCGCGGTATCTGCCTCGTTCGCTTTATCTGGTCATTTGTCGCCGTCGTCGATCCCGATAGAGCCCGGGGGTCGCAACCGTGGCGGTGTTCTTTTCGAGCGACCCGCCGTCGGCGGGAGGCCCCCGAGAGAGCTGCCGAAACTGAGCCCTCTTTATGGTGCCGGTGCGAACGGTCGGCCGGGCACGCGCCACCCGCGCTGTTTTGTTGCTGCCCTCGGGGGGGGGGGGGTAGCTTGGGTAATGTCCTCCACCGGCGTGAACGCGTGCTCGCGCGACTGTACGCGACGGAGGCGCGTGCTCTTTTGGGCGCACGTGCGCGCCCATTGAGCCGAGATGCGGCTGAGAGCGTGACCGATACGTGACGCGGCGTGGGGGTTGGTTGCGCTGCGGCGAACGGCGCACCCGAGACTGGAGATGACGCAGCTTCGCTTTTTGTTCCGACTGAAGCGGACCGGATGGCACTTCGTGGTTCCTCGATGTCGAAAAGCAAGAGGAGCCGCGTGCGAACCTTGGTTCGTTTTGTCGTTATCGTTTAGGAGGGCGAAAGGAAGCGGAAGCGCTCCTGGGACAAACAAAGCTGTTGATGTGAGTCGCTATCGTGTTTGTTCCGTGCTATGATTGAAAATGAGTCCGTAATTCGAAAATGTTTGCTTGAGAAGAGGAACGAAAAGCTACGTTAGAGGGGTCTGATGCTCCTCTTACGTAACATGCGTTCGTGTTCGTTTTATGTTCGTGCCTTTGTCGCTGCGTCGCCATCGTAGAACGAAGATACGCGTTGATACATTATGATAAGTACTGTTATAATGTGTTCCATACTTATTCATATTGGCCTATTCGAAATGTCCGACACTGTGAGCAAGACACGTTTTCAAGTGGCATGGACGACACCGACTTGCATATGGTTGCTGTGGTCAGAAGCGACGCTGTGGCATCCTGCCGCAAAAAACCTGCGTTGCAGTCACAAAAGTTTTGTTTGGATATGGTCCGTTTAGAACGTATCTAGTTTTGCACGCGAAGAAAGGATTCCCGCTTGCCTGTCGCGGTTGTCTTTTTTTTTTTTTTCGTTGAAAGCCGAGTCAAAGTTCGAAGTCGGGTGCGTGAGGTGTGAGACAGAAGGCACTCACCCTAATTCACGCAGTCAGGACCCCGACGCCGTATCCACTGTCACGAGGCTCCAGACGAAGCGGCGAACCCCGCTCGGACCGACGGCGCAGCAACGTTCAGTCAACGACCGGAAGACGGCTCCGCCAAGATGCACCGATCACACACCGTCGCACAGGCACCGCCGCGGCAAATCCTTGTCGCCGGCACCACACACTGCACGAGGCAGTCCCCCTTCGGAGCACACGCGGAGCAGCAGGCGAGCTCTCTCGGAGCGGCCGGCTCGGAGCACTTCCACGCGAGAACTGGCGACCGTCCCCGCGCGTTCGCTTTTCCAACACAGCACGAGGGGAACGCCGCGGCACGCCAGGCGGCGGCGCCGGCCACCGTTGCGCCCCGACGCGGGCGTCGGGCCAAGTTGGGCCGGCGTCGATGACGTCAAAGTGGCCACCACGCGGATTCGGCCCGGCGGTGGGCGCCTTTTGTCGAGCGGACTTTTACGGCCAAATGTCGCCCCCGCTTTGTTACGAGGTTGCTCTCTGCACTGGAGCAGCCGAGGAGAGCAGTAATCGCGCGGGGGAGGTTTCCCGCGCGATCGCGGTGGTACTATGCTGCCTTCCCCGCGGTAGTCCTTGCTGCTTTTCGCGCCCACACGTTCGACTAGTGATCGTTAGAATTATTTTAACGTTGGCAGTATAATTCAGCGCAGTATCACTTTGTATTTGATTGGCTGTGCGTAATATCTCAACCTATCGTCCGATATTTTGGCGCCTCTTTTATGTCGCAGTCTCGTGTTGTTCTCCGCGCTGAACGCCGCTGTACCGCGCCTACAAGTATCGTTAATTGGCACTCTAAAACACAAACGCCCATTCTTCTCATTTCCCTTCGTACGATCATCATTGTTTCAATTGATAATTGCTATTATTACTAATATTATTGCGTACAGTCGATGTATTGTGCAAATGTAGAAAACAATTAGGATCTTATACTACCCCTCTTGATCGCGCTACCATTGTTGCGGGCCCTTTTGCGTGTCTGACATTCTGGCTGACACTGATAATATCTGTTTGCCCGGTAGTGACACAAGGCCTGGCTAACGTGCATGGTTTGGTACAGAGGGATCCACTATAGCAGTCATAATGAGGTCCCAAGATCAAACCCAGGACCGGCTACGAGTTGGCAGCTGCCCATCAATAGCCTAGATGGCACGATTGATGCGCAGCTGATCCCAAGAGAGCAGTATCCATGTACTATTTCAGAACAGGTTGGTTTAGATAGAGCTGTTACATCGAATCGCAGAATGAAAGCTTCTATAAACTGCTCGAGCGCCTGTACGTAGCAAGCGACAATGGCGTTTTTCAACCTGCCACACTTCGCCTGAAAACCAGAGTTTGCAGGCAGTCTATAGAGAAAAGTTTACGACCTCAATGCGCCGAGAAACTAAGAAAAAGGAGAAGACGAGAGCGCGTGAAGATGCTAGAAGGCCGAGCTCTGGTTGGAAAGATTAGTGGGTAGACCTAAGGCTAGCTGCATATGTCTCCACTGCACGCGTCGAACGCTTTAGAACGCGGAACGCCGGTGTCCGGTGCTCAGTTGCCTTCGAACGCCTCAACCCCAAGAATCCGGGACATGCCGCCGCTCGCAACTTACGCCATCTCTCGGCAGTCACGTCAGCGCCCCAGCGTAACTCAATGGGCAAAAAAGTTTTATTTTTGTAATTCAGTTAAAACTCCACAAATTTAATTGCACTCGGGGGGTCAAAATATTGATCTAATAGCCCGCTTATTTGAAGAATTTCAGTGCCTCACGACCATTACATTTCCTTCCCGAATCAACAAACCGAATCCCATAGACTCCCATTGAAAACGAGGCCATGACATTCAGCTCCCAGGAAGAAAAGCTTGTCGCCACAGGACCTTGAGGTCAGATGCGATCGCTTTATTAATCTTAGCTTTAATTGATTCCAGGAGAGCATTTTGAAATTCACGCTAAATTTTGAGTTATCTAGGTCTAAAGCTCTCTAATAACCGAGGGCTGGCAATAGCGTTTAAACATGGTTGGGTCAGCAGAGATCTCACGCCCAAAATATTTCGCAAATCTTTACTATTTTAAAGAATGAAATATATATTTCTGATGATTGCACCATGGTAGCAAGATCCTTCTTTTCGAAGGACAAATGAATTCATTTTAGCGCCATACATGTCGATAGCAATTATGAACCAATACAATATTTTGCGGTTAATGTACCATGCCCAAATCCTAGTAAAGAAATCGACGACTTTACACAATTTCTGACTGACACACTTCTGGGAGCTCTAGGTGCTTCCTCTGTACTTTTCGGGTGGTGGGGGGCCGCCCACCAACAAGAACCGCGCTCGCCCGTGATCGGCAAAAAGTTGGCTGTCATCATGGACAATTGGACAACCTGTGGGCCTTAAATGCGATATCATTCCCCGCGTGGAGACCTGGCGGAGAAACCCCCCCCCCCCTCCCCCCCCCCCCCCCCCCCCCCGCTCCGCGCGTTATGTTCCCGTTACTCCACGGACCGTGTTCTTATGACCCCACGGATCATGGTCACACGACCTTGTGGCTTCCGTTGGCCCACTCTTTCACTGTGGTTACGTGGTTAATATGGCGCAACGGACGATGGTCACGTGACCCCCGTAAATTATCGTCACGTGACTATGTCACCAACAATGGTGCAATATTTCTCATACGGGCGCTGTGCTTTTTATTCTTTGGTAGGAGCGCGCTTTACTTGTGCTATGGCACCATTTTTTTTTTCAAGGTATGTCTTTGTATTCTCGTTGTGAGCACGTGCTGTCGGCATCGGGTACTACAAGAGATGTCATCACCCCTATTAAAGCGGAGATGAAGGCACCCTAGTTCGCATTTATAACCTCAAGGAAGCTTCTGGAGTGTTAAAAGGCAAAGCAGTAGGCAAAAAGTGCGAGTTAGGCTACTTGTCGCCTTTTTGCCGACTAAATTATACAGTGCTTTTTTCATAAGGTCAAGAAATTAGAAGAAATTGCATGAGGAGGTAAAATTTCCACGTGGCATGTAGCTGGGCATGTCTACTATAATTCTCCGGCAAAAAATTTTTAATATTCATAAATATTATTTTCCTGCAATTTTTGATATCTCGCCCCTCCCACAAAAAATCGCATCTGTCGCTCTGGGACCTATGCTAGAGCATTTTTCCGCCCAGTTGCCCCTGGCTGAGGAATGCACAAAAATTGATAAGGAGATTTAATTTACATATTTCACGTATCTCGGTATGTCTAGTATCATATTCCAGGAGGGTATTTTGATAATAATAATAATTATTTTTTAGTTTTTTTTTATCTGATCACATGCACAAAAAAGCGCGTCTCATCGCTGTGGAGAGTATGTCTGAACGTTTTTTGGCTATTCCGCCTGGCTCAGGAAGCCACTGAAAACGCCTGAGAATATTGAATTTTCGTTTAGAATGTAGCTGGTTACGCCTAGTATCCTATTCGAGGAGAGCATTTTGATATTTATAATAATTATTTTTCTGTATTGTTCTAAATTCCCGTCCCTGGCACCGAAAACCGCGTCTTTTCGCTCTGGAGACTTAAGTCCCAACGTTTTTCTTGGCAGTTCCGCCCGGCTCAGGAAGCCACAAACATCACCTGAGAATATCGAATTTCCGTTTAGAATGTAGCTGGGTATGTCTAGTATCATATTCGAGGAGAGCATTTTGATATTTATACTAATTATTTTTCTGTATTTTTCTAAATTCCTGTCCCTGGCACCGAAAACCGCGTCTTTTCGCTCAGGAGACTAAGTCCCAACGTTTTTCTTGGCAGTTCCGCCCGACTCGGGAAGCCACACACATCGCCTGAGAATATCGAATTTTCGTTTAGAATGTAGCTGGGTATGTCTAGTATCATATTCTAGGAGAGCATTTTGATATTTATACTAATTATTTTTCTGTATTTTTCTAAATTCCCGCCCCTGGCACCGAAAACCGCGTCTTTTCGCTCTGGAGACTAAGTCCCAACGTTTTTCTTGGCAGTTCCGCCCGACTCGGGAAGCCACACACATCGCCTGAGAATATCGAATTTTCGTCTAGAATGTAGCTGGGTATGTCTAGTATCATATTCGAGGAGAGCATTTTGATATTTATACTAATTATTTTTCTGTATTTTTCTAAATTCCCGTCCCTGGCACCGAAAACCGCGTCTTTTCGCTCTGGAGACTAAGTCCCAACGTTTTTCTTGGCAGTTCCGCCCGACTCGGGAAGCCACACACATCGCCTGAGAATATCGAATTTTCGTTTAGAATGTAGCTGGGTATGTCTAGTATCATATTCTAGGAGAGCATTTTGATATTTATACTAATTATTTTTCTGTATTTTTCTAAATTCCCGCCCCTGGCACCGAAAACCGCGTCTTTTCGCTCTGGAGACTAGTCCCAACGTTTTTCTTGGCAGTTCCGCCCGACTCGGGAAGCCACACACATCGCCTGAGAATATCGAATTTTCGTCTAGAATGTAGCTGGGTATGTCTAGTATCATATTCGAGGAGAGCATTTTGATATTTATACTAATTATTTTTCTGTATTTTTCTAAATTCCCGCCCCTGGCACCGAAAACCGCGTCTTTTCGCTCTGGAGACTAGTCCCAACGTTTTTCTTGGCAGTTCCGCCCGACTCGGGAAGCCACACACATCGCCTGAGAATATCGAATTTTCGTCTAGAATGTAGCTGGGTATGTCTAGTATCATATTCGAGGAGAGCATTTTGATATTTATACTAATTATTTTTCTGTATTTTTCTAAATTCCCGTCCCTGGCACCGAAAACCGCGTCTTTTCGCTCTGGAGACTAGTCCCAACGTTTTTCTTGGCAGTTCCGCCCGACTCGGGAAGCCACACACATCGCCTGAGAATATCGAATTTTCGTCTAGAATGTAGCTGGGTATGTCTAGTATCATATTCGAGGAGAGCATTTTGATATTTATACTAATTATTTTTCTGTATTTTTCTAAATTCCCGCCCCTGGCACCGAAAACCGCGTCTTTTCGCTCTGGAGACTAGTCCCAACGTTTTTCTTGGCAGTTCCGCCCGACTCGGGAAGCCACACACATCGCCTGAGAATATCGAATTTTCGTCTAGAATGTAGCTGGGTATGTCTAGTATCATATTCGAGGAGAGCATTTTGATATTTATACTAATTATTTTTCTGTATTTTTCTAAATTCCCGCCCCTGGCACCGAAAACCGCGTCTTTTCGCTCTGGAGACTAGTCCCAACGTTTTTCTTGGCAGTTCCGCCCGACTCGGGAAGCCACACACATCGCCTGAGAATATCGAATTTTCGTCTAGAATGTAGCTGGGTATGTCTAGTATCATATTCGAGGAGAGCATTTTGATATTTATACTAATTATTTTTCTGTATTTTTCTAAATTCCCGCCCCTGGCACCGAAAACCGCGTCTTTTCGCTCTGGAGACTAGTCCCAACGTTTTTCTTGGCAGTTCCGCCCGACTCGGGAAGCCACACACATCGCCTGAGAATATCGAATTTTCGTCTAGAATGTAGCTGGGTATGTCTAGTATCATATTCGAGGAGAGCATTTTGATATTTATACTAATTATTTTTCTGTATTTTTCTAAATTCCCGCCCCTGGCACCGAAAACCGCGTCTTTTCGCTCTGGAGACTAGTCCCAACGTTTTTCTTGGCAGTTCCGCCCGACTCGGGAAGCCACACACATCGCCTGAGAATATCGAATTTTCGTCTAGAATGTAGCTGGGTATGTCTAGTATCATATTCGAGGAGAGCATTTTGATATTTATACTAATTATTTTTCTGTATTTTTCTAAATTCCCGCCCCTGGCACCGAAAACCGCGTCTTTTCGCTCTGGAGACTAGTCCCAACGTTTTTCTTGGCAGTTCCGCCCGACTCGGGAAGCCACACACATCGTCTGAGAATATCGAATTTTCGTCTAGAATGTAGCTGGGTATGTCTAGTATCATATTCGAGGAGAGCATTTTGATATTTATACTAATTATTTTTCTGTATTTTTCTAAATTCCCGTCCCTGGCACCGAAAACCGCGTCTTTTCGCTCTGGAGACTAAGTCCCAACGTTTTTCTTGGCAGTTCCGCCCGACTCGGGAAGCCACACACATCGCCTGAGAATATCGAATTTTCGTCTAGAATGTAGCTGGGTATGTCTAGTATCATATTCGAGGAGAGCATTTTGATATTTATACTAATTATTTTTCTGTATTTTTCTAAATTCCCGTCCCTGGCACCGAAAACCGCGTCTTTTCGCTCTGGAGACTAAGTCCCAACGTTTTTCTTGGCAGTTCCGCCCGACTCGGGAAGCCACACACATCGCCTGAGAATATCGAATTTTCGTTTAGAATGTAGCTGGGTATGTCTAGTATCATATTCTAGGAGAGCATTTTGATATTTATACTAATTATTTTTCTGTATTTTTCTAAATTCCCGCCCCTGGCACCGAAAACCGCGTCTTTTCGCTCTGGAGACTAGTCCCAACGTTTTTCTTGGCAGTTCCGCCCGACTCGGGAAGCCACACACATCGCCTGAGAATATCGAATTTTCGTTTAGAATGTAGCTGGGTATGTCTAGTATCATATTCTAGGAGAGCATTTTGATATTTATACTAATTATTTTTCTGTATTTTTCTAAATTCCCGCCCCTGGCACCGAAAACCGCGTCTTTTCGCTCTGGAGACTAGTCCCAACGTTTTTCTTGGCAGTTCCGCCCGACTCGGGAAGCCACACACATCGCCTGAGAATATCGAATTTTCGTCTAGAATGTAGCTGGGTATGTCTAGTATCATATTCGAGGAGAGCATTTTGATATTTATACTAATTATTTTTCTGTATTTTTCTAAATTCCCGCCCCTGGCACCGAAAACCGCGTCTTTTCGCTCTGGAGACTAAGTCCCAACGTTTTTCTTGGCAGTTCCGCCCGACTCGGGAAGCCACACACATCGCCTGAGAATATCGAATTTTCGTTTAGAATGTAGCTGGGTATGTCTAGTATCATATTCGAGGAGAGCATTTTGATATTTATACTAATTATTTTTCTGTATTTTTCTAAATTCCCGTCCCTGGCACCGAAAACCGCGTCTTTTCGCTCTGGAGACTAAGTCCCAACGTTTTTCTTGGCAGTTCCGCCCGACTCGGGAAGCCACACACATCGCCTGAGAATATCGAATTTTCGTTTAGAATGTAGCTGGGTATGTCTAGTATCATATTCGAGGAGAGCATTTTGATATTTATACTAATTATTTTTCTGTATTTTTCTAAATTCCCGCCCCTGGCACCGAAAACCGCGTCTTTTCGCTCTGGAGACTAGTCCCAACGTTTTTCTTGGCAGTTCCGCCCGACTCGGGAAGCCACACACATCGCCTGAGAATATCGAATTTTCGTTTAGAATGTAGCTGGGTATGTCTAGTATCATATTCGAGGAGAGCATTTTGATATTTATACTAATTATTTTTCTGTATTTTTCTAAATTCCCGTCCCTGGCACCGAAAACCGCGTCTTTTCGCTCTGGAGACTAAGTCCCAACGTTTTTCTTGGCAGTTCCGCCCGACTCGGGAAGCCACACACATCGCCTGAGAATATCGAATTTTGGTTTAGAATGTAGCTGGGTATGTCTAGTATCATATTCGAGGAGAGCATTTTGATATTTATACTAATTATTTTTCTGTATTTTTCTAAATTCCCGTCCCTGGCACCGAAAACCGCGTCTTTTCGCTCTGGAGACTAAGTCCCAACGTTTTTCTTGGCAGTTCCGCCCGACTCGGGAAGCCACACACATCGCCTGAGAATATCGAATTTTGGTTTAGAATGTAGCTGGGTATGTCTAGTATCATATTCGAGGAGAGCATTTTGATATTTATACTAATTATTTTTCTGTATTTTTCTAAATTCCCGTCCCTGGCACCGAAAACCGCGTCTTTTCGCTCTGGAGACTAAGTCCCAACGTTTTTCTTGGCAGTTCCGCCCGACTCGGGAAGCCACACACATCGCCTGAGAATATCGAATTTTCGTTTAGAATGTAGCTGGGTATGTCTAGTATCATATTCGAGGAGAGCATTTTGATATTTATACTAATTATTTTTCTGTATTTTTCTAAATTCCCGTCCCTGGCACCGAAAACCGCGTCTTTTCGCTCTGGAGACTAAGTCCCAACGTTTTTCTTGGCAGTTCCGCCCGACTCGGGAAGCCACACACATCACCTGAGAATATCGAATTTTCGTTTAGAATGTAGCTGGGTATGTCTAGTATCATATTCGAGGAGAGCATTTTGATATTTATACTAATTATTTTTCTGTATTTTTCTAAATTCCCGTCCCTGGCACCGAAAACCGCGTCTTTTCGCTCTGGAGACTAAGTCCCAACGTTTTTCTTGGCAGTTCCGCCCGACTCGGGAAGCCACACACATCGCCTGAGAATATCGAATTTTCGTTTGAATGTAGCTGGGTATGTCTAGTATCATATTCGAGGAGAGCATTTTGATATTTATACTAATTATTTTTCTGTATTTTTCTAAATTCCCGTCCCTGGCACCGAAAACCGCGTCTTTTCGCTCTGGAGACTAAGTCCCAACGTTTTTCTTGGCAGTTCCGCTCGACTCGGGAAGCCACACACATCACCTGAGAATATCGAATTTTCGTTTAGAATGTAGCTGGGTATGTCTAGTATCATATTCGAGGAGAGCATTTTGATATTTATACTAATTATTTTTCTGTATTTTTCTAAATTCCCGTCCCTGGCACCGAAAACCGCGTCTTTTCGCTCTGGAGACCAAGTCCCAACGTTTTTCTTGGCAGTTCCGCCCGACTCGGGAAGCCACACACATCGCCTGAGAATATCGAATTTTGGTTTAGAATGTAGCTGGGTATGTCTAGTATCATATTCGAGGAGAGCATTTTGATATTTATACTAATTATTTTTCTGTATTTTTCTAAATTCCCGTCCCTGGCACCGAAAACCGCGTCTTTTCGCTCTGGAGACTAAGTCCCAACGTTTTTCTTGGCAGTTCCGCCCGACTCGGGAAGCCACACACATCGCCTGAGAATATCGAATTTTGGTTTAGAATGTAGCTGGGTATGTCTAGTATCATATTCGAGGAGAGCATTTTGATATTTATACTAATTATTTTTCTGTATTTTTCTAAATTCCCGTCCCTGGCACCGAAAACCGCGTCTTTTCGCTCTGGAGACTAAGTCCCAACGTTTTTCTTGGCAGTTCCGCCCGACTCGGGAAGCCACACACATCGCCTGAGAATATCGAATTTTGGTTTAGAATGTAGCTGGGTATGTCTAGTATGATATTCGAGGAGAGCATTTTGATATTTATACTAATTATTTTTCTGTATTTTTCTAAATTCCCGTCCCTGGCACCGAAAACCGCGTCTTTTCGCTCTGGAGACTAAGTCCCAACGTTTTTCTTGGCAGTTCCGCCCGACTCGGGAAGCCACACACATCGCCTGAGAATATCGAATTTTGGTTTAGAATGTAGCTGGGTATGTCTAGTATCATATTCGAGGAGAGCATTTTGATATTTATACTAATTATTTTTCTGTATTTTTCTAAATTCCCGTCCCTGGCACCGAAAACCGCGTCTTTTCGCTCTGGAGACTAAGTCCCAACGTTTTTCTTGGCAGTTCCGCCCGACTCGGGAAGCCACACACATCACCTGAGAATATCGAATTTTCGCTTAGAATGTAGCTGGGTATGTCTAGTATCATATTCGAGGAGAGCATTTTGATATTTATACTAATTATTTTTCTGTATTTTTCTAAATTCCCGTCCCTGGCACCGAAAACCGCGTCTTTTCGCTCTGGAGACTAAGTCCCAACGTTTTTCTTGGCAGTTCCGCTCGACTCGGGAAGCCACACACATCACCTGAGAATATCGAATTTTCGCTTAGAATGTAGCTGGGTATGTCTAGTATCATATTCGAGGAGAGCATTTTGATATTTATACTAATTATTTTTCTGTATTTTTCTAAATTCCCGTCCCTGGCACCGAAAACCGCGTCTTTTCGCTCTGGAGACTAAGTCCCAACGTTTTTCTTGGCAGTTCCGCCCGACTCGGGAAGCCACACACATCGCCTGAGAATATCGAATTTTGGTTTAGAATGTAGCTGGGTATGTCTAGTATCATATTCGAGGAGAGCATTTTGATATTTATACTAATTATTTTTCTGTATTTTTCTAAATTCCCGTCCCTGGCACCGAAAACCGCGTCTTTTCGCTCTGGAGACTAAGTCCCAACGTTTTTCTTGGCAGTTCCGCCCGACTCGGGAAGCCACACACATCACCTGAGAATATCGAATTTTCGCTTAGAATGTAGCTGGGTATGTCTAGTATCATATTCGAGGAGAGCATTTTGATATTTATACTAATTATTTTTCTGTATTTTTCTAAATTCCCGTCCCTGGCACCGAAAACCGCGTCTTTTCGCTCTGGAGACTAAGTCCCAACGTTTTTCTTGGCAGTTCCGCCCGACTCGGGAAGCCACACACATCACCTGAGAATATCGAATTTTCGCTTAGAATGTAGCTGGGTATGTCTAGTATCATATTCGAGGAGAGCATTTTGATATTTATACTAATTATTTTTCTGTATTTTTCTAAATTCCCGTCCCTGGCACCGAAAACCGCGTCTTTTCGCTCTGGAGACTAAGTCCCAACGTTTTTCTTGGCAGTTCCGCCCGACTCGGGAAGCCACACACATCGCCTGAGAATATCGAATTTTCGTTTAGAATGTAGCTGGGTATGTCTAGTATCATATTCGAGGAGAGCATTTTGATATTTATACTAATTATTTTTCTGTATTTTTCTAAATTCCCGCCCCTGGCACCGAAAACCGCGTCTTTTCGCTCTGGAGACTAAGTCCCAACGTTTTTCTTGGCAGTTCCGCCCGACTCGGGAAGCCACACACATCGCCTGAGAATATCGAATTTTCGCTTAGAATGTAGCTGGGTATGTCTAGTATCATATTCGAGGAGAGCATTTTGATATTTATACTAATTATTTTTCTGTATTTTTCTAAATTCCCGTCCCTGGCACCGAAAACCGCGTCTTTTCGCTCTGGAGACTAAGTCCCAACGTTTTTCTTGGCAGTTCCGCCCGACTCGGGAAGCCACACACATCACCTGAGAATATCGAATTTTCGCTTAGAATGTAGCTGGGTATGTCTAGTATCATATTCGAGGAGAGCATTTTGATATTTATACTAATTATTTTTCTGTATTTTTCTAAATTCCCGTCCCTGGCACCGAAAACCGCGTCTTTTCGCTCTGGAGACTAAGTCCCAACGTTTTTCTTGGCAGTTCCGCCCGACTCGGGAAGCCACACACATCACCTGAGAATATCGAATTTTCGCTTAGAATGTAGCTGGGTATGTCTAGTATCATATTCGAGGAGAGCATTTTGATATTTATACTAATTATTTTTCTGTATTTTTCTAAATTCCCGTCCCTGGCACCGAAAACCGCGTCTTTTCGCTCTGGAGACTAAGTCCCAACGCACAAAATTGCCTGAGGAGGTCCAGTCTCCACTATGGATACATGACGCTAGTCTGGGAGAGTATTTTTATGTCATCTGATGCTGTTTTAGTGAGCTTTTAATTATTTCGCTCATTATAAATCTGACAATCTGGCGTGAACTAACCGCATGACCTGAAGTAGTTCCATGCCAAATTATGCAATTTTCAGTATCTCTTATTACACAAGGCCCGGGAAATTCGACTACCATCAAAAATCCCGGCCGGGCCCTCAGGCAATGATATACTCCAGGACTCTCGGGAGTTCGCACCCAGTTTTTTTTTTCTAAGGTTCCACCAAGACTCAAACATTACTATGGACATCTGATTTTATCTACCTGAGTTTTTTTGCTTTCGGTGGCGGTTGTGTATCACAATGCCGAAATAATTATCTGTAGAAGGTGTGGAAGAACCCTGGTGGGGAGATGATGTTTCATGTTTTACAAAGTAAAGACTGTGTCACAGGATTGACTGATTTCTCCACCAGACGACTATACATATGCCGCCAAATGAGCTAGTCCAGACCCCATCGAAGAACCGACGGAGCGCGACATTTCTCATGTCGAGCTGCTCCCTAGGCCGTACACCCACGCTAAGTGCGTGTACAGTCACTCGCAATATGAAGGACCCATTCGCCGATGCAATTTATGGGGCGGCGCTTATTCCACTTTGACCAGGCGCACTTTATTTTGAGCGACAAGAAAGATAAAAGTTTATTTTATTCTTTCACGTCAAAAAATATGGTCCAGGCATAGGCAAATCCAAAACAGCCTCAAACTGCCTGGTCGAATGGGTCCTTCATATTGCGGGAGACTGTACATCCAGCTGCAAGAACTGTAAGGAGGGAAAGTACGCGAGCGAGCTGGCTAGGAAACATCATTGAAAGAAAACCTGAGACCAGGACAAATAAAAATTGGGGGGACACTTAGGCTCCGCCTTAAGTGTATACCGCGATAGCGCAAGACCGGGTCGTCAGCGCAGGGGTGGAGGAGGGCGGAAGGGCAGGGGAGGCGGAGGAAGGAAGGGAAGGGGTGGGGGTTGGGGGAATGGAGGGCTTGGAGGGGGTGGATGAGGGGAGGGGAGCTGGGGAGGGGGCCCTCCCACGGGGTCACGCCGCCGCCGACTGCTACAAAGGGAGGGCAAGGGGTGGAGGGCACGGGAAAGGAGTGGGGGTCATGTAGGAGTAGTGGAGGAGAGGATGGGAGGTGTGGGGGTAAGGGGAGGGGATCCCATTCAACACCCGGGTCACGTGACCCGAGTGTTCAGGGAAGGGGAGGGGCCCGCCCACGAGGTCACGCCGGACGCTGTGACCCGGGTAACTCGACACGGGTCACGGGGCCTACGAAGTCACGCCGGACGCCGACTACTACTACGCCGGATTTTCAGCTGAACGGGAGCCTTACGCTATCGCGTGAAATAACTCCCAGTCTCAGGTTTTCTTATAAGAACTTGCCTAGACCGATGATACTTCAGTCATTTTACCGCCCAAGCATTAGTATGCTGTGTTTTTTTTTTTTTCGTAGTGCACTCGCGTGGGCTTTTCTCCTGGCTTATGCGCTTCTCGTGTATGCCTTTTCTTTTTTGCTGGTAACGTACGGAACAAAACAAGTTTCCATCGATCTGTGATAATCCATAATGAAGGGTGTACACTTTTCCGACTGTTCTGACACAGACGAAAACTGCCGAGTCACTGGGCTGTGGACGCGAATGCGACGTACACCCGTCGTTAATATAAATGTGAACGCCGGACCGCCGACTGCTCCGTACTATCAGCGTCATGATGCTGCGGCCCGTGGCGGCTTGCGCACCTTATCGCGCGCTACGCCGAGATTCAGCGTGTGAATCAGCTCACCTCTGCTGCTGCTCCATGAAGAAAGCGCGAGAATTGGGTAGGAGCCTTTCGGACGTTATCAGGAGGCACTGTAGTGACTTGATAAAGTAACTATTTGTTTTTTTTTTTCTTGAATGTTGTCGCATTTCTTTCGGCTCATTCGGCCACGCTCATTTTTAAAAAGTCGAAGTGGCTTCTGTCATGATACGCTCGAAATATTTTTTTTTTTTGTAAAAATATTTATCGCTATTAGCGTTCACTGAATAATAAAGAAAGAATCTGAGTTTTGATGAACTATACCGAGCAACGTCGGCGCTTTTCCACGGGCGAAATGCAAACTATTTGCCGTCAATGACGTGTGCACAGCGCCCACAAAAAGTCGCAAAATAGAAATCCACTTTCACGCTCTCTGCAGAGCGGAGCAGTAAAAGCGAAGACAGTGTTCGATCCAAGCGCTTAATTTCGCTGAGGCGCCGAGCGCCGATAAGGCTCGATAGCCGCCACGCCCGCCGCGTCATGACGCGGATAGTACGGAGCGGTCGACGGACCAGCCTCTACCTTCATATTAGGGAATTGTAGTAGACCGTTTTCCTTATCCGCTACGGTATCCGTGAAGAAAACGCCGCAGGTGCGCATACGCGCCGACAGCCTTCTCTGCATAGTTCAAGGTGTTGTGGCGGATTACGGACCGCTATCCGGGTGCTTAGCGGGCTGCGGAAACGGTCTACTACAATTCCCCATTAACGACGGGTGTACGATATTTCGCAGAGGGTTATTACTCATACGAAAGAGTTCAGCCCAGCAAACAAAGATGGTATCTCGCAGAAGGCTCTAATTTGAATGGCCCTATATACATTGGGGCCAATGTGCATGGTGTAGACCTTCGATCTTCTGTTAGTTGCCATCTTTATTTGGCTGTGGAGTGCATTTTGATCATGCGCAGTAGCTCTTCTCCGCGAAATATCGTACTCCGCACCTGCGTTTACAGTCCAGTCGCTCGGAATTTTTCGCACCAAAGATAAGCGTTTGGAAGGTGTATAACACGAAACAAGTCGCAGGTTCGAGGAACAATGAAGATGTAGACGATAGGATCTTTCCTTCTACGGACCTCTTGTTCGTTGTTGCAGATCTAATATGCCGAGGTATGACGGCACAGCAGCTGTTAGCTGAGTAAGAAAGAGAGAGAGACGTTTATTTCCCCCCCTTTTTTTTTTTTAGAAAATTGACTTAGTTGCTTGCCCGCTCAGTGCGCACACTGTCGATAGGGAAGGGGTTGGGAGAAAACGATGGAAAATTTAGAAAGCTTGGGAGGTTTATAGATTAGGTTGGGAGGGATGTCTCAGCCGTCGTCCGCCCGTCGAGTCGCGTTCGATTCGTGTTCACCCCTAAGTTGGCAGTGCGGTGGAAGCTGTGTGCATGTTGGACTAGTCAACTGTCGGCCTTGCACCACGTGAACACCCTGATCTCCACATACCACGTGCCGGGAGCGAGTTCAGTCGGTAAGAGGCAGGCCACTGATTGGTCTGGCAAAACGCAGCTTCCACCGCACTGTCAGCTTAGGGGCGAACGGAGTATAGTACGATCCAACGTTCAGAACGCACGACCCCTCGAAGTTAGTAGATATGGAGCAACCTTAGAGCGAATAATAAGTATTTTGCAACTGGGGTGGGCGGCAGTTGTGCTACAGAGTTAATGGAGAGATTTAGCAGTTCGCTTTTTCGCCCTGATAACGGTACGATGCATGCCCAAGGCCGCCGGAGGGGAGAGGAGGTATCGTTATCGGGGATAAAAACAATCTGCTAAAACTCTCTAATATCGGCACAAGGCTTCCACTGCACTTTTGAGCTGTCACCCCCCATAGTGAGCTTGTTTACAAACAGACAAATAAATAGCTGACGTGCATATTCCACCGTATCACGGCCAAAGCTATAATTGTATCTTTTTAGCAACCACGCGCAATAAAAGCCCGGGGTAATCGCTTTGGGTGACGCCTCGGCAGCTGCGCGAGCACTCGTGCTGCGAGGATGCAAATCTACGCAGTCAGGGCTGCCATCTCACGCTAGCGCAGCCTCCGTGGTTAGTCCATGTTAGCGTGAGACCGCGAAGTACTACTGAAAAGGTTGTGCAAGCGCGAGCGGCTAGCCTTGACAAACTCGACTGGAGTACTCTCTGCCCGAGCGCTCGCGCAGCCACCGAGGAGTGATTCAAAGGAAACGGCTCGCGCCTTTAGCATGCATGGCTAACATTAGTACATGCTGAGGTGAGACAAAGTTTAGCCTGAGCCAAGGCGCCCTAAGCCAGAAGACCCTCTCTAACAGGCTCCAGTGATAAGAGAAAGCCCAGCCTGAAACAGAGCACTTTTAGCATCGTTTTGCCTTATGTCCGATGCACTACCGCCGGTGCGAGGTAGGAAAACGCAGCGGATTCGGCTCGCGCTTCAATACTTCGTCTAACCTTAGCATGGGCTATTGTTGGTCGCGTGCTGAAAGCGCGAGCTATTTGCTTTCGAAGACACCTCGGCGGCTGCACGAGGGCTCGCGTGGCGCGAACGCAATGAAGGCTACCGTCTCGCGCTAAAGCAGCCTCTGGGGCCAGTCCATGCTAAGGTGAGACAAAGTATAGCTTTAACTTTGCTCGGTTTAAATTTGGCTTTTTAGCGATGGAGCAATAGTCTTGAGCGTTAGCTTATCACTTTAAAATGCACATTGGCTGCGGGAGAAGCAATTATACATTGCACGTCTGCGCTAGGCGCGCCCAGCTGTGACCCTGAGAGGTTCCGAGGTTCGGAGCTGTCTTGAGCGTGTTATCAGTGCTATGCCCCTACTGCATTACGATGTCTCCTCTCCGGATTCGAAGATAAGATTGGCGGTGCGGGCGGAAACAGAGGGCACATTGGAAATTGGAAAAGTGATTTCGCTCGGGGCTTAGGCGCCACATGTCGTCGCGGAATGGAGCTAAACCGAATGTCTCGGATTCTTGGCCATGTCGACGAGTGCTGTGGAAATGAAGGCAGCATTTATCTCCACTGAGACTCCTCGAACGCGTTAAAACGCGGAACTGCGTTCTAAAAATTGAATTTGAAATTCAAGGATTTCAAGAACATACAAATTAGCGAGATAATTTTTTCATTGAATGAAAAAAATTATGGTTTTACCGAGAAACTTGCTAAGCTTAATAGAAACACACTAACTCAACTCTTTTAAGAAATATATAAGTCAGAGGCAGCCTTTTACGACGTTCGGTATGAACGCTCAATTTGGACGCGTTTTTAGGTTTCGGTTGTTATCAGAGCGCATCTCTGGCGCTTGCGGTCCTGCTCCCCAGTGGCCGAGACGCGCAACACACGTGCGCCATCCTACGAGGGAGGCGGGGCTGTGGCTTCACGCCGCCAGCACCGGGTATCAGGACCACTGGCGCAAATTTTCGCTCCGATAAGAAGCCAAAACCTAGAAACGAGTCTAACCTGAACGTTTTTTTTAGAACGCGGTAAAATGCTACCCTTGCCTTATATATCTTTTGTAAAAAGAGTTGATGTCGCGGTTTTCGATGATGCTTAGCAAGTCTCTCAATGGAACCATGTTTATATTCACAATGAAAAAAATAAATTATTAAATTTCAGGTATCTGTCTTTCTAATTAGTGTGTTTTTGCAATCCTTGGCGTCCACCAATGCTCTTAGCTTGTTCACGTAAAGAGTTTTTTTCTCTTTTTTTTTGTTATTTCAAACCGCATATTTACAAAGATTTTGGAAAGCCTTTGGCAGAAACACCTCGTATATAATTGAAGACTATAATCGGCAGTGCCCAACGGTTACAACGGTCGACATTACCTTATGTTTACTGTTTTATCCAATGGCTTAGGGGGGGGGGGGGGGCGAAATCCAGGGAGCTTTAGTCTTTTTGCACCTGCGACAACCTCGCTGGAGCTCTGCGCGTGTAAAGCACGAGAAGGCACGAGCCCTCATGTGCACGGCCGTCCGCCTCCTGAGAACTAAAGTTATGGTGGCATCACGCATGCGCCGAACGCTTAGTGAAATAGGTCTATTGGCTAGGTTGTAGAAATATTTGTTGTGGCTATGTTCACACAGCCTCGAAGTTCGCCTGCCTTCAACGAGCGACTTGTCTCTTAGCTGTAGATGAGCAATTTTAATTGCCACCTACCGCGAAATCTACTGCATCTCCACTGCAAAATAAAAGAAAGAAAAACTAACATATGACTTTGTTTTTGTGAATCTATATGACAATGGTACTGTTTGCAAGTGCTACCATTAGCAAGTGGTACCATTAGCAAGTGGTACCACTAGCAAGTGGTACCACTTGCAAATGGTTTATTGAACAGGTACCACTTGCAAATTATACCACTAGCAAGTGGTACCACTAGCAAGCAGCACCACTAGCAAGTGGTACCACTAGCAAGCAGTACCACTAGCAAGTGGTACCACTTGCTAGTGCTACCGCTTGCTAGTGGCACCACTTACTAGAGGTACCAAATGGTACCTGTTCAACAAACCATAGAAATAGTACCACTACCAAGTGGTACCACTTCCTAGTGGTACCTGTTCAATAAACCACTTGCAAGTGGTACAACTTGCAAAAATTTCCACTTGGGTTGCCAGTGCAATACAACCGCTTGCCTAAGGTCTTTAACGTGCACCACGCAGTAGTGATACACAACCGCCCGCCGGCACGACGCTCATCCAGATCGAAACGGGCAGGGGTGGGGAGTGAAGTTGAACCGAGCCTCCTTGGGTTCTGCAGCGCGATCTCTCGCTCCACGTGCTCCGAGCTGGTGTGTTCTGCTGCCACTCGGCCACTGATCCCCCTGGCTAGGTTTACATGGATGCGATCCTAGCGCATCCAATTGTACAGGGACCAATCACACGCACCCTGTTTCTTTACTTCTTTTTCTTCTACCCATCTACTACGAATCAAAATAGTAAAATTTCGATTCGGCGCGCTACGGTGGCATCCATATGAATGCAGCCTATGATTATCACGAAATGCTGACGATCCACAGTTGCGTCTGCAGAGCAGACGCAACTGTCGATCGTCATAATTCAGGAAACGTGACTTCTTCGGCTTTAGATGCGGTGTGAGGAAGCTCAGGTGATATCGTTTTGCTTTGTCGGGAACTGCTATAACGTATCTGGAGGACAGAAAAGAGTTTCCTGCGATTTCAGATAAAGCTCCGAATAACAGGCCGCCATGATTTTAATCACCAAGATGGCCGGAATGTCGTTAGTCTAGCGTATATAGCTTATTTATTCGCTCTAGGAGCAATCAAGCATCGTGAAAAGCGTAAGTCGCTAGGCTTTTTCTGTTTATGATGGGTTCAGCGATGATAGAACACGAACAGATACATAACGAACACACTGCTTTGTCCCTTCGTAGCGTCGGAAGCGTCTGGTCTTGAGGTCGAACGAAATGTACCGGTGTATAACCGCGGCTTCGCAAAGCCTCGCTTGCCAGGCTGGATTATTTTGCCGACGCCCCTGTCCCGGAAGTGCACCCGAAGCGCCACTGCGCCCGCGTGACGTACGGGAAATGAGACGGTTCGGCCAGCGCCGGTTCCGGCAGGGGCCCCGGCCCGGCCCGTGGCCGGAGGCGGCCGGGGAGGGGCGACCCGGGAGCGCTGAGCGCATACGTGATTGCTGCGGTCTCTCGGGTGTCATTAAGAACCGCGTTCTGTTTTTTTTACGGCCCCTGCGCGTTGTGCGCGCACCCGGGCCACCGGACTCATCCCTGATGAATTGCGCGTCCGCCGAAAGGACACACCCCCCGGCCGCTGCGCCGACGCCGCCGGCATTCGACGACCAACTCGGACTGCACACGACGGAACCAGAACTCCAACCGAGTCGCTTCGTCCATTCTCATTTTAGGTTGAACTCTCCTTCTGTTGCTCTTTTTTTCCACTTCATTTTCCCCTGTGACGATAGAGATCTCGCTGTGTGGCTTTTTCCTACGGGCGATGCTTTTGTACGTAATGATCCCTCGCTATTATATGCACCGTATTTTTAAAGCTTTGGAAGACTGTGGTGAATACGGAAGGACGAATAGATTACAAAATGCCTCTTAGACGCGGTAGGAGCGGTCGAAACGGCCCGGCTCATTTCCTGATCTCGGGATTTGCGTCTGGCACACACCGCTCGATCAAGCGCTCGAAGCACCAATTATCTGCCTCGATCGGGTTGCACAAAGTGCTTCTGTCGCACGACACGAGCCGTCCAAAAGATCCTTATGTGTCCCCAGTGCAGAGGCGCGCCCGCTGCTTTCGGTTGAAGCGCTTCGACGCAGTGGCTCTTACGTAACAATTCTGAAGCCCCATCGGTCAGCCACCGATGATGAGCCATTTTAGAACTGGCCATCGCCGGAGTTCGTCGGTTTTCTTTTGCCCGATAGAAAATTTTAATTTGAATATTGCACGGAACAGAGAATACATTAATACATTCTAAAAAGGTTTACTCAACAACTAAAAAAAAAACGCTATAAAACCTTTTTGGTCTACCGGTCTGACGAACGGACCAGCGCCCATCGGCGTTCATAAAGGACAAAGTACAGCACAAAGAAACAACACCACACGCACTAGATGGACAGAAAACACGAACAAAAAGAAAGAAGGAAAGAGTATCTGTGTACAGTTAGTTCAGCCATTCAGCGCACATGACAGAGAGTCACTTTTCTTTTCCTATTTTTTAGTTCGCACATGTAATCATGGCACGTTGGGAGCAGTTGGGAACTCGTCGTTCCACGTGACCGCTCACTGCCTGGGTTGGCGCTCCCGAGCTCCAACGGACTGCAAGGTCTACCAATGGGACGTCGCGGCAGTCTCCCCTGAAACCCCCTTTCCCGTTGATTTCCCCCTGGGCTTTACACGATAATGACCGCCTATTGAAAGGAAATCTTCCTGTCGTCACGTTGCTACCACCGCTGTCCCCTGTTGATATTCCGACACACGTATGCGCGTCAGCAGGGGCTGCGCGCATTCATTCCCTTTGTCATTCGGATTATTCGACTTCCTCGGTGATGCACTCTCAAATTCAATCCCTGTGCCTTGGTCGGGGTCGTCGTTTGAGACTACTCATTGCTAGCTGCTCCTGGTTTATGGCGGGATAGGCCGTAAAATTTCTGACGTACCGTCGAACAATTTATTGATTTCACCTTCTCTCTAAACCTGCTTTCACTGCGTGATTTACGAACGTTACTTTCGACACCACGAGTGGAGTTAAAATAGGGGAGTGTTGCAAACACCAACTGTTCGATGGCAGACTTTCCTGTGAACGGGTGACATGCATAAGGGCAGTGAAGCCAACTACCACGTCTGCCTATTGGTGACGAGAAGATTGTCTATCGCCGCCTGGTGGAATATTTTCACAACCGGGAGTGAGGATACCTCAACTTCCTCTGCTGGTGCACTCACGTACAATGCCAAGCTTCTATTCACTATAAAAATGAGAACATAACTCCGTGGGTAGCACGTGCACTACCCATAGTGAAGAAAACAGCAGCGCCCCTCGGGAGCTTCACACCGCGAATAAGCAGAGATTCGCTCGAGGATATCTCAGAAATCATCGAAAAGCTGCGCACGAAGGGACATATTCGGTAATTGTTACAGTCAACGATGCCTCATAGATAACCATCGCCCCAAGCTGTGTTTTTTGTTATGTACAAATTGAAAAGCTTGACTCTAATAAACGCATTATCGAAGCAGTGGTAGAGGAAATCTTAGCGTCTTCATGATTTGGCGGAGAGCACTATTTTTATGCGTTCTTGCCGCACGAACAGTGCACGGTGCGGATAGAGTGTCGCTACGTGAGCCGATATCTCGGGCTATTTTTACGCTTTGTGGGTGGCATGCAAGGGACGCAATTTTGCTGCATTTAAATGTTTATTCCTTTTTTTTTTTTTTTTTTTAAGAGCCCAACATTTTGAGGACAATCGTTTGTTCTTCATTTTTATTTTCCTGAAAAGCGAAGACTGTTCGAGCTGAAGTACTACTTATCGAAAACGCGTCTTTCCCTCCTCCAAATAGCGCACTCACGCACACGGGCGAGAAATGAGAAAAAGAAAGCGAAAGTAGGAAGCAGAGACGACGGAGCGATGGCAAGCGCCCAAAACGTCCAATCTCCCATCGAACCTTGTGATTGGCGACGTTGAAGTCTACCATCACCATAGGCCGCTTGTGTGCGGCTAGCGGACGTTTATGCTTCCGCAGCCGACGGTATATTTAAAGCCCGCACTTCCTTACTCGGACGTTCAGGCTTGACCAAAATGGAAGCCGCTCTAGCGCTGTTTCCAAATCAGGCACGATGCAGTCGGCCCGACTCCAAATATGAGGAGCATGGACTTGCGTTCCAACGGCCGGACAAGGCTGTTAACCGTCCCGCACTGAACGGTGGGCGTTCCCACTGTCACCAGTGGCAATTGCTTCGTCGTAAAAAAGAAAAAAAGAAACGTTATTATAAAACGATGAACAATCTGTGGATGTGCGCACAGAACTTTCACGTGCCTGACTGCAACTGGAACGAGATGGCTTTATGTAGCATTCACAATTGATGCGGCAGTGCAGCGTCATCGTGTGCTGAATCCCCCAACACGATTCAGATGCTCCCATGCGAAAGTTGGGTCGCTCGACAACTGACGGCCAGCGCCGACTTCGGACGGGACTTTCGGCAACACCTGAAAAGCGTTTAACAAACTGTGTTTACACCCTTTTTCATTCTTCCTTCGTACTTCGGTCCTTTAGTACTGCCACAGATTCTGAAAGTAGAGCCCGAGAGTAACGAAATAGTGGACAATGTTTAATCCTGTGTCATTTTTCTACTAGATTCAGCGGGAACATTAGCACGTGAAAATTGGAATTAGCACCACTAACTCCACTAACTCTAACACTAACGTTTTTTAACTCTAACTGTAACTAGCTCTAAACTCTAACTCTAACTAACTCTAGCTCTAACTCTTACTTTAACTCTAACTAACAGTAACTCACCACAAACTCCCCTAACTCGACTAAACACTTGGTTTAGTGCAAGTGGTTTAGCACCACTAGATGGGGGGGGGGGGGGGGGGGGATGTGGTGTATAAAACGGGAAAGGGGGTTTAATGGCTATGCGAAATGTTATTCTCCAGGCAGGGAAAAGACTCGCACAGCCAAAGGGGAGAGGGAGGGAAAGATGTGGATTGAGATGGGTTGATCTTAACCAAGAACGCTTCACGTAGCAGCAGAATAGACCGATCTCGCTAAGCGTTCCACGGATGCGTTACGCCGCCATTACTGCAGTTCATATGAGATAGGCGCCAGTTTACGAGACAGCTCGTGCTACTTCGTGCTCTGCTCGCGCAGATCCTCACGGGGTTACCACTTGTGCAAAAGACTCTAGTTCCCACGATGTATAGTGGCAGCGGTGGTGTAATGAAACTGGCTATGAGATCGATCCATTGCAAGGCCATTTGCGATTTTGCTTCTAAGACTCGGGACTCAAGGTGTTGAAAGTTCACTGGCTCGCCTGCATCTTCTCCACTATTTCTTCATATTTTAGTTTCAAGTAGACCAATAGATAACTCTGTTGGTTCCGACTTACACCTGAAATTCACGACATCTGGCTAAGAAAACGCGAATCTGTTGAGAATCAGGTAAAAAGAAAAGAAACAAGGCACTGCGTAGCCAACACTTTGGGGCGAACGAAAAGTGCGTGGCCAGCCTGATCATTGTTTTCTTTCTTTGCTCGCGGCAGCGAACACCATTTTAACAGCTAGCAACCTAAAAAAAAAAAAAAAAAAATCAGCGTTTGCAAAGGGCTGGACGACATCATTTATAATATTTTGGCGTAACGACTTGTACTAATTTTCAGGACCATACGATTATTACTTTTTTCTGGAAACATATACATCAACATTTTGTTTCTGGAGATATGTCGAAGTAACTCGCATCTGAGCACAGCAGCGCTATGATGTGATGGAATCAGTCAAACAGTACCAGAAGTTGCCTAGTCTCGGCGGCGCTCGTGATCTTTGCGTGCTATGTCCCCGGCTGAAGCAATCCCGTAGAGAGCGCAGGAACGTTGGCGCGTTCACTGCTCCTGCTTAAAAACCGTAGATAAAGGCTTCCTAGAAGTAGCGAAACTCTTTGAAGCGACGACTGCGTGACGGTGCATGTTTTAGGAAGCGAATGGCGGCGCACAGCAGAGATATGAACCGAATGCCGCCATTTTGTTCCAGCGGAATGTGCTTTGTGATTCGTGTTGGGTGTCGTTACTTGTAAAAGAAGTATCAAGGGACTTAAATTACTCCTGCTTGGTTCAGCCGGAGACAGCAAGTGCGCAAAGACGACGGGAGCCGTGACGAAGCACTTTTGGCGCTACTCGATTGGCGATAGCGTCGGCTGCGCTCGCACTTGGTGTGAAACGGAGCACGGACCGTTTCACCAGCATTCGTCTCATCAGCGAGGCTTATGGCTGCCATTCCGCGAAGAACGAGTAAGCGTGCCGATTTCATTCGGATACCGGAGTCGCCTAATTAGCCCCGATCACACGTGCTTTCTCGTCGGGTGGGCGACGGGCGTCTTTAGCGCGGCCATTAGGGAAGCGCCGAAACACGCGTATCCGCGTGTAAGAAATTCCCGGTCGCGCCCGAGGTAAACACGAGGCGCCCGGCGAAGAGGGAAGAATTCCGACTCGTAACGACGGGCGGCCATATTTCGGGCCGGCCTGACACCGAATAAGGGCCGGCAGCATGCAAAGCAGACGGGATCGCACGAATGAAATACGCGCCTATCTGCATACGCATAAATGCGTGGCGCTCCGCAGAAGCAGCAGCGCCTCCCGCCTCTCCCTTCCCATCTGGTGTCCGAACCCCGCTTGTTAGTCCGACAGAGGCTCGTTAAAGGACACGCCGGTCTGCACATAAAATATGTCCGGGGAGACGTCTTGGCCCTTCGTCTTCTTTCTCCCCTAATGGAAGCGTGTTGACCCTTCCCCCCCTCGCACCACTTTCGGTGGCGGCGCCCCCGCCTCTCGTTCCTTCTCCGCGGAAAGACTTCGGGCCCTGCGCCGAGGGATTTTCTTCGGCTTCCTTTTCTTGCTTTTGATGTATTTTATATATAAAAAAAAAATCGGTTATTGTAGTCACAGCTGCATTGTCGCACGAGTCCTACCGGGAAAATACTCCGCGTAGCAACCTAGGATCATTAAACAAAAAAGAACCTGCTCACGCGTGTACTTTCCCGCACATCACCGTGAAAACCAATCACTCCAACCTATGGAAGAGATCGGGCAAATGTGGATGCCGAAAAGAACGCTTTGATCTAAAATTGAAGTCTGACATGCTACGCTGATCATCTCGTGGCCGTGGGTGTCACAGGTGACAGAGGGGACTGCATAAGTGGCCTCTCAAATCGACAGCGTGAACGCCACCGTAGCGTGCTGAGTCGAGGAAGGACCAATCACGCGCCCAATCCCACTATTTCTTGCTCTCAATTATGACCGTCTCATCTCGATTCGACGTGCTACGCTTGCTTCCATGTCAACGAAGTCTTCGATGCCGTTGTTTATCGCGAACAGCTCCAACCTAACACATTAGACGGCAGGTCATGGGTGAGCGTAAGCCGATCTATGGGGCTCCAATCTACGATCATCTGAATTTTACGTCGCGGGTGAAACGATAAGCCATTCGACCCTTCACTCGCTTAAAAAAAAAAGTAGACGCGCAGACACTTGTGAAAATGTGTTTATTGTTTGAGAACCGAAGACGTGTACACGCTAGGACAGTGTCAGCCAGTAAAATAGAAGTAAAAGCGGTCGATTTTGTTTTTACAATAAAATAGTACGGTAACCGAAGGTTACAGTACTATTTTATTTTACTTTTTACTAAAGTTGCAGACAGTCGTCTGTTTAAGACATCACAACGTATTCATTAAAGAGAAGAAAAAAAAAAAGCTCATAAAATTAATACACCTGCAAATAAAGCGTCATACACCCTACAAATAATTTGGAAGAGAATTTGGAAGTGAAATATTCCAATATATTAAATTACAAAATTTATTCTTGCAGACATTGATAAAAAAAAATATTGGCATTGGTGTATAAATACGTACACCCATGAGGAGATATAAAGGTGAACAGCCCTCTTCTTGTTTTTGACGCTCCTGCAACTTTTGGAACAAGCTCTGTTCCAGAAGAGGGCTAGAACGCAAAGTTTAGACCCCCAAGCCACGTGCCATTTGAGACGTTGAGAGTTAATATAGATTGAGGGAGCCGTAAATCAGGCAAAAAACCAGGTAAGGTGTTCACCTTCATATTGCCGGCAAGTGTACACGCCTTTCAAACGCAAAAAAAAAAAAAAAAAACTTATTTTTTTGCAGTCAAATTTTTTAACGAAATACTCTTATCAACGTGATATATGCGCAAAACGTGGTTATTATTTTCTTGGGGTTTCAAGGAGTATATAGTATATATCGTCCGAAATGGACGGTTTTCAGCTATTCTGTACCAACATGTGACTACTAGGATTTTAGACTTCTAGGATTTTCGTCTAATTGAAGGTTACAAACGGTGACTATGAACTTTCTTGGCTATTCGACGTTTATCTAGTTCAGCATTCTGGGCCCCATTCCGAGAAGAGCTGCTACGCGATAGTGAACTGTGACTATAATCGACGTTGATATTAGGCAGAGGGAGACCCGTTTCTTCACATTCCTGGCCAACACCTCGTCTGTTTGCGGCGTTCGTGTCTGGAGGAGACCCCGGCCGCTGCTTCAAAAAGGAAGCCTGTTGACTTTGAGGCGTTGTTTCCGTAAGGGCTCTGAGGCGTCGTCGACGAGCCGAACAGAAACGCGCAGACATCTTCGCACCTAAAAGTAAAAAAAAAAAGAAAAAAAAAAGAAGAACTTAAAGCGAAGAAAGAACGATCGCTGCGGTCTCAGGCCCCCCGAACTACTTGGAAGCCCACCTCGGAATGTTGAGTAAACATCGTTTTTAAGTCTCTCTATCTCTCGGGTGCTTGTTGCAGACGGGGCCGACCGGGAAAAAGGGAGAGGTTGTTTAGGGATAGTCGGGGAGGCGTATTTCTTTCTCCCCACCCGGTCGCCTGCTGCAACAGCCCCCAACCTCGGTGTTTGCTGTTCCTTTTGTGGCCAAGCGCTCGCTGAAGGCCGGCGCCCCAGCTGGGCGCAGCGCAAATATCATCTGGCACTGGCAGGAGGTGTGAATGGGTAAACTCGGGGTTCGTGTCCACCCGCGGCTACTCTGTTGAAGCGCGCAGATGGGCCGCCGCGCGCGGGGAACTCCGTCCGCGCTGCCCGGCGCGACTCCGCCAATCATCGGACTGTATACGTACAAGACTGGAGCACACTTCGTCTTCATTCGTCGGAGAAGATGCGATGTTTGAGTGACTAAGAGAGTCAGTCGCGTCCTTCTGGTCTACTCTAGTTTCTGCCTTGACTCGAGTGTTGACGCTCCTACGCATTTCACTTTATTCTATTTTATTTTACCTACTACACCCCAGATCCTGTATTTTGGTCGAATATTAAAGAAATACCCGTAAGCTCGAGAGATCGGCACTATAGAAATACAGTTTAGAAGAAAAAAAGCCATATAGCGCCAAGCGCTGGAGTGCTCACATCGAGGGTTAGAGCCTTCTCAGTTTCACTCTGAAAGAACACCTAAAAGTGTTGGTTCATGCTTGGAATAGGTTGACGGTTTTGTATAAGCAAAGAGGAAATAGCAGATGTTCTTACGCTACTAACTTGATACTGTTTAGACCAAAAATTCTCTCTATCTTGCAGCACGGGGACAACCGTAGGATGAGGGTGCTGACGTTAGTAAATATGCCATTGACAATGCATCTTGCTTGCCGCGAACACCTTCCTAGACTTTGCTCACAAACTGGCACCCTATAGGGAAATCCCCGAATATTTGAGACCGGGAGAGAATCGTCCCATTGAAACCTGCGCGGACACATAGCACGGACGGACGCCTCTAAAAATAACGCGCTCGTTATACACGCCCTGGTGTACTCACGTAGAGCGGTACGCACATCCCGCCTACGGACCATTGTCAACGAAAGTCCATAGCGTGAATACATAAATGCGCGGCCCTGCTTGAACGAACACAATTTTCCTCCAAACCTCTCTCTCTCTCTCTCATGCAAATTCGGACATTACCGCCGCCTCCGGCCCTCTCATGAATATCGCGTATCCAAAAAGACGGAACCTCATTGTGTAAATTAGAGCAGCACACGCACGCGCGCACGCGAGCAGAAAAAGGAAAAAAAAAGAAAAGAAATACATGGACAACCCTAAATATGACACAACAAAAAAGTGCACAATCCATCGACCTAACACATGCAACGTGTGAACTTGTTGGGAGTGATCCGCTATTTCCGTCGTCTATGCGGACATCTTGTTTCCTTTTTCGTTGTTGTTTCTTTTCGTTGCCGATGTTCCAAAGAGCGTGTACAATCCGAGCCAGTTCCCGATCCGAACTGCTGTTGATCGGGGCACTCGAGTAACGTACGGCGGCGGGTGCGGGGCTCCGACAATGCGATTGGGGGATTCCGAGCCCGGCCTAATCCTCCGATGAAGGTTCCTCGGCGCCGGCCGACCGGCATGTGGCGATCGACGAGCGTTCCCCGAGAGAAATGCGAATGCAACCAACGCTGCCGCCGACGGCTAACTGTTATGCTAATCCGTTTCGAGTGCCGCCGCCGCCGTCGGTCGGATCGGACAAAGGAACGAAACACCTGGCTATGCGAACATGGCGGCGCGCATGAACCGGAAAAAGCGAAAATCGAAATCGGGACGTCCCCTCCCCTGATTTATGGGAGGGAGGCGAGAGCTCTCCAAACTCTCGGCTGAGCGAAATCTTTCGTTACGTCGTCTGCTTCCACTTACCTGTCTTTTTATCTTTCTCTCTCAGTCTTTTTTTTTTTTTTTATTACTATTTTTTTTTTCGTCCGCTGTGGCTATGACGAATTCGGTCGACTTCTCGGTGTCGCAGGGGTGAGGTGACGCTTGCGGATAGATTCGTGCCGCATTGTGATTTTAATAAGCAGTCTGTCGCGACTCGTCGCTCGCTGTCCGGGTGAGGGTGTGCACACTAGGCCTCGAGAGGGGGGAAAGCAGCAACTCCGATTAGTGCTACCGGCTGGGCTGAGCCCCGAAACGCTGGGATTTCGAAAGTTGAGAGCGCCGTCCGCTCGTTCATAATAGCTCGATAATCACGTGTCAAGAGCCAACAGGACGTTGGCAGGTTGGTTTGCTTTAAATCTCCGAAGAGTTGAGTCAGGGGCTGTCTAGTTACTTTCACAAAGCAACATATTTGATTTTAGCTCATTGTACAGATTCTTTTTCAAGGTGCAGCGAACAAACTGATAGTTGACCTCGCCGCTTAGTTGACCTTTACCTGTCGGTATTTACGTTTCAAAACTAGAACATTCAAGTTTGTCTTCAGTCTGCTTTTAGAAAAAAAGGAAAGCCAAGACATGCTGGAAGACGTCGAGGATTGTTAAATGTTTTCTTAGTGCCAACTTTGTTTCCACTCTGTGTAAGCACGCGGTCACGCCTCCATGGTGCCATGCTCACTCACTACCAGAAAAACTAATCTCGTGATTTGGAATGAATAACCTCAAAGCATATCAGCTCTCTGAGGAAACAGAACTGTGATCGACCGTGTCAGTGTCCTCTCGTTTTACTGACTTCTTCCGTTCAAAAGTTCAGCGCCCGGATTAAAATTGTACTAAAAATGCGCTGTGCTAAAGACAGGGCAAAACTTTAGTTTTGGTTGGAATGAGCCTTTAATAACATTTACCACAGTCAGTGCTCCACTTCAACGGTTTGCGAAATATATCGGCATTACAACTGTATAAACTGAGACGATAATTCGTTTGAGCTTAAGTCCAGACACCGTGGTCCAGATGCAACCGCGAGCTCCGGGCTTTCAGCGTCCCTGTTAAGCACGCGCGCTCGTGCAGGGCAGTGACTGTTCAGGGTCGTGTGCTCGCGCTTGTAGCGTCTTAACTTAGAGTATAAAGGCCTGTTCACACAAGCAGCGGAGCGCTACAAGCATAGCGCTAACCTCGCGCTAAGCGCGTGCTGACGGCAGCGTTCACCAGCTTTGTATCGCACCGTCAAAACTGTTGCTCATGGCATACGATAAGTAGCTGATGGCACGTGAGGAGCGCTACATCAGCGCTTCGCTGCATGTGAGAACCGGCCTTAATGGTCCAGACGCTTCCAGCGAAGCAGCACCTGTACCGCTATGCACGCGTTTCTGTGACACTCGTCTGGATGACTGTTTTTGGGGACACATTCAACACAAATTTCCATTCACTGGACACATATTAAGGGGTATTCACACGAGGGAGAAATCCCCGGGATTTCTCCCTCGTGTGAATACCCCTTTAGATGCATGTGTGTGCTTTTTCCTCGAAAGTACATCAGGTAACGTGAACCCCTTGCCGTCGAAAAGAGAAAATCGTGACTGCAGTGGCCTGATGGCATCAAGCGACTGCTTGCTTTAACAGTTGGTCGATTTTAATCCGCACACGTGTCAAGACGTGGGCTCGGCGGCACGCCAGCGATTACTCTGCTTCATTGCCATCGCCTTTCTTTCGTGCCGACAATCCTTCTTGCCTGACTCCTGCCATTCTTCGACGGCCCTCCTGACGCTACCGACGGAAGCTTGTCCTGCTGTCCGTCATGAAGAGTCACACGTCTCGGGATTGTCTCCGACGTCAAGCCTAGACGATAAAAGGCCCCCCGAAATCAACCCTTTCTTCAGTGGATCGGCGGCACGCCAGCGATGGGTCTGCTTCATGGCATTGCCTTTCTTTCGTGCAGGTGAATAACTCCCACTCTTTATTTGCACCACGTACTCGTTACGCTGCCTTGCTAGTACTGCCGAGCCAACCTTGTTGCGTTGCTCTTGCTCGTGACTGCATACGCGTCTTACTAGGCCTATTAATTTTATCTGGGGACAGTAAAGAAAATCTGGGTCCGACCACTTGCTCCGCTACCGCACAAACGACCTGTGACATCATTATAGATCTTAATGAAACTAACGCAGGACAAGCGCCTTTTTTAAGCGCGATAAAATCATTCGTACTAAGCTGCTTCAGAACGTCAGAACGTTTGAAGATATTATGGGAAGGTTTTCTAAAATTGAAGAGGATTGCTCTTCTGCGGTTGCTATCGAAACTCAGGTCGAAAACTTCCAGGAGATTGCTGAGGAAAGCGCTGCACAAATTGCTCAACTTTCATTCCGATTGGATGACTCCAAAGATAGTGCTCGCCGGTGCAACCTTATGTTCTTTGGACACACAGATAATGAACGCGAGACTTGGGCTCTTCCCGAGGATCTGATAGTTGGGCATTGCGGCACGAGTCTAGGTGTTACACTCCAAACGCGAGATATCGAGCGAGTACACAGACTATGAACTTTCCAGGCAAGCAAAACAGACCCATCGTTGTAAAGTTTTCACATTACAAGAATAAAGAGGAAGTCCTTTTAAATGCGAAAACACTTAAGGGTACGACCTATAGTATCTTTGAAGATTACTCGGCCAATACCCGCTTTGCCGTATATACTTGCTTGAATTTGAAAGGGCTCAACATAAGCCCTACCAGCTTCGTCGCGATAAAAATAATAATTGAAAACGTAACATGCGTATTTGACCGCGCGAGACAAAATTTTGTCCCACGCTCATCATAGCTATCTACGAAGGGTTTTGTAAACTCAAGACCTAACTCTTTGTTATTTATATACAGTTATATTAGAAGTATCTTGCCTAAACGGGATTCACTTCGTAATCTGATCGATACTACGGAATGTAATCTTGTTTTTCTAACCGAAACATGGCTGAAACCTTCTATTTGTAATTCCGATATACTATCTTCATACACCGGCTTCGATATTTTCAGTCATGACCGTGTGAACAAGCGTGGCAGCGGTGTTCGTTTTGCAGCTCACCACAGCCTGCAATGTTTTCCCATTAATGTTCTCTCTGCTATAGAAATTGAATTCATCTGCTGTAATTTTTCTTACCCACAGGCTATCAATGGTGTTTGCTATCACCCTCCAGATTCCGACGCTTCCTTTGTTGCTCACTTCTACGAGGCTCTTCTTTCGCTCACGACATAGCAGCACCCTTCAATGCTTTAATTTGGTGACTTCAATTTACTCCTTAAGACTGGTATGACTTAGCCCTGACAAACGTCAAAACGAAGCGTAGAAAGTGACTTATTTAACACGTGCGTCACATTTGGCTTATCACAACTTGTCTCCGCCCGGACGAGGCAAACTGACGAATGCTCGAACAGCCTTGATCTCAATGCTTACTTCGCATCCTGATGATCTTACGTAACTCACATGTCTCCCAGCGCTTAGTGACCACACAATATAATTTACACTCAATTCCAGTCCAACTATCACAACCCTAAATAAGATTAAAAGAAGCAATAACGCTATACGATAAAGGTGAATACAAGGCAATAAACAATTTGCTAGCCATCTTTTGCGCGTGGTATCTTATACTGATTTTCCGAAACGGTCAGTAGAAACTAATTGGTGCACTTTTTAATATTAAAATGCAAGAACTAATCAAGACATATATTCCCACCATCACTGTAACCGAACAGACAGCATCCCTGTGGTTCAATACAGAGTTCAAACGTCTCAGCAGCAAAAAGAAGCGACAGTTCCGTTCAGCCAAACGTTCGAACAACGTAGACGCATGGGATAAATACTATGCCACGGAAAAACTATTCGAGTGTCTTGTTTCCGCAGCTAAACGTTCGTTTTTTTCTTGCACTTCATCTGATACGCTGCGCAGCAATCCTAAACAAATTTGAAAAGTCGTTAACCCCAACCTACCAAACCCATAGCCTTACGCGATCAACGCAATTCTCCTATTTTTAGTCATGAAGTTGCGCAAACGCTGAACTTCGTGTTTCATCTTCATTCACTAGTGAATGAGACGGTGATATTCTCGACTTATATTTTTTTTATCATCCAGTTATGCCTAGCATTACTTTCGATCCTAATGACATCTCTAGAGCAATTAAATCGTTAAACCGAACACCATCTACCGTCGTGGACGGCATCGACTCAAAAGTATTAAAAACAAAATGAAATATTACACAAGTATCGTTCTGTCTAATATTTTTCAGCAATCCCTATCATCTGGAGTGGTGCCACAGGACTGGAGGGAGGGCAAGATGATTCCAGGGCCGAAGAAATGTCCCTCCTTTTCGCGTAACAGCTATCGTTCAATCTATATAACCAGCGTTTCATCAAAATTAATGGAGCATATAATTTACACACAAATTATAAGCTTTTTAGTATCTGTTAACTTTTATCACCCACGGTTTTCTGAAAGGGCTTTCTTGCGATACCCAATTAACATTGTTCATTAACTCTTTTTTTAAACTTCAAAAAAGCTTTTGATAAAGTTCCTCAAAGCGACTCTTATTAAAGCTTTCGCGTTTAAACCCTGACATCTTACCACAAGAGTGTCACCGAACTCAAATTTCATGCTGCACTCCCAAGTCTTGAGTAACGACGCAAAGATGCCAGGCTATGTCTCATTCACAAGTTCTATCTCACATCAGTCGACAAGTCTGTTATTATGGCAGCTTACCGAGTCTCTGACCGCATTAGTCATGAGAAAGCAGGTTATCCTCTATTTGCTCGAACATCTGCCCATCTCTAGTCGTTCTTCGTTCAGACAGCAATAGACTGGAATGATCTGCCCGCCGACGACGTGCACTACTCCAACCTCGTTAATTTCAAGATCGTCATTGAGTACGTCATCTACCGAAAAGCCATCCTCATGTAATACCCCATGTCTAGGGCATTTGAGGTGTAATAAGTAAATAAATAAATAAATGCCCGCCAAGGTCCTTGGATGTATAATGCACCTTCATTCTCGAGGAACACCAATAACTGCTACCTCTTTAATTAGTTCAACCTGTCAAAAGGGGGCGAACGTCCTCGTGCTCCAATCTCATGCTGCCTCAACAACAAAAGCGCTGAACTTTTTTTTTTCTTCATAAGATTGCACGACTACGGCGCGTTACAAGTGTACTGCGGTGCAGTATGCATTTAGAATCTTCTGAGTTAACGCATGATTAAATTTGTGTTCATCACTGAGGGAGTTAATCGCAGCAATTGCGAACAACCCGCCTGAAACAACCTTCACAGAGAAATCGGTTCTGCTCCACAGCGCAGGGCATGACGATTTACATGCTCGAAATCCAGCGTAGATTGCGGCTTGCTTTGCGATGTTTACAAAAGAAAACTATATTCTTGGGTCACTCGCCGTTGGCACACACGACCGGCGGATCCAATAGGCTCCGCAGAACGGCGTGTAGCACGGCCCGAGACATCCACTAAGGCTCTTCGTAATTAAACGGCCTTAAACCAGGGTTGAGCCCCCGGGGCCCGTAAAACAGCTTCCTCTACGCGTCGTGGGCCTCTTTATCGGAACGAGGAACACTCAGGTTCGCGTGCTGCCGGGGAGGACACTTTGTCTCGCTTCACTGGGGTTCATGCATGTTTAGTGCGCCGAGTGAAGCTACTTTATGGCCATTAGGTCTCCTCCTCGTCCTCCGGCGAGCTTATTTTGTTTTTCCTTCATTTAATTTTTTGTCTGGAGCGGTCGCCCCTTCTCCCGGGCGTCTGCTCAATCTCCGCCGGGTGCCTCCAGCGGGCCCCGCCATAAGCCATCCATTTTTCTCCCCTGGCTCCAGAGCCCCCCTTCCCCCATATAGCACAAAGGATTACTTAAGGATATCTAAAGGGTTATCCTTTAGCTGCTTACTTTCTCCGCGGACCCCCTGAGCGCGCACGCACTAACGGGCCTCTTCTAAGACCAACGTTCGCTTCGTCGTACTTTAAACTTGGCCCGTTTCTTTTCTTATTTTCACGCGAAAGAACTTTTTTTGAAGACTTTTGGGTTCACCGAACCATCGTTTTTGTTTTCGTTTCTTCTTGTTTTTAAAGACGCGCTGCGTTTGAGCGCGCGCCCGCCCGGAGTAATGCATGGGCCGCTCTTTTCGTTCCTTCCCTCCGCCACAAACACCTGTCCCCTTGGCGATGGCGGCCACAAAATAATAAAAAGAAAAGCCACTTTTCCGCTATTTTGTTTTCGGGCCTGGGGCTCTTGGGTGTCGCGGCGGCCAAGATGACCGCCCGTCTGGGAAAAAAAAAGAAACTATACTAAAAAATAGACCGCAGTCAAGAGAGAAAGGCTTCGGGGCTCGCGGCTTCTTGGCCCCGCCGTCGATCTCGGTTTGGCGCTTTCCTCTTTCGTTTCTTTTCCCAGCCTCAACTTCGAGACAACTCGCGATTTGTCACCGCGGCCTCCGTTTCACGTGAAAGGGATTAAATGTAGGTTATTTCGCGTCCCCATCGTTTACTTCGTTTCTTTTCTTTTTTTCTTTTTTTTCAAAGTTTAGTTTTGAACGCAGTTAGTGCTCGATTGATGTCAGTTTCGAAACGAAACTTTTCTTTCCAAGACGGTTTCTGCTCAAACCAAAGTTGAGGCTTGCGGTCGCTGACAAATAGCTTAATACGTGGGTGACATTGCTGAGCGATACAGATATCGCAGGTTGTGCAGAAGAACGGATTGATAAAGGATCACCGATGGAAAACGATATGTTTGGGAAAAACAAGCGTAGCGAAACTAAAGAAGTCTTTAGGCAAATGCAGGAACACGTTCGTGCCTTGTAGAAGCTACTAAGAAAGAAATCTAAGTCTTCATTTATTCGTGGTAACCAGTAACAATTTAACTAAAAAACAAACATACTAATGGAAGAATATATATATATATACATATATATATATATATATTTTTTTTTTAATTGAGGAAAGTCCATCTACGTTTAACAGACCTTCCGTGCGTGCACTCTTATGCTGTCGAAAGCAGATTGAAATATGCATTAGTTAATTTTGTGTTTCAGTCGCTTTCATGGAATATTTTGAGCTCTAAACAACCGCATTTTCAGCTGACCGCTTTGTCATTCGTCATGCAGTAACCGCCCTCACGACATAAGAGCCTAAAGTTTTCAACGATGCGTCGCAGAATTCTATCTTTCGGAAACCTGTCGGAATGGTGCCTTGTTTAGACTGAGAGAGTTTGGCCTTCTTTAGGAGATTTCGGCAGTCCGGCAACCACAGCAGCGTGGTCTGACAACCGGGGGATGACTACTTCGATCCGCCATTTCGGGGCTCTGACTCAGAGGAATTCTATGTGATTTCTCAGGAATAAAAGATAGAAAAAATGAGTAACGCCATTTTGTGGTATCGTTCTAGCGGGCAACAAGCTCTGCGCATTGGGCAAACTCTTTCAGTATAAACGGCATATTTTAGGCATGCACCCTGAAAATAGAGACTTTTAGCAAACCGTTACCGTGTTCCGCGTACCGCACTACCGGAGCCTTTAAAGCTGCCCTGAGGAGGTTTCTAAGGTCGCCTAAATATGGCGATAGCCCACTCTGCGGGCTCTAAACATCCTAGAATTCCATAAATCGTAACGATGCGCGGCCAATTTCCCTATTAAAAAAAGAAATCAAAGATCGGAACACACGGAGGTCATCTCCAGTGATGGGAAGAACATTGTTCCGGCAGCCAGAATATGTCACCAATGAAAACGTGACCGTTTGTTGAATATTGCAAACGCTCTTATTACAAAATGCGTATACTTTTGTAGATTATAAAAGCAAATAAAGAGTAGTCGAAGAATGCTAATTTATTGGCGGAGAGCGAACATAATACTGCAATAATCTTCTTAAAAATAGTGCACTATGTTTTTTTTTTGTGTTTTTTGTTTAGTTTTTTAGGGAGGGATGTGTCCGGTCGTCAGCTCTGTAGCGCGCGCTCACTGAGTTGAATCGTAGTCCGGGCTGTATGGGCAACGAGCCGCGCGCATTCGAGATATCACTCCGCGGTTGCACCGGTCGGAAGCACGAGGATCATTCGCTTGCTGTTGGCTGAGAGCGGTCATGGTTTCGGAACATGCCCCTCCCATTACCGTAAATAACCTCAGATTGCTTTTTAATGGGGAAATCAGCTGCGTATCGTCATGATTTGGGGATTTCTAGGTTGCTGAGAGCCAGATGAGCGAGTTATCCCCATATTTAGGCGATCTCAGAAACTTCCTCAGGGCACCTTTAAGGCCGGTTCACACATGCAGCGGAGCGCTAAGTTAGCGCTACGTGAGCGCTCCAAGGAGCGCTCATGTGGCGCTTCCTAGCGCGTGATGTAGCGCTCGGTTAGCACTTCAGTAGCGCTCTGTTAGCGCTTCAGAAGCGCTTTGTTAGCGCTCTGTTAGCGCTACAGAAACGCTTTGTTTGCGCCCTGTTAGCGCTACAGAAGTGCTCACTTAGCGCTCTCATGCACGCTCCTTGTGCTGCGCTTGCTGCTGCGGAACGGCGCGTGCACGGCGATTCCTTTGTTGTTTTTTCTTTGGCATTGAAAGAAGAGAAAGTAAAACAGCCGCTCTCCAAGCAAAGGGTCGGGCAAGCGACGCAGAGTCATGGACTTTGAGCGACTAATTGATTGGGTACGACCTCATCGCTTTCTATTCGATATGCGTGACCCTGGTTTCAAAGACACGCAGTTAAAAATAACCGCCTTCGAAAGAGCTCTGTGTCTCGGTCCCTCAGCCTAGGAACAAGGTTCACTAGGTACCTGTTGGTATCTCGGTGGCGAAAGATGTCGCGCACCCAGAAGGCTCTTCTGGGCGTTAAGCCGTCCACACACATATGCACTAATCGCGTATGTAAGAGCATTGGTCGCATTTCTGTTTCAGCATCCCACATGTCCGCCATGGTGCTGCTGATTCACACCCAAGCACAGGAAACGGAACCAGAGTGCACGCGCTAATCCGCAGCACCGCGGGACAAGAAGCGCTACTAAAGCGCTAACACGGCGCTACTGAAGCGCTAACAAGGCGCTCCTGGAACACTAACAAGGCGCTACTAGAGCGCTAACAAGGCGTTACTGGAGCGCTAACAAAGCGCTACAGAAGCGCTAATCGCGCGCTGTGTTAGAACTAGGTCACGCGCCAGGAAGCGCCACATGAGCGCTCCTTGGAGCGCTCACGTAGCGCTAACTTAGCGCTCCGCTGTATGTGTGAACAGGCCTTTAAAGAGTGCTTTTCAACGCGTGCACCTGCGGATATCGTGACCGTGGGGCGCGCGCTTAAAAACATGCTTCAAAGGCTCGGGTAGTACGGTACGCGGAACACGGTAACGGTTTGCTAAACATCCCCAATAGAGAGTTTTAGTAGACCGTTTTCGGTTTCCCGCTCCGCTCTATGGAAAGCGGAGTCGCCATCGCGCATGCGCGACCCGCTCTGGGATTTGAGCGTGGAGCGTCAGCTCCGCTATCGTCGCCATTTTGAGAAGTACGTTCCACCCTTAGTAAAGGTTCACTAGATGCTGCTTTTCTGGAAAGGTGGGTGCTCGCTATTTGAGATCATGCTTGGGAGCGCGCTTGACCCTTATGAACCTCGCTGCACTAAGAAGCTGCGCAGACTTTGTTTGAAAAGGCGTCCCCCAGAAAACGTTTCACGGTGGTCAAGAACCTCTGGCTGCTTCGAGAAATCGCTGATCGCAATCCTTTCACGGCCCCTGAACGGTGGAAACAGGTGCTGCCTTGTCTAAGCCAGCGGGCTCGATTTTTCTATGCGAGATGACGACGACGACGTTGAGAGGATGACACACCGGGCGACGGCGGTGTCTCAATCTGAGCCCTGGGCCTCGGTTCCTCGGAGGCGGCAGCTTCTACTTCGGCTGGACTACCTCCTTGGAGCATGGTTCTTTGACCCCAGTGGACCCCAGTGAGCAACAGCGCCATTATGTTCCTGGTGCTCCTTCATGCACTGATCGAACGGCGTGCAAGATCCTCATAGCTCGCTGCTCACCCGCCCAACCCGCCTCCACGAAGTCTGGACTTCTGCGAATCGGACTGCCACCCTCCCCAATACCAACAGCCCATGTCGTCGTCATCTTGCACGTATATACTCATCACATTACCATGTTCCCTAAACGCGGCACCGCGGGCCTCGTTAGTACAGGCTGCTGCTTTCCGCGGTGCCGCGGCTCTCCAGAGCCAAAAATTAAAGGTTAAAGACCAAAGACTAAAGCAGTCGGCAAACGGACAGATATTTTGTTTGGTTACTTCAGGCAGCAAGACAGTGAAAATTAGTGAAAGCGAGTGCTCCATTTATATCTACTTTTTTTTCCCCAATGAAATGAGTTTTTTTTTCTTCGTATGCTTCGGTTTGTGATATGGTGCCTTGGTGTTTATGTACACTGCGCGACACTGTTAGCGAGAGCATTCAATATCCTGTTTTCATTTTTCACCTTAAATTCGTGGGGCTGACATTTGCCTATTGGTGTGGAATAAAGCGCTCGTTTGGGGCACTAATCTGAGCGACAAATTTTCAGCTTTTCAATAGCTGTCAAAGAAATAAACTGCAAATAAAAGCGATTTTTTTCGTGTTCGTATTAACAGTGGAGCGCAGTGTATGTATCTGCCTTGGGGTGTGACATGAAACCATTTTGCTTGACTATACACTTCTTTTTATTTCTTTTGTGTGTTTATGAAAGTGCGTTTTTCAGCTTAAGCTCCTTTCTGCCTCACTTGTGCTACGGTCTTTTCTTGCAATAGAAGGCCACGCAACATAGTCCACTCTTACAATGCTGAATTCAACAGTAACACTGTAATTTGGTTAGATGCAATATTCACACGCACATCTGAGAAGTAAAATGGTAGTCGTTAGTAAACGTTTTTTATTAAAATATTTCTAGATGCCTTTCAGCCCAGTTGGACAGGTATTTCGCTCAGTACAAAAGCTTAAACATGATTTACTGTGATAAGTTTATGCATTCTAATATTAAACAAACAAAAAAATGCCCATGGTCTTCGTAGGTTTCGTCCAGCCGTCAAATTATGCCGTCTGCGCACATCACTGCCTGGTGCTTCACGACGAGCACCCTTTTGTGGTCTTCTTCTAATTTTTTTTGATGGACGGCATATTGGCATGCTGTGCGGTCAACAAAACCCCAACAGTTGTTCAGGGGTGTTCCCTTGTCCTTGACGGCCTAATAAAAAAGACAAAGAAAAACACTCTTACAACACGGCTGTATTTAAACACTAGCAAAACATGTGATATGGGACTTGTTACTCCTCTAAGATAAAGCGTATTTCCATTGTAGGGTTGTAAAAAACTGGGTTTCGTAAATTAATATATATATATATATAGTTGTTCCTTAATTCTGCTGAGGTTTGAGGCCGTCAAACGCTACGCCGGAATTCAAAACGAAACTTCTGAAAACTGTTCTAATCTACCACTATTGCTTAGAAGTTCAGGGTCGTGTTTGCTAAATTTTGCATTGTTTATGCCTCTCTGGTTTTCACCAGACAAAAACAATTGACGTGGAATATTCTTTCGACCGTTATTGGTAACTCTTTTCAAAACCACCGGGTAACATATTCGGCCGCCATATTTTGGGCATCGCTTTTAGTGCGAGAGTTGTGACTAGAACCCATTTCATATTCAGTATTGACGCAGCATTCGTGTCTAATACATTTAGACTCGCATCCGCGACAAACAATGACGTAGCTCTCTTGCTCTCTAGACACTTGGCCAAAATAAGGCGGCCTCGAAGACTAGCGGCACCATGGGTTGCACTTTTAAAAAGGCTGCATTCAAGTTTCTATTATTTTCTGAATCTACCAAGGAAATTCAATGCAAACATTTCTTGAGGAAAGTTAAACAATTCAAAAGTTGCGAGTGAGTGTGAATAAATAAAGCTGAGAAGAATGGTTTTTTTGGTGCAGCTTGCGAGCGCTATGCTCGTGGTCAGCTTTCAGTGGCATTTTCTACAGGAGGGCGCATGCACAGATATAATCGGCGTTCAAGCACGCGCACCCGTACATCTGACTGCATAGCCATAGAACGTCCACAAAACGCGACGACTTTACCGACGCCGTGCTGGTTGCAAAGTGATACTCGTTCACTTCGTTTGATTATGCTGTTTCGTGTTACATAGAACTCCTATCGAATGGTTTACTTTTTACGCGCGGGGCGTACGCTTTACTTCTTGATTCGACCTCTTTCAAGCTGAGGTCACGGTCAAAAACATCGACGCGTATTGAGTAAGTGCAGCCATCTTGAGTTCTAAGCGATCACGCTAAGGACGCTGAGGGCAGTCCGCTCTACAACTTGTGAAGCGGAGCGCACGCTTACTCCGCTAACTATACGCTCCAACTCAGAGCGGGCCACGCATGCGCGGTGGGGACGATGCTTCTCGCAGAGCGTAAAGTAGAGCAAAGAGGGCTCATAAAAGTGGCCTACTAATACTCATAGATTACAAACGCGCTCGTCGTGACTTGCCCATGTACACCTTTGGCGTATAGAAAAAAGTAACTTTTCACCAGACAGAGCACCTGTGCTAGAAACAATGGAAACGCGAAATTTACACAAACCATGCAGGGTCTCACCTGTGAGCACAGCTCTAGTTTCGCCAGGGTCAACCACTTATGTTTGTTCATGTCAGCGAGCAGGTGGCCGAACCTCTCGTTGATGTGACCCACGATGAGGTTCACAGAACTGAAGAACACCGACAAGTTCCGTCCAAACGCTCATCCAAGTACGAACAGACGGTTGGGATAGGCCAGTCGAGGAAGAACCATGCGAAGCGTCTCGCCGGATTGGCAACACCCTGCGCCGATCTGTCGGGTGCTGGTATTTGGAGGCCCGCATGCAGAACAGCCAGGTCCTTCTTTAAGCAGGATAGCTTCCTAAAGGGTTTCTTTTCTACGTTGGAAATATCCAGCAAACCGCGTTCGGAAAGGAAGCTTCGGCGCTTGATGGCACGAGGGATACGAATCATAGATTCGATGTCTCGCCAGCTTAACCTCGTTAGTAGAAGTCTCCTTCCTTGAGAACAGCGGGGATTCATCGTGCAGATGCCTTGCTAGCCTTGAGCAACACTGTACTCGTACTACGCAAAAGGATGTACTCGCAATGCGCAAACGTCGTCCTTTTCTCTTATTTTTCTACTTCGAATAAGTAAATCTGTTTCAGTTTTAATTCGAGTGGAGCAGAAGCTACAACAGCGAGTGCCGGCCTTTCAGCGTCCTTGATAAGCACGCGCGCTCGTGCAGTGCAAGTACCGTTTAGAGCAACATGCTCACGCTTATACCTCCGGCTTCACTCGCACACAAGGTGGAACGATTATATTTATATTTTATAGCTTAATATTTCTTCAGGTGTGTGCCTACTCTTTTGCGTTCATTATTGTCGCCTTCGTTTTTACTACCTCTACAATCATGCTCCCTTTTACTCTCTTGGTGTTAACGCTTAGGTTTTTTTTGTCTTACTAGTACTATAAACGTCCACTTGTGGGGCTACGCAAGCAAATTTTTCGAACCCGCTCAAAACGCTCTTACGCTGAAGAAAAACGCTCTACTAAAACGCGTTTTTGGACCTCCGCTTTCCATTCCGGCGAAGCGGGCCGCGCATGCGCAGTTTGGCACCCTCAGAGCGGAGCGGAAGATGAAAACGGTCTACTAAAACTCTCTAATGTCTTGAACACCGGTACTGGGCCAGTGTAGTTCTGCGTATACTCGGGTTCAGAATGTTTCGAGCTGCCAGCGATGCAAACATATGGCGAACCACCAGCGTATCTTGACGGGGTTTCTGCAGAGGGTCTATGAAACGAAATCGGAAATAGTAAAACATCATTTTCCGCAACATATCACATACGAAAGAATAATAATGGAGAATTGTACTGCCCGTGCGGACCGTCGTCCCACTCGTAGAGGCGTCCTAGTTCAGGGATAGGTTCTCGTGAGACGTTTGTGTGTCGTTGGAGCTCAAAGAACAGGGGTCGGTTTATAAGGATCCCATCTTCAATCGACGAAATCCTGAGAATCATCGGCCGATTGCGAGAGGAAACAAAATGAAGTTCAAACAGAGTGAGAGAGCATCTCAAGGCCGGTTCTCACATGCAGCGGAGCGCTGATGTAGCGCTCCTCACGTGTCGTCAGCTACTTATCGTCTGCCATGAGCAACAGTTTTGACGGTGCGATACAAAGCTGGTGAACGCTCCCGTCAGCACGTGCTTAGCGCGAGGTAAGCGCTATGCTTGTAGCGCTGCGCTGCATGTGTGAACGGGCCTTCACTCTCTCACTCTGAAGCCGCGTGCGTAACGAAGGGAGGTCCCTCTACTGGGAATCCCTCGTTCTCCTTCCCAGAGAACCCGTCGCATGTCCAGTACGAGGATGATCAACCGGAGAAAACGCTCCGGCACGTCGTGGTTTCATCAGTGGACCACGCACACACACCGACCGCCGCTCCGACCAACGAGCGAGGCGAAGGGCCCACCGCAAACGACGTGTCCCCCGGCCCGTGTTTGCCCGGTCCCACGGTCCGTGCCCGGAAGAAGCCGCCGCCGCGCGAGGTGTGTGTACTCTGGGCTGGCCCGTCGTCGTCTCGCTCGTCACCTCAAACACGCTTTCTCGGCCGCCTCGACGTTTACTTACAAGAACAGCGCGGACACCGACCGGGGTGCATTCGCTTAGCGAAGGCCCCAGTCGGGGGAGCGGGAGCCGGCCGCCCGACCATTACTATCTGGAACGCAAGGCCGAAGCCTTTCCCCACCAAACGTCATCGGTAGTAGATCCAAGCAGCGCCGCCGGACATGCATCAGCCTCTTCCACAGCGCGTCTTGCAGCGTCTGACAAAATGCGATGTTAGCGCGCATGCCGTCATCGTTAGGCCCTCTAACGATGTCGTCATGAGCAGGCCTTGCCTTCTAGGTGCTATTGGCCCCACCCGTCGCAGGAACATTCCACCGGGACTCTGAACCGGCGCGTCTGCACGTGCGCGCGTGTGACGGTGCGAGCTGTGGCTCGCGAAGCTGTGCTGGATTATCGGATTATGAATGTTGGCTTCGTTTGCTGCGGCGGTCCGAGCCGCTTGTCTCGTTCTTTCGAGTCTGTGAACGTGTGGCGGAGGCGGGGACGATCGCAGCTCAGCGAGCGCTTCGTTTCCTCCACGGATTATGAGTTCTTGGAACTCCGAAGGCGCTGTCGCCGTTCTCGCGATCGCCACGCTGCTTCCTCGGCTCCTTGAGCTGCGGGATGGCACGCACGTGTTTCCATACGGGGGGCGGCTCGCTCGCTGGGTGACCGGGACGCCCAGTGACGGACGTGTCCGCCCCGTCCCTGCTGACCGCGTGTTGTTGTTAGGACCCGTCAAACGGAACTTTGTTGTCCACGGGGGGGCAGACATCCGATCGTCCGGGGTGGGCTTCCTCCTCGTTCCCAGTGGTATACGGCGAAACACTGGCAAATAGCTTTTGGTGCGATTGTCGCGGCGGGGTCCTCGGAAAGAGGAGCGGAGTCGAGAAAACGACGGACGCACTCCCTTTCCAATCACGCGGACAAACGGAAACTGCAGCCCTCCCGCGGAGTTGGCCACTTGTCACTCAAACCTCCCCGCGACCGTCGTCGTTCAGTCGGGTTAATTGAGCTTCGAGCCGACTGTGCAACTCCATTTTGTGTACCTGTGGAGAGAGCCCTTGTTGGGGGGGATCTACCCTTGTAGCTGCTAGCTAGATAAGAGCTAAAACGTTTAAATTTCTTCGAGCTTGGGTAATGTTGGTAAAATTGTGGACGTTGAGCATTTCTTTCACACAGTCACCGTCCCAATGAAAGTAAATACAGCGAACGTTTTTATGGCTATTGCTCCGTAGATTTCCCGTGCGCGTCCTCGAAAACTGCATTTTCGCCACCAAACTTAGGGGACACATTTCTCCGCTAAATTTTCCGTAAAATTTTCCCCGCTAAATTTAGAAAATCTTCGGCTAAATTTGGCGGGGAAATTTCCCCACGGGGAAATCGACGTCACGTGACCTAAACCCCAATTCAGTTTCCCCGCTAAATTTAGCGGGGAAAATGACGTCACGACTTCGTCTTACGTCACCCATGAACAAATGCAGCGGCAAGAGACAAATAATCACCACCGATGAAGACAACGATAACTGTGCTTTCGTCCCTTTCGTAACCTTTCGTCACGATGACCACCGACCAAGACAATCAATGTGTTCGTACCTTTGTTCAAGATTTTGTGTCACGTCTGTGTCGCGTGCTAAACAGCTCCGCTGGGCATCCACCTTCACAAAGTGGAATGGCTCATGATTTTTATTAATTTTATAAAGTCTTTTCACTGGTTGGGAAGGGAGGGAGGGGGTCAAAACAGCCTTTCGGGGCCTCGACATGTTCTTTGAGATCTTACTCGAAGTGCCAAATGATTGGCACTAAGCGCGCTCCGCGAGTAAAACTGACTCGCGCGCATTCCTTAAAGCTGCGGTCACACCGCTGATACATCTTACAAAAACACGCTGTTCCCTGCGGACATGATGCCAAAATGATCTCCGGGCAGGCTTCAACATGTTGCAAGCATGGCTACTTCATGGATGCTACGAACACGTCTGCAGACTGTCTTTTGCATGATGTATGAGCAGTGCGAGCGCGGGTGTTTCATTAGCCAGATTGGCGGCCTAATCTGGTCCGTGAAGCGTGTGGCTCCTTGCATATGCGAGCAAGCGGCGTGGCTGAGGTTAAGCGTTCCATTAGCCCAGTTCCTCCGTGGACACGCAACCCTCGCCGAGGAATCTGCCTCCCACCGACCGGCACCGCTTCCACAAACTGGGCCTCGAGCAGAGATGCCAAGGCCCCTCCCGACCACAGCCTGCACATGCCGAAGGTGCGCCGATTAAATATTGGAGCGCTGGGCGCGCGCGCTGAGAGCCGTCGTCAGCGGGCTTCATCCAATATTTAATTTCCTTAATTACGCGATGCGATATTGCGGCGGCCATCGTTGCGGCCCGCAGGAACGGGTTGCTGCACGCTGGCCACCGAAAATCGATGGCGTGGTCCCCGGGGGGATAGGCCCGCATGGACATTCTCGAGGACAGCCCTTATCGCGAGTGCCGCCTGCGTCGTCTGTCCGGACAGTCCGCACTCCATACGGAAAGGCGTGAGACTCGGCTGTAGCTTAGGCCATTACGCGGCTTGCACGTGACGTCAACACGCTATACTGGTGGCCATCCCTCCGTGTTTTGCCGAGAAAAATAAACTTGTTGCTGTGTACCACATGTCGCCGAAGGCTCGCGCTCAGAAGAAAGACCATCATAATGGTAGCTGATTTGGCGTTAGTGTAAGCCATGTATTCATTGTTCACGCGCGCGAAAAAATGGCAGCCTCGTGGGCAGCCTATTCTAGACCAGCGAGTGCGTCTTGCGCGCCTTATACAATTCTGCTCACAACCTGTGACATTGACCTCGAAACTCGACCGTGACGGACGCTGCATTGCAGGTGGGAAACCTCGGTCCCCTTTACTACCCTAGCCTGGTGCACATAGGGTGGGAAACCTCTGTCCCTTTTACTACCCTAGCTTGGTGCACATAGGGAGGAAGTTAACGGCGCGAACTTGAAACCCTTGAAGGCCTTTACACTGCACGAGACCAGAGCCGGCTTCTGTGGGCACTTGCACTCCTCGGGCTTCCTGTGCAACATGCCTGTTATGGGAATAGCCAGGTCGCCGCAAGGACACTTGTGTATCATTTTGGATGCGGAAAGTAAACCGCTGATACAAAAAAGATGTCCTCATAGAGGAAGAATCGCAGCGTCGATTGTTCGACATATACGTCAAACGAATACGTGCATGCGTTGCTGTGAAGATCGAAACCTCGCTGCCTTACGCACGGCCTTCACTCCTAGATTGCTGGACAGGGACTCTCGCAAGACATGTATTACGCGAAGCACAGCAAAGGTGACGGTCCGGATATCAAGGCTCACTCATGCCAGAAAAGCATAGCGCTTCTGGCCTTCTGTGCGTTGCAGTCTATGTTGATAGTTTGGATGCAGCATGTTCATCTAGTCTACTTGAATACAAAGAAATTGCCGTGCGACCCATTGAAAACGATGTTTAACCAGAAGCTTGTATCTACACTATCTGCTGCGAGAAGCTCGCCAGGGCCCTTCAGCTGTCCTCGCTTTGCAGCCACCTCATGTGCTACTCTGGGTGCTTTCACTCTCTTCAGTGGAATTGTCCTTAAAGACCGACGTACAACCTCGGTTTTCTGCAGGGAAGGTAATCCTCTTAGCGCTTCACTCTCCTAAGCTGCGAGGGGAGTTAAGTTGGGGCAAGGTAAACAGAGCAGAGGATATGCGAAAGGAGAATACGGACAAAAGTGGAAAGCGTAAAGTGCACGTCGGGCCTTTAAACGCACCTTGTGCATGCCTGCGTCGGTTGAAAAAAAGTTGAACAATTATCACTTTAGCACGACCCAAGCGAGGATATGAATATCACAGGCCTGTTTTTATCGTTGTTGAGTGTTGTTGAGGTGCGGGAAGAAAGAATTCCAATACTGCAGGTAGGCTACTGAGACAAGGGCAAGACTCGCACAATTGAAAAAACGGTGAAAGAAAAAGAGAGAAGATGAAGGAGCGAGAGTGAGTGCTGCATGGATTTCTGGATTCTTCGCTAAAGCCGAACCTGGAAGCTATTTTTCTGGTAGGAAGGTAATGCTGCAGAATTGTCCACTGCATGGTGACCACAAAGGGGTCGATAACAAATGCGACAGGAAGGCGTGGCTAGTCGAGGCCCGTTGCCGCAATCTGCCTTTAGATGAGAAGAAAATATCTTTGTTTTTCTTACAATATAGGTATATTGGAAATTCAAATGCCAGAAAGAAAGGAACGCCGACCTTGCTTGTTGCGCAAAAAGTATATGAGAACTTGTTCAATACTATCGGGAACACTGCATCCGGTGCGGTTTCCTCTCATGGGCCTGTATATCTGGTGAAAGGTTGCGGAAGTTGAGGCGCCGTCGCACAATGACGACAGAGTAGCTTGAACTTGCTCCTTATAAGGTTTGAATCAAAAATGGATGGTGGAGGGTTGCCGCTTGAAATCTCTTCCCATGGGTGACGGAATCTGCTACATATTCTCAGTTTGTGGGCGTCGCTGTACCGTGGGATAAGGAGGCTGAGCTTTTGCTTGTCTGGTCTGAAAACAGGGTAGTTAGCTTGCTCTTTTCCACTGGTGCTAATATGTGACGGAATCCAGTGGCACGCAAGTAGCCAACCACGTGTCAGCGAGATTGGGCCACGGCCTAAGGTGTTTAAATTTGACTGCGCATTCTTAACATGATCCCAGCCGAAAAGATTACGTCAGCGTGGAGCCACGTACTCAGTTAAAACCGATATTAAAGTTGCGACCAGCCACTCTTTAGCAGGCGGCCAGCGAGTTAGTCAAGCAACACTATGACGTCCGGTCGGTCCGTTGATTTTTCCCCTGCAAAAAAGCCGTACAGCGTGGGAAGCCCGTCCGCAAACAGCCATGAAGTGTGTGAAGCTCACGCAGCTCAATCACATGATACAACAATATTGATACTTTTAGTAGATCGCTCCGATACCTCCGATACCCCGGATAATGATACCCGACAACGATATGATGTATGCGTAAAGGCCGTAGTGGAGTATCGGGTAGCGTTATCGGGGTCATCGAGACTCCGATAAGACTCAACGAGAGCTTCTTCTCAAATTAGTATTTTTACAACAGGTACCATTCGATTTTTGTCACGCTCACACCATTGCTGTAGTACAAAACTACAGGTCTACCAGTGCAAGTGTTTGTACACCTGTCCGTAAGATTGGCGTTCGACTGTCACATCCTAATGAAAACGTCGTCGAAACGTTGATCAAAAGAATCCTTTTAGTAAAAATTGTATGGAAACTTGCTAAGCAATTGTTTTGGACACATAAAACCGTTCTGCATCACAAACGATTAGCGATACTCTGACTTGCCAGACGCCAGACACCTACTTTCACGACGCTCTTCATCAGATACTTTAATGCATGGCGTGTGTAAACTTGATAGTTGTTCCTAGCCTATGACAAAGCGGTACTACCGCTAATCAGGCTGATAAACCTAGCTACATTCCGAAGCCCTCCATGTTCTTGACTTCCATACCCTCAATGCGCACTGGTGGTCGAGCTCCTCCACCGCTTACTCCTCCTCGCCCGCCCCTTTGGTCACATAACCTCCCCGTTAATTAGTCAGAGCCCAGCAGCTCAGTCCTCCTCTCCCACCCGATAACGTTGATAATCAGTATAGAGGCTTGCGGCCACGCTTTTATCCAGCATTCAATTTTATCAGGGCTTTACGAAATGCCGAACATCTAGCAAGGAACGTTTCACGTTGAAGGGGCCCTGCAATCATATTTAAGCATCTACCTTTTTTGCGGTTTCCACGTCTTTTTAGGCCCGTTCACACGGTTGCGTTCGGAGCGACCACTACGCTTACGAACGAATGCAACCGGTTTGAACGACGAGTTACCATAGCAACGAAGCGCCAAACGGTCGTTTCGTTTATGTTCGTTCGCAACGCAAGGAGTTGAGCCGGGCTGAACTTTTTCGTTACGTTCGGGAACGACGGGAGCGACAGACCAATCACAGGTCGAGGAGAGCTCGGTCGCGCGCGTTGCATGCCGGTCGTGCCAGGCTCTTTCTATTTGCAAACATGGCGTCGGTGGTGATCGTCGGTGTGGACGGCGTGGTAAAAGCTCATCGTCCCCCGTAAAAGCGCTATCCTTGAATGTGAATTTTCGTCGTGTGTCGTTATGATAGCCCAGCACGTACTAAAAGGAAGGATCCACCTACTCGTGCGGCGATGTCGTGGCGGAACCCTCAAGACAGCAGAAACGCCCGTGCCGTTGTGTTTGTTTACTTCGACTACAGTGGTGCTTTCTAAGCATTTGTGTCCTCGAACATCACCCGGATTTCTTTTTTGGCGTATTCCATGCGTGTGCTCAAGTTCAAGGTATTACTGGTGCGTACCGTATAAAGGTAGCGAATTTTCACGCGTTTTCATCACCCGAGAAAAGTGATTGGTGTTAGCAATCCTGAACGTTCTCAACGTCTCGCTCGCAACGTCTATCTGATCACAAAATTATATTTCTACGTTGCTATATCGCTGCTCAGATTACATCGTCTTTCATAATCGCAGAAAAGGCGTGTGGCGAGATTTATACTGTTGGCAAAGTCGTGTATTAAAAGTCGTGATCGTGCAAGACGGCGTACTGCAGCTTTTTTTTTCTGTTTTTAATGCACTACCCTGCAAGCGTATCCTGAGAAATAAAAATAAAAAATGAAGTTTGTGGTCATAGAAGACGGTCTGTCTATTTTCCGTTACGCAAGTGAGTGGCAGCGCGTCCCCTTCTTTTTAGGGGCACCGCTGAAACAGCTGACGGCGGTGGAGAGGCGGTCGCCGTGCTGCCGACGCACTGCGCTTGTTGCAGGCTGCAGGTTTGCTACGCGCGGTTTAGAGCGGTCGTTCCGGTCACAACGGACGCATGCAGTCGTGGATAACGGGTTCGTCTAAGATGTCTGAACCAGCCTTTACACAGCTATTGTAGGCCCACAGCAGATCTTCGTGACTGTACGTCGTAGCCAAAACCTCCGGCTGCTCCGGTGGACCTCGCGTCGGGCAGGAAACCGTCCGCCATGTTTGTAAGCCTACCTAAGTTGCTTCCTATTGGCTAGGACCAAGAGCTGAAGCTCGTTTCTCATTGGCTGTTGATTCGTGTGGTTGCATGCGGTTGCATGTGTATGTACACGTCGCGCACAGTTGTCGTTGAAATCGCAGTGGTTGTATTCGTTCGTAAGCATAGTGGTCGCTCCGAACGCAACTGCGTGAATGGGCCTTTTGGGGTTCGGGCAAGCCAGCGGGCACGGAGAGTAACAAAATATCAGTGCGTAATATTTTAACCGGACGACGCGGCAACCTCCTCCACCTACGGCGGCGACCCGTGGTGCCGAAAGCGCGCGAAATGGGACGTCTTTGGTCCTGGGCTTATACTACTGGTAAAAACCGCCAAAAGCTTCTTTTTAGTCGAAATACAAAATATAAGTGACGCGAGCCGCTTCAATTATTTATAAAAGTAGTTTTTGATCATTTTTTTTAGTTCAGAAAAGAAACAAATGCAGTTTATAAAGTACGGAAACAAGAAAGGACTTGTCGAGATACCCACACCAAGCGGTGGAAAAGGCGGCGCATACTAGGAAGGTGTAGTGGGATGAGGCACCGACGACGGCGACGTGCGGCGAGTGTAGAAAGGTCCCGGATGTACGCAGCGGCGCTGCAGTCGAGGATCCGACAGGTTCCGAGCGCTCCGAAGGCCTTCGCCAAGAAGGTTTGGCTTGCGGTTTGGCCCTTTGGCGGTATGGCAGTGCGAGGTGGCTCCCGTTCTGAACTGATCTTTACCCCGTGTTTGCTGTCGTTTGTGGCCAATGAATTATCATGCCGAATTAGTGTTTAATCGCGAAGCAAATGCAATACGAGCCGCCCTGGCTGCCCTCATCATACAGCCTATCCAGGACATGCTTCAGTGGCGCTCTCTCGAGCCATCGACACGGAGGGCGGCAGCCGTGAGCGCTCGCTGAGCTTACTACCCCTCCTCTAGTTCACGGCCACTCAAACGGCCAAGGACGTCATGAAGGAGGTTATTTTTTGCCTGTTTTTGTAATTTTAATGCGCCTAGAACTTTTCGAATAAAAGGAAATTCGAGAAAAGGAGAGTTTCATTAAGTTACTACTTCAGTGCGCTCAGGTTCGGTGCAAATTAAAAACCAGTAAAAAAGTCCTTGAGGGCCCCTTTAGAACGTGACAGGTTGTCAACTTGCCATCTGCCGGACGCAGTGCGGATGCCGCGCAGGGCTTTCCCGGGAAATGGTACCTCACTCACAGTAATGTGCCGTGACACAATAAAGAAGAAAAACTATGTCGTGACATGCTGAAGAGGAAGAAAGATAAAGAGAGAAAATATCCCTAATGACCCTTAATTCAGTGTGTCAAGGGGGCATAAAGGAGGAGGCCAGTAATAGAAGGGTGAGGAGAAGGGGTTACAGAGGGCTGGCAGCATCAAATGCTTTCAGGTCTTCTTCGATCGTGGCGTTCTGATGAAGAAGGTCGTCAAAGATAACGGGAGAGTGTTGACCATTTGTTGGAGAGAGCCATCTGGCCATGTGGTAGGTCGGAGCCTAGTAGGGAGTGTGGAAAGTGTGGAGCGGATGGAGGTATGGATGCCACGGAAGCAGTGCCAGTAGGTATGGTCGTTGTTCGGGATAGCCAGGACAGAAGGGACATTTGACTATCCCTTAACCCCTCGGAAGAGATGAGTATAGTGCGGAGAGGCTAGAGTGTAGGTCTGAGCTCGACGTAGGGTGGTGGCCCGTTGTCGGCAGAAGGTGAGTGGCGGTGTTACGAGGGTAAGTCTGGGTTCGCGAAGTTGTCGGAGAATATCGGCGCGTTGTCGATGGTTTCCGGTACGTTGTAGTTGGAGCTCATATGATTTAGGCCAGTCGTACACAGGTCCCGGAATGGACGTGAATCGGAAATGCAGATGTGCTTGTTCGTTGCCTGGGATCAGAGCGTAGCCAGGAATTCAGTGAATGTAGAAGTGAAGGGTGGGAGTGGTGTCGACGAGAGCGGCGCGGAGCTCGCGTGGCATGTAATTGGGGAGACGATTGTATTGAAAAGAGCGGAGTGCCTTTTGAGAGTCGCTCAAAATTGCGATGGAAGTGTGTCCTTCGTCGGTGTTGGCGATGGCATTGTGGATGGCAGAGCAGATAGCCTGTGCTCCCAGGTGGTCTGCTGAGGGAGCTTGGGTGCAAGTCTGAGTGAGCGAGGTGTTGGTTTGGGGGCAGTGAAACGCAGCGCGGCCGAGTTTCTTGCCGCGATCGTAGCTGGCGTTCATGTAGTAGATCGGGTGGCGGTTGGCCTGAAGAGTGTTGATTTTTAGGGTTATGAGTTTGGCTCTGTGCTGGCGGCGTGTCGAGATTCATGTGTATGGGGGGGAGAGTGATTTGGGGGATGGTGTCCCAGAGAGGAGTGGTGTTCTTGATGGGAGGCAGGTGCCAGGTGTTGTGACCGAGAGTCCGGACCTTCCCTTACAAAAAAATGTAACGAGTTTCAATTGAAAGTCATTCAATTGAATAGAAACTCAATTGAAACTCATTGATCCTTTTTGTAAGGGTTGCAGGGCCAGGCACTATTGATTTCCAAGTCGGTGCAGATCGACGCGCTTTTCGAGCTTGTTGAATGGGTCCATTTGCTGAAAAAATACTCGCTTAATATTCTATGTGGTCTGGGTTCGATTCCTGCCTGCTGCGAACGCTTTTTTACTGTGATGGACTCTCTCTCTCTCTCTCTCTCCCCCCCCCCCCCCCCACACACAGACACACGCACACTCAAAAAGCCACGCTTTCATCAGGCCTCACGGAATCCTGAACACCTAGCAAAAGAATGTTTCACATTAAAAATAGGACTCTGTTTATTGCGAGTTTGTAACAAAATAAAAGCGTTGCGAGGTTCAGGAGAAATTTATTTACACCTAAAGTTTCTTTCAACACACCCTAGTATATTATTACTGTTAAGCACGGTGTTCACTTCCTCCGCTAAATATGCAAGACGCGGTTCCTTGACATGGTTAGCGTTTCTCCCTTTCTTCTTTTCTTCCGCTTGTCTGATGAGCCTGCAGGGCGCTGGAGAAAGAAATACATTTCCGCCTTACCCACCACCGCGGCCCAAAAATTAGACTCCCAAAATGAGGAGCAGTGACTCAACCCTTCCTGCATCTACTCATCTCTTTCAAAAACTCGGGGCGAACGACTCAATCCAACGCAGATTCTGCGGACAGTGTCCCCGCTCGGAGCCCGGCGGGGAGTCCAGCGGCCAGAAACCGCAACCCGTTTCCAGGGGGGGAGGCAGCGGCGGCCGGGCAGCTCCGGATTTGCATACACCGCGGCGTCAGCGGCCAGTTGTTCCTCGCCTCTGCCTCGCATGCATGGCCGGCTCTAATGGGATTCCCGCGAATCGGCGTACCGGTGGTCCCGGCCGACGCTCACTCTCCCTCGGGCGCGCGTGTACACAGACTGGATTGCCTGCGAATAACGCGGGTTTTATTGGTCCCGCTCCAGGCAAAAGGCAGATGGGCAAACAGGCTTCTGCCTCGCTACAAGGGGACACCGGAAACAAGTGTAGGACTAACATAACACGCCAAGTATCTTTCTACATAGCCGCGCTATTTTTGTGGACTTTTGGTCGACGCCGAAACGGTCAAGAGCAAGCTACTGCCTCCGAATAGATGGTTTCTTGTCCGTCAGTATTGAGAACCGCACGCAGAGATGCGACCTCGGTGTTGTAGAAACCGGCAGGAAACTCATTTGCTCTCCGTTTAGTTTTGGATGTGTTCATTACGCGTTAAAACCCTCTTCAACTAAAAATTTAAAAAAAATTTAAAAATCGGTTTTGTTTTTTTGAGGATAACGTAGTAAGGCAGGGGAGCTGGCTAAAATTAAACATTTCTAAAACCCAAGACACAGACTACAAGGAGGGGACATATACAAGACGTCTCAAACACAGCTACTATGTTTTATCATCAGGACACTTCTTTTATGCCCGTCATCTCCACTCCGCCCTCCGCTTGCACACGGCCCGATGGTTCGCTAAAGTTTACCCGCGACTACAAAAGATGGTTACTACTTTTTGCAGCAACCGGTTCTATTGTCGAGAGTAAGAGAATGGTTGGAAGCGAACCCTGTTGTGTTTCGGTCTCGCTCAGGGCTAGATGTGGGGACTTTGTTAACCTTTATAGATTTGTACTTGAAACCTACGGCCGTAGAGCTCGAGGGCAAAACTTATACACAGAAAGAAGGCGTCTGCACCGGATCATCGACAGCGCCAGTGCTGTCAGAGATATATCTGAACAAGTTGGATTTGAAGGTAAGTCGAATGTTACAATCCATGCCAGAGGGTTCAGTGTCAATCAAAATATACGCGGATGATATTTTGGTAATTTCAAAAGAGAAGGGTCAGCTACCGAGCATAAAGGACGTAATCACCTATACAGCACCGGAGTTGATGTTTACCTGAGAAGAACTGGACGAGGGGTGGATGCAGTATACTTAGATCTCAGGTTGTGTGTACGTGGAGGACAATGTTGGGAGTACGGCAAAATGGCGGCAATACCTTTGTTGTGAATTAAGAGCTGCCATACTAAATTAGTCAAAAGAGGAATGGTCATGTCTCTGTTGAAAAGTGCTCTAAAAAAATCTTGTCCTCATAAGGGACTAGGTTTGGTGGATAACCAAGTCCTTCGGCTAAAGGAAGCGGGTTACAGTGTCAGCATGGTGAAAGGGGTAGCGAGGAGACTGGTATTCAAGATCAGTGGGACGGCAAGGAGGCAAAAGACAGAGTGACAGGGCGGTGTGTATTCCATTTTTTCAAGGTGTGTCCTACAACTGGATGTCTATCCCGGGGGGTTCCGTTTAAAAGTGCTTTTCACGATTGACTTTAGGTTGGACAATCTGACGCCCTTTTCGGGAGGACAATTAGGTTGACAGAAAAAAAACAAAAAAACACAGGGATGTTTCAGCGGACTGCCACGAAAGCGTTGTTTAATTATATTCCGATGACATGTGGTTTTTCCCTATGTAGGACAGACCAAACGGTGTGTGAATGGTCGGTTGAGTGAGCAGCAGAGAGCAGTAAAAAATAATTCGTCTAACTCCGAAATAGCCGAACATCTTGAAGAGTGTCAAAATTGTGTGGCTGAGCGGGACAATACAGCCGTGCTATTCAAAGAAAACAATGGTACGAAAGGAGTCCTCAAGGAGACTATTAAGATAGCTTCTATTGGAAACTGCATAAGCCAGCCATCAATGGCACTCGCTGGTGTAACATAGAAGTTTTTGTAAATGTAACCTGCAAGATTTTTTTTTGTTTTGTTTTTACGTTTGCAAGCGTTTGGAATGTTTCGTCTCTGGATGAACCTTGGACATTGTGTGGTTTTCTTCTTATTTTTGACGATTGTAAGCGTTCAGACTGTTTCGTCGTTGAATGGGAGTGACTTTGGCCATTGTGTAAAGTGCGTGGTCCTTTGTTTCCTGTGGACCCTTTGACCATCTTTTGTAGTCGCGTGTAAACTGTAGCGGACTATTGGGCCGTATGCAAGTGAAGGGCGGAGTGGAGATGGCGTGTATATAAGAAGTTTTCTGAATAAAATTTAGTAGCTGTGTTTGAGACTTCTTGTGTTTGTACCCTCCTTGCATACCTCCGTTTTGGGTTTTAGAAATGTGTTTGTGCGCTGTATGCTCTTTTTGCGTGTCTGCGTTCTGTTGACCACAAGTGTTTCTCTAATCTTGTTTTTATAGTCCAGCAACACTGTATAATTTTAACGAGACGGTGTCGACTATAGTTGGTTCATTTCATTACACAATAAAAATGCCAAAATGCAAAATAATTGTAGTTGTGTTGTGAGTGGTCTACACAGCCGGAATTCAGTCTGTCTCAGTGGACGTTTTGTGTCTCAGCTGTAGAAAAAAATTTAGTCATTGGAGTACAACCGCTAGCCTGGGATCTTTCGCTTGCGCCACGCACGCAGCAGTGATACACGACCGCACGCCGGTACGATGCTCGTCCAGAACCTTGGGTTCTGTGGCGTAACTTTTGCTCCAGGCACTCCGAGCTGCGGTGCGCTAACGCACTCGGCCACCGATCCCCCTGCCAAAAGACAGTGACAGAATAAAGACTGACAACAACACAAGGCGCCTTTTGTTGTCGACAATCTTCACTTTTCCTTTTGGCTCCTTCAGTGTAATATATTACTTCTTTATCAGGTTTGAGGAGATTTTGCTCCTCCTCCAACCTAGTAAACTCCATGCAACCTTGTAAAGTTCAGTGCAATATTAAACGCGATAGCATTTAATATCGCAATCACCCTTTCATCACCCGACTCCCTCTAAGCGCGTGGGTGTGGGCGGCAATGGCTGGTTCAAAGGGCAGGTATAGCTTTCACTGAACTGTCAGCTTAGGGGTGAACGGACTATAGTGCTTTACAGTGCTTGTTACGGCACAAACGTCGAGGTGTATGCATGACACTCGAACTACGCAGCCCAACAAGCATGGTGGCTGTCATCCCCCACTCTTTTTCTCCTAGGCCACTTCACCGCCGAAATCTGGGCAGACACAAAAAAAGGTAGACTGGGCGCGCTCTCGACTGCACTGAGTGATGCGGTTCCTAAAATGCCATCAGCGTGCACGCGAGGGTTGCAAAATCTCGTTAACGACTCGAGCAAAACGGGACTTTACGAGGTTTCTTTTTTTTTTTTTTCTTTTCAGTGCTAGGACAGTAAAGAGGAAGAACGCAAGGTTCATTAGCGTCTAATTTTTCTCGCTCAGAAGTGGCGCAATCCGGCTAGACTCCGTCCTCCGAAAACCCACTCGCTGAGCGAGCAGACGGCTGGATGTCGAGTGTCGAGTCGGATGTGAATTGCGCAGCTGCCGGGTGCGTTGGGCGAGGTGCATCTGAAACCGCGGAGCCAATACGAGCGAAGCAGCTCTTTCTTTCGATGCCTTCGACCTGACATGTGCACGCTACTAGATTACAGTAACTCAATGCCGTTACTCGTTACTCACTCAAAAAGTAACCAAGTAGGTTACTCGTTACCGAGATTCAAAAGGAATGCGTTACGTCAGCTTGAAAGTAAAGCGCGGTACCTTGAATGTAACGGCTTTATGAAGCAGTTTTCCAATATTTGTCGTCGTTAATAATTCCTCGGTTTTCAACGCCTTCACTCAGGGATAACTGGGGGGGGGGGGGGGGGGGGGGGTCTGCTTGTGTTCTGTCTATTTTGTGTATTCAGTGATGTATGTGTATCTACTCTGTGCGTCCAAAATTCGAGAGAACATTGTAAAGGAAAAATTTTTTTTACAGTGTGCTGGGTAAAGAGAGCCATAGAAAAACCCATACAGCCTTCTTTAGCAGACCATATAAATGGCTAAAGACACCAAGGAAAAAGCCATAGGCAGCTAAGCATGCTGGCTATAAAGAGCCAGCCATTAGAAAAGTTAAAGAGTGCTATGGCTAGACGGTGATAGGATCATAGACAAAGCTAAAGAGGCCTATCAAAACGACCATAAAAAATGCTAAAAGTAGTCATAGAAATTTCTTTAGCTAATTGGGCCATATAGCTAAAGCCGACCATACAAAGAATTTTCTATTCGCGACTCCAGCAAAACGGACGCCGCCAAGCGGGAAAACCGGGAACCAGCCGGTCCAGGTCGCTCCGCGCCCCTCCGCGTCTCTGGTGGCTTTCGCGGAGACGTGTTGTCGGCGCGGTGGCGAACAATGTAATTTGACGAAGGTCCGAATATTTCTTAAGTTTGCCTGAGTGATCATTAGTGTAGTGAAGCCTCAGTAAATTGTTTTCTTCTATTACGTGTTTGAAAGCCCGTTTACTCCACAGCACACGGTCGCGTGCTTTCGATTTCTTGGATGGGGAGGAATCACGGAAAAACTTTTTGATTTCTTGTCTGTCTCGAATCACATTCAAAGTGACGACTGCTTGGTAACTGATACTGGAGGGAACATCAATGTTGCAGTCAAGTGAATGGGAAGGTTCGATAGTTGCTTTTCTTGAGCTTGGTTGTGTTCGGTTAGCTTCAAGTTTGAGCCACCCACGCCGGTCGGTGCGTTGGCTATTCATCTTGGCTGCTTTTCGCCGAAAAAGCCTCTGGACCACACTGAAGGAGTTGGGCTGATTTTGCAATTACTTGATTCAGGAAAACTGGCTCGCTGCAAATGATGAATGAGGGAAATTATCTGTTTTCAAAAGGTGGGAGACAAGTCTCGCAACGTTAGATGCTGCCACGGCATTTTGACCTATCGCGCTTCCAATATTTATATTACCAGGACGTCGAAGCCAGCAGTAATATACGTCTACATTGATCAGGTTGACCGGCCACAAAAAATACTAATTTTCTCCGTTCAGGATTCGAAGCAAAGTTCAATGCAGAGAGGTTCTGCGTGGATCTTCAATGAAGACTATCTTCAGTTTGTCTCCGTGCTGCCGGCTATAGAACCATTTGGCTAAATTTAAGTAGTATGTCTTCGTCTGTCAAATATACTTTTATTCAGCAGCTCACCTAATAGCTAGTCCACTAAGCTCATATTTCAATCCGAAGGATATACTAATATCGCTTTAGTGGGACCATAGTACGTACGTAATATAATACATAACCCGCTCGTCAAAATGACTTCTCGATTGCTACTAAAACCTGAATTGAAATACGAGTATCAGCTGCTTAGTGGGGCGCCGGCGGGTTAACATGGTCCTTGGCTCAAAAAGCGGTTGCTTAATTTTCGTAATTTTCCTGCAGCCTGTGTTGATGGCCGAGCAGACGACTGGAGCTGTTTCGTAAACGCGGATACGCACAAAAGCTCGATTCCGCAGACAGATAAGTCGCATGGTCGAGGCATGCGAGTTAGCTGAAAAGTTACTATCTGTGGAACAATTCTATAGTCATCGCCGCTTTCCTTAGATGATCAAAACTTATTAGTATATTACCGTCTCTCCGGAGCCCATAGTTTCGGTTTTGAACGAAATCTCCGAAACGAAAGTTTGACACGAAAAGAACAAAAAAAAAAAAAAAAAAAAACACCGGCAAAACAAAACTATGCTTTGCAAGTTTATCTGCACCGGCTACACTTCACCATCTCAGTTCAAATACCTATAAAATTGGGCATTAAACAAAAGAAAATCTGTTAAATTGAACGCGTCACCCATTCAGGCGGCCCGGCCGGGCCGCCGCGACCTGGACTCAGCCGCCATGTTTGTTTTTGTGGTGGCGCCCCCTATAGGTCGCTGGAGTCGCGAATAGCCGACCATAGGACATTTTTGTATGGGATAATAGTTGATGTATTGTCTGAAAACCCACGTCACCTTCCACCGTGTTTTTAGACTCACCAACGGGGACCTATTTAAACCTAGCTTAAGGGACAAAGTGGAGACTTGGTGGTAATTATTCAGGGTAGCTTAAAGAAATCTAATTTAAGCATTCAAGCTCCGAAGGATTTTTCTGAGTCACACCTGATATCGTACAACATTAGTGCATTCATATGTCCTGTGCGGATGAAATTAAGAGGGACTGAAAATTTCTAATTAGAAACAAAATTTTTTAAAGACAATACTAAAATTCGACGTTACTGCAACAACCTACCAGTATTGCAACGGGCTAGCTTATGGAAAAGTGCTGATATCAACATCTCAGTCATGATGGTATTCGAAATCACAGTTCCCTGAGCGGGAAAAAAATGTTTTGTTGAAAGTTTGCCTTTTTAGCATTTGCAGGGAGTGAGGCCATTGAATGGTAGCGCAAAGGGTATTGCTGACACGATTGCGATGGAAGCCTGTAGCCTTTAGTACATTTCACCGAACATAACGCCAGCAATATGGAGAGCCCATTTACCTTACGGGAGGTGACATCTGTCTGACGTAAATCTCGGTGCACTAGTGCCGCTGAACTAAATGGGAGTTCAAATAAGATGTTGCAATTTATTCCATACGATAAACTGAGTGTTTTCCCTCGAATTCCCCAATTGTTTGAATGAACTGTGTATTTGAATATAATTGCATATAATTTAGTTGGGAATTGTCATACTTAACATCATATTCCCACAGTCGTTTGAAAGTAATCGATTCCTAAAGAAGAACAGCTCTCTTCGTCGAATTGAATAAACATCGGCGAAAAACTAAAAATGGATATCGGCCTGGATTATGCTTTTTTTAAAATTCGGCAACAGGCCAGGAGATATCGTGTCATACACACCTGTCTCCTTAACTTCGTTTGTTGCCAAGCTAATCGAGGGGATTATAAAGGCACGTAAGGGTTCGAATCTGAAATATGTTTTCCATACTGAAGGACCCAATTTCACCCTCCGTCGTGCACAGCCCCCAGACAGGATCATAGACATCTCCAATAACCTTGAAGACCACCGGAGTTCAAAGGAACTTGTCCTTGCTGTGTTCGTATACATTCCTGAGGTAGATGACAATTAAAATAAAAAATTCAAGGGCATGAAGCAGGCTTTTTAGAGCGGGAGGGAAATTTTTAATTGAACGCGAACCTTGGACCCACCTTGGCCGCTGCCGCCCAGGAAAGCTGGACGTTGCACCCGCGCGCGAGGCGTGCGCACTCTCCGCGTGGATTAACGCTCAAATAATGAGCTTCGAGCCCGGTGTCTTCTTGCAGCTTGATGGATCCGAGCTCTGCCACCTCCGCGGCTGCGATTTTCTGGCTTGACGAAAGGGATTAACTGAACAGCCCCTTTGGGGGGATTAGCGCGACGGGGAACCCTTTAAAAAGACCAGCGGCGTCCCTGAATGCCGACGGGGCTTTGTCGTTCAACTGAACAAAACGCCGCTCTCCGCCGTTTATAAACGCCATTTAACCCTAAGCTATGCATCGAATGAAACAATCAAGCTCGGGCATTAAGCCACGTGACCACTCTTCGCGCGCCTGTGTGTCCGTGTGTGTGAGCGCACGGGCATTGCGTAATAATTTGATGTGAAGCAGTTCAATAGTTGCCGGTCGGTAGATAATTTTCGCAACTTGACTGAAGTGATGAATCAAAAGACATTTCGTCGACCGTTCGAGGGAAGGACTAGAGCCAGTCTTTGACACCTACAAATAAATAAAAAAACAAAAGAAAAGGAGGAGGACTTACGTGCAAAAAGTGCACTAAAAATAAAATAATAAAGCATCATAGTTAATTTTCTCTCCGTGATCTCTCTCTTGCTGGTGTCGTTGAGAGAGGCTGATGTTCTTTGTCGGGTTGCCGCCGATGTGATGATGGCAACCCCCGATTCCGCCTTGGCCAACGGAAATGTAGTCGCAGAGGGACACCCAGGTGGAGGTTACGAATATAAATATATATGATTTATTTACATATATAGTTACGGACTGGGTTACAGATCTTAGGAGCTACGCGAGACCTCTCGGAGTCCTGGTGGCGTCTTGCCCCCTCCGATGCTCAGCGTAAACTGCTTCCTCTTTCCCGCGCGCCCCCAAAATTCCAGGGATCGTCCCCACTTTCCCGGGCGTCTGGTCAGCATCGCTTGTCACCTCGCCGGGTCGCTCCGCACCCCCCGCCGTGTCGTTCCGACCCGGCGGTTCTTCTCGCCGACTCCCCACATTTCCAACCTGGTGCCCGAGATTCGGGTTACTTCGGAATTCGTTAATTGCCGTCGCGTCCGGGACTCGTAAACCATTGCGGGCCCCCTGTTTTCTTTTGAGCCCGTCACCAAAAAAAACCATACAAGAATATATATACAGAACACAGTTTCCCCGAAAGTCCTGGGACCTAACATCTCCCCCCCAACTGTGTTGCTCGGGCTGCAAGAACGAGCAACACACCAAAACAAAAACACAAAGTCTCAGGACCTAGACGCGAAGTGTTCACCGTGCAGCCTGGAACGGCGATTAGCTCTAACCTTCCCGTATTACAAAATGAAGCTCTACCCTTCCGGTACATTCGTAGTAAAAGCAAACACGGAAACACAAACACACACAAAAAAAAACATGCATTAGCACTAGCACATAATATTATACGGTTAGCACAACTTATATGGGAGGCCCCAGAGATCATTCCACTGAACGTCATGTCAGCCCGGAGCCACGCCTCAAGGCCCGCCGTCTCTAGGTCGCAACTCTAAGCCTAGACAACGCGTCCGCACACTGGTTAATATGCGATATAGTTATCTCGTAGCGCTGGAGCGCAAGGGACCACCGCGTGAGACGCGCGCTGCTCGGGGATGTGAGGGTGAAGTACTTCAGTGGATTGTGATCCTGAATTACATGACGATGCATAGACTTGAAAGTCCCACTCCACCTTTCAACTAGACCGTTGCTCTGGGGGTGCTCTGGAGTCGAGAATCGCATCTCCACCCCCAGCCGCTCGGTTAGCAGTCGCGTCAGTTTTGCCACAAAGTTTGTGCCCTGATCCGAGCAGATCAGTTGTGGCGTTCCGAATCTGGCGAACACACCCACCAATGCGTCACATGTTGCTTGCGCCGTCAATAATCTCAGACAGACTACCTCGGCCCACCTCGTACACAAGTCGACTATGCAAAGCGCGTACCGGTGACCCCTTGCCGAAGGAGGGTCAAGCGGCCCGATACAATCTACGAAGATTGTTTGAAATGGTAGCTCAGGCCGCGAGAGCGGTGTGATCGGCACTCTGTCCAGTACGTTTGCCCTCGACTGTACCTGGCACGCATGGCACGACTGGCAGTGTTTCCTGACATCTTGAGCCATCGTTGGCCAAAAGAACGCGCCCTTTATTCTCTTCTTGGTCTTCTTCTGCGAAAAGTGCCCTCCCCACGGGGAGTCATGCGCCAGCTCGAGCACCTTTTCGCGCCTGGACGCCGGCAACACAGCCTGCTCACAAGGTCGGCCATCAACGTCATCTTTGTGATACAGGAGCCCCTCGCGCACAACCATGCCGTGTGTCCCGTTCTCAGCCTCCTTCGAGGCATCCCTGAGTGATTCGTCGTTGAGCTGCTCTTTGCGGAATTCTGTTACGCTTGTACCCTCTCCTGCATCAGCCGGACTCGCCACGAACTGCACCTCGGCCTGAATTTCGTTCTCCTCAAAGTCTACTGGCTCACCCCCGAGCCCCTCGGGCAGGTCGGGGCCCAGATCACCGGCTTCAGCTTCGAACTCGGTCTTCGCCCTGAGGAGTTCATCGTACACGTCGGGTGTTATGAGCGCGTCAATTCCCTCAGCCAGCTCCTCCGTTACCGCGCACAGGGATATAACCTGTGGTCCGGTGTCATACTCGTCACAGTCGGCCCGCAGCGGCACGTACATCAAGTCAGCTGTTATTGACTGACCGAAGGCTCCGCGGAGAACAATGGGTCCCGAAGTTTCAAGGCTCCCACTTTGGATCACACTCCGCCTGATCACCGTGATATCCGCCCCCGAATCCAACCTCCCTTGGAATTTGTTATGCTCGGATACCACCGGGACCAATTGGACTCGTGAACCAATAGAAGTGTTCTTCGCGATGTCCCTCTCGTTTGCCACCACACTCCGTAGCTGTTCGCTGCGATCGCGCCCTACACCAGCAACGGTACCGCCTTTAGGGGCCTTATCCTTAGGCTTCGGGCAGTTGGCCCAAATGTGCCCCAACTTTCCACATCCGAAGCAGCTTCTTTTCTCTGTACCAGAAGCCACGCCTTTATCTTTCAGACTCGGTTTATTCCCCTCGCGATTTGGGAAAGGTGGCCCCTGTTTAGCCCTCGATTCCTTCTGCGTTCGTTCATAGTTTACCGCAAGTTTGGCCACTTCTGCGGGCGGTAACCATTTTCCTTTTTCGCTCAGGTCGACATATGCTCTCGTGTCTCGGTGCATAGTGCGCTTTAGCTGATCAGCTATCAGCAGCTGCCTCAGCATCTCCATAGATGTCACCTCGCTACTTTTCAAATAATAACCAAGAAAATCGCCCAGACGAGATGCAAACTGTCCCCAAGACTCCTTTTCGTCCTTTCTAGTTTTGTAAAACAGCTCCCGATACTCCGCTGGAGCAAGCTGAAGCTCCTCAAGCACCGCCCCTTTTAAGTCGTCGTACGAGGGCATCGCGTCAGCAGCGATTCGGTTTGCGACCGATCTCATTCTCTCCGTGAGGAAGGGGAGGATCATTGCGCCCCTGATGCTTTCCGGCACGTGAAGGCTATTGAACATACTCTCCACCCCGGAGAACCACGAGGGCACCAACGGTTCGGACTCTGGCATGTTGGACAATACGCCCCTTACAATCCGCGAGTACCTAAGTACCTCGTCCCCCTCCGTTCGGGCAGCGCTGGCTCCCGACGTGGTGTCCTGCGCCCTGGCAAGTCTAGCCACTTCCAGCTCCAGTTTTAGCTTCTCTATCTCCATCTCCATTAGTTCCTTTCGGAGCTGCAAAGCGTTACTGTCCATATCGGACTCCCCTTCTGCCCCCAATTCACTACTGCTTTCAGACGACTGGCCTTTCTTGGTGTTTGCTCGCGTACCCAACATGACGCCCAGAGGAGAACAACAAAGGGACCTCCCACCTGGTTGTCGTGTTCGCCACGATCACGGGCCGCTGTTAGTCCCGGATAGCTGCACCAGGCTTGGCCGCTGCTGACTTGTGGCACTGTGCAGATCAGATGTCTTGAGGAGCAGTGTCTGCAGCAATCACCAGCTGCTTTCCCGTCACACCTGCGGCGACGGTCGAACGTCTCTTTTCCGGCGAGCTTCCACGGCTCCTCGTCGCACCTGCGGCGACAGCCGGACAGTCAACGTTCTCCGATGGTCTCGTCGACCTTGCGTCGCAATTCTACGACGATTGGATGCTTGTTTCCGTATCCGTCAAGCTCTTCCAGCTCGCTGTCGCACCACCGGCGACAGACGGACACTCAGCACTTTCCGACGACCTCGTTGGCCTTCTTCGCAACCCTGGCGACGGCCTGACGTCTTGTGTCCGGCGAGCTCCTGCGGCTCCTGATCACACCTCCGGTGACTGCCGGGCACTCCACGTCGTCAGGTGTTCTTGACCCCACGCCGCACTCACGGTGACGGTCGGACGTTGAGGTGTCTGCTCTCAAGGAGCTCCCGCGGCCCACTGTCACGCCTTCGGCGACAGCCAGACACTCGACGTCCTTCTATAGGGTCGCAGCTTCACTTCGTCACTCCAACGGCGACGAGTCCCAGTCATTCGTCATCTTCACCTGCAAAGCTCTCGGTGTCCCTTATGATGAAGACAGTTTTCTCATCCGAAGGGCGGTGGCGGAATCCTTGCCGACTGCGCCAGTTAATTTTCTTTCCGTGATCTCTCTCTTGCTGGTGTCGTTGAGAGAGGCTGATGTTCTTTGTCGGGTTGCCGCCGATGTGATGATGGCAACCCCCGATTCCGCCTTGGCCAACGGAAATGTAGTCGCAGAGGGACACCCAGGTGGAGGTTACGAATATATATATATATGATTTATTTACATATATAGTTACGGACTGGGTTACAGATCTTAGGAGCTACGCGAGACCTCTCGGAGTCCTGGTGGCGTCTTGCCCCCTCCGATGCTCAGCGTAAACTGCTTCCTCTTTCCCGCGCGCCCCTAAAATTCCAGGGATCGTCCCCACTTTCCCGGGCGTCTGGTCAGCATCGCTTGTCACCTCGCCGGGTCGCTCCGCACCCCCCGCCGTGTCGTTCCGACCCGGCGGTTCTTCTCGCCGACTCCCCACATTTCCAACCCTGGTGCCCGAGATTCGGGTTACTTCGGAATTCGTTAATTGCCGTCGCGTCCGGGACTCGTAAACCATTGCGGGCCCCCTGTTTTCTTTTGAGCCCGTCACCAAAAAAAACCATACAAGAATATATATACAGAACACAGTTTCCCCGAAAGTCCTGGGACCTAACAATCATCTTGGCTGTGTTCCAAAGTTTACTCGATCTTACTCTAGGGTAAGGGTTTTGTACCCTTGGCGTTCTAAAACCAACCCGCGTCAAGCGTTTTCCCATCTGTGCTGTCACGTGACACTATCCGCCGGTGTAACTCGGATCCATTTGGGTAAGATTTGGAACACAGCCCTTGTAAAGGATGCGTGGAACAGTCAAAGTAAGATAAAAAAACGGGGAGGGGGGGGGGGGGGGGCGCTCTCTGTTTTGGGGTGGAAGCGTCTTAGTTGCGTCGAGTGTCGGCCTCCGGTACCGAAGAGCCCGTAGAAATGAGCTTTCAATAAAATGTTTTTTCACTGGTGCTATAGCGCGTGCATTTCGCAAAAAAACGTCGATCATTATCGGGACGTAAAATGCCCGTGACATCATCACCCTGGACAAGCGCGAGTGTACGATGAAGGCACTCTCGAGCGAGGATCGCCGGCGCGCCCCATAGAATGCCTCTGGCCACGAATCATTTTGAGCTGGTTGACTGCTTAGGGCTGGACAGGATAGGGAATTTTCCAGTTTTAAGTAGAAACGAGCTACCGGTAACGCGTTCTCTTAACTTCGTTACCTTTTTGGTCACTTTAGCAACGGGCAACCTTATCTAGATGTCACTGACAACTGTAGCTTCATGATAGTTTTTTTCTGAACCGCACTTTTCAGTGTCGTGATGTCATGGCCGACAGGCTTGCCAGTCGAGCAAGCAGTCTAAAAAATAGAATATGCCAATCATTTGTTCCGTGCTGGAGCGCGGGGACTGGAGCGGGCTTCCAAAGCATTCATTTGACACCATGAAACTGCTTCGAATCATTTCGGAACAAATTCTACAGTCCAAAGAGTGAACGCCTGCACTTCCACTGATGTCACTTTTTTGTTGTTGCCAGTAGAGACTTTCAGTTTGAAAAATACGGTAAGGACTAATTTATAATTCAATAAGTTCGCGAAAAAATATTTTGACCTGATATTTGAGATACTATTTAAACGAGGTTTTTGTTGGTGTGTTTAGCAAATTTTCAGGCCAATCGGGGACCACGAAGCAATCGCCGGAGTATTGTTTTTTTCAAAGTATGTGTTCCGACATTTTGAGTGTAATGTTTGCCTTGCGCCAACTTGCGCCAACTTTACTCGCACTTTGTGTAAGATTTTTTTTTTTTCGGAGGGGGTGGTTTTTATTTTTGGTTTTATGAAAAAGTATATTTTAAATGTAACGACATTCTTTTTTAAAAGTAACTGTAACTCTAACGAACTAAAATAAGAAACTGTAGCTAAGTACGTGAAATTAACCGACCCAAGACTGGCATTTACTCGGATTTCGGGCTCCCCATTGTCATGCCCTGTTCGGATGCTGGTTTGCCGGGAGCGACCCAGTGGGGAACTGTTGCTGTTCTGCCGGGGGCAGCGATGCTCGGTCGAGTTGACAGGAACAGGAGGAGGCGACGCTTTCCGACGCCTGATTGCGTCACACGACAGAAAGCGGACGCGAAAATGGAGCGGCGCTGTTCTCGGTTAAAAGCCTATTTCGTAACGCCTTCAACAGGCGCTCCTGGATCTCCCATCCACCCCCCCCCCCCCCCCCCCCCCCACACACACACACTTTTCTTTTTCCTTTCTTTCTTGTCGGCATTTTTGTGGATGCGCTGTATCGGTACGTTTTACCGCAAAAAAGAAGCGAAATTTCTAATTCTTTGTTGGAGTGATGACGGCACGTTCTCGGTTCTAGGCGGGACAAAAATGGGGCGCTGTAAACGACTTACTTTACGCGGGCTCAATATTTCGCGTTTTAGGTCAAAACTAAGTTTCGGAATAATTCGCGGGTTCTAATTTTCGCAACACGGTGGGATCTCAATATCGATTCCATTGTGTTTGCATTTTATTCGAATTTTATTCGAATTATTGCATTATTCGCAAGACCTACTTTTCGCGAATTGTAGGCAATTAGCGAAATTCGCGAAAATTAAGTCGTTTTCAGTGTATGGGAGGTTTGAGAAACACTATGCGTTTTTCTCGCTTGTCGTATCCACTTTACTTCACACTCGAAGATGTACCATTACTTGGTGTCAATCACTTTAGATTACTCCGTGCAGACAAGAGGAAATGTCTAGTTAGCGTCAATAGCATATTCACTTTTATATCTTTACGATGCCTATTATATTGCGATGCGAGTTTAGCTCATCGATTTCATCGATACCAGTCGGTGATTCCAGTGCCGTATGAGATTTAACTGAGTTGATTTCAAAGATGCTGTTGCGCCTGACCAAGAAAAAAAAAAAAAAAAAAGAACGCAGGCTGGAAGTATGTGCGCGCCACGAGGTAGGAAACTCGTAAATGCTAAAGAGGCCGCGAACTTTTTTTTTTCTTTTTTTTTCTTCGATTCTGAGGTTTGAGGAACAATCCAGTGGGTTCGAAAGGATCGAAGCGTTTCAAAATTTCGAACATTTTACTTAAAAAGTTACACTAGTTTTGAACCATTTTTTTTTTATCCTGACGACATTCGACTATTTCTGAAATTTTTAATTTTTCGTGATAAGACATTTTATAATCTTACAACTTTCGAACTTTTCATTCAAGGAATTCGATAATTTTCAAACTTTCGAACATACGAAGGTAAAAAGGTCGACAAACTTCAAACTTCGATCGAAAGTTCGAGAAAGGACGAACCAACTTTAGTTTCGAAGGCTTACACTGTTTAGTGGATTTGAAGAAGTTTCGGTCAGTCGATCTTACGTATCGGTTACAAAGGCTGTTTCGTATGAAACTCCGTTGCTCGCCCCGAGGTAACATGCGGGCCAGTGGACCCCTTGTTTGTAAGTTTGAAATAGGACCACGGCTCTTCTTCGGGGTGTCGTTCGTAACCTTAGCTGTTGTTTCTGAACGTATGTACCCCGATTTCGTCATGCTGGCGGCTGGCTCGTGTAATCAACAAGTCATAGAAACATCCGCCAGAGAGCGACGCCGATGCGCCACAATGAACGCTGTATCAGGTTTTTTTTTTTTTTTTTCGGTATCATTTCTAAAAATAATATTTGCTAGCCAACTCCATTTAAGAGTGGCTAAAATCGTTCATTTATCGAAGAAAAGTGCGAATAAAAGGCAGAGCCTGATGCACGACCAGTCGTCACCTGATCAGGTGTTGTTTCGAAGGACCAGGAAGGGCATTAGTTTAGTCTGGTTGCATGCACGTTGAATTGTGCCGGGTGCTGTGATGCCTGCGCCCTTGTGTCCAATGCTTTGTCCTTCCAGTGTGGTACATCCGACCGGAATCGAACGTCCAGAGCGAACACAGCACTCGGGATGCCTTGGTACCTGAATATTCTGTTGTTTCAGGCTAGCATCGCATTTAGCTGATCTTCGATCAGATTTCTGCCAGCTTACAGAAGACGTTCGGCGGACCGCCTCAGGGCATTTCGCTGAACGGTTAACCCATTTCAACGCTTCTTGAGTTACTCTAAATAACGAGTAGTACTCTAGGTGCGACAGACACAGTACTAAGAAGGAAGGAGCAGGGCGGAGAATAGAAAGTGCAGAGCCATTTCACTTCACGTGTAGATGGAGGACCAGCGAAGCTGTTATTTTTACGACGTTCTAGGACGGTGCCTAGAGGACAGTGCTGCCAACCTTAGGGAATTTCCCCTAGATCTAGGGATTTCTGTCATCGTTTTGGGGCAAAAGAAAATTTGTTTGAATCTAGAGATTGTTTTTTAATGGGTTTTAGAAGGCTTTCGAGACACATTCCTTCCTTTTTCCTCCTCGTTCCGGCCCAGCGCAGCGCGGAAAACTTTCAGCCTTTCCACTCTGGTGAAGAAGGACGACCAGCGAAGCTGTACTATTGTGGGAATGAAGTAATGGCCGGCCGCAAGTCGGCAAGCCAGAGAGGAAAGGCTCGAAAAGTTGCCGCCATCTATGAATGACGGCGGTAACCAGACAACCGTTAAGACGGTTGTATGGTGGCCGCCGTCGCTCATAGATGCCGGTATAGCTGTGCGGAGTGTTGTGTTGACATTTCTTTGCGGGGGACACGATCCTGGGGAAACTATCCCTTAACAGCTCTGCTGTAAAAAGGCTTCTTTGTATAATTTCGGTGCCAAAGATAATCTCCAGTGGTAACGACAACAGCGATTTTGGGGGCCCACACAAGGCCAAAGTAGCAAAGTTTAATTATGTTAAAAGGTTCTGACGACGCCAATTTAACCTCTAAATGGCCACCTAACTACATGAATCTATTCTTAAGCTACTTCATAAAGATGATCTCAATATTGACGGAAATTAACGCATTTTCTAACAATCTAGGGAACTCTAGGGAATATTTTGATAAAAAACGGGGAGGAAGTGATCGGGGAGGTTGGCAGAACTGCTAGAGGAAAGTCTAGGACGACCTTAAGGCCGACCTCCAGGACGAGGCCTAAAGGACGACGTCTAGGGCTAACACAAGAACGACTTCCAGGACAACCTCGAGGACAATGTCTAGGACCACCTCGAGGATGAAGTCTAGGACGACCTCCAGGACGAGGCCTAGAGATTACAACAAGGGATCAGGACCCCACTATCTAATAATGCCAAAGAAGGCTGACTGGTTGCCCCTCTTTATTTTTTATTTATTCATACTTGCCTCGACCAATGGGGAGTTTTTTTGTCAACATCTGATGGACGCATTTTTTCCCAGATCCTAGCGAATAACAGCTTCGCTGTAAAAAGCAAGATGATTGAAATCAGAACAGTATTACTGTGATGATTTAAATCAAATCTTTCCCGCGAAAATAATCCCGAAAATAATTTTTATTTACCGTTTGTCTATCATTCGATGCTTTCTATGTGCATCAGTGTTCTATTAAAACCAGAAAATGATCAAGTAAGAAATCTGTCCATCAGGCTGAAAACGGTCAGAAAGAAATTTTCTTCTGGGCAAATCTGAGAATTGATCTTGCTCTCTTCCTTCCATTTAGTGTGTCAGTTACCTAACGCCCTATTGCAAGCAAGTCACAACGCAAAAGGAAATAAAAACAATTAAAAAAGTAATATCTTACTTACTGCAAGCAAATGATAACGTGAAAGAAGAACAAAGAGAGATTTTAGCTAACTAAAAAAAAATCAAGCTATTTTTGTTCTGGTGTTGCTGGGTGACATAATAAAATGGTGAATTAAACTGTACCTTAAATTTACAGTAAGTCTTTCCTCTGCTCTGGGAAAAGTGATTTGACAAATTTATCAAGAAACCTGCCATGTTTATAAACGCATGCAGTGATAAAGAGTGACTATTTTTTAGCTACAGTCATTTAAATCAAGTTATTTGGACTTAAATAAAAAATAAATAATCTCATTGAAATAAAAGATATATAATTTACATAAATAAAGAAAATCATGATTTTTGTTTTCTTTTTTTACTTTGGGAACGAGTTTTACAACATAACATATATATGCTACCTATTTAGGGAAATTTGTCGCGCACGTTGCAGTTTCTTTTTTCTTCTTTTTTTATGAATCCACGAAACTTCTTTTCTGGAACTGCGTAACTCGATCCCCGCAGAGTTTCACCCCTAAATTTGAAATCATTTATTTTTTCAAACGTTTTTCTGTAAGAAATCAAAATTTCTTTCTGGATATTTTCGAATATCGAAAGTTTGCTATAGAATTGTGTAGCAAATTGTCAGGCAATCGAGTTCCATGTGAAACGTTGCAGGTGTCACTCGGGAACGTTCCCGAGATCGGCGACTCCGCTTATGGTGCTCTTCATCAGAAAGCTTACCACCTGGCTGCTGACACATAAGCACGATAGCAGTCTCTGGAATGAAGATACTGGCGTTAGTCAATTTTTACAGCCTGGCGGTTTTCCAGAACCTCCCCTAGTCACCGGAAACAGCCTATCAGCGATACTCGCGTGAATTTCCAAACGTTGATCAGTGTTTAACTTCGTGGTGGATTTTTCGGGCTTCACTAAATCTGGCGACTCACTGACGAGACAAAAAAACGTTTCACATTAATAAATACTCCTTCCTTACAATGCACACCAACTACATAATCAAAAATAAAGCCTGACTCAGCATTGATATCATGTTCAGTGATTTCCCTACACACCCTCTAAGGGGGGGGGGGGGGGATGTGCACCCCGCCCCCCCCCCCCCCTTTGTTTTTCTGAAGGCACCCCCTCAATTCGCAACTACTCGTCTGTTCTCAATGCCCCCCCCCCCCCCCCCCCCTTCTAACCCCTGACGATGGTCTACACAAAGGCTTCTCCCGCTGCGTTTTTAGCAGATCTCCATGATTTTCGTCAGACGGCATACCACATCGCGCGCAAACACAATTCGTTTTTACAAACCCGATCAGCTTCTTAAAGCCATGTTCCCTATAGACCGACAGGCTGTATACAAACAACCCCGCGTTTGCCCACACTGCGCGTGCGCAGAAACTGAACTCGCGTGAAGTGAAGCGACTGCGCATGCGCAGGGCCGTCGACAGCGCCACCGCAGCGGCGTGTTATCAAAACCGCATTATTATGCGAATGTTTCAAATGTTTTAAACGGCGCACTTCAGTCATTTCGCGTGAGTTCGTCGTGCGTTTATTGTCTGCAGCTGGCATCTTGAGACGTCTCGAGGACCGACAGTTGCCGTCGCAAATATTTCAGAAACAGCCGATTCTTGGCAGACTTTTGTCGGGTAAGTGGCTTCCTTTTTTTTTTATGGATGTTTAAATTTCACGTTCAATTTTTCAACAATGGTTACTTCTGGGCGAAATTCTGTCCGATGTATTCGTCCAAACCAATGTCCCTGGCAACGGTTTATGTGGAGCAGTGACGTCACACATACGGCGTCAATAGGCACGGATCTTACCCACTGACGATGCACCCCAAAAACGCAAAACCATATTTTGCCTGTTTAGCCTTGGCCATATCATTAGCTGAAATCTTAATCGAGCAATCCTTCGCAAAGCATGATGACGCTGCATACCTGGTTTTTACAGAGGAGCTATCAATCCGACACAAACTTTAAATAACATAAAGGTCGCCAAAGAGGAAAAAACTGTCATAGACCATCGAATAATAATTTTGAGGGCACCCGATTCCAAGGTCGACATCAGTGATATAAATTACAACTATGACAATAATAATAATAAAAAAACTGAGAGACGTTTACGGATCTCTGTAACGCGAAATTAGGGCGCAGCTCTTGAGGAAGAGGAAGGGAGGGTACGGAAGGGAGGGTATGCCCCTTCTGCTCCTCCTCTTCCGTACCCTCTCCTCACCCCCTCCTCCTCCAATTCGGGGAAAATGACGTCATATGACTTGGTGCCACGCCACCTAAGGACAAATTCAGTTTCTCCGCTAGATTTTAGCAGGAAAACTGACGTCACGTGACCTCAACACTATTAGCGGGAAACGAAATTGGTTTTGAGGTGACGTGACGTCAATTTTTCCGCTAAATCTAGCGGAGAGCCTGAATTTGTCCGCCAAATCTAGCAGAGAAAATGAATTTTTCGACAACATTTAGCGGGAAATTGAGTTCGTGTTGGGGTTACGTAACGTCAATTTTACCGCTAAATTTAGCGCGGTTACGCCAACGCCGACACCGACGCCGACGCCGCGAAACACGGAAACGGGCGCCTAAGAGCTACACTAAAGGGGATCGGTGGCAGTGTGAGCTATCAGCGCACACCAGCTCGAAACGTGTGGATCGAAAGCTCGCGCTGCAGAATCAAGGAACCCTTGGTTCAATCCCCACCCCTGCCCGTTTCGATCTGGATGAGCATCGTACAGGCGTGCGGTCGTGTATCACTACTGCGTGGTGCACCTTAAAAACCCCAGGCTAGCGGTGTTACTGCACTGGCTAAATTTCTCATCTACAGCTGCGAGACAAGTCGCGCGCTGAGGAAGATTAAGTTCTAATCTGTATAAACATACACACACCGCAATTTTTCTAAAGAGCTGCGCTCTAAAATGGAATACGTTTACAAACTTTTGTAATGCGAAATTAGACAGCATCTCTTGTGGAGGAGGAGGGGAGGATACGGAGGAAGGGGGACGCCCATCCTCCTCCTTTTCTCCTCCTCCTCATTTCCTCCTCTTCTTCTTCCGTACCTTCCCCTCCTCCTCCTCGCTATCATCGCCTCTTCCTCGCGCGTGCCCTCCCATCCTCCTCTTCCGTGCCCTCCCCTCCTCGCACAGTTTTCCCGCTAAATTTAGCTGAAAAATTGACTCCCCGTGACCTTAACACCAATTCAGTTTCTCCGTTAAATTTAGGGGAGAAAATGACGTCACGTGACTGGGTGTCACGCCACCTATGAACAAATTCAGTTTCTCCGCTATATTTAGCGAGAAAATTGACGTCACGTGACCTGTACACGTATTCACTTCCGCCCTAAATTTAGCGGTGAATTGGAGAATTGAATTGGTGTCGAGGTCACGTGACATCAATTTTCCCGCATAATATAGCGGAAAAAGTGAATTTGTCCGCTAAATCTAGCGGAGAAACTGAAATTGTCCACCAAGTTTAACGGCGCATTAAATTGGTGTTGAGGTCACGTGACGTCCATTTTCCCGCTAAATTTAGCGCGGTTACGCCGACGCCGACGCCGATGCCGCGAAACCCGGAAATGGGCGCCTAAGAGCTGCATTCGAAAATACGAGATAAATACAAGATTACACATCTGACTCTTTGGTCACTGTTTATACACCCCTTGTTTCTGCCTTAGTCACTGGAGTTTTTATACGCGCAATCACACAACGCCGGGAAGGCCCTCGTCTCTGATGCCTTACTTTCGGCCCTAACGGACTTTCGGCCAGCGTGCCGACCCGAAAATCAGCACAATGGTCACGGAGCCGGCAGACCGGAAGAGGCGACGGCACGCGAGGCTCGGCTCTCGGTCCCGCCTGCGGGTGCACAGCCCAAACGGGGCGAAGGGGGGACAGCGACTCGGCGTGAAATCGAATCGGGGCCAACTTTGATTGGGGTTCTTCTTCGCGCCGTCGTGCGCACCATTTGGCCGCGCGGTCGCTCAGGGAACCGCCAGCCCCGCCGCTGGACCGGCCTTTTGGACGAGTGGTCCGGACTCCCGCTTGGCTGACGGAGCGGTCGGCAAGACCATCGCCTTCCCGCTGCATCGCCTCCATTCTCTAATGGTCGACCAGGCGACCTCTCTGTCGGACCGAACTTGCTGCGGCTGAGACGCGCACAACATTTGCGCATTGCAGTCGAAGCACTCGTTGAAGGGAAATTGCACCGTTGGAACTTTTGGGCAGAGTACGCGGAGCGGAACGGTCTGCACGAAGGCAGCGCTCATCGTGGTTCCCATTCGAGCGTTGCCGAGTGACTGGAACACGCGAACGCGGCAACAAGACGGACATAGCTCGCAGAAATAACGCTTAAAAAAGAAAAATACGAGCGAGCCGCTACCCGTTATGAATCTGAGATTGAGGGACAGCAAACAAAAGTGGGGACTACAAACGCAGACCCAGTGTGTGCTTTTCCCCTCCTTGTTGTTCCTCTGTTCTTGGTGTTTTAAATATGATTTATCGAGGACGAGATAGGTTCCTTCAATATGACAGCCGCCACACTACAAGCGAAGCTAAACCAAGAAACCACGCAACAATGCAGTACTTCATTTATTGTTTATGATTTTAGAAAGCGTGACCCAGGCAGTTGTTGTTGTCCTTGAGTTGTTGGTGCACCGCAAGGAGGGGATTAGCGCAAACAAGTAATCGTTTTTCTTTTCACTCTTTTTTTTTTTCTCTTTTAGATTTGCAAGGTCGCAAGTTATGACCCAAGTTTTACGGAACGAGTCTATGTCGGGAGCCAACCAGGTTTCTAAAACATCATGTTCTATATACTCACCCGAATAAGTAAACTGCGGAACATCGGCTCAGCAGTCTTTGCATTAACCGCCATGCGCTGCGTAGTTGCATGATAGATATCAGTAGAGAATAACTCCTCATTGAGCGATGTGTGGCCAAAGGCGTCGATGTGATCGCCTTTCCACGATGGGTTGGACCACGGGTATAAGAGCGTATTGTCAGCCTGCTAATTTGGACGGTGTCGGTTTAGGCCCGCTTCAGGCGGGGCAACTTTCCCAGTAATTTCGGTGTTGCTGGCGAGTTGTTTTTTAGCTTTCCGTAGTGCGACACGAATTGCTCGGATGGATTCCGGCTCGAAACGGACGAGCAACTTGGACAACTCGGAGATGTTTCAAGCGGCAGCAGCCAATCAGGAGGCGATATTTTCACGCGACACCTTATGCCGGTGATAGTGACAACTAAACACTTCGGGTTCGAAAGTCATCCTGTTTGTGAATAAACCGTTTCAGAAAGATGAGTTAGCATTCTCAACGCAATTTAAAGGTATAAAAGCACGTTTATGGCTAGTAACTGCCGTCGAAATAGTGCAGGAAAATTAAAATATAATGATGATGATGATGACAAGTCGCAGCAATTGGTTGCTGCGTGTGAAACCCGGCGGCTCGTGTTGCTGGTGTTCCAACGTCCAGTTGCTGGGAGATAACTATGCTCTTTAAACCCGAAATCGAACTTGTCGTCGCAACTAGAGATGAGTAGCTAGGGTCACACCTCGTGACGTCACAGTGAGCAAATACTGGTCGTGACGTCACGGATGGAAATCATAAGAGAGCGCCATCAAAATATTTCGGCGCTACTACCGTGAATTCGTCATCGTGAAAACCGGGGATTGTAAAACTATAAAAAAAATATGGATCATGCATTAAAGGGGTCATGAAACGATTTTCCTGCTTCTTCTTCCTTAGCTTTGATCCTCAACTCAAATGCGGATTGTGAAATCACGTCGTCGTGACATTCTTCGGCGCCGGTGCGATGACTCCTAGCATCCACCGTTCTTTTTATGCACCACCATAGAACTTGTCATTCCCCAGTGGCGGTATGTTCCGTCAGGGCACTCATTGGCCACGAACGCGAATCCGAATATTCGTCGACGGATTTATTGTTGACGAGCGCACACGTTCGAGAGTGACGCAGTTCTCGTGTCCAATGCGTGAGCTGGGCTCGGCTGACGTCAGGTTGGCACCGCTGAAGCAGTTTGGGAACCGCGGATGTATCATAGTGAAAAGGCGGAGAGCTTTCGAAGGAAAGAAGGTACAAAATAGTCCGCTATACATTCAAATGTTCGTACCGAAAAGCTGGCTTTTGACTTTCTACCCTCTTTCTTTTGGCCAAATAAACGATATGCGATAGTAAAGTCCCGATATAAAATCATTTATCCCAGCCCAAAATTCGTTTCATGGGCCCCTTTAAATATTTGTTTAAGTTTCCAACCAAAAGTTTACTCCACAGGCTGGTCCCGAGGGCATCACGACGGGAGTCGACGTGGAAAGACCCGGGGGTGCACTGCCAAAAAAAAAAAAAAAACACCCTCTGAAAAGAAAAGAAAAAAACAAAAACGGTGTTTTCTTTTTTTCAGGTCGTGCACTTTCTTTTTTCAGCCCCTCAAGCTGCGGAGAGGATAGACCGACGGATGGCAGCGAAGAGAGAACCGTGCTGATAAACGGCATCCCCGGCTGGTTCGACCAACCTTTCGGGGCTAATTGGTCCGGGCGGACTCGACACTGCAACCCGCCGCCTCGACGAACGAGACCTTTTCCCGGGGCGAGATGGCCTCTTGCGCCCCGCCGCAGTGCTTGTTGTTTCCAGGGGGGCACCGAGAAAACACGAGACAAATCAAAACAAAAACAAAAAGCGAGAGGGGCTGAGAGACCAACGGGATCTTGTGCCTCTCCTCCTTGTAGCCATTCCTCTCGGCTTCCGCTACGCTGCGTCCAATTAAAGCCGGGGCTTAGGTGAACAACTCCGCTTAAATTACGGGCTGCGAGCTTTCCCGGGCCGCGGGGGAAAAAACCGACTGGACGTGGTTTACCGCCCACAGCTGGGGGCGAGCCGGATATTTTGGTTTTTCTTTCTTACTTTTCCCCGTTTTCTAGCGTTTATTGTTTGGCAACACGCTGTTGGGGATGTTGTGCTCAAGGCGTTCGTTTACAATCCAACTAGACTGCCTCATTTGGTTTGTATCTTTTTTTTTCGTGATCCCCCAAAAAAAAGAAGAGGGGGGAGGGGGGAGAGAAAGGGAAGTCGATCTTTTGACCGCTTTCTCACGGTGGTCTCGGGTGGTTCCTCTGCGGATTCCCTTTCCTCCCGCGTTCGCCAAATTGCCCTGCGAAGGGAAATCCGCCCCGCAAAAATAGGGAGCGCGCTCGAGTGGCTCGCTGACCAGCGCCCGTTTTCTCTCGAGGACCGGGGCTAGACTACTGCGCCGATGCGGTCTTTTCGCTTAGCTGACGGGTCAGAGAAACGGAGTAATTGCAAACTACAAAACAAAAACGAAAAAAAAAAAAAAAAGAATGTTGGCTGAACTTTTGGCTGGCAGTTATCGAGTTCTTGAACCTGAACTCTACACTACTACGGCTAAAGTTCGGCGGAAAACGCGGCGTTGCCCCTTTCTGGCGCTTTTCTTCCGCATGGCCAGTGTGCCGAAAGGAACGATCGGCGAAGCAGGCGTGAAAGCGACTGCCCGGGTCTGTTGAGGTTAGGGGCTGAGGGGCCCGAAACAATTCTATGGGACTAGCGGTTTAAATGGTGCGCACACTGACGGCTCGTTGCCGCAAAAGACTGCTATTATGCCCCACTCGTTTAAGAAGAAAGTGGTTCTGGTGTTACCCGTGGGGACGCTACAGATGAGCTCGTTTAATATTGTGAATCGGGAAAAGACTGCAGCTTGGAAGTAGAATCGGTACACGCAATGGGCGGTAAAGTATGTACGCAAGATGGCAATAGATTAATCATACGATATCCGAAGAGGGGTTACATTGCATCAAGCGACAAAAAGGAAATGTTAGCTTTAAATAAATAAAACGTGTCGCATAAACGTGTTTTCCAATTCAGCTCTCATTTTGTTACAGTTTCGAAATTGATGCACGGACAAGAGTGAAGTTTCACCGGGTTGATTGTTCTCCACTACTGACAAACTGTCGAGGTTGTGCGGAGCCATCAATCGACTTGTTAGGGAAGCTAGGGCCTGCAAAACGAAACATCGTGATCGTTTTGTTAGACGTGCTGAAAGGGTAGGGTGGCAGTGTGCGCGACTTGTTTCATATTTAAGCAATATATAAAACATGGCGCAAAACAACGAAGACGGGAGAGAAGTAGTACACAGGACGAGCGCTAATCTGTCCTGCGCTCATCCTGTATACTTCTCTCCCGTCTTCGTTGTTTTGCGCGCTGTGTTATACATCGCTGAAGGGGTAGTTTATTCACTCCCTTTGTCATGCGGCAAGCGTTATTCGCGTCTCCAGCTCGACGCTCGCCCTCCCGCGGCGGAAACGGGAAGCACTCTAGTGAGGGTCCCCCGATTCTATCTGCTCAGCGGGCACGGCGGAACTGCTCGCGATCATGGCTCGCGAAATGTCATTTCCGAATGAAAACAACACTCTTCACAGTCCCAACGTCTAGTGCTGCAGCCGGTATGGGATTGTGCCTTACTGGAGAGTTTTAGTATTGCGCATAGAAGCAAACGCAAGCGGTGTGCGTTTGCGTTCGAGTTGCGTGCCCCACGTTTTGCGCGCGCCTCATCGCCATGCGCCATCCAAGACCGCAATTTCGGGCTCCGCGCACGCGCAGTGTGGAACACGCAAAGCTAACGCAAACACACAGGGCTTGAGTTCACTCGTATACGCAATATTGAAAATCACTACTGTTTCACCGGCTTCCAACGCCAACGAAACGTGTTGCAGTGAGCAGACGTGCAAGCAGGTAGGCGTTCCTTCGAACTGGAAAGGCTGAGATTGGCAGAAAGACGGCGAGCAAATACAAAAGTAAATAAATGTTATGAAAAAACTAGTAATTAAAAAAAAAGCTTCTTTTTTTTTTACTTTTGGGCATTTGGTTTGGAAGTATATTGGCGGCGACTTTGGACGTTTCGCCGATTGTCAAAAGTCACGACTTTGATAGTACAATATACTTTACCCACAATTAATGTAAGTTTACATAGATTTCTCACATTAGCTAAATGTTCTAATTGATTTTAGACTATTTTTATTTTATTGGTAATTAAAATGCAGCAATTAGAACCAGTGATGATAATTAGCACAGTTTTCATTGTCATATTTCTTCGCGCGTTTAAAATTAGATCATAGGCAACAAATTATATTAGAGCTTGAAGAATTACTTATTCAAATATGTGAATTTTAATATTATTAATATTAATACAAACCGCGGCCATGCATGCCTCCAATTAACGACAAGATCAAGAGAATACGCTATTTAACCATGATAGTCTTTCCAGAAAGGTATAATTCTGTTTACTTTTTAGCATATGAAAACCTCTGACATAGTTATCAAGCTAGACAAACAGTCAAACACTGGATGTAATATGAAGTCCTACGCGTCAGGCGGTGCTATCAAAACACACAAACACTTCAGCTGTCTGACTCGGATTCCGTCTTTGAATTTTTTCTAGTGAGAACAGGGTTTATTAGTTTATTCGTTTGGTGGACATATTGTAAAAATTATAATTATTCTGGTTCTTGTGCTGGGATAATTGTCATTATTTCCCATGACAATTATCTGAGCGAGAAAAAAAGCAGCGAGAACGCACAGATATCAGCACGGATTTTTCAACAACTACAAATATCAGCCTGAATCGAACAGTATGTCACAAAATAAAGCTTCCGAGAACACCTTTTCCAGGTAATTAGTTACGATGTGAGACACATCTTGAGTCATGAAAGAATCCGAAAAAACGACCTATATCGGGAAATTAAATCCAAAATAGAGGTAAGTTTCGGTTTCGCTCCAGAATTAAAACGCGCATCCTTCCGTAAATAATACGCTAAACACCGCTCTTGTTTTCAGGTTAAAGAGGTGACCTGCACTCATAAAACATTAGCTTCCTCGTATTACCAGAAATAATTTATGTCGCTCAGTGAAGCCAGCACACTAGACAGGCTCAACAGTGGCACGCATCTCTGACCCTCCCTAAACCCGCCATCTTGGAAAATGAGTGGCGCCACCTATAGTTAGTTGGAGTCGCGAATATCGGCCAAACGAGCCGCTGTCTCAATGATAGGCTAAGAGAGCATGCCTCCAATGTGCGGCGATATCCGGTCACCTGGGGATGCATTGCCGCGGCTGCGATTGCTTGCCCGAGTTTCAATTGTGTGAGGTTGTAAAACGTCACCAGGACCAGCTGACACCTGAAATTCTAGAGGCCTTGATATAGCAAGATAAGGCGCTGCGTGTGTTAGGAGTCTTTCAATCGCTTGGTCTTTGAAAAGTGATTTATTTCCTTGTTTCTTGGCGTGCTTAGTTTGTGCGCATGCACTCTACGGCTTTTCATAGGCGTGTCTTTTTTATTTCTTAAGGTTGTGATATTTAGGCTGATTCTTTTTTTCCCCTTTTGTTCTTGACTGCACAAGGATATATTGTGCTGTTAAGATCAATAAAATTTAGTTGTGAGTCAGCACTGTGCCAGTGTCTTTCTTCATTCAGTTTCTCGTCCTTTGCTCTGTTTTAATTCTCATAGCTGATGTTTCACTAATATTACTCGACTATATAAAAGATCAAAATAACAAATTATACAAGTTTGAAGACGGTCTTATTATCTGGTAAGAGTCACTAACACGTTCAAGACACATCATCGAAATACGTCTACACGCAAATCGCAACAAAAGAACACAAAGTGAGGCACCGAGGCCCTGTTGAGGTGTCTAGAAACGTCGAATGTTTGAGGAAACTACTTAAAGTGAGTATTAGATGTCTGGTATCGGCAGGTACACTGCGTCATGAACGCGACCAGCTATAGTGTACATGGAGCTAGGGAAAGCGCATTCTACCGTACCACCAGTGTTTAAAACATGCTTTCAATTCTAACAACAAAAAAAAAAAAGAAAAGATACACTTAGATGATAGCATGTTTATGCTGTCTCGCTCTCCCTACCTTTCGGCTCTTACGATGTCTGTAAAGGTGCGTTTGTATTCCGACGTTGATCACAGCGAACGCAGCGTAGCGTATAGAATGTGCGCCTTTCATTGGCCGGCGAGCAGGAACTCGATATCTGCTACGAATGAGTTTCTTTGTACGGTGCGCTAAGCCGCGTTACGTTCCGCCCGTCGACGTTACGTTGGAGTATAAACGCACCTTAATCCTTTATACAGGATAGTTCGCTCTTTTACGTTCCGCTTTCAGGAAACGATCAATAACAGAGCCAGAAGTAGAGACTTTTTAGAAACTGAGAAATGTCGTTCGTCATTTTCTCGAATACTAACAAGGTACGTTGCTCGTCACCGAGTTTCAGAAGCAATTGTTAGTTTACCGTAAAAGTAACGTGCTACTTTTTTTCTTTCGTTCAATTTACATTTGCGTGTTCTCAGTCAATTGTCGAGCAATACGTGCGGGCGTGCTGCCCACCTTTGTGGACACCTGCGCCGTCTGTCCTTATGGATCTTCTGAATCATGAGGTAAATAGCTCGGGAGTTGAAGTGACGACAAAGTTGGTGCACGGATACGTGTTCCACGAAGAATGCACGGATGATACTGTTCGTACAAGGGGAACTAGCATACGCACACGGGACTCGTTTCTTTTTAACAAAATGTAACGAAACCTTACTTCGTTTGTGAAGCAATACGTAGTTATAGATAGAATGTCACTCGTAAGGCGCTATTTTAGGTATTGCCCGAAGAGGCAGAGTTGCCCTCCCATCAACTGTTGACACATAATGCAAAAGACGTCGCTGCGGACATGATGACATGGATATCTGTAGAGACACCCGAATCATGTTCCAGACATGTTTGCTTCATGCATGAACATGTCTGCAGGCAGTTTTTGTGTTACCAATGTGACAGGACCCGCCATACAAGAAAGACCTCCGACGGGGTCTGCAGACTGTTGTTTGTACCTTATATGGTAGCCGTGTGACCGCAGCTTTAATGGTCGCGATCGGCATGATAGCGCGTCGTACCTTGAATCGCGCAAATCACTCACTGCGGCTCCCTAATATAAGACTCCTAAAATATTCCGCCTCCTGAAGATGCCATCTTCAGCTGCGTCGATGGCATTCTTTTATGCCAGCGCGACTCGTAAAAAGCCACACGCGCCGTCATCCAATCAGGTGCCACGCGAAGATCGGTCGAGTGGCGCCGATGACAAGCTGGGCCGAGCGCGATCGTGAATCGGTAGGCACGCCGCGGACAAAGACGCCGTCCCCTCGGACCGTGTCCCTATAAATCATGGGCGACCGCTCTCTCCCAAATCGGCGTCTCCCCAGCGGCACAGAGGGGACATGGTCGACGAACAGGCGCTTTCGCTTCCCCCTAATTGGTCGGGCAGACGGCCTGCAAGATGGCCCCAATTAGGCCTAGCAGTCTTCTTTCGCTGGAAGGGGGAAGAATCAGTAAAGAGGAGGCACTCAGGTTCGGGGACGTGGCACGAGGGCGAAGAAACCGACCCCGTACCCTCGAGAGGACGTTCTTCTTCTATCCGAGTTGCTCCCGGGTCATCCCGCGGGTGTCGACGTAGGAGTCGACGCTGCTGGAAGCACTTCGAGGGCGACTGTCTGAAAGCTTCTCGAAACGTTTCTGAGTCGTTTGAGGAAAGGACTCGTCCCGCGTCGCCGAGACGAAGCCGATTGACAAAGCGTTTACGCGCCTGATGGCGGGGCTAATGTTTGAAGGAGCGGCGGCTGAGGCGGCCCATCGCGCACGGCTTTCGGTCGGCAAACGCCTCTTTTGTCCGCGTCCGTTTGTTCCGCGTGGGGCGGAAGGCGGAAGCCCCTTCCCGTTGTCCGTGGCCATTTTCCGAGAGATGCATCGCCCGTCAACTTTTGACCGTTTTTAGATCGGTTCGAGGCCCACCCGTGGCCACTTTCTTCGAATGAAATATTAGACGCACGTTTCGAATTTGCCAGCCCTTCTTCGGTCCGTCTCTTGCCCCTTTTCAATCTTCTCTCCGGCCCCACTCCTCTCCCCGGGGTTGAAAGGGGTTGAGCCTTTTGTTCCATCTGGACACCAACCGTTTAGCGGACATGCTTCGCTTCGGCACCACCAGTCTTCAACAAAACATGACACAAAATGTTTAAAAACCATATAAAAAGACAATAAAAAAATAATAAAAACGGGTGGGAGAGGGGGAGGGGGGGGTCGAAAATATGGCCACCTCTCCCTCCTGCCCCGCTTCTTCGAAACCGCATTTTCTCGGAAACGTTGAACGGAAAGTCAAGTGGGAGAGAGAGGACGATGAGGCGCGCTTCCTCGGTGAACGAGGAGGGCTCCTCTTGGGAAGCGGCCAGTCTTTCCATAATTTTGCCAAGAAGCTTTTCTGACAGCTAAATCACCGCCGTGGCAGGCCTCGATGCCTTCTTGGGCTTTGACTGGTTCGGGACTCTCGCGTTGTTTGCCCCTTTTCTTTTTCTCAGTTTCATCAAGGACGAGATGACGTCGTGGCACTTTGCCCTTTTCAGTGCCTATTTCTTTTCGACGAGGCGACGCCAGTTGTACGGCCACGATACTATACTCGCGGTAAATGAAACAAAGCACAAAACAAAAGTAATTACGAATGTTTGGCTTGTCTTCAAATGCTTTCTTTTTCCTGTACAAATGTCATCTCTTTTGTTCTCTCCTCACTCTTTAAGAAATGACTAACCCGCGAAAGTATATTATTAGAAACATATGACGTGGCTCAAGGAGGAAAGAAAAAGAAAAAAAGCCTCCATCTGAATTTATTTATTCATTTTTTTACTTAATTGGAAGCTTGACAAGTCCCTGATCCGACCTTAGGGCAGCGATCCCATGACAACAAGCATGTATTAAATACGTGAATGCCACGCGTCTTAATAACGTCTTTCAAAGCCTTCAGACCGAAAGACTTCATAGCATGGGTGAGCCAGCGCATGCCGAGGTGCACGATCCTACGAAGGCCTTTGAGAGCCTTCAGTCTAGGTGCCTTTGAATTAATTACTCGCGAAGCCGATCAGAAAAAGATAAAACACCCAGCAGCTTGCGCATCACATATTTTCCTCTTACCAGACAAGGCCGCACCAGACAAAATCTCGCCAATATTTTTAAGCACGAACATATAAATTTGTGGGTCTGTTTACGAGATCTGTTTTGGAAATGAATAGTTGAACCTTTAGCAGACATTTCGCGCCTTTGCAAACTTTAATATTTTGATGCATAAAAGGTTGCATATGTTTTTATAGGGACTGCCGATTTGACTTCCATGTAGCTGCCTCCATTATAAAAATATAGAAAATATATAGACTTCAACAAATAACAGTAATTGCGTCTCTGAACCAACAACATTATATTCAAAGTCATTTTGATGCACAAAAAGATATTTGAATACAGTTGTGAAGGCAGTCATTATAAGTGGTTAAACAATCTATACATCTTACCAAAATGCAAGGTGTTTTCCAAGTGACAGGCATTAATGCAGTTTGCGGGTATAATAAGGATCGCTTTAGCTTAAGTAAGCCAAAACGGTGGCGTAAAAATGTTGTCACATATATACTGGAAACAGGATGGCGAGTGGGGGCAAGTAAGCTGAAGATAATTTCTTAGTCATCCGATTAATAAACCTACCAAATAAAATAATAGTTATTTGTAGAGGCAATGATGAGAGTCATCCATACCGAGAGGTCACACGAATATTGTATGAAGATGTAAGTATAGGCAGTATAAGTAATCAAATATCCGACGTAGGTTCAAAGACAATTAAAAGGTAACAACGATTTCAAAGGATCCTGGTTACCGACAAGTGCGTACACCAAAATGTCCGTGCACCGAAACGTCCTGCACCGAAACGTGCTCCGCCTTTAGGACATGGGGAAATTGCGTCATAATTGGTATTATAGATCTACTAATCTTTGTGGCATTTCAAACACGTATTCAATAACAATTCTGCTACATGCTCTTTCAAATGTTTCCTTTTTTATTAAAATTTGATATATAACATATGTATACCACTAAAAATTAAAACATATTACTAATATTTGCACTTCAGATAGGAAAACTATGTGTACTTCACATAGGAGAACACAACTGTTATAATTATTTTTTACTTGTTAATTCCTTAAATGCCCGAAAATTAATACCAATAACATGTTATGTCTGACGAGTAACTCAGAGAATTATAATATAGAGATACTAGCAGTTTTACAATCACTTAAAGTACGAAGTACTGACAAGAAGTCAATCATGTTACGGAGTGATGCCTTCGGGATGAAATACTTTGTGTATGTAAAAGGACATGCCTTTATAAATCAATCGACGTTCTCTGGAAGGAAGAATGATGACGTAGAGTTTTCCTTAGTTTCTTTCTTGAAGTGAGGTCTTAAAAGTTGGATGGTAGTGAGTTAAAAATCTGTGGAACATAGTAACATCGCATGTGCTTGCCATAACGTGTATAACACGTCGATACAAGAAGCCGTGTGTCTCGTCGTTGTTGGTGTAATGTTGGACGGGTGTTTTAAATTCGCCATTCCAGCAGTGGGTGAGTGCGATCGTTTTAAACAAAAGAGACGGAAAATTGGACATGAAAAGGGCTTGAAAAGGATTGGTACAAGAAATCGGGTTTGCAAAAAAACATGACGCAGGATTACTTTTAAGGAAATGTAGATGTTTTTGTGCCATAACCCGGTACAGTTGCCAAAAACCGTTATGCCATAGCGGAGTATGCTATAAAATAACGAGTCAGCTATGAGTTTTTGGATACCAAATGGCAGGAAGGACTTGATGCTGTATAGTAAGAGGAAACACTAATTAAATAAGAACATAGTTTTGTGAAATGTGAGTTCCATGAAAGGTCTGAGTCGAAAATAATCGATAAGTATATTACAGTGTTCGAGTAAGGAATAGACCATTTGCAGTCTCTCCCAAGCGCCCCGGCGCGCGCGCGAGGAATCTTGGGATCGGTGTTCTGTCGGCCCCCGTCGTCTGGCTGCTCTCCGTTGGAATCGCATCACCTCGCCCTAGACATACTTTTCATCTTCGTTGTTTATACTTAATAATCCTCTTTTTTATCTACTCCAGTGTATTTTTCTTGTTCATAAGTGTATCTATTTCGTTCAGCGCTTTGTATTTCTTCTGTATATTACGTGTTTTTGTGCATATTCCATCGTTTTCGACGCGGCCGTCGACGGACACCACGCCGCTTCGTTCGCCGCTCCCGGGGTGAGTACTGACTGTTGCCGTTACGCTCTATCCCGCTCCTAGGCCGTTCATTTAACTCGTGTGCGGTCGCGAGAGAGCAGTTTCGAACATCACTACAAATGTCACCGCTGTAAGCAGAGAAATAAAGTAGTCATCACGAAGCGAAGGCCGACATGCCTTCGCTTCGTGATGCGCTCGCCCTGTGAAATGTGAGCGTGGGATATCGAGTACTGCTTGCGTGCTCAACATTCGGGACGGTGCTTTGTCGTTGCGATCTTTTTGCCCTTCGGACGCTTGCGAAGCTGTACCAGCGGTCGGCGTGCCTCGGCAGCGCTCGTCAACAACCGTCCGCGCAGCATCACATCCTTCGCGTTCGGTTCTTCGTCGCGGCGGGAGAAGGGGTTCTGACTGCGTTTTATGCATAGTATGGGGGAGATTCCATTGTTTATCGAAATTACAGTTCAGCTAGCGCGCTCACTGTGGTGAGGCAAGATTGCCCCTGCGAACCGCGCTAACACAGCGTCCCGCGAGTGCATATCTTTATTGATCATCCCGTTTTCACGCAAGCGCGTGCATATGAAATGCTAGACACTTTTTAGTGGCTCTGCGAACTGCTTCTTTTGGACGAACACTGACGCATTGAAAGCTGGAGTGTCTTTGCCACTCCTGTACAACACTTCACGGTCGTGCCAGCAGCTTTATGCTGCTGGCACGAAACGGATTATGGTCAAAACGCGTTCTTCGTATTCAGAGCTGCACTATATCATGGACACTGACAGGGCAGCAGCAACAAGCAGCTCAGTGACACTGGAGATGCTTGTCCCCAATGCCAGTGCGTGGCTTGCTTTCAGAATGCTCCTTCGACTGTGTAATGTTCGAAAGTGCACAAGAAGTTGTAGATTACAAAAGCTGGCATGTTTGCCTAATAGCAAACGCTCTTTTTTTAGCACAAAGTTTACAGCAGGCTTTTTTTGAGGGGTTGTTACCCTAGATGAACTCTTACTTCGCAAGTTTAGGTTAATTCTGTCAAAACAACACCAAACCCATTAAAAAACTGTGTTGGTCAAATTTCCGTCCTCCTTTTAAAACGCTGACTGAGCTGCCTTTTTTTCAGGGAAGGCTATGGCGACACGGGATGTACCAGAGCCGCAAGAGCTACCACTTCCAGCAGGACCTTGGACCAAGCAGCTGAAGGACTTTCCTTCCGCATTCTCGGAAAGCCACATCCAAGGGCATGGCCAAGCAGCTGGAGCACAGAAGCACACAAGTTCTGGCTACAAAATGTTCAAGGCCCACAAAGTGCAGAACATCTTCCTCCACACCACAAGTGCATCAGAGACAATTGTCAAGGCTAACGTGGAGGCTTCCATGACCCTTACGAAGCGATACGCAGTGCATGCTGTGCTCTGCCAAGATGGGCAGGTCAGCAAGGCTTCCTGTTCCTGCAAGGCTGGACAAGGCGGTGTGTGCAAGCATGTGGCAGCACTGCTTTGGCACATGCTAGACCTGATAAGGGAGGGAAGGTCCTACATCCCGGATGCTCTGGCCTGCACTGAGGGAGCAAGGCAGTGGGGCCCATCTTCAAAGAGAGGTGCAAGTACGGTGTCGTTCAACGAACTAGAATTCGTCAAGCACGACTCTAGCAACAAGGCGAAGAGTGCGAGAAAAACCACGGAAGTGCATGTGGACGTGGCGCAGGCAACCGTCAAGAGGCTGCATACAGATTTCATTGAGAAGGGAATATTCCCAATGTTTGCGGACGTGATGGAAGAAGCTGCCTTCACACCCTTGCCAAGGAAGGTTCAGGAGCACTCGAACACGGATGATGGGGCCTCTGCAGCACGGATCAGCTTGCCCATAAAAGAGTGCTGGAATCACCAGATGCCACCAAGCGATCCATGCACCCTGACTCTTACACAAGCTCAGCACCTGGAGGAACAGACACGTGGCCAAAGCAGAAGTATGCTGTGGCACACGGAACGTGAGAAAAGGATCACGGCATCACAGTTCGGAGACATCGTCAAACGACAAGCACCCGTGAACGAAAAGTTTCTCAGGACGATTTTCTCGGGCGGGCATGGCACGACACGTCACATGAGGGCGGGACTTCAGAATGAGGCGGCTGCTCTGAAGCGCTACAAGGCCAAGCAAAAGGTCCAAGTCTTCAGTGTTGGCCTTTGCATCAACCCTGGCCTTCCCATGCTGGGGGCATCACCAGACGGGCTGGTCTGGGACGAAGATATACAGGAGTACGGACTAGTCGAAGTGAAGACCGTGTCACGGGCGATAGATGCGAACCTGACGACCTTCGAGGAGGTGATGAGCAGAGGGTTTGTGGAGTTTATCCATGCGGACAAGAGTGTCGACAAAAAGCACAAGCACTACTACCAGGTGACAGGACAACTTGCGCTCACAGGACTGGAGTGGTGTGACCTTGTTGTTGACTGGGCGAAAGACTGCTGGGTCACACGGGTGCCCTTTGATGAGGCACTCTGGGTGAACGTTATGGTGCCACGCCTGACAGACTTTTTTTTTAAATATCGGAAAGACTGAGTGTTGATCATAAAATTGTAGTGTCTGTTGTGGGCGGTTCTAGTGCCAAGTTTGGACACTTTTGGTAATCGGGTTGCAAACACTGCCCGCGTGGGTGGGCGGCTCCGTACGTCAGCCTGCTGGTTTCGACTTCGACAACACCGGTTCTTGGCCTACCCGGTTTACGCAACTCGAGGAGTACGCTTATGCCTCCGTACTTCGCCAAGCACCACCGGACATTCAGGTGCGGACACTTCTCTACTGCATGGGCCCCGAGGCTCGGGTCCTTCTCGACATGTTCGGCTTGAACGCCGCCTCCCTGAACAACTACAACACGGTGGTCAAGCGCTTCTCGGAACACTTCCTGTACCCCGTCAACGAGGTGTAAGAGTCCTCGAGGTTCCACGAGCGGGTTCAGCAGCCGGGAGAGAGCGTCGACAGTTACTACGCCGAGCTCTGCAAGCTTGTCAAGTGGTGCAACTACCCGTCCCCCAAAGTCGAAGAACGCCTGGTTCGCGACCGGTTCGTTGTTGGTCTTTGCGACGAACGCCTGTCCGGCCAGCTCTGCTGGAAAGCCAAGCTCAGCCTCAAGGACGCGTGGACGCAGGTGAGGCAGATCGAAGACGCCGAAAAAGAAAAAAACTGCTCGCGGGAGTCGAGAGTGTCCAGGTCACCGTCAACGTTGACGCCACCAAGTCTTGTCATGGTCCGACGCACCAACGCAAGACAACAAAACGGTCAGACGACGCATCAGCAGTGTCTTCACTTGGCGATAACGACCCAGGTTCCTGCAGCTACTGCAGTCGGGCCCCCCACACACGCTCAGACTGTCCTGCTCGGCAGTCTCTGTGCAATTATTGCAAGAAGAAGGGCCACTTCGCGGACGTCTGTTGCGCTCGGAAACGAAAGCAGAGCAAGGTGGCGTTCCTTACCGCTCCACGCAATCCTCGAGACTGAGAAGGCCAAGGCCAAGTACGTTGAGGTCAATGTCGACAACTACACGGCGATATTCAAGGTAGATTCCGGCGCGGAGGCGTCTGCTGTTTCGGAAGCCTTCCCGAACTTACCTCATCATCTGGACAAGGTCGACGACCTGCTGACAGCACCAGGAGACCAGTCGCTAAAAGTCATTGGGTACTTCATGGCTACCCTCCTGTGGCGAGGCAAGACCGGTCATCAGCGTCTGTACGTGATCAAGTCCCTCTCTATGCCCCTGCTCGGGTTCCCAGCCATCCAGGCTCTGGGTGTGGTAAAGTTCTTGGACGACATGAAAGTGCCGGCACCGCAGGGACTTTTCAGAGGTCTCGGCACGCTCAAGGAGGAGTACAAGATTCGGCTACGCCCGGATGCGGTTCCGTTTTCACTTAGTGTTCCATGCCGCATACCGATACCCCTGCGCGAGGTGGTGCAAACAGAACTGGCCAAACTGGAGCAAGACGGAGCCATTCGGCGTGTCACCAACCCCACACCTCGGGACGCTGGACTGTTCATGGTTCCAAAGTCGTCGGGAGGTTACCGTGTCTGTATCGACTTTACAAAATTAAATCAAGTTGTCCCGAGAGAACGTCATGTGCTCCCCACCGTCGATCAAGTCCTGGGACTTCTGGGCGATGCGGCAGTCTTCTCGAAGCTCAAAGTTACCTCAAGCTTCCATCAGGTCAAGCTTTCCAAGGACTCTCAAGAGCTTACGATGTTCATTACGCCGTATGGGCGTTATTGCTTTTGCCGACTCCCATTTGGCATCACGTCGGCCCCTGAGTTTTTCCAGCGACAGGTGGCGTGGATCTTGGAAGTCCTAGACGGATTGGTCAACATGGTCGACGACATCCTAGTCTTCGGCAGAACGAAAAAGGAACATGACCAACGCCTGCGGCAGGTGCTGTTGTGTCTCTCCGAGGCCGGCGTCACCCCTAGCTTCCGTCGACGGTTCGGCCTCAGGTGGACCTGTCTACTCGCGTCATCGTGATGTGCCTCGTCCAGCATCACCACCACGTGTTCGTGGTGATGGTACGGGCCGACACTACTCAACCCATTCTGGAAGACAAGTGGTCGCTCCCAAGAGACTCAATCTGTAAAACTTTGTTTTTTTTCACAGCCAAGGTGTCCGATACTCTCCTTGAACATTCTAAAGGGGGGATTTTGCGGGCGGTGCTAGTGCCAAGTTTGGACACTTTCGGTAATCGGGTTGCAAACACTGTGCCCACGTCTTGTGTAAAAAGCCATTGCCTCGTGTGATAAAGGTGCCTTTTGGTTCCTAGCTCTGGACGCTCAGTTGGTTGCTTGCCGTCGCTGGTGGGCTGTGCAGTTTCACCGCCGGCCACAGCCCGGCACGGCAGTGTCACAAAGGAATCAACCTCATTTTTAATGCCAAAGACTTGGAGAACATATAATAAACCAACTTTTGTGAACTGAAAGTGGCTGTCATGACAAGTAGTTGGAATGCCTCAGACTGCTCATGTCGGCACAAGAATTTGTTGCAAACTGTAGCGCGTACCTCTGTCCGATATAGTAGTCGCAATATTTGTGTACTGAAAATAGAGTTTGTGCACTGTGCATGCTAAATTTCATACACTTTTCCATTGTTTACAAACCCACGCCCCAGCGTGTAATCTTCACAGCCTAGCATGCGCGTGGTCGTCAGTTGTGAAACCGTCCAAAGCACGCGCCATACACACAAACACTAAAGATGGTATGGGAGCGTGTGACACCTAAAGAGGGCATGATCCTCTTCTGCATTATGCGCGAAAGTTCCAACAACGACCATGTGCTGTGGCTACCAACGCCGCTTCCGGCGGCCCACCTGGGAGCAAAATTGGTTTACGGTAGTGTCGTTACTGATTTCAGCGCTATTGATGGTGAAATTTTGGTTGCACGTCAAGGTCCCCACATGTTCTTCCTCTGGGGTGACAGACATCTTCCTTTGGTTTAATCTGTAAACCCTCTAATCTTCATTTGCTGGGGCATATTGACGGAGAATTTTAGTAATTCGCACAATTTACAATGCAACAGCTTGTTTTCAACATCTTGAATTTTTGCCTGTGGCACACGCAATGGCATCTCAGTTAAAGCCCCTTCATGTTTTAAAAGTAGCGCAAAGTGCGTCGATGCACGAGGCACGTGCAACATGCAGCCCTTGGGAAGATCATGGCGACACAGCGCAGCACTGAGCTAGATTTCAGACGCCATGTCCTTCCCAGAAGTGGCACACGGTACGTGTCTCGAGAATTTCCACAACAATGAATGGCGCCACTTTTCCCAGGATAGAGGGGCTTTAATCTCAGTCTGCCTGTTGCCCCACCAAACAGTTCTGCTAGGAGTCGACTGTGGCCCCACCATTACGTCTATTTTTCTTTATTAACCACTACATTTCCGCCCTTTTTAGAGGATATGTGTGTATTAAAATAAAACATCCAAAAGTATTGAAATTAATTTAATCAGTCCTAGTTAAAAATTAAGAATAATCAAATGCTCGCTACTCTGTCGTGTAGTGTGCAACCAATCTAAAATTAAAACCTGGCAAGTTTGGACAACATTTTATTGCGTTGAGTACTTCTGACAGGAATCCTAACGTCCTTGATTTCTTTCATCATGACCATCTACCTTTGCTTTGAAACATTTATTTAACGACCAAAGAAGTGGCCACCATATCTGCCCTGCTGTTTGGGCATAAAAAGAGGAAAAGCTTTTAATCTTCTCGGGAGCTTCCAGGGCGAATGAGACAAGTGGCAGCGATCAGGGACTCCTGGGGCTTCAGTAGTCTGGAGTCACCTGGTTGATCTCGGCGAGTATGGTTTCCTTGAGTGCCGTAGGGAGGTTCTGAAGTTGCCCGACTGTGACGTTGTTGGGGGCCAGGTGCACTGCGAGTGGAGGGTGAACGGGCAATCCATCCCAAGAGCTTGGTGACAGGGTGAACACAAGTGTAGCATCCAGAGTCATGTTGCGCTGGTTGCGGAAAAAAGACGTCCGAGGCCCGTTCAGCTAGCTCCTCGGGAGAGACACCTTTGCGAAGGGCAACAGTGGCAGCAAATTGCCTAGGTTTGTGGTCCCCGAGGAGAGAACGGAGGAGCCTTCAAACTTTCGAAAGATGGCTATTGCCGGAGATGGATCTGCACAGGGAAGTCCAGCAGTTGGAAGCGAGTTCCGAAGTGTAGCACGAGATAGTCTTTTGGAGTTTATGTGAAGGTTTGAGGAGTCGTCGTGGTCTGCGAGAACGGCGGTAACAGGCCAACAGGTGAATGCGGCGGTCCAGTAAGTAAATGCTCGTCAAAGCGGCATCGTCCGGTACGGTTAGCCGCTTTGTGGCAGACTTGTGGGCGGACTGGATAGCTTGTATAATGTCGGAAAAGCCAGCAAGTTCCATGACAGAAGAAAGAGCTGCTCGGAAGTTGTCCCACTTAGTGAAGAATGTGTCGCAGCAGGCGCGACAGTGAGATAGGGTTGCGGATAGGAAGTCGTAGCGTAAAATAATGGGGAGGTGATCACCGCCGAGGCGGTCGCCGGCGACATGCCATCTCCAGCGTCGAGGGTAACGAGCACAGGTAAAGTCGGGGCAGGTGTCCTGCTGTTGGGAGGATTGTTTGATACGTGTGGGGGTGTCTGGGATGTTGAGGAACGAAAGTTTCAGCCCTGTGAGGTCTGCAAGAAGCCGCGTGCCGTGGGGAAGGTCAATGTCGTAGCCCCGTGCGTGTGTTTGGCATTAAGATCACCGCAAACGGGAACGTCGTCTTTTGGATAAAGACGGGCGAAGTGCTTAAAAAAAGGGATGTTTAGCGGCTGCCTTGTCCAGCGGTTTAGCGATGTGTCTGGAGCCACATAGACAGAGAAGAGAAAAACGGGCCGTTGAGGAATTGGCGGCAACCCGTAACGCTGGTCATTGCAGAGCACCTCTGTGAGGTGTCGAGAAGAGTGAAGCACACTGATCGATGAACGTACAGGGCGGAACGAATCCAAGGCAAGGGGGCACTAGTCTCAATGTTCGGAGCAAGTCCATCGTACTGTGGCAAAGAAGGGAGGGGGCCGTTGATTTCTTGTAGAGCAAACGCAGCGGCCATGTCGGATGACGAGTGAAGATAAAATTTTTCGATGAAGTCTGCCTTCTTCTGTTTAAGCGAGCAACAGTTCCACTGAACAATCCTGGGGGCGCTAACCATGTTTGCGTGGTGATAGTGGGGGGCCGCCGAACGGAATGATGCCCTGCATCGCGAGGCGCCCGATTACTGCACGGGTGCAGGTATCCACGAGAGTAAACAGCGAGTTTTGCATCGTCGGAATTCGCTGCGTGGCTGCCAGCATTTGTTTTGTGAAAAGGGTGATTTGTTGTTGCAAGCCAGTAAAGTCTGACCCTGACGGAAGTAGGGCAGGCGTCTCACTAGTGCTGTTGACAGCTCTCGCTGATTCTGCGAAGGTGGTCCGAGGCGGTTCTGATGTTGGGACTTGTGTGAGGTCGGCGGTGATGTTGTGTGCCGGCGTTAGGAGTTTTGTGGCGAGCACCGGGCGGGAGTCAGTCTTCTGCTTCGCAGACCTCGGTGCTGCGATGAGGGCTTTGGGCGCAGATAACAGCACAGCTTGCTGAGCAGGAGCTAGTTTCAGGCGTCACTGGTGGTGACGCCGGCTTCTCTTTGGATGTTGATGAAGGCAACTGACGACGCTGTGTTGTGCCGTTGGCTTGGGTGCTGTTGGGGCACTGGGCAACGCGAGGCTGGTGCCGTCGAATGTAATGAGTGCCGACCCAGAGTTTGTGAGAGGACCGGCCTGGAGGATAGCAGATTTCCGGCAATGAAGGTTTTTTAGGACGCAGAATCCAGGTCGCCAGACTTTTTTTATGAATCCGCGAACCTGGCCACGGCGAATGGCCTCGTAGCCTTGCACGGAGACCTGCAGAGTGCCGATCGGGATGTATGTTACATTGAGGAATGCATCGCACACTTGAGACAAAGCAGCATCAACTGCAAGTTGATTACTGCAGTCGAGGTACCTCACTTGGTAGGGGGCTGCAATGGTGTAGGAGACCTGAGGTCTATCTGTGCAGCAACTGCAGAGTCAATGGCAAGAAAGACCCCGTCCATGATGCGGCATGGTTTGGCCGGCCGTAGAATGACAGTGTGGGAGAACTCACTGCAGAACGATGCTGCTGGAGGCGCCGCGGGCGGGGCCGCCTTACGTCGGCGAGAGACAGGATGCCATCCGTCCTCCAGGGGGAACGAGTCAGGGTTCGAGTCACGTTGGATGCACCGGGGTGAGGTGGTAAGCTTAGTCGCAGCGGCGCCGAAGAAAAAAATGCCACGAGCACGCTTCGTTTCATTGGCGGCAGTGCGGATGTGGCAACTGTTGTTGAGGGGCGACAACTTGCTTTCGGGATCATCGTCGCCGAGGATGGAGAATGGATTCTGAGTAAAGACCGCAGGTTGAATTCACGCGGCAACAAGTGGTGCATCAAGAAGCGACGTGACGGCAGGAGTGGTTGCACCGGCTGTGGGTGGTGCATTGAGCGGTAAGCTTCAGACAGCGGGAGAAGCCAGCGTGGCCTCGGTGGGTTGTGAGTCCATTTCGTTGGGTAGAGGAAAGTCCCGAGGGTCGTAGTCGGTGCTAATGGTCGTCATGGGTCATGAGGGCGTGTGGGCACAAAAAGTTGCCGGAGCTGAAGTGAGCTAGATAGAGAGATATGGCCTCTTTTTTCTCCACGACCATCTACGAAGCCACAAGACTGCAGCTCTAGCTTCGACTGAGCAGTGGCTCTCTCGTGAAATTGCACAGCAAAGCACAGACCTTCCAGATAGAGTCCAGGCTCTTGCTCATACTGTTTGGGAAAGTACCCCTCAAGATTCGAAAACACTTCATTTGTCCAATCACTCGTTCCACGTGGATCCGGACCTTCGCAATCGCCCTAGTTTTCGCTTCGTCCTCCAGGGAGAGCTGTAGCCTTCCCCCAAGGAAAGGTGGAATGTTCAGGTTAGCCCCTGCAGCTTCGACCTCTTCAGTGATCAAAAAGCCTCTGTCCGCCATGACAGAGTCTCCGGGCTCAAGAAGGTTGCATAGCCCGGAACATGCGGTCAGGGCTTTGTCAGAGACGCGGCCAGGGGCAAGGTCGCTCACGAACGACACGAACCCATTGGGGGTGATGCCCAGCAGTCCCTTGGCAGTGTTGTGGCACTTGTAGCTTGAGTAGGTATCACTCTGCACCCTGAAGTCGCTAGGTGTCTCGATGAAGATTTCCGTGCAATCCAGAATGACTCTCGTCGATGGATACGCCTCGATGAAGCACTCCGGCATGTGCTTGTTCACAACCTGTCGCGACGGCCAGTAGTTGAGTTGAGCAAGGTAGTCCGCTAGGTAACCAATCCAGAATGTCCACACCCGGCTGACTGTGCTGATGTGGATACGAAACCGGTATGCAAGGTCCTGCTCCAAAAGTCCCACCCTCAGGCGGGACAACACGAGCAGCAGCTGATCATCCATGGATAGATAAGGTGACCTTCTCTGCGGACCTTGACTTTCCTTGTGAGCTTCATAACCTGCCTGAACAAACTTGTAAAAGGCGAGAAATCTCTCCAGGGAGTCGAATCCCGTGTAGAAGGCCAGTTTCTTTGGGTCCTGTTGCACGGCTGTGAGCGTGAAGTTCTGAAAGGGGATTGTAGCATCGATGACCTCCTCTGCTTTGTCATACATCTCCTCAAGATGGGCTACTTTCTTCCGCAGAGCTTCATTTTCTTTCTGTAGACGGTCGTTGTCCTTGCGCAGTTTCTCGTTTGCAGAAGCGAGCTCCTCTAGCTGCCTGATGCGATCACGCAGGGCTTGATCGATACATCCTGTGATGCTGTACTGGTGGTCTGCCAGATGGGGAGATAGCAAAATAAATATCACATCATTTTTGCAGTCAAATATCAAAACAAAAAACTAGGCTTTCTCCTTGTAATTGCCTTGGCTCTGCCAAATAGCATATCATGTGCCATACAAAAAAAGCATCACATGTTAAAGGGGCCAAGAAACGATATGCATTTGGATGTTCTGCACCTCATACAAGCATACTGACGTCTGTAGCACAAATATAATCTATATAATAATCTATATACCACAAACCAGAGGCTCCCCTGCCAAGGTTATATTCTGAGGAATAGAAGGCTAATTTACAGTCAGAAATCACAATGTTGAGAAAGCCTAGGGTTCACACCAGGGTGACGACACTTGAATACAGACGGCTTATGAACTGGACCCAAGCACTGAGTGAGCACCTGACTATTTGGTTACAATCAATGCCATGGTAACTATTGGGGCTTGGGCTTGTGTCTAATCACTGCGCCAACAGTAGCAGCTAACCCCTAACAGTAATCATGTGATTATTTTACCTGGCTGTGAGGAAGAGCAGAATATTGCTTGTTCTCAAGCTTTATTGTGCGACAGCAGCATTTAGCAGAAGTAACTGAGTCGGTTTATGACCTCTTTAATGCTGCTCTGTTCCACACGAAGGAGCTATAATGGGAATGCTGGCTATTCGCCTTGAGATCCGATCGTCAGGGGTGCTGCGGGGAAATGCGGAACTAAGCTTTGTTCTACACTTACTTGGAGCACGGAGAATGCTGCGGACGCTAACTCGAAGCCCTGAGAGGCTCCGGTGCAGCGTTCGTGCGCATGCATTGGAGTCAACTGCGAATTCTAAGAGCATGCATAGCCTTGCCCGTGCTCCATAACAAAAGTGGGGATGGTTTTTTTGTGGACGCCAGAGAATCGCCGCTTGTCTTGTAGGAAACAATGGATAAACAAAAGCATGTGTCCCCACTTTTCAATCTGGATCTTGAGGCAAATAACATGCAAGCAGGGCTGTGGCAGCATCTCCTTTGTACCTGGCAGACAATGAAGTGAGGGTGTGACCGCAATCTGAAAGAACAACTCCGCGGGTACCTTGCATGTGCGGTATCTTAGAGTGCACCGTGCCATATGGTGCTGCGAGTATGGAACGGCCACAACTTGCGTGCTATAGCCAGCGGTGACTGAGTTAGTACAGTTTGTAAAGTTCGACGTACTGCATGTAAGTGTTCCATGCACCTATCGGGACTGCTGCACAGTTGACAGGGATGCCAAATAAACAGACGAGCAACACTGATGCTCAATGTTAGGAGCTTACCGCTAGCTATTACATCATCAGTGTCAGGGGCACCAGCGGAGGCCAAGGGGCTGCCGGGTTGTGCTGGCTCCTGGCTAGCAGGCAGGGTCACGGTCTGTGCCAGGTCAAGGTCCGACAGAAAGTAGGCCGGCAGCGGCTGCAGCGCATGGCGCTTCCTTGCGCAGATCATGTTTGGGACCTTTGGGCAGGCCGCAACATCTGCAGGCAAGGATAAGGCAATTGTTCACGCAATTATTTTATAAGCATTACATACCGGCTGGAATTCTGTCTAGCACAGGGCACAGCTTACACTGTACGGAGCACATAACATGTCAAACAACCAAGAGCTCAGCTGGATCAATAGCGGTCACTGTTTCTACCCTTTGGTAGCTGGTCTGGAATGTTGTAGCCAAATAGCGATTGTTGCAGTTCTTTCTGAGACGAAGTGCATTCAACAGCCACCGGCGTATAAAAGAAGGGAACAAAGTTTATATCCTTATTCAACATAGTTTGGCACACAACAAAAGGTTTGTCCCAAGCGAGCCAATCAGAGTACACTTCTCTAGTAAAGAGCTGTCACATACATTTGACTTCAACACTTCAATCAGTTCACAGGGGTTATAGAGTCTGCCACCTGCCATGTTACTGTGAAATCGACTATATTCGGTGCCATCTTAGGCTGTCCATACTTGCCTAAAGGGCCCTTTATTAAACATAATTATATTTCCGCATTCATATGTGTTTCCATTTGTGACACGAACGATATGCACAGCTGCAACTTCTTACAAAGCAGTTGGCTCAAGCATATTACGACCGCAAACTCCTGACAAGGCATGTCCAACTCTATCTGCTTGAATGGTCACTAGGAAGCTGCCTAGTCAAGCAAACACGGTGGACAGTAATTATAGAGTCCTTGCACCTGACGTCAGTTTTCGCTCAAAATATTTCTAGAATTCATGTTGGTACATTTTCTCCTATGTTTTTCTATGTGCTAAGAGAGTGTTTTCCAGCTCGCTGAAGTCCTCTTGCATTGTGACCGACTGTGTCAGATAGAGCAGTCGGAAATATAAAGAAGCATCGTCTGGTACCGTTCAAACACACTGCTGTTATTTAGAGTCGAGATGAGCTGGCACTTCAATGTACGACAGGAAACATGCAGAGCCTTCACTACTTTCCACAACGAGAGAGCTGGATTAAAAGCTGTCATTTGGGGCCATCAGAGATGAAGGCAGCAGAGCGACATCCCCTGGTGCCTTGAGCAGCAAGCTAGCTAAGCCAAGCCAAATCCTTGAAAAAGGCAGTCAGTAGGTTTATATGCCACCTATTCCCACTGCAAATTTAATGACGGACGAGAATGTTATACTTTTTCAGTTTCAGTGATATCCTTGATGCTACTTAACCGCACGTCGCAAAACCTCTTTTCGATTGCAGTCCATTTGCGTCGTCTAGCCGTTGAGAGATCTCATGTATTCAGACAAAACATTGTTATTATGTCTGCAGCTCTACAAAATCTGACATTACGATTGCTTGAAGCTCCGTCTTTTTCTATGAGAGCGATGATTGCTTCCGTAGGTCACGTATTTCGCCATGCTCACTGGGTAGCACCGCTGTCCACAAATCACCAGACGCCACCAGCAGTGACGTAGCTCACGTGAGAAACGACCCATGTATACAGTGATCACAAGCAAGAATATAAGCAGGGAAAAACAACTATTGCAGAAAGAAACAAAAATAGGCAAATAACATACACTTCGGAAATGTCCTGGTTGGAAAAAACCGGGGAGCTTTGTCCTCGTACTTCTTTCTCCCAGTTTCGTTAAAATGAGCGCCGCATATTCTGCTGTCAGAGGTTGGCGTCCACAGAGAGAACCGTCCAGTGGTACCTGCATGCAAAAGAAGCAGTTAGCACCATATTAAGATTCACCCATTCAACTTTGGAGCAAGTGCAACTCAATCTCAGTGGTAAGAATGGATGCAGCAGCCGTGGCGTCTGAACAGGGGCGTCAGTAAACTATCCGGGCAAGGGGGTAGAATTCAGTTCTCCTCCTCCCCCATCGTCACCCCACCGCCTTCTAAACACTTCCAGTACCATTGTGCAGCGGGCACTAAGAACAAGCACATAGTTTATGCCTAACAAACCTGGAGTGGATGCACGCTGAAAATGATAGAAGCACTGTGAGAGTATCTTTGCTTTAGCTGTAGGGTAGTGAGATGAAGCGACATTCCTGCGATGCAATCAAATATTGGTATGTCGGTGCAGGTGGAAGTGGCCAAGAGAGTGAAAAGGGCACATGCAACATCTGGGATTCTTTGAGATTGTCTTTTTTGTTTCAGTCGTATGTTGCACTTATAGGTCAAAAATAATGAATGCTATTTTTATTTTTAAAAAAAATGTGTTTCGCAGGTATGTTGTACATATGGGTAAAATGACTTGGGCCACGTCGGACAGTACACACACTGTACCTTCCTGATCATTGTCAGGAAAGTGTAGATAACAAGTAAAAAAATATGGTAAATACCTTTCCTGTTGATTCGCTGTACCCAAATGTTGCGTAGATGGCTGTTCTTCGGAAAGCGATTCCAGGACACATGCTTGGCAGTGAGAGTGGTGTGGGCACAGCCCGGTACACAGCAGGTTGTACCGCCCGTCATGTGGCTTCTGAGGGTGACCTAAGAAGATACTACATTCAGCTGACATCTCGAATAGTGAAATAAATAAGTGAAGTGACCATCAGTTTCAAAGTTGCAGTTGCTGACATAACTCGCTTGCTAAGGGCCCGCTCAACTCACAACCGCTGTTAAGAGCGATTGTGAAGCTATGCGATGTACTACATACGCATACCAGCCGCGACGATGAATCACCGGCGCTCGCGGACGGTCAGCGAACGCGAGAAAAGTGACGCCGCGCGGACGGTTGTTGACGAGCGCTGCCGAGGCACGCCGACCGCTGGTACAGCTTCGCAAGCGTCCGAAGGGCAAAAAGATCGCAACGACAAAGCACCGTCCCGAATGTTGAGCACGCAAGCAGTACTCGATATCCCACGCTCACATTTCACAGGGCGAGCGCATCACGAAGCGAAGGCATGTCGGCCTTCGCTTCGTGATGACTACTTTATTTCTCTGCTTACAGCGGTGACATTTGTAGTGATGTTCGAAACTGCTCTCTCGCGACCGCACACGAGTTAAATGAACGGCCTAGGAGCGGGATAGAGCGTAACGGCAACAGTCAGTACTCACCCCGGGAGCGGCGAACGAAGCGGCGTGGTGTCCGTCGACGGCCGCGTCGAAAACGATGGAATATGCACAAAAACACGTAATATACAGAAGAAATACAAAGCGCTGAACGAAATAGATACACTTATGAACAAGAAAAATACACTGGAGTAGATAAAAAAGAGGATTATTAAGTATAAACAACGAAGATGAAAAGTATGTCTAGAGCGAGGTGATGCGATTCCAACGGAGAGCAGCCAGACGACGGGGGCCGACAGAACACCGATCCCAAGATTCCTCGCGCGCGCGCCGGGGCGCTTGGGAGGACTGCAAATGGTCTATTGGAGCACAGTGCGTGCGATGCATTGTGATGTGGAAAGCAGAAGAGGAATGTCTAGAACGATAGCCTTGAGTGGATTGTGAAAAGAAACTAGTTTTGTTCTTGAAACGTTTACGTCGATTAGACGTTGAGCAAACTAGTCCATTAATTCGAGGGAGCATTCCTGTAGCATTTTCATCGCCATAGAAAAAAAAAAGGTGACTCGTCAGTAGAAGAGTGTCATGAGCATATTGATAAATGGCACGGTTTGAGATGGAAATATACATGTCGTAAACGCATATATTAAAGAGCAAATGTGAAAGAATCAAACCCTGCGGCACACCTGCTCTTAAAAAAACCTTGTTGCTACAAATTCCTTCCATTGATACCATTTGTGCTCGATCTTGAAAAAATATTTTAAAAGGGCCAAGAAAATTCTTCGGAAACCAACAGCCTGGGAGCTTTCATATTAACATTGCATGATTTACAGTGCCGAACCCCTTGGAGACTTCGAGAAAAAAACGCACATGCAAACAAGTTAGACTCGAAATCCAAATTTATGTTGTCTGAGAGAGCTTTAAGAAAAGCTTGTGTACCACGCCCCAGAATTAGTCCGTACTGTGTAGGAGAAATGATGTTGCATTTATCCGCAAAGGAAGCCCTCGTTGTGTAAATAAATGATTCTAAAATTTTAATCATACATGGCAGAATAGATATTGGTTTACAGTTTTTTATTCGGTCTCGTTGTCTTTCTTTAAAAAGAGGTTTAACAATGGCGGTTTTGAATTCGATGGGAATTGAACCAGTTTTGATTATTTTGTTGAAGGTAGCAAGAAGTGTGTATTTTATGCGATTGAAATTTTTACAGAGATTGCTTAGATGCACCCCATCGTATATCCTGTGGACTTGTTCGGTTTCAGACTAATGGTTTTTGTCTCAAGGTGGGAAAGGGTCATTTGTGGAAGAAATGCAGACGCCATAGCTGAGTTAGGGAGGGGAGAGACTGATGAGTCATTTGTCCGGCTTTGCCTGAAAACGTTGCGAAACCATTGTTGAAGGCATGAGCCGGAACAAGTGGATCAGGTCCAAAAGATGCATTGAAAGCATTCCCTTGTAGACGTTTCGAGGAAATTTCCCGTAAGTTATTAATCCATGACCAGGACTTTGCAGGATTGGTTTGAGATTCCAACATTTGTTTTATGAAAGTAAAGAAGCTTTTGCTGAACAAATCAGGGCGCTTTCTCTGTTCCAAATAGTACTGAAAACACATACAATGTTCGGGTTCTGCGGTGCTCAATGGCAATTTTCCAAGCAATTTCTTTAGGCTTTGTGGCATATAGTATATCTTTATTAAACCATGGAAGGTTTGTTTTTGTTTGTTTTATGAAGATAATATTTTTTAATCCCTATGGAACTACCTAAATAAGTGAACAAACGAGGGGTAGATATCCGAGTGTGTTTGAAAGCTAGTCAGTCGTAGGTGGATATATAATTATGAAGTTTTTGATGGTCAGTAATTTCAACTTGACACACTTTATTTTGCATTATTTTCAATGTGACGCCAGGAAATGTTATGTGGCATGCCACGAAGTAATGGTCCGATAGTTTTTGAGCTATGACTGCTGCTTTGGCATTTGACAATGGCGACCTTAGGGTAATGTAGTATACCGAGGATATAACCAAATTGCCTCTGAGATGTTCCTCCTTTGTAGGACCAAGAATTGCCGGATTGATGCCATGATCTGACAAAAAAAGTAAAACTATTAGCACACAAGGGTCTTCAAAGACTTCAGTAAATCAATGTTAAAATCACTTCCAACTACACAAAAGACCGTTTTATCTGGCAAAGCAGACAGACACTCTGGAGATCGGCTAAATATTCGAAAACTTTTTAGAGGGGGGTCGATGAAAAGCCAGCAAGTATAGATCAGAGGCCAATGTAAGTATATATATAGGCAGTGCTATTGATTCAGATGACCAAACCGTTACCTATATATACCGAGAAAAAAAATTAGCTCTTTTTAAAAAACAACAACTGCCAGTTCATTGCCGTATTTTTTGTCTCGAGTCAAAAGACTGCTCTATCTGGCAAAGTAGACAGACACTCTCAGAGATCGGCTAAACATTCGGAAACTTTTCAGAGGGGGGTCGATAAAAAGCCAGCAAGTATAGATGAGAGATCGATGTAAGTATAGGTAGTGCTATTGATTCAGATGACTGTAACGCTGCCTGTATATCCGAAAAAAAAAATAGCTCTTGTTTAAAAAGAAACGGCGACTCCACCGCCGTATCTCTCGTCGCGAGTGTAAAAAAGGCTTTTGAAACCGGGCAAGGAAAATTGGTCTCTACTTTCATTAGAAATATTGATTTCTATTGAAACAATTGCGTCAGTTATTGGGAGCACAGAGTTAATAGCCAGTTGGAACTTGTCCCAGTGCTTCCGGATGCTACGGATATTAACATGAAATAAAGTGAAGAAATATGCACTTGACGTGAAGAGTTTTAGGCAAGATTGAAGCTTGTTAAGCTGGAAAAGGCTAGCCATTTGTGTCTAGACGATTATCTCCAATGCTTCAGTATTAGTGATGTGAAGTGTGTGGATCCCTGACTTTATTTTGTGAAAATATTGCCTTGCCGTACCTGTATAAACTTAAAGTCCTTCTCTTTTCCCCTAGTTCGGGCCATCCAGAATAGTTTCCGGTTGGAATCTGTGAGGTTATCATCGAAATATATTCGAGAATGAGCACCGTCACTGTGCTCCGCTTCCCCTTACGTCCGAGCGCAGAGGATGCTACGAGCCATCGCAGCCAATCCAAGCTTGTGTGGGCGTCACGTGACCTTGGAGAAGGAGGACAGCAAAGCGCGGGAAGCGTATCACGGGCTGCGTCCACAGGGCGAGATTGGCTAGGATAGCTTCATTTCATTTCATTTATTAGCCATTTTCGATGGGGTGGCAGGGACAAAAGGTGAAAAATTCACCTGACCAGGGTCCCACGTCATATACAGGTTTCAGTGTGACGCAGCAAAAAAATAAAATAAATAAAGAAAACAAATATATATATATATATATATATATATATATATATATATAAACCTGAGAAGAAAAAAACCCTTAGTGAAAAACAGCAAAAACGGACGATTCAATCTTCGACGTTTCGCCCGGAGTCCGGCCTTCGTCTTCCTGACGAAGGCCGGACTCCGGCCGAAACGTCGAAGATTAAATCGTCCGTTGTTGCTGTTTTTCACTAAGGGTTTTTTTCTTCTCAGGTTTATACCCACGCCTTCGGCCTCCCGCCACCATGCCCGTTATATATATATATATATATATATATATATATATATAGATGCAAGGTGACGGTAGAAAACAAACCTGAGGCAGGTCTTCCTGACGAAGACCTGCCTCAGGTCGAAACGTCGAATAAAATCCTCCTGGTTTGTTTTCTACCGTCACCTTGCATCTGTTATCTACGCCTTCGGCCTCCAAGCCAACATGCCTATATATATATATATATATATATATATATATATATATAACTGAGAAGAAAAAAAACCCTTAGTGAAAAACAGCAACAACGGACGATTTAATCTTCGACGTTTCGGCCGGAGTCCGGCCTTCGTCAGGAAGCTTCCTGACGAAGGCCGGAGTCCGGCCTTCCTGACGAAGGCCGGACTCCGGCCGAAACGTCGAAGATTAAATCGTCCGTTGTTGCTGTTTTTTTTTGGTGTGCCCCAACGCAGCATACTCGGCCCTCTGCTGTTCAATGTATATATAAATGATCTAGTCAATATTTGCCATCAAGCACGTTTTGTAATGTATGCAGACGACACGAGTATATTTCTGTCTGCATCGAATATGGACGAACTTATACCCATGGGAAACTTAGTTTTGGAAAAGTTTCTTTCGTGGTCAAAAATAAATGGTCTTAAAATAAACACTGTAAAGTCCAAAGCAATTTTGTTTAGACCTGTAAATAAGCACGTTATTAGTAATTATACTCTAGAGATTGGAACTGACCAGATTGAAATAGTTAAACAGCACAAAACGCTAGGTGTCATTTTTTCAGAACATATGCAATGGGATAATCACATCGAATACTTAGTTACGAAACTGTCAAAAGTTGTTGGAATAATATGCCACTGTCGCTCCTTGTTGCCTGTAAATATTAAAATGCAAATTTATCATGCTCTGTTTAGCTCACAAATTGACTATTGTCATTTGGTTTGGGGCACAACAACCAAATCTAATATTAACAAACTCACGATCCTACAAAAGAAAATGCTGCGTTTTATTGCAAACGTGCCTTACGACACTCATACTGAGCCATTATTTCTTAAATTCAACATCATGAGGATTGCCAGTGTATACGAGTACCGTTTGCTATGTTCTTATTTATTTTCGACCGCTGAGTTTGCTTCTTTTTTGTCTAATGTATCCCATCTGACAAAACGTGAATCCTTCATCCTTGTCAGACGCAGAGAGTTCTGGAACGTGCCTCATTTTCGTACAAATTATGCACTCCAATCTATTGCGCATAACCTGCCTTCATTACTTAACAAGTTCCTTATAGACCACAATGATATTCACTGTTTAACAAAAAAAGATGTACGTGTTTGTTTTGTTTAGTCAAAGTGTATTCTGTAGTACTTGTTTTTTTTTTTATAATGCCCTGTAAGTGCAGGGGCACCAGGCCCGGTCAAGCTACCTCATGGAAGCTTTTTGTCTGGTGCCCTCAGCACAATATTGCTGAAAATAAATATTACTTACTTACTTACTAAGGGTTTTTTTCTTCTCAGTTTTATACCCACGCCTTCGGCCTCCCGCCACCATGCCCGTTGTTATATATATATATATATATATAAACAAAGCGCAACGCAGTGTGCAAAACAAACGTGTCGCTTTCTCACACACATACAAAAAACACAACGCACTGCAAAAAAGAGGAACAGTCCAATGCAAAGGAACCGAATACTATGCAAAACAAAAATACTTGAAAAAATATATACATTTCTACGCAAGGTTTTACACGTTTTCAAAAATGAAGGTCTTAATTTTTTCTTAAAACTTTAAGAGATGTTGCTATTTCTGCTATCTCCAAAATTTGTGGATACCTATTGAGAAGGTGTGTAAGTTGCTGTGTTAAAGTTTATTATTCATAGTTCGTGCGTATCCTCTCTCTAACATGTATTACACGTCTTAAGTTTGTGGGAATTAAAAGGAGGGAGGATTACGCACCCCTACGTCTGGGGACCGGTGCGGTGCTCAGAAGGAAAAATCCGATGCCCGTCCCACCGCGCGGCCGACGGCTACCAGCGAGGGCGGTCGCCGCGCCGGGTTCGGCCAACGCCATGCCAACAACGGTGATCCCGGTATCCAGCAGCGTTTATTGAGTACCAGGGGTCCCCAACAAGACACTGGGGTCAAGTGAGCCGCCGCGGGCACAGTGTGCCCGCATCGCCCGCCGACCTGAGAGCCAAAGGGGTAATTGCGAGCGGAGTCATCGCCGGTCGGCCGAGCTCACGCCGCTACCCGTCGTCGCAGGAGTTCGGGGCCAGGGCTCCTGGCAGATGGACGTCCACAGGTTGTGGGGACACCGACTGTCAGAGCCCGGGGAATCACTAGCGTGGAGTCATCGCCGGTCGGACGATGCTCGCGCCGCGACTCGACCCGTTGCCCGGAGTCCAATCCAGGACTCCTCGACCACACGGCCGTCCACTCGGAGGGCAGGCCCGACTCTCCTCGCGCGATGTCGCTGTTCCCCCGAAATCGGGGAGACGCGCGGAGGAGTGCGAGAGAGTAGGCCAGCAAGGTGGCGCACCCTCTCCAACACGATACGGGACGAGCCAGCTCGAAGCCAGACAACTCCGGCCGGCACGTCCGCGGCTTACGCCTTCTCGGGGAAGGAAACCAGTGGCTCCCACAAGTTGTAGGGAATGTCTTTTAAAGGAAATTGACCTAAAAAGTATTCTCTGCTATTTTTGAAATAATCATAACTTACTTTTGTTAGGTTGAAGGTGGTTAACTGCTGAACAGTGAGCAAACTATGCTTTTGAAAATAGAGGTATGTTCATTATAGCCCAAGCACTCGACGGATCGAGCAGCCTTCTTTTGAAGCACTAGTATTTTAGTAGTGCTTTAAAGCACTAGCTCCAGCGTCTCACGTCCACCGTTCTTTCAGAGCAGACTTGGGAAGTAATCAGTTACAAGTAACGGATTACTTTTAATCGGTTACTTTTCCGGTGATTTTGTAAGTTCCACGTTACGTTTTTTCGGAAGTAATTTGCAATGTAATTTCGTTACAAAATATTGGTAACGGATAACTTTAGTTATTCGTTACTTTTTAAAAATATGAGCATAATACAGTAACTGGAGCAATACGAGCAGAACATTCAGCAGAATACAGAGAGCAAGTTCAACAAAATAGAAAACATCAGGAAGCGCAGGATAGCCGAAAAGAAAACACGATTTTTTGTATGACCGGTCACTAGAACCCCTAGAAAAACTGGCAAGGCATGTACAAATATACGAAAGTCAAAGATCTAGCAAGACAACGCCGAGTAAGCTCTCCGTCACCTTCTATCATGTTTTGCTTCTTCTCCCGGGTAGGAGAAAGCTCTTCGTGTTTATTTGTTTTTATCTTTCACAACGTTTCACCCTTTCCAACTTCTTCGACGTCTTCCGCCAACTGCACAGACATCAAACGCGGGTCTGTACCCCCTCGATTTGCGGGTTCACAACTCGTGTAACAGGCGATGTAGCCTCGCGTGAGGGGTTCGAATTATCTTTGTCTTTGATGTGCGCTACTTTACTCTAGCAAGCTCCTGGGGCACGGCTGAAAAGCACCCTGCGCGAGGCTAAGAGCATCGTCTTCGAGGGTACGGACGATACTTCTTTTGGTTTACTTATCTGGGCATGGTGGTCGAGTCCACGCCTCACTTTACAGTCAACTGTCAACATAAAGGGGTGGAGTTAGGCCATCTAAGGAGTGCTCAAAGAGAGAGAGAGAGAGGGAGAGAGAACGCGTAAAAATGGTGTGATCTTCTATTGTTTTGTGAGACTGATAGCCACCGTTTCTCTCGCTTTCTATTCCCTCCCCTCCCTGGCCTCCACGAATATTGGTATCAAAATGAGAACCGATGAACGATCCATAACCCGTACTCGCGACGGTTTCTCTGACTGGTTAAGTTTTCAGTCATGGAGTGTTCCTCGTCTTCATGGATTGTTAAAAATTCAGGTCATTATAGGGGCATTCACACAGGGAGAAATCCCGGGATTTCTCCCCGGCACGCGCGCATCACGAGATGAAAACGCGAGGCTTTTGCACATCGCAAAGCCTGACGTTTTCGTCGTGGGATGCGCGTGCCGAGGCGAAATCCCCGGGATTTCTCCCTCGTGTGAATACCCCTTAAGGAGAATAGAAACGAAAGTTTCAGTGCATACTTAGCTTGGCAGAAAAAACACACCTTGTCATCAGCAAGAATAAGAAACTCTAATCTATGAAAACACATCAAGGTAAGCTGGGACACCTGCATTTTGCATTGGCATTGGCAATGTAACGGTAGAACTAAGGTTTTCGTTTCTTATGAATAACAGGCGAAACACCAGAGTCAAAAGGGAGCTTTTGGAGATCGCTTCTTTAGCTCCGAATCTCGTCGCGGAGGTAGACGCCACTACTGACCATGCGCACCGCTAGCTTTGCACAAATCCAGGGATTATTTCCGCAGGCCGTAAGCTAGCGAGATGGCGGGTGTGGTTGCAGCTTTCGGTGCCTTGCCAGCTTGCAGGTGAACGGAGTGCGCCTACACTATCTCTCTCTCTTAAATATAATATTTTATTTTTACAAGGACTAACATAACACGGGCGTATGAGAAATGAAAAGTAATGTTGAAGCACATTTTTTTTAAAATATCAATATTGTTTCGATTGTATTCTGGAGAAGTCTACGGAAAAAGTAACGTGAAATTATTTGTAACGTAATCCGTTACTTTTCAGCGAAAGTAATTTGTAACGGTCAATCATTACATTTAAGACTCGGTAATCTGTAATTGTAATCCATTACATTTTTCAAGAAACGAGCGCAAGTCTGTTTCAGAGCAGCAGACGAGCCTCCAGAGTTCGATTTGCAAATAGTGATTTTTAGAGGCTCCCTTCCAAAGAACTGAGGCTTATTCTAAATGTGTCCAGGTTAACGAACAGTACAACGCAATAAAAACAGTCAGATTTTTTTAGCTCCCATGTTAAGCGAGAGGCAACACCCATCATTCGCAATGACGAGTTAACCAGCTTACCAACGTGATCAGAGAAACGCAAGTCAGAATCAACCATGACTCCCAGGTCTTTCATTATGACCTTGGTTTTGGACGTTTTTAAAAGAAGATTATTGTCAGAGCACCATCGGTAGAAAGAACTTGCATTTTCCTGGAGCTTAGCGCAATCATGCGCAGTAACTATTTCTCTATTCACCACATTCGGTGGGAGTTGATACCACGAGGGCGCCACAGTATTTGGTGCCCCAGTAGACTTCCGGTAGTGTATTTATTTATTTTTCAGCAACGCACAGCGGTCGGGTAAGAAGAGTTTCCTTCAGCGAAGTTTCTGTAGTACGTTTGTAAGAACATTAGTGCATTGTACAAATAACAAAAGGAGGCGAGACAAATGGAAAAGAAGAGGGAAACCGGAAGCGCGCAGGGGTCCGCCGATAGGGGGTGGTAGTGAGCTTGTTTGCAAACAAGCATCGGTGAATAAGGATGGCTAGTTGGAATAGTTCGTTTCGCATCATGGTGTAGCCCCCGTCCTGGCCAGTTCTCTCTTCGTTTTCGTACGTGTTATTCCTTTTTGAATTTTGTAGACCAGTAAAAAAACATTTTCCTCAAAATAACTGGCGGGAAGATGCGGTGGCTGGCTTCCGGAGTCGTTTCAATTAAATCCCCGCTTATTCACCCGGTCGACGCGAAACGTGCGAGACCCTTCGCGGTCGAAGTCTTAAATCTAGTAAGTCGGTGACACTTCAGCGTCCCAAAAAATGAGGTATACACCTGCTATGAATTGCTACCGTTTGTATGTTTAATGTTGATAGAATAAATTAATCAATCGTCTGAATTTGCCAGGCCATGTCTGACAATCTAAGAATTTATGAACATTTGAGCTTTTCTTAGAGCAGAAGTCGCGGTGGGACAAATTTCTTTGCTACGCCTACGTGTTCGATGCGGGAGAAGATAAGCGGCAGTTACTGACGAGCATTTGCTTGTCAGCAACTGCCGATTCACTCTTGGATTGAAGCGTCGGTATTGCCAAGCTCAATGTACACTCTTAAAAATGCCTGCGCGTTTACTTACCCACAAAACACTCGAAGAGCCAATCTCTGCGATCTACGGAATCAGCTCAGCGAATTATGAGGCGGAACATCCGTTTAGACCTAAAAATGAAGTCTGCGCTGTGGCATTACGCAATGCAAAGCGTCATGCTTGCATTGCGTAATGCTACAGCGCAGACTTCATTTTGAGGTCTAAACAGATGTTCCGCTTCATCATTCGTCGAAGTTATTTCGTAGATCGCAGAGATTGGCTCTTCGAGTGTTTTGCGGGTAAGTGAACATTCAGGCATTTTTAAGAGAGTAGCTAGAACAAGGGTGCGTCGCTTCGTAACACAACTGTACGCGCGAGCGGAGCTAAGAAGACAGCACGTCATTTACTCTGGTCTGTGCAACACCTTTTTATACAGCAGCCTCCACAGATCCCAAAAAACAAGAATCACCGAGGCTGTGAATAGCCCTGACGCATGCCGCGCAAGCTGTAATGTGATACGATGCTTGTTCTTGAACATTTTAATTGTTTTTTAAATATAAAAAGCAACTTTGAGGATCTGTAATTTATTAGAACGATCATTCACAAAGACGTCATACACGGTTTTTTTAAGAAATAAACCGATTTTAATCGGCATAAATGCCAACTAACATAGCCACTCCGTGATTTGCCACAACGCGTCGTCTGCTCGCATCCTACCGTCTCTGTCAAAGGAGAGCGCCCGCTAGGTGGCGCCACCAGAACATCTCGTCACCAATACCGAGCTAGTACCACTCTTGTAACTCAACTCTGCGTGAAATATTCGTTCATTATCAGAGTCGAGTTGTGCCCACGGTTCTTACTTTTAAGTTATAATACGCCACGAGCTTTCCTCCTGCGCATTGTTTGGAGCACCCTAAACCCCGGCGAGGCCAAGTGGTCTCCGGGCCACCAGAACCGTGCGTTTTGTCCGACGCCTTCCCGCGGGGCTCGAGAAACCGACTCGGCCCAAAGTTGACGGCGTGAGCGCGTCACGGAAAACAGCTCTCTCGGAGGAGAACGCAGACCGCTTCTCCGCACATCGACACCCAGCAAGCCTCCGCTTAGCCTCGGGTCACGAGCGATACGTCTCGTGCCCAAGTATCACGGAGATGCGCGGGCTTCGTGAGTGCATGGCCAATATCGCGGAACGTGCATGCGCGTGAAATCCGCGACTCGTTCTTTTTGGCGCGGGATTCTCCTGGGAATGCTCGCTCGATTGCGCGCGCTTTTTTTCTTTCGTTCGGATCCGCGTATGTTTTGTGCGGGCGCGAGCGACGCGCGCGCAGATTTGGCGCGCTTATGCAGATGGACGCGGATGCGAGTTGCCGGCGGGCCTCGCAAAGTGAGCCTGATGCGGAATGGGGATCGTGCCTGGACGGGTGTGGGCCCGGAGGCAATCGGCACGCACTTGGCTGCGGCGGGTCGCTGCGTGCACTTCCGTGCGCCTTGGAACGAAGGCCGGGTTGAGCCCGGGAGCTCGTTGCATCTCGGAGGCTATACTTCCTGCTATCATCATTTGGCTTCTTTCTGGAGGACGGTTTCTGGTTCAGCAGCCCTTGGCTGGAGCATCACAAAATGTGTCGTGCTGAATAAAACTATAATATTAGAAAGTTCTCTTGCCCGGAGCCGTTCGAGGCGTTGGGACAATGCGCGCATGTTTTCATCGCTGCTGTCGGGCTCTGATCTTTCCGCTGCTTATTTACATCTCAGAAGCGCCAGCAGTCTCGCACTCTTAGAAGTTCCTGAATGTTTATTGCCTGCAATGCATTTTGAGACACCGATCACGGGTGTTCCCTTCATCAGTTCCTGTGTCCATTTCCATCTGGGTGTACATTGTATAGGCGCTCTGTCGACCTACATAGAAATACAGGGTTGCGATCGCACTGCCCTGACGTAACTAGCAATTTGCAGCAGACACGCCCCACGGTCTAACGTGCCGACGTATCAACCTCCACACCTCTGAGTTCATCGGTTCAACCATTGACAAATCCGATTGCTATCACGCTCTGATAGCCAAGCGGTTCTAGTGGCGAAAGTAATGAACGCATTCTCTCTACTGATGCCGCAGGACCATTGGTGCATTCTGCGGAAGACCCTTCTGATTGGCTAACCTAATTGAAAGAATGATTATTGGTGTTTGAACTGCATCGTGGTACAGTCTGCACTCGGAGAACTTCCGAAGCTGCGAGGCACTCTTACGCGAACAGCATCACAGGCTCACATTTATACGAAGTTGCCACACTCCACGGGGGGCGAATTAAAACTCGCAACTGGCGTCATTCATCGACGACCCAAATATCCGTTCGCGGGACGAGGAAGCGCTCGCGTCTTCGGCACGCGTTCCGACCAGCGATCGCGCGGGTGCGTCGTGACTAATCGGAAGGGGCCAACGAAAGCTCCCTTCGACGCAACGGTGTCACGCCGCCGAGCGCGCGGAGGCCGTTGCACGAGGACGTGATGCAACCAATCATCCGCCGTTGTATGCCTTGCCGCGTCGGCTTCCGCGATGGTCTTCCTTCAGTCCGAGGAGCCCCCGTCCATCCCAGGCCATGTCCCCTGGGGGCCTTCGTCACGTACCGGTCGAGGACAAGCGACCAATCTGGCAGCAGCGTCATCGCCAGAGCCTCCAGGCTTAGTGCGATAGTTTCATCCGATTCATCTGCACCTTCAGAGATTATGTTCAGGCACAGAAACACTTTTAAAAGTTCCTTCCGGCGTATTGCCTAATAGACTGAGAACACGAATCATTCGCATTTATTTAATGAGATCGATCAATCGGAAGGGGGATCGGTGTTATGCTACCATAGCTAATGCTCAGTCGGCATAATGTGTTTTAACTTTTTTTAATTTATTTTATTTATTTATAAAATAAATAAATACTTCTTGGCTTCTTGGCTAATTTTAACTTCTTGGCACTGACACTGAGCGACTTCTGCTGCACGGTACTGATTTCCCTCCTCATCGGCTGAGGTGCTAAAAAAAAAAAAAGACAAAGGATTTTGTTCCGTGAACGGTGAGCATCGCAGTACGGAATAAACTCTGAGAGCGTTGCAGGCATTTAGGTGATGTGATAAACTTGTGGATCTCAATGTATCCCACTAATTAACGCACCCTCCCCGTTCTTTTTTTCTTTTCTTTTTTCTGTTAGTTAAAAAAGAAGAAAGAAAACTGTTCGTGAGCGTTGCACCGAGATTCACTGCATCGAGTCAAAGCGCGCCTTGAAGTTTTGCAGTTGTGGGACAAATATATGGCAACCATTTGGAAATAAACAAGACGGGGTTTAAAATTTCTCAAACGCGTGCGAGCTGACCCGATATCGCTACATACTATAGGTGCCACGACTACACGCACACGTGAGAGTACAACACAGACACGACGAAGGTAGATTAATGCTTGAAATTAATTGTTTATTTCGAAAGCGTCAATTAAGAAACGAATCGTAAAACACTTACAGTGTTCCTCAACCCGATAATCGGATTGATTACCACGCGCACGGAAACAACAACCATCGACATGATTTGTATATAAACATACGAGGTTCACCCAGACATATTCTCTCGGAAGCAAGGCAAGAAATCTCGTAAACAAAAGTGTACAGCGGGAGTCGTTCTTACGCACGGGCCTTTTCGCGGTTTCTGAAGGGAAACCAAAATAGCGAATGCGGAAAAAGTGCTGCAGGCATCCGAGCTGAGCGGTTTCATTCTTGCAAAGCGTTCTCCGAAACTGCCCCCCGTTGGGCGCCACCTTGGTTTCAAGGTCACGGTTTTTGAATTGGCAGCGGTTCGCGCGGGAGGCTGTAACGGCACGGCGCTCCCGAGGCGCGATCGTGAGCTTTCCAAGGCTCCTTGGACGACGAAATTCGCGTATACACGCTCTCGCCCTTCACGCACCACACGTAAAACCTTCGCCTTTACCGCGTGCCCAGCCGAACCGAGCGGCCTCTGGAAGGAGCATCGCACGCCCCAGATGTTTGGGTCGCCGTATACTCTTTCTCTCAGCGCCGCTCCATCTGCTGCTGTGGCTCGTTAATAACTCGCGGTGCAAGCCGCTGGCGCGCCAGTTCCTGCGGTTTCAAATTTGCCAGCTATTTGTTATAAACGTTCTGTTCACCGGCCTTTGTTTTGTTCTCGATTAATACCTTGAGTGAGGGGTAGTATAAGCTTTCTGGAAAGGTGCGTGAAACTATCGCGTTCGGGTGTATCGCGAGCTCCTTTAATTAAGTTGTATCCCCCAGGTTGGAGCTGTTTTTATGCTGTATGTGTTTGTTTGTTAGTATTTGCTTTTCTGGGTTTAGAGTGGAGAAGAGTTAGGGAGGGATCCTTGTGAAATTCTGTGTATCAACAAGAAAGCAATCGCTCTCACTCCACTCAAATAGGAAAGAGAGACAGAGATAAATTTTTTTTTATTAAAGCATAGCTTTTAAGCCGCCCAAGAGGCGACCGTGCAGATAACCAGCCGTATGGAGATATTACAAACGCATTCAATACAAAATTGGGTGTTTTTTGTTTTTCCTTGCCTAAACGTGCTGGTACGACAGATATTAAGATTACAAATAACAAACAAAATACAGGATAGTTGGTGACCTTTCAACATTGCGGAAACCCGAGACCGAGGAACGCATTAATCGATTTCGCATTGATCGATCTCGGGCTTTCACAATTAATTACAAGTTTACGAAACCGTCGGAACATCGCTTGCAAACACAGCATATGTGTTGTTCTGTCTGTGTTGTTTTTGTTTGTTTGTTGTTTATTATTGTTGCTGTGTGTGTTGTTTGCGCCTCCAGTCTTATTATTATTTGGCGGGCTGGTTCATTGGGAACACCCGGTTGCATGGCACCTCGCCTCCGAACCTGCGCGCTCAACGCACTTCTTTTTGTTTTGTTTCTTAAGTGGAATGCGGTATAAGTATATGAACTGCCTCTGGAGGTGAGCCTCCTTAAAAAAAGAAATAATGGACAGTCGTGTGTGAATGAGCAGTACGGCCACAGCGATAGCTGCTCCCTGTCACGGCCAAGTCGTTGGGCATCACTGTCGCGTTCGCACGCCGTGGAGTCTTGACGGCGAAGTCTCTCGATGACGTCATTGCTAGTGGGACCCTGACCCGCGCCAAGCGGCAAACACGCCGAGGCTCATTGAGAGCCGCCGCAAGGCGGTAGACGCGTCCGTCTTGGCATCGCCACGTGCTAGCGTCGCGCTTGCTGTGAGACGCTGCGAGACGCTCTGTCGGTGCCGCTCACGCGAGCTAACTTGGCACTGCCTGGATTCACAAACGATGACGTTTGGGGGAAGAGTAAAAGGCACAGGCCTTGTCTTCTAGGTGGGTCAGGTGCCACAGCACGTGACCCACCTAGAAGACAAGGCCTATCACGTCAAATGTGACGTGATAGGACAGGACAAGTGGCGTGATGCAACGCTGGATGGATATCTTCAATCGGGCGGTGGATAATGCCACCTAGCCGAAGCTTTTAATTTCCACAATTAACTGCGATTAAATTCAGAATTAACAAAAAAAAATGGTAAAAAAATAAAACATTCTTATTGCGACATCATAGCGACTATGATTATCTAGTTTGCGCTGCACTTGACTCGTGCGCGCTGTGTTTATACAATGAAGCAGATTGTGAAAGCTGTGGCGTATAGCTCCGTGGTAACGCGCTCGCCATTTTCAAACCTTACAGGAAAAGAGAAAAAAAATTTGAGGCGTACGTCTAGGAGATTGGTGCGCGTGATTCGGGAAATTCGGTAGTGCAAGAGGTAGAAGAAGACCAAGAATATATAAAAACGAGTTATCAGTCAGCGCGGTTTCCTAGAATTTTGCTTCATTTTTCGTGAGTAAGCAGTGAGTGTTGTTTGCAATAGGGCTCTGCAGTGTGTGTAAAAATCCAAATTATATCCGCCGATGAGAGGAACATTGTGCCGGCAGCCAGGACGGCATGTGACCAATGAAAGCGCGACATTTCGTTGAGATTGCAAACGCTGGTAGTAAAAAACGTGTATTACTGCAATAATTTTTCGACATAATACCGCAATAATTATCTCGAAAGCAGCCTTTTCATTCTTCATTAATTCTAAATTTAACCGAAGCTAATTGTGAAAAAAAAAAAAAAAAAATTTTTTTTTTTTTTTTGTTAAGGCGCGCGTTTGCTTGGTTGAATCGTAGTCCGGGTTCTATGGAAAACGAGCCGCATACATTCGAGATATCACTCCGGGGATGAAGGAAGACCAGCGCAGCTGTACATGGTGGGAATGAAGTAATTGCCGGCCGCAAGTCGGCAAGCCAGAGGGGAAAGGCTGGAAAGGTTGCACCCTCTATAAGCGACGGCGACAACCAGACTGGAAAGGCCGCTCATAGATGGGGGTAAGCTCTCCAGAGTTTCGTGTCATCATTTGTTTGCTGACGCACACGATACTGGGAAAGTAGTCCTTAACAGGTCCGCTGTAATAGGGAAATCGGCAGCGTATCGTCATGATTCAGGGATTTCTACGATGCTTAGATCCAGCAGAGTGAGTTATTGCTATATTTAGGCGATCTCAGAAACCTCCTCAGGGCACCTTTGGGTTACAGAGTGTCGTGACCTGGCAAGCCGTGGGCCGGCGACAAAATAAAACTGTGATTAGATGAATCCGAATCCCCGCGGGGGCGGTTTCGCGGGAAAATACTTCCCTTTTTCAACTTGGATTTTAAACGACACGCCTAAATTTATGCGTAATTGTTTCTTTTCGGGTTCCTTTATTTCACACAAAGCCTGCTAGCGGTCGGAACGTGACAGGATACATGGTTGTGGACCCGCGAGTTTCGATTCCGCACTTAAGCAGCATGACTAACGTTAATCCCAGCAGCAGGTCTTCACGGAGTCAGAATGCGCACACAAAAAAAGTCAGTCACTCAAATCCTCCCCTCCAATCTCCCAGCATTTCATTTAACAGGGACCAAAACGTACTACCAAGCACTTGCTCCTGCCCCAGGTTCGGTGGACCATTAAAACGGGTCTGCCGTGGCCCTCCCTAATCCCAAAAGTTGATACGAGTTTCGAGTGATACTGCGTCGGCCGCCACAGACCGGCCTAGCCGCTAAAGGCGGCAGCCAACAAAAGCACCGAAAGCAGACCCTTTGATTCACCCTGCAGAGGGACTCGTTTCAAGTGTCAGGGAACGCGGCAGCGCGGCTCTGCTGACAGACCGGGCACAAATCTGGATGGGAGAGCCTGGAGAGCCTGCTTCCCTCGGGCTGTTTTGCATACAGCGAGCGAGCGGGGCTTTTAATTAAGGCACCTCCCGTCGCTGCCCGCGAACCCAGGCGACACTGCACCAGATGCACCTGGGAGGACCGCTTCGCCCCTATTTTGTTTTCCCCTCTACTTTGGTGTCGCTCAGTTCTCGGCGGTCCTTTCGAACTTAATTGGAGCCCCGCTAATCGTCAGACGCGGATCCCGGCGTGCGCCTCTGCCCCCGACGATCCGCGCGTGCAAATTGGACGTGCCTCACTCTGCCGGGCACCACGACCGAACGGTATCCGTCGCCAACCGCCCCGGCGCATATTGGGACTTCGCAAGGAGTAGAACCATGGAGCAAATCAAGGGCTTTCATTGGACTATTTGAACGTCCCGCTCTTTCGAAAGCAGGAGACGAGCGTGACATTTTCCCGCTCGTTGTTTGAGATAAGAGTGACAGTAAAGGGAAATGCAAACTGGCGCCGTGGTTCGCGAACGTTTCGCCGCTCCGTCAAAAAAGTCGGGAAAACTTCGCTCCTCGCCACGGCACATCACGGCAAGTCACGGTGATGTGTTCCATGACAAAACCACTGGATGCTACCGATCACGGTATGATGGTCACGAGCGGCGTGGAGAGGAGATGAAAGTTTCATTTGGCAAGGCTTGCGTGGAGAAATGCGTCGCGGCGGTACGATTAGCCCGACTCCCGGATGCAGCGAAACGCACCAAGGACATAAACAGAGGGTGGACCAGTCGCATCGCTTCCCGCTGTCCTGTTCAACACGGCTCGCCATGGCTCGCTGTCGTGTTCAAACTGAAGGACGGAGATAGATTCCAGCTTTTCGGACGGAGGGGTGAAACGATCACGGACCACGGCACCACTTGCACACCCCTGAACAATATTGACGCCCGATGCACCCAGGGCCGTAAAGCCGGGGTCACTTTGCTCATACATCACACAAAAAGCAGTCTGCAAACTCAAGTCACCGCAATAACTGTGGTTCAAATGCCGCGTGCCAAGTTCTCTTTTTGAACTCATTATCATGCGGCATTCGAACCCCGCGGTCACTCGCGTTCGAATCTGTATGCAGATTGTCTACTGTATTGAATCGAATATTGAATTGAATATACTTTATTGAGTATATGTATATAAGCAGTGTGATCCATGCTCAAGGCGCGTAAGCAAGCAAGCAAGCAAGCAAGCAAGGTTTTACTTCATGAGGAAAAAAATAAAAAATAAACATACGCGGCCGGGGTTCTTCTGCGGGAAAATGCAGCGTACCAGAATTTTTGTACAGGGTTGCTAGATCTGCCCCGAACAGTCCACTTAGATTGACGATAATAATTTCTGGAGAAGTGGAGCAAGGGGGACAAAGGACAAACGCCAATCTCCAAACACAGCTAGGTGACTGGTGCGCGACTGAAAAAACCCGCCTTGTTTTGCGGCCATTATGTATCCGTTATAAAGCTTGCCAATCATGCACACACCGTAAGAAAACGATGATGAAATAAACTTGACGGCAGAGACGCTACCAGGTCAGGCGCATTCGGAGGCAACGTACCCTTTTCTCTTGTGCCTAGCTGGCACGATAGAGACATGTTTCGCGAGAGCTCTAATAATCCCCTCATGCCAAAATGCGAGAATATGCCTTCGTTTCTTTTTTTTTTTTCTTTACCTTAGCATGCCACACCGCGCTACGGTTACGGGGACGTGCTCAAAGCTCTGAAAGGTCTTAGAAAGAACGAGATTCCGACTAGACTCGATATTCCGGAAAAAATCAATTTAGAGTACGACGTGCCTCGTTTTTAGTAATATCCCAGAGATGCGCTTGAGATGGAACAGAATATTCTTCTTTGTGTTGCGAGGGAGGGCCCCGATTTCGAAACGTGAAAGCTTTAATTGAAATAACATTATCGAAACCCAGCAATAGTTCCGCACTTTGTGCTCTTGAGCCTTTGTACTCACCGCTTTCCAGTCTGAGTTATGTTGCAACAGGCCTAGTTCCCCCGCACTTTTGTCGTTTGTTGCTCCACTTTACCCAACTCTTCTTTAATCCACTGCTCAAAATGAAAGAAACGATCATATACATTCCAGACCACGCAGGCGGTCGGCCATTTTGAAAATCGAACGACGACAACAACAAAAAAAGAAAAAGAAGAAGAAAAAAGAAACAGCCGCGCCAATCAAGGAGAGAGTATCGGTTGGCGGGCCATCTGCCATTAGAGAACGTTGTCGATGTCTGCGGCTGTGGAAAGCCGCCTCTTGCGGCATCGCTAATTGGTCCAGGTGATCCCGAGCAGCGCCCGGAAGCGTTGCGAAACGTCCTCTCTTGCCGACACCAAGAGGCCCCCTACGCTCTCGGCATGTTCGTTCAATATATTTTGTCTTCACTACTTTTCCTAAGCGACCTAAAATCTAACAAAACAAGCAAACAAATAACCTCCAATGCTGGCAACAAGAAAACTTTTTTTTTTTCTTTCTTTTCGCTCGCATAGATGCCACGGCGGCAACAACAGTCTGAAGCTTTCCTGAAATATTTGTATTTTTCTTCGTACGGATTCATTTTTCATCGTCCACCGCCGCCAGTCATGGCCGAAATACGGCGAACTGACTCGAGGGTTCGCGACCTTCGTTAAATCGATGCCCTCGCGCCAGGCGCCGCTCTCGATGTTGCCGGAGCGCGGCAGGCGCCTTTTTCTTCTGCTTTCCCCAATTTTTCATTCGATGGGGAAAACGCGCACCAGATAGACGTTGGGAAAGAAACAGGAACCTTGAAGAACTAACGGCACCCAACAACGCAAAACAAAACAAGAAAAGATAAAGGCGAGCGAAGAAAGAAGGCGATGCCGGCCGCAGATACGGAACGCCCGTCCCCCCTGGCCACGGGCGGGAAAGAAACAACGCCACCTCGGTCGGCTTTTGTGCCAACTAATGTGGTCACGATCTCGGGCCCCGAGCAGTGCCAGCGTTTTTTACTGCCCCAGCGGCTGAGAAAAACCTGGAGAAATATGAACCCATCTGCCGGATACGTATTATCTATGTCGGCCGAAAACACTGTTTCGTGCGTCAGCGTTGTTGAAAATAAAGATAAATAAATAAATAAAATTGGGGTGTGTGTCTGAAGGCGCGTAAAACTAAACGTCACGTCCCCGAAATAAAAAAATAAAAAAATCACGTTTTGCAGGAACAATTGTTTTTGTTGTGGGAGTGTTTGATATCTAGATTTCGTATCAATATATCTAAGAAAGGAAACAGTAGAATCGACATTCGTATTACTTTACTTTTTTTTTCCAGGAAAAAAGCCTAAGCGCATCATATATATGTCACCAACGACTTTCTAGTTTCTGTACATCATCCATGTAACCTTTAAGTTTGAAAATAAATGTTCAACTTAAACTCTCGGTTGCTGTTGTAAGGGATGTCTTCCATTTATAAAAAGAAAGAAAATATCGATGAACTATTTTTCAGCACTTCTTAAACCTGCACCAAGCACATGTGTAACTCCTCGATTTTTTACCGTTCTTTCTTAATATCGTCCAAGCTTTTTCGGATAAAGCTTGTGACATTCTGGATATTGTGTTTCAGGAGAAGTGTTAGAGTCGCGATGAAGCACGCTTATTTGATCTTCTTAGCTACTTCCAGGTAAATTTCGACCTCTTGGTATTCTTCTGCCCTTGAGTAGCGGCCCCTTTAGTGTTCCAGAAGCCTCTGCTGGAACTTCCTGTTGCGTTTCAGCTCTGGATATAGCACTGGTATGGTAGACAAGCTCACAACCTCCGCTGCACTTTGACATTGTTTGAGACCGTGAAAAAAATGCTTTTATGCGTAAATAGGCCTGCGAGGCTCGCCATACAGTTTGCATAGTCAGTAAGGTGTGGACGTTCATTGTATGCGTCTGGAAGCTTTAAAAAGTTTGTATACTGAGATACGCGTTGGAAAGATGTGATTTTCCGCATTTCTAGCTTTTCGTTTTGCCTCTGCAGTACATCGCTACTTGATCAAGAGTTAGGGACTTGAAGCACGGAGGTGGGGCCCTTTACGTGTTCAAGAACAGCGTCTGTTCTAAAACTGAGGTCCGCCCTTGACAGCGATTCAGAGTTGGGCCTTACTGAGAGCAGAACTCAGGCGTCGGTCTTGCGCCAGGTCGACTGTTTCTCTAGTACTGATGCCGAGCTGCAAGCAATCGCGCTCGGTGATTTCAGGTACTCTAACAGCAGAACGTCAAAGTACTAGCAAGTGCGATGAGGCCATATGCCTTTAGGTTTATACCTGAATTTCGTAGAGGGAGTCCCGGAGGAAGGACACCCGGTCTGCAACTTCAACAACAACCCCTTCCCCCTATTCCTGGTGGTAGACCCGTGTACAAAGCTGATTTTGCAGCTCGTATGCGAAGAGGTTTTTTTCTAAAAGTATCCGGGTCTAGAACCCCAGTGGTTCGCTTGCAACGGTGCTCAACAAGTTGTAGTAATTGTAAGAAATATCTTCCATATCGGTGTTGTCAGTGAAGTCATTGATAAGCGTTGAAACTGACGATTGGCTCATACTGTCATAGTAATCTGTTCGTTTGTAGAAGTAGATTTTCCGGAGAAGTGTCATCACTTTCTTGACAATGAGGCGATGGCTCGCCGCTTGTTCCAGCCTTGGCCTGGAGGGCTGTGATTTCACCGGCAACGAGAGAGCCCAAAGGACTCGATAAGTTATTACGACTATTTATAAGTTATGATGCCAAAGAGCACCGATAGATGCCGATTTTGGAAAAAAAATATCAAAATGATTTTGAGCGTGCGAGGACCAAGACTCAAAGAGATAATGTGGAATTAATGTTTGGGAGGCTGTACAGGAGTCCCTTTAATCTCAGGAAGCTTCTTCGTCCGTGGACAACATAGCAGTGCCAACGTATAACCTTCAAAACACCAGCAAAGAATTATGGAGACAGAAAAGTTTCGCGGTAAACTATGGTAAGTGCGTGGGTTTGTTCGTGCGTGATCTGCGCCGGGTCAGATCTTATAAGTTATAGCCAAGATTTGACGTTCATTGCTATTATGTACTCCTGTAAAGGGATATTCAGACGAGGGAGAAATGCCTCCCTTTGCTCCCCCGGATTTGCAGCACGTGGTAAGAACATTAAGCTTTTGCGCGGAGCCGCGTTGACGTAGACATCCTAAGGGGATGGGGGAGCTTTTGCTAGTATTGCACAAACGCCCCCCCGCTTTAGCGTAAAATCTTTTTATGATTGGCGGTATTTTTAAGGTCGTAAACACTAGGTAGTTTTTCTTCCACTGCCCCTGTCGGCGACTGATGCGGAAGGAAAGCGCGTGGCGGCGCTGCGAGCAGTCGGCGTGCCAGAATTTGGCAGTTACCAAGCCACAAAAGAAATCTGGAGGAAATGCGACGAACTAAAGAAAATAAGTACTTCGAAGATTAATTATTTACACCTCCTGGCCTTCAGAAGCCTCAGCCATTCTTTCCTTGCTGCCCTCTCGTTGTTCATTGCTTTGATGTATGAAGGCGGAAAAGTAGGAAGACGAATAAGTTGAGAATGCTTATTGTTATCGCCATTGCACGCACCTCACAGCCTAACAAAGGGAAATATGTCCTTGCTAAGAAGGCAGAAAAGTCAACGATGCTTTTCTAATTAAGCTTGTCGAAACCGAACAAGGCAGTGAGTGAGGAAGGTAGCAGCTACAACAGCACGCCAATTGCGCGCAGCGCCCCCCGCAATTTCATCCACGGTGCTGCCATCTCGCTGCGTGGCGAGAGGCGTTCGAACGGGAGACTAGCCAGTCTTTCAAGGGACCATAGTCTTTCATTCGCGCGTCCAGCCACTTACAGATTTTTCTCAGCTAGATGAAGACTATAGCATCGGAAGATCGCGTAACTTGTTGGGAATTGCACTTTTGCGCGTGTCGTCGGAGGCACCCGAACGAGTCTTCGATACTCATTAATGCCGTCCTCAAGCCGCTTCTCACACAACTTTTTTCTTTTTAATTATACATTCTTTGTGTTGCATTCATCTATTCAAGAAGCATCTTGTTTTAAGCAGGAAGCAGTTCGTCCTCTTCTGCATCTGACAGTGCTGCTGCCATAATCGCGTGACGCCGTTTTATGGGCGTCTCCATATCTCCACTATCGGCAGCGCGCACCGAGCCCTGTTGTCGAGCGTGCGACCACTAGATACGTTTGATGACACTGACATTCCTCTCGGCTTCCCGTCGTTCGTGTGATTGCATGAGTCGGGAAGGGAGACCCGCTGGGTTGCCTCGATCACTGACGGAACGCCCATTCTTCCCCGAAAATGATCCCAGAACAGGCGGTCGGAGCTTGCCAGCTTCTCCGTTTTTCCTTTCATAAGTTGCTCACAAAAGTAACAGTAACGCCTACATCTTTTCAAGAAAAAAAAAAAAAAAGAAAAGAAAGAAAGCTGGTCTCCAGTTCTTTCGCCCCAAAAATAAATAAGTTTAGTTTGTAATTATTTTGTTAAAAAAAAAAGCGTGACATACGTGAACAATTAAGCCACGTCCAGCGCAGTGTGTGTGCACATGTCCCAGCTGAGGTGAAGAGCAAGCTCGCGCATTCCGGATACCGACGCGCACGATTTTGTAGCGATTGGATCCCTCTTCAGCGATCAGGGACGGCACGTTGCCAGAGGTCAGAGATGGTTGCAGCTGCGGCCTTGGGCAGTGCGTGCACCTCGGACCGCGAGCCATCCGCCCCGACACACCGCCGAATTTGCGCGGCGGAGGAAGCGGTCAGAGGGGCGGCCAGATGGGCCGATACACTCGCTTCGGCCGAGCGTCCGTCGACGACGGTCCTCTTCACCTGGAGCCGCGTGCGCCGGAATCGCGCTCTTGCCGAAGCGTGCACTCGCGGTCGATGATGCCACCCGGTCCCCGCGTGTAATTATCCGCAGTTGTCGTCCGTGGGCACGCCAAACGACCGCTCTTGATTTTTTGGGGGGAGACTCTCGCAGCGCGTTTGGCGCCGGATTACAATCACCCGAAATGGATCGAAGGTCCCGGTCGCCCCGGCGTCGCCGAGGATTAAACTGGGCGCTTTGTGGTTGCGTACACACACGGTCAGTGCCATCGATCTGGTGCGGGCAGCTGGGCACGCGGTAATTACCAGTTGCGACCCGCCGGTGTCCGGATGGACACATTTTGTAATCAACGTCACCGTGCTATGGATCCTTTCTGCGTTGGCTCGGGCACGCATTTGCCTCATTATGTTTCACTGGCCAAAGGGAATGAGGGGGGGGGGGGGGGGGGGGGTGCACAATTTGTTCGCTTAATGTGGTGTGAACGTTGCGATCCCCACATCTGCGCAGGTGCACCCGTGTCGGTCGGAATAAAATGAGAGGAAAGTATTCTCGTGGATCGGCTGTCTTTTTCTTTTGCTGCGATCTCGCAGCGACGCTTTTATTTATCGCGCATACGCATCAACACGAGCTCAGGTACGCACACTTTTTCTCAGAGTGCTAGAGGCGAAATGTTTAACGAGAGACGATATAGTCCCGGTAAATAATAGCATTTTCAATTAAAGTGAAAATGTAAAAGATCTGGCGATAATCTAACTGTCAACAGTGACCTTTGTGATGCATGGCGTTATAAATGTCGTACATACGGCTTTTTCTTTTACACCTAATGAGACCAAGCACGACTGATACCAGTTAAAGGAACGCGTGAATGAGTTTTCTGGACGCGAAGGCATATGACCATTCGGGACGGCGACGCCCCCCAGTTTTAGATTCCCTTCTAATTTTCCCACTCAATTGGGTTTACTACGATAAAGAGCGTCAAGAACACGGAGAGTCTGCTAAGGCTTTAATGTGCACGTAAAGCAAAAACAAAAACAAAACATGGCGCTCCCTTCCGCGTCTACCTGCAAACAGTCACTCACTGGAGTATATTGGCGAAATTAGCTCACAACCGTTTACAAGGGTGCTTTTACTGTTTCTTATTCGGCATTTACTATGCTCAACGATCACGCGCCAGATAAAAATAAATGTAAACGCAAATTGGACCATGTTGAATTAACTCGAGACTATGAAAGGAGAGAAACATCAAAACGTAAGGAACATAAAATACAGGACAATTGAAACGTCGTCCTGTCTATTGTTTGTTCCTTCTACGTTTTGATGTTTCTCTTTTTCTCCGGTCTCAGGTTAATAGTTAAACTGCTAGGCGTCGGCATTGTTATATTAATTATGGGGAAGCTTGAGACTGAAAAACCAGTCGTCACATCAGTTATGTATTCAGGGATGAATGCGGCATTTGACCTCTTGTTGCACTTTTGTAGCAGGCAAAATATTGGTTTGGAACAGCCACTGACGCTTTGGGGGCAGATGCTAACATCTGCTAGCTCTTCACTTGAAATTCATAAAGTTATAATATTGCTAAATGAGTCCATTTTTGATAATAACTGAGGTTTCCTGTTTGCTTCTAATGCATATTCCTTATTACCTTTTGTAATAAGAATAAACAGGGCGCAAAAGGAACAGAGCCCTCTTTTCAGAAATAAGGCTCTGGTAAGAGCAGGTTGCATTTACAAAATGTACAAAGAAAAAATTGTTAAAAATTAACTATAGGGCAAAACCAGTGTTGGAAGTAACGAGTCACAAGCAACGACGTTACTGGTAACGCATTAGGTTTTTTATCAACATTCAAACGTTCTCGTTAGAATCCCACAATGACTAACGAGTAAAGTAATGTCGTTATTATTTCACAGTATCTGCTATAAATTTACGTTACCCGTTACTCGTTACTTTTGATTAAAAATGACCGCATGATAGTTTGAAAGCAAAATAATTTTTATTCTGCGCACTACAAAAAGTGGCGAAGAAACCCCAACAAATCTGCGTATAAACGGCGTCATTTCAAACTCCCTCAGAACTTTTTAACGTTCCCACGACCAGGCCCAAAGGACGCGAGATCATCGCTTAAGCATCCTGGGTGCAGGCATCGTATCGAAGCTACTCGTCGCCGTGCCCTGAAGGAACAGCCGTCTCGCTGGAAAGAGATATCTGCTCAGAAGGCAACAGTCTGCCGCCCCTCGAAGGATTCTGCCTAATCGTCCCTAGCTACTCAGCTGGTAAAATCCTTCTATTCAAAATGAATAAATTCTCGTTCGGTCAACATAAAAAAAGATAAACTAAATTTGGAAGCGTTGACGTTCCCACGCTTTGAACCAAACCAAGCGGCAGGGTTATCGCAAGATTAAAAGGCGTTCGTCACCAGAAAGATGTCACCCTATTTTAGAATCCCTGCCACCGTGGTACAAAGGTGCGGTCTCTCGCTCGATAAGGACTCCGTTCAAGAAGGTCCCCTCTCACTTAGTCCTCTGGGTATCCTTTCTCCCACAGCGCCTCAAAAATTAGACAAAAAACTGCGTAACCACCACGGACAGCACCTTCTTTTTATCGCAGTTAGCCCCCAACTCGCTGGCATTCAAAGACCGAATTATCTATTGCTGGACACTTCGCTCGCGTTATCCTTCTCGCAGTTCCTGGTTGTGTGTGAAGGCTACTGTACCATTCCTCTAGAGAGACGACACATTCGTACCGGTAATAGTGAAGGCTTTCGCGTGCTTCGCCCTCACTTTGCTGCAGCCGGCGTGAAAAAAAAAAATGAAAAAAATGAAGGTTTGTTAGAAGTGAGAGAGAAACTTAGGGTAAAGAGCGTATGACGCTCGCCACTTTTCTTAATCATAGATGCAGGTAAATGTACTACGAGTCTGCATGTGATTGTAACCAAAATATGGCCGGCGTAATACTTCGTTTGTAATCACCAATCATTTTCTTTGGTTATAATTATTGGTTATAAGAAGCGATCGGTGTCCTCTTTTCGTTGCTTGTGTAGCCTAAACCGGACTGTGGCTAAAACCGGTGCGCCTATGAGGTGTGTTGTTTGTGAGCAGTCCGTGCACTGTACAGTTTCCTCTGTCATGCAACTTCTGCTTCTATCAAGGCCATTTTGGAACGCTTGTTATAAAAGCCCCTTTTACTGCCATCTCGCACTGCCTTTTCGGGCAAGATGGCAGCGGCCACTGAAACTCCGTTATTATTGCCCGGGCTAAGTGCTATGTTTGAACTGAGGGAAACGAAGTCAGACAATTTGCTGTTTAAATGTCTGCTCTGTATCCCGAAACTTAAACTCCTGAGCACATACCGGACGTCGAACTCTGATTCGAAAAAGCACATTAAGGTAAGTTATTCTTCAATGTCACTTTTGCTCCGTTAAAATGCCGTCGTTAAGCTTTCCTAGCCAAAAGAACGCACCTTTCTTTCGAGATCGTTTTGTTAGTCGCAGTTTTTGAACTACATCTCACAATGCTCATTAATGTAAGCTAGCGAAAAGTCTTCAAAAACGGCTTAGTTTAGTATACTTGTATATTTCAGAAAGAGGCTAAATCAATCATGGCAGCTAAATATAAACACGCCTAATTGATTTTTTTTTTCTTTTAAGTTTGCGATTTATTTATAGAGTTGTTTTTTTTTTATACTAATTCGCGATAGTTTTATTTAGTTAATGTTTCGTTGTTCCACACCACTGATAACTAGAAATTAACAGCGGTGCTTAGCATCAGTCCTAATTGTTTTTCTTTTTCGCCAGTGCCTCCATTCGCAGAAGCTATCAGAGTTGGCGGTAACTTCAAAGAAACGGAAGTCCAAGACTACAACCAACTTTCCCGACACGCCCTTGCTGAAGCATAGGAAGATCGACCGTATGCATCAAGCTGCCGTTTCTATAGAAGTGTTCGACAATGTTGTGGAGACGTCCGGGGTTGAGGCGCTGCAGTCATATACTAACAGCTGTCATACACAAGCATAGAGTTATTATAATGTACGCTAGAGGTTCAAGTGGCGCTAGTGTGCTGACGCAAATTGAAGCAGACAGCAACCAGTCTAAAATTGACTTCCGGTAATGCATTGCTATGGGAAAGAGTGAGTGCATTTTCTCTCTGCGCTCGATCATAAGAGCAAATATTCCTAATAATTCGTACGTACTAGGTAGCTTGGAACATTTCTCAGTCAGGACGACGAAATAATTGGTCAGTTACTGTGTTTTTCTTTCAAATTCATCGCATTAAAAACGGTGCTAAAACAGCTTCGTACGTGTATTTATGTGCACTGTCAGACACTGTTGGCGCGAGCACGACGTCGCCGCTTTTCAGCGTGGGGGATATACCTGCCAAACGAACGAAGAACATCTGGAAATTAAGAAAGACGGCAAGAACTACGCAGTAACACCGGATCAGTAACTACACGTGCATATACGATCAAAATTAATTGAAGGCCACGTAATCTATTCCTATTCTAAATAAGTACCGTTTTATTCTTTCTGCTCTGAGCGAAGCTGCTTGTTCTACGTTCAAAATATCACTCGCACGCTCGAAATCTTTGAGAACAAGTGCCCGATAAAAGCTGCCCGGCAGAGAAAACAATACGAAGAGACAACTTTTATAGCCCATGGACTTTATTCTCTACGTTTTGAACGTTTTTATCCGCTCATGCACGACGGGGTCATTTTTATATAGTGACAGGACTGGCATATTATCAATATATAAGCGTCACCGGATTGCTGGCGAGCCTTGAACACACTCTACATTCCTTTCGATTGTAATTTTGCTTCGAATCGTCGCTTGTTTTTACACACCTGCTGCGGAACGCACGTTTGGGAGCTGAAATGTAGCGAATTTAAACATCGGTCACTGTTGAAGAAAAATGCGCTAACTAAAGCAATTACACTTTTACAGTGTTAATCAAGGTACATACTATTCGATACGACCCAAATAACCAAAGTGTTCCGTGTTATTTTCCGGCGAAGAGACAAAGTGCACGCGCGCTTTCCCATAGGAATACACGGGAAGACTGGAAAAGTAGACTGGTTGCTGTCTGCTTCAATTTGCGTCACGGAAGTCGCATAGACACTAGCGCCAGTTGAACCTCTAGCGTACATTATAATAACTCTATGTACACAAGCAGTGAAACACAAAATAACGACAAACTAACGTCAAAGTAATGTCCCTTTGGTCATGGCAAGTAAGGACACCGGTATTTCGTTACATTTGCAAAATGGTAGCGGAGCTCTGTAACGCGTTAGCTTGTTTGAAAGCTAACGAGTAACGTTATTTCGTTACTTATTTTCGGTAACGGGCACAACACTGCGTAGAACATAAGCTGGGATGAAGTCTCGGTTTCTACATTCGGTTTAGTTGTTTTAGATTGTAAACATAATTTCTGCTAAATCGTGGCAAAAACCAGTACGTCTGCTAAAGCATCAGTAAAAAAAAAAAAAAAAATGCTTCCTTCGAGATTTTTTAACCTACCAAACTCAAAACTCTAATATAATAAACTGCAAAAACAACAACCCATAAATATGATGAAACATACTTACATTTGCGATTTTAAAAAGGGCACTGCTCCTTAGCGATGTTGGAGCCATCGTTAAAGCCCTAAACACGTGAGAGATGAAAACTGACGTCGCGCAGCGGTTACCATAGCAACCGCCGTTCCGGTGTCCATTTTGGTCGCTTGTTCCCTGCTCTTTCAATTGACAGCTGCACGGGAACTACCCTTACTACCAGGGTTGGGCAGAAATACTCAAAAATGTATTTGGAAATACGAATACTGGGATACATTAAAATAGTAGCTAAAATACTGATACTGAAATATATCTGAAAAAAGTGTATCGCGATACGTATCGGAAATACATTTTAAATAGAGGCAAAAAGTATTTGGAAATACAAATACAGGAATACATTTTAGGGAGGGCAGAAATACAGATACAGAAATACTGATACTGCAATACATTTTTTCGAATTTGTTTGAGACGCCAATTGAGATTAAGCTTGAAGTTGGAAGTGGAAGTTTTTGATCCCGAAATTACTTTCCCGTAGGCTTGGCACTTTGCCTTGAAGGTAGTGGGTTCAGACGACGATGAGACTTATATGGGCTTAAAAAAATGTTCCATCAAGGACTGTCCGCGGTCCCTTCCCTGACATCCTGTCTGTCTGGCGAGGGATGCGAAAAGACTTCGACCTCTAAATAAATTATATGTCATCCTAAATCCCATCAAAACGTCACAACGTCCCTGTCCAATAAGGACGCCCCTGTCAACATTGATCACATTATGTCACGGTGGAATGAACTGGTATTCTTGATCTGTAGGTCTGGCCTTGACCATGAAACTTTACCAGGTTGATGTATAAAAAAACAATACGTACTTTCGTTGTAGGTTACCTCGTTGAAGATCATGCAGGCGCATTTGTAATACTCGAGAATAGTGAACCACCTGAAGCATTCTGGAACACATGCCTTATCTTGTGTTACCACTGAAAAAACGATACGGTGGCATCCCTGTTGTGAAGGTCCTTCCTGCCGACCCTCCGCCACCGACGCATGGATTGCAGTCCTCAAGTTTCGCCTAGCATCATCCAAACAGAGGCCCCGTGGATTGCGACCTGATATTGCCAGCACAGGTGCGAGCCGTTCGAGAAACAGCGCGCTCGAGACGAGTCGCAGGTGTACGAAGTCTGGGTCGGCACAGCGAAACCACGTCTGGCCTCCTTTCTGGGTTTCGGATCACCAGAGCAGCGGGTCACGTTCACGTCGGCTGATGACGTACCCTTGGGCTGTGGAATATTACGGGCGCAGCCGCAGACGCATTCGAATATGTGTTGAACTTCACTGCGTGAGTCATCCTACTATTTCAAGTCAACCACCGCCACGTTCGTGCTGCAATGAACTGTGAATCAGCTTTGCCGGCTGGGTGTACAGTGTACGCCAAGGCAAGAGAGGCGGTTAGCCGCGGGTATTGGATGCCAGCAGACAATGATTAAAGAAATCCCTACCTAAGGACCTGCAGCAGAAGATTCTCTCACTCCACTCCTGGCACGCCACCTGATTCGAGTCCCAGACTACGCAACACTTCGCAGAAGAGAAAAGGGGACGCATAGAAAAATAGTTGGGAGAATCGGAGGAAACCTCGGTCGGCATGGTAACAATGCCCCAGCATCTCCTTGACCTAGCAGCTCAGAGGTAAAAAAATAAAATAAAAAATGGATGCGTTCGGATTTTTTTTTTCGGGGAGGGGGGGGGGGGAGTATTTCTCAAGATATGTATCGAAATACATTTCACCCTGATTGTATCGCGATACAAAGAAACATTCCAAATGTATTTCGATACAGGAATACAGATACCGGTGAAAAAAAATGTATCGCGATACAGAAATACAGATACGAAATGTATTTCTGAAATACTATCGCGATACATTTGTATCGCGATACTGCCCAACCCTGCTTACTACCGTATTTACTCAGACATAGACCCGTCATTTTTTTTCTCTCTCTCTCTCTACCCCCCCCCCCCCCCCTTTTTCTCTCTCTTCTTAGCACAATTTTTTTTTATTTTTTATTTATTTTTTTTTTTTTGAGTAGGAGGACAGTTGAGTCGTAAGAAAGGTAGACTAGTAATAGTACCGAGCACAGTTTCCGAGCCTATCGCGCTTACCCAGGCGCATGCCCAGATCAGCTGCTGCTCCTAGCACAGCGGTGCAAAGCGGGGAAGCTCGATGCGCGCGCTCCAGTGAGAGGCGGTGAAAATTGATGCGAGCGGAGCAAGTGCCACGGTACGCTGTAGCCACAGCACGGAGGCATGTGGCAGACGGGCGACCCACGTGATTCCATCAGGATGACAAGACCCTGGTTCTCTCTATTACAGAATCCGCCATCCTATTTCTAGCTCCTGGCATTGCCGACATCGTCTGGAAAGTTAGACAATGTCGGCGATCAACCTGGCAGCGCGTCTGACGAGAAAGTTCTGTTCTTCGTTTCACTTTAAGTCAAAGCGCAGCCGACGCTACGAGCCAATGGGAGCAATCAAACAGCTTCAAAAGCGCGACATCGTGGCATTCGTCGTCTTGTTCTTTCATCGGCTACTATATAGAAGTGCAGCGAATGTCCCGTGACTTGCACTTTTAGTAATATGTGTTCGTGGTTGTATGTGTTCGAACCTTCGACTGCGTTTCGATCTCACATGAAAGAAGCTATACGGTGAGTAGAGGCGCTGTGAAATAAATATTTGGACCATTTTCCTGTCCTCCTACTTCTCTGAATATTAGGATCGGTAAGTACTTAGATAGCTTTATTCGCTTATTTTTTCAAGCCAACCTCGGCGCTGGTGTACCGCAGTTCTAAGAAAAATTGGCATTTTGCTGCAAGATGTAACAGACTTTCGTCCATGGCGCAATTATGCGCAAATGGCGAGCACTTGCACCATGTATAGCATATCCTACACGCAAGTCAGTGACGGTAACATCACCCCCTACACGAGCACAGATTTATAGACCTTGCATATATGCGGAATCGAAATACTGCCAATTTAAGTTAATTCCTAGTACTTCACAGGGAGCTCTAGCGCCCTTTTCACTGCAGATGAGATAATGTTTTGTCTGTAGCACTTGCACTACATCGACACCCGTCGTTTCGGGTGGCGATTACTTGTAAAGCCTCATCATGAATTCCCTAGAACGCGCGTGGACATTTTTAAAATAAACTAAAAACGCCATATACCGAAAAAAAGAAATCAAAGTTTCTTTAATTGAGTGATTGTGATTTGTGAACGGAGATGAAAACGTTATTAATGCCCTTCAGCAAACCACATGAAGAAACCTGAACCTCAGCATCATAGTCATGTTTCCTGTCGACGTGCGCGTATTTCGGAACAATCTACAAAAGTCGCTGATATTTAAAATAACAGCGCATGAATACTAAAGCATAATTTCGCATTCGCATATATGAATCGACACCGCAATCATAAAATACTAAAGGTTGGAATATATTGAAGTTAAAGCAAGTAGGCAGGCGAGCTAGTTAAGGATGGACATAAAAACCCTGGAGTTTCGTGTCTGTCCGTCCCTTTTTGTCCCCTAGCTCCAGGGTTACTTACTATGTCTGGAATATATTAATATTTACATAAAAATCACTCCAGCCAGCATTATTTCGCGGAGTGCTTTGAGTAACGTTCTTTTTATGCGGGCGGGAAGTTAGGACCAACGATTCGACGAATTGTAGGCCTTCTTTGTTGGTTATACGCTGCGACAAATGGACTTTCTAGGAAGTGGCCTTGACCCCTCAAGGAAGAATAACGTATGATGCATGCTTCGGCAAAAGGAGTTGTTGACAAACCATCTGATTTCGACCAACCAAAACTCTTTCTGACAAAATAAGAAAAAAGAGGAAAGGCGTTGTTTTTCCTAAATTTTTTACACGTATGAGACGGCAGCTTGGATGTTTCGTTACTGTAGTGCAAGCCAACGGCAGCGTTGAACGATGCTTCGGAGACCTGCATCCTCGAAAACAGCGCCGAACGAAGCGCATACCCGGCGCTGCGTTCCCCGCGCGAGGGAGCCAACGTCTGGACTCGGGATCTGGACAAGCGGCAAAGACGTACGACCCCGCCGGGCAGCTGCGTTGCGGCGCCGTAAAACAATATGTACCCGAATTTGGCCGTACGAATTCATTCTAGCCGCCGTGATTTACGCCGACAGATGGGGCTGGCCCTCGGACGGCCCGAGCGCCTTGTCTTCTTATCGCGGACAACGGGCCGCCTTGTTTGGGCCGTGAGCGCTGCTGCCGCTGCAGCTTAGAGAGCCTAGATTCAAGAGAGGGAGCAACTCGAACCACGGAGAGCGTTTGCAATTTCCTAGTGAACGCCTCCTGGGCAGATGGATCGCAAGTGCGCATGCGTGTCGCGTTGTCGCATGGAGAGAATGTAAGCGGGCGGGGAGGAAGAGACGCTTGCTGACGATCAACATTTCCGTCACATTCTCTCAACTCGTATGAAGAACGCGGGCAACAAACCACGTGACCCGATCGAGCAATCGGAAACACTCTGTGATCTGGACACACTGCGGCAGCCTTACTACCGCGGGGGCTACGCGCGCGGCCGACGGTCTCGACAAACAAGCGCTTCGGCCGTATTTGCATGCCCGCCTTCGGGCCATTCCGAGCTGGCTTCTTCTCTTGGCTGGAAAAGGAACTACAGCGGAGTGGTGTTTGCTTTTCCACGCTGTTTCTCTGTGCGGGAGTCGGAAGGGCAGACGCCGCTGTTTAATATTACGCGCCATTTATCGCCGGGCTCGGTTCCAGGCAAATGCATGCTCACTATACGTTGATTCCATTTTAAATGTTTATGTATTTAATCGATACCGCTACCTTTACGTAAGGACTCCTGCAACATTTATGCAGACGCTGCTATGAAAAAAAAAAAAAAAGGTTAAGTTGACATTCTTTAAAAGAATAATAATAATAAAAAATGAGCATTTTGCAAAATGGGCAGTGGTTACATTCTGTACAGAAATGGCTGTAGCAGACGACAAAGATGCATGCCCTTGGATGTACGGAAGGAACTCGGGCGAGCGGGCGAGGTCAGGCAACTCCTCAAGATAACAAAGCTGTAGTCATGACTTTTCAAAGTCGTCTAAAGGCCCTTTCACACACTTCCGACTGCTTACGACCAAAAAAAAAAAAAAAAAAAGGCGGTTTTTAAGCCTTTTGCGACGACTTGCGACCGTCTCCGTAACAAAGTGCCGGTCGTCCCAAGACGCTTAGAGACCGGTCGTGTCGAAGTCGGTCGTGGTAATCCAACTGAGATTCGTCTCCATCAGTCAAAATAGTTTTTTTTTTTTTAAGTGAATTAGTGAAGGCAATTCACTGCGCTACCCTGTCTCTCTCTCTCACTTTCACTCTCTTTGGGGTCCCCTGGTAGATGCTGCAGATACAGGGAGGAACAGTAGGACGTTCTCATAATTTGTGGCGCGTTCCCATAATCTGTTGGGATTTTTGCAAGTCACCATCCACATGCACGCAGGTGACCATCCACACATGAACCATCTGAAATTGTCAGGTGGCTTTAATGTCTTTTAGGCTTATCACCTATTTGAGAGCATCACGGAAGGCGGGTGCCGTTAAGGCCTTGCAGACATGTCAGCGTGAAGAAATAAGGAATTGAGGACGATATTTCCGGTTGGCAGACATGGAAGTCGGACCTTTTACTCACTTGAGACGACGTCTGACGGTTCATTGATACCTCGGCCCGTGGCCGATTTGGTGTCTCTACCTGAGCTTATCATTTCACAGCCGTTCTAAATGGCCTCTCCTTCAGTCCCAGTCACGCAGAAACGCTTGAAAAGGTTGGGAAAAAGCGAGGTTGTTTTTTTTTTGTGTTTTTTTTCTACTAAAATTGTGTTACAGATTGTCATATTAAGACGCTTACCTTTGTAGCAGTTCAAAAATTGCCTCATATTTATTCATTAGCGTGTTAAGCATTATTTGCTTTGTTTCTTGCATCCCCTATTTCTGTGTTCTGTCAAAGATGCTGACTGGCCTTTGTAATTGTTACAATTACAGCGTTCCCTTTTTTGTGCGAAAATGTGTCCGAGGCCAAGGGAGTACTCTTCGTGTTTATAAAAGGTGCCAAGGTCGAAAGGGTGAAAGTCACTCTAGCTTTCGCGATTTTGTTTTACCCGCAATATAATGTTCCTGATAAAATGTCATTTTAATGCTTTTATTGGTAGTCTTCCCGTGCTTGAGTGAACACATAGTACGGAGCACTGTTGTAGTATTGCACCATAGTCTACTCTATAGCACAGTTGTGTATTGGCCTTCGTTCGCACATATGCTAGAATTTGAAGTCTACGACCAGAGTGATGGCTTTCCCATGCCGGTGAACTGTGTTATATTCCCTGTTTAGTAAGTTTTACATTACTAAAGATCATACAAAGGGTGATTTTTTGTTTTGTTTTTCAGAATGAAGACGTCGAAATTATAGGGGTTGTTGTGGTTGTTCCGGGATAACGTGTCGAACCGCGACGGACGTTGAGAGCACGTTCGTAGAAATGATACGATTAAAACACTTAAATTCAGTAATAATTTTTAGACATTTATTTCAAAAGTCACGCTTTAAAAAGAGATTTTTGACCCCTCGTCAAAAGACACAGCGTTCACTAGTTTTCAAGAAAAAAAGTACATAATGGCGGCTTGGTTGTGGCTCTCGCTTTAAGAAAAATTTCTCTCTGAAAGGAAGGTATCAACGGGCAGCGCCACCATACCTTTGAGGTATTTCTAAGAACATCGAAAGCAACTGGAATTTTTTAAAGATCAGTTCAAAGAACGCCTGTCACTGAAGCCGTCTTCAGCTTCCTGGTAAGAACACAAAAAAAGAACGCTGAGATCTACAAAAGCCATATGATTTTTTTTTTCTTTTTAAGATGGGAATAGGTGATAAGGAAACATTGTATCTTTTCCTCTGTGCGACGTTTTCTACATTTTTTGTCGCCCATTAAAGCGTTTCTTTCAGAACGGGGTAAAACAACTTTTTTGGTCGGCATTCTTTTATTTATTTATTTTTTTTTTTTTTTGCATTTCTTTTTCTGGCGGGGGAGTGTCGAAGGGCGCTCCATTTGTGTGACCCCTTCATGTCCTTTTCCGCGGACGCGGATAAATAAATCTGCCGGGTACACTGGGACAAGAGGTGGGCGACGACCGCATTTATCTCCTTCCTTCCGTCGACCTGTCCGCGGTTGGGGCCAGAAGAGGCTTCTCCCGTCGCGCTGCGGGCCACTCTTCCCGTAGAATCTTCGCTGATGGTCTTCGAAGCGCCAGCCCCCTGAGATGCTTCTTTAAGTGCCACCTGCCATAAACGACTTGTGCCCTCAGTGTGGGACAGCACAATCGACGGGACCTGTGGAAGTACGTTGGGGAAACCGAGAGGTAAATTTAGCTGAGTAACGAAAAAAGAGTGCCGACGAGAATGTTTCTGAAGGCGCTTTAGGTTTTTTTTGTTTTGTTTTTTCTCAGAAAATCGGAGTTGCAACTTCGCTTAAAACGCGCGCGCGAAAAAAAAAAAAAAAAAAAAAAAAAGTTTTAAATTTAGTTTTTTTTTTTGTTGTTGTTGTTGTTCTTGTGAAAACTTTGCAAAGTTCGAGGAACTTCTCGCCATAGCTTAAATCTTGTAAACCCTGAGATGGGGAACGTTTGCAAGATGTCAATTGATTACCAGCTCGCCTGCACTCTCTCACTGCTTAAATCTTCTTGTTTTGAGGTCCAGAGAAGGAAGGGAAAGCCGGGAGAGATGTTGGCCTCCTGTACGGGCGAGTCGTTAACCGGCTTGGGGAAGGGGGAGGAGCCGTAGGTGGCTACAAGAGATAGTGTGGAAATTTGGAAACCAGTCCAATAATGTGATGGAGCCTTGGCACAGGTGTGGGTCCCTGATGTGCTTTGCGGAGTTGCAATTTCGATCCATTCAAGTTTAACCCGTTAATCTGGCAGAACGCTTTCAGAAATCCGTGAGCGTATATATACTGCATTGCGGTGCCTTCGAAAGAACGATCATGTGTCTGCTTTTAATCGGACCATTCATCGAGAAAGTAAGTCGGTTTCATGCTTCAGAGGCCGTGTAGCGTTTTTTGGAATATAACTAATTTTAGAAGATTTTTTCGCCTCCCAGTAACGCTCTAAGCCAGGGGTCGGCAACCTTTTCGCTGCAGCGGGCCAAATCACCGCGACTCCGGGTGAAGCACTACCAGGGCAGGGACAAACAATTTTACAACAAACATTCAACATGTCCATCACCCGTCCAACCAATGAGAGTCAATAAACGGAGCGTAGCTATCTACGTTCCTCCCTCCAATGGGCGGGGCCTAGGGCAGGGCTACCTACACCTAAATTGGTTCTAACAAGATAAATATTAAATTGCGCAAACAAAACTAAATTATTTTTAATTGCTTGTTTCATCTATAGACATTTAATTTTTTTTTTATGTATCTCAGAACTATTTAGTGTGTTCTATCTACACCTGAAATTGAATGATCACTGGGATGCGACACCCAATGGCAAAATTAATCAAAGGAAAAACGGAACTATTATTGGTGTTTCAAATGCATGACGGCACCGGATACACGCGGGGGCGACGCAGTGGCAATGTGCGTTCTCTGTCGGAAGCAGACGGCCAGCCAGTCTCACCAAAAAGTATCTTTTCAACAGAGCCTCACATACCGGGGAGGACATCTGTTGCTTTACATGGAACTGTCCTGAACACGGCACGGTAGTTCCTTATATTCAACATCATTCAATGCGCGCTGTGCACCGTAAAGTCTGAAATTTATGTTTCACTAAAACACGTATTCTCGAAGACTAGCCTTCTTTCTGCCAGCGAGCTCGCGGACTGTGCCTCGAAGGCGCAGTCTACGAATTTTCCTATCGTGAATTTAAAAACAAGTCCTGTCCAAGTGCTTACGCAAAGTAAGCAATCAAATCATGACCTCCCATGAAAATTAGCAAAGCTAATCTACTCAATTTTTAGCATGTCCAAAGAAAATACTTTACTACAGACTCGATCAGGTGTATTTCTGCGAAACCCTTCCACCCGAAAACACGGGAACGAGTGTCGTACTCTCTGAAAAAATTATGCCGAAATAGTTGCTGTCGTTACGCTGATTCTAGATGAAATGCTTTAGATTTTATCACATGGGTTCCGAGTCGGCAAAGGATGCGAACTCCAACTTCGCAACGGTCGGCATAATGATTTGTTCGGAAAACCGATCTGTTGATCCGGACGTCGGCAGTTTCGGATACAGCCACCACAGCTTCATTCGCATACCGTTGTCTTCGAAGAGGCAATCTTTCCTCTCGGGTGTTAGCGATTTCGCGCAAACGGCGTCGTCGCTGCGTTTCGTTTCGTCTCTTTTTTTTACCTTGCCGCGTACGTTGTGTTACCGCCACGGCCGCTCGATTCCCTCCTCTCCCGCTTCCGCGGCGAGAGGAGGCTGTTTCCCTCATGTGAGAAAGGAGGTGGTCGTAAGTCTCGTAACTAGTAAACCAGACGTGTACGTAAAGCGTTACTAGTAACGAGTTACTTCTATCTAGTTACTTCTTTCGGTAATGAGTAACGTATTTAGTTACTTTTGTAGAAAAGGACCTACTAACGTACTTGATTACTTTTTAAGGCCAAGCAACGAGTAACGGTATCTCGTTACTTTTGAGCAGTAACGTGTACAACACCGTTTAAACAGACTCGTTTTAATCCTCACCTGAGTTTGCGTCTATTGCGACAAAGGCAGATGGGCAACCACAAACACAACTAAGCAGTACGACAGTATAGCGACATTTCTCGCTGAATACGTCAATCCATCTCTACAGCTGGGAATGTCGTTCACCCACGAACGCAATAAGGTTCATTGGTTGAACCTTCTAGAACCTTGTACAGACCGGAACCTAAACCAGGAGCTTGCCAACGAGGGAAGGCACAGAACCCAATGTCAACTTCGAACTTTAGAAGCAGAGAGAACATACGAGAGAAGGGAATTCCAGATTCACCAGCTCTTGCTGAAGAGCCCAACACTGCCGTTCCTTCGAGCACGTCAGCTGAAGGACTCTTCAGCGTCGTCGGAGATGTATTTTGGAGGAAGCAGGGAAATCTAACTCATTAAAACTTCGAGATGGAGCTACTGCTTAAGCGCAACAACCACTGAAAAGAAAACAATAAACCATGAAACAAAAACAGTTGGATATTCGGTCGTCAAAGTAACGAGAAAGGTAACTCTTTACATTTGAGGTGAAGTAACGCGTTCCTTTTGAGAATCGGTAACGAGTAACGTATTTAGTTTTTAAGCGAGTAACGAGCAACTGTATTTAGTTACTTTTTTGGGTAACGTGTGCATGTCTGGAGTGAACGAACGGAGCGAAAGGGCACCGCAAAACCACGTATCGGACTGCACGAAACCAGTTCAGTCCAGTCCAGTCCAGCCCAGTCCAGCCCAGTCCAGTCCAGTCCAGACCAGTCCAGTCCAGTCCAGTCCAGTCCAATCTAGTCCAGTTCAATCCAATCCAGTCCAGTCTAGTCCAGTCCAGTCCAGTCCAGTCCAGTCCTGTCCAGTCCAGTCCAGTCCAAACCATAATCCTCCGAATGAAAGACGGCTGCACGCACCAGGTCAATGAATGCTAACGCATTTAATAAACGGAGAGAGAAAAGAGGGCAGAGACGGACCTTGCTGCACAAGCCAAAGAACGTTCCTGCGCTCGATTTAAAGTCGTGCAGTTTAGAGAAGCACTTTTTAGCGAAAGTCGTTTTACCGACCCCAATTTGTCGAATTCCTTTATAGAGAAACCCAGTTTAGACTGACGAAATGGCGCGGGCTTCCTTTTAGCGAATTCGGCCGCCGCGAAGCGGCGTGTACGGCTTGGCCAGGTGGGTTAACATTTTTTTGTAATGAGCCGCCGCAGTCTGTCGGTGCGAAGCAGCGTAAACAGAGGGGCCGGCTGAGTTAACACGTGCCCCTGTGATACACGCGCGAAAAAGGGGAGCCTTCTTTTTTAACCAGCTTTCCCTTTTCGGTAAACCGCGTTTCTATTAACTGAGGCTCCGCTTTCTCTAAATAGTGCTTCGATAAATCGTGTCCGTTCTCTAAAACGTGTTTCGATGAAACGGTGTTTGAACAACCGTAGAAAACCCGGCTCTATTCCTACCCCTGCCCGTTTCTATACGGGGCAGCGCGTACTAGCAGGCTGTCGTGTAATTTTGAGATTACGAGATTACTTTTGAAGGCTCCAGGTCTACGGCGGGAAGACGTCGCGCCTTTTCTGCCTAAGCATTCAAAGCCTAATTTCTTTTGCTTTGCCGCTACTTTTCCCGATCGCAACACGTTCAGCACTGCAGGGACCAAAGTCGCGCCCTGCTAACCGCCATCCATTTATCCGCAGACCTCATCCGGCCAGAAGGACACATCATTCCTGCGTATGGCGTTCTCGTCAAAGTCGAATCAGAGAACGGCCGACGGTTTAATTGCGATCGGAAAATCGGCGTCGCCTCGCTGACAGCCAGCGTGGCAGGCGCCTCTCGCGGGCCGCCGACGCGCGCCTCGTCCACGCGCAGAAAGGCCGGGAGAAAGCGCGAGGGCGACGCTCCATCCCTCATCAGGCGTCTTCCGAGCGAAGGATGACGCGCCAACAATGGCCGACAGGCTTTCCATTTTTTCGCACCTGTCAGTGGGGGCGAGCTGGGCGCCGAGTCGAACCCCGATACGCGCTGCCGAACAGGAGGTGCGAAGGCACCATCCATCATCTTCGCTGCTCCCTCGATCGGGCGTCGTGGAGGACGCCGTGCGTGTTGCGCCTCTTGTTTTCGTTGTCGTCGTGCCCCAAGGAGAAGAGGATGCAGAATCGCCGTCGTCTGCGCTCTGCCGGCCGCCCCTGGTCGGGCGAGAGACGCAGCGCCGTCGCCTGTCACGCTGCCGCATGCTGCGCGTCCAAGGTTCAAACTGCGTTCAGACAGCCTGGGAGCCGGGGTCAGGCGCTATTGCAGGATACCGGCGCAGTTAACGGCCCATATCCGACCAGGTGCTCTCTTTGTTTGTCCGCTCATAGGAAACTCTGTTCTGAGTGTCCCTGTAACGACATGCGACGACAGGCATCATTCTACCTGACGCCTCTGGTTTTCCTCGCCCGCTTTTACGGATGGCATCTCGATCTGCCTCTCTTTGACCCAGAGAAAGGAAACTCCTTCGGAAGAACGGTTGGTTATGAGGCATATATGGGCGTGCAATATTGTGATATCCGCCTCTTCTTTTTCTATACTGCTAACGGAAATTTAAAAAAAAAAATGTATCCGCTCATACAAGAAAGCTACAAAATGGTTCGACGATCACACGACGTGATGCGTTTGAACAGCGGCAGCACGGTCGTGATGTGTTTCCCGGCCAAATTTAGCGGGGAAACTGAATCGGTACATAGGTCACACGTGACGTCAATGTTTCCGCTAAATTTAGTGGAGAAACTGATTTGGTGCATATGTCACGTGACGCAAATTTTTCCGCTAAATATAGCGGGGAACCCGAATTCGTTTGTAGATCCCGTGATGGCATGTCACGTGACATCAATTTTACCGCCAAATTTAACGGGGAGCCTAAATTTGTCGGTAAGTTCCGTGACGCCAGGTCGCGTGACATTAATTTTCCCGAAAATGTTTCGGGCAACTGTTTATTTTCGTTTACGCTCACACCGTCACGAAAGCGGGGGAACAAGCGACTAACAGCTCCCGCTGTAGAAAACAACGATTGAAATAAGCGTAAAGTTGAATAAAAGATCATGACCCATTCCACTCCGTGAAAGTGGATAACCAGCGAAGCTGTTTAGCACACTACGCAGACGTCACGCAGCGTTTGGAACAAAGGTACGAACTATAGCCGCCCCGAGGAGCCGGAGGAGACTAGACACGCGCGACGGGTCCGCCACCCTGGGAGAGCAAAAGGAAAGGAAACTAGGCACGCGAGCGCTTGGAACGACGACAAAGAGAGGGCGGTGCTAGCGTAGACATGGCCGACGCGAATCGCACAGAGGCAAATCTCCGAAAAACTTTTAATATGTACGTGAGAGTCTAGTGATCTTGAAAATGGTGCATATTGATAACTGATCTGGTGAAAACGCATATCCAAGTGGTGAGACGTAAAAGCTTTTGGATAGAATGATGCGATCTTGCATCAAAATCGGGGCCTGAGCTTTTGTTGACGCACACGAAAAATCCGTGGAACACAAGCAATAGTCAGCTTCGCTGTAAAATACGACAGTAGAAGAGGACCAGAATTTAAGGAGATTAGCAGCACAAATGGTAAGACTGCGGCACAAATCAAACGTAGGCACCTGCAAAATACAGGTCCCCCCCCCCCCACCCCCCCCCCCCCCCCCCCCAAAAAAAAGAATAAAAAAAAAACTACATATATATACATAACTGAAAAGAAAAAATCGTTAGTGAAAACAGCAACAACGGACGATTTATGCTTCGACGTTTCGGCCGGAGTCCGGCCTCCGTCAGGAAGGCCGGACTATATATCTATATACATATATATCAAGGAAATTCACGCCGACGACGGAACGTTTCGCCGATGGATTGAAGACCGTTTGCACCTCCGAGGTCGGAGAGGCACGCAGCATTTGGCCGGCCGCTTCCTGTTCCGGCTAGTCCAAGGGTTTCGAATGAGCGCGGCTGCCATTCCGTACTGTTCGGTAGTGCCGTCGAAAATAGCCGCGGGTTGACGTCCTATGCAAGTGCGCGGTGCGTGCCCAACCAAGCCGGTGTTCCGTCCGTGCCTCTCCGCGGCGTTTTCGAGCGATGCTCCGCTTCTATTTAGGGTCGTTCCTAATTCAATTCCGCTTATAGACCGCGCAGATCGACCCGTTTGCTCACGACCGCGGTCACGCGAAATAGTGGCTCTTTCCAGCCCTTTTCCACTTCACCTCGGTTGTTTGCTCGTTTAATTTTCCATCCGATTTGCCAAAGGGTCAGCGTTTTTTATCGACGCTTTTTTTCCCGACGGAGTCTTGTTGATTTATTCGTACGAGGCTCACGCCATAGCTCACCGAATGACGACGTGTACGCGGCCTAACTGCGCGTAGTACTCGATCAGCCAAAGCTGACGTTCGAAAGTCAAGGAATCTGTTACATTTCTGAAAGAGCGTCCCCAATTTCATGAGTTTGACGGGAAGGGGAGAGGTGTCTTTATTACGCCTTGTGCGGAAAAGAAAGAAGATAAGAAGCGTTCTGTGTAGCTACGACGCTTTGGCGAGGTGCATGATAATCGATATACTTTTAGTAGACCATATTCGAGAGCTACGTTTTGCTAGCGGGAGCTCATGCCGTCACTTCGAAGCATGGATTGAGCACGCGACCGCTGGTCCCGCTCTCCCCAGCGTACGGTCCAATAAATATCTCATCATAAAGTTCTAGTAGATCGCACTCTTAGGAAAGCGGGCCCAGCAAGCGAGAGTTCAATCCATACTTCAAATTGACGACACAAACTCCCGCTAGTAAAGCTTAGTTAGCTTTCTAGTATTCTCCACTAAAACTCTCTACTGCGGTGCAAGGCAACCGTCATGTTGATCACGTGCTTGCTTGCAACAGTAGAAGTTTGAAAAGGTGACCACCGAATTCGTCGAAAGAAATCATTTGTTCGTACTCAAAACTCCGTCACTGACATGCTGAATGAATGAATAGTGGGGTAGGTTCGTTTGAACTTGGAGCCACACCCGAGAATACGGTGCTGACCTTTCCTGCATCTTTGGAAATTTTCGCTCCTTTGGTGGTGAAATCCGACGAGGCATCTAATGTGGGAAGCGAGGTTTCCATTTCTCGGTTTAACGGCGACTTCTTCAAACTCAGCACCTAGAGTTTGGACTAGAAAGTTGTCCAAGCAGGTTCTTTGGTCCCATTTTCTTGGGCGAAGTAGATTTTCACAGTGCCAGTCCAAGAACGAAGCCGTGAAAGTATAGTTCTAAACACACGCGATGAAGATCGCCGATAAACGCTTGGCAAGCACGGTGTTATACAAGGAATCCGCGTGTTTCTCTATAATAGTGAAAAAAGTTTGGACGATCGTTTAGACAACGTTTTCTGCCAGCGCATGCCTGTCGAAAGACCGTCTCTTATTGTCAGATCTGGAAACCACCGTAGACCAATCACACCAAGCGTTCGGTGCATGCGTGACGCGGCCATAACTTCATTTCCCAGGAGGCAAACGGCAGTGCACGAAAGGGCTCGTGCTGTCTAGTGTTCCACACGCGCAGAGCTCCATCGAGGTTGTCGCACGTGCAGAAAGACTAAAGTTCCCTCAGTGCATTGCGGCAGCGGTGGCGTAGTCAAACCTGGTGAGATCGCTCGGTGCTAATCAACAAAATGCTGCGGCACGAGTGAACGTAGGTATTGCGGGTGAGATAACACGGGCTTGGAGACTGATGTTGCGGCCCTTGGGCGGCTCCCTATGCGCCCCCTAGCCCCGAACCATTCCCGAACGCATCCCCAATAAGCAACGGCCCCCTTGATTCCCTGAAAACAATGGGCGCCATTCAGCGCCGTAGACTCGCGCAGCAGCAGCAGCCGCATCATCAGCAACTACTGCGGGGGCGGCAGTCACGTTGGCGACGCGTGTGGCACGTGATCTGGCCGGCAAATAGGCGTCTTGGCGTGCGCACCTCGGGCTCGGGTTCCCGTAATGTGATCGAAGTTCGAGTGGGCTTTCGGTCTCCCCGCCCCGGGCTCACTCGCCTGCCGCCGACATCGGCACGAGAAATGGACTCTGGTTAATGATAGCCCGGGTCTCCCGCGCGTGTGCGTGCGCGTCGGGCGCGCTGCCTTGTGGGCAGAAGGAGCACGAGCGCCCTCTGTCGTGGCTCATCTGTGCGACCGTTTGTATTCGGATGGCCCATCGGTCTACCAAGTGCGACCGGGCGTGGCTTCGCTCGGAGTAATGGCTCTGCCCGTCCTGGCTTCTCCGGTGCTCGCCATTCTCTCCTGAGTTAACAAATTTCGCGTTTGCGATGTATAAAAAAAAAAAAAAAAAAAAAAAAGAAAAGCGCACGTGTGGGGGCATCGGATGTTTTGGGCGAATGATGCTTCTCGGGATCATAGCTTTGGGGTAGGAATTATAGGGAGGCCACCGATTGTCTTGGCTTGGCTGACTGCGCTTGTGTTTGGCCATAGCGCTTGGCTCCCTGGCATCTGTAGGGGAGATAAGACCGAAAGGGAAGAAAGAAGGTGAATCAAGGCGGCCTGCCTCCATTGGCTACTCAGACTTGGATAAGGGGATGGACTCGCATCTCTAGGGTACTTTTTCTAAAGCGACCGTTTCAGCAGCACTACACTGCTTTTCCCCTTTACTGCATTTTCTATAATATATTCGTACACACTGCGTTGTGTTTCCACCAGGGAACGCCTCTATATAGGGACCTGCGAAATTTGCTTCGCTTAGGTCGCCTAAAACTGTATTCCGTATCGTTTTATCGGTGGAAGACGCAACTTTCCTCTTCAGTTCACCACTGAAAAAATGTGTAGCGGACGAAATAGGTCTTACTATTTTTTTATATTTTTTTTAATATTGGATACGTTTGCGTTTATGACGCCGTCGCGCAGAGAACGAGGATAACGAAATCTAAATATCAAGCACAATGCGCATCGGCCGGACATTGTATTCACTCAGGCAGTTATAATGATCTGCACAGAATGTGCAGATCAATGTAACTTTCACCCGATCAAAGTTTTCATGTCAAGAGGTGTTCCCTCCGGCGTACGAGCTGGCACGAATTGAGCAAAACGAGCCTGTAGTGTCTAGTCGGCCTGACTAAACAACAATCCCAAAGCATCCTACAGTATGTATCTATATAGTTTTCTTTTTTACTACGCTTGTTTTTCTTAGTTTTTTTTTTTTCTTTTTTTTTAATTTTGGACGTTTTTTGCACGCCACATTAGTGGCCATTTGTGCCCGTGCGCGTGTGTGCGCAGCGAACTTTTTATTCAGAAGAGACACGAAGCGCGCTTTTCTCTGCGGAGCCTGGGGCGCCGCTCGCCAAGCATCAGGCGCCGACGCCAGAGCAGCGCCTCGTCCAAATTGGCCATTTGGGATCGCGTCCTGGGAGCTCCCTGCGTGCCCATCGGGAAGGGACCGCCACAAACAAGCCCCGCACACAATTGGCGGGACGGTTTCACGCCGCCCGTCGAAGCAAGGGCCACGAGGGCGCCTGAAAGCCAAAGCGAATTCCAGAAGCTGCCGCCGCATCAGCCTCCATTGTGCGTCGCTCCCCGCACAGGCCTGTCGGCACGCCGCCGCCGCGACAACACACAAAGTTGTTTCTTGCGCCGGACGCGGCTGCCGTCAGGAATAAGCGGCTGCCGCCACAATGCGGCCCTGTCAACTCGGCCCGAGAAGGGAGGCGCTCTTTGGCCCGTGGCGGCGTTGTTTGAAGAGGCGCTCGGAGAGAGGAGGGACACTGTCGAGAAACAAACGCTTCCCTGGCGAGCCTCTCCGCGCTACTCTGCTTGTGCGCAGGTACGGGAGCTCAGATGGAACGCGGTGAAGCCATTCCCTGTCACGTCAATGAGACTAGGGGAACTGTCCCGTGACAGTTCGCTCGGAAAGGGCACATGCTATGCCCAAGGCTGTTGCAGGAAACGCGTTTAATTGTTTATAAGCGGGGTCGTTTCGTTTGAAATCGAACACGCCTGTAGGGGTGGGTATTTTAATTTGCCTCAAAATCCTATTATAGACCTATTTCCGGAATAAAGAAAACCACTCGTTAAAACTTTTATGAATTTCTTTAACGATACTTTTGATTAGGACCATTATGAAATGCTACATTTAGGCTGCTTGATTCTCGTACCCAGTTCTGTCAGTTGTTAAATATAGGTAAGAACGAAAACAACCGCAGGAATATTTCTTGGAAATGTATGGCGCATGGCCTAATTTTTACTTTAAAGCAAACTGCTTTTGCGTATCTTAAGCCAGAAATAAACAAAAAAATTAAAAACATCGCAAGCAAGCAGACATTTTTCTCATTTTCAGAGTCAAAATGGCGGCAATACGGAGAGTTTGGTGCTACTTCTTCAGGATCCAGTGACTTTAGTGCCCGCATCCTTGTTGTTGTTGTTTAGCTTTACTTTACTTATTTTGTAGAAAACAACGATGGGTTGCGCGACCATGCAGGCCCGTAGGTCACCGTTGAGGGGGGAGGGGGAGAAAAGGATAAAAGAAGAGAAGAAATGAAGAAAATAAAAGAGAAAGTGTGACAGTCATAATGTCGTCATCGTTGTCGTGTATGGATCAGGCGTATCATGGGCTGCAGTGCAATTGTTCGCCTAGGTGGAGGAAAAGCCGGACTGTCCCTGCGTATGGCGACTAGCACTCGGGAGTGAGGTTCTATGTCCATCTTCCTAGGCGGTTAGATCATCCTGGAACGTCAGTAGTGTCGCTATATTATGTCGCATAGCCGCGTGCGACTCAAGAATTTGGCTAGTGCTGTTAGCATTCGTTCCGCCTTGGCAGCTGTTGCTGTGGGCCTAATCAGCGCTTCCAGGGTGTCACTTGGGCATCCGAGGGCGGAGTAGGTTTGTCTTAGTTCGTCTCGCTCTTGTTTGTACAGGGGGCACACACATAGAAGATGCTCGTCGTCGGCGGTTACCCTACATTTACCGCATGCGTCATCTCGGTGGTCCTTCCATTTTGCCAGGTAGGCGGGAGTGAAGGCGCTTCTGGTGCGTAACCTGTGAAGGACAGCCTGCCCGCATCCTGAGAACAAGCTCCTACCTAACGTCTAAAAAGAACGACGATCTTGATGGTGTGGAATGCACGTTGCAGAAGCACTGTGGAGATGAGACTACAGCCAATGTCACAATCACGAGAGCTCGAGGTGGCTGCTTTGAAGTGTTCTTCTGCAGAACCAGCGCTCGCGCTAGAAATGCATGTCTCAAGGCCATGGAGGAGCGCGAGACAGCTCGCTCGTGTAACTTTGGCTGCAGTCTTGGTTTTTGTGTAAACAGAGTATTGGGAAGGAGATCAAGCAATTACGTCTCTATACTTCGTCTCACTTGAGCATGGACTAACTGCAAGGCTGTGCAAGCGCGAGCTGATAGCCTTGACTGCCTTGACTGTAGCATCCGCTGCACGAGAGCTCGTGCAGCCGACGAGGCTTCATAGAAAGCTACTAGCTCGCGCTTCTAGCATGTGCGGCGAACAATAGTCCATGCTAAGTTGAGACGAAGTATAGCGGCACGCTTCTGCTGTGGAACAACAAATCGAATGTTTTTGTTTGTTTTTGATCAAAGAAGTCGATGATGACGATTCAAATGCGCTCCTCGTGCGACCAGAGCGCTGGTCAGACCGAAGCGCTCGTGCTCAGACCGTGCTAGGCGAGGTTCAAATTATTTGGTCTGCTGTGTTAGTAAACACCGGGCTGCGGGGACAACATGCTCGATAAAGGCCGGTTCTCACATGCAGCGAAGCGCTGATGTAGCGCTCCTCACGTGCCATCAGCTACTTATCGTATGCCGTGAGCAACAGTTTTGACGGTGCGATACAAAGCTGGTGAACGTTGCCGTCAGCACGCGCAAGCGCGAGGTTAGCGCTATGCTTGTAGCGCTCCGCTGCATGTGTGAACGGGCCCTAAAGTTCCCCCTATAGTTCGATCTCCCTCCCAAGAGTAAATGCGTTAGCGTTCTTCACCTAGTCACATTCAAGACTCAGTAACTCTACAAGCGAGTCATACTGCCGCGAAATGGCACTGCTTCTTAGGAACTCATGACGTAACAGCATTCCAACGGAGCTTCACAGACCTCAACCAGACGCAAATGTGAAATCCGTTCATTTCTTTCAAAATTAGTTTTCTCGACTTCTCTGCCTGCAACCCAGAAACACTGATCTAGGCTAGTGTTTCTGGGTTGCCGGTACAGCATAGACCATATCTAAACAAAGAAATAAGTGCAAACATTTCGCTTTAGTAGTCCTTTAACATATGGAGTGATTCTAAGTAGTATTTAGCGAAAGTAGAAAAATCGTTTCGTGTTCTCTTTAATGGGAAAAATAGGCGATGCCTTATACATTTACAAGAAAAAATACTACGCGTGTTTTCGTTCCTACCTATTTATAACAACCGGCGAAACTGGGTATAAAATTCAAGCAAACTATATGTAGCATTTCCCCTTGCCTGAAAAGGTGAGGCTTGCCAGGTAGGGGCAGCTGTGCGCGACGTCGCAGCATTGTTCGCGCTGATGTTTGCGGACTGGACGAGCGATTCGACGATGGCGGCCGACGGCATCGACGCGTAACTCCGGTCACGTGGGTTGCGACCTTCTCGACAGGATGCTGACTGCGTGGGCCGACCCTCTTGGGCGGACCTCCCAAACAATCGAAGTTCCCTCGCAACAGAGGGAAATGTTAATGTGAAATCACTTCGAAGCCGCAGCGGCACTGCTCATACGTCGTATGTAAAAAACACTGTTCGCTGGAGACATAATTACAGAAATGTCTGCGGATGTGCTTCAAGCATCTTCGAAACCTGTTCGTTTTGATACATACATATACGCGTATGCTTCCAACACGTCTGCAAACAATTTTTGTGCGATCACTGCGGCAGAACTGTCATACAAGAATACCTGAGACAGAATCCGCATACAGCTTTTTGTAAGTGTATTAACAGTTTCACCGCGGCTTAAGGGTTCTGCAAAAAAGCGCGAGGCGGATACCTGCAAAACGCATGGAGCTGAACCACGGGACTAGGAGAGCACTCACACTAAGGCTTGACAATGTCTCGCCCGAGGGCTCGGCCGTCTACACAGGAGCCATTGGACGCCATTATACGACAAGTGGACGTCTACATCGTCGGGCAACGAATTTGCCTTTGGTTGGCACGAAACATATTGCCATCTGATCGGCGGCCAGCGGGGACGCAGGCGCGTGTGATTTCGTCGGTGCCGGTTCTTCAGTGGAGGAGGTGACCTGCGCCGGTTCCGTCTCGACCCGGCCATCGGGTCTCCGTCGTTGCTGACGGATGAATCCCTCCGACGTTGATCAACTGCAACTCCCTTGTTTTCTTACTTGTTTGTTTATCCTTAGCCAAAAAGCGTTCCGTCACGCGGTTTCCCACGTTTTATTGTGGAAGTACATAAGGAAAAAAGAAAAACCGTCATTCCGTGAGTCCTTGAGCCCCCCAGGCGCCGTCTCTCGTTTTATTTTTCTCCTCGCGAATGGAAACGACTCGCCCATAAATCCTGCTTCTCCGGGTCTGCACATGGAACCGCCATCGACGTTCGCTCTTTATACCTTCTCGGCTTCGTCGACGTTTATATTTTTCCACCGAGGTGGCGGCGCCACGCGTCGCGCATGCGCGAAGGGGCCCTTCGTTGTCGAGCGTTTTCACGAGTTTCCCCGAGCGTGGTTGGTCGCTTTGTCGAACACGTCCCGGCAGTATACATTCGCGCCCCTTGCACGTGTCCAGCGTGCGCAGTGCTGCAACGACCGTGCGCCGCAGCACAGTCTGGGCCACGTTCAAAGTGAACGAAAAAGCAGACTTTGACGGCTTCATTGCTGTGTCGTGTCCGCGGTTTGAGCAAACTGCTTATTCGTGTAACGGGCGTACGTGTATTGTAGATTACATTGATAGGATAAGGTTGATTAATTCCAGTTCTTAGACTGGTCGCTACAGCATAGAGGCAATGGCGTTGCCAGGATTTTTTTTTCGGCGGAGGGGGGGGGGGGGGGGGGGGGGGGGTTGTAGTCTCGTAAGTTCTCCTCCTGGCTACGCCACTGCCTAGGGGGTAGTCTGGACACTCAGCATATGTTGGCTGTTCTACACGTTAGGCAAAGGAGGCAAGCTATGCATAGAAATGAGAAATCATGATGCAATGATTATAATAATGAGGACTGGGATGATGATGCTACAAATCACGTTATTTTACGCTCAAAAGCCCTGACAGTCGGGATGACGGTGCGCGAGAGGGCAGCTGTGTTGGCAGCTCGACGCAACGCGTCGCAGCGTCTGCGCTTCGGCGGGTGCATTTCAGATAAAAATAAGTCCTTTTCAAAAAAACTCTCTTTCTTCTATATGCAGAACATAGCTGCGGAGAAAAAGGTTTAACTGTCCTTTTACTTCTACTTTTTCTGTTCCTCACCTTATCCTATGTATAAAGTAGTAAACTAGGCCTGGCGTTTAGGTTATCATCTCTGACATTATACCTCATGAGCCCATCTACTTTTCTCTTTGAAGCTCTGCACCTTCAAATATCGATAATGAATCGAGGGTAGTTCCGTTGTTGTTGTTGTGACGTGACAAGCGTAAGTTCCCCTGAGTTAATGTTATTCTTCCATAACAAAAAACTGGCACGAGGACGCGAGAGGAGAATGAACGAAGCTGAATGGTAACAAGAAGAACATTTTGCTTGCGGCGGCAGTTCATGAGATGTGAATAGGCAACTAGATACGGGGTTTCGAAATAGGACGCTTCCTAGAACCATGTTCCTTAACCGGAATAATACTTTAGGAGGAACGCACCAATAAATTTATGAAAATTTGGCTAATAGATACCGGGACAAAGCAAAAACAAAGCGGCAGTAATATTACAGACCAACGCTGAAGTAACGATTATATATACTGCGTTAAAAACGAGAAAAAAATTAATAAAAAATTGGGATGTTGTATAGTTGTGGATTTAGGAGCAATGGACTGCACGAAGAAAATTTCGGGCGTGATCGCCACGTGGTCGCGAAAACTCCCGGAGATGGCAGTAATAAGGGAAACGAATAAAGTGTGATCAGGACCAGACGACTTGTCTCGCCCTGTTTGTGTCCGGCACCTGGAAGAGTGAAGATGAGCGCTTGTCTACACTTGCCTCTGGGAATTTCAAGCCGCTTTCATCTTGCTCGCACATCTTACGAAAAACACGATGTTTGCTGCAGGCACGATGACAAAATTACCCAAGGACTCGCCTTGAGAATGTTCGAAGCATGCCTGCTATTTCATACATATGTACGCTTCGAACTAGACAGTTTTTCTATGACTAATGTCGTCCATGGAAGCCCTCAGACAGTTTCTGTAGACAGTCCTTGGCATGATCTATCAGCAGTGTGGCAGCGGCTCGAAAGTTACCACCTGGGCACCTCTGAAGCTTCTGCTTCCCAAAAGCTGAGCGAAACGTCGGCTGCCTCTCCGAGTCTTCAGGGGGCTCCACTTCTAGCTCCTCCTGCCAGATCGGACTACACTTGGCCGGGTTCTGCTCGGACAAGCCGCTTTGAGGTTATAAGACCGACACGCTGTTTACAAACAAGGCCGCGTTTGCCCACAGCAGGTATGGGCACTGCGCCTGCGCAGAAACCGAATTCGCCTGAAGTGAATCTTCTGCGCATGCGCAGTGCCGTCGACAGCGCCACCGCAGCTGCGTGACTTCAGGGGCGCGCCGTCGACAGCGCCACCGCAGCTGCGTGACGTCAGGGCCGCGCCGTCGACAGCGCCACCGCAGCTGCGTGACGTCAGGGCCGCGTGTTGGTCTATACCACAAAACAAGCGCTAAGCACCCGGATGAACGAGGGTCCTCTGCCCCTTTTCGCGGCCCTCGTGCTACGATATACGTCCCAATACCAGCGCAAAGATATACAAAGAAGCCATAAGCTTCTTTTTGTTTCCATTTTGAATTTAACCAAAGTGAATCTTTCTTTGCAAATTTCACGTACTCTTTCATGTATATTTGTGTTTATTCGTCCTACCTACTCTCATTCCCACTGAGCAAACGCGAGGTCGCAAACAGCTTTTCGTTCTGGTGCACACACACACTTCTTTCGTGCAACATCGTTGTAAACCCATGCGATGCGCATGCGATTACAATAAATTATGTCATCAAAATTAAAAAAAAAAAAGAAAAAAAAAAGGGAAACAATGCGAGGGTTTGAGTCTGGATTCCAAGCCCTTCTCTAGGATACGTGGCGCCCAGATGAAAGGCAAGTGCTGGCTTTTCGGGTTCCGCGAGCCAGAAGAACACGGCTCGTTGTGGGTAATGGCCTGGCTCGGTCGACCCAGAGGGCCACAGCCCTGGCACACGATGTTCCGAGGAAGCCTCGTTTTTGCTGCCACGTCTTTCTTTCTCTCTCTCTCTCTTACTATCTCTCTCTCTCTCTCTTTCTTTCTGGCGCGCGCCTTTGTCGCTTTTGTCGCGCGCGACACGACGCTTCTCGAATTCCTTTCGCCGAGATCTCCAGCAGCAGAAGGTGACGGTGCTTCGTGTCGAATTATGAAAGGAATGTTTCATATCTGCTTATGCTGCTGCCGAATGGCTCGAGATCTTTGTTGTTTCTTTTTCCTCCCGCGCGCGTTCCACTCTCCGAGTCCGTGCGTGCGCGTTCTTGACTTTCCCAATCGTTATGAGTAAGATGGAAGACGGTTTTGAATAATTCCGAACACCGAGGCGTCGGGACCGCTCCCGCGCTTATGTCTGCCAAAGTGCCCAGGAGACGGGCAGCGAGAGCGTTCCTTTCATCCAACGACTGTCGCCGTGCTTCTTTTGGGTGACGGGGCGGTTTCGACGGCATCATTAATCAGTCTTAGCACTAATCGAAAGTGGCTCGCAAAGACAGTGCTGGCCTCGACGCGGCGCGTTGAACCTGCGAAGGAACGAGAAAGGCGACGGCCATTTTATAGTCCTTTTTATTTTTACCTTCTCGCTTCTTCCGAGGCATGTTTGTTTTTTTTTTTTTTCAGCCAGTCGCCTCTGATCCGTGTACATGCACGGTTTTGAACTGCGCAATTTCGGATGCCGTGTCGTCGCGGTGGTGTGTCATTACATCGAAGCCCGGGAATAACCGCTCGTCTGCTCCGCGGGAGATGCCGTTGCCGTTCCTTTGCTTCCGTCCATTTTCAACTCCTAGTTTTCGGCGTCCACGTCGGCGCAACGCTCTCGTTCGGGGGACATTTCCGTTCGGTGACCCGTTCCAAACAAGATGCGGTCGAGGTGTCAAAACCACATGGAGGCGCACACGATTTTAAATGAAAGTTTTTTTTTTTTTTCCTTTCCGCCGTGTCTCCGTTGCGCGACAAATGTCGGCAGCAACTCCTATTACCTAAAAATAGTATTAAAAAATTACTATATATATATATATATATATACACGAAAAAAAGTATTAAGTGCGAATGGCGGTTGTAACAAAAAAAAATGTAAAAAACAAAAAAGTTTTTTTTTTTTTTTAGTCGTCTATCCGTCGTAAAACTAAGTAAACTCGGCTTCTTTCGGGCTTTTTGTTGCCCCTAAGAAAGACGAAGAGCCGCCGTGCCTTGTACAAACTCGAGGTTTTCCTCCCAAAATCCGGAGAGCACACAGCCAGTCGTGCGAACCACGCGCTCTCTCGCTCACGCCGTGTTTGCCCTCGAGGCCAGAGCTCGATTCACGCGAGGAAAGAGAAAAAGCCGCCTCGGCAGGCTGAGCCATTAGCTTCCGGCATGCATGTGCGAAGTCCCGCGCGGATGGCGACGCGAGCGCCAATATTCTTCGCGGTCCATTTAGGCCCGCACGAGAGGAAGGCCTTTTGTTTTCAGCCTCCCTTTTAGCCCGGCAGTCGACTGGAACGGATAGGCTTTCCCGCACAGATCCGTGAATTGCCACGGATATACCGCGTGGCTTCTTACTCCGCGTTTACACGCGCGTAGAAAGCGCAGTCACGTGGTGCGGTGCTGCCATTCTGATTGGTTCAGTCTGCCCATAGGTTGTACCCCGCCGTCAGCTTAGAGCAAAGTCGTCCCGGCTGCCGAGCTACGGGCAAACCCACGCGAGGTTTTCGTGCTCGGCGTGCAGTCAGAATGGTCCTCGAGACGATAAAGCAAGCACCGCGCCGAGGCGCGTACTTCACAGGCGATGTGAGCCTGTGTGTGCACACGCGTACGTGTGTGCGTACGCGTGCAAATATTAGGCGGTTGTTTCAGGGCGTTTACCCTCGGCGATGCTAGCATCGCACGTTGTTTCTTTGGATATTTCCGAAACTGTATAAAAGCGACATGGTACCGCACTCCTCGGGTCGTGGTTAGTGGCCAGGTGCTACGAAGCGCATGAACTGGGGGAGCGTGCTTGGTTGAAGATTTCCTATTTGGATGAAACTCTTAAATTTAAACCGGATAGCGCTTTATGCAACCTTGGAAATAAGTCTTCGCAACCTAGGGCTTGACGATGATTAAATAAAATTAGCCCGATTAATCGATTTCTTTGATTGTGGATTGTTTACAATAGTCTCTAGGCTGCGCTAAACGGACACTCGCTCGGCGGGACACGTGTAAACCTTCTCCACTCGTATGGAGTTACAGATCTCGCTCCTGCAGTGTAACTTCAGGTTGAAATTTCGCCTAAAGTTGGCCCTTCATAGAGGCGTACTCGTCCACGTCTGCGTTGGGAAAGCGTTAAATTTTTACTTTTTTTTTCTTTTCTTGATTTGGGGGGTTGGAGGGGGGGGGGGGGGGGGGGGTCACGTTCATTGATTAACCGCTTAAAATTATTAATCGTGATGGAAGCGTTAACCAACTGATCATTATTATAATTACATGTTTCCTCTCCAGGGAGCGGAGCGGCACTGATAACAACATTCCGTAGCTTGACAGTGATGCACATATGAATAAGCAAGCAAACGAGCAGAAAATACGCACAATAAAACAAATAATTTATCAAGCAAAAGCTAAGTCGGCTAAAAATCAGTTTTACATGTTCCTAAAAAAAAAAAAAAAAAAAAGAAGGAGCTAGAGTTTATTTTTGGTTCCTTCTGAATTTTGGAACGCGTTCCCGTTACAAGTTCTATATGTATAAAAAAAAAACTGTTCCCGCTACAGTTATAAAAAAGTTTTTGTTTTGTCGTCGTTTTCCAATTTATTGTATAAGGAGATCGCTCTTTTCGCATTGACAACGCTTCTCACTGTTCAATATATATATATATTATTTATTTATTTCACAATACTGCAGGCCCCGTTGGGGCCCAGGCAGGAGTGGGGGGAAAAGAAAGGGGAAGGGATGGCAGAGTCGCAAACACACACGTTCTTCAACACAACACTGATACTAAATAGCATATATCATCGCAATTTCGAAAAAAATACATCAGGGGTAGGGCTATCAACAGTGTCTTTTTCTAAGCAATTCCATTCTATTATGGTCCTTGGGAAAAACGAATTTTTAAAAATGTTGTTTGCGCTTTGGTATGGCTCTAAAAGACTTCCATGATTAAAGCGTGTATTTCGGCGTGTGACATGCTTTATGTAAGGTGATGAATCTAAATTAAAGTAATTATTCTTCATTAGGTACAAAAACTTCAATCTGAAATTTTTCCGGCGCGATCTCAAAGACTCCAATTCAAGTGATTTTACCATTTCTGATGGGCTGTCTAAGCGGCGGTACCTATTGCATATGAATCGCGCAGCTAGCCTTTGAACTTTCTCTAATTCGTCTATGGCTTTTTGTGTACACGGGTCCCAGACTACGCACGCGTATTCTAAAACTGGCCTGACCAAAGTCTTATAGGCACAGAGCTTGACACTGGAGGGTGCCAGCGGAAGTCTGCGCCTTAGGGACCACAACGCTCGTCTCGCAGCAGCACAAACATTGGCAACATGTGCATTCCAGTTCAAACTACTCGTAATTGTTACCCCAAGGTACTTAACTTCAGAGGCTTCTTTAACTTGAGTGCCATTAATTGTATAGGGAAAGTCCAGTACAGTTTTTTTATTTGTAACCCTTAGTAATGTACATTTATCCAAGTTCAACGGCATTTGCCACTGTTCACACCACGCATAGACATTCTGAAGATTATTTTCGAGAGCTAGCTGGTCATTATGGGTTTCTACTTCTTTGTACAATATGCAGTCGTCTGCAAACAACCGAACCCGAACTCTGTCATCTATGCTGTCAACTATGTCGTTTATGTAGATAAGGAACAATAACGGTCCCAGAACCGACCCCTGCGGAACACATGATGAAACAGATAACTGACTTGAAGATTGCTTGTCTATTTCGATAAACTGGGAGCGGTTTGAAAGGTACGACTGAACGAATTGGACTAGGTCGTTTTTAATTCCGATTGCGTATAGCTTCTGCACTAGTTTATGATGTGGTACTTTATCGAAAGCCTTCGCGAAGTCTAAAAAGATGGCATCGACTTGTTTTCTTTTGTTTAGAGCAAGGGCAAAATCATGCAGAGTTGTTACTAACTGTGTCACTGTTGATAGCCCTCGACGGAAGCCATGCTGAGCACTGGTAAGGAGGTTATTTTCTTCCAGGTAATCAGTAATGTGCCTGCACACTATGTGCTCCAGTGTTTTACAACAAACAGAAGTAAGGGATATAGGGCGATAATTAAAAACGCACTGAGGATCACCACTTTTTAAAATTGGCACAACACGAGCGCGACGCCAGTCAAAAGGAATCTCTTTTTGTTTTAGTGAGTTATTAAAAATGACGAACAAATAATGCGACAGCCATTCAGCATAGCGTCGAAGGAATTCGTTAGGCACATTGTCCGGCCCACACGCTTTTTTAACATTTAGCCGAAGCAAAAGATCAAAGATTCCTTCCCGGCTTACGACAAGGTCCCGCATGGCCGACGACATATCACAGATGCTCTCTGGCTCTGCTGCCGAACGGGGGCTGAATACGGACTGAAAGTACCTATTGAATTCGTTTGCCATGTCGGTTTTATCAGTGACAAGAATCCCACTAACATTTAAACACTCAACACACTTTTTTGTTCCTGATAAGAAGTTCCAAAATTTAGCGGGCGCTTCCTTTAGAACACTGATAAGAGACTGCGAGAAGAAAAACTCCTTGGAAGTTGAAATCTTTTCTTTCAATTCTTCTTTTATCTGAGAAAGTTCAGATGTCCCATACTTGTGAGTTCGCTTTTTACGTTGCAATTTACGTTTAAGTTGAATAATCTCTCTTGTTATCCAAGGATTGTTCCTTCTTGTGCGTTTTACCTTGCTGGGTACATACTGCGAAATGCAATAATTGCAAATGTTTTTAAACATAGTCCACTGGGTTTCTAAGTCGCGTTCCTCACAGAAATCATCGAGGTGTGTCTCCAAGTAGTCGAGCACATCAACATCACTCGCATCGTTATAATTTTTAACAATCAATTTTTTTACACCACCAAGTTCCGCGTTTTTGAAAAAGTTGGAAGTAAAATACAGCAATTTATGATCAGACAACCCTGTTAAAACGTCAATAGTGTACCATGATATTAGTGGACTAACGAAGACCAGGTCCAAAATAGATTGCGCCGTGTTGCCGATCCTTGTCGGCGATGTCACTATCTGGGTCAGGTCGTTCGAGAACGCACAGTCAAGCAACATCTCTGAATCACGTGCGTGTGCTCCCGCTGATCTCATTTTTAACCAGTCAATATGGGGTAAATTAAAATCACCGGCCATGATTAGTCGTACGCGATCATTACGAAAAGACCCAAGAAAGTCGTATAATTGCTCAAGGAACACTGGTGAGGCATTAGGCGGTCTGTACACTACTCCTAGAACAAGGCTATTCCCGTAAAAATCAACCCGACACCACAAACTTTCGTGGTTAGGAATGCCTGGTAGTAGGCACGCGCCTAACTCGGACTTCAGGACAATGGCAACGCCACCGCCACGTGACAGTCTATCGTTTCGGTAAATTTTGTGTGTCGGCGGAATGACTTCGCTGTCCTGTATATCTGAGTGCAGCCATGTTTCGGTTATCAAAGTGGCGTGGGGGTCAAAATCAAGGAGCATTGCCTCGAAATCTGTAAGTTTATTCAAAACACTTTGCGCATTAAATGACACAAGTCGGAAGGTTATTTGCTTCTGACGTCACGGAGCGGTGGAAACACGTTTCTTGCTGCTGCTGGGCAGTTTCACGCGCGTTTGTGTGCTGTCATCCCACGCATAAATGTCACCGTTTACATGAAGCTTATCATGAACCAGAAACACTTTAGCGTCGTTTTGTTTATCTGGCTGCGCAGATGTCCAGAGCAACTTTCGCGTTCGAATTGTTTCCTGCGACAAATCATGCCGGACAGAAACCTTACTTCCCTTTAGTAAATGACAATTCTTAAGAACAGACATTTTTTCACTGTGGTCTTGGAAGTGCAGTATGACTGGCCTTGTTTTCTCGGGAACATGTCTACCAAGACGATGCAGACGGTCAACACTGTTTACAGTGACCTTCAGAGTGGTTTTGAAAAGATTATTTATGACCTTGTCTTTAAGCGAGTCTCCAGTTTCGCCGGGTTGCTCTTCAATGCCAAATATAACAAGGTTGTCTTTTCTGGACCTGTTTTCGAGTTCAACAAGCCTCCTCTCTTGTAGTTTGTTCGCTTGCTGAATATCTGCAATAACTTGTAGCAGAGGAGAGTCCCGTTCTTTTTTTTGCAGCGCATCTATGTCCTTTTCTGCCTTATCCAGCCGTGTTAGGACATCTCTGACAAATGAATCTAAACTTAATTGTTTTTCATTGATCTCTCTTATTTCTTTCCGCATTTCAGATTGGCCAGCAAGAAGCTGGTCGAGTGATTCCTGGATACTAGGTCCAGGATTGGTTTCTACATCTCCTGATTGTAACAACAATGCCGATATCAAGTCACGACACACTGACGCAACGCTTCTAACTATGGTTTGTGGACTTGGTGACAGAAACAAGCACCGATCATCACTACGATAGCAGTGTACAGGATATGTGTAACTAACCTGGACAGTGAAGAAGACAGGCGTATTTAGCGTCCTTGCCATCACGATGTCACCAAGTCCACTGAAGCCGACGAGATCGTTGTGGGCGTTTATAGGTAAAGTTCCGGACGTGACGCCAGGGTAGAACGTAGGTTCCGGAAAGCTGTACACCAGGGGGAGGCGACCACGTTCCGTCGAGTCACCATTGATGCCTTGTTGATATGAAACCATGCCGAAGTTGTCGGCGCTGAAGCTGTTGGCACCGCTGCTTGCTATCTGACACAGCAACACCTGGACAGTGAAGAAGACAGGCGTATTTAGCGTCCTTGCCATCACGATGTCACCAAGTTTTTTATAACTTGTAGACAGGTTGTGGGAGGCAAGAAAAATAAAAGCACATTGTTAAAGGCCGACAAAACGTCCCGACGACTCTTTACTAAAAGCGTGTGAAAAATATCCGCGAAAACAAGGAGAATCTAGGCCACTTGGCAAAATTCCTGTTGCCGCACCGAAACCTCAATGGGGCATGTTTCTAAATCTATCGAAATGTGTTCATATCAGGCTTATCAGGAAATCTAACTTTTTCTCCTCATCGTGCACTATTGGTGGGTCGCCGGTTGAGCTTTCCGTGATGCTCAATATTTAGGAGTCATTTTTTTTATATCAAATTTACCTTCGAACAAACATATTGACTATATCACCTCAAAGGCAAGTAGGTCATTAGGTTTCATAAAACGCAATTTTAGGATGGCCTCTCCGTCGCTAAAAAAAAACCATTGTATTTATCACACGTACAATTCAATCTTGATTACGCGCGTACAATATGGGACCTCTATAGACTATACTTAAAGATCAGATTGAAAAAAAAGAAAAGAGAATCGTGCTGCCAAGTTTGTCACGGGAAAGTATGATTTCAGAATTAGTGTAACTGATCTTAAGTTGTCTCTGGGTTGGAGGTTTCTGTGTCTGAGTCATCAATGCCTCCGTCTGAAACTTTCATATAACATTTCTTTATTACAATACTTTTACCTGTAAATGAACATATCTTCTAGAACCCATTTACCTGTCTCACAAAATAGATAATTCCAAGAAGATTAGTCGATATAAATGTGGAGCATGATGTTTTAAGTGTTTTTTTTTTTCACGGTCTATGGAGGTCTGGAATAAATTACTTAATGACGCTGCAGAAATTACAATGCAGGAGCTGTCTTTTTTGACAAAATCCAGTCTGTTTAAATATCTTATATTCTAGTGTTTCTGAGTCTAGAATCGTGTTTTTCTTTTTCTGTGTATAATGTCGTTTTTATATTGTCATGTTATCATTTTTATTATGTATACAGTTTTTTCTGTGCCGCCCCCCCTCCCCCCCCCCCCCCCCCCCCCCCTTTTCCTCCCTTTACTATAATGCTGTTTTGGGCCATGTAGGTATCCAAATAAAGAAGTAAATTTTGATAAAATACTTTCTCCTGGAACATTTCCAGCTTTCCCTCCGAACGACCCGCTGAAGGCACATCATTGGAGCACCCAGATATAAAGGCATGGGTGCCGGGGTTCCTCTGCGCGTCAGATGTTGTTTTGTGACGTTTATTTTCGCCCCCGCAGGCTGCCAGAGAAAATCAATGGGCTCCAGGTCACGGAATAAGAAAAGACAGTGTGCTGTCGCATTCTGTTCGTCTAGTTCGCGCTTAGCAGGATTCCTGGCAACTCGTTTAATGAAAAGACAACAGTCCGTGTGGCAGACGTCCACTCCAGAGGCGTCGATGCACGAGCCCGAGATGACCCGGAGCGAAGGACTCCCTCCGACGCGAAACCTCCGATGCCCATCTCGGGCTGCCTGGGGAACCGGACCGCGTTCTGTTATTCCTTCGAGAATGAAACGTTTATCGCGCTCCCGTATTTTGGTAGGACAACTCGGCGGGTTCCTGAAGGCGGAGCACTTTACCGAATTGCTGGAGGGCATGGTTTCGTCGCTCTCGCCCCGGTGGAAGATGGGGCGCAAACAGAGTGGGACCAGCCTATCTATTCCGCAGCACAAAATGGTGCGTGCTAAGTATACACATATATACATATATATATATGAAGAAAGAAAAAAAAAAAAACACAGGGAAGCAGCGGGACAGATGTGTTCGCCGTGGGCGCACTGAGGAAACTTGAGAAGGAGACAGCATTCTTCTATAGACACGCAGTGCTTGTTTGAGGTTGTTCTGCGTGGATCAACGCGGGCCTTATCTGATACCCCATACTGCGAACGTTTGTGTAGCTCTTCGTGCCGCAGTCACTTAACGGTGCTATTATATCTCCGGCTCTGTAAGCAGGGAAACCTGACCCAGCTGGTCAACACATATGCGCCGAGAAAGTGTGAAAGAGGAGAAGACGAAACCGCGTGAAAGGAAGACAAAACGCCGAGCTCTCGTTGGAAGGATCAGTGTGTATACGAGCTAAAGTAGCCTTTGTCTCTACTGCACTTGTCGAACGCGTTAGAAGGCCGAACGCCGGCGTCCGGCGTTTCGCTCTGGCATTGAAACGCGTTCGACGAATGGAGTGTAGACAAATGGAGCTATAGCTTTAGGCCTACCCACTAATCATTCGAATCAGAGCTCAGCGTTCTGACGTCTCCTCTCGTCTCCCCCTCTCCCTACGTTTCTCGGCGCAGACGTTTAAGGACCAGGAGAACAAACACGCTGGCACGCTGGCGCCATCTATGAGGCGACCCTGGAACTGCACTTCACTATACGGCGAGCAAGTGTTCCCGAATACGTCTTTGGCCATAGCCTCCCATATACTCACAAAGCTTGGCAGTTCAATGACGGAGCCATAGAGTGCCCGGTCTAAAATTTGGAGCGCGAGTATCTGGTAGCACAGAGCTTTTCTCGGGGAGTCTGGTATTCAGCGCACAGCTTTTGCAGTGGCGAGGGCCCGAAGCATGGTTTTAAAACCCGACGAGAAAAGAAGCGGTAGCCCGAGGAACGCGAGAAGCACGAGCGGACATTCCATCGCTTGGGAGAAGTGTGTTTCGGCGTCTCGGCATTGATCGATTAAAATCGGTAGATTAATCGACCGATTTCCCAGCCCTAGTTGTAAGGCACACGGTAGTAAGCAGTCCCAAGTGTGTGAACCAGCCCTAAGTATGTTTTCCCCAGCTGCGTTCACACGGGACATCCAGTGATAAAGACGAAATTATAGGTTTTCCGATTGTGTTTCGTCCTACCTAAAGACGTTACTGCCTCCCACGGACGGAGCCTTGAATGGTTGTGTGTCGATCATTCATATTCCGGCTCGCATTTCCCCATCCGGGAAACATCAAACTATAGAATAGCCCGCAAGTTTCTCGGACGTGTGAACGAGGCAGGCTTTCCTCGTGAGCGACTGCTAGAATCCTCGACGCATTCATTCCGATGGACAACGTCAACCGCAGGAACGCGATCCCCTCTGGAGAAAACTCCGCGGGAGTAACGTGCGTCATAGTGGACGACGTCTGAGAAGTCGCCGGGCGGCATCTTTCGGGGTCGTGCCCGGCGACGGATCGATGTCCAACCGCGCGTAAGGCATCCCCTGTCCGGAGGAGGGCCCCGGTGGCGGCGAGCCTGGCCCCGACGTCCCCAATTTGGGCTCCGCTCGTGCAGAAAGATTAGCCGGCCGCTGCCGACCGAATCTCGGGGACTTGGCATCCCGGAGCCCGCGGGTGGACTCTGTGGCGCGGAAGAGAGTCCGCCGCTGTCCCCTCGACCGACTGCCCCGCTGGGTGGGGGATGGCACTCGTTGAGGAGACCGCAACTTGGACGCTTCCGTCCAGCGAGAGACTCCGTCCACCCTTAACCTGGGGGTGCAGAGGGAGATGCGCGCTCCGACGGAGTATCGGAGCGATAGTGCATAACTGGGATGCCACTGGCTAATCGCGGTATCGTTCGAGGGGCCCAGCCGATTACTGCGGTGGAAGGCTCCGGGGACACGGGGCGCCCGCCTGTCAACTGCGTAAATCTCGAGAGAGATGTAGCACGGCCCACAACCAACGGACCTTGCAGCGCGCTCTCATCTTGTTCCGCCTTTAAGGAGGGCCGATGCGTGAGAACAGTGTTGCCGTCTTTCATTCGGGGCATGCTCGTTTCACGAAGGAAGTCTCGAGAGCAGCAACCCGGATGTACTTGTCGATTGGCAGTCCTCTATGGCCAATGGACTTGTCTCCCTGGTCGACTGTTAGTTTGAGGGTATTGAGAATGGAATTTGTTTCTAAGGTACGTTTATTTATTGATTATCTAGCTCTCAATTATTTGTTAATACTGCTACAATACTACTTGCAAAACAATTGACATTTTTCTCGCAAAAATAAATTACGCATTGCCGGACACTCATTCCCCGCTCAGATGCGTGGCTACGGGTCCGCACCAGATGCCAAAGTTTCAGAGATAACCGCCATTTTAATAAAAAGTTATAAATAAATTTCAGAAATTTTAGATTAAAAACAAATGACGGGCCGACGGATTCCTGGAATACATATAGATGAATGGCGCAAGTTACAAGCGGGCAAAGGCGGGCATCATTTTTTTATCGAAAGTTTATGAAAATAATGTAACTTTTGATTAAGATAACGATAAGCTCTGAAACTTTGGCAACTGGTTCGAATCGGTAGCACTGTGTTTGGATTGAAAATTGGCGTTCGGCAACGCGTAAATTAAAAAAAAAAAAAAAAAACGCTAATTTTTTTTTTTTTTGGGGGGGGGGGGGGGGGGGGGGGGAGAGGGGCACGCTGTGCTTTGTAGAGTTGAAGCAAGTGTGAACAACATATAAACAAAATATAACACCGAGAAATTATAAAGAACAGAAAAATAGCGAGACATCACCGCACCGAGAGAACTTTAAAAGTGCGGAATACAGTTTTACGACGCCCTGCCCTGTGAACGCGTTGTTTTATGGCAACTGGTTGCAAACAGAACTCTAACTGTATCATAAAGTGACCGAAATTTTTTAATAGTTAATTTCTTCTTAAAACGAGCGTTTGCGCGTGACACTATGAAGTTCCGTACAGAGGATGGGGAATATGAACTATACTATTATTGTTATACATGTGATTCGTCCAATTCAAACCTCCTGTAATCGTGATTGCTAGGTATTTCACTGTCTACATTTGTTGACTTACACAATTTTTTTAAAACATTATTTTAGGTGATATACTTTCTTAGTGTTTAGAATCGTATGCATCACACCCAGTGTTGTGCCAACTACTCAACAGATGTATTTATGATAAGATATTCATGATAAGATACTAAATACCCACTTGAAAATGTATTTACAGTAGGATTCAAGTTTCTATCGCTATGAATTATCTTGAGTAGAGTCCAAATACTGTGAAAAGTAATTTAATTACTTTCGAAGATAATTGGCAAGTATGTTGCAAGATGTTAATTAAAGAATAGAAACGCCTTAAGTAATGACTTGTGATGACTTTGCTGAAGTCACACTGCTGTGACCTTTATAAATTTCAACAAGCGCCTTGGCTGCTCTAATCGAAGTTCGCTTTGAAATGCATCGGAATGTTTGGAGTAGCCGGCGCCATTTCAAGGCTGCCAAATTCTCCATAGCACCCACCTATTTTTTCTTCTTCTGCTACAAAGGGTGGCGTGGCCTTATCAGGCACTTCAAAGTGCCTTTAGCCATGTCCCCAGAGACTTTCTGTAAGTTTGTCTCAAATAATGACAATTTTATTTCGCTAGTCCAGATGTCAGCTCAAGGTGTACATTTTAGGTTATTTTAAACTGAAACTACGAGTTTCAAGATGACTGCCTGGGTGGCAGCACATCTCTGCACTTGAAAAAGGGGTGTTTGCAAACAACCGCTCAGCAGATAGATTAAGAAGGCAAACCATAAGCGCACACAAGCCGCAACGTTGAGCCACCGGCGCTTGCGAAGGGCTCGCGCCGCTGCGAGCAGTTTGTCAGGCACCGCAGCGTTGGATATGACTAACGGTGTTACGGCTTCGCAGGTATTCGGAGGAATGATTTGCGGCAACATATCTCTGCACTTGAAAAAGGGCGTTGGCAACTGACAATCGCTTAGCAGATAGATTACGAAGGCGTGCCATAGGCGCATTCAAGCCGCGACATTGAGCCGTCGGCGTTTGCGAGGGGATCGCGCCGCAGCGCGCCGTTGTCAGGCGCCGCAGCGTTGCATGTGCCTCAGCTACGCAAACATTCGGACAAATGGTTCGCGCCGACAAAGCGGCGTGCTGCATCTTGGTCAAGTAAGCGGCACTTGAAGGCATACGCTACAGTGCGAGTCAACGGAGCGAACGCGGGCGGCCAAATCCCAGCGCACTCGGCTCTCGCGTCGCGATTGTTGACTCAGAGCTCTGCCTACTCCTATGACATGTGCGCGGGTGTTCATAAACGGCTCCTCTAGACTGCACGCGGGGCAAATGAACCAAAATGAATAGCTAACAGCGCAATAGGAATCGGTAGCAACGGTAGTACTCACCCGGGGAACGACGCGCGAAGCGATGTGTTGTCCGTCGGCACTCCCGTCGAAAAAGGCAAAATAAAGACACATATACTAGATATATATTAGAAATATCGCGCACAGAAGAGAATAGAAACACTGAGAAGCAATATATAATACACTGGAATAGATAAAAATAGGTAATGGAATCGAAAAACAGACGATTAAGAGTAGGCAAGCGACAAGGCAATGCGATCTCAAGGTAAAGCGGCCAGGCATGGGACAATCTCTCCCACAATTCCTCGCGCGCGGGCCGGGGCGCTTGGGGGTTTCGCAATAGGGCTATTGGGAAGGAGATTAAAGAACCTCTTTCAAGCGAGCTTGGCAGTAAACGTTAAAGGGATACTGATCCGAAATTTTGAGCTCACAAAACAGGGCTGGAGCGATAGGCGAGACTCTGCACAAACCCAAAACACCACTCATGCAGCGATATCTTAACGGATGACCGCATTTTTGGAACAGAAATGCACAATTGAACACGGCCGACGACGCCGACGAGACATGTGACGTTACTATTCTTATTCCCTCTCTTCCTCGCTTCGTCCCGTTGAGCTGGTGAACTGAAGCGAGGAGAAGAGAAGCGAGGCCGCTTCCTCTCGTTCTCAACTGTTCCAGGAGGTAGATGACGTCAGAGTCCTCGCCTTGATCGCTCTCTTATTTTCCAAAAATACGGCCATCCGTTGAAGATATCGAGTTTGAGATGGGTCAGGCGAGAGGACCTCAAGTTCAGCGAAGGACAGGGAGAGCCTTGCCGCACATACATTGTTCTTTGCACGCTGGATGGTGAACGCCTTTATAATATTTCGTCCGCACTTCTCCCTGAGTTGGCCTAGAACTTCGGTTTCATTATAGTGAGGAACAAGTCATGACAGATTCGGGCGTGCACGGCGACGGGATGGTACGACTCAGATGATGCCAGTAAAACTTCAAGGAAGTGTTCTCAAAGACGAAATTTGATGCAACGTCCTATCTGGCCTATGCATTTATTGCTCACCGCAACTTAAAGGGATGGAATAGATTGGACTGTCCGGAGAGGTGACGTAGTACTTGTTGGAGTGCTTTATGGTACATCTGGGTGGAGGCCTGTTGTTCACTTCCTCGCACAGTTGTTGTAATTTCATCCGGCATTTAAATAAGACCTCCGTGTCGAACCGAGCAGCAAGGCTCTGACGGAGGATGCTGTCTGGAGCTAGGTGGGGACAAGATTTGGAACCAGAGGAGGCGAGTGAAGATCGGACAATTCCAACTTTTACAGATTTTGAATGAGAACTAGTAAATGGAAGAGCCGTTTTATTTATTTTTTTTACCTTTCTTGGACAGTTTAACAAAGAGGCATTTGGGTTGGAGATGAAAACGGAGGTCTTGATACTGTAGACTTTCACTTGAAGGTTACTCATCCGTGAACCTGAGGCCTGATAATGACGAGCATGACGTGAATGCGCGAACAATGGAAAACGAGAAATGGAGATCGGATGAATCACCATATAATCATCCACATACCTGAACACTCTCGATTCAGTAGCGATATCATCTATGCGTATTTTCACCGTTCGATCGACGTAGATCAGGAAATTTTGCTAGGAACTGGTGCCAGGCAGTTCTTAGCAAAACCTGCGTACTCCTTTCTTTAGTGTCATAATTGTTCTTCCTTTTCAGCCCCGTCCTGTAGATTTCCTTTGAAGTTAGCTGCTTCTTCATCTTTCTTTCTTCATAGACTAGTATGAACCGCCCGATTGATATGGACATCAATAAATGTCCGCTGCTATTTGAAAGAGCTGTTTGTGTAGCTGCAAGTGCATCCTGTTTCCTGTCTTGTGGATTGATACATATTACAGCGGAGCTGTTAAGGGCTAGATTCCCCAGTTTTGTGTTTGTGAACAAACAAATCTCGACACGATTCTCTGGGCAGCTACCGCCATCTATGAGCGACGGCGATAACCAGACAGCCGGCTTGCCGGTTGTCTGGTTTCCGCCGTCACTCATAGGTGGCGGCACATAGTACAGCTCCGCTGCTCTTCCTTCTTCACCAGAGTGTAAAGACTGAAGCTTTTTGGTTCTGTGTGATCCACTTTGGCAAACACTTGTCAGCCCCATGGTACTTTGAATGCAGGGAGTTCTAGTATGAGCGAAGGCATCGTTTTGTTCTTGTCATGCCACTGAAGGTGTTCACGTCTTTGTTCTGCTTGCATATGTAGTATATTTTAAGTTTTCAAGCTTCAAATGCTTCGTTCTTTTTTGTTGCCCCTGCCCTATACATGACCCACTTGGTTGAAGACGATAGTACATTATGGTAATCGTTTATTTCGTTATAAAACACGTCTTCTAGCGTTTTAGAGCGAAAAATTGTAAGCACTTACGTAACCCTTAGATGAAACACAGCGACAGCTTAGGTGCGACGTCGGAGCCGCTAATTAAGGTTTCAATTCGAAGCAGATGGACTGAATGAATTCCGTAAAGGTGCAAGGGCGCACCATGGAGCCCGCATAAGCGTTTCGTATTAAACCGAGGAAAATTCCATTCCACCAGAGGAAAATTCCATGGCGTTGTGTAAGCGAGGAGGGTGTATTAAGTAGAGAGCATTTCAGCTGTCGGAGTAAGAGTGGAGAGTGTTTTTGTACGTCACCTCGGTACAAAGGTACACGTGCTGAACGAAAAGCACCGAATAAGCAGGGTGAGGGAAGTAAACAAGACGAAGTGCACTTTTTAAATAAAGGTTTATCGAAACAAACTCACACTATTAATATCATATTTCTTGCTATTCGCTTAGAAAATAAAACTTTGTATCTTGCATTAACGGTGCACCAACGCACCTGGTCTCCCCTTGCCTTCTAATACAGAATGCACCGTAAAATTCCAAGGCAATTTTATTTACGTATCACCCGAGAATTGTTGTTTGTGCTAGGGTGCCTCAATGACCTTCTGTTTAGAGTGATGCCACCCTTTGTAGTACCCAATGCCGACAGCACGCGCTCACGGGGAAAATACAAAGAAATCGACGAAAACAAAATGTCGCCGTAGCACAGTCAGCGCCACAGACGCGTGCAAAGACACGCTCTTTCACGCGCTTCAAAACAAAAAATAAATGTGAAAGTGGGAACAAAATGGCCAGATGTCTCCACCCTAAGCAAAGCGTACATGAAGGCACCCTAGTTTGCGCTAACGCGGGGTCACATGGGAACCCATCCCAGTGCACTGCCAGATTGCCCGGCGCGAACTGTTTTACATACCATGCATGTTATCTTGCTACCATGCATGATGACATCCATGATAACATGCATGTTGTCTTGCTACCATGCTTTTAAAAATTCGTAGGCACGCAATCAGGCATGTCGAGTAATTGCATACAACCTGTGAATATACTCTCGTTATGTTGCCGGATGTGCTGTTATGAATACAGGTAAATGATTAATGTCTGCATTGTTTGGTACATTGATAGTGCTTGCGATTTTTTTGATGGTGTAGTTTCTCTGGTAAGTGCGCGCTTTTTGTGATGTTTGCTGATGCATTGAATTAGCAGTCAACTATCTTTTTCCTGATAGCATAGGTGTGTCCAGCTATCGGTAGAGTACTTTGCTGTATTTTAAAGTGTTAATTTCTATCATGTGGTCCTTATTCTTTTTCTTTTTTTGCTTCCGTGCTGTCGAACTGTAAAGGGCAAAGAGGGCGCGTCAGGCAGTAATGCCTTTTTCCTCCACCACCCTGCCGGCCAAGGCCTGCAGAATCAATAAAGAAGGAAATGAGAGTATGAAATGACCACGCATGTCGTCTTGCTTGCTTATTAACTAGCAGTGGCCCGTGGAATGTTTTGGAGGAGTGTCCAAAATGGGCCAGCGTCGATATGAAGCGCGGTCGACGGCGCGTAACCCTAAAGTGCCCCACTAATAGCTAACGATGTAAAAGTGACGCTCTAACAACTATTGGTGTAAAAAAATATGCTTTCAAGGTACTTCCGTAATTGCAAAAGAATATATATATATATATATTTCAAGTTTTTTTTTTTTTACTTTATCTATAATGGTAGGGTTTTGTAGAATCCATATAACTAATGAGTAAGGTTATCGTAATAAACGCTTCATATATTGCTCCCGGAATATCTTTGGCTAAGATGTGGACGCAGAATGAACTCCAGAAAAACAACAAAAAACAGAAGGTCTCTTTTTTTGTGTGTGTGTGATGGGGTTGATATCAGACTGCGAATTCTGGGCATTATCAAGCAGTGGTATCTTCATTTATTTGAAGGAGCGACATGACGTTCTGCAAATAATGGAAAAGAAAAATAGAACACAACGATGTCCAGACCAGGATCTTTAAAAAGCCGCTTGCAGCAATGTCCTCTCGGTCATGAGCGGCAGGCATCGCCTCAAAGAAACCCAGCTTTCAGAAGTGCCGCGGTTGACCTTAAAGATCCCAATGACCCCCCTCCCCTTTACAGTACTAACGACCGTAGCGCGGGGCACAAATCGCCTCAACCTGCAAGTCGCTCGCCGCCACTGGGTCCTGGGGAAGCATTAGGCGAGCCACAAATTGAATCCCTATTTAGAAAAAAGGCGGAGAAATGGCGACGGGATGGTGCGCGAGAGACCCTCTCCCCGTAAAGGGACGGACGGGGGCGGGGTAATAATCACCGCGGGAGTTTCCGGTGACGAGTGCCGCTAATGGGCATTAGATGAGGCGTAAAGAAAGCGGGAGTCGCGTGAGGTACGCGCCTCAAGCCACCCACCGTCCTCGGTCGGCGGAGACACCAGAGAAGCGTTCGGCGCCGAAGCTCGCCGGGGCACCGTTGACGCGACGACGGTGTCGATGGCCAAGACGAGGACGCGCCCGCCTCGAACACGCGTCTTTAGCCGCCTTTCTATCTTCTCCGGCCGGTGCCTGTCTCTGTCGGCGGCGTTTCCGGTACCTCGAACGGTCCCAAGAAGGACGACGACGGCGCGACGCCTGTCGTGTAATCGATGCCGGCCCTCGTGCCGCTTGCGCACGTGTGCGTGAGCCTTTCCCCACTGCCTCGTGTTATAGGGAAGTAGCTTCGTGAGGTAGACAGATGCGTTAACTCGAACGGGATTTGTACGGTAATAAGTAATAAGATTCCTTGTAATCGATTACATTTAGAAGCAATTTCGAAATCATTTGACTACCATTAAAAGGCAGTAATCACGGAAGTAATAAAATTACTCGTCGCCGTTACTATCGTTCCTCCACTTCCTAATGGCGCCCTCAGTTTCCACAAGCATCCTACCAAAGAATCCTCGACCCAAGTCTCCGACAGGGGCACGGACTGCCGAAATGGCTGGATTGAGAAGAGAAGTAGTGTGCAATCTGATGATTCTAATACATCATTAAGCAGTAAGAGAAGCCTGTTTTTTAAACCGTTAAAACAATGTGCCGTTTTGAAAAATTGAAGTAACCAGAAAAGTAGCGTTTACTTCTTCAAGTAGCAGTAAATACTTTATTTCCGGACTAATTTGATACTTTTTTACGAAACGTAATAGCAATTGTAATCAACAACTTTTTTTTAAAGTAATCTACAAGACTGACACTATCGAGGTCTCGGGGACCCTCAGTTCCCTCGGTTCTGTCCCAGGCAGCGTTTACTTTAAAACGCCGAGTCTTCCGGCCAAGGTAGAAGATTTCGACAAGCGTGTTGGCGTATTTGAGTATCAGAGTCAAACACAAAGGTTTCATATTCCTCGTAACTTCCGACCAGGGTGTAAGACAGGCAGGTGGGGAAACGGCCCATAGAAGCCTACCGCAGCGCCGTGACCGGATGGTGTACTCGTCTGCTTGCGGGTACCCCCGATTTGCGACAGATGGCGCTGCTGCGAGAGGAAAAAAATCGGAATCGGATTTGCATGGAACTTTATGGGAGAGTGTGCAAAATAAACCGAGAGCACAACAGTCCTCTATTGAAAACCCACGAGAAACCATCTCCTTCAGTTTAGCCGGTCGCCACCGTTCGCCATTGGTCGCCCACCTGGAGTGAGAGTTCGCGGTGCTCCACATAGATGGCGCCACAGAAAAAGAGAAAACCGAGGGGTACACAATCCGGTCGCTCATTTGGCTCTCGTTTCCCCACCTGTCTATCTTACACCCTGTTTGCGACCAACCTTGCATACAGTCATGGTGGCACTTGGTTTAAAATCGTCTACACAACCGGACAAGTTATTTTGTTCAACCGCGTGTCCCAAATAGTGTCCAGGCTCTTTAACCGCAAAAATCGGTTTTTTAACCTCTCGCGTTCCGATTTTGCACGGCGTTGGCCACAGGTGGTGCATATTTTCTATGAAATTCGAAAAAAGCGAACTTACCTGAAGAGAAAGTAAAAAAAGAAAAAGGCTTAAGTCCTATGAAACCGCAGTGAAGCCACCGGTCTTCAAACCCTAAGGCGCCCTATGATTTTAAGACTCCAAGAACGTTTCCAAATTAACGAATATTGACGTCGAAGATAGTTTCACCTCAACGCTAAGGCATATCACTGCAAAACGGCCAGGCGATGATATACCGAGCTAACAACATTACAATCACTGCTAACAAAAGCAAAAAAGAGGGGACGTGCACTTAAGCCGCGTTTCCTTCCATCGTTCGCGTGTTCAGTTCGCTGGTTCGTTAATATTCCTGCGGGGAGCCTTTGAAAACTTTGGAAGGGCCGGGGAAACTCGGGAGTGGGGGCCTCCCCTTTGTTCCTATGCAGCGGAATGTGATACCTTCGCATGGATGCTTGTAAATATCGGCTGTCTTGGCTTCCCAAGACCAATTAACCGTGCGGGCCTCGTATATAGTAAGGGGACGCTCGCTGCGTCATTGTTTCGCGAGGTAGCCCGAGTTTATGGGGCGCCGGCCGTCTTTCGAGCCCGCCGTCTCCTTTTCCGAAACTCGACACCGTCGGAAGAAGGGCGAGCGTTCCGGTATTCACGATTCAAAAAGCTTTGTTAACGCAGAAAAAAAAAAAAATCCTTTTCGTTTAGTTTGTGAAAAGAGGGATGTTTTTGTGCAGAAGCATGTCTAATAATCCATAATTTGCGAGAAAAAAAACAACAATATTGAGTGATAGAGATTCTACGCCCCGCAACATTATAATATTGAAAAGAAGGACGTAATAAATTGTTGAAGTAAGAATTAACGTGCAGGCTATCTGGTAGTTTATGATTGATTACTGAAGAAACCCTGAGACACGTCTTAAGACTATGGCAAGACATCCAGTCGATTAACCTGCCGTTTAATCGATTAATGCTTTAATCGCTATTTATATTTTTAGCCAGTTAATCGGTTAAATTTGGACAATCAAAAATAAATCCCACACCTTTCTCACGCGGACGTGAACGAGTACACCTGTATGAAGGCAAACTTTAGGAGAAATTCTTGCCTAAAGCAAACTGTAGGGGCGAGATTTGTAAATTCAAACAAGCGGGAGAAGGTTATACGTGTCCCGGACGCTTCAACACCGCGCAAATATCCGTTCAGCGCAGCAGAGACTATTCGCGACTCCAGCAAAACGGACGCCATCAAGCGGGAAAACCGGGAACCAGCCGGTCCAGGTCGCTCCGCGCCCCTCCGCGTTCTCTGGTGGCTTTCGCGGTCACGTGTTGTCGGCGCGATGGCGAACCGTGTAATTTCACGAAGGCCCGAAAATTTCTCAAGTTTCCCTGAGTGTTCATTAGTGTGGCGAAGCCTCAGTAGATTGTTTCCTTACGTCACGTGTTTTCGATTTCTTGGATGGGGAGGATTCGCGGAAAAACGTTTTGATTTCTTGTCTGTCTCGAATCCCATTCAAAGTGACGACTACTTGGTAACTGATAAGGAGTTTCTTTATAAGGATGTAGAACAGTGGGAGGACGACGGGCGAGGCATTTCACTGGAGGGAACACCAATGCTGCAGTCAAGTGAATGGGAAAGTTCGATAACTGCTTTTCTTGAGTTTGGTTGTGCTCGATTAGCTTCAAGTTTGAGCCACCCACGCCGGTCGGTGCGTTGGCTATTCATCTTGGCTGCTTTTCGCCGAACAATCCTCTTGACCACTCTGAAGGAGTTGGGCTGATTTCGGAATTACTTGATTCAGGAAAACCTGCTCGCTGCAAATGATGAATGCGGGAAATTATCTGTTTTCAAAAGGCGGGGCACGCGTCTCGCAACGTTAGAAGCTGTCACGGCATTATGATCTATCGCGCCTCCGATATTCATATTATACCCCGTCGAATTAAGCCAGCAGCAATATACGTCTACATTGCTCAGGCTGACCGGCCACAAAAATACTAATTTTTTCCGTTCCGGATTCGAAGTCAAGTTCAATGCAGAGAGGTTCTCTGTGAATCTCCAATGAAGACTCTCTTCAGTTTGCCCCGAATTCGTCTCCGTGCTACCGGCTAGAACCATTTGGCTAAGTTTAACTTAGTATCTCTCTGTCTGTCAAATATACTTTTATTCAGCAGTTCACCTAATAGCTAGTTAACTAAGCTCATATTTCAAACCGAAGAATATACTAATATCGCTTTGGTGGGACCATAGTACGTAATATAATACATAACCCGCTCGTGAAAATGACTTCTCGAATGCTACTAAAACCTGAATTGAAATACGAGTATCAGCTGCTTAGTGGGGGTGCCGGCGGGTTAACATGCTCCTTGGCTCAAAAAGCGCTTGCTTAATTTTCGCAATTTTCCTGCAGCCTGTGTTGTTGACCGAGCAGACGACTGAAGCTGTTTCTTAAACGCGGACACGCACAAAAGCTCGCTTTCGCGGACAGATAAGTCGCATGGTCGAGGCATGCGAGTTGGCTGAAAATTACTGTCGGTGGGAGAATTCTGCAGTCATTGCCGCTTTCCTTAGATGATCAAAACTGATTAGTATATTACCGTCTCTCCAGAGCCCGTAGTTTCGGTTTCGAACGAAATCTCCAAAACGAAAGTTTGACACGAAAAGAACAAAAAGACTCTTGGAAAACAAAACTATGCTCTGCAAGTCTAACCGTCTCAGTTCAAATACCTATAAAATTGGGCATTAAACAAAAGAAACTGTTAAATTGAACGCGCCACCAGTTCAGGCGGCCCGGCCGAGCCGACGCGACCTGGACTCAGCCGCCATGTTTGTTTGGTGGTGGCGCCCCCTATAGGTCGCTGGAGTCGCGAATTGTGAAGAATCAAAGGAGTCTGCTATTGGCGGGCACTATGAACGAACCCCTTTGCCTCTGCGGCTGAAGTAATACTTTGTGAGTTTGGGTTCACTGTTCTCAACCACACATCAAGGTTGATTTAAAACCGGAAATTTTACCGCGCGCTCTTAATTACGAATTCAGCAGAGGTAAATATTTTAACTTTTTAAAAATTATTTACCGTGGGAATGAAGGAAACCGATTAATCGAATAATTAGTCGATTAAAAGGTGGCGATTAATCGGGTTAAAACTTCTGATCGACGCTCAGCCCTGCACGTTAAGACGTTTCTTGTCTTGAGCTCTCTTTTTTGTCTCCCGTGCCACGTTTCAAATCGTTCCTGGCGCACGATCCAGTGCGGCGTGCGCTCGGCGCCTGTGCGCAGCACGTCTTTTATTCCTTCACGCCATGTAGGCAGACTTGTACACGTTACTGAAAAAAAGCAACCCGTTACAATCACAATTACTTCACCGTAAAAAGTAACCGGTTACAATTAAAATTCAGCCTCAAAAAGTAATCGAAAAATTACTCTAAAGTAATCGATTACTTGCGACGTTACTTTTCATTCGACTTTTTCTTTATTACGATAGCACAATCCTTAAAGATTCGCGCTCAACTCTTAAAAAAAGAAGCCTTGACCGTTTTTGCTTAGAACTGAGTGAGTGACACTAACACACCCAATCCCTCTCGTGAAAAAAATGAATAAATAAAAAGGAGCGCTGTTTAAATGCATTACTCACAAGAGACTGGATAAGACGCCATATTGTCACGGGTGGTGACCAATAAACAAGAAATAAACAGAAATAAATGAACGTTTAATGTGGCGAACTTGTGCCAAAAATAAAGAAGGCAACAGGAGAAAGCAGAGCGTCGCGGGCGTCGAAGTCGGCGTGTCAGCAAAATCGAGCGCTGGGGCGAGACTGACTCGACAAAGTCGCTGGCGGCCTCTTATCTAGAGTGAGTCACTATCTCGAAGTTTCGGCGGAGAAGATTCGAGCGTAGCGCGCTCGGGGCGAGAATGAACATGCACATTCTGGAAAAACAAGAGCAGGGATAAACGATAGAAGTTCTGTCAGCAGTAAGAATAAACGAGAACCTTCTACAAGTCCGTGACCTTGCGCGCGGCATTATCCCCCCCTTTAAAAGCGCATCGTCCCGATGCAGCACAAAACGAAAAACAAATCCACAACTAAAGGATAGTAGAATTGCGAGCCATAGTTCACAGTTCACCAGTTCACTGTTCACCGTTCACCGTTCACCGTTCACAGTTCACACGTCGACGACGGTGGAAAGTGCTATCGTTCGTAATACGGCTTCAGCCGGACGACGTGCACCACCTCGGGTCGTGGCTGACGTCTTGCAGATGGGCGCGTTCCGTCGGGAAGGACTTCGTAGTTCAGATCGCCGAGCCGTCGGATGATCTTGTAGGGTCCGAAATAGCGTTTCAGAAGCTTCTCGCTGAGACCGCGGCGACGGATGGGCGTCCACACCCACACCCTGTCTCCGGGCTGGAAGTGGACGTCCCTGCGACGAAGGTTGTAGCGGCCCGCGTCGACGCGTTGCTGGTCTTGAATCATGAGTCGGGCGAGCTGGCGGACTTCTTCGGCGCGTTGAGCAACCACCTGGGCGTCGTCGCTCTGATTGTCAGATGGCTCATGGGGCAGCATTGCGTCCAGCATGGTCGTCACTTTCCGACCATGTACCAGCTGGAAAGGGGTGAATCCAGTGGTCTCCTGAACCGCCGTATTGTAGGCGAACGTGACGTAGGGCAGCACCTCGTCCCACGTCTTGTGCTCAACGTCGACGTACATAGAGATCATGTCGGCGATTGTCTTGTTCAGTCTTTCCGTCAGCCCGTTGGTCTGCGGGTGGTACGCAGTTGTACGACGGTGGCTGGTGTGACTGAGTCGGAGGATTTCTTGGGTCAGCTGCGCCATGAACGATGATCCGCGATCTGTAATCAAAACTTCTGGAGCGCCGTGCCGGAGGACGATGGACTCGATGAAAAACTTGGCGACTTCAACAGCCGTGCCTGCTGGAAGGGCTTTCATCTCGGCGTACCGTGTGAGATAATCGGTGGCGACGATAATCCAGCGGTTTCCCGACGTTGACGGCGGGAAAGGGCCAAGTAAATCCATTCCGATCTGCTGGAACGGCATAGACGGGGGAGAAATCGGGTGCAGAAGTCCTGACGGCTTCGTCGGCGGTTTCTTGCGTCGCTGACACTCATGGCATGATCGAATGTACAGGTGAACGGTCTTCGGTAGCCTCGGCCAGTAGTACTTTTCACGAATCCGGGCGAGCGTCCTGCTGTACCCAAGGTGTCCAGCCGTCGGGTCGTCATGGCATGCTTGAAAGATTTCCTCTCGCAGGCTGGCCGGAACAACCAGCAGCCAGGCAGTGTTGCTTGTTCCGAAGTTCTTCTTGAAGAGCACGCCTCGCCGCAGAACGAAGCTTGGCAGGTCTCGGGCCAAGACTCGCGGAACTGAACTTCCTTGACCTTCGAGGTGGTCCATCACGGCGCGAAGCTCGGGGTCGTCTCGTTGAAGTGCTCCCATGTCAGTATCCGTAAGTGCTCCGAGAAAACGGGCGTCATCGTCGTCGTCGGTGCTGTCGGGTGGAGATTCGATTGGGGCCCTAGACAAACAATCGGCGTCATTATGCTTGCGGCCAGACTTATGCGCAATGGTTACGTCAAATTCTTGCAGTCGAAGGCTCCAGCGAGCGAGGCGTCCTGACGGGTCCTTAAGGTTGGCGAGCCAACAGAGAGCGTGGTGGTCCGTGACAACGCGGAACGGGATCCCGTACAGGTACGGACGGAACTTGGTTAACGCCCAGACGACAGCGAGACATTCCTTGTCGGTTGTTGAGTAATTTTTCTCTGCCTTGGACAGTGCCCGGCTTGCGTAAGCGATCACCCTCTCTGCTCCGTCTTGTCTTTGGACGAGTACCGCGCCTAGTCCGGCGTTGCTGGCGTCCGTGTGAACTTCCGTTTCCGCTGATGGATCGAAGTGTCCGAGAATGGGAGGAGACTGGAGTCTTTCCTTCAGTTCGTTGAACGCCTGTTCTTGCTCCTCCCCCCACTGGAAGTTCACGTCGTCCTTCGTCAGATGTGTGAGCGGTGCAGAAATCTTAGCGAAATCGCGAACGAAACGCCTGTAGTATGCGCACAGCCCAAGAAATCTTCGCACGGCCTTCTTGTCTGATGGCTTCGGGAATTCGGCGACAGCGGATGTCTTTGAAGGGTCAGGACTTACACCTTGAGCACTCACGACATGGCCCAGGAATCTGAGCTCGCCGTAAGCGAACCGACATTTTGACGGCTTCAGTGTCAGTCCGGCATTCTGGATAGCCTGTAGCACGGCTCGCAGGCGTCTCAGGTGCTCGTCGAAGTTGGTGGCGAATACCACGACGTCGTCGAGATAGACGAGACAACTTTGCCACTTCAAGCCGGAAAGAACGGTGTCCATTACGCGCTGGAACGTCGCCGGTGCTGTGCATAGTCCGAACGGCATAACTTTAAATTCGTACAGCCCGTCCGGCGTGACGAAGGCAGTCTTTTCACGATCTTGTTCGTCCACCTCGATCTGCCAGTACCCACTCTTCAGGTCCATCGACGAAAAGTATCGGGCGTGGCGCAGCCGGTCCAGGGTGTCGTCGATGCGTGGCAGCGGGTAGACGTCCTTTTTTGTTACGGCGTTAAGTCGGCGATAGTCCACGCAGAACCGAAGGGTCCCGTCTTTCTTTTTCACCAGGACTACCGGTGAAGCCCACGGACTCCTTGAGGGCTGAACAATGTCGTCATCGAGCATTTCTTGGACCTGCTTCTGGATGACTTCTCTTTCTTTGACAGAGACACGGTACGGCGACCGATGCAGGAAGCGCGTTGTCTTCAGTGACAATTCGGTGTTTCGCAACGGTCGTTTGGCGCACCTTTGACGACGTGGAGAAGCACTCGTTGAACTCGGCGAGTAGGTCACTGAGTTGTCGTCGTTGTGGGGTAGGCAGGGTTGGATCGATGTCAAACTGCAAAGGCGGCGTTGTGTTGGGTGGCCACGAAGAGAGGTCTTCTGATATTCCGGCGATTGCGGCTGAGTCCGGGAGTTCCTCCGCGTGACCCACGGCGGTGCCTCTCGTAAGGTGCTGGGCCTCCTTTCGGAAGTTCGTTACGAGTGCGACAGTGTGTCCGTTTTGGAGCTCCGTGACGCCTCTTGCGATGCCGATCCCTCTTCCTAGAAGCAACTGGAGGCTTCCTTCGAGCAAAACGTCGCCGCAGAAAGTCTCATCGACCCCGACGGGTACGAAAACACTTGACCGCGGTGGTAGGTTCACGTGGTTTGCGAGGACTCGTACCGCGGATGACGTCGCTTTGGGGTCCTCCTGTGGTGGAGCAGGTTTTCGTAGCATCAGCCGGTTTGCTCCGAGGTCGATGACGGCGCCATACTCGCAGAGAAAGTCCATTCCGAGGATAATGTCCCTCGAACAGTCTTGCAGAACGACGAACTTGACAGGGCACGTCTCACCGTGGATCTCGACGCGAGCAGTGCATCTCCCAACCGGCGTGATGAGGTGCCCTCCGGCGGTTCGTATTTGAGGTCCATCCCACGGCGTCGTGACTTTTCGAAGACGGCGGGAGAGCCTCCCACTCAAGACTGAGTAGTCTGCTCCGGTGTCCACGAGTGCTGATGCGTCGTGGCCGTCGATAACAACGTTTAGGTTGTTGGACACCGATGCAGAAGCTTCGTTGCGATGCGTGGCGTCGGGAGAGTGGGAGCGCTCCGTTGTTCTTGGAGGCTCTTTACGTCGGTCGTCTTCGGCAACTCCACCTCCAGGGGTTGCCGCGCCTAGTTTCCCCGGCGAGGAGCAAGGGGTGACAGGCTTTCACGTCGGGGTCGGTGCATCGGCGAAGCCGGACGTCGTGGCGATGGCGACCGGAACTCTCGGCGGGAGGCAGGCTCGGGCGACTGAGGTCGTCGAAGGTACTCGTCGATCTCCCGAGGGCGTTCACCGTAACGGGGGCGTGGGTCATTCGGGTGGAATCCGCGCAGCCCGAGTCGTCGGTATGGGCATTGGCGGTAGGTGTGGTTCGCTTCCCCGCAGTGGAAACACAAAGGACGTCGGTCGGGTGTTCGCCATACGTCGGTCTTCCGAGGTGCGCGGGGCTCCTGGCCGGCGTACTGGACTTGGTCGTCGCGGTGGCGGTCGTGCTGCGGCGCAGGAGATCGACGTCGGGGCGGAGCGACATAGGCTCGAGGAGGAGGTGGTGGCCTTCGGGCCACTGCGGCGTAGGTCAGGCTGGGCTCCTCGGGTGCTGCTACGATGACAGGAGTCTCCGCCTGGAAGGCTCGGTGGACCTCCTCTCGTACGACTTCGGCGAGTGAGAGAGAAGACGGGCTATCTGCAGCAGGTAGGATCTTGCGGAGCTCTTCCCGGACGATATCCCGGACGATCTCCCGGAGGTTTTCGACACCGTTGGTATTCGGGTCCAGTAGGGAAGCTGTGACGGTTGGAGCAGTAGGCGCGCCGGCGAGTCGGTGGTAGTGGCTTGCTCGGGCCGTCAGTGCGCGCTCGATGTTGGTAGCTTCACTGACAAAAGTATCGACGGTCGTCGGCGGATTCCGAACCAGGCCTCCGAAAATTTCTGCCTTGACGCCTCGCATGAGGATTCGAAGTTTCTTTTCCTCTGTGGCCTCCGGGTCGGCTCGGGCGCTTAAACGCAGGACATCCTCCACGAAGCCGGTGATGCTCTCGTTGGGCCCTTGAGTCCTGGTACGCAGTAAGTCTTCGGCTCTCTCTCGGCGGTGCTGGTTGACAAATGTCGCCTTCAGCTGGCTCTTGAAAATGTCCCAGGATGTCAATGAAGACTCGTGATTTTCGTACCAGCTTCTGGCAGTCCCGTCGAGCGAGAAATACACGTTTTGCAGCCGCTGCTCGTTGGTCCAGCTATTGTGGCGGGCGACGCGTTCGAATTGGTCGATCCAATCTTCAACGTCTTCGTGGAGTTCGCCGTGGAACGGAGCCGGTGTCCGAGGAGCGACGGGTAGGTAGACGACGGCAGGACCGGCGGGGGTCTGCGACGGGTTGGCCATCGTCGGCTGCCTGGTCCTGGGTGGTAGAAGTCCGTATTCCGGGTTTAGCCCTTGGGTGCGGCGACTTGATCGAGTCTCGATCTGGTCTTCGTTGGGTCCTCGGGAGCTTGGGGTCGGACTTGTACTGCGGGAACTCGGAGGGCTGCGCTGCACGTACATGCGGTACCCCGCACCTCCACCAGAATGTCACGGGTGGTGACCAATAAACAAGAAATAAACAGAAATAAATGAACGTTTAATGTGGCGAACTTGTGCCAAAAATAAAGAAGGCAACAGGAGAAAGCAGAGCGTCGCGGGCGTCGAAGTCGGCGTGTCAGCAAAATCGAGCGCTGGGGCGAGACTGACTCGACAAAGTCGCTGGCGGCCTCTTATCTAGAGTGAGTCACTATCTCGAAGTTTCGGCGGAGAAGATTCGAGCGTAGCGCGCTCGGGGCGAGAATGAACATGCACATTCTGGAAAAACAAGAGCAGGGATAAACGATAGAAGTTCTATCAGCAGTAAGAATAAACGAGAACCTTCTACAAGTCCGTGACCTTGCGCGCGGCAATATTTTATACCCGGACGTAGTCTGCTGTGTACCAAAATATATATATATACCCAGAAACGAAGCATAGTGAAGTGGCGTCCTAATCCGCGAAATCCCGTGCTGAGTAGTTTCGGGAAAAAAAAAAAATTGACCGTTGCCCAGTGCTGAGAGCCCAGCACATCTGCCCCCCCCCCCCCCCACCCCCCCAAAGCAAAAAAATAAATAAAGAAGGAGGAAATTGAGAAAAATTGTAATGGGTAATTTTGTAATCGATTACATCAAAAAAGTAATTCAAATACAAGTGTCGTTACTCCTTAAAAGAGGTAATTGAAGCGTTACAAAATTACAGCAAAATGTAATCGATTACAAGTAATCCATTACTTGTAACGCGTTACGTACACGCCTGCTGATAGGCAGTCATCGATGGCGCTGGCCTTTATTTATCTATGACCATCGTAACAGTTGCGTATTTAAACTGCAGAAGGCGCTACTCGGTTGAAGGGTGCATAAGTTCTAGGGTTAAGATACAAAAAAGAAATAAAGAGAGAGCGAGAGCGAGAATCAATATGGGACCACACTTGATTGTTTTACAAGTCCATTGTCTCCAAGTTTTAGGTTATTAATGATGAAACAGAGCCGTTACCGTCAGCTTCCCAACCCAAGTGCCCGGACCCGAGCATCTGCGCAAAATGGTCATTGAGGTTTTGTCTACACCGAACGCGCGGAAGAGAGAGAGAGAGGCCCTGCGTCGCGACACTGCAGGAGCGGCCTAGACGACCATCGATGGCGGATCGGAGTCATCGGCAGACGAGACGCGTCCCTGGCGATTGTCTCTGGCAGCGCGTAGCCGTGGCTAATCTGAGATAGATGACGGCGTCGGGGATCGAGGGGGGAGTGGTCGCCGTCCCTATCAGCTGACGCGGCCTCCCCATTGGCTGCCCCCCCTTCGTCCCGTGCTCCATCATCCCCGCCCTTGGCCGTCTGCTCCCCATCGGCCGACGACAATCTGATAAGGCGCTAAGAGCGTCGTGCGACGACGTAATGCGGCGGCGTCGACCGCCGCTCGTTTTGGAATTCTGAAGCCCGACGTGTCGCCCTCCCCCCTCCTTCCTCTCGAATTAAGAACTCTACCTCGGCCGATTACCAGCTTACAAAAGAGGCCCCTCCTTCTTTGTTTTGGTTTCTCTTTCAGTTCTGGTGGACAGCTGCACCCCGTTTTCGAAGCTTCCCTGCGCTTTGGCTCGCTTGCCGCGTAGTTTTAGGACATAAGGCGCGTGCCCAGCGTGTGCGATTGGCCGCGCCAGGACGTCGAAGGCTTGAGGAAAAAAGGTGCGCCTGCTGTGGAACTCTTTCGGAAAAGCTAGAACTATCTAGTGACTCGACTAGGTTACGCTCGTTGGGAGTTTTTATTCGTTCGATTGGATTCCTTAGTCCGGCCTGCCCGCCAGAATTGAAACACGGCGAGTGCTGTTCGGCGCTTTAATTTGAGCCTGCTAATACCTCTGTCAGACGGGCACCTAAGAGGACCTTTACGCCAAAGGCCTTTAGGATTTTCAAATGACCATTACGTTCTGCCGTGCCAGACAGAGCAAGGAAAAGTCATTTAGACGATGTTTACAGCGATTGAAGTCTCGTAGCTCGCTTCGAACGCATAAATCACGTTCACGCCAGAAAAATAATATTTTGGCGGTATAAATAATTTTTAAAGTTTTTTTTTGGTAAGCAGACAATATATTAACGAAGACAAAATGACGAGTTGAGTCGAGTGATGACACCTAAGTCCACTTTAAGCTTAAGGAGAGTTTTTTTTTTTTTTTTTTTTTCTGCCAATTAGCGGTAACCCTGGGCCTGTCCCGCTCACGCAGTCCCAACGCTGCGCAGTCCTAACGTTGCTCAGTGCTCCCGATCGTTTCCGTGCTTCTGCTACGCTTTCGCCCTGTCCGGTTCGGCGTCGTGCTCGCGCTTGAGGTTCATCGCACGCGACGGAGGTCCTCCAACCGATCCTCCCAAAGTCGTTTCAGCGCCCAGGTCGCCTCAATTCTCCAATGGAAGCGCGGCGACCCCTTCCTATACTCGTGGACGCTCCTTCGACATTCAACGTATCGCACGACGTGAGAGTAAGATACAGAAATATATATGTACAAAAAACATTAAATATATTCAGTATGGATAGTAATACATTATTAAATAATGATAAAATATAAAGTAGAGAAATAAAAGCAAGAGAACCATGGTTATAAGGGAAATCGAGAGGAAGAAAACCGAAATGCCGAAGCGGACGATGCGAGCAGGCGACGACGAGGCCTACAAGATAGCTGTGGCCGTGAGTACAGAAAACTATTCGTAGATCGAGGTTTGTATAGAATATACGTGAAACACGCTCTTTTTCAATATTAAAAATGCAAAAGCATTGATTTTATATGTCGGTACGATATTTTATTTCAATTCGCTTCTCAAGTGTAGATCACTTCTGACGAGAGTAGGCCTCTAGCAGCCGTAAAGGAGTTCCGGGAACTCAGGTATACACGAAAAGGACCTTTACGCTAACGCAGTGTCTAGCGTTACGTCCGACGGAACCCGAAATAAAAATTAAAGTTACGTCCGACGTAACTTCACGTCAAGGATTCGAGTTACGTGCGACGTAACCCAAAATTAAAATTAAAGCCAAGTCCGACGGAACTCGAGATAAAAAAATGAAAGCCGTTTACAACTACCTCCCTGTAACGCCGAATTAGAGCGCAGCTCTTGAGAAGGAGGAGAAAGGGTACTGGGGGGGGGGGGGTTCAAGTGACCTCGGGGGGCGGAGGGGAGGGGTCACGTGACCTTGGGGAGTGGTCACGTGACCTTGTGGGACTCACGTGGCCTTGGGGTGTCACGGGACGTCGGGGGGGGGGGGGGTCACGTGACCTGGGGGTCACGTGACGATGCCGATGACGTCATCAGTGACGTCACTGATGACGTCATCAGTGACGATCACGATGCGAATACCGATGACGTCATCAGTGACGTCACCGATGACGTCATCAGTGATGATGATGACGATGCGGATATCAGTGACGTCATCAGTGATGTCACTGATGACGTTATCAGTGACGATGATGACAATGCACCAGTGACGTCATCAGTGACGTCACTGACGACGTCATCAGTGATGATGCCGATGACGATCTGGATGCCGGTGATGTCATCAGTGACGTTACTGATGACGTCATCAGTGGCGACGACGTCATCAGTGGGGTCACGTGACCTGGGTAACCATCGTGACCCTCGTGAGGGTAGCTCGTGACCCTCATGAGGATAACTCTCGTGACCCTCGTGAGGGTAACTCTCATAACCCTCGTGAAAGTAACCCTCGTGACCCTCGTGAAAGTAACTTTTTTGAGGGTTAGTAACCCTCGTAGCCCTCGTGATGCTCGTGAGGGTAACCCTCATCAGACTAACCCTCGTAACCCTCGTAACCCTCACGAGGGTTACGAGGGTTACTCGCGGTTACGCCGACGGCGACGGCGACGGCGACGCCGCTCAAGCCGGGAACGGGCGCCTAAGAGCTGCACTCTAAAAATAAAGTTCCCCCACCCGCTGCGACCTGGATGAGCATCGTACCGGCGTAGATCACGGCACATAAGGGGCTTTAGACGAGACGGTGGGCCCTCAGTCTGTCGTACCGCTGGTCGTACGAACCAACACCCCAACACTGATATCTCAGGGTCTCTGGTGTCTCAGGTTCGGAGCGTGCGTGCTGCGGTTTCCATCTGATGAATGTTTTTCTTTTCTTTTGTATGTCGCTTCTAAAAAAAAGCGGTTTCATATCGAACAAAAAAAAATTCTCCTAAAGGAGAAAAAAATCGCTGAAAGGGTTCCGTCGGACGTAACCTTGCTCTTTATTTGGAGTTCCGTCGGACGTAACTTTAACTTTTATTTGGAGTTCCGTCGGACGTAACTTTAATCTTCATATTGGGTTACGTCGGACGTAAAACCTTGACGTAAAGTTACGTCGGAGGTAACTTTAATTTTTATTTCGGGTTCCGTCGGACGTAACGCTAGACCCTGCGTTACGCTAAGTGCCATTCGAGTTGCCGCGTGGCACTGCCTAAATGACATTTGCACCAAAGGTCCTTTGGCGTAAAGGTCCTTTTAACGTCTGACAGGGGTATAAGTATGGTTGTGCACACACAGTTTCTTGAATTTTTCGTAATACTCTACTAGAACGTCCTCTCCCTCACCCGACGGATCTGAAGATGAGTCTGCTGGAAGCGTCAGTGGGACAACTGATGACTCGCCGAAGAAGCGAGATACCTGAGCGTGAGGCTTCCAGGATGACGAACTCCGAGTTCTTCCAACCACTTGAACTACCCTCGTGTTATCATGTATACTGCGCTGTTATGACATGGTTAGCGGGGACACAAGAGAAGTGACAATCACAATCATGTGGGCGGTGCTAAAGCATGTAGTTAATCTCACTTCTGTTAATCACATCAGTTAATGTCATGCTGTGAAGTTACACTAAACACGTAAACTATAGGACGATATGGTAGACAGAAAGAACATGGCGTACATGTGAAAGCGCAGCATACGTCATGTTCTTTTTGTCTACCATATAGTCTCGTAGTTCAATCAATCAATCAATCACTTTAATTTTTCCAAGACGAGAGGGAACTTGTATTGGATGGTCCAAAGGTGCAAAAGGCGCGACAAAGTCGCCTGACGGGGTGCCGATGGCCTACATCGAAAGCTGTTCAGCAGCACGCGCAAAACAACGCAACACACATACAAAAACTAGTAAAGACAATTTACGCATATATCAGTGACAAGAGCAATACATCACTTACAAAAAAAAAAGGAAAATTACACAATGTTGTACACAGGGTCGCATTTACGCGGGATAACATGCAGAAAAAGCGCCGTCCAGGCAAGAAAAGTAAAAAAAAAAATCGACCGAGTATTTATGAACAAAGTACAGTCAAAAATAGCCCACAAAATAAAACACAAAAAGAATTGAAAAATCTAAATTAAAAACATATATATATATATATATATATATATATATATATATATATATATATATATATGCATAAACGAATTTATATATTAAAAAGCGTCATATTTAATCACGTTTGTAACACAGGGCACTATATTTACGCGGGATAACATGAAGAAAAAACGCGATTCAGATAAAAAAGGGGAAAAAAAAACAACGAAGGGTATTTGTGAACAAAGCACCGTCAGAAATAGCACAGGAAATTCAAACCATATAAGGAATTGCACATTTTAAAGTTTTAAAAAATATATGCACCAACAAAAAATCTGTGTATAAAAAAACATTATATAATTACGTTTGTCAATGATATTTAAAAAATAAAAAGCAACACGTACAAGTCATGGCAAAACCCTTTAATTATAACCCGGAACAAAAAACAATAACAAGAAGTATAACCTCGTGAAATAGGTTAAAATAGATTCATATGATAATACAAACTTGGAAGCGTGTCGGTTTTTGGACAAAGATGACTGAAAGAATAACAAATATAAGACAAAGGGACAACGGACACTTCTTTCAACTCGCAAAAACACACATTCAAATGGGCAGGTGCATCAAGCACCTACTCTGCGAGCACCATGCACGTGGAAGGTTCAGAAGCTTCGGCGGGCTCTTTTCACCCCATTGTCATATACTCCCGCACGCGCAGTGGCTGTGCTCTGAGTTTTGAGCAAACAAGGATTTTGGGAGAGCACAATAGCAGGTTTGCAAGAAAAATTAAAGAATCCTTCAGAACAAACTCAGAATTAATATTATTTTGCACCTTGAATCATTTTCTCTACGAATGAGATTGAATTTTTTTATTTCGGAACTGGCATAATTGCATTTCATCTTCCATCCGACAATGTATTTCTTTTTTCTGTCAACGTCTGTCCTTGTTTATCCGGTTTTTACTATATCGCTTTCTTTTTCTTCCTTCTGAGCAGGGGTGGGTTCAAACATACTTCGCTATGAGATTCACTGTATCTGTGTTGGAGAGTTGAAAGAAGTGTCCGTCATCCCTTTGTCTGAAATGTTTGATTATTTTTGGTGTCTTTTTCACATGATAACCAGCTATTTCTCTTTAATAAGAAGGAGAGCAGCTGTCTTTTAAAAACATTTGTAGTGCCGGTAAGGGCTACGCCTTGGCGTAAGGCGTTTTGTAATAGACCTTTTCCAGTAAGCTTCTGCGCATGCGTACACTCCCGCTGTCACCATTTTCGCAGGGCACCGTCCCGCACGATCAACATCATCAGCATCTCCCTTAGCGCGTATTTAGTCTATTTTTACGCGGCGTTTTTTAGTATCGGTAGTATGGGGTATAAAAAGCATGGAAAACTGATACAACGGCACGATGCCAATGTGTTTTGACCACGGTGTAGGAAGGCTCTTTAAAGAGTCTTTAGGTTTGGCCGCAGAGTCTCTGACGCTTTCGCGTGTCACCCAAACGACAACGAGCAGGCGGCATATGCCCACGTGTTGCCTCTTAAACGGAAGTCTGTTACCTGGCCAAATAGCGTTTGTTCTCATGATTTCATGTAAAGTTTGTTAGAAATTCGCCAAACGAGATTTCGACCTATCAAATGGATGACGTCACTATACCCGCGCGAATATTCGTCGCGGTAATTCCAGTGACAGAGGCGGATGCGATCATCGGATTCCTCCTCTGGTGAGTCATGGCGCATCGCCTCTTCGGACCTTTCCCATTTACTCATTTGGGACCGCAACTCCGAGTGCATTTGCCCCCAAAACGTAACTCCATTGTTTAGACATCTACAGAGCCAGCCTGCAATGATTTGTGCGGGCTTTTACTGCCTCTTCGAGGAAAAACTTGCAGTGCCGAGCTCATCAGTGCGAGGATGCATTTCTGGTCGCGGCTGTGTCTGCCCATCGAGGCATCGAGACGTTCTGGGCTTTTCCGTCCAGCGCCGCTTTTTGGGGTCAGGGATCGCGTTGATTGCCGGAACACGTCGTGGTTGGCTCGGGTAATGGATTGGGGGACAGAGGAAACGTCAGTCACGGCCGCTCCTCCTCGCCGTTGGCCGGGATCCTTCAATCGGATTACGAGGCGACGACGTATGTGCGGTCTCAGACGCTAACTCTGTTACTGCCTCGCATCCTCACCCCCCCCCCCCCCCTCTTTTTTATTTTTATTTATTTCCCGCTGACATTAACGGCCGAGCAAAGACGTATGGCCACTGCTCAGTCCGCATTTCTGCTAAAGCAACTACTCTGTAGTGTGTTGATGTGTCGTTCTTTTGTCGTCTCCGAATCCCTCATTCGAAGAGTCAGGAGGCCCGAATACAGTCCTCGACGCGAAGCCTTCATTCGCTCCTTGAGACTTTTTATCAAGATGGAATCTCTTCGTAAATGTCAACGTTATAACATTTTGGCAACGTTATAAACGAGCCCTTCTAATAGTTATTATGCACATTTCACCTCGGAAATGACGCAAAACCTTCACTCCTGTGAAATGCAGTTACAGGGTACCCGCATAGATGGCGGCGCCAGACTGTTAGTGTGTTTCCTCGTCCTAAGAAATTTTAAGGGGTTTGAACAGGTCTCTTCACTCTCGGTCGTACTCCGTTGCAAGAGTGTGAACAGGCCTTAAGAGCTGCGCTCTAAAATAAAGGTTATTTGAAACGCACAACCAGCTGCCAAATTAACAATACTTTCAACAATTTACAGTTAAACAGACAATTTGTGCTTCACAATTTTTTTTTACATACGTATACCTGACTCTTTGCAACGTGTCCTTTTAGTAGCTCATCGATTTTAATCCCATCAATGTAGTAACAGTCAGCCTACGTAGCGTCATTAAAAAAAATGAACTTCTACTTTCAATGAATTTTTAATTAGTATATGTGCTTTGCTACAAGAGAAAGAGGTTAGGTTTTCGAAGAGCTGGTTAATGACACGTGCCTGATAGCGCGTGTAAGCTTCTTTAGATTGTCTTGGTTCAAGTTACCGTTCTCCCTGCACTCCCAGAGTCTCCTACATGCACACTGCCCCACAATGCGATCGGAACACCAATGATTGATTTTTCTCTCGTCAGTTCAACTAATCATAGGTAAGTTGAGTGTCAGGATCCAATAGAACCGTGCGGTATCAGTGGCACAAAGCCTGGACGCCTTTTTGACACAAAAACTGCCGCTAGATCGTAATACCATTTTCTCACTAGCTGAACTCATGCAACGAAGAAGGAGTGGTGTACTCAGTGCATTACTGTGCATGTATAGAGTACTCATGGAATTCCGACTGGGCCAGAGCTTTCCTTCGGTTCTGAAGTGATGGGAGGTGCGTGACTGAAGCATGCATCAACCATGTCTCGAGAACGTTAGAGGTCAGAACGAAAGTAGCGAAGCGGGCGAGTTGGTTCATGACTTATATAAGTAAAAGCGCTAACAAAGACAAGGCCCTGGTCTTTGTTAGCGCTTTTAACTTTAATAGAGACCAGGTTTTACTGATATGTGCTGTCAATTACGTTATTATACGGAGGAGAGTAACGAATGAAAACGAAGACCTTTATTGTCTCAGGTTTTTACTTTAGTACACTGGTCAGCGAAAGAATGAGAATAAAGCACCTACATAGTTAGCACTTTATAATATATTATATGATATATTAATATAATATAATAATGATTCTCATCAAGAGTTGATTGTGGTGGTCAAGAAAAAAAAAAGCTGTAAGATTCAGCTTGACGGTCCCCGGCCCGCGACCACCTACAGCAGTATAGCAACAGAGCGAGGAAATAGAACATGCAGGAAACAAAATAAAAAACATAATTGCACGATCGCCATAACACCATGCTGAGCAAGTGATTTAGGTTATTTCATTGTTTGCATATTAAGGCATGACGGACAACAAAACTGAGGTCATAATGATAAAAAAAAAATCTATGCACGAACTCTAGCAAAGGAAAGTCACTACAATTATTCATCAGTAAAAAAGGGTTACCTGATGTCTCTTAGCAATAACATAGACCAATCGGTACCTTTAGCTATATACCTATTCGGTTATTTAGGAATGACGTATTTCAGCTTTTGCGTGCCGCAGTTTGTTCTCCGTGTGACAACCTCCCAACGTTCAGCTCCGTGGGTAGGCTAATTGTGAAGATGTTTTGAGATTTACTAAAAAGTTTGTATTTCTAATTTGCTCTACTTTAAGGCTAGTGGTAAGCCTATAATAATATAATGAATAGACATTTACGACATGAAACTTCTTGAATAAGACAGCTGCGTGAAAATCAAGTGGGACATTACCTATAGTCCTCAATGCTTTCTTTTACAACACGTGTAACTTTTCAAGATTCGTAAAATTCGTTGTGCCCCAGACAGTTGCACTAATTTAGGTGGGACTAGAATACAAAATTATATCATAATAATTTGACGTTAGTAGGTAAACTATAGGGATGACGATTTAAGATACCCACGAATTGGGATAGTTTTGGAACAAGGCAGGTCATGTGATTTTTCCATAACATATTGTCAAAAAAGTCACATAAACTTTTTAAAGAATTTACCATTTCAATTTTAGTTAAATTTAAAATTAGGTATTTTGTAATGTTAACACTTTTATTTTCAGGCCGAAAAAGCACAGCTTCAGTTTGTAACACGTTGTTATGACTCCACATTTCTAAACTAGACAGGGTCAGGTTTGCCATCTCGATCAACCAATCAGCGTTATGTGCGGAAGAGAGTACACTTGTCTCATCGGCATAGTTCATAAATTTTGCTTCTGCATTAATAATTATGATATCATTTACGTATATACTCGAAAGAAAGGAACAAAATACTACCATGCGGTACGCCAGAACAAAATAGGTTTGATGCTGGAGGAGTTCCCATCGGTCCTGACATATTGTATTCGTTGCCCCAGATACCATCGTATGATCTGTAAAGCGTGACCTTGAAATCCATAATTCTCTAGTTTGGCGAGTAGAGTTTGATGATGGTATAATACGCCAAAAAACACGGAAGAAAACGAAGGGAAGAACTGGACAGGACAGGGGAAGGGGGTTCCAGTATACCTCCCATGACGATATTTGAATGCGGCTCATGGATTGGATTCGAGCTTTGCGTGAGCACTGAATTTCGGCTCGTGGTAATCAATAGTTCGACAAGCATTCGGGTAGTGGCCTATGTCCTGTCGCGGCAATGACGACAATAGCCGAACCATAACAATGTATGGAAATCAGCGCGTGCCCTGTGCTTTGCTAACCCCGCAGCGCGTGGCTGGTCACGTAGCCGCTTGTTCTGGCTGTGAATTAAAGGGGTGAACGCTGCTTGTTTTTCGTTAATTTTTTTTCTGCGACTTCTATTTCGTGTGGTGAAAAACAAACGGGTGTTTCATAGGTCGTTAACGTCAAGGGATCGTTCTAAGCGATATTTGCCCAAAGTACAAATATCGTTGCATCGACCCTTTAATATACCATTATGTTCCACAGGTTCAATATTTCTAAATCGTAAACCTCTCATTGTCTTTCTCTTATTTGGTAACTGCTAACGACTTGAACTAAGCTTGGCACTGGGGTAATTAATTCCTATTTCAATCCATTCCCATTTCAATCTTCCCGTTTGCCAACTCCCGGTTCAACCCTGCCCAAAAAGAAACCCTTTTAGTTTCTACGTTTATTACTTCGTCCTTTCCCGAAACAAACCTCACGCTACGACTCGTCTTGCCCTTGACGGGATATCAACAGTTGAATATGCATCATTCAGTGACCTTGGTGACCTAACGTACGCGAATGACCGTATGCTTAGGTCACTTATTAAAAAAACAAACGGTAGCAGTAGCATTCCCGACGCACAGCGTGCGTGGCTCTCTCTGCGCGAAGAAGGCACCTCTCTCGTTCATGGCAACGGCATCTGGATGAATACAAATTTTGCCATTGGAAAGTGGAACCAACATAGAAACGAAGGACCGGACCAACAACTATATAGAATCGTGATAGCGAAAGATTAGCGCCATGCCAGGGAATGGTGACCCGAACATTTGCAGTTCCATTCACTCGATCAAAAAGAATGAGGTTTTGACAACGATATCTGCTGCAACTCGCAAATGGTGGCGTCGTGCGTTCCAGGGGGCGCAAGTGGATTATCAAAGATCGCTAACTTTCTGAACTGCAGTGTCAGCTTTCTAACGGTGGGATTTCTTTATTTGGCTTCCTGGACAGGGGAAAGGGATTTTCAGCTATCTGAATATTCTTTGTGCACTGGCATTGTATGCCTGAAAATGTAAAACGAGAATAAAGTCCCAATCGCAGCCCTGTATTTCCGGTCTGATTTATCATCCATAAAACATTTTCTTATTGTGCAGACTCTGTTCCTTAGAAGCGTATATGAGGGGTTATTTTCGAGGAGTTCTTTAAAAAAGTTGGCTAAAGTAGAAATACCTTACGTGCACAAGTGATTTAAACAGACACATGTTTTTGGTATGCATTAAAACACAAACCAATACATATCAAACTTTTTTCTTAAACACGAAAGGTATTCCGACAAGAGGTAGAGTACAGAAAATTGTTCTAAAATGTGATGAGATGTACAGGGCGTTTTGGGAATGGGCTGTAACGGGATGGGCTCAAATGGCAAAGGCAAAAGGTGTTTTGGGGATGTGATGTAACTTCACGGGTTCAAGCGGGAATGGGTTGTTTCGAGCTACGTACACCCTGCATTCCCTTAATTTCGACTAACAGCTTTTGGGGTTGGGGCGGAGCGGGAAGGTGGCATTATCGGAAATTTCCACGAAACCTAGACCATTTGGAAGTTACAACAGAATACGTAAGCCGGTGTAACATCTACTTTAGGGAAACCAGGGCATTTCCCTGCAGTGCCCCGGTGAGTGCAGCACGCGTGAGTTTTGAAACACCAATCTCGACAAGGCGTAAAAGGCCGACCACTAGTACGCGTTAAATAAAGTTACCTTTTTCTTCTCCAAGCAGCTTTCTTCTTTTTTTTTTTTTATTAAAAACGTACTTCTCCGACCGAGACGTGGCGACTGTCACGAAGTCATCTCAAGCCGGACATCTCATCGTAAAGTCTGTGACAGGACGCGCCGTCCTCACACGCATCACCGACATTCGCGACGCCATTTTGCACGCTACTCCGGCGACAGCCAGAGCAAGGGCGACCCCCGCCGGTCTAGGACGAACGCGTGAAGCTGCTGTGACCGGTCTCGAGGGAGGTCAACGCTGTCCGACCTTGACAATGATGAATCTGGGCGCGTGAGTCGCGCGGCCCTCGCTTTTATGACCCTCGTACATCTTGATGATTTGGGGGTGAGGTCACGGTCTCTCTCCCGGAGTTTTATTAGACCGTCCTCGCATGGACGCCGCGCACAGCACCGCGGCATCGCCATTTGCATTTCAGATCTCTCGGCGCCTGATCTTGTCGTGGCTTTCCACGCGCTCCAGTTTCCATGCCCCCGTGACGAGGTTGTTGAATACCACCGTGAGCACAACAAGGCCTCCGCATGACGTCATGGTTAGTGGATCCAACATGCCCCAAGCGGCAAGCACGCTGAATCGCCGCAAAACGACAGACGCGTCCGTCTCGGCGACGCCGCGTGCTAGTGTCACGCTCGCTGCGAGACGCTGCACGAGCGGCGATGCTGGCGCAGGCTAGACGGCACGACATCGGTCCGCGAGTGATGACGTATAAGGGGGGGGGGGGGGGGGGGAGGCGCAGGCCTTGTCTTCGAGGTGGTTTTGGGTTGTTGGTCCCGTGTCTCGCGCTGAGTTGTTGGACGCGGTCGCGGTGCGCGGAATGCCTCCGAGGAGGGACCCCGCGCGTTCGTCAGTCTTCGCCGGGGGTCGTCACACCGTTGTTCCTCCCGGTATCTTGTTCGCGCTCCTATCGGCTCAAACATCGGACGCACAGGTGGATACCTGCACCGAGCCAGGTTTATGGCAGGTCCTTGTTTTAATTTGTTTTCTTCATTTAAACTGATTCCTCTGTATTTAGTGGTGACCGAGGGACGCGTGGTGCCTCAATTCCCCACGGGACGGATTGAACCGATTTGTTTTCAGCGGCGGAGTGCGATTCAGGAAACGCTAGTTTTCTTCTTCGTCTAGATTCTCTAGGACGCATTCTCGGTACCTCCGTCCGTGTAGTATTTCTATCGGAGAGATCGCAGATTTTATGTTTACCTTACGAGCGAATTTGTTCCTGGATATCGTGAATCTATTGAAAGACAGATTCACCGAAAGGACACGAAATGAGAAACGTAAATTCTCTTCCAAACCGCGCGTCCGGAAAAGACTCGCGGAATGCCGAGTTATTTTTTGAAAGCAACGCTCCGACTCCCCTCCACACGAAGACATGAGACAGACAACTTACTGGCAACCCGGCCGCGCTTGCGAAGTAGCGTCCTTCAACGGCTTGTCTATGGTTGTGAATGACAAGGAGTGTGATAAAATGATTGGTTTATTACGACAAACAAAAAACTGCTCGCTGACGCTTTCGATACTTCTTCCTAGCGAACTCTTTGAAACCTGGGGCGACTCAAACTTGCCTTTAAAGATCATGTTGGTGAAGACTGTGGAAAGGTCTGCAGAAAATTGATTTTGTTTTGTCTACAAAACAAAGTCGGTATTTTTCGATCTAGTAGAGCAGGGCTCTAGAGGTGGTCAGCGAGGCGCTTCTGTCATGTCAGTGGGCGGAGGTTGCTCAATGTTCACGTAATATGGCTCACCCGTCAAACCTTGACTTAAAAAAAAAAAAAAAACTGATAAAAAAGATTTTTTTTTCTTTTTTTAGAACAATATTGTGTTTGCTAACTTTATATTCTTCTAAAAAATATACAAGAGCGTTTAAATAAATTTACGTGCAGATAGGTTTTACTATCGTGTTTTGAAACACCAACAGTTACTAAATTTCTCATTCTTTTACACCCTTTAACTGTTTTTTACTTAAAAAGTCCAAGATAAGGCAGTTTTATGGTAGTGAAGACGTGAACCTACGGCGGCAACAACTACAGATTGTTCGCGGGCACTTCTTTGGTACCAGTCGGCGAGAACACTGAAACAATAACGATAGTGTTCTAGTTTATGGAAACATAGCTTTAAGACAACTCAGAATTCCTTTTCATTAAATTTTGCCCCCCCCCCCCCCTCTTTCCTTTCCCCCCTTCCCTCCTACGATTGAAGGCGTTTCCTATAATTCTACTCGTTTTCTAACGTTATTTAGTAAGAACGCTCACGCGCTGCTCAGGATGTTTAATGCAGCCTTTTCACTCTAAATAGCATCAAGCCTTAGAATAACATTATAAGCCTAAAATCTGAGATGTCAACGGATCGTTAGCGTTCGGTTTGTTACTTAGTATTTTCCACTGCAAGGATCCATTTCAAGCTCTTCCCACGTAGTGCCTACCGTCGTTCAAAATTTGTATTGTGCTTCCGCGGCTTTACGAATACGTGTGATTATTGCTTTTAAAATTATCGACAGAAACTACTTTCTTCTACAGCCTCTCAGCATCTGTCAACTGTGGAAGCAACAAGTGCCGTAAGAATGTAAGAAAGAAACTTCCTTGAGTCTGGCGACTGCGGAGTTGACTTGACAAGGCAGGGATTGAATGTCTTCCATGATGCACACCAGATAGCTGTGCAGATAAAACAGTCAAAAGGACTGTGAGGAATGATTGGAACAAGTCAATATAGACTGGTTTCTCAGAACTAATATTCTTCGAATTGACGTTTCTCGCTTTAATTCGATTTGCCAGAATTATTTACCCCTGAGTGTTTTACGGAAAATCCCAATGGCTGGCGGATGACCGTCGTGGGACCTTCTTTATTCAGCCGAATAATTTTATCTTCCATAACTGCTGTATGGTGCGCGCAAGTATTTCACCCGTAACGTATGGATTGTTGCGACGTTTTTTTTGTTTTTTTTCAATTTTCTGAAATTTGTTTTAACAGGTTAGTGAAACTTTTGGGTGGCGCCTGCCAATCAATTCAATAAATCAAACTTGAAATGCGTATTTGTGTTTCGTTACAAGCTGACCATTACTTTAATAGCCACAACGTAAAGGGAAGCCGAAGCTGTTCTGTATTTGAGAATACGTCTTCATTTGACGTCCAGGATCTTGAATATCGAAATTATTGTTTGAGTCCGGTGCATGGAGACTGCAGAAAAGCGTTTTCAAAGTACCGCTGAACTCCCTCCTTCCCAGAAGGTGAAGTCACGAAAGGAGTTTTCGAAATCTCCGCTCTCGCGCATTTTCAGCGCCTATCAAAGGCACCCTTGCTATTTTTAAAAAGAAAACTGCGGAAAAAGACGTCACGACTGGTGCCAGTGCGGGGAAATATACCTGGCAAGCTTGCCGTTGCACGCGCGGCCCTCGAGCGACACGCGCTTGGCGGCAGAAAGAGCTTCTTATGACGTCCCAACTGGTCGGAGGTTTTTCGTGTTTTCTCGCGTTTAGTTACATCTCCGTGGAAAACGAACGTGATATTCAGATTTCGGGGATAAAAGTACGATATAATCAACGTTTATTATTTTATTATTTTTTAAGAAGAAAGAAAGAGAGAGTGAAGTCTTGCGAAAGAGGAATTTCTAACGGGGGAGTTACAGCCAGAGGCCGAACGGCCATCGCTAGTTTGGGGTTTGGGGAGGGGGGGGGGGGGGGTTACAGAAGTGTTTTAGCTTCCCTTGAAAGGGTCGATAATGCTTAAAATAACATTAACAAAAAAAGAAAAGAAGATAAACTTATTTTGGCGGGGCAGAGAGACACGACTATTTATTTCTTCTTTTTCGAACAGTCGAATCAATTCATCACCCAAGGTTCGGGTCGAACACGCCGACACCTCCGCAGTTTACACGCGCAAAAACGCGACCCTTCGAAAAGCCGCAAGCCCACACTTAGCGTGCTCATTACCGCCGGCGAAGCAAGCAACTCGCATTGCGGTGACTCGGCTCGGAGAAGGGGCCGCCGCCACCCAGCGCCTTCCTTCCGGCGCGGGGCTCTTCTTCTCCAAGCGCGGAGAGAATGAAGTTATTATCCACACGTCAACATTCCGGAATCGACCGCTTAGGGGGCGGATAAGTAACGGCCTCTCGCTCGCACGCGGTCGGACGCGCTCAATGCCTCGCCGGAGGCCCCTGATTACTGGATGCGAGTTTCGATGGCCGCGTCATGCCCCAGACCACCAGAAGACAAGGCCTCCCGCAACCGTCACCACTAGCGGATCAGCGTCGCATACAGCGTGACGTGCAGCATCTCAGATCAGAATACGCGGGACGCGAACACTCGGCGACGCCAAGACGGGCGTCGCCGAGTCTTTTGCTGAGCTTCAGCATGTTTGCCGGTTGGGGCGGGTCGGTGACCCACTAACGATGACGTCATGTGAAGGCCTCGTCCTCGAGGTGGCATTGGTAATGCGCGCCGAGGAGCCGCGAAACGTGATTCAGACGAGGCGTCGGCCGTCGGGCGAGGCCTCTCGGCCTCGCCTCGCCGATGAAGACATTAGCGATTCCGGTGAACTTGTCTCCGGCGGCGGAAGACGAGTCCCTGCGCTGTCCGCGGAGACGCCGGGAAATTCTTCGCTCGGTTCTGCGGGGCAGAGCCGCCTTCTTTTTCTTTTTGCCGCCCAGTGTGCCAAGTCGGTGGCAAGGCGGGGACAATCACTGAGCCTGCTTTCCACGCCTGCTCGCAAGTGAAGCGTAGCGTATATGTTTACTCGCGAGGTGTAACAGGTAACGATTTTGGCGAGACGTTCGTCGCTCCGCCCGTTCTTCGCGGCATCTCCCTCTTTTTTTTGCTTCTTTTCTAATCGACCGTGAGCAGATTTTGTTTTCTTTCTACGACGATCCGCGGCAATGTCTCAATTTTCCCGCGGTTGGCAGGCACGATGAAAAACCCAGCGGACGCAGCGGCCACACGCGAGCGGATAAGCGACGCGCAGCGTCCGGCCGCGAGGTAAGAATCACACCATCATGATGTCAGTCTGTAAAACAACCAGAAATGTTACAAAAAAAAAAAGCCTTATTTAGGGGTCGGCCAAGCCGTTTGGCAATGGAGGGAGAGCGCGCGATCAAGCGGGGGCACACGGGAGAAACGGCGCTGCGTTCAGAAGACCTTGGCCGCCAAATGAAGTCATCAAGGGACGATGATTGCTGCCCCAGGTATAAGGTAGCAGATGGCCAACAGCCCTCGCGCTGGCCTCGGGGCCTTTCTGGAAAAAGACGCGCGCTCCTTGCGTTCTTTTTCTTTCCTTCTCGTTGTTCGCGCGGCGCGGTTTCGCGAGGGCTTGGAACGAGACGGCGCTTCTAATGACGGCTCAATTACGAACGAGCGAAGGCGTCCCCTCGAAGACAGGACGTCGGCCGCTGCCGCGCCGGACGGTCCTCGGGGCATAATGGGCACCCCGGCCCACCCAGAGCGCGACACCGGGGCTCTTCCGAGCTGTTGCCGCTGCCATTACGCGTTCGCGCTGTATGCGCCAACTGCCAAGCGACCACTGCGGCCGTATACCCATCCCGCGTGTGTCTTGGTAATCGCCGCGCAGCGAGCCAAGAAGTCGTTGTGGGCAGATGAAGTGTTTCCGGCGCGACAAGCGTCCGACGGAAACCTCCAGCGACACGAGCCTCGCAGCATTCTACGCCGGCGTGTGCGGGCTGAGTTAGGATGGCGCGCTGAACTTGTTCCAGCTTGCCTGCTGCCAGTGTTGCTGCGTGTGGGCCATCCGCTCCTTTTTGCGTTTCTTTTTTTTCCCCACCTATTTTCAACGTCCTGCCGGCAGCTACGGTGGTCTTCCTGTCTCTTTTGGATCAACAAGATTCTCAGAGCGCTGTTTCGTGGTGTGGAGTGCGTGTTTCTTTTTATTTATTTTTTTACGGCTATTCTCGTTGAAAATGCTGGATATGAATTACGGGCCGAAGAAAGAATGTGCAGGGTGTCCGAAACAGGCATGAAACGGCGCCTCTGTGCAGTTTGGGGTCTGCGCGCTTCGGCGTAATTGCATCAGGCGGAGTCGAGGGCGCACTGTGGGGTGGCGGGGTGGCCACGGCGGCGACCTCTCCTTGATCCTCTCGCAGGAAAAAGGCGGGGAGCCGAGCGGCTTGCGTCGTCCAGTTCGCAGAAGTGGCGAAGGCAACAAACGACCTTCCTCCGAGGCCTCCAATTGAGACGTGGCCGCTCGGCCTGTGCGGGGACCTGAGGCACCCGTCACGACCACCGACGTCGCGTGCCAGGTCGCAGTCTCTTCCCAAGACGCACGCCGCGGAGGCATCGTCTTGGAGCCGAAACGGCGATTTTTACCGGGATTAAAATACTTGCACTAATCCTTTAAGACGCCGCTCTCAAAGTGTCCGGTGGTGACGCGCCTTTCGTGGTGCATTTCGAGGTTTCGTGTTTGATTCCAGGCGCAACGCGGCGAATCGTCACTTTCCTTCGGTACACCCTCATAAGCCCCTGAGTGTATACTTTACCGTGATGCAAAAAGTTTATTAGGACTCGTCATTTGCCAAGCATCTTCGACTAGCTCTCTCGGTGTTGTGCGGGGAAACTCGAAACCCGAGCATATTTAAGGGGGTAAAACAAAGATCACAGAAATGCCGAGATGTCTAAGGTCAGCGTATACGATGCCCAACGGTTTTGGAAAGAATCATTTCTCGTGCGTCAGGTGAAGCCTGCAGAGTTGCGCGCTGTCTTCAAACAAGCAACTCGAGTGTGGGCGCTTGTTACACGTAGCGACTAAGGCTTAGAACAGCTAGCGCGCATGCTCCAATGCAGGCACCCCAGGCCACTTGTGACTAAACAGTGATCGCAGCTCGTCGCGGCCAACGAGACGAATGACACTCGGCGTACCATGAAAATGGCTGGGACCCGGAATCTGAAACAGTGTTGTACGGAACGGCGTTCCTGGAAAGTGCTTCTTTTAGGAGGAACGAAAGAACGCCACCGTTCCATTTTGCATCCGTGGAACTGGGACGGGAAGTCGTTACATTAACACTAAAACAAAAGAAGAAACGGCGTTTCTTTCTCTTCGTTTTTGTTTTTTTTTTTGCTCCGGCGAGGTCATTTTCATTTTGTTTCTAAAGGAGAAAGTCTAAAAATATAAAAACAATATAAATATTTTTTTAACAAAGAACAGTATTTTTTTTTACTTTTTTGTTATTTATTTTAGGTTTTTTTTTTTTTTTTTGTGAGGTCCTCGCTTGGTGGCAGTCGGGTGCAGGTGAGCTGATGGATGTTGATTCCTCTTTCAGTGCCCGAGTCTGCAACAGAAAAAGATAAAACTTTTAGTCGAAGAAAAAGACAAAAAAAGAGACAGGTCTCAGACTCAGCTACTTTCTTTGTTTCCACGAATGTTCATACACCCAGAAATCTATGGCCGACAACAGCCATCACTGAACTTCCAGAAAGAGACCGACAGTCACAACAAAAGACCAGGTTAACAGACAGTGAACGCACTTTTGTAGCTCGAACATTGGTCACCTAAAAGATACACAAAAATTAAGCTTTATTCTCTTTCTCCTTCTCCCCCTCCTTCAGACTGAACAACGAATCCGACCTTCGCGAAGAAGGATTAGTAGCTTTCAATACCGACCTTCGAAAAGCCCTAAGCTCATCCCCACCTGCTCGTCTTGCGAACAGTAACATCGAAAAACAATTGTCGTTAGGTTAAAAAAAGAGACCTTGTTAGATTGAAATGTGTGAAACTGTTGTAAAACGTTCGTGCAATGTGGGATAACCCTTTATTAAAGAATTATAAAATTAACCCCCTCTTCCCCTTTCTGTATCACAGTACATTCGGCTCGTCTGAATCACCCAAAACGAACAGGATTACGGTAAAACGCTGAGTTTTTTAAAGGTGAATATATTACAAGTGGAACCTTGCTTCCGTTTCTTTTCATTTCCTAGCATTCAAATTCGTATGCTGCCATTTGATGGGATCTATATGTATATAAGACTTCGTTTTATCTAAGTAAAAAAGGTAATTACCAAAATACAAAAGTAACTTATAGGTAATGGGTACGTTCCATTTTTTAAGCGGTAACGGAGACGAGTTCCTTTTTCACTGATGGAACTTGTAACGTTAACGTGCTCCAAAATTTAGAAAGAACGAGGAACTATATTTCGTTCCTTTTTTCGAAGAACGTGTACAACTCTGGTCTGCAACACGGCGCCCAGCGACGGGCCGAGTCGTCGGAAATGGACCTCTTCGTGGAACGGCTCCGGTTCCGGCGAGAGTCCCGGCGGCTCGGAATCCGTTAAGGCGGCTGAAGCGTACACACTCAATTAGCGCTCGGGATCGCGAGTCTTGTGTCGAGACTTAGGCGGCGGCAAGCTGAAAGCGCCGGAGGCGAAGCCGAAAGCGAAGCCAATCCAAGTCCGTGCGCGCTCCGGCCGGTCCTTCCTCGGACGAAAAGAACCGAAAAAGAGAGATTCGCTCCGGCTACGTTTTCTGTTTGTTTGGTTTCGGGGCCCATTCTCGGAGCTCGCTTCCTCATTAAGTTCACGTTTGACCCCAAAACAAACTGCACCAGAAGCAGAATCGGAACAAGAGGGACAAGTAAAAGCTTTTCCTCATTAACTTTTCGTTAGAGCTTTCGCCCAAATTCGTCCCCAGAGGGAAGCGGGGAGCGTCAGAGGAAACAAAAAGCGCTAGTACGAGACACACACAAAAAAGAAGATAGTTTGCCCGTCTCATTTGCTTGTCGTGCAGCGTCTCTGATTCACTCAAAATGATCACTGTGTCATTTACGGCTTAGAAACACGTGGCGTGTCCCGAGCATTATGTGATAACTCCACAGCCGTTGAGGTTGCGGCATCAGCTCACAAGAACGGTGCAAGAAACGTGAACACACGTGTAAGCCACGCCTTCTGCCATTAGCTATGCCACGTGGCATGGCACGTAACTTAGGAATGATATGCGCTTACAGAAGCTCAACATTGTATACAAAGTTGCAACTTAACCCGAGACTGGGGTATGAAAAAAGAAACTTTGAAGTGGAAGGAACAGCCTGTGGCGCAACACCCATTTTAAACGTACCACTGGTCTTCCTTCACCCGGTTCAAGCCATGAGAAGGGGGCGATTGTTATCACGCTCAATAAAACGTGTGGTTTTTAGTGCCATAGAAGTTAACGTCTTTTTGCCTGTTTCACTTTATAACCATCAGGGCATGATACCAATATCGTCTCTCATGGGTTGAACTGATTGAAGGGAGAACACTGGTTGAGAGTTTCGGTGCATTGCGACGCATCATTCAGCCAGATGCGCCTGAAGTACAGAGAAAGATGGAACATTTGAAAGGGAAGCACTTTTACTTTTAACGTTTATTTAATTGTATTCGTCGAACAATGGGCGTGAGGGTTTTTATTACACGTGCCTCACGAGGGAGGCCGTTTGGACGGGACTTGGTCCGCCGAAATCTCTGTTCAGTTCACAGCAGGTGTTCCACATACATAAACTTCAGGCTATAAAAAAATACTCCTGCTAAGAAATACAGAAGGTAAAAGACGAATAAAATTACCAATGTAATCACAAAACATTTAAGAACATATGTACTCAAATATTTTAAAAGTTTACCGTCTTGACAACTGCCCAAATATGTATGGGACGAATTTTGATGCAGAGTTCACATCATACTGAGCTTCAGAGATCTCATCTCCGTATCGATTTTTTTTTGCAATGCTTTATCTATAGCATTCTTTCAATATCCACAAAATGTGTTAATTTCTATGCTAAATTTAACAAAATCACACAACACGAAAATGAAAGGGAAAATTATATGCTGCGTGAAAATATAAAAGATGTCAAGGAAAACGTCCACGGCTCTGAAAGACGTTTTATCAACCGTAAAAAAAAAAAGAAAAAAGAAAAAGAAAAAAAGACATGAACTTAAAAAGGCAATTAAGCAGGGGCAATCAGGGGGGCTATGTTGCACGTTTTAGACTCCCAGGAGACTAGGGAGAAGGAAGTGACGTCAACAACGCTCTTTGCATGTTGATTGGTGGAGTTGCTGATGACGCGTTGCGTGGTGCTGCTAAGATACGTTCATTCAAACCTACGTCACTTCTTCTCCCTAGTCTCTTTGGAGTCCAAAACGTGCAACATAGCCCCCCTGCATCACGCTTCGTTTGCCTATTGTCTCTGATCAAATCGTCTTTTCTGTTCGAATTGTCACCTTGGGCTTTGTCACTCGCTAGACGGTTTCCGTATATCGCGGTATAATCCCACTGCATGCTCTGCATTTGTGGCCGCCGCAGGTATTTTCTATTATTCCTCAAATGCCTCGAATCCTTTTAGACTATTCTAGAGGCATCAAACAAATAAGGGATGGCGACTAACAGGTCTACAGCTGAGGTCCCCCCCCCCCCTCCGCACACACACACACACACTGGTCATACATCACAGTCACAAAAAAGACAGTATGCAGTCACCGCAATATCCGTGGTTCGAATACCGAGCGCCAAGTTTCTCCTCGAAACTTATTTTTATACGGCATTCGAAGCGCGAATTTCATTGTGACTTGCGTTCGAATCTGTTTGCAGGCTGCGTTTTGTACGATGTATAAGCAGTAGTACGCTCTTCAAAATTTCTGACAGTTTGAAACTCAAAAATAACAGAAAGCTTCTTTTTTATTTTTATTTTTTTGTACCTTTGTATTGCGTTAGGATGGAGATTTCTTTACTTTTTGAGATACACTCCTCTTCTTTACATGCATGATGAGGTCATTTGAGGAATTTCATTTCCCACAAACTCATTGCATTCTGCCTTACCGGACCCAAACCAGCGTATACGCAGCCTAAAATACACACGCATAAAAAAGAAAGATGGGAGTTTCTTAGGAGCCCTTAATGTCCACGGAACGTTTGCATAATGTTACTGGATGCCGGAATTTTAAAAGGGTCTCCAGCCAGAACCAGTTCTGCCACTAAAAAGAAAAAAAAAAAATCGTAGCGAGGACAGAAAGCTCTCGGCTACTTATCCCCAGATCTTACAAAGTATCAAAGGAACATGCTCAAGCCGAGTAATCGATTCCCGCTCCGAAAACGTAAACATGAGCCACGATGCACTCCTTATAATTTCTACCCTGTGGTCCGTTCCATCTTGGTCTTTCTTTTTATTCATTGTCTCCGGAAACCGGATCACCATCCGCCGATCGGAGGATGTTTTATCGTCCTTCGAATTGCAAATCGGAAAGCGTACTCTGTTTGCTGTGTTTTCCCGGAAACCCGCGTTTTAATCTCCCCGTTCCATTGGACCGTTCATGGCGAGCGATTGATGACCGACTGACCTTTTTTTTTTTACCACGCAATTTTCCTGAAAAAGAAAAAGAACGCCACAGCAAGATTTAATTAGTTCCTTCAATCACGAAGGGTCCTCGAAATGATCGGCAGTTCGTCGCTGTCCGGTTGAAAACGCACAAGCACATCCACGCGCAAACACAAACACACAAACAAACACACACGCACGCACCTTTCATTTCGTATACCTAGCAATCGAAGCAGGAGAACGGGGATTGAGTTGGAGGCGGAAATCACAATGGCGAACGAAAAAGGGTAGATATACGTTCTCTTGTCAACAAAAAAGGTATTGCTGTTGGTTCGTCGGAGGATGAGGAACAAACCTCGTGCGGACTGTTTGTTTTTAAGATTCTCGGTCCAAGAAAAAGTGCCCCGAGCCCGCCACACGATGATGTATCGCTCTGTGCTATCTGGGTCGTGACCGTACAAATTGCAGCCCTTGGTAGAGGAGAGCGTTTCCCCCCCCGGTCGAGCGGTTTCCAATCTTCGTGATTACCGACGCGATTGAAAGTTGATTGCAGTGATTCGCCGGAGGCAGTCGAGGCCTTCTCGATCTGACAGCTGGCGTGGTCTTGCTCAGGGAGGCGAGCCGGAAGAGTGGGCATCTAGCCCGGCCAGAAGCTACATGAGCGCTGGTTCGTACCGGAGCTTGAATCCAAGTCCATACTTTAATCCCTTCTCCCACGAGATGCGAAATCAAACCGAGGTTATATCGGTATGTCCTGAAGCTTCCCACGTCAACAACCGTAAAATTATTGCGTTATTAGCGAGCATCGCGCATTAAATTAACAGGTCGGAAGGCTGAATAGCAGCTTTCTTTGTTTAATAGGCACTGTGAAGTTATAGAATAACGAAGCAGACTTTACGTTTAGATGCACCACTTCTAAAGTGACAAACGTTTTGGCCGAGTTTTCGAAAATTTCCAACGTTTAGATTAAAGTACGCCAATAATTATTACCTTGTGGGCAAAGATCCAGATAAAAAAATTGGATGAAGTTCCATTGGTGGATTCTTATGGAATGCGTTAGCATGACTCTTGGAAATGCCACACACGTCCCCGTTAGGGAAAAGCTAACGCTGACCCCATCACTTTTTTCTTTTGGCTTTCTCTTTTGCTTCCTCTATTTTTTGCTGTTTTATTTTTGTCATCGGTACGGAGTTAGTGTTTCCCGAAATGAGGACGTCTGTGGCGTCGCCCAAGGGTCATGCTAACGGATTCCCAAACAATCCACCACTAGATCTTCCTGTAATTTTTTCTCCCCCTATTCTGTACTCTCTCCATGTCAGAGCACGTCGACGCCCTTGAATACGGTTATCCATATCACTCTTGGAAAGAACCCCATTAATACCAGTCGTGGAAGGAACCGCATCCATCTTTTTAACTATACACGGATATCGCAGCCCACGCACCATTACTACGGAAACCAAGACCGAAGAATAGAATGCACCCCCCGGTGCAGCACTCGGGGTGGGCTGCATCTGGGCAGTGAAAGGAGGTGGGAGGGTTGTCGCGGCGGGCTACCGCCCTGGGTGCCGCTGACTCTAGTGACGCCAATGCGCCGGCCTTCCACCGCGCAGCGGCTCAACACCTCCTAGATAATAAAGCCGTAGAGCTGAATTAGATGGCGTCACCAGGGAAGCCTAACGCTGAACCCAGATTGGACACGACGTTCGGCTCAAAGCTCAAATTTGACTAGAAAAAGAGCGCCGACGACGCACTTGTTTCCAACCTGTGTTCAGTGTTGGCGTTCTCTGATGACGCAATCTTATTCAGCAGTAAGGCTTTGTTATCTTGGGTGTGTTGCGCGGCGCCTTCTCCTTTCTGGCTCCGCAACAGCTGTGTGCGTGACTTTGACGAAAACCAAAGGGCTCGTTTTTGACGAAAACTCGGCGGCGCCTTTCAGTTTGTCAACTACGGGGAGCGAAGGCGAAGGAGGGGAGAGGTTGGCGCGTGCTGACGTCAGCGCTTCCAAGCAATGGGAGCGTCGTACGCGTCACCCTCTCCCCCTCCTTCTCCCTCTCTCCCGGCAGCTGACAAACGAAAGACATAATAATAATAATAATAATAATAATAATAATAATATCTTTATTTCCATCAATTTTGATGGGGGAGCCCGAGGAAAAAAGCTGCGATATGCAGCTTGACTGGTCCTCGGTCCCCTTACAGTGGTCAGCGGCAAGCATCAGGAAACAAAGATGAAAATCACGTCAACTAGCAGCTGCAGGTATTGTTAACAGAAAAACAAAACATATAACGCTTTATGAAAGGAATGCATTATGTACAAAAATATTCACGCAAGTCTTTGAAAGTCAAGTTTTCAAGAGAAACATTACTACTGCAAAAAGTATTTAACAAATTTGGAAGAGTAAATTGGAGCATCTGAGAGCCATAGTTCGTTCGCCGGGTTTTGGTCAAAACAAGAGTTTTAATGCTAACGCATAAAAAATAATTTGGTGGTATGCAGTCACTTAGCTGGCATGTTCGTTAATTTCGAGAAGGACATTAAAATCCTGTTAGGCGGTATGCTCCGCGTTGGTGACTTTCCATTATTAAAAAAAAAAAAGAAATATGGACGCTTAACGCGAGTTACTTTTTTTTGCATATTATACGCAGGATGTATACCGATTAACGCCCATAACTATTATCAACTTACTCAATCATAAGCTCCAGCGTAGTGGGACAATTTGCCCGAGTGGCTATCGGCTGAAGTTCCGCTTTCGTAAGTGCACTGTTCTTTGTGCACACAGATTAATTGAGAGAACATATAAAAATAGCAAGAACAACTTCGTACACTTAGAAGGCTTTGTAGTGAAGAGCGCTAACGCCTTAGTACGGCACTCAACTCGTAGAGCTTGTCATTAGCCACATCTAAAATGTTTCTTGAATGTTCGGGAGTTACGTTTGTTTCGAAGTTCATCATATTGTTTCGCGCCCAAGACACAGAGTAAGTTCAAGAACTATATGTACGAATCCATTCTTTACGAAAATGCGCCATTGAACGCACGAGCTTGTCTTTTAAAACGAAGGATACGGACCTGCCCCTTTCTGAAGCCACAGTTACTGCAATGATATGACCAGTCGTCGGTTGGTTCACGGCCGAACTCATTCGTGGGCTTCTTTTTCAAATAAGTACAGATTGACGCAGCAAAAACTTTGAGTCTGCCTTCGAGCGTTGCTGCGCTGACCTCCAACGCAGAGACAGAGGCCGACGACATCAGTCTCTGAACCCAAAAACAAAGAACGAGGCATTTTCGTACGGGCTCCCGGAGGCACGAATCTCGTGCAGGTTGTCTCAAGGCCTGACATCGACTCTCGTTATTAGGAAAGTCAGCTGTCAGGAAGAACACGACGTCTGTGCTCCTTGCAAACAAAAGCAACCGCCATGTCTCTGGAGGCGAACGCTACAAACCAACCGCGAGTCATGAAGAGAGAGCGAAAACTATAAAAACTAACAAATACCGAAATCCACCTTTGTATTGGTTCAAAGAAAGGTGCGTTTTTTACGTGGTGGACGAGAAACGTGCTCTTCGCTCTTCCTGGGACCGTGTCGAGTCGACGCTGCACCATCGTGGCCGTCAACGACGGATTGGCAGGGCATCGGCGAAGCGGGCATCTATCACTCGGGCTGGGCATGAGTCCTCGCATGTCTTTTTTGGTTCCTCGTAGCCGAGAAACGACACGGCGCTCACTTCGGGGTGGTCCCCGCTTTCCTCGACGTGCGCGTAAGTGGCACGAAGTACACGCGCAAATAATAATAATAATAAAAAAAAGAAACCAGTCCGAGAAGTTACAGACGCACGAATATTATTCGACAGGGACAGTGTTGTTCAACCAAGCACGCTCTAAAAGAAACTAGACACGAACCACGCTCTGTGCATTTCCAAGATATATTCTTTTTTTGTCTTGTTTCTTTCCTTTTTCTGGCATGAGTCTGGGGAACACCGTTGTCCGGACTTTTCGAAGGCACTCGCTAAAACGGGCTATTTATACTTTGAGGTACATAGAGTCGTTCGGTCACTACAGTCACCCGCGTAGGTGGTCTACCGCGAGTCCGGTTTAGCGTCTGGTTTGACCACTAATCCGGAAGCGGCCACAGTACGTTGTTTATTTCAGGCTCCAGCGACTAGTCCTCTGCATGGGTCGACAAGACAGAGCTAGACAAGGCGATCCTGTATTATTTAGCTGCAGCTGACCCTGAACTCTATGCGAAAAGCTGTACGTGCACACAGCCATCGTTATTATAAATTCCAAAAAGTAGAAGAAAAAAAGGAAACAGCGATGAACTAGAGCTTTGAATTCGTGCTGTCTCGAGTAATAGAGATCGCACTTTCAATTTTAAGCTTCAGAACGCAAACAAAATAAAGAGAGGATCAGGACAGTGGGCAGGTTAAATAGCTCTCTTTGTACTAGATGAGACCTGCAATGTATCTTTGGCAAAGAAAAAGTGTTTTAGAAAGAGTATTATTACGAAGCTGAAAGTTCCATGAAGTACCACATTGAACGTGGTCGGACCTCGTCCAACGGAGACGGATAACATCAAATGTGGTTCGGGGTTCGACTTCTGACCAGCTCGGATTAAAGTCACGTTTGTAAAGACTCTTGGCTGTTTTCTCATATTTTATAGCAACGTTTCGGTGAAGTTTTAACCCTGAAAACCAGTTCTAAAACACACTCCGAGTTGAAACTACAACAAATACAACAAAATACAGTATTTGGAATATGCTTGCAGATATCAAGTCTTACGCATCACTCTGAATGGCTTTCTCCTACCAAGTAGAGCGCTCATTCAACTCAGACGTCAATCGTAGTACTGTTAACTCGTTCCTCGAGCCTTTTTAACTTTTCCGTCTGAATCTGTATCCGACGATCTTGACCATCAAAAAGCGGCATATCGTACAAATAGAAGTCGCCCCAACAGTATATTCCCGAGCCTCCCGAGCCCTCGGAAAAAACTCCATCTAGCTCGGAAATGCGCACAGCACAGACTGTATTCAACCGCACGTTCCGATGCGGATTCATTACGGGCCACTAGGCACCGCCCACGCTACTGCAGGTGATACAATGTAATCGCCGGTTGAACGTCCGCTGCGGCGCTTCCCGTAGCAATATATTTCTTTCTCGTTTACCTCGCCGCTCAATTTCGATAGCCAAGCCGCGCGGGGTTATTTGGCAGGTCCGAGAGCTGCTTCCTCGGCGCAGTGGCCGCCCGGTGATGGATGCACGGCGGTTCTTTGTGGCGAGTCTCTTATCGGCTCCGGCGAGTCCTTTGTTTCGAGGCGCGAGCGCCGGTGTCCCACCGCCGGCCGCCGTGAGCGTATACCGCGCCAAGGGCCCCGCCCGTATCTCCGGGCGACTGCCGCCGCATGGGCGACGGCCAAATGCGTGATCCTTCATGCGGCGTCTCGGACAGGCGTTCTTCGCCTTCTCCCTCTGTTTCCGGAGAGATACGCGCAGCCCGCCGCCAGTGCAGGCGGCTGCCTCTTGACCAGCCTTGGGTCCTTTTCTTTTTCGTTCCGGTGCTTCGCACCTCACGGTGCGCAGGGAACGCCGTGCGAAGCGTGCACCGCTGCCGGGTCCGCTGTTTCCCTTTTAAACCAGATTTTCGAGTCGCCGTGTCCGAAGAAGGACAGGAACGGAACAACAATTGGACTAAGGAGAATGTTACGAAGGTTGACGGATCATTTCAGCCGGTTTCAAGCGCACGGCTGTTTCATGCACTTTCCGAATTTTCTTCATTACATTATTTTATTTTTTTTATTAGTCCGTCAGCCCCGGTATGGCGGTAGTAGAAAAGCAGTCTAACCTCGCGAAGTCTGGCCTTGGAACTATTAAAAAGTATAAAAAACGAAACTAGTAAAGGCAAGTCACTGGTATATATTTATGTAGCTCGCAATGGCGTTTCAAGTCAGTATACCTAGTAAGGACACTTTTAGTCGCTCGAGGCTAAAACAGGCGCCGAGGAAAAAGAACGAAAGGAAGGGGAACACGTGGTCTCTCTAAAATCAAACCATTCGGACGTCTGTCAAGCATACATCAAGCTCAAATAAAGCCTTCACTGGATTTAATGGCTGTGTAAACTGCGGTTATTTCAATATGCAAAGCAGCATGCCAACCGACATTCACTTCTCATTGTCGTTACGCTAGCAGTGGCAAAACGCGGATGATTAGATTATCATCGCGGTTTGCCACTGCCAGCTTTGCGCCTGCTTCACGAGTGGTAATTTTGGTGTGGCCCCGAGTTTCCCACGAGCTCCAAGTCGGTAAAAAATGCACTAATATAGTGGTTTTCGATTATGCCCAGCATGTTTCTGATTGAAACTATATTATTAATTTTACTAATTAAAAAGTTAATTATTGAAGTTTAGTTAATTATTCTACTTATCGCAAAGATTAGCCGCCCACATAATGTCCCCCTGGCCGTGTAACTCACCTGCACAAACCGTATTAGTGCATCTTTTACGAAAGTTCTGTAATACGTCTGTTAGAATTAACATGGAACACCCGGTATATGTCACTATGTAGTGTTACTTAACTCTGATACTTTTTACGTTACATTACTGAACATAAAATGCATTTTCTCTGCATGCCATTTCTGCATACGGGTCTAAACTCACCAAAAGAAAATCACAAGTAAAACGCGTTTCACCCACTAATGTTTGCCGTCGTTTTAATTTCATACGACGTCGAAGGCTGGAAACCGACGTGTTTTCGAGTCGTGAAAGTTCCGGCTGCAGTCTTGCGGATGTCGATCGAACTCCCCCCCCTGCCGGAGGCATCGAGTGCTCGAAGGCCGATTCGGTTGGAACGCGGATGCATGCTCGCATGTGCGATATCGGAGGAGCATCGTGGAGCCCGAAAGAAGCAAGATGTAGGTCAGATAGTGCGGGAGGTTTGTCACTGTACTCCACCGCCACATTTTCTAGATGTTTCACGCGGTTGTCACCAGCGAGACGTGCTACGAGTCGACGTGCCGCCGGCGAAACCTCTCGCCCCGCGGTGCGTCAAGCGACTCCCCCGGTCGCGTCAAACCGCGCCGTCAGATTTCATATCTCGCACGCAGACACTCGTGCGTTGTAGTTTCGCTCGCTATAGAAAAACGAAGACAATATAAATAAATAAAGAAGAGTGAAGTGACGACGAGTGATGCGCCGAAAAGGGGCACAAAGGGAGTTTAACCACCATGAAGCCCTCCACTGGCCAGATCGCTCTTGTGGCACGAGTTTTTATTGTGTTTTTTTTTTTTTTTTTTCCGAGGTCGCTCCTTTGTGTTTCGTGTGTAGCGGTTCGAACAAGCAGACCCGATACGCCAAACATCTGGCCATTTTGCATGCTTCGTTCGACAGCTATGGAGGATCCCCCAAATGCAACTATACTTCCTGTCTTTTTTTGTGTGTGTTTTTAAATCTACATGTTTCTTTCTATCCTGGTGTATGTTTGCACAATGACGTGAGCGAGCGTACACGTATAAAAAAATACGCGACAAGTTTCTTTTCTGTTTCCCTACGGACGGCCGCCCATTTTGGCTCACGGCCCCCTCGTCGAAAACTATACACGCGAAACTTTGTCCGGGCTCGTGAACACGAATGGCGACCACGCTGGCGGTCCAGGAACCAGACCTCCGGGCATCGTCTAGAGTATCAGGACATGTCGGTTTTTCTTTTTTTTTAAGGAAACATGGGGCTGGAGGTTTCACCGCCCCCTTCTCTTCTTGACCTGCGTTTAAAATATTTTCGGAAATAAGAAGACACCGAAAAAAGTGCATAACCCTCTTTTATTTTTATTATTTTTTTAGAGGAAGAGAGAGGGGGGGGGGGGAAGAAGGAAAGGGGGGGGGGGGGTTGTTACGTCGAGCACCCACGAGCGCCGGACGGGTCGGACGATGGACAATGCAGCTCCCGGCCGGGTCCCCTTCGAAACCAAGCAAGTTATCTGTGTGCTTGAAAAAATGCCGTGTCCCTAGGCAAGCATCGCTTTTTTATGGCAGGCAAGTCTTTGATGGCGATGGAAACTTTGTAGCCGCATCCCCCTGAACGGTGCTGACAATTTGTTCTTCGAGCCGCTCACGCAGGGACGGTGGCAGATGGTACACGAGGCTTTCGATTCGCTAGATCCTTGTCTCAGAAGACGACCCGGTACGGGAGGGAGACTGCGGTACTTTCTTGACGGTTCTTTCTCGAAACGAAAGCGCCAGTTTCTCAGGGCGTCGCTCACACGATGATAGCGACGCCCCGCGCGTTACCGAGCTCTGGTTGGCATCATTAGTGGGTAGAAGACGCAAAATCTAGCTGTCCTTGGTTCTACTCAATCTTCGAACGCGTCCGAACGCGTTCGAACCGTGAGTAGAGACAAGGGCAGCCTAGCTTTTGCGTCTTCTACGCACTGATCATGCCAACCCGACCTCGGTGTTCTGTCGTCCCTCCCGTCTAATCCTCCCCCTCAATTTCTGCTCGTATGTCCGTTCGAATGGAATAGCGCAGAGTCATTCTGAGCTTAAACACTCGGAGCCCTCTGTCGTCTGTTTTCCCAGCTCTGTGACCGTTATAAATGATTCGGTGCTTCCATTCGGAACCGCTGCTCGCCCACCCCTGCTCCGCGCACTCTTTACGAGCAACAACAAAGGAAAACAAAATCGGCACGAGCAATTGGATTGGTCGGAACGATTCTACCAATGTGGTATAACGTGCACATCCGAGGTGGTATTGGCGGCGAGATGTTTTGGTGGCGCCCTCCTATGATTACCTTTCGTGACATCACTTCCTTGTGAACAACAAGTTGGAAGGTGTTTGTAAAGAGCATGGTGGAGGCTTGAAATCATAGCACTCTCAAACCAACACTGCCAACACCGTCAAAATTGAAGTTCTTCCATTCCTCTTATTTCCGTCGATGAGAAATCCTTTGCTGACGTCATAGTCAGCATTCGGCCTATCGTGGAAGACCGATCACAGCGACGCTTTCGATCGCTCACGTCGCCAATAGGGAGTTTTAGAATAACGTACGCAATTTTAGCGCACGCGAGCGCTAAATTTAGCGCTTGTATTAGCGCACGCGACGCGAGAGTGTTTTAGAATAGCGTTTTTCCGTCGCGACGCAAAAGCCCAAGCATTTCGCGCTTGCGACACCACCAAGATACAGCCATAATTTTTATTTCACACACGAAATGCTGTAACTTTAGAAAACACAAGTTTTTTTGTTCCAGAGTACCATTTTAGATTTGTTTAAACATGGGAATACGACGCGAGCGGTTGACCGGTCGTGTCCGCTTGCGTCGCCTCGGCAAGAGAGGTCTCGTGTACTGACTTTCGCACATCGTACCTTCGCCGAGAAATGTTCGTGCGTCACAAGCATCAAGTTGCCGGTGATCGTTGCCAAACCGAGTACAATGTCGTTCCGTATTGAAAATCGCATTCGCGAGGATGCCGCCGACATCGCACTCACGACGCCGCCAAAGCAGCCGCCGACACGCCGACATGATTCTGAAAGCCGCCATTTTTTTAACTCTGCTCGTCTTGGCTTTAGCCAACTTCTCATCACGAACCCTCCTTGGAGAAGCGCAAAGACTCTTTGCGTACGCACGCTATTTACGAGAAATAGCGGCGCTAAAATTTCGCACGCAAAGCGCGAAACCTGGTTTGCGTTCGGAGCATGCGCAGTGGCGACGAGGCTATTCTTTGCGTACCAAAAGCTTTAGCGTGCGCTATTCTAAAACTCCCTAATAAGTTTCCATTTCGCGACTCTTAAGTACTTTCTAGGGGTATTATGCGAAGAAAGCGTCAAGGGCACGTTCGTGCTAACGGTGTTGCGCCGTTTAGGAACGAAATTAAAGTAAGTGTTGTTGCGTGTAACTCGATCTAAAACATATGATACTCGACACCCAGTCTCACGAATAGGAGTTCCTATCTCGTTACTTTTCGTTTTTCAGTTAATAACTTATGGCCAACGCGGAGATGATGGAAACTAGATTGACAGGCGAACGCCAGCTATCGTTATATTCAACAAATTATAAGTACGAAACTGATTGGATGTATCTAGCAGGTGACGCCGACGTACGCCGCATCCCCACCCCGGCAGAAAGCAAACGCGCGGCTACCGCTGTAGCGCCGCGAATAGTGGCCGAAAATACCCGTGTGGGTGGCGCCATCTCGCGGGCTTTGAGGGAGCGAACTTCAGAGCGGTGGAGGGGTGCGGGGGATTCCCGCCGTTGTAAACACGACGGCGGCTGATTAATCCTCGGCCTCGGCCGCATCTCCGCAGTCGAGGCACGTGTTATCGGCCGCCTCCTGCTTTTGTGAGTCGCCAGCGGGGTACAAGGGAAGAACCCTTTGAATGGACCAGATAAAAGGCCTCTCAATTTGCGCCTCACACGATGCTCGGCTGCGCGGTAAGGCACCGGAGCCGTGCGATGAAGCTAACGCCCGGGAGCATGCAGCTGGCAGGCGCCGCCCGCGGGTAATGACTTGAGAGGACGTCCAGACTTTTAACAGCTCACTGCGCTTCTCGCGTCGAAGGCGTTAGGGCGGAAGACGCGTTACTTGTCACTTACGACACAAATTATTAGATTTTTTTCCTTTTTTTTTTTAAGCAACATTAACACTAGTGGCGGGTAAAGGAGTTGTGTACACGCTTACACAGTGGGAAACTATTCAATCGACAAACATGCCAAAGTAACGCATCTTTCGCGCTGCATCCATGCCCTATCAACGACGAGTGAGGAGCCGTCTTCCGCTGTCCGGCGATGGCTTACTTCGATGGCATTTTGGCTAATGCCCATTAAAACTTAATGAGGCGCACCCGAACGACAACCGAAAGTAAATGCGACAACCCCTGCTATTCCAAAAGAAGCTATACTTCGCTTAAAGGGATACTGAACCAAGGAATTTAGTGTCCATAATAAGTGGCGCACGTTCTTCCCACGAGCCAGCAGCCGCTGGTGTGCGCGAGCACACGCAACAAAAATGACGTCATAGACCTCCATTTGCGGTTGAGATGACAGTGAAATGTATGGGCTTCGGACCAAAGAAGAATTAAGACAAGTTTTTCATCTACACAGTGGTGTCTGGTGTAAAAGGTGAGCGATGAATTGGTCTAACAAGCACGTAGCTTTCACTTGTAGAGATGAAAAGCCTGTCTTTATTCTCCTTTAGTCCGAAGCCCATACATTTCACTGTCATCTCAACCGCGAATGGAGGTCTGTGACGTCATTTTTGTTGCGTGTGCTCGCGCACACCGGTGGCTGCTGGCTCGTGGAAAGAACGTGCGCCACTTATTATGGACACTAAATTCTTTGGTTCAGTATCCCTTTAAAGTATATTTAAAACAATTGCCATTCGTCCTCTGAGTGCCATAGCAAGCAGTGAGCACACGTGCTTTTGTTTGTCCGTGGTTTCCTACGTGTCTCGTTGCAATTCTCTCGTGCCCACACAGCAGGTGGTAAAGCCCCTCCATTCTGGCAAAAAGTGGCGTCATTCATTCTGGTGGAAATGCTCGAGACACGTGCCGCGCGACACTTCTCGAAAGAACATGTCGGCTGGAATCTAGCTCAGTACTGCACTGTGCCACTGTGATCTTCCCAAGGTCTGCACATTGCACGTGTCTCGTGCATCGACGCACCTTGAGCTAATTTTGAAAGATAAAGGGGCTTTACCAGGTGGAGGCCAAGCACCCACCTATACTTCGTCTCACCCTACGATGGACTAAAGGCAAAAGCGACGGACCGCCAGATCCAATCACGAGCCACTTAGAAATTGCATATTGCGCTCTGATGCACGTATCAGTGCCCGCATCTCGGATCACTGATGGGGATGAGCGAAGAGCGTTTCGAATCGAAATAGCGCTGAGTGACTCAACAATTTTACATTGCAAAAAATAGGCTTTTTGCAGTGTCGAAGCTATAGAAATGATGCAGCGTTTTTTGGGTTCGGAGCATTATTCGTTCACCTATAATCAATGCTAGGCATGTCATAGTTTAGCGTGGAACGTGATTGGACCTGGCGGCCCGTGGCTTTGGCCTCTAGTCCATCGTAGAATGAGACAGAGTATAGACGCTTTGCAGCAGCTCTGCATGGGCGCCGCCATAACTGACCTTCAGTTTTTGTTCCCCCTTATTACGTTTACTTCACTTCATTACTACCTTAGCAGGCCAAGTTATTGACATCTTAGATTTTATTCTGTCTTTCTCCCCAGCATTGGCCTTTGTGGAGGCTCGTCCACACCAATTTTAGTGGCTCGGTATCTCGGTAAAGCAAGAGAAGGTCAGCAATGGCGGCTGTATTCTGGCGCGTGTGTAAAGCGTCTATAGCGGACCAGTAAAACGAAAACACTGGAAACGCCTAGTGCTGAAAGCGTATTTCACAGCATGAGGTGTCGCGCAATAAAGAAACCTCTAAAAACCCTTTACTGGGGCTTCGCTCAGGTAAAAAAAGTGCGTAGTACCGATGTTCAGCACAACAAGAGTGGCAGTCGAATCTCCCGACCAATAGACCCTTTTGCGAAATTCAGTGTTGCAACTTTAATCACTATCATCCTCCCAGTCTATGGCATTTGTACCCGTGCCACACGGGCAACTCGAATGTTATTTACAACGAATAACATTTGTGTGATCGGCGAATCAGCTCGCAATCTGTCGCGCGTGGAATGCGTTGCGCCCGGAGTGTTGCACGCTGATTGGCCGTCCGCTCGAATGTCATTCGTTGTAAATGGCATTCGAGTTGCGCGTGTGGCACGGGGATAATCGCGACCTTATTGAAGCGGATGAAGGAAGACGTTGAAGGTACTGCCAAGAAGAGGATGTACGATTTAAGGCTTGTACGTTGGAGATTTTATTATACAACCCGACCCACGAAATAGATAGAACGGCTGCGTAATCGTTTATTTTGGAATGTGCTCCAATCGAACTTTTCAGATAAGTTTGACTCAAATGCCTTCTGGTAGCTGAAATGTAATTAAGGCGCTTATGGGTCGCCACTTTGTACTGGTCAGTTCTTATGTTCACGCTATCGACACTGAAACAGATCAAGTAAGAATTATGAGATGATCGAACAGCCAGTTCTGATCTGTGATTGGTGTGCGAAAGTGACAGTGCCCGATGAAATATAATTTCATAACTGCCATTAGTTTGGCGAGATTAGAACTGCTTCTTGAGCCTGAGCTCCTGAGCAGTGACTTTGCGCGTGAGGCAGTGTTTAGGTGAAGGTAGACGACGAGAACGCGCATCATTTCTCCTTGACAGAGCCGCAAAGGAGCTTATTGCGCTTGATGAAGCATCGGTTGCAAGAACGGTCCCATAAACCTAGTCAAAACTATGCGCTCGTGCTTGTAGCCTTTGCAAGATACTAAGAAACCAAGAGATGTTTCAGTGACGCGTCTTAGAGGGTGCCTTTATAACTGTGTGTCACAGGGTGTTCCTGGGAAAGACAGATATATAGTGAAGCAGATATAAATAAACATTCCAACATACAAAAGGTTAGTTTGCGAGCGAGCTGCAGGAGGTTATACACAGTGAAGCGTACCGAAATCTGGGCTTTCTTTGGGGGACATCACAAACGCACTGACGAGTCGAGCACACGGCAGCCACCATTTGATGACGTACTATGAATGCAAGTCTTTGGCAAGATGCAGAGTTGCATCTACGTTTATACGTGGTGTTTCGAATATTCTATGACGCTTTGAGAGTGCCGTTACGAGTACTTCAGAATCGCCAAAATCGGAATTCGCAAACCTGTCGCACTTCCATTAAAAAATAAAAAGGTCTCGTTGTTGCCATTACTAACTTTTTGATGACCATGAGTGACGGATCTGAATTTTTAGTCACTAAGTTTCCGTGCACGTATAGTGAAACTAACGCTGCAAATAGGGTAACCAACTTTACAACCTAAGAACATGCAGTGCTACCCCTTAGTCTCACTTGTTGAATAAGCGTACCCAGCTTTCTTCGTATTAAGTATTGTTGAAGCAATCAATTATTTTCTTAATGAGAATACTGCCGTTCGTTAGACCGCAAAACCACTGATTCGAATGTAAGCGATCACTCTGAAGACGGCTCGAGCGCCCGACGTCGCCGCAGCCCAAAAGGGTTCAATCTGCTAAATGACCTCTTCTGGGAAAGCACATTCTGCTTTTCGCGAGGTCTTTAGCCTTCAGGAGCTCACGCCGTGTCGGATGGCGACGAATCGATGCGAGGCCCGAGCGGAGACCCAGTCGACGTTACTGTCTTCGGAATGGAGTCGACCGGTTGCTCAAACAAAGCCGAGGGAGGTCCATCGCGGAATCGGCCGTTTGGACGTTGGTCGCGTTTGTTTATTCCCAGCGCAATTTTGCCTATTTACTCGACCGGAAGAGGTTGACTTTATGCTCGACGGCCGCTCGACTAATTCCTCTGAGTGCGCTCTGAGGAGACCGCCGTGATGGGAACGTCCTTTGGGAAGGCCGGCTCCCGCCCACGGATCGTGCGGACCAATTGCCTTCTCGATGTTGACCGAGTAGCTTTCTCGCGGTCTCAAAGTCTCCTTCGGCGCAATACGCAAAGTTATCATTCCTGTCTTTATTTGTATGTTTGGGGTGGGTTCGGTAGTAACTTTCGCGCGACTTGAGTCCAACATTTGACTATAGAAACCCGAGACTGGGACGAGGAGAGACGGACAAACACAAACACGAGATTCCCCCTTTCTCTCTCTCTCTCTACTTCTCTCTCTTTCTCTCTCGTCTCTAGTGTTTTGTGCAGGGTTTGATGCCTATATCAGCCCTTTCGCTGTCGAAGAAATTTCAGCAGTGTTTGGGACTTTGTGTTTGTCCAAATTCTCGTCCCAGTCTCGGGGTTTTTAGTCAAATGTCTAACCACCACCAGCTCGTCTGCGCCCTAACAATTTGTTCAGTCTAACATAGTTTTCGTTCATTGACATTGCATTGGATGTTTCAGTTCACGTCAGCAATCTTAATTGGTTTCGTTTGAGAAGAGTTCATCTGGAGGCCTCAGCTGCCGTTTTCTGAGAAACTGCTTCTTCAGGGCCCATAACGAGCTAAATAACAAAGCGATACGTCAGCTGAAATTTTGAAGCCTCTAGGCGGTTTTTTTAAATGCTTCCGCTTCGACTGCTCTTTATTATTGACTCAGTCCCTTCATCAGCAGCGTACGTTTCTTGCTTCCAGGAATGTTGATTGGACTCGATTAACCCAGCAAATTGCAACTTCATTTCATAAAAATACAAAGAAGCCAAAAAACGAAACAGCAGAACTGAAAGTGATCTCGCGAGTCGTTCCGACCTGTAGTCTTTTTAAATCCGACTTGCGACATGAATGGCGGCTATCTTTTCTCTTCTCCTTGCCCGTCGTTGCGCTAAAAGGGAGGGACGGACGGTCGATGTTTCGTGTAAGGTCGCGAGCGAGTGCCTGAACATATTTCCTACTCGTACCCCGAAAAGAGCATCTGCTAGCGCGTGCACCCTCCCCGGGAAGCTTTCCCATGCACCTTTGTAAGCCCCCATCCGACCCAACGACCCCCGAAGTGCGCAGCCCGAAGACGAGCGGCGAGACGAAGCGGGATTCATTTGTGCTAACTGGGCCTTTCAACTCGGCCTTTCAGCTCCAAACGCAGCGAGTAATGGGACTGCTCAGTTCAAACCCCCGACGGACGCCACGCCGACGGACAAGTCAGATCCGTCCCAAACCTCAAAAGAGGGCCGCGCCAAAAGGAGGCAAACGGGGACGGGCGGCGCCCAACACGCGCCCGAAAGGTCCCCGGAGCGGAACTGCGCACCTGGCCTCGCTCCATTGATGCAGCCCCCGGCCGCGGGAAAGGTATCTCCCCCCATCTACATGAGCCGTCCTCCGGGAATAGGCCTTTTTCCCCATTGTGTCCACGAAGAATCTTCCTATTCTCGATGCAGCGCGGATGGGATGTCGGGCACCCAGCGGACTTTGCGCCTCTGCGGTTCCATTCTGCGCGGTGTCCCGACATCGGGAAGAGGGAGATCCCCTCCCGCCATTGCAGGTAGCCATCCGCTTTGTGCCTGGCTTTGGGGGCAACAGAGGCTAAGTAGGTCTCTTTCCCGGCATTCGCGCATTGTCGACCTTCTGGCGTCGGTCGTTCGGTTCTTCTTCCCCGGAGGGCCAAGCCCCGAATCAGCGCAGTTTTGTAGCAACTTACTGCCGCCGGCAACGGGCTCGGGGACCCTCGTGTGCTGGCTTCCAACTTTGTATGAAGGCCCCGCTTTTTTGTGTTGTTGTGGGACGAAAGCTTCTATCACTCCTAAATCAACGACGGTTGAAACATTACTCAAAAAGAAGCGCATTCAGCTGAACGCAGAAAAACAAAGAGCAGATTCATTACGCGCAATTAATTCCACGTTTTTGCATACACATCGGGTTCTTCGTTTTGTTGTTCAGATAAGATAAATTTATTAAAGACTTTAAATAGTGGATATTTACGACCTTCATTTTCCCCCCTTTCTTTTTAAGTCAGTGTTGAATCACTCTCACACTTGGTGTTAATGGAAAGTTAATGTAAGATTGCAACGAAGTACTTTGCACAAATGTTTCAACGACGAGAAGGAACGTAGATTTGTTGCATCTCTCAAATCCTTCTGAAGATTATACATCCTAGTTCATCATCTTATTTTATGAAGGAAACTTTAATCGCACAACTCGTACGTTCATGTCTCGCATCATAATTTTTTTTTTATTATTATTCTAATAGCGTACGACAATTTATCTTTGAAGTCGGGCCGTTTTCGATCCTGCTCCGAATGCGGGTAATAAAGAATCACGGTACTTTCCCTCGAGAAGTCGGTGTCTTGATGCGCACTTCGATAGATGCGTCGCGTAGACTCCATTGCGAAAATGCACGCTCGCATTATTGATGCCTTTAATCAAATAATATTTGTTGACATGCCGCAGTTATTCGTACGCCAAATGGCTTGCCGTTACTCACATCTTATAAGAGTCAGTAAAAAATGGGCTAGATGCGATACAAGAGTCTAGTCGTCGCACACAAAAATTAAGGTAATTTGGAAAATTGATGCTGAATGTTTTACTGCACTCTTTATTACAGCGTCATTTCGATCGAAGGAAGCAAAGTTTAACGGGTACTCGTAAATGTTGCGATGTTGACTTCAAATTTAAGGGAGCTCCATATTTACGGTGATGACGCGGAGACTAAAATAGGTCTAAATATCGGTCACAGCAAACATATAGTATAGCGCATCGTCAGTGGGTATTACCGCATCTTCTGGACTCCGCATCCGGTGCATAGGCCGCACCTAGTGCCTATAGTCCTAACGTGAAAATTATCATACGCGGCACGCTTTGACAAATGCCCGCTGTATTTGCTCGCAGAGAAGCTCGAATCATACCTAAATTAACATTAATATACTCCGTTATTCATAAAATCCTTCACGACTCGTCACAGAGAACGATCTGTACTTCGTTTCAGCTTCGGTCCGAGCGCGGCCGATGTTATGAGCCGAAGGGCCAATCAAACAGCGCGAAAAGCGCAGCGTCAAGGCGTGCTCTCTGTGCCTGATGGGACTAGCCGGTGGAGGAGCACGCACAGAGACACAGCGAATATCGGCTGGTCCTATCAACTGCAGAGAGCACGCCATGACGTTTTGCCTTTTTCGCTGTTTGACTGGCCCTTCGGCTCATAACATCGGCCGCGCTCGGACCGAAGCTGAAACGAAGTATAGAAAAAAATAAATCCTCGTATAATCCGCGCCTATGGAGAGTCCGCATCGGATAAAAGTTATACTTTTAACACGATAGTCCCCAAAATATACACCGAAAAAAAAAATTTTTTTTTTTGCTGATGTGCGTAAAGTTAATAATATTAACAGCCACGGACAGTTTAAGAAATGCAAGGTGTGGCGAGTCTCAATTATTTTATTATTGTAGTCATTAAGAGCGCGGAGTTCGCCGGTAAAAAAGCCGAAGGTTCATGGGGCATCGACGAATACAATGGGTCACACCCCGTGTCTCTCGCGCTCTCGGTGATTCCAGTTCACGTTTATGATGACACAATATAGCGATCGTTCGGAGGTTGGCTGTCTTTGTTGGCTTTTTGTAAAGATGCGTAACTATGACAACCGCCAGTGCGCCCACTGTCCCGCAGAGAACCTCGAGAGCCGAGCGATCTGCGAATCAGATGGCTGACGTTCGGGCCTAAAACTCGCGGTGTTACACTGAGTGGAACGCTTACTTGAACCTCGTGCCGCAGGGCCATAAACTGATTTTCGGACTCGTCCTTGGCAGTGGTGTCCCATAGACCGCAGTGATTGGTTTTCAACGAGTGCGGTAAGTGGGCGGGAATCCTTGGAGTGTAGCAACACACATCCTACACCCCGTTTCGATCTGTCCAACGGTATACGATCCGATATGGTGCCGATCAAGCAGCGTTAGAAGTGTGTCGCCTCGGCACTCGTTGCCTTTCTGGGTTTGCCACGACTTTTTATTTTTCCTGTGCGTGATCGAATTAGTCGGTGAAAAAAAAAATGAAAAAAAAGAATTCACAAAGGCGACGAGCGCCGTTCACAGACTCAAACACAATTACAGTATTCGACTAAGATCTGCAACGGGTCTTAGTCGACTTTTTTTTTATAACTAGAGGTGTTATCGTAGAACGCCTGGGTAGTCCTTTACCCAGACCCACAAGATTACTAGCTCGCACCAGAACACCAGATCTGCTTTTGGGGTTTCTCCTTTCATGCGCACTTTAAAAACTTTCCCCGTTCCGTCAGGTATCACCGGAGTTCGCTGCGTCGCATACCAGCGCCATTGCGTTTACTAAATAGCTTGCTGTATGACACCTTCCAAGAACCAAACACAGGTAAAGACACTTTCCTCAGTTTACAGTTTACAACAGCAATTCGTGTGCCCTGAAAGGCCACCTTGGTGTTGCGCGTTCACGAGCACCGAATGCGGGAAAACAACTCCTTTTCTTCTAACTTTCTCGAGCCCACGGCAGACTCGAGCGAGGCATCCGGACCACTTGGCTTCACGCGTGGTCGTGGCCGGGAGCCTTTACCTGCTCAGCGGCTGCCATGCAGCCCTGGCAGTCGCTGCTCGACTTCCTCCAGGACCACGGTGTCCAGGACCCGGCAGCTCTCTCTCCCCCCCCCCCCCCCCTCCCCCCGTAGACGCCCGGCTTCGAGACTCGAAGCGCGAGAACACCGCTCTCAAGTCTACGCCTCGAGACACCACTAACAGGTCCATTCCCGCTGCCTCCGAAGGGTCATATTAATGAAAACTGAGGCAGCGTCCCTTCCTGATTCCTATATCCCCCGATTTACCAGCCACAGCAGTACCATAGACGCGTAAAACGTGGAATAAAGCGTTTCTGGTTTAATCCCCGCGTAAAAAAACTAACGCTTGAATCAATTTTACTTTCTTGAGTCGCTGCGGAGACGTATCGGGAGAGTGTTATGAAGGAGTCAGTAAATATTAACTAAGCTACGCTCAGAATATCTCCATTCTCCAATCATCTTGAGAGCGCCGCCGTTCGATGCTTAGTGAAGAGCGAGGGCACAACTGGCGATAGTCACGATTTCTTCAGATAGCGTGTCACTCGGGCGATATGTCTTTTCTCCGCGGCGTAGAGTTGAAACATTTCCGGAGGTCGGAAGAGCTCTTCCTGCGATTTCAGACTGGCAACAATGATTTTCAGCACCAAGATGGCTGGAGTGTGGCCACTCGGAAGTCGCGGTTTATTTAGCCCCTCTATAAGGAATAGTTATGACTGTGAACACCGACCGCTCGCAGAGACCCTCGCTAATCGCGTAATATACAAAATGGTAGTGGCGCTGCCGGCACGCGCGTCTAATAGCCAATAGGTGATTCGCGCGATGCTATCGCACAAATCAGCGCACGGCAGCGCAAGAGGGAACTTACCGTTCTTGTTTATCCGACATATTGCTCGGTCAACAATCCCCATGCAAAGTCGCGTTTGGATTGCTTACCGAGAGGCGCCGAAAAACGTGCCGTTACAGAAATGGCGTAATCCCACATAAAATACGAAGACAGCGAGGACACCTTTTCTTTTTCACGCGGCCAGCCTGTTCAGCCCAGTATACAACCCATACTCGGTATTCGCCTCAAGAACCGTGGTAAAAAAGAAAGTACGGCTCCACGCGGAACGCTACTAATTTCCCCTTTCCTGCGTCGAATTAAGTTGCATTAGGTGTATCGTACATCAGCATTAAGTAAGTTTATCAAGACGTGCAGGTTTCAAAAGCCAAAACCATCGCTTCTTTCTTCAGCAACCAAATCCTGTAAGAACTACTTCGAGCAGCGCATAAATAATGCGCAAAACGTCTTTTTTTTTTCTTGATCTGACAGCGAGCATAGAAGACAAGGCCTGCGCATGGCGTCATCGTTAGTGGATCCCCCTCCCCAAGCGGCCCTCACGCCGAAGCACGAAGAAAGGCGCCGCAAAGCGGCATACCCGTCCGTCTTGACGTCGCCGCGTTCTAGCGTCGCGGGCGTCGTGATACTCTGCAAGACGCGCTGGCGTCGATGCTGACGCAGTGTATAGGTGATCTTGTTTCCGAGAAGGTACACCCGCCGGCAATATGAAGGTGAACATCTTACCTGGTTTCTTGCCTGTTTTACGGCTCCCTAAAGCTATATTAACTCTCAAAGTCTCAAATGGTGTGTGGCTTGGGGGTCTAAACTTCGCGTTCTAGCCCTCTTCTGGAACAGAGCTTGTTCCAAAGTTTGCAGGAGCGCCAAAAACAAAAAGAGGGCTGTTCACCTTCATATCGCTCACAAGTGTATACGATGCTATTGCTCAGCCTCGCATAGTGACGTGGACCCTGTCACAGCACGCGACCCTCCTGCACCTCGGCATTGCGTTTTACGGGCGGTCGCCGACCCTGAGAAGCATCCTGATCGCTGACATTGACGTCGCCCGCCGCCCTTGCACGGCGCACCGCTCTGGGAACCTTCGCTCCGATTCTCCAGAGCGCCGCATATCGTTTCGGGATCTCGATGCGAGCGTGGCGCTTTTATTTGCCTCATTTGGGCAGCCGCAGCGAGCTCATCTTGCGAGAGCATTTAGATCCCTCGTTCTGCGGCGGCGGGAGGGAGGGGTGATGCGTATCTCCCGTATGGCAACTTCATTTCTTCGCCACACAAGAGGCCTCACGACCGAGGACGTCGGGGGCGCTGGCTGATATCCGAGAGCGCGCGGAGCCGAGAGGCAACAACGAAACGTGACTGTTCTCGTCCACGGGAAAACTTGGGCCCCGCACGCGGACCCTAATCCTCGGGAGGGTACGATGGAGGAAGGGCACAGCAGTCCGGAGGGCACCGCGACGGACGAGCGCCGATAAGCGGTCACGCTCTCGTAAACGGTCCTCCTATAGAGTCGTCGGTGCAGAGAGGACTGTTGCGTACAACGGGGCTTCCTGTGCCGTAACGAGCCTTCACCTTGCTCGCGTTGTTACGGAAGAAAGACGCAACTGGCGCGCCGAAAAGTAGCGCATAAAATCAACTGCACGCAGAAACCGGATTGCTGGGTTATCTTCGTGGTGTAAGACGATCCAGGTATACGGTAACTCGTGTGAGTCTTTCGCGCACTTTCGAGCGGCGATGGGAAGGGTCGTCGTCCGACCAAAGCGCCCTTAAATTACTAATTGTCGGTTATATCTGACTGAAGGCAGAGTTGAAGAAAGCTTAAGCATTTCCTTAATTTTGTATCGTCTCTAAGGGCGGATGGCGCGCGTCCCCGGCTGACACGAAAGAGAATTCTTAAAGGTGTCAATTCTAAAAGGCGTAACCTGAATTAGAGGTCGAGTGTTAAAATTAAAAGCACTCGCTAGGTGGCGAAAGCCACCGCCCAATTGAAAGGAGTCGGCCCTATGCATCCATCCATTCCTCCAATGGGCTTTGTAGGTCTAAAATTCGGCTACGAATCACACATAGATGCAGCTATTTTGACCACTCGCGTACCTCGAAAAAAAAATTAAGAACATGCTTTTGGGCACGCTAAAACTTATATGTCATATGTAAAGGAACAACACGCATTTTCTTGGAAAGTGAAGCGCTATTTCACTCAGCGTGCCAAAGGACGTCACGTGACTAGTAGAATCCTGCTTAGGCGACCGCGTTACTACGGCGTTCGAGCATCCCGACACGAAACAACGTTGACTGTCTCTGCATTCGCTTTTCTCTAAGTAAGCAGGCCAGCCGCTGTACATAATGGCCTATTTCCACGAGACCCTGGAATACATTTTTACTTACCGTAAATCCATACCCACGACATTTTTCTAACTGTTTATAGCGTGCTTGAGTTATTCGTTGCTCGTGTTATTTTTAGTGTTTACATGTCTGTGTGAAACGTTTGGAAAAATAATTAATTGGAACAAAAATGTGGGCCTTTCTGTCAGATTGTGCTGTAGGTGACTCTGGGTCGCTCACATCATATTGTCCATATTTAGCATTCATTTTCTTAGTAATGTCGTCTCTTTGTGTTTTCGAGAATACCGCTGTTGCTAGTTTTTATTTTATTTTATTTATTGTACCTTTAGTGAGTGAGATGTACGCTGCTGGGGCAATGGCTCCTAGAATAATCAAAGCCTCTGCGCTGGAGTTGTGACATCATCCAAGCGAGATGGAGGAAAGAAAGATATTGGACACGAGTGCTGCGTCAGTGTTCGGCCGAGCCTCGTGCCCAATCAACGCTCAGAAGGAGGCTCGGAAGCGGGCTCGGGTCCCATCGCCGAGTTGGCGCCGTCCGACTCTGATGACGTGCCATGGAGCAAGAGGGGAATGTTCACGGGACTCGATTATTCCAGTTGCTGTTGGCCGAGGCGGTGGCCACCACGTACGTGGCCCCGGACTAGAGGCTCCACCTGGGGTACTGCATCTCATTTCTGTAATAAACTTTATTCATTAATTCATTCTCCTTCGTCGTAGAGGTTCTACTTTGTGTTTCGTTCTAGACACTGTAGTGCTAACTCTCCTGTTACAGAAACTCTGTCAAGCCGTGCCAACGGGATTGTTTTTGTGTGTCGCCAACCGGCTTTATTTTAACTGCGGGGGTGAATCGAAATAAATTAAATTAAATTCGTAAGTCTCTCGCTATGAAATGTCTGATGGGACGTTCCCTCGGAGTACTTCGCTCGAAACCATCAAGATGGCAACTGCCTCGCTGTAAAATACAAATAGATGCGAGGACTTCGTCTCAATAATGCGGCAACACGGACAGCAGAGTTGTCTTGACCAATTCCGGCGGTGGGGGGGGGGGGGGGGGGGGGGGGGGGTGATTACCGTTAGGCTGACCTTCAGTTCCTTGCTAGTGCGACGACGATGTTGTGTCGCGGACGGAATCTCTAATCAGAGCGGCTCTGTCGGGATGATGGCGGAAGGCCGCCTGGCATGAGAATATTGAAACGTAGGCCCGACTTCCTCCTGGGACGGAATGGCGGTCACTGCACATCGGAGAGAAGGAAGTGAATGAACCATTCCACCGGAGAGGCACGTCATAGCGATCGCGTTGTTGTTGCGACCTCCGTGGTAGTTGCTTATCGCCGCCACGGTCCCGGTGTAATCGCAGCGGGCGAGGTGACGTTCCTCTTTTACGGCCCGGACAGGCGTCGATTGAATCGGGACGTTCCGGTGTTCCGGGCGGTCGCCAAGTGGGCCCCGGTGCTCGGCGTGGACCGTCTGCGTTTCCGTCTCGCGCGCGGGGGGCTTTATGATCACGACGCTGACCCAGAGACGGTAATTATGCCGGTCGTGAACTGGTCGGTCAAGTCGGGCGCTCTCGGTCGGGATCGTGCCTTCGGGGAGCGCGCATACGCCCAAGCGCGAATGAATTGCCCATTACCTTTCGGTCACGTAACGGTGCCGTGCCTCTCGGGAGCGGGCATGCGGCTGGCTAACGAGCTTACCATCCGGCGACAGAGTTCCTCCGAATTCCCTGTCGGCATGCACCAACTCATGTTACACGAGATGCATCTCCGAAAAACCAAGTTTTGCGCATGTGCAGTACCCCTCTAAGTTTTTTCTCTTTCGGTGCATGCGTGTGTGTCTGTGTGGGCTTATATATAATAAGTTAATAGATACTACCCCGCTGAGTGCCCTTACAGTTTTAAGCTGAAGCATCTCAGTCGATATCGAAGGCCCTGTACCCGTTTTATTGTGGGGATGTTATTGGTCTATTGGTGAATGCACGAGACGATGCCAAACGCAAATCTCATAGTCAACTAACGAACTCATCTGGGCCGACGACACAAAAATTGCAACCTCCAAATAAGCACGCGAGTGGCTGTAGTAGCACTTGAAGAATGTAGCCTCTTCGCGTTTGTGACATCCCAGCCGGTGGCTGTTATTAGCTGCCATGGCCTAGCGTCACTAAAGTCATAGGAGCCAGTGATTTGTAGATGCTTTGCAGTTTCTCTTAATGGACGCCTCCATGACCGACCTACAGTTTTTAGGTTCCTCTTAATCCATTTACTTCACTTCATCATTACCATAGCAGGCCAGGTTATTGCCATTTTAGATTTTATTGTGTCCTTCTCCTCAGCATTAACCTTTGTGGAGGCTCGCCAATTCAAGTTTCAGTGGCTCGGTGTCTCGGCAAGATAAGAGATGGTCAGCAGTGGCCATTGTAATCTGGTGCGTGTAAAAAGCGCCTGCACCTTATTGACGCGACCAGCATAAATGTATATTTAGGATAGGCTCCTCTGGAATCAGCGAATCGACCCGCCGCCATCTTGGGTCGCGAGCACATGCCGCTAGCTGAAGATCGCCAACTGATTCGCCGCCGATCAAGAATTCCCCTTAGCTAAAATGGGATCGGTGGCCGAGTGGGTTAGCGCATACCAGCTCGGAGCACGTGGAGCGAAAGCTCGCGCTGCAGAACCCGGGGATCCTGGGTTCAATCCCTACCCCTGCCAGTTTCGATCTGGATGAGCATCGCACCGGAGTGCGGTCGTGTATTACTACTGCGTGGTGCACGTTAAAGACCCCAGGCTAGCGGTTGTACTGCAGTGGTTAAATTTCTCATTTACAGCGAGTGACTCGTCGGAACTTTGAAATGGCTGACCAACTACACGCTGTCTAAATATCCACACAACCCCGATTACTATCTTTCCCTTAGGTAAAGGTACCTTTATAAACGTGCGAATGTGATATTAGACCTACTAGAACGACAGACAGAAACAATTGATAACGGCAAGCCTCGAGCGCGTACAGCATCTACGTGACGGTATATTTATCAGGCAATGTGCGCGACCAAAACCGTCGCTGCGGTCAGCTTTCCACGACTGGCCAAAAAATGGGCATATGAGCATTGTCAGATTGTCAACTTTGACGGTGTTTCGGATTGCGATGGCTTCTAGCTTCCACTGTGTTTTTTAAACACACCACCGAACTCGTCGTCGCACCTGATGGTAAGTAGCCAGGATAACAACTGGTGACGTCACGGCGAGGCAAATCTCAGTCGTGACGTCACGGATGGAAACCATAGGAGGGCGCCACCGAAACATCTCGGCGCTAATGCCAAACATTCCTTATAGACGTGCTTGAACGTTACTAGCTTCCAGGGATGGGCAAAAGACATGCAAATATGTATCGAAATACAAATACAAAATACTTCGTCAAAAATGTATTTAATTACAAATCTAATTACATTTCCAAAAAAAAAAGCATTTAAGTACAAGATACAAATACAACCAAATGTATTTGATCTCCTCCAAATAGTTTTCCAAATACATTCCTCAAAATTTACGTCAGCGACTTCAGGGCTCCTGCAACGGGTTTCTGGGTATCTCATTTTAATTTTGCATCGCACACTCGGAAGTTAGTGTGCGAGGCTCTAGTAATAGAAATCTAATCACAAAAAAACGTAATCAGCTGGGACGTAATAGGTGAAAAAAGTACAGAGCTTCAAGCAGGTTTTTTTGTCGATTACATTTTGGTATAGACCAACAAGGAACCGAGACGACCAAGACGCACAGCACTAACTAGAGAATTTTTTATTGTTTCAACTCGCACCAGTTACGAAAATCTGGACGACCCGCGCATTTAGAATGTTCCAGGCAAAAATATGGATGGAAATCAGGCTGGAAAGTATCACAAGTTGTCACAGGCACTTATTTAGCCAGTCTGCCAGTGAACGTCGATTTCGTCACTGGACCAGCACCATCATCGCAAAGTCACTAAACGATTGTGCTTGATTCAGAGACACTGCATTCGGTGCAGAACGCAGTTTTCTTCCTGCTCTGGACAGTGACAATTAATTTGAGGGATGTATTTTCGTCCACGAAATTGTATTTAATTACAATTGTATTTAAAATACTCCCGTTTTAGTATTTAAATACACGCGTCAAATACATTACCCAATTTGTAATTAAATACAAATGCAAAATACACAAAGTATTTGGAATACGTATTTGAAATACTGCCCATCTCTGGTTAGTGTCGGTCGTTCTGTCGCTCTCTTGGAACTCGGGCATTAGAGTTTCCGTTGAGGCGAAACTTTATTTAATACATAATCCGATAAATATTATATCGGCTTGTTTCAAACAGTCATCCCGGTACCCTTGTGTTTCTAAAACAGGGCTTGCTCAAACCACGAATTAAAAAAATTCAGAAGGTCAAATTGACTGCGCGAATGCTTATAAAACAAAACACACACATAAAAAAAGTTTTCTTTCAATTATGGCGGACGTCCGTCACTGAGGTACGGTGCATGAAGCAAGTTTCCGACTGCCTCGCTGTCCTGCCTTCAATACAGGTAACACTTCGGACGAAAATAATCCCTGGGGAAGGAGAACAAGGGGGTCAAAGAACAAACACAAATCTCCAAAGATTGGAGATTTGTGTTTGTCCTTTGTCCCTCTTGTTCCTCTTCTCCAGGGATTATTTTCGCCATTCTTGTGCAGCTCGCTTGCACCTTTGTATTTAATTGCATTATAATTATAACACTTGGGCTTCTCGTAAACTTCATGCGTGAAGGCGCAGCCTAAGGCCGATGAAAACCAGAGTGGGTCCTCAGATGTTGAACATCCGAAGGATGTTCAACATCTGAGGACCCACTCTGGTTTTCATATATGAAATGATATGAAAAAGCGTCCTGCGGTTTTTCATATCAATTTGACTGAATCTTCATATCCAAATGCCAAAACCGCAGAAAGAAAAATCTTTGTTGGCTTGGCGAGGTTCTGGCCCTGAGTGCCTGGCAGATGGTGAACAACATGCAGCAGAAGAAGAAAAAAAAGAAAGACGTTTACTATCCCCTGTAACGCTGAATTAGAGCGCAGCTCTTGAGGAGGAGGAGGGGAAGGTGCGGAGAGGAGGCTAGCCTCTCTTCCTCTCCTCCCATTTCGGAGCAAATTGTCCGCTAAATTTAGCGGGTAAATTTTTTCCGCTCAAATTAGCGGGTAATTTTTGCCGCTAAATTTAGCGGGGAAATTTTTTCCGCTAAATTTGGCGGGGAAAAATTTTCCGCTGAGTTTGGCGGGGAAATTTTTCGCTAAATTTAGCGGGTAAATTTACCCATAATGCACCGCGCGGTTACGCCGACGCCGCTCAAGCCGGAAACGGGCGCCTAAGAGCTACGCTCTAGAATGTCCTATATATAAAGCACATTAGCTAAACGGTTTACATAAATGAATGCGTATTATACAAAACGTAGACGTGTAAGGTGATTTGAGATCTAATCTATATATGTCAATGACATTTATGCAATCTTTATTATGTAACGAGGTTAGATTATAATAGGAAAATTGCAAACTATAGTTTGCACGATAATGAGCGATGTTCTCTTGCTATAAGCAGCGGGTGCGGATAGGGGTTATATTTCAGGTAACATTTTATATATGCTTCAAAAAGCTAATCATTTTGGGTCATGAAAAACAAAATGACCTAGTCTGGAGGATACAACTGATATAATTTGATAATTCCGTGCTTCGAAAATAGTGATTCTGTGTGAAATAAGTAATGAACGTTTTATATAAGGTGGAAAAATATCTTTGCAGTATTTTGTAAATCTATTAAGATTTAATTTTGTCTTCGTATCTCTTGCAAACAGACAATAATTTCTTTGGGATTTAGGTAACGCATGATGTGTTTGAACTTTAATAGATTCGAGGAGAATGGCACATGTAGAAAAAACACCGAATTTTTTTTCCACAGCTTACTGGTAATAAAATTAACTATAAAAGATTATCCCAAGACATAATTTGTGAAAATATTACGCCTAATGTCTTATGGCTTTTCAGCAGTTAAATCGGCATAGAATTAAACTGGAGAGTTTGATTAGGTTGACATGATTGCTCGAAATAACATTGCTTCAGCTTTTGTTTCATATCTCTTAAGTTCATTCGACATTGATCACGTTACAAACTTAAAGAGCATTATATATTTTTTGTTATTAAATTGCATGCAATAGAGTCAGAGAGGAAAAGACTGGTTTTATTTGCATACATTCTAAAATGAATGTCATCAGCAACATTGATGATTGTCAATATGGATCCTGTCAATGAGTATACAACATCATGTTCTAGTGGGGGTCCAATTTTTTAAAGAAATGTTACTAGAAAATAATCATAATCGGTTAATTTTGGTAGTTAACTAATGGTTTTAAATTTTAATAAATATATTAATCTTTTTTATTATTGAATGTAGTCGGAGAATTGAATCTCGACCTCTTCATGGTCTAGCCGTGACGCGATATTTTTACAAAAAAAAATTGTAGCGGGCGCTACAAAGCCAGACATGCATACAGGGTTTCATACCAAAACTGAGCGAGCAAAGAGCGCCCGTGACGTCGATGCTTCCGCTGTGCGCTTGCATCGCACAGCTGATGTCAGCTGCGGCGTGGGCACCTGCGTTGAGGAGCCGGCGCAGGGCGGAAAGAATGACGTCACGGACGCCGCTTCGCTCGCAGAGTTTCTTCGAGCGTTTACAAAGGTGACACATCTCGCCCAGTACACCAATTACGAATCTTTTAATCAAAATTTCACGTCACGGCTAATGAGATTGAGCATCAATTACCCGACGTAAATAGGCCCGAAAACAAAATTGAAAATAAAAAAGTGCATACAACTGTTTAGTTAATTACTCAACTAATTATGACACTTCGCCTCTTGTCTGGTGGCTCTCACGGCCACCAACTCGGCTTCAGGGTCAAAAATTTTTTTTCTGAAAATGCTGAAACCACTCAAACAAAATAATAACAATAAAAAAAAAAAACAGCCTTATGTTAATGTGGAAAGAAGGAAAATGAAGACAGAGGAATAGCTTCATGCCTTATCGCTAAGGCTACAACGTCAACTTTTGCTTGATACGCTGCCTGAGGGGCTTGGATTATTATTGGACGACGATAAAACCAGTGTTGTACGAAACGGCGTTCCTGGAACGCGTTCCTTTGAGGAGGAACGAAGGAACGCAGCTGTTTCATTTTGCATCGGTGGAACTGGAACAGGAACTCGTTACGTTTTTACGGAAACAAATAAAGAAACGGCGTTCCTGTTTCTTCGTCCAGCGAGGTATTTTCTATCCTTATTCTAAGTGGAAACACTAAAAAGCTTGGTGTCCACATTTCATCTAACCTAACTTGGAGCGTTCACACCTCGTACGTCATTAATAACGCTAACCGCATGCTGGGTTATCTTCGACGTAACTTTGCTAAAGCACCTTCATCCCTAAAACTACTACTCTACAAGGTCCTCATTCGCTCTAAACTCGAATATTCCGTTTCGGTTTGGGATCCAAGCCACGAAAACTTGATACACTCACTTGAAATGGTTCAAAATAATTCTGTTCGTTTCATATTGTCTAACTATAATAGAACTGCAAGCATCAGTACAATGAAATCTAACCTTGATCTGCCATCCCTAACATCCCGCCGCAAAATCTCTCGTCTTTGTCTCTTTCACAAACTGTTTCTTCATCCCTCCTTGCGCGCCGAACATATTTTACCCCCCCAATACATCTCATCTAGATTAGATCATGTTCATAAAGTCGGGATTCCATCGTGTAGAACTAATGCTTTTTTTCAGTCATTCTTTCCTCGCACATCAGTGGAGTGGAATGGCCTTCCCGCCCCGACAGCAACAATCAAAGATCCCCAGCAGTTCAAGAACGCCATAGCTAACATTGTATAAATAAGAGTCAATTTACTGTACTAATAACCACTGCATTTTTTAACTTTATACTTATACATTGTACCCACTCCCCTCTCTAATGCCTTTGGCCCTGAGGGTATCTGAAATAAATAAATAAATAAAGTGTTCGACGAGTTTAGAGCCCCTGGCGTTCTTCCATCACGGAATTCAAATTCGCATGTTGCCACGTGATAGGATTCATATATATATATATATATATATATATATATATATATATATATATATATACATATATATATATATATATATATATATATATATATATATATATATATATATATATATATATATATTTATATATATATATATATTTATATATATATATATATTTATATATATATATATATTTATATATATATACGTAAGACGAAAAGAACCCTTGGTGAAAACAGCAACAACGGACGATTTAATCTTCGACGTTTCGGCCGGAGTCCGGCCTTCGTCAGGAAGTATATATACGTATCAGGGTTGGGCAGAAATACTCCAAAATGTATTTGGAAATACAAATACTGGGATACTTTAAAATAGTACCTAAAATACTGATACTGAAATATATCTGTAAATGTGTATCGCGATACGTATCGGAAATACATTTTAAATATAGGCAAAAAGTATTTGGAAATACAAATACAGGAATACATTTTAGGGAAGGCAGAAATACAAATACAGAAATACTGATACTGCAATACATTTTTCCAATTTATTTGAGACCAAATTAAATAAAGCTCGGAGTTGGAAGTGGAAATTTTTGATCCTGAAATTACTTTTCCGTAGGCTTGGCACTTTGCCTTGAAGGTAGTGATTTCGGACGGCGAGGAGTCTTCAGTGGGCTCAGAAAAACGTTCCATTAAGGACTGACCGTGGTCCCTTCCCTGATATCCTGTCTGTCTGACGAGGGATGCGAAAAGACTTCGACCTCTAAATAAATTCTCTGTCATCCTAAATCCCATCAAAACGTCACCACCCCATTGTCAAATAAGGACGCCCCTGTCAACATTTATCACATGACGTCACGGTGGAATGAACTGGTATTCTTTATCTGTAGGTGTGGCCTTGAACATGAAATTTAACGCGCTGCTGTATGAAAGGACAATGTGTAATTTCGTTGTAGTTTACCTCGTTGAAGGTTGTGCAGGATTTTTGAGAATAGTGGACCACCTGAAGCATACTGGAACACATGTCTTATCTTCTGTTACGGTTGAAAAAACGATACGGTGGCATCCCTGTTGTGAAGGGGCTTTCTGCTGACCCTGCGTCACCGACGCATGGATTGCAGTCATCAAGTTTTGCCTTGCATACTCCAAATAAGACGTCGTGGATTGCGACCTGATACTGCCGGCAGAGGTGCGAGCTGTCCGAGAAACAGCGTGCTCGAGACGAGTCGCAGGTGTACAAAGTCTGCGTCGGCACAGCGAGGCCACGTCTGACCTCCTTCCTGGGTTTCGGATCACAACATCAGCCACTTTAACGTCGGCTGATGACGTACCCTTGAGCCGTGCAATATTACGGGCGCAGCCGCAGACGCATTCAAATATCTGTTGAACTTCACTGCGCGAGTTATCCTACAATTTTAAGTCAGCCACCACCAGGGTCGTGCTGCAACGAACTGTTACTCAGCTTTGCCGCATGGGTGTTTTGAATACGTTAAGGCAAAAGAGACGGTAAGCAGCGGGCTTTGGATGCCCGCAAACAATGACTCAAAAAACCCATACCTAAGGACCTGCGGCACAAGGTGCTCGGACTCCACTCCTGGCACGCCACCTAGTTCGAGTCCCTGACTGCGCAACAGTTTTCAGAAGAGAGAAGAGGACGCATAGAAAAATAGTTTAGAAAATCGGAAGGAACCTTGGTCAGCATAGCAACAATGCCCCATCATCTCCTTGGCCCTGGTGCCCTCAAAAATAAAAAAAAAAAGCGTTCGGATTTCTTTTTTTTTTTTTTTTTTTGGGGGGGGGGGGGAGAGGGGGGGTTGAGTATTTCTAAAAAAAATGTAACGAAATACATTTCACCCTGATTGTATCGCGATACAAAGGAACATTCAAAATGTATTTCGATACAGAAATACAGATACTGGCGAAAGAAATGTATCGCGATACAGAAATACAGATACGAAATGTATTCCTGAAATACTATCGCGATACATTTGTATCGCGATACTGCCCAACCCTGATACGTATATATATAAAATTCGTTTGATCTGACTAAATATGGTAATTATCGACATACAAAAGAAACGTGTATGGAACGATACGTTCCACCTTTTTAAAGTGTAAGGGGAACGAGTTGATTTCTCTCAGATGAAACTTGTGACGGAAAAGCGTTCAAGAAATGAAAAGGAACAAGGGACGAGCTTTCGTTCCTTTTTTTTTTTAATTACGTGTACAATACTGGCTAAAACTGAGGTTCATCATTGTGAGAGAAAAAAATGTTTCACTCTGCTTCTTGTGACAGCTAACTACGAGCACGATGACGACTAATGGGGACCTCATTCAAAACGTCTTTTTGTTTTATTATTATTCTCTCTAGACGCGCTTAAATGTGCCGGCGATTTCACGTGGAGTTTTAATCACCTTTCTGTTTGCACACACACACAAAAAAAAAATACTGAGTAAAGTGATTGCGAAAAGATTCGATAAGGTACACAGAAGAGCCTGCACTATATCGTTCAAATGCCTCTTTCATTCCGCTTGCCTTTCTAGTTTAATTCCTTCCCATGTCATTTCGTAACTACCTTTCTGCGCCTTCATCTTCAGATTCACCTTTCACAACCAGAGTCTGAAGGCAGCCCCGTGAAGATAAGGAATTAATAAAAAATATCGCCGAAGCCCTCGAACTGAGCGCACGATTGGCGGGCACTCAAATTTGTTTTCACGCTCGTTCCCACCGACGCAGCGACTGCGTTCATTCTTTCAACAACCGGCGCACTTACGAAAGCTCAATTTATGCGGCGCCACTGCAAGACAAAAAACAAGTTACGCAATTATCGATTCCAGTTTCGGAAAAACCTTCACTTTATTTCCTTTTTTTTCTTTCTTACAGCGAAAGTACAGCGTTTGCAATATACTACTATACACCGCCGCTATCCATATTTCGGCAGCAAATGAAAGCCTCTCCTATTTTTTTTTCTCGCTCTCATTTCTATCGGCTGGTTCTCGCACTCTTCAATATTTCGAACAAAATGAGAAACTGCAAATGCCCGTCGGCGTTCCCTTTCATCTGGTCAGATTTGCCGTCGCTCCGGCTTCGCTCTCGCTTTGTCCCTCGGGTCTGATTTCTGACCGCGTGATTTGTCCCTCTCTACCCGCTCGTCCTGTCCACCGTCAATACCTCCCAGGAGACAAGGCCCGAGCATTACGTCATCGCTAACGAATCCCCGATCCGCCCCAAGCGGCAAACACGCTGAAGTTCGACGAGATCCACCAGTGATAACGTTTGGAGTGGAAAGACGCAGGCCTTGTCTTCTATGGGTCCTCGTTGGACGCGAGCGACGGGCGACCGAAGGCCAGGAATCCTCGGAACGCCGGTCCCGAGAACGGAATAGCAGCGTCGATCCTTTCCGGCAAAAAAGAAAAGCCCATCTTCCGTTTTGTGCTGGCCACACTGCGGCGCGGATAGAGCGCATCTGTCAGGAACGCCCGGGACGCTGCGCTCATTTCCAATTGTTCCGGAGCTGTCTCTTCCCTTCCTCCCTTTTAGTTTTTTTTTTTTCCTACGGGACAATCTTTTTAATAGTATGCAAAGCGCTGCTGCCCTTTTGATTTCAGGACAGATTATAATATCGTCGCCATATCGCTAACCTCTTCAACAAAAAAAAAAAAAGAAAAAAAAATTTTGGCAAAGTTATAATTTGTGAATGACTCTGGAATCATCGGCAAAAATTAAAGCTTTGGCATCGATATAAAAATTAAACTCCGCCGCTCATTCAGCACAAATTCTGTCCTGCTTTTTGAACCTCGATTGGATTATATCATTCGTTGCTGAATCAAAGATCACAGAGCGGCCGAGGCTCATGCGATGCTATACGTCGGCTGATGCTGGTTCTGCTATTAGATTTAGCGGTTGTCGGATATTGCATTAATTCGACTGAATTGATTTTTTTTATAAATACAAAATATATTATTTCTCGCTCTTTTTTTACTTGTATCACCGCTATAGTCTACATTGAAGTCCATGCTGCATACTACATGGGGCCAAGACCAATGATGTATTTTGTATTTCGCTGGACAATGCGGAGACCTCTTTCTGAAGAGCTCGTCCGCTTAATTACGGCGCCTGGAGCGTGTCTCCCACTGGTGTGTTTAGCGTCCTATCTCGCCCATATATCGAAAGTGGTCCCGAAGTTTGTCAACAAATGACGTCATAAAAGCCAGAGCATCAGGCTGTCGGATGTCGCGATGCTGGCGGTTGGTCGCAGAAATGCTAGCGTAAAAGCCCGAGCGAACGCGGGTGTCGCTGTCGTCGCGGCGTCCCATCTCCCGACTGCCGAAGCTTCCGTGGTCTGTCAAGCTGGAGAGTGACCTGCAGCAGAACAGGCGTCAGCTACATCCACTATGCTCCTGCTGGGACGCCGCCAGGAAGGCGGCCGGCGATGCGTGACGCAGGTAAACACACCGGTCGGAGACGCGTTTTAGGAAAAAGACATGTACGTAACACGTTACAAGTAACGAGTTACTTCTACCTAGTTACTATTTTTGGTAACGGGTAACGTATTTAGGTAGTTTTCTAGAAAAGGAACCAGTAACGTATTTAGTTACTTTTAAGGTCAAGTAACGAGTAACGGTATCTCGTTACTTTTGAGGAGTAACGTGTACAACACCGATTAAGCGGCCTTGTTTTTATTCTAGCCTGAGTATGCGTCTATTGTGACAAAGGCAGATGGGCAGCCCGGAAAACAACTAAACAGTATGACTGTACAACAACGTTTATCACTGAACACGTCAGTCCAACAGTTCGACTGACGTGTCCAGCGATAGACGTTGCTGTAACGAACTCTACAGCTGGGAACATCCTTCAACAGCGAACAAAATACGGTTTGTTGTTTGAACCTTCTAGAACCGGGTACCGTCCAAATGTAAACCCGAAGGTTGAGAGCAGGGGAAGGCACAGAACCCATTACCCGCTGTCCTCAATGAAGGCGCAGTTCCCGAAGATTCGCCAGCTCTTCCTGAAGCACAACACTGCCGTTCCTTCGAGCGCGTCGGTAGAACGACTCTTCAGCGTCGCCGGAGATGGATTTTCGAGGAAGCGGAGAAGCATAACTCATCAAAACTTCGAGAGGCAGCTATTGCTTAATTGCAATCACTACTAAAAAGAAAACAATAAACCATGAAACAAAAACAGTAGTGTATTTGGTCGTCAAGGTAACGTGAAAAGTAGCTCGTTACTTCTGAGGTAACTCACGCGTTCCTTTTGAGAATCGGTAACGAGTAACGGATTTGGTTACCTCTTGAGCGAGTAGCGAGTAACAATATTTAGTTAGTTTTTTGGGTAACGTGTACGTGTTTGTTAGGCACTATACTTTAACTTCCCTGAAGGGTCCCCAGGGGCTAATTATTGCGAATGTGCGGACTCTTTGTCTCCTCGTCATTCGCAAAGGTCGAGAGGGAAGGGAGTGCCGAAACAAGTGTTCCAACCAACTAACTAAAAACAAAACAAAAATAAAGCCTGAGCGCATCCTCTTTCACGGGACACTCGGTGAGCGAATTTATCACAACCATTCACAGTGCGAGTGAAAGAAATTGCGAATCGCAAAAAAGAAAACGATTCCTAGGCGCTGCACCCCAAGAAGCAATGCGCGAGCGAAGCATGCTAGTTGTCCCAGGGCCAGGTTGCGTTTCCAACCTAAATCATTTACATTCACGAGTACAGCGTCCCATAGAGGCAAACAGGGGGGGGGGGGGGGGGGGGGGGGGGGGGTCGGTAAGGACGGCAGCAGAGTGCGGCAAATCCTGGGCGTTGACATCGGCGGTCCCGAGAGAATAAGTACGTTGAATGCGCTACTGGCTACTGGCATTGTCTGCCGAATTCCGATGACGTGTGGGATGACACATGTGGGCCAGATTGCGTGAATGATCGCACCCGCGAGCACTCAGCCATCCACTTGAACGACTTCTTCGGGACATCGTGCAATTCATTGTAACATATGCTCTTGCACCCCAGCCTTCAATGACACTAAACTTTTGTCTAAATACGAAGATAAAATTGTCGAGAGATTTGCAGGAGGCATTTGAAATTAGGACCAGCGAGAAGAAATGCCTAAGCATAGCCTCCTACATACTGACAAAGCCTGGCAGATCGCCTCGAGAAGCGGCCGCTGAAATGGAAAAGGTGGACCGGCCGACAACGGATGAGCGGAGAGCCACCTGACTAACGCCCCGCTGCGGCGAGCCGCCGAAACGCACTTCTCCCGAGCGAACAAGTGTGTCTCGGGTCATCGTAGCCGCAAAAGCTGTGCGCTGATGTCAAGGTTCCCTAAGAAAGAAATGGCTCTTTGATGCTCTGAGCTACCAGACCCTCACGCTCCAAATCTGCGACCGGGCACTCTATGGCTCCGTCGTTGAACTGACAGGCTTTGTTGGTATAGAGGAGGCCTTAGCCTAACTGACACGTCCTTATCTCTATCTACTAATGAGTTTGAACTTTTTCAAAATTGGCCTAAGGAGATAAGGACGACGAATTTGTTTTTCTGGTGGCTATATTAACATGTCATTTTCAATGAGCTTCGTTTGAAAGTGCGCCTTGTCTTCTTTCCCTTTCTCTTAGTCCCTGTATTCTTTGTCGCGGTTTTTTTCCTGTGTAGTTAACCAACTTGCCCTAATCACCACTTTACCGATGATCCGCGTCGACTTCCCATTCTGCTGAAATAAACCTCAATGTTTTCTATACCAACATTCGGAGTGTGTTATCAAAGCGAGACGACATCTCATCTTTGATTGAATATTGCTCGGCTGATGTCATTGCTCTCACGGAAACCTGGTTGAATGATAAAGTGGATGACTCGATTAGTTTTGAGGGCGTGTCATTGTTTACTATATTTCGTCAGGATAGACAACAAGGCAGGGGTGGCGGGGTTATGCTTGCTGTCAGGAAAAGTATAGTTTGTACACGCATTTGCGTTGACACGGGTTTAGAAAGTGCTTGTTTTTCCTTAAAAATAAAATATGCTACTGTTGTGTTTGGGGTTTGTTACAGACCTCCTGATTATAAATTGGGCTTTGTTTAAGCTTTTCATGATATACTTTGTGATTTGTCATTACGGTTTCCTGGCTGCTGTTTTATAATTTTCGGTGATTTCAATTTTCCCTCTATTGATTGGTCTCAATATCAACCTTCTTGTCAGGGTAACATTGCTGAGTGCGAAAGATTCATCGAGGCTTGCCTTGACTTCAACCTCTCGCAACTTGTAACAATACCTACGCGCTCCACTTCTTCGACCTCAAATATTCTTGACCTCATCTTGACTACACAACCCGACTTGTTTCATCCAATTACTACCCTTCCAGGGTTATCTGATCACAACGTCCTGTTTGCGCAAATCATTCTGCCAGTAACAAGAAAGGAAACCATTCGTAAACCCATTAGAAGTTATGGCCGGGCTAACTACGATGCAATAAACAGCGAATTGGCACTTTTTTATGAACAGGTTTTCCTGCTCAACTTTGAAAGCCGCACAGTTGAGCAAACTATATAAAAATAAGGTAAAATATCTTATTGATAACATATTCCTGTTATTTTCATTAAGACGCCAAATGTGTCTCCGTGGTATGATGCAAGCCTGAGGCGCCTAGGGAATAAGAAAAAACGTCTATTTCGGCGTGCCAGGTGCCGTGACAGTCCCTCCGACTGGCTTGCATACCATGAGTGCGAAACAGAATATAAGCAAAAAGTTGCTCTAACTAGAAATTCTTACTACCGAATCACTCTCCCCAATATGTTGCGTACAAACCCCAAAAATTATGGACAGTAATAAATCCTAAATCGGCTGATGCATTAAATCTTGTTGATATATCAGGAAAATCACTATCTGACCTCGAAAGTGCTCACGTTTCGAATTCTGCTTTTTCTGCAGTATTTTCATCTGATAGTACAGCCCTGCCCATTTTGGATACGTTTTTTTGAACATGATGAAATGGAAAGTATAACGATTAATTCATCTGGTGTTGTAAAACTAACTGATAACTTGAAGATTTCTTCTTCGAGTGGTGAAGACGAAATTAATTCGAAGGTTTTAATGAATACTAAAACAGTTTCCGGTGTCATATTGTCCGCAATTTTTTCACAATCTTTGCTTTCTCATTCAGTTCGTGACTGGAAGGTCGGTAAAATTGTCCCGTTATTTAAATCAGGTGAACGCAGCTCCCCCTTGAACTATCGGCCCCTATCCATTACAAGCATAGCCTCAAAAATTTTTGAACATATATTGCATTCGAACATCATCCGATTTTTAGAGGAAACTCAATTAATCTTTAATTACCAGCATGGGTTCCGGAAGGGTCATTCCTGCGAGACTCAACTCGCAGGATTCATTCATGATATCCATCTTTCTATTGACTTCGGTTACCAAATTGATGTTATTCTTCTTGATTTCGCCAAAGCGTTCGACCGGGTCCCACATAAGGGTCTGTTGCAAAAACTTACCCATCTAAAACGAGATGGTAACATCATCCTGTGGATCAAAGACTGGCTTTCTGACCGAAGTCAGCACAGGGTCGTGAACTCTTATAGTTCAACATCTATTCCTGTGTCTTCGGGTGTTCCTCAAGGCTCCGTCCTTGGACCCTTGCTTTTCTTAATATATATTAATGGCTTACCTTCATGTATTTCCTCCCGCATCCGTATTTTTGCAGACGACTGCGTTGTATATAGGCAAATTTCTAACGAACAAGACAGCATGAAACTACAACATGACCTCACTAACCTATCATTGTGGTGCTCGACTTGGCTCATGGAGCTTAACCCTTCTAAATGCAAACTCATCTCGTTTGTTAGGAAAGAGACCTTTTTTTCTCATAACTATTTTATTGGTTCTAACGTTGTTGAGTCTGTTTCCTCTTATAAATACTTAGGTGTTCACGTCGACTCGCATGTCTTCTGGAACGTACATATTCGGTCATTGTTATCATCTTGGAATCGTTCTTTGGGCTACCTAAAACATAAACTTCGTTGTGCTCCTCCTCACTTAAAGAAAACTGCATACCTTTCATTGATTCGGCCGAAACTTGAGTACGCATCGAGCATCTGGGATCCTCACCAAGCATATTTGATCACCGAAATAGAAGCCTTTCAAAACCGTGTCGCGCGCTTTATTTTTTTCTGATTATTCTCGACATTCCAGCGTCACCTTATTAAAACAGAAAGCCGACCTTCCAGAACTGGCCTTAAGACGCAAAGTTTCTTGCTTATGCCTTTTTCATCGCATTTACTACGCACCATCTCTCAGCCAAGGCACCCTAACTCAGTCGCATTTCGTTTCACCTCGTCTTAATCACTCCTGTAAGATTGACCGTTTCACCTGCCGCACTTCTTCTTTTTTGTATTCCTTCTTTCCCAAAACAGCAGTGTGGTGGAATGATCTCCCAGAGCGCATCGTCACCGAGGTTAACCCTGATAGCTTTCGTTCGCTTATCAGCAGCCCTTTAGGCATTGTATGACACGACTTGTATGTTGGCAATACTGTGGAAGATATTATTTTTTGTTGCTTGATTTATGATGTTTTATATGTTTGCACTGCTGTGCATGTTTTTATTTTATTATTTTTGTGTGTTTCATATATGATGTACTTGTCCCCCCTTATGTAATGTCCTTCCCAGAAGGGCCTTTAAGGTATTTCAATAAATAAATAAATAAATTAACCCACTTCTTGAAAAGATTAGACGAACAGGTATTTTTTTAAAGATTAATTTATCAAAGAAAGAAAAGGGAAACAAACAACCAAAAACTCGCCAATGACCTTCGCGTATTCTTTTGTTTGCTGTTTTTAGTTGTTTTTTTATTTCTGCCAAAGGAAGGAGAGTTAAGATTGGTAAGCCAAGCGAAATCAAACATCCCGCTTTCATCGTTTTCGTCTTCCTAATACTTATAAAGCTTATGAACGCGCCTGAGTGCGTGGGAATTGAGCTTCAAAAAAACTGTGCGCAGGTGTTTTCTCCAATGTTGCCCGTGCGCCGCAGAAACTGCGCTGCGTTAAGCCGTGATTCCACTGCGCATACACCATTCAAGAAGACACGGTGTTTTCTCTGAAGGCACGATAACAAAATTATCGGCGGAGACGCCTCAGACATGTTCGAAGCATGCTAACTTCATAACTATGAATGCTTTCAACATGTCTGCAGAGAGTTTTTGTACGACCAGTGTGACAGGACCATCATGCTACGCCTCAGACAATTTATGCAAACTGTATTTTGCGTGTACAGCGGCTTTAGAACGCTCGACCGCCGCTGAACCTGTCTATGACTCAGCATAAAGATATTGAATTTTGGTCCTGTTTCTTGCTCAACTTTTCCGCCATTACACGAGAGAGAACTTTATTTTACTGTAAAATTTAAGAGCCCTCGGTACAGAGCTCCCATTTTACAAGGGGAAAACACATCGGGAGCTTTCTGTCGAGCAAAGAGATTACACGTGGAAATTTTAGGGTATGCGGAGGGCAAGTTCGTCTGCATCTTGCTCAGGGGGTAGCGGTGACGTCAGAACGCCGAGCCCTGATTGGCTGATCGCGACCCCCTATCGGAGCGTCGTCTGCTCCTTTGCAACGTCGTCTGCTCGCAACGTCGTCTGCGTCTGTCTTACGTTTCCTACGACTTTCAAAAGTGCAGAGGCCAGAGGCCAGGTTCACGAAACGAGCTTACGCCAAAAATATGCGTAAGACAAAAATTGAGAACAAATTCCTATTCACGAAACGAAATTTTCGTAAGGTTTTCGCAGGTTACGACGAAATCCTACGACAGCTCCGAAGCTGTCTTACGCACTTCTTACGATCAAATCAGCATGGCCGACAGCGTCGCGGTCGCGACGACCCACGGACGTTTATTTTTTACGTGCGCTTCTCACGCGTCCCGACTTCAAGCAGCAAGAAAAAAGTAAAAAGTACTTGAAACAGACCACGACGAACAAGAACGCTGGATCCACAATCACCCGGGAAAAGCTCCAACGGCCACGATTACACCGAAAACGACCAAGCGAGTACGGCAGTTAGGGCTAGCAGGCACTCCGCGACTCGGCGACCGTCTGCCCACGACCGGCTGGCGTGCTGAATGGAATATGCCCGCGCGACCCTTGTGAACCCTTCCCGTGTTATACTTTGATCGCTGACCTCTATTTTAGATTAATAAGAGGTCACTTTCTTCCTCTTGTTATCTCCTTGTTTCCCGAGGCAACGGTGACTCTCGCCGGTGAAAAAGCGGTGAATCTCCGACAGACGCAGGAAAGGTAAAGCAGCCATCGCTTTGACTAGCAGACGTAAAGCAGACGACGTCAACTGCATGCGCCAACCCGCCGACGCCGTTAAAGAATGAGGGGTCTCGCCGCACACGAAAAGAGGGAAAAAGTATTTGGGAGGGAACTTGCGGGCATGCACTAGAACGCTTACCCTCTCGGTTCTTAGCAAACAAACCTCGGCGCCTCGGGACACCTCGCCAGTGAGTCCTTTGACTTCCCTCCTTGATGCGCGTCTGCTAGTTGTTAGACATAAACAACGTACCACTCGAGTTATTTTGTCTGCCCTCTCTGAAAGGCGAAGTCGAGCTCGCTCGCAAAGACCTGCACTTCCGAAAGTCGCAGGAAAGGTAAGACAGACGCAGACGACGTTGCGAGCAGACGACGTTGCAAAGGAGCAGACGACGCTGAGATAGGGGGTCGCGATCAGCCAATCAGGGCTCGGCGTTCTGACGTCACCACTACTTCCTTCCTCATGCGCAGAAGACGAAAATGAGCCCACTTGCGAGGCGTATATACTTTTGGAAGTCACAAAGCGCTTTGTAAATATGAAAAACCTTCTAATTACTAGAGCTATACTTATGCGCACCATTTATAAACTAGCTATGATTAATTTCCCAAACAGGGATGGCTAAAAAAAAAAAAAGCTTGGAGGACGCTTAAGCTTTGCCTTTAAGAGTGGAATGAGATAGCAATATCCGGTCCCATTCGCATCGCCTTCTCATTTGCATCTCACGCTCTTCCTGCCAGTGAGCAAGAAATGCGGAGGACATGGCGTAGTCACTAGCGTGTCTGGCTCGCAACCGAAGGGCCGTGGATTTGAATCACGCCTGAAATTCTTTACAATTTTCCTTAACTGAAAGGAATTACTTTATAAAGTGAAATAATTTGAGACATTCGGTGACTTTGTATTCGCTTACATGTTATGTTGTAATCACTTTCATTCCACGCGTGACGTCACGTTTCTCGTGCGCGTTGTGGATTGTTAAAACTCTCGCGCGAGGTCATGTAGCTGTGACGTCATGAACCTATTGACCAATCGGGATTTTCCCGTCACAGCACCACCAACCACGGCGCCGGCTTTTCTGCGACACGAACTCCTCAACACTATTGTGTTAAAAAAAAAAAAAAAAAAAAACTTGCGATTCATGGAAAAACTTTAATGTTGAAGCAGCTCGTTGAAGCTGCGAGCGAACGCTCATCTTTTATAGGAAAGATGAAGTCGAATAATGCGCTGTAGAGGCCGACATTCCCCATTTGTGCCATTCTAGACGATGCTTTGTGAATTGACGAGGACAACGAGGTCACGCTTCACTCATGGAGGGAAACCATTGCACTGCAATATAGCGTGGAATTATAGCGAGCGAAGTACATCGCACCATTGTATTTATGTATTACAATTTGCAGCGTTAAAACGAGGTTATCGAGCAGCGCATTTTCATTTTACTGCGCGTTTTCTATAAAAGGAATTGCAAGAACTCGAGACAAATAACGAAGAAGCGCAAGCAGGCTCAAGGGGCTTCGCGGGGAGCGCAATAAAACTCGAGGACTCCGTACAAGGCACGGGCAAATCCCAGGGACCGAAAAAAATCCAGCCGTAAAACTTAGTATTCCCGCAAAGCCAGTGCTGTGATGAGCGAATGGAAACTCTCTGGTCTCTTTAATGTCCGCCCATAAATCCGTGATTTATGCCGCGGACTTTTGTTTCGTTTCTTCTTATATTTCAATGAAGAGTTCGCAACTACAAAATACAAAAAAGGAAAAAGAAAACGACCGTCGAGACTAGTCGAGACCGCCGGTGTTGTTCAATCCCAGCGAACGATATTCACCGCTGTTTATCGTCGTCATGAGCTTTCACATATGCGCCCGTGCATGAACCTGAACGATCCAGTGACCACGGGAAGAAACCTCAACAAATCTTGACGATAATACCCACCGAAACGCGGATTCGTTTTCGTCTCGAGGCATTAGCTGCCGCGAAGGAAGATCCGAAAAAAAGAAGCGTTCATCGACTTACAGTCAGAACGAGTGATCACGTAATCTGGTGCTGATTGTTCGCCTCTAATATTCGTCATAGCCACGCGCTTGGGTTTATGGTTTCACGGGTCCCTGAGTTTATACTGTGTTGCGATTCCCTCAGCACACCAATCATTGTTCTTTCTGCAGTCCGTTCATTCAGAGCTACTAAATCAGCTACGCTTCAGAGTAACGACACTCCAGCCATCTTAACGCTTAAAAACATGGTTGCCAGTTATCTAAACTTTATCGGAAATTGCAAGAAATGCTTTTCCGTCCACAATGAGTGATAAAGCAGTTCGCAACAGCGCAAACAACATCACCTCAGCTTCATAACACTCAGTGTTGTGCGTTCCTGGAACGCGTTCCTTTTCGGAGGAACGAAGGAACGATGCCGTTTGGTTTTGCCTTGATGGAACTGGAACGGGAACTCGTTACATTTTTACTGGAACAAAAACAAAAAGGAACTGTGTTCCTTTTTTAAGTCGTGGGGTAATTTTTATTTTATTTAAAAGAGTGAAATCCTAGAAGTGTAAACATAATACTTTTACGAAGAGCAGAAACTTTTTGGTTGCTCATCTTAGGGTTTATTTTGTGTGGTCCTCGCTTGGTGACAGTCAGGTGCAGGAGAGCTGATGGGCAATGATTTTTTTCTGAGTGCCCGAGACTGCGGTACCGAAAGCAAAACTTTTAGTTGGAGGAAAAGATACAGAAAGAGGGACGTTTAAAACTCAGCTACTCTCTTTGCTTCCACGAATCCTCATACACCCATAAATCTAAGGCTGACTACAGCTATCACTGAATTTACACAAAGAGACCTACAGTAATAACAAAATAGCAGGTTACCAGACGTCGAACGAACCCTTGTGTCCTGAATATTGGTCACTTAAAAGATACACAAGAATTAACCTTTAATCCCTGTCCCCCACCTTCAAGCTGAACAACAAATCCAACCTTCACGAAGAAGTCCTTCTAGTTTTCAAAACTGACCTTCCAAAAGCCCTACCCTCTCCTTCACTTGCTCGTCTTGCGGATATCAACATCTAGAAGCAACTGCTGTTAAGTTCGAACAAGGGACTTTGTTGGTATGAAACGTGTGATGTTGTTGTAAAACGCTTGTGCAATGTGGGGTAATAGTACATTTGGCTCGTCTGAATCGTCCACCACAAACATGAATATGGTTAAAACTGAGATTTTTAAACTTGAGTATATCAACAAATGAAACCCTGCTCCCACTAATTTTCTTCTCCTGGTGCCCGTGCATCACAGCATTCAAATTCGTGCGTCCCCATTTAATAGAATAGATAAAAAAAGAGACTTCGCTTGATTTAATTAAATATGGTAATCAGCAAAATACAAATGTAACGTATATGTAACGAAACTTTCCATTTTTTAACTGTAACGGGAACACGTTCCTTTTTCACGCATGGAGCTTGTAGCGAGAACGCGTACCAAAAATCAAAAGGAACGAGGAACGCGCTTTCGTTCCCTTTTTCGGGGAATTTGTACACCACTGATAGCACTTTATCTGAAGCTGAGGGGGTCACATTTTTTTTAATTTTGACGATCGACTGTTGCATCTGCTCTGCACTAAGCACCAACGTGGCGGCGCCCACTAGCAGACCGGGAAACGAAATGCCGATACTGTAAACGTAGTTCATTTAGTGGCTCTATAGCCATTGGAATGGTAATCGGCATCAGTCAGGCTCCAAAGGGTTCGTGTTGGCTGATTAGTGTCAAAAAGGGGTCCATCCTTTTTGACACTAATTCCACAAGGCAAGTGGAGCATTATACCCCCCATGCATAGCTCTCCTCAGTAAAACATCGTTTAACTATAATGTGCTATCAGCATCATTCTTTAAAGTGAAGCTTTTGATGCGTTTGTACCGAGTGCCCAAAGCTAGCACGTTTAGAGCGCTCGTCGGTAGAATATTGTCAGTCACGGAACTTGTCACTCCTCGAATATTTTAAAATGACTTCGGAAACTATTTTGAAAGTATAGTATAAAAAAAGTGAAAGCCGTTTACAAATCCCTGTAACGCCGAATTGGAGCGCAGCTCTTGAGGAGGAGGGGTGAAGGGTACTGAGGGGAGGGTAGACCCCTCCTCCTCCCCTCATTCTTTAATATGCTCCGGGGGGGCGGTCACGTGACCTCGGGGGGGGGGGGTGTCACGTGACTTCGGGGAGGGGGGTCACGTGACCTCGGGGGGTCACGTGACCTCAGAGGGGTCACGTGACCTCAGAGGGGTCACGTGACCTGGGGGTCACGTGGGGGTCACCTTGGGGTCACGTGACCTTGAGATGACCTTGGGAGGGGTCACGTGACCTTGGGGAGGAGACCACGTGACCTCGGGGGTCACGTGACCTCAGAGGGGTCACGTGACTTGGGGGTCACGTGACCTTCAAAGGGTCACGTGGGGTCTTGGGGTCACGTGACCTCGAGATGACCTTGGGAGGGGTCACGTGACCTCGAGGGGTCACGTGACCTTGGGAGTCACGTGGGGTCACGTGACCTTGAGATGACCTTCGGAGGGGTCACGTGACCTGGAGGGGTCACGTGACCTTGGGGGTCACGTGACCTTGGGATGACCTTGGTTACGCCGACGGCGACGGCGACGCCGCTCAAGCCGGGAACGGGCCCCTAAGAGCTGCGCTCTAAAAATACGACAAACCAGGGACGTTTCCTATGACGGCTATCGACTGGGATTATCCCCGCTGCTTCCACCACTTCAATAAAGCGACGGTCCTTTACGCTCCCAACGATTCGGTAAGTTCATTACGGGACCCCACCCGGTGCACCCGGCGCCTCCACTTTAGCCGGCCGAATCAAAGGGTCGTGGCCCGGGCGAGCGCTACTTGAGCGCAGCGGGCCTGCACGCTCCATAAGCTACCGACGCTGGAGTCAAAGTGAAGCTGGGGGACTAGCGCGCCCAATCAGGCGCATCCCTCGAACTTTTCTTCTGATCCTACCGCGAATTAGACGAGGACTCTCGAACGGCCCCTAGAAATCTACGAAAGGGGGCAAGGCGAGCATGAAGACCGGCTTTGGCCCGCCGAGCTCAAAGTGCGTCGCCGACGCGATCCCATGTGTATGATTCAGAGCAGGAAGTAGGACTGAATGCTTCTCTCGTCGAGAATGAATTGTCTAACTACTCTTTAAAGACTTCTTTGTTTTATTAACTCTGAGAGCTGTACTTCGTTTCACACTAATGAGGCCCGCGCCGAAAGCCACCGACTCTCCTTCAGTCCTGGAAAGCATTAAGGTGTTGGTCAGCTGGGGACATCGCTTATTGCACGTCAAAAGAATCATGTGGGTGGTCCAAATTAATCCTCAGTCTTCCGATGGGGTGTGTCAGATGCCCTTCGTGGGTTTGGCACGTGAAAGCCCCCAAATTATACTTTTTGTTTGTTTGAGGGGACATCTCGACCGGGCAGAGGAATCCGCAAAGCGTATACCCACGCAACACGCGCATGCAGGTTTTGGAGTGGTAAGACCTCCTCGTGACGTCTAACCATTCTCACAACAGCTACGGTGGAAGAGTGTTAATTAATAGCGCCTAGAAGACAAGGCCTGCTCATGACGTCATCATTAGTGGATCCCCGACCCGCTGAAGCTTGACGAGCTAACCTCGCGCTCGTTGTGAGACGCCGAAAGGCGCGCTGTCGACGATGCTGACGAAAGGTAGGCGGCGCTGCGTGGAACCACTAGTGATGACGTTTGGGTGGCAAAGGCTCAGGCCTCGCCTTCCGTGTGGTATCATTTTAATAAGCACGGAGCAGCAGTCCCCCATCTTTGTTTTTTTTCGAAGTGTTCCTCGCTATGCAGGTAGAAATTACCTTGGCACTCTGCAGCACGATGGGAAACCGGAGGTTGCGTCGAGTCGGGGATCGATTTGAAAAAGGCGTGCTGATCAGAATTCGGTGCGAGCAGCGTGATATTGGAATTTTTGGCGCTCCTGCTAAGCTCGCATTCTACTTCGCTTGTTTTCTATACACTTCTAAATCAGTGTTCGCTAGGTTAGGTTAGTACTGTCGCAATCGAGCGGCTGACAGATGACATGGCAAGCGGTTAGCAATGGCTGGCGGACCATGTCGAGGCGGTAGCCTCAACCGATGGGGCCCCGCACTAGGGCTCCTCCCGGGGGTGCCCATCCCACCAATAAAGTTTATTAATTATTTCAAAACTGGACCTGCGAGAAAGAGAAATAAATGTCGCGTTTGTTGGTTTATACTCGAGTTGTGTCTTATCATGAAACTATACTTTAGACGGTGCGTCACTTTAAGGAGACATCAAAACATCTGCAGGGTTATAATCTCGACACATGCCAAACAAATCGGCGAAGAATCCGGTGGACGTGATTGGACAGCGCCGCGCTTGAACTAGGCACCGGCCAATCACGGCGGTCGAATCTCTCGCCGATGTTTTCGCCAAGTCCAAATTAGAGCCCCTGAAATCACTAGGCCCCTTTCAAAAGTCACGTGAAGTGCCGATTATTAAAAGCTCCAAGCCACTGCACAATGGCAGACCAACTAACTGTCAACGTGGAACGTGCAAGCCATTCCATAAAACAGACAACGTCTGAGCGCGGCGAACGCTAGGAGCCGACGAGCCATTCAAACAGTGTCGAAAGTGCAACGTCACTGCGTTTATCACCTCTTTCCGTGGGTGTGTTTTTGACTTCTAATCCAACCAAACGGATAAATTGTGGCGTGACGTTGGGGTTTAGTCCACATTGTGCGGAGATTCCACAGCTGACAACAGAGGGCAGTCTTTTGAAAGTATGTAAAGGCCGCTGGTGGTCGTTGAAAATATCCGCCTTGTCCGAGGTTTGATACAGGGACCTTCCCAATACTAGCGGAGTGCTCAACACAATTGAGCTAATCGGTAGCTATCCGCCAGTAGAGCAAAAGGATGTTCGTAAATCTTCACCTTGGAAGCTTCCCTAAATTTATTATACCAATATGAAAACACGGCGTTGAGCGCTAATAATCGGGCGCCATTTCGTTGAGCCTGAAACATTCTACATCACGTTCTCTTATACGCTAATTTTTGCGCTGTCATCGAGCGAACGCATGTGTGCAAGTAGACGTTGAATCAACCACAGTTTTGTCATGTTGTCTGCCCAGACCGAGCATTCGAGCGAGTTGGCGGTGTTCAAAAATATAAATACATATCCCAACCAAAAAAGGCTGTTCTTTTAATGTGTTAGCATTAGAATGCTCTTTCACGAAAACCCGCCGGTGTCTGTCCGTGCGTTTGTTTGTCAGCGCCATGCATGACGCCGCGAGGAGACTGGGTGGTGAGGAGGTATCGTGTTTACAGATTCAATGTCCCACTATGGCGGCAGGGAGAGAGGGTATGACGCGTGGTGATGTCAGCGCTTCGCACCAATACGAGTGTCGCACAGCTGGCGCGGAGCCAGAAACGAGCAGGCGCCGCGCCGCTTTGGAATGCGGCCCAGCCAGCCGAGTGCAGCTGTAGCCTCCACCATGGTAAGGAAAAACTAGCGCCACGAGGCGCTAGTGGCAGAAAGGCGAACATACGTCTGGTCGGAGATTAAAATTGGTCTCGAAAGGCTGCCAGATGGCGCCACCACTGCCGTTGGCGTGCGCCCTCCGTCCTCCTCCTCCTCCTTTCCCCCTCCCCCCACCCCCCCGGGGTTCTTTTTTTTTTCTTTTTTTCTGGTTTGTTTGCTAGGCTGGTGCCGCGCCGGCCGCTGTGAGCGGCCAGCACGGCACCGGTCTAGCAGACGAGCCGCGCGCGATATACTTCACAACAACTGCGCTTCACGTGATATTACCAGTGCAATCAAACAGAAACAGCACGTTCATTGAAATGCATTTTTTTATTGAACCCCATTCAAATGAGTTGCGGTACTTCAAACACGCATCTACAAACTCCGTTGGCAGTCCACCGCCCTCAAAGGAAAACCAAGAACTGTAGAAGGCAGTAAACACAGTAAAGTTGTCAAACATGTAAAACGAAATTAATTACATTAATGTACAAACTAAGAGAAAAGCACTTATCATCGAATTATCTAAATGCTCTATAAACAACTCCCACAAACTAAACTTCTGAATACCCAAACAAACAAATCAACGCTGAAATAAAGGAAAAGGCTTGCAGGTGAGCTGCATAAGAATAAACGACAATTAAACCATAAACAAACTCGCCAATAGGCAATGCAATTAAGAAAGAAAGAAACTACTGTTTTGGAGTGTCTACATCTCTGACTGTAGGTGCTTTATCGGTACTCTATCCTAACATATAAACACGAAGCTGTCAAATTAATTGAAGATTGCTCTGACAGCAACTCACCCAGAGGAGCAAGTCCTTGCAGCAACGGATTCGAAACAAGAACGGTGGGGCACGCGTTTTTCCACAAACGAATCTTCCCACAACTTGCAAACACGGTAGCACCGAAGTGCTCGCTGCACAAACGACGCTGGCGCAGCTTGCTCGTCGGCAAGCCGGGCAGCCCGGGCAGGCTTCCAAAGTCCTGGCGATTTGCATACGCAATCCATTTCGATGCTCTGATGAAAAAGTCGAGTTTCGAACGCTGACAAAAAAAAAAAAAAAAATTGATATAGAAGTTCACCTGTCGTCTGTTGGAAAGCGGAAGAATGAGCACTCCGAGGTTACTTCGCCGCGCTGTAGACTCCGTAATACGCCGTCATGAGGCACGCAAAACACTCGGAAGAATCTCTGTCAAATTAGAGACGTGCATCTCTAATTATTATAAGCGCGCAGCAGCGTCGCACCGTACTGCATACTGCCGTATAATCCGCACTTTCGATTTTCGCACGCGCGGAACGGTTTGAAAGCTTGGAGTGACGAGCGAGCGCAAACAAAACAAAAAAGACAAAAACGGTCGTTTCCCTTCGCTCTTACTGATTGGTCGGAAGAGCCCAGAGTGCTTCGATTTCGGTAGCGAAGATTATATACACGTCGCCTGCGCTGAAAATCATAGCGGCGAATATGAGCATAACAGTTTGGTCGGAGTCGGCTGGGTAGACCTACGAATCTGCTCTTTGGATGGACGTACAAGAGAGAAGCCAGCGACGCGGCGCCCCTATCGGCCCAACCGGGAACTCCGGAGCTGCATTCGGATGGCCCAGCTCAGTTGCCGCTCCGGCGAAAGATGGGGTTCTTTCCACAAGTGATATGGCTGACCGTATCTAAGAGCGACGACGGAAGAGAGCCGAGTCCACGCATCGGCGACGTCAGGCCGAGACGTAATGCCTCGTTCACACTTGCAAACCGGCGGTCGAATCCGCGAGAATTCTGACGCCCGGCGACGGAAGCAGGCAGAATTTACGGCGGAGAGCAAGATCGCTCTGGGACCAATTTCGAACGCCGGAAAAAAGGTTTCTCTCGCCGCGAGCCAATCAGAACGCACGGATGAAGTGGCGCTTGCTGACGTCAGATCCCCGGTGACGAGTTAGCGACGATAGCGACGAGACGCGCGCGGGCAAGGAGGAGGTTTGGGAGCTCTCGTCAGCTCTCACCTGTACGGGAAACTGCGAGACGGTCGTGCCGCGCGCTCCGCAGACGGCGACAAATGTGAACGGCCCGATTTTTTTTTCTGCGAGCGAATCCAGTCGGCGGCGAGGGCGTATTTATTTATTTATTCATAATACCTTGAAGGTCCATTTCTGGACATTACACAAGGGGGGGATTTTGCCAAATTACAGTATAGTCAACGCTGAAAAGAAGAAAAAAAAAAGAACACTACCAACAGGATAGCAATATCACAACTGAAAAACCACTTTAACAAAATTATGTATTATACAAATTGTATCGCAAGTGTGAACGAGCCATAAGCGTCGTTTGGCTGTTGCCGCAGAAGCAAGGCGACGGATGCGTCCAGCGGAAAGCGAAGAGGAAAGGCATCAGAAATCGGTGATAAACGAATGGCAAGGGGTTCTAAACACAGGAAAAGGGGTGAAAGGGGATGCGAAAGAGCCAATGCTAACGTATTTCCATCAGATGAATCCCACCGTTCGTCAAACAATTTTTCCCTACCGCTTCTTAACGAGAGCTATACTAGGACTACAGTAGAAGCGATGAGGGCGCATCGTTCTTATTACAGATTTCTCTATAAAACGACTCTGTTATTAGCATTAATACATTCCACTTTGCACCGTCAACGCTGGGTTCTTCCAAACGCGCTCACACCCGAGGCATGTATTCATATGAGTGCGTAGCTTACCCAACGATACGTGGGCCCTGATTTCATCGTTTTCCCCGAACTCACCCAGAAGCTGCAGCCAAAACAGCGAAGCGGAGACAATCAAGCAGCCGTGCTGGGTTCAGCAATTTATCGGTATACACCCAACAATAAGATAAAAAAAATCGCACATGTTCTGTACGCGTTGTGTCGCGCAGTGTGCATTTGACACCAAGCATATACGAGTGCTACATTGAGCAACATATGTTTCCGCTGTTATCGAACCACTTAGCGCTCATGCTTGTCTTTCCGCTTAAATGCTAAGCAATGTAACAAAAGCCACCAACTGGAACGAAGTGTGTCGCATGCGGGGTCAAGGTCATCCTAGTGGATGGGATGCCGTCGGGGGGGTTTCCGGCGAAGCAGCAGCGACAGAATCGATGGAGAGAAAATTATTGCCACGGCTCGTAAATCACGGCCGCACAGGGTTGCAGACGTCCGCACCAGCACTGCGCACACGGTGCAAGCCGCACGGTCCACGCATGCGCGCAACGGCTGTCGTCGGTGCGTCCGCCGACCCGCGCGTTATCGACAGCGTCACATTTGTCGAATGGGGATTCGGCCATCCATCATTCGCCGCAAATTATGCGCGGCCTCGCAGATAAGCCGCGCGCCGGTGCAGGCACCGCGCCTTCGCCAGCAACGGGCGGCAGCGGCGGCGGCGAGCCCACGGAGCCGCGAAAATGCGTTGGCGGCTGACGTCATTAGGAGAGTCGACCCTTTCGCCGCCCCTGCTCCTATGGCTACGGTGGCTGGAGTCAGCTGGTTTGGGGCCAGGAGTGCTTTCAGCTCTAATGAGCTAATGAGTCCCTGCACCCGGCATTCCCTGGAGCTTGGGGAAACTATACTTCGTTTCAGCTTCGGTCCGAGCGCGGCCAATGTTATGAGCCGAAGGGCCAGTCAAACAGCGAAAGCGGCACAACGTCATGGCGTGCTCTCTGCAGTTGATAGGACCAGCCGATATTCGCTGTGTCTCTGTGCGTGCTCCTCCGCCGGCTAGTCCCATCAGGCACAGAGAGCACGCCTTGACGCTGCGCTTTTCGCGCTGTTTGATTGGCCCTTCGGCTCATAACATCGGCCGTGCTCGGACCGAAGCTGAAACGAAGTATAGAGACTCCAGAGCCATTTGCGCTTTCTGATTGGCTGATATTTTGCACAGTATTGTTTCACCAGAAGAATGTATATACATGGTGTTTAATTTTAATTCCAACAGATTTAAATAAAGGGAAATATTTATACGAGTGTCGTTTTCACTATCTATTTATCAGTAGAAGAATCTGGAGTTGGGCAAGTTGGTACATCTTAGATTCGAAAAGCGCCACAACACAAGGACATCAGAAGGAATAGACAAAACGATGCGCATCGTTTCGTCTATTCCTTCTGTTGTCCTTCTGTTCTGGCGCTTTTCGAATCTATTTATCAGGCTCGGCGGACTTTCAAGATGAGGGGATAATTCTATGGGTAACATGACTAACTAAATAAAATTTGCTAATTAACTTTTTAATTAATAGTTTTTAATTTGTTAAATGGTAATGATTATTATAATACAATTTGATAATTTCATTTTTTTTTTTGTCTGATTTAGAAATTTCACTGTAAAAGAGTGCCGCAAGTTCTACAATGACGTTTGGAAGAGTGATGCAGTGGCTTCAGTCACGTGGTCACTACCTCTGCAGCGTGTCCTTTTTGGATGCGCCGACAACACAAGTCCATGGCGACGTGACTAAAGCGATAACGTCACCCTTCTAAGCTTCATTCTGGGCAGGGCTTACGGCGCTCCTTCTGCGCGCAATTTTCAAATGCGGCGATAAAACGGAAATACAAACAAATCTGTCATTAGTTGTTTCAGTATACAGCAGTAGTTTAGTCTGCCATAGCGTTGCGACATTGCAACCCCCTGTAGATGAGGTGGTAGATGAGAAAGTCCAGTAAAAAGAATATAAATTGGTCGTTAGTTGTTTATACAGGGGGAGTTTAGTCTGCCAGAGCATGGCGACATTGTTACCCACCGTAGATGAGCAATTTAGCTAGTGCAGTACGACTGCTCGACTGGGGTCTTTAAAGAAGCCACGCAACAATGTTTTTACTTTCTCTAAATATTACTTACTATCACTTCCTAACGTTACTATAGTCGGATACAACCTGAGAACAATCTTTTAGCTCCACCCACAAGCGCATTGCGCCCATCTGAAGTGCCTCCGCCGTCGCGAAAGTAGTTCGCTAGCAACGTTGCTTTTTCTTCCTCCAGGAAACGTGTCTTAAACTACTACAATATTTATTTAATTCATTCAGGACATTTAAATAAGTTGGAATACGTTTTTGTCAACGAAATAGCTGTTTAGTAAAAAAAGAAAGTCATGTCCAATGTACCGTCTTCCCAATTCATTTTCTGTCCAAGATACTGTCTAACATACCGTCTTCCAGCTCTCAGCAGTGCTAAGCCTCGCGCCCGCTTCGAAATTTTCGTGGGCGATAGCGTCGCTGGATTCTCACGTTGTCGCGCAAAATCTGCTGCAAACGCAATCCGATACCATTAAGATTTCGTGGCGTAAACTCGGGCACGTAAAACACGGTGCAAAAAAGCGGAATAATGGTCACGAGAAACTAGCGTCGCGTTGCTAAGGCCAGCAGCCATGTTGAGCTTTTTTCTTTTTTTTTTTTTTCAAAAGGATCGCGATTGGTCCACGGAATCGTGACGTCATGAAAACGATTGGCTGGCGTTTCTCGGCGTAGGATTCCATTTTCCTCTGAGAGGCATTTCCGGTTTTTTCTTAGCTTGCAACCGACTATAACTCAATAATATTGCCTTAGTTTTTCTTTCGAGGCAATGACAGTCGCCAAAACGACTTGAGAAATGTGAGCATCATTCATCCCTTCAACTTAGAGCCAGAACAAGCGGCCACGTGGCCTGGTGCTTATCCTATAGGGAGTATTCACTGGCGGCCATATCTGTGTGCATGGTTGCTGAGCGCGGGCTGACGGCGAGGTTCCACAGTTCTTTTACAACGCGCATTCCGACCCTGAAGCCCTACAAGCCCCTGCTGGGTTCGACGAACCTGCCTATTGCCGTCCTGAATACATCCTGAGTAAATAAATTTATTATTATTATTATTATTATTATTATTATTATTATTACTATTATTATTATTATTATTATTAATTTTATTACTAATTGCGGCAATGCATGCAGGCTCCCAGTAAACGCTACGATCACATAAATACGCCACTTGACCATAATGGTCTCTCCAGAAAGGTCTCCTTTTGTTTTCTTTAAGCATATGCAAAACTCTGATATCGTTATCAAGATCGACAAACAGTCACACACTGGATGTAATATAAAGTCCTATGCGTCACGCGTTGCTTTAAAAAAAACAACACTTTTGCTGTTTGACTCGGATTTTGTTTTTGGGTTTTTTGTAGTGAGAACAGCGTTTCTTAATTTATACGTTTTGTGAATATAATCTGAACTAATCACCCGTGGCGATATTTTGTAAAATTTTAATTGATCCTGTCATTCTTGTGCTGGGAATAATGTTGAAACAAGTAATCATTTAAATACCCAGATACCCATTAAAAGGCCCGCAGTTCAATTTTTCACATGACAATTATCTGAGGCAGAAAAGGCAACTAGAACATATAGATATCAACGCAGTTTTTTAACGAATATAATATTCTATGTTACCTTTAAGGTGTATGAAAGACGCTGTCTTTAAAGAGACACTGAACTCTTCAAAATATTTTCAAGTGCCTGGATAGGACATGTATGTCACAAAACAAACTTTCCGCAAACACGATCTTTAGCTAAATAATTACGCTGTGAGACGCATCTTGAGTTATGAAGGAATCCCATATTAACATCTGTTCCAAGAAATTAAATCCAAAATCGAGGTTAGTTTCGGTTTCGTTCCAGAATTAAAACGTGCCTCCTGGCGTAAATATTACGCTTAATACCGTTTCTGTTTTCAGGATAAAGAGGTGACCTGCTGTTATAACACCCTAGCTTCGTCGTATAAGCGGGAATAATTTGCATCGCTCAGTGAAGCAAGCACACTAGACATGCTTTGCAACTGGTATACCAGCACGTATATTTGACCCTCGCTATAACTGCCATTTCAGGAAACGAAAGGAGCCACCTCTTGTGATTTGGAGTCGCGAATTACCAGCCGCGCGCCGTGCGGACCTAGCGCTGACAGGCTGTGAATCGCGTTTGGGTCGCAGAGTTTGCGCTTGGTCCAGCTGGGCCCTTGATGGCATGATGACTTCGAGGCCGAGATAATATAATAAGGGTGCAGGCGAGCTGGTGAATGTTAACCATGTTGAGTAAACCTGCGACTGGGGCACAAATGCCCAGTCTCAGGTTTATTCAACATGGTTTCAAGGTCGCGCCGGATCTCCCGAGATGCATCGCGCTCTTCGCTCAGGCACGTAGCCAGGGGGAGGGTATGGAGACCGCCCCCCCCCCCCCCCCGAAATCTTCCATTTTGCTGGAACCTCCTTTCCCTCCTCCCCCTCGTACAGCATTTTGTAATGGGCGGTCCCCCAAAGAAACAAAATCCTGGCTACGTGCCTGTCTTGGCTGACTGATTTTGTAGCGCTCACCAAAATCCTGTCATTTAGAACGAAAAATAGAGCCATCCGCCTAACATACAACCATGCGATTATCATTTACAGGTTTAGCTGATCCTATTTGACTTATTTCTTAATGTTTTCTGTATATTTCAACTTTCGATTCAGTATCCCTTTAAAGGAGCTGTGCAACAATTTTCGTACTGTGCACAGATACCGCTTAAAACAAATCCCTAACGTTAATGACCTATGAAACAAGCCTTCGTTTTTCACCCCACGCAATAGAAGTCCCAGAAAAAAATTTAAGAAAAACGAGCAGCGTTCACCCCCTCAACTCGCAGCCAGAACAAGCGGCCACGTGATCTGGAGCCGATTATTTGCCGCCAATGTAGATCATAGCCACGCGCTGGGGTTGGCAAAGCGCAGGACACGCGCTGAGTTCCAGACATTGTTATGGCTCGGCTGTTGTCGTCTTTGCAGCGATTGGACACGGGTCACTACGCGAATGCTTCTCGAGCTAGCAATTATCACGAGCCCAAGTCGAGTGCCCACGCAATGCTCGGGTCCAATCTATGAACCGCATTCAAATATCGTCACTTGGGTGTACTGCGATCCCCGAATTACGTCATCATATTTTGCGAAGGAGAGATTGAATGAAAATGATCGCTTTTGTCCTTGAAATTACACCGCAACAAAGGAAAGTCTCGGCCATTGGCGTTGCGTGTGAGTATCCTTGAGTCCCAGGTGTGCCAGTAAGCTCGTGTAGAGAGAAAAACATTCCAATGGAATATCGTTGCACAGCTTCTTTAAGCTGAAACGAAGTACAGAAGGACCGCTCTTGCAGCTTCCGCTCTTTGGCATCCCATTCACCCAAAGATGAAGACGAAGCGATTGTTTCGCCCTTCTAGATCGCGCACTCGTGCCAGAATCTGTTCGTTCGAATCTCACAACAGCCGAAGCATGCAGACAGAAACCTCCATCGCATCGCCAGAACCACCGGACATCAAGTCCGTGTTCGTCGCTTTAGCGGGCTGCGGAATCTTGCTCCTCATGATGCTTTCCTGGTCTGCCTTCGCGCTGAGCAAAGCCAGCGTTTTCCGCAGTGCTCCCAGCGCCGTCTCTGATACGCCAACGCGGCAGGTCGTCAACGCCTCTCCAGAGCCGCAGATTCTTAAAGACTACTCTCGTCCAGCACACGCTCTCATATCTCGCTCCAAGACTGGCAACCTCGGCGGCCGCTTCGCCCTTTTCCCGGCCGAGTACTACTACAACAACAGCCACAAGTACCTGTGCTTCTACCAGGCGACGGCGGAACGGCTCGAGGCGTCGGGCATCGTGTTCGAACTGTCCCTTTTCCCGTACCACCTGTGCACGCATGCCGTCTTCTGCTGCGCCGCGGTGAACGCCACCACCTTTCGTATCGAGGCACCGGATGAGGCCCAGAAGTTCGCCTTCTACCTGCAGACACGCAACCCGTACATCAAGGCGGTGCTGGGCATTTCGGGGAAGGTGAGCGCCTCACTGCTGGACAACTCTTGGACCTTCCTGGAGGGCAGCGTCACCTGGCTCCGCTCGCGTCGCTACGAGGGGCTCGTACTCGCCTGGCAGCAGACTCTGGAATCGCTGGACGCGCGCAGGAAGTACGGTGACTTGCTGGAGCGCGTGGGCCGCCGCTACTTCAGGGAGAACCTGAGCTTGAGCGTGGTCCTTGACGCGTCCGATAACTCAAAGACGGCCCTGGACGTTGGGGAGCTGGACTTGATGCTGCCGACCAACTACAGCATCCTCGTTCATCCAATCGTCAGCGACCCTCCGATCGTTCGTTCGGACAAGATCGAAGAGCGCGACGCGGTCGTGTACGAGCGGCAGCGTCTTTACAGGACCCTGAAGGCGCTGCAGTCGGCTCTGCAGCGATACCGCCCAGGAAGCGGCATGTACAAGATGTGCTACGTGCTGTCGTTCGCCGGATCCTCGTACAAGTTCTGGGACCGAAACACGACTGGCGTGGAGGAAATCGTGTTCGGTCCGGGAGACGCGGGTCCCAGTACCAGGACTCCGGGCAGTCTCGCCTATTACGAGATCTGCAACGAGATTTGGGACTCGAGCAAGGTGTTTGAGTACGGCGTCGTGTCGCAGCGGGAGGACAATCTGGTCGCTCATCTCTCAGAGTTTGTCGTTCCCGTGCTCGCCAAGTACTTACACGATGTGCTCGAGGCGAGGTGCTTTGGAGTCTGGAACCTGTGGTTCGACGACTTCGCTGGCTCCTGCGACATGGGTCCTTACCCGCTCATGAGGAACTTATTCGGACTCTTCGGCGACTAGTGACGCTTCGAGGCGAGCCTAGATATTACTCTTGATCAATCTTGTAGATTCAAAAGTTTTGAGACGTCTACCATTATTATCGAATTAGTGAATCACACAACCCCTCCTCCAGCGGCCTCGCTCACAAATATAAGTACTAATGTTTTCAGTTTAAACCAATAATAAAATATTGACATTCGTTTCCAATTTTACAATAAGAGCACCCTACCAATCTAACGAATGTCACAAACAAAAAAAGCTATTCGCGTGTTTTGCTTACTGTTTTTTCTTCTTTTTTTAGGCCGGGACTCGATATTGATGACGAAATCGAGGAAACATGACGTCATTTCTTTCAGTGTCGCTTCCGACTAAGCGCGCCCGCTTCGAGCTTGACGAGATTGGAAAGTAATTGAACGACTTAGGCGGCCCCTCCACTTCTGTCGTTTCGGCACTGCGCACTCCGCCACGCTACAGTGCGCACAATGTGAAAAACGAGACGGCCATTTCCCTGTCGTCCCGCGAACAGCGCCCCAAGCGCCCGTGGCGTGATCCCGAGCAATTTGCCCCCCTTTTTATTCCCGCCTGCGCCCTCCCTCCCTCCGGCCTTCCGCTTGCCCTGAGATATGTCTGCTATCGCCAAGAGCGGCGTTGCTTATTACGCTAAAAGCTCTTCGTCACTCGCTGTCGTATCGCCTCCTCTTCGCCTCTCGCAGCACCGTGTTTCCGAAGCGCGTGAAGAATCGTCCCGTAAAACGAGCGAGCCATATTTCTGCGTGGCGCGTCTTGGTTTCGGGAAGCAGAAGGAGCCCGTATTTGCGGGGGATATGACACGCGCGGATCGGAATTGGAAGGCGGGTCCCGCCTCGCAGATCGGGTCCCGCTGTCGCCGCTGCTTAGCCTCCGGACGGCGGGTCCCCCCCTCCCCCCCCCCCCCTCCCCCTCTGAGTCACGCGCGAACCATTTTCACCTTCTTTTGGTTCTGCGAGGGTGGAGACTTGTAGACGACTGCTGGTGGGTATTCTGGCCACTGCCATATTTCAACTCATGAAGGAAACACGTGCGATTTTAGCTAGTTGATGTGGAAGCCGCGTGCGCTGGTATTCGCAGCTTTCAGGGCCTATAGGGGCGCACCAGTTTCTATCAAGAGAGTGCCTTCATACACACGCGCGCTTTTGCTTGAATGGTGACATCTCAGCATTTTTTCTGCCCAATCGCTTTTTTATGCATCTTGAAGTGCGCGCAATCCGGTGTCACTCAGCTCGAGCGCGTAGCTCTGACTAATGCATAGACGCCATTTTACCGCCCAAGTCACGCACCGAGTGCGCGAGAGTGTCACGCGCTGGCACATTCAGGGCAACAATGGATGTGTTCACACTGAGACAGACAGACATGTAGGCACCCTATATCAAGAAGATGGCTAGCATTAGGATTAGGGTGCCTACATATCTGTCTGTCTTAGGGTTAAGACATCTGTTGCTGCGCTGAGTAGGCGAGCGCGTGACGGGCTGGCGCACTCAGTGCGTGGCTCGCGCGGTAAAATGGCGTCCACGAATTAGCCAAGGCTGTGTGCTCGAGCTGGGTCACAGCGGATTGCGCGTACTTCAAAAGACAAAAAAAAAAAAAAAAAAAAAACGATGGGACGGAAAAATGGTTGAGATGTCACCACTCGAGTAAAAGTGCGTGTGTGTATGTATGAAGGCACCCTAATCTGGCTGATTGTTGTAGAAGAACAGCGCGAGCTTGGGCTTGTGACGCGTAAATAGATTTTTTCCTACGTTTTTTGTTTCGCGCTTGGAGGGGTACAAAGATGAAAGGTCGATGTCACGAAATTTTGGTCACGGAAGTGACCTCACAAAGGCGCCCCTCCTGCGGCCAAGAGCCGCGCAGTGCGCACGTGCGCCCTTCTTATGTGCTGGTTTGCTCGTTTTGCCGCTTCAACTCGACGAGATCCTGTCGGATTGCCACGGCGGTATACGCCGCTCCGGCAGCCGTGATTCCGCAGTCTTCGGTCATCGCTCTGAACCGAGTAGGACCGAGAGAGACAGGACCGGTTCTTAAGCCTCTTGCGACGGCGAAGGACCCGCTCCGCAGCAGCGCATCCAGTCCTCCGCCGTCGCAAGAGGCTTTAAGTCCTGCAACGACTTTTTGGCTATTTCGTCGTTTATCCTGAGATTGGGGGGTTTTTAGAACAGCAGAAGTAACAGAAAAAACAGACAGGTCTCTTGAGACCTGTCTGTTTTTTCTGTTACTTCTGCTCTTCTAAAAAAACCCCAGTCTCAGGGTCAACGACGAAATGGTTGACTTCCACCAGCTAACCTGTACTTTGACTCTTTTCTCGTTACTTTTTAACTGGTTTTTAATTTGCATCGAACCTGACGCACTGAACGTAGTAGCTTAATCAAACTTTCCTTTTCTCAAATTTCGCTTTCTTTTAAAAGTTATAGACAAATTAAAATTACAAAACAAGCAAAAAATAACCTCCTTCATGACGTCCTTGGTCCTGGCTTGAGTGGCCGCAAACTAGAGGAGGTGTACTGAGCTCAGCGAGCTCTGACGGCTGCCGCACTCCGTGTCGACGGCTCGAGAGGGCACCACTAAAGCATGAGCTAAATGAAGAGGGCGGCCAGGTCTGTTCAGATTGCATTCGCTGCCCCACTAAACACTAACTTAGCATGACACTTCTTTGGCCACAAACGACTGCAAATACGGGGTAAAGATCAGTTAAGGACGGGAGCCACCTCGCGCTGCCATACCGCCAAACGGCCCAACCGCAAGCCAAACCTGCTCGCCGAAAGCCTTCAAAACGCTCAGAACCGGTCGGATCCTCGAGCCCATATAATTGCAGCGCCGCCGCGTACATCCGGGACCTTTCTACACTAGCCGCTCGTCGGCGCCTGATCCCACTACCCCTTTCTAGTATGTGCCGCCTTTTCCACCGCTTGGTGGCGGGTATGTTGACGGGTCATTTCTTGCTTCCCTACTTTATAAACTGCATTTGTTTCTTTTCTGAAAATACTGTGCAAAAACTACTTTCATAAATAATTAGAACGGTTCGCTCCACTTTTGTATTTCAACTAAAAAAAAGCTTTTATAGAGGCTCTGACCAGTCGTAAGGCAGGAGCTGGACAGGACCAACAACGTCACGATTTCGCCACACACCGCGCGCATTCGGCACCACGGGGCGCCCACGTAGGTGGAGGAGGCTTCCGCGTCGTCCGGTGAAAGTATGACGCACTGATATTTAGTCCCTCTCTCCGAGCCCGCTGAATTGCCCGAACTACGAGAGATATGGAAACCGCAGAAAAGGTAGACGCTTAAATAGGATTGCAGGACCCCTTAAAAAAAAACAAAAAAACTAAGAAGCAAAACAATTTTTTTAACAGTCTAGTTGGGATACGCGTGTCCAAAAATTAAATTCACGTGAAAAAAGAAAAAAACTTTAGAGCAATATTGACGGCACGAGAAGCGATTTGGTCGGTAGCCACCTCCTTTCCACTTGTTTTCTCTCTCGGCATTTCGGGCGTGCGGAGGAGGCTAATGACACTCAGGTTTAGATGTTGAGTTTGGTAAACCCAAAGCAGGACTGGTGCGGGAGTCATAATAAAAAAAAAAAATGCCGAGGTTAATAATTCACTCATAGCAATAAATTATAATAATTAATTTTAACACGAATCCAGTGATAATCGGCATTTCGGGCGCGCGGAGGAGAGGTGGATCGGCTTCCCCTTTACGACCGAGATGGTCATTCCGGAATGACCCGTGACGTCATGAACTTTGCGCGCAGAATTTTAAATAATCTCTCGCCGTCAATATTGCCCTACCTTTTCTTTTCGCGTAAAATTTTGTTTTTGACACGCGTGTTCCAACCAGACTGTTTAAAACAAGCATATTTTTTAGGTGCCCTTTAAAAATCGGGTTTCTCTCTCTCAGTCCTCCTTGGTACTTAAGCATCGAAGATAATGTTGGGAACGAAGGTACACGCGCTGCACGTGCTCGCATTCACTATAGAAAAGATTCCAAGTAAATAATCCAAATAAGGCGTCCGTGGAACTGGCGTGTGAAGTGCCATTTGTTTTCTTTATTTTTGCTTTCGAACAGTTAGAGCTGAAGAAGCCAGCACGCGCAGCGCGTGTACCTACGTTTCCGGCATTCTTTTCGATGCTTGGGTATTCGGCAAAAGGTCTATTCTGCGTATGCACCCCCTGAGATGGCGGCGCGGGAGGCTGCATATTTGCCTCTACCGGATTCCGAGCCAAGGACTTTCGCTTCAGGCGCCCGTCATCATCATCCGGCAGGAGTCCGTGGACGTTCCTGCAGCTGCGGCCGTAGTGCTACGGAAATTTATGCAGCATATTAAGCATAATAACATGGTTGCCACCAATTTTACTCCGGTGACACATAGCTTTTGTCATTTACTAACGATCTTCATTCTGTCCTTGATTGTGGATCCCACGTTGACTGTGTTTTTCTAGATTTTTGCGAGGCTTTTGATAAAGTTCCTCACCAGGTGCTTCTATTAAATTTTAACAAATTATGTATTGATCCTAACGTAGTTGCCTCGATAGCCTGTTTTCTAACTAACCGATATCAGTTTGTTACTGCTAATCAGAACACGTCTCTCTTCACTTCCGTCACATCCGGTATTCCTTAAGAATTCGTACTAGGTCCTCCACTGTTTCCGACTTACATCAATGACCTACCTAATTGCGTGTCACCATTAATTAATGTTTTCGCTGAGGACTCTGTAATATATGCTAAAGCTACTAACAACTCTGGTGTTTTAAAGCTCCAGACATATATCAATGCTGTTGACCAGGGGTGTGCACTTTGGAATATGTAACTTAACATTACTAAATATAAACTTATGAGGAAGTCGCGTACTAATCCACGTGTGCCTTTCTACCATCTTAACAACGTCCCCTTTGCCCGTGTTTCTTCTTATAAACATTTGGTCTTTCACATTACTTGTAATTTGTAACCTCTCCTGGAAACTGCATGTTGATTATGTTATCAATAACGGTAACCGAATGCTAGGTTAACTGAAAAGAAACTTGCTCTCGCCCTTAACCTTAAAATTAACACTGTATAAATCTCTCTTTCGCTCCAAATTATGCTTCTTCTATCTGGGACCCCAGTCAGTCTAATCTAATTAATGTTCTGAAAGAGGTCCAAAACCGTTCCGCCCGTTTTATTCTAGGTAACTATCACCGCACTGCAAGTGTAAGCTCCATGAAAATCACCCTGTCCCTGCCTAAACCCTCTCTCCGACGTAAAGTTTCTCCTTAATGTCTTTTTCACAATATCTATCACGCTAACCCGTTCTTAAAGCCACGTTTTTTCATCTCACCGTTCTACATTTCACCTCGCATTGATCATCACCTCAAAGTTGGTATTTGTAAATGTAATACCAACGCATTTCTACAGTTATTCGTCCCTAAAACTTCTTTGGAATGGAATCAATCACCTACCGACTTCCGTAATTTATATTGTTAAAACCCCAATGTTTAAAAATGCTATAATCACTCTACTGTCCTGAGCCGCTATGATGCCTTATGTACTCTGTCCTTTCGTTTATTTTTGTGCGTTCATTTGGTTACTCCCACTCTCCTCTTTAATGCCGATTGGCCCTGAGGGAATTTAAATACATAAATAAAACCCATGGACCGACCTTTTTTTTTTTTGTGAAAGACGAGCGTTAAAAGAACCTCATGCTTACTCTAAAATAAAGTGTATCTCTCTCTTTCTCTCTAATATGCTTACTTGTCAGGAAGGTTTAAAACGTACCTTCATTCTGACGCGTATCATCCAGAAGCCAGGGGAGGCAATTATCACAACGCGATACCACAAACACTAAAAAATGCAAATTCAAAGTTGTTGTTTGTTGTTTTTAGGTTGAAGAGTTACTATAACTACATAGTAGAAAATAAAAACTAAGGTTCAGCCTTTTGGTAGTCGTATGCTTTCTAAAAATCGAAATCCGTGCGATGTAAGTGCTTCTCACAACCTGGTGCACGTCCCTTCAACCCTACAAATCGCTAGAAATCGAATAAGAAACAAATTTCATCCTTGAACTCGTGCCACCATTCACATTCCCATGCAGCATTTTATATTCCTTCCCTATTCTTAAACCCTGGTGCTTTTATTAAATTAACTGCCGTCGGCAACTCCATGCTGAAGCACGCTCAATTACAGTATGAAATTGCATGCGAACGCAGAGTCTTTGCGCTCCTCCAAGGAGGATTCGTGATAAGAAGTTGGCTAAAGCTAAGAGGACCATAGTTAAAAATAGCGGCTCCCAGGACCATGGCTGCGGCCGCTTTGACGGCGTCGGGAGCGCGACGTCGCCGGCATCCTCGCGACTGCGGTTTTCAATAAGGGACAACATTATACTAGGTTTGGAAAACCCAGTAAGGCGGGCAACGATCACCGCCAACTTGACGCTTGCGACGCGCGAACATTTCTCGGCGAAGGTACGGTGTGCGAAGGTAAGTATACGAGACACGTCTTGCCGAGGCGGCGTAGGCGGACACGACCGGTCAACCGCTCGCGTCGAATTCTCATGTCTAAACAAATCTAAAACGTTGCTCTGGATAAAAAAACTTTTTTTTTCTCGCAAGTTATAAGCGTTCGTGCGTGAAATAAAAATTGTGACTCTATCGTGGTGGCGTTGCAAGCGCGAGATGCTTGGTCTTTGGCGTCGCGGAGAAGAAACGCTATTCTAAGACTCTCTTGCGTAGCGAGTGCTAACGCAAGTGCTAAATGTAGCACTAGCGTGCGCTAAAATTGCGTATGTTATTCCAAAACTCCTTAATAATATAGAGTTTTGGTATTGCGTATAGGAGAAAATGGAAGCTCCCTACGTTAGCGTCCTCCACACCAGTGTTGTACACGTTCCTCAAAAAAAGGAACGAAAGCTCGTTCCTCGTTCCTTCTGATTTTTGGAACGCGTTCCCGTTACAAGTTACATCTGTGAAAAGGGAACTCGTTCCCGTTACAGTTTAAAAAATGGAACGTATCGTTACATATACGTTACATTTGTATTTTGCTAATTACTATATTTAGTTTAATCAAGCAGAGTTTTTTTTTTTTATCTATCCCATTAGTAGTCAACATACGAGTTTGTATGTCGTTATGGAAGGGCAACAGGAGAAGAAAACAAGCGGAAGCAGGGTTTCATCTGTTGATATATTCAAGTTAAAAATTTCAGCTTTTAACCAGATTCATGTTTGTAGTGGACGATTCAGACCAGCCGAATGTACTTTTAACAACATTGTATGAGTGTTTTACAGCAACCTTACACGTTTCAATTGAGCAAAGTCCCGTGTTCAAACTTAACAACAGTTGTTTCTCGATGTTGCCGTCCGCAAGATGAGTAAGTCTAGGAGAGGGTAGGGCTTTTGGAAGGGTCAGTCTTAAAAACTACAAATACTTCTTTGTAAGGTTGGCTTTGTTGTTCATTTTGAAAGGGGGGGGGGGGATAGAAGAAATCTTTTTTTTTTTGTAACTTTTGAGTGACTAATGTTCGGGATACAAGGGTGCGTTCGGTGTCTGGAAGTCTGTGATCTTGTCGTAACTGTCGGTCCCGTTATGGATGTTCACAAGTGGCTGTAGTCGGCCTTAGATTTCTGGGTGTATGAGGACTCGTGGAACCAAAGAAAGTAGCTGAGCTTCAAACAACCCTCTTTCTCTGTCTTTTCCTACGACTAAAAACCTTGCTTTTTGTACCGCAGTTTTGGGAACTCAAAAAATAATCAATGTCCACCAGCTCTCCTGCACCCGAAACTGTAAGCAAGCAAGGACCACACAAAATAATCCACAAGGTTAGTAGCCAAAAAGGTAACGAGATCCTGCACTTCGTAAAGATAATGTTTTTGTACTTTCAAAATTTCCCTGTTCGAAACAAAATGAAAATGACCCTACTGGACGAAAAAAAGGAACGCCGTTACTCTATCCGTTCCAGTAAAAATGTAACGCGTTCCCGTTCCAGTTCCAGCGATGCAAAATGGAACGGCGGCGTTCCTTCGTTCCTCCTAAAAGGAACGCGTTCCAGGAACGCCGTTCCTTGGAACGCCGTTCCGTACAACACTGCTCCACACTGCACATGCGCCATACGTACAGACTGCAGCGAGCTGTGCGTACGTACGCTCGCTATCGATTTTTGCGAGCGTTCGTAGCAGTGCCCTGCGTGCCATTCTCGTTGCTCTCGTCCCGCACGGGAGAGCGCGAGACTACTCCAGTTTAAAAAATGGCGGCGGTCGAGGCAAACCAGTGAAAGTGCTACGCGCGTTGTACGGCTTCGCTTCACCATTGAAAATGACCTCAACCTTGTGGAAGAAAGAGAAAGAGGATGAAGGGAAAAAGGCCGATGCTCGTGGCGGGCGAGGACACGCGGAGTTCGGAGCTGGAGACAGACGAAAGATCCCGTGCCGAGCAAGGCCTCCAACATAAGACCCGGACAACTAGACAGCCTTGCCCCTCCTCTTCATCGGACTCCGAACTTATAAGTACAGAATAAACCTTTTCCCAATGGTAGCGCTTCCTTGTGTGACTTCCTCGGAGCGAGTAGAACTCGGCCTGATCGGGCGGTATTGACAGGCGACCGATAACCTCCTCAAAGAAATCAACACGACGAACCCTTTCGAGCGCCCACAAAGTGTCGATAGCCAAGAACGTTGGCGACGCCGTCGAACCCAAAGAGGTGTTTACCGTGCGGTCGGTACGCGAGTGGTGCGACCTATTGCTTGCATACTTCCAAGCAAATGACGAGACCAACATAAGATAGTAGGGATGCCACAGCACACTGGAGCGAACCATATATCGAACCTGCTGATCGCACAGTCGAAAAAAAAAAAAGACAAAACACGTTCACAACAGGCAACTGGAAAGAGATTCACGCACTTCGTAGCAAAGCGAAGAGATTCGCGGTGTTCGATTGGCTTGACCGAATACCCGCCTTGGATTGTTTGAAGCAGTTCGCAGGAGCACATCTAGATGGCGTTGCAAATCTTTACGTTTTAAGACGTACCGGGTTAAGTACCAGGAGATGGACACTTTATGTAGTGTGTGTGGGGAGCAGGAGGAAACGGCTGAACACTTAATACTTTTCTGTAAAGGGCTTCACCCAACAGTTAACAGTGACCGGGCGGATTTCATCAAAGCATTGGGTTTTAAAGACAGTGAAGGAAAAATAGACTTTACACGGGTAGAAATAACCAAGCGGAGGTTATCAGACTGGTGGCTAAAATCGAGGCAGGGGTGAGATTTAATCTTGGAATTCAAAACATATAATTAGATTTATAATGTTGGCTAGGTGGCGCAAGCCACCGCCCGATTCACAGAATTTAGCCAGATCCATCCATCCATCCTATTCGTTTGACTTCCGCTGTACTATAAGTGCGCGTTCATCGCGCTCCGTAACGTTCCGTCAACAGCTTGCGTGCGTTGTACGCAGTGGTGATGCGAGGGTCTTTACACTATTCTAAAACTCTCAATTCTCACACGCGCTCGTATTAATGAAAGGAACACGCCTATCTTGGCCACTGAGACTGCGTGTATATTAGAGCACGATACCGATCGCCCTTCTAATTGGTAGAACTGATTAAAGAAAGATCGGTGTTCCAAGCCCCTTGCGATTTTGAAAACACTCGGGGACTTCTGAAAGCACATTAAAAAAGTGAAAGCCGTTTACAAATCCCTGTAACGCCGAATTGGAGCGCAGCTCTTGAGGAGGAGGAGTGAAGGGTACTGAGGGGAGGGTAGACCCCTCCTCCTTCTCCTCCTCCTCCCCTCATTCTTTAATATGCTCCGGGGGGTCACGTGACCTCGGGGGGGGGGATGTCACGTGACTTCGGGGAGGGGGGTCACGTGACCTCGGGGAGGCGTGACCTGGGGGTCACGTGACCTTGGGTGTCACATGGGGGTCACCTCAAGGTCACGTGACCCCCAAGGTGACCCCCACGTGACCTCAGGGGGTCACGTGACCTGGAAGGGTCACGTGACCTGGAAGGGTCACGTGACCTGGAGGGGTCACGTGGGGGTCACCTTGGGGTCACGTGACCTTGAGATGACCTTGGGAGGGGTCGTAACCTTGGGGGTCACGTGACCTCGGGGGTCACGTGACCTCGGGGGTCACGTGACCTTGGGGAGGAGACCACGTGACCTCGGAGGTCACGTGACCTTGGGGGGTCATCTTGGGGTCACGTGACCTTGAGATGACCTTGGGAGGGGTCACGTGACCTCGAGGGGTCACGTGACCTTGGGGGTCGCGTGACCTTCAGGGGGTCACGTGGGGTCACGTGACCTTGAGATGACCTTGGGAGGGGTCACGTGACCTGGAGGGGTCACGTGACCTTGGGGGTCACGTGACCTTGGGATGACCTTGGTTACGCCGACGCCGACGCCGACGGCGACGGCGACGCCAACGGCGACGGCGACGCCGACGCCGCTCAAGCCGGGAACGGGCCCCTAAGAGCTGCGCTCTAAAAGAAGGAACAGAGATGCCCGGAACATGCCCTGATTCATGCTATGCAAGTTGAACTAAGCTTGAAACCTAAAGTACGCCTCCCTGATCTCGGTGCCCTGAAATGTTGGGATCGGCACACAGGAATAATGCTATTCATAGCGCACGCTTCTCTTAGTGCAACATTTCTTCTCGGGGAGGTGATCCATTGTTAGCGTACGAGTTTAACGGCTCGTCAACGGTTTTAATGGAGGGCGCAACGACGTTACCTATATACTGACGCGCTCCTGCACGGTCGCGCCGGGTCCGTTGGGCTCGCGTTCTCCGTTTACGACGCAGCCCGCATCGTGATTTCTTCGCACCATCGCACCGCGCTCGAGCCCTATAGCTGCTTCGGCTCCTGCTTGGTGGACCTGAATTCCGCTTTAAAACACGCGCAAGCGCGTTGCCGTCAAAGGGAATGGGGTCCGGGATGAGGCAGCGATAAAAGCATGGCCCAGAAATGACCCGCATCCCGCGGCTGCCTCCAGAGTGCACACACGGGCTGCGGCAATTTTCCAGCAAACACCCGATAAGCGGAGCGTCTCGGCTTTTGAGGAATATTTACGGTCGACGAAGCGCACGTATAGCGTGTCTGAGTCGTATCATATTCGCCAGAATGTTTACGTCCCAGCGTTGTTGTGTCCCCAACCGGAAGTGATTTTAAGGAGCCCCTAAAGGATAAAAGCGCATTTCGCCCGCCACCCGCGCTTGCGGCAACGCGACGCGTTAACGGCCTGGCGTCACGTGTCCTTGGATGCGCCACTTCGCAACACACGGCCCGTTCCGCCGACCGAGCACGGTTAATAGGGACCTTTAGCAAACCGTTGCCGTGTTTGGAATACCGCACTGCCGGAGCCTTTGAAGCATGATTTTAAGCGCACGCTCCACGGTCACGGTACCACCCGGACGAGCGCTTGAAAGCATGCTTCAAAGGCTCCGGTATAGTGCGGTACGCGCAGCACGCCAAAGGTTTGGTCCCTAATGAAACAGAGTATCTTTGGAACTGGGGACAAAGGCCGACTCCGCGCGAAACAAACTCGTGAAGTTGCCAGAAACTGAAACTCGAGACGTTGGCCGCAACTGAAACTCGTGAGGTTACATGAAACATGGGAGCAAGAATCACGCCGGTAAGCTGAACCCTGCAAAGCCGCTCGCACCAAGGGGGCTTCGCCGCGCCCATGTAACCATTTGTATACAGCTTGCAAAAAAGTGCCGACCCGGGAGACGGAAGACAAACAAGGCTTTCGCAACACGCTGTTGTGTTGTTCGACGCGTAGCTTTTTGCGTCATAGCTGGGAGCATTTCGGCAGCAGTGCGCGTGCGGTGCTGCGATAAAAGTTCGACCCGCCGACTCCCTCGTCTGCCTCGTCAAGGACTTTTTTTTTTCCTGCTACAATTTTAAACTTGGTCCGAATATTGTAGCTAAGGCAAAGTGAAAATGTCGAAGGCGGTTACTGCCACTCACATCGGAGCGGGTTTGAAGTCGACTGCGCTCGTCTCAGTCGCACTCCTTTAGACACAAGCATAGTATGCGGGGCTCGATTGGGAGCGTTCCTCCCGTGGGGAAACAAGCGAGGCCGCCGCAACTTTTGAAAAGGCAGGTTTCTGTCATTTGTAGTTCCCGAGGAAATCGAAAGTTAGACGGTTCCTTCGGAACTCAGAGTGCAGGATGGATCGTGTAATCTGAAAGTGAACCCCGCGGGGAGGAAACGCGGGGTGGAATTCATGCATAGGTTCGAAGAGCTGTCGGCCCAATGATTCGCTTCTTTTCTGAAACCCGTGAGCGTTCATATATGCCGATTCTCGGAAGAAAACTAGGTCAAACCAGGAACCGTGTCGAGTCAGTCAAAAGAAAAATTATATCAGGTCCGAGCTGTTCGTGTCTTATTTTGGACCCTGCCACTTGACAGCTGACGTATAGTACGGTTTCGGGAATTGTACCAGACAGTTAATTTAAACCAGTGTGATATTTGAAGCAGAAGTTACGTTTTCTTAATCTCATTTGTTCATACCTACGTTCGAAGGGTTGTTCTGCAGAGCGTGTCGCCCTCAAAAATTTACGGGGTTTTTCTTACAACGAAAACAAACTCATTGCCGAACGCTCGGTCTCTGCTGAAATGTAGCGCTACATCTGTCCGAAGCAGACGAGACGTTTCAAAACTAACCTTCGTCATTTTCAAAAGTTAAACGTTGATTCCCGAAGTTTTTATTGGAAAAATGGGGCCTGTTTTTGGGTAACTTGCGCCAGGGCTTAAAGTCTGGGGGGTCTCAGGGGGTCTCGGACCCCCCACTGATTTTAACGGATGGTCTGAGACCCCCCTCCAAAGTCCCATCATGAGTGAAATCAAAAGCATATCTTGGAATAAAATAGCTTGTTTTCAGAAATCGGACATTTCGGGATTAGCAATTTGAGGGTTGCAGGTACAGCGTGGGTAGATTCAGCAGGGGAGTTTATTTTATGTGCATCCAGTACATCTCGTCAGAACCCCCCCCCCCCCCCCCCTTACCTTCTTGTAGGGACCCCCCTCAACTTACGGGAGACTTTAAGCACTGACTTGCGCCATTCAGCCCCATTTATTCAAAGGCCCCGTCGGATGCCATTTTCACATCGAAAATTTAAGAAAAATCACCTAAAACTTTTGAGTAAGGTGACAGTGAGTTCTGAAACTCTGGATTCTGGTTGGAACCTCTAGTGCTACATTCTGGCAGAGAATGAACGTCCAGCCATGCGTAATTAAGCCCCCCTTTTTTTTTTTGGGGGGGGGGGGGGGGGGGGGGAGGGGGCATTGAGTACAGGGTGTCACAAAAGAAAGTTTACACGATCTTTTTTACCACAAAAATAAACTAGGCATCGCCGAACGCTCATTCTCCGCCCAAAGGTAGAGCTAGAGGTCACAACCAGATGCCAAAGTTTCAGCCCGATCCGATAACTTAATCAAAAGTTATAAGTGATTTTCTGAAAATCTCAATGGAAAAATGGAGCCCATTTTTGGCCCGTTTTCGGTTTCTGGTGTCATAGAGCCCCATGTGTTCGAGAACTCCGTCGGCCGCCATTTTTCCATTGAAATTTCCAGAACATCAGTTATAACTTTTGATTAAGTTATCGGATCGGGCTGAAACTTTGGCATCTGGTTGTGACCCCTAGCGCTACCTTTGAGCTGAGAATGAGCGTTCGGCGATGCCTAGTTTATTTTTGCGGTAGAAAAGACCGTGTAAATTTTCTTTTGTGACACCCTGTACTTGCTTTTTTACTGTGGTTGCCTTCTTGATTTTGCAAGTTTTATACTGTTGTTGGTAGTTTCCTATTTGTATTATCATTGTTATTATGGTCCCTATGACTGACTATGTTTGCATTGGCCTATTCTAATTTTACCTGTTTTTCGTGACTCGTATAAATGCTCGTCCAGGGAAGATCTTTTCCATGCGACAAGTATTTACGCCCGGTACGAGGGTTTCTTATTGCATTAGCTTTAGTACCCACATGCAAGGGAAAAGCTTACATCGTTCGTCTGTGGACAATACAGTGGGAAGAAAGCATGCCGCGTAGAAACCAGGAGAGTTGTGAAAAACAAAGGCGAGAGGGAGGCCACGTCACGGGGTTGAAGGCAATGCGGGCGCGGATGCTCGAGTTTGAGCTTGCAGGTGTGCGGAGCGTGTATGCCTTGGCTTGTGCTTCAAAGTCGGGTGTGAACCAACACTAGTCCATGTAGGCGGCAAAAAAAAAAAAAAATAAGCAAAGGAAGATTTATAGGCGTTTTCTAATAGCATCTTCGATCAACTCGCACCGGAATCGCCCTGAAACCGGCACAGTGCACAGCACTCCTCGGTCGTGCAGCGCGATGTCGGTGCAACATCGAGGACAAACTGCGCCGCGCCGGTGCACCGCGGCGAGCTCCACCTTGCGTCACTTCGCGTTTTGTTCGTTTATTTTGCGTAGGCCAGCGCTTGGTGCCCGTCTGCTGTCAATTTCTTCTATTTTTTTACTCGCGGATTTGGCGGTCCCACAGAAATAAACATCGTGGACGTGATTGTCGATGGGGTCACGAAGGGGGTGACAATTCCACATGTATATGTTGGCCATCTTTATTAGTTCAAGAAAACGAAACACCAGATAATAGCCGTACCTCGCTGTCATCAAAACGCCTCGCGCCGGTTTCCACGAAGTTCGTGCTTTTCGGGCGCTCCTTGCCACCGCAGCAATCACCAGAAATCGCGGCGATGGTGAGAAGCTCGTCGTCTCGCCGTCAGGAGACCCGAGGAAATCATCTAGCGCAGCTGCAAGGCGTGTTCGTTTTTGCAAGATCGCCATCTCGATAGTCTGCGCGTCTGCTACTCCCGCCATTTTCTCGATTCCCGCTCCTGGCCGCAATGCCTGATGGGACTGCCCCCCCGGCGCACCGCCGATTTTCTTGGTGCGCGTTGGGGCAACGAAAAGCCGCACCGGGAGGGTGCGCTTCGTTGATCGAGGACGTACGGTGCGCACCGGTGCACTTGATCGAAGATGAAGGGGCGCACCTCCGTGCCCCGGTGCGCACCGGTGCGGATGATCGAGGATGCTATAAGGGTCATGCTAACCCATTCCTCTAGAATCAACCAATGGGTATTTCTTTAACTGGCATTCTACACCACTTAAACGCCATTAACTGCAGTTGACTGGAAATTTGTTTTCGGAAAATGCGTGTTGAACTGCGACGCCGCCGGCAAGCACGATGATATTTGTTTGACCGCCACGTTCGATCACTTTCCAGTCCAACTCCGTAGCTCCAAAGGTCTAATTTTTACACCGCGTAATCTCATCGTTCGTTCTTCACTCCTCTGCCAGGTCAACCTTTAGCGCGCACGCCGCCCTCTCCGACTCCAGCACAACGGCACCTGGGCGTCCCTTCACGGGCGAGCGGCGGGCGCCGACGTGAAGCTATGGACGCGTCGGGGCCCCCTTTTCCGCACCGGAACACCGAACAGGCGTGGTTCGAAAAGCGGCATTATGGACGTGTCTTCCTCTCGGCCGCCTTCTGCCGCCCGCCGATTCAACTCGTTATCTAGATGAGCTTTACTCTCCCGAAAACGGCCCAGCCGGCCCATGATCGCGCCTGGTCTACTTCGAGGGTTGTCCACATACCGTGGATGCCCGAGCGACAAACAGAAACAACCAACCGACACCGGCAAAGCTTCAAACACGTTCAGCATGCACGCGATGGTATCTGTGGCAAGGTTTACATCATCGTGGTTTACAGTATAAGTTACTGGATCTTGGGAAAGAAGTTTCAAGCTCCCCGTATGGTCGCCATTTTGCTTCATGGAATGAGCAGTTTCGCCGTGAGCTCTGGTTAGTTGATTGGAATTCCCTGTGACAGATCACTTTATGAAGGCATTTCTTGCAGACCGAGATTTTGTTATCCACGCACGGGCATAATAAGCGCACATCTGCGCACAGCCACTACATGCGGCGTCTCCGCTTGGCGGCATTAGCAAATAAAAAAAAAAACTCGCCAAAGACACTTAATACCTGTAGGAATACGAAATCATTCCTACGTGCAACGCATTCTTACAAGCAGCGCGCCATGTCTTCCTTTCACACATGGCGCTCCGGCGGTAGCATCATGCTCCCCAACTGCGCAGGCGCGGCGAACCCCGCCGGCATCACGACTGCTTCCGTGACCAAGCATCTGCGTTGCTGTGCTTTTCTTTCTGTTTTGTTTCGGAGGCGCGACCGCTTTGACCTTCAGCGCCCCGCCGGCTACCGTGACGAAGCATCTGTGTGGCTGTGCTTTTCTTTGTGTTTTGTTTCGGAGGCGCGTCCGCTTTGACCTTCAGCGCCCCGCCGGCTACCGTGACGAAGCATCTGCGTTGCCGTGCTTTTCTTTCTGTTTTGTTTCGGAGGCGCGACCGCTTTGACCTTCAGCGCCCCACCGGCTACCGTGACGAAGCATCTGCGTTGCTGTGCTTTTCTTTCTGTTTTGTTTCGGAGGCGCGTCCGCTTTGACCTTCAGCGCCCCGCCGGCTACCGTGACGAAGCATCTGTGTGGCTGTGCTTTTCTTTGTGTTTGATTTCTGAGGTGCGTGCATGATGACGTAGTTTTATGACCATACTTCGGGGACAACGCCGACGGCTTTTTTTTTTGCATAATGGGACAAGTAACGCTTTCGCGTTAATAATTTCTCTGTGTTGAATATGCAAGAAAAACAATATAATTGCAAGAGATCTGTGTAGATATGCATGACTGACACAATATCAAATATGCTTATATGGGCCAGGAGCGCTTTCAGTACGATGACGCTCCTTAGCGATCTTGGCGTGATCGGTTCAGAACGACCGTTTCAAAGCTTCGACGTTTCAAAAGGGCCGGAATCGCGATTGTCATGGCAACAGACATCAATCAGCCAATCGAGGTTCTGGCAGTCTGTATCTTAGTATCTGTGTCCTGCTGCAACAGGGAAGCCAACGGCGCTACTTTTCTAGGATTCAGTGACTTTACATGAATGCAATCGTAGCGCTTCAAATCGAACAGGGGCCAATCACACACACTGTCTCTCTACTTCTTCTTCTACCCGTCTACTACCAATCAAAATTGTCAAATCTTGATTCGATGCGCTACGGTCGCGTCCCCGTAAACTCAACCTTTGAAAGGCTTTCAGTCTCTCGGTGCTGGTGCAAGTTAGCACGAGCAGCGTGAGTGATTGCGAGCCTGCCAAAGATACCTTCGCCCGCACGATGCACGTGTTCGAGGATTGTCAGTGTCGGTTGTTTCTGCTTGTCGCTTTAGAGGGACTCGGGCATGACTGTCGAGAGCTAAGCGCTGAACCGGCATATCTGGAGGCCAGATATTACGTCTCAGCAACTTCCGTGCGTTCACGGACGTCCTCGAGTACCCGTCAAGCTACCAAGGTGCAATGGCCTACGTCATGTCAGTTTGCAGGGCCACATACGACCTCTCCCCCCCCCCCCCCCTCCCTTTAGAGCGCAGCTCTTATGGGCCTGTTTCCGGGTGGAGCGGCGTCGCCGTCGCCGTCGCCGTCACCGTCAGCGTAACCGCGCGTTCCATTATGGGAAATGTCCCATAATGCAAAGCGCAAGTCTCACTCGTGACCAGCGCTTTGCATTATGGGACGTTTCCCATAATCTCGTCACACGTGACGTCACGTGTGACGTCATGAGGGTCACGAGAGGCGTCACGAGGGTCATGAGTGACGCCACGAGCATCCCGCGCGTTGCATTATGGGAAGCGTCTCATAATGACGTCACACATGATGTCACGCGCGACGTCACGAGGGTCACAAGTGACGTCACGACGGTTAAGAGTGACCTCAAGAGGGTCACTCGTGAAGGTCACGACCTCCACGAGGCCTTCCCGAGTGACGTCACGAGGGTCATTACGCTCACGAGGGTCACGAGTGACGTCACTAGGGGGAGGGAAAGAGGGAGGAGGAGAGAGGAGGAGCATGGAGGAGGGTAGGAGGAGAGGGTAAGGATGAGGAGGGGGGCATACCGTCCCCTCCGTACCCTCCCCTCCTCCTCCTCAAGAGCTGCGCTCTGATTCGGCAGTACAGGGAGTGGTAAAAGTGTTTCTTCTTTTTTTTAAAGTTTATAAAAAGACGTTCAGTAATGAAAAAACAGTTAGGGCGCAGGCGAGCTGGTGTAAGTTTAACATTTTTTAAACCACCTGAAACTGGGTGAAAGAAACACGGCGACGTCTCAAGACGTCGTCGTGTTTCTTCCACCCTGTTTCAGGTGGTCTAAAAAATGGTACATTTAGTAAATCAAAATCCAAAGTACTCAATTCGGTAATAAGTTCGACCGCAGCCAACGCAACGACCCTATGGAGCCAATCAGGTAGTGCCAAAAGTGCATCGTCACGGTGCTTCTCACCTTTGTGGGTCTGCTATCGCCAGCTGAACCAATCATGAAGAAAAAACAAAAATTGCCGGCTTACGTGCATTGAGTGTTTTTCATTGATTTAGCGAGTGATAGCAAGCGCCGATCAACGAGGTAGAGGGCCTTAGAGCGATAAACTGGCAGCTGAAAGTGACCCCCCATTGGCCGCCGACATGTTGCACATTTTTGACCACTAGACACGTGACCTTATAGTTTTGCGTCGAAATTTTAACGAAGTACCGCGCACAAATAATTGCTGCCTCGGTGGTGCTGTATTTCGGGTTTTTATCGGAGCTAGTCACTGATCCCTGGGGATAACTTTATTGAAAAAAATGGTTTACCATGTTTTCTACAGCGATCGCAATACAAACCTCGGCTCAGCTTTGCGTAAAAACCTCAGGATTTGGTACGGTCACGTGTCTAGTGTTCAAAATTGTACAAGATGGCGGCAGCCAAGTAGGGGTCACTTTTGCATGGTGAACGGGATAACAGTTTTTCGCTCTAAGCCCCTCTACCTCGTTGGCGCCGACAGACGACGACCGCCCTGACTATAGACTTGTGACGCTGCTTGGTAGACTCCATCGGAGTATAGCGAGCGCAGGGAGAAACAATTTTATTAACTTATTTTCAAAATCTGCAGGCAGCGGGGTTGCCAAACCACGAGGGATTGCAGAGGTTGTAACAACAGCAAATAACTCGGTCATTTGTGCACTCTGCAAGCAACGCAGGCAGAGAGCGTCGCTTTTAAATTGCATTATAATGTTCTTTTTAAATAGTTTAGTCCCGGCTCTTTATGTGCATGAATGCCCTTTCTAACTCGTCGTGCAATCAGCTAAAGCAGTGCATCGTAGGTGAATCGTAAAGTATCCATTCGACCATCGCGAAAAATTTGAAAAGGATCGCCGTCGAGGCCTCAGAATGCAGTGGCAGACCGGTAACGCGTTACTTTTTTCGGTAACATAGTAACGCGCTCGTTACATTTTTTTTAAACAGAAACGTATAACCTATTTACGTTAAATATTTCGAGTAATAAGTAACCTAGTTACATTCCTCGTTACGCATTCTTCCGAAACCTTACAGTTACTTTTTTTTTTCTGTTTCTGGGCGTCAAGTCACGATCTCTAAAGCCGGGGTCACACTGCTCATACATCATTAGAGTCACTAAAGGAGCCACGCTTAGAGTATCGGCACTCGGTTCCCCGATCTGCTAGTGGGCGCCGCCATCTTGGTACTTAGTACAGAGGAGACGCAACTGTCGATCTTAGAGATTCAAAAATGTGACTTCCTCAGCTTTCGATAAGGTATTATGAAGCTGAGGTGATATTGATTTTGCTCGGTTTTATAATTTATCAATTCTGGTGGACGGAAAAGTGTTTCCTGGGATTTCCTATAAAGCTTCAGATAACTGGCAACCATGAGGACGACGACGACGCACCTAAACGGATGCTTGATTCCTTACCTCTGCAAGTAAACCAATTTTTTACTATTATTTTGGTAATTTAAACTACAACCCCCCTGGGAACGTTCGCAAAACCTCTTGGGCAGTCATTCTGAACGAAGCCCGTACTCCGAGCGACGCAACCATGAGCGAATCCACCCCCGGCTCTGAGAGCTTCGATGACAACGATATAGATGACGCAGAAAAAGAGGGTTCCGGCTGGACCCTCAACTGTAGGAAGCGACGCCACCTCTCCGGGGGCTCTACTTCAAGTCAAGCCACCATCATTGATGCCCATCGCGAGAACCGGACGGTCATCGTCAAACCCCAAGACCCGACAAAGCTCATCGCGAAGCTTAACCCTCTAACCCTATCTCAAGAGCTAGATTCCATCACACCCCATGGAGTGATTCAAATTCGACCGAACTACAGACTGAACCTCCTTGCAATTGACATGCGGGACAACAGCTCCATGCAAACGATCCTTACTTTAACAATCCTATTAGGGATCAAAGTCCAAGCCTACGAAGCTCACCCACGATCCTCGGCCGTAGGAATCATTCGTGACGTAGACAAGGACATCACAGAAAGCGACCTCAAAAAGGCTATAAGCGCAACTACGCCAGTCATTTTAGTCAAAAGGCTGGGCGCTTCAGAAACGGTGAAACTTGTCTTTGCAACCGAGACCATGCCAGAACACGTCGTAGTGGGGCATATACGCTTCAGAGTACTGCAGTACACCAACAAACCACGACAGTGCCACAAATGTCGGCGGTTCGGGCACATTCAGACCGCATGCCCCCATGTGTAACGTTGCAGCCGCTGTGGCGGCGCTCACGACCGCATCGACTGTCAAGCCGACCAACCTAGGTGCGTCAACTGCAAAAGAAAGCATGAGGCGACCTCTCGAAGCTGTCCCTTTTATAAAACGGAAGCAGCTGTATCGAGCTATCGTCAAACCCACAAGGTCAGCTACTCACTAGCGAAGTCAGCTGTCCTCTCCGACAACAAGAACAAAACTGCTGGAACTCTGAATCCATCTTCCAGGAACAGCCAAAACGAGAAAGTGGAGGATGCTATGATGCCGCCACTAGACGACGATCACTTTCCTGCTCTTCCACGTCAGCCAGCTGCGTCCACGTCCGCATCAACTAGCGTTGGACCCGAAACATCACCGCGGCAACGCCAGGACAACTTCGCCAGGGCGATAAACACTTCTGCTCAAAGGGCTAGCGACACAACGAACCGATCTCGTACACAAAGCTCCGACAATAATACCGAGTCTCAAGGACTTGGATCCGCGGTGTACACCCTTGCGACGCTACTACGTACCTTTCTGGCTACACTGGAGCACCCGCTCGCACGAGCAGGCATTACCCTAATTGACTTCGCATTACCTCTCATCCACTCTTGGATCAAGTAGACTCAGGCAACTGCCAGAGCCTTAACAGATATTAATACCAACACCACGCTTGATACTCGAACGATTCCCAAAAAACGATCACAAACCCCAAAACGCCTTAAAAAACTTCCATCCATCATCCAATGGAATACCAATTCGTTCCACCGTCGCCTGCCAGAGCTTCGTCGCAGACTCATTGAACTTAAAACAGACGTACTTGCTCTGCAGGAGACATACACCCAGAAGGGTTCCCAGCGAATCTCCCCTTACGTGGAGTACCACAGCGTCACTGCTCACCCCGATGGAAAATCAAGGGCTTCCCTTTTAGTCAAGCGACACTTCCTGCATGGAGAAATAGATCTGTCTGACCTGAACACCACTGTTGCCGAACATGTTGCCGTCAAATTACAGATTGCTGATCAAACAATCGTAATTATATCATCCTACATCCGACCAGCCCAATCGTGGGACCCAGACCTGCTGAGATTAATACGAGACCGATGCCCAGGGCCTATAGTCTGGTGCGGAGATTTTAATGCCAATCATTACGCCTGGGGAAGTGACACAACGACAGAACGAGGAACCGCACTGCTTGAAGTCACCAGAGACCTTGGACTGCGTTGTCTCAACTCCGGAGCTCCAACATTCGTTCGCGCGAATCTACAAAAGGCGAGTGTTCTTGACCTCACTTTTGTATCAAAAGAAATAAGCTTCCTATGGGACATCGAACCAGACACCTGGGGGAGCGACCACCTACCAATCCGACTCACCCCACGTTATGGCACCCAACCAAAAACCAGGGTTCACAACGTTACCAACTGGGACAGGTACAGAGAAGTATTCTCAAATTTGACGAAAAGCGCAAAGGCCCCTTGCTTAGAAGAAGCTATACTAACGTCCTTAAATATAGCTACAACAAAAATCACCCTCCCGATAAGCAAGCCCGTACCCGATCTTACGTATCTTCAAATACGCGCCAATGCCAGACAAGCACAGCGAATCGCCCGACGCACACACCAAGATGAAGACTGGATAAAATCTCGACGCATCGACGCAGCACTTCGTCGATATACCATAAGGCTCGGGAGACTACAATGGGACCAACGCTGTGAAAGTCTATCGACAGATACTGGGTCAAGGCGGCCTTGGACCACTGTGCAATGCCTCTTAGAACCAGTGACTCCCCAATGCCCCTATGCAGCAATTGCAATGGGAAATCAAACATCACTCCAAGAACTGGCTGAACACTTTGCAGATGAGTTCTCACGCCCCATAAGTCCTCCCCAAGGAAATCCGCCTTCCAAAAGGCCCCCCCTTCCAACCTATTCAACAATCAACATAGACGATGACTTTACCTTGTCCGAGCTCCGATATGCCCTCTCCCGATGCTCTCGACGTGGAGCTCCGGGCCATGACCGCATCACAAACCAGGCTCTAAAAAACCTAGACGAGTCATTCCTACCCGGACTGTTACAACTTATAAACAATATTTGGCAATCTGGGGATGTCCCTGACACCTGGCGACACTCAGTAATAGTACCAATAAAAAAAACTAACAAGCCTGCAGCTGACATATCTTCGTACCGTCCGATTTCTTTGACTTCGTGCTTATGCAAACTGACTGAGCGCCTGATCCACCGCCGTTTAAATTGGCGACTGGAACGAGCGCAAGCCTTTCCTTCTCAGCTGTCAGGATTCCGAAGAAGCCGGTAAACAACAGATGCCATCGGCGACATCGTATCGTCGTTAGAGCAAGCAAAGGCAGAAGGAAAGGTCATCCACACCGTTTTTCTCGACATCCATCGAGCATTTGATGCTCTGCCACACTCTGTAATACTAGAACGACTACAGAACATAGGAATAGATGGGCGCGCCCTTCGCTTCATTACTTCTTTTCTTTACAACAGAACATTCGCTGTCCGACTGGCTGGCCGCCTGAGCACGATACGAAGCAGCACCCAGGGGGTACCACAGGGCAGCGTTTTGAGTCCTCTGCTTTTTAACATCGTAATGGCTGGACTACCGACTGCTCTTCCTGTGGGTGGACCTTATCCCATACACTGTGCCATATACGCGGATGACGTAGCGCTATGGTGCGCTGGGCCTACCCGACTGTCCACTACCGTCCGTGCAGTGCTACAAAGAGCTCTAGATCGCACGGCCTCCTTCCTCCACCATGCCGGTCTGACACTCTCTACATCTAAGACACAAGCTCTCACCTATCGCCCTAAAGGCAGAATGAAAGGAAACTACTCTGCACTTAAAATTGGAGGCAAGGTCATTCGACGTGAACCACAAGTTCGATACTTAGGCGTAATCATTGACGACCGCGTCACTTGGCGCCCCGCGGTAAAAGGTATCCTCAATGAGTCCCATAAGCTCCTCGGCGCTCTCCATCGAATATCTGGAAAAAACTGGGGTGCCAGACAGATGACAATGACGACACTCTACCGAGGACTAATAATAAGTCGTATACTCTACGCCTTGCCGTTCTTAAATATAAATCAAACGCAATGGAAATATTTAGAAACCTTTCACAGGAAGGCCCTCCGTTTCTGCCTTGGGCTACCTAAATCCGCACAGAACACTCCAACTTTGACCGAGGCGGGAGATTCTCCACTGCAGCTCCAAGCACAGGAGAAAGCATTAAGATATGTCAGCCGTCTATCAGATGCTCCATCCTCGGACCAACTTCTTCAACGCCTCATGACACGACACCACTCTCAGGTTGGAAAGGCTGTAAAAACATTCCGCGATACTATCGGCTACCCAACGGATGTATGCCCGATACCTCCCCCTTATCGGGATGACTGCCAACTCCACGTCTCAACAGAGATAGTCGACCTCCCCCGACGCAAGCACGTTTCTGAGGTGGTAGCGCGGAGCATCGCCGTTGAGACAATAGAAAATACCTACTCCGGCATGACGCACATTTATACCGATGGAAGTATAAAAGACAGATCGTGCACTGCAGCCTATGTCTCGCCTGAAGATGGACACCACGGTAAAGGACGAATTGATATCTGCGTTGATTCCACCACTGCAGAGCTTGCTGCCATTTGGTTAGCAATTACCCAAACTCTACGACACACCAACCTATCCAACATCGCCATCTTTTCGGACTCTCGAGGCGCCTTACAACAACTAACATGTCTGGAAAAAGCGTGCCCACTAGCCAGATCCATCGCAAATTTGACCAGGCGCGCAGCAAAACAGGAAACAACCAATGGATCCCGTCACATGTAGGTTTCAATGGATCCCGTCACATGTAGGTATACCCGGAAATGAAAGAGCAGATTCGCTGGCAGCAGAGGCCCACTCAGACCAAAGTCCCACTATCTTTGTCCACCCGTACAACGCAGCAAAATCTCTTATAACAACGGCAATAGAAAGCATGCACCCGTATATTGAAACCAATTTAACACCCATCCCAGCTTTGATTCCGCGGAAAAAGTTCTCCAGGCCTCAACAATCACTCCTACACAGGTTGCGAGCCGACTGCGCTTCAACCAACAAGAGACTTCATCTCATCAAGCGCATTAAGTCTCCCAACTGCACCACATGCAACATCATCGAAGACAGAAACCACATTATTTGGGAGTGTCAGTCGCTAGAGAGAGAGCGAACCACACTAACGCAAACACTGAAGGCTCTCCATGTTTCGCCGGGGGATTCTAACGCTCTCCTCTTCCCATCAGGATCCCGGACGAGAAGAACAAATATACTGAAAGCCCTCATTGACTTTATAGAAACGACAAACCTGTCATCCACACTGGGAACTAGCATACAACACACCTTCATCCTATGGTCGCCGATGGGTCGAAGTGGCGGGTGCTTCGTTCCGTCGTCCTAGTCGTGGCGGGGGCGCTCGTGCCCCGGCGCTTTGACTTCTTGAAGTCAGCGCCCAGCAGGGGAGCGCGTGCTCTGGCTGCGTTTGGGGCGGCGGTGGGATGCGACCAGGGTTGTAAAAGTTACTTCAAAAATGTACCTAAGATACAGTTACAGTTACTCATAAGAAAATGTACCTAGGTGCGTATCTAGCTACTCGTTTAAAAATGTACCTAGGTACAGGTACAGTTTCTTCAAAGGTACTTTTTATTTTCACGTCAAGTATTTTTCTCAAATTTGTCACATCATTATTGGAAGTAAATCCTTTGTATACTGGGATGTACACAAAAACAAGTTTGATAAACGTGCCTTATTGGTGTCAATGGGAGACATAAGGCAAAACGCTCTCACCAGAGCATTCGAAGACTGTTTTTTCACTTGAGTGCTCGATTTGACCTCAGAATCAGGACTTCAAAATGTTCATCCGACATCTACGATCGTAGTTTGGTAGCAATTGTTCCTCCTATGCTAAAAACGCGCTCCACCGCCGCACTCCTTGGAAGCCCTGTGTTGAATTTTAAGAACACGCTTTCCAGCAGCGGCATGTGCTTGAAACAGTCCAGACTTCTTGTCGGAGCAAGTTCGGTATACTGTACAAACTCCTGCTCCCATGAAGCAGGTGAGGACGATGTTTCGCAGTTAAAGAAGTGCTCACAGTCTTCTTCATCCTCACCATTTTGTTCGCCTGACGACGCTTTTTCTATAGTTGATGTTCGCATAAGTTCGTTCTTTAGATAATCCCAGGCCCACTTCCATTCCACTTCGTTGTCTATCCATGCAACCTTAAATTTTGGATGGCATACGGCAGATATTATCAAATGTTTTTCTTCCTCCATACCTGCAAACCTCTTATTGATCGCCGCGATTAAGTTCTCGACCACCGGGCGGCAGTACCTCAAGTTCTCCGTCAGCAGCGCGAACATTTTTTTGCGAAGTGAAGTCACTGTAGGCAGGAGATATGCCATGAACATGCTGTTTTCGCGCTGGAGAAGAGCTATAGCTTGTGCGAAAGGTGTAAACAACTGGACATACTTATCAATAAAGACAATGTCTGACTTCGTGAATCGCGGAATTTTAAAATTCTCGCAAACTTCCTTCAAATTTCCACTTGACAAACTAATTCATTCGCCTTAAAGAAAAATTTGAAGAATTTATGCAGGATCGCACCCACGACCCTTCGGTTGCGAGCCAGACATGCTACTTTTGGGCTTGGGAACGGCACTGCGATCCTGCCATCATTAGGGTGCCTCGATATCTGTGTCAGCGTAAAGGCATTATCGCATCGAGTGTTGTTAGCGCGTGCCGAGCAAACACATAAATAAACCTTGCGGGGTAAAATGGCATCAAAGCACTGGCAAAAGCTTCTCGATCGCGCTGGGAACGTTGTATCAACTAGGTCTAGAACTAGGTCGTTGTGTGTCAAGAGCATGAGAAGCGATTGAGAAGGCCATGCGAATGGGGCCCGATAACCCTATCGCGTTCAACTCTTAAAGGCGAAGGTTAATTGTCCTCCCAGTTTTTTTTTTCTTCACAAACATTTTCAGTTTTGTTAAGTGCACAATTGGAGTTCGATTTATTGTGTGGAAACACTGCGTGATGTTAAATTGCTTTACGACTGTAATTATAAATTATTTTCAGTTATATGTTATATTGTATTTTCTACGATTTTGACGAAGTGAATAGAAAAGTATCTGTAAAAAGTAACTTCACTTAGTTACAAGTTACTGGAAAATGTACCTAAGATACAGATACAGATACTGAGAAATGAAAGTACCTAGGTTTGTACCTCAGGTACAACAAAAGTACCTAGATACGGATTTACAGTTACTTGTACCTAGGTACTTTACAACCCTGGATGCGACCTGTCCTTCCGGCGCATCGGCGGCTATACCCTTCATTTCTGTAAATACGCCCATCCCCATTGTCACCTCCTACCCTATCCTCTTTTCCTCCCGATCCCCGCAAGACGACGAACCAGACCCCTCCATGGGTGACTAACAATGCGTCTTGCATCCCTCTTTCTATTTTATTTATTTTTTAATTTACAATAAAAGCAATATTTACACACATGGCAACCATGATTTTAAGCACTGACATGACTGAAGAGTCGTTACTCTGAAGCGTAGCTTACTTAGTGGCTCTAGTTTATACAAAGGAGTCTGCAAGCACGAGTCACAGTAATATCCGTGGTTGCCATGCGGCATTTGAACTCATTGCCATGAGGCATTCTAAACACGGATCTCGCGGGGACTCTCGTCTCGCGGGGACTGTAAATCACGTCCATATTTCCCATTTCAATTGTTAACAGATGTTTCTGACTAATTTGATTTTACCATGCCTTGCTGAAAGAACTCTCGTGTGATAATTGATTGGTCCTATATTTTATTTCTGAGTTGTATGCACTCTAAAAAAAGTCCGTGCTTCCGCTTTCCCGTACAACACTCCGAGAGCCAATCACGGCAACTTACGAAGGCAGCTCGGCGAATGACGATGCCGAAACATAAGTTTAGACCAAAAAACGCAGTCTGAGTCGTGACATTAAGCAATGCAAGCGTGACGTTTTGCATTGCTTAATGTCACAACTCAGACTGCGTTTTTTGGTCTAAACTTGAGTTTCGCCATCGTCATTCGCCGAGCTTCCTTCGTAAGTTACCGCGATTGGCTCTCCGAGTGTTGTGCGGGAAAGCGGAAGCACGGGCTTTTTTTTAGAGTGTAGGATTTTATAGCTTCTTTTTTCTATATTTTTCGTGTTCAAAAATCTAGGTACCCCACACTGCTGTGTTAGAACTGTAAAGGGGGCAGAGACCTCGTCCAGCATCACGCCTTCAGTTTCTGCCCATCTTCCGGTCAATCGGGAAAAGAAAGAAAGAATAAAGAAATCTGCATGCAGACTGTCTTTCGTATGACGTATAAGCCTTGTGACGCCGGCCTTTACACTCATCCTACATACTTCCACATTTTGGCTCTCTTTTCCCGACGCATACACATCCATTTTCTTGAAGTATGGCGTTCATGCACACCTGTAACTTAATAAACAGTAGAATGTTTTGGTTAAAAAATACGAAGTAACAAAAAATTAACGTGCGTATTTCTTATTTAACGTATCTCGCAATTCGTTTTTCTTCTAACGCCAACAACAATGTCAGAATGACAGCTAACGCTTCGCTCGAGACTCGGCCTTTAAAGGCTCAAAGAAGCCAAGCCTTTGAGCGAAATCTAGAAGAGAATGCTCCTTTTCAATACTTTTCTACCATCATGAACTGCCTGATTTCTTTTGATTTTCCCGAAAAAGTGAGTTACGCATGGTTTTTTTAAGTAAATATCTAATGTAAATTATGCAATTCGCCTCGTAAAGAAAGCGCGCGAAAATCCAATTTTTTAAGGTTTGTTCCACTAAATGTTTGCTTCTTTTTATTCTGAACAATCCGCCATACACAAAGCGAGGAATTTAAGGCCCAACTGGCTTGCACTGCGGTGCGCGAACAGTTTATAGATGATTTGTCGGGTTATAAACAAAGTGCCTTCCAGATTAGATGCGGTGTTCAGAATAAATACGACTACCAATACTTATAAGTTTGTAGTAATTTAAAAAAATGCATCTCTCTATTTTTATGCGGAGAGAAGGGCCGACTTGTTCGAAGCGAAATGGACAGAAACCCCATTTGAGATCATTTCAATGAAAACGGCTGAGAGACGCGCCATCTTCGCATACGACCGCGCTCGCGTGTTTACTTTGCCAGTGAATCCAATCAGACAGCCTCGTGGAAGGCAACGGTTTTTTTCGTTTCGAGCAAACCGGTTCCGTACCGCGAGGCTGCTCACATTTTTACGGCAGCGAGCTCCTGTGATTTCGGCTTCCTTGCCTGGTGAAATGGCGGCTTTCCTACAACGCCTCGTGTGGTCTCCGGGCTCCGGTGAAACGGCAGGAGTTTTGAGCAACATTGGCTTTTTTTGAGTAGCTGCGGGCTCTGGATATGGGCTGGAAAGACTCAGCAAAGGCCCGGATGTTCGTAACTAGTCGCGACTCCAGCAAAACTGTCGGCAGCTATAGCGGCGAAACACTGGACCGACCTGAAAAGGTCCTTTGGCGATTTCTGTCCGTGTGGTGTGGCTTCTGGAATCGCACGTTGTCGGCGTCTGGCGCCATAGCGGCCGAAGCAAAGCGAGGGAAGTTGCGTTGTTTGTGTCCAAATAACAACGGCAGGTATGACGAGGCCGCAGGGAAAACCGTGCCCCTTAATGGCCTAAGGAATTCGGTGTGCCTTGCGTTGCGTCTCATGTTGTGTGAGGAGAACCGTTGTCCCCGTGACTCTGTCGATCGTTAATGTCAATTCAGCGTGTTGCCCTGGTCGCTAGGGACGCAACCTGTACGCCAATGTTTGACGGAGATAATGTACGCTAATTAACGGTCATCAGCGAAGTCATAGAACAGTAGCTTGTCCTTTCATCGCTTCTCCAAATGTGAAGCGTCTGGAAGCTCGCTAACGCCAACACATCGCCGCAGGTTTACAACTTATTGAACAAAAATCGGAGCAAACCATTTTGAGTCCAATACTTTCTTGCTGAAACCCGGGCGTTGTGCCTTGAGCTGGCCCATGGCAAGGCACGATCAGGTTTCCATCGCCACATTTGCTCGAGAGTGGCGACTGCAGTGGTGTAGCCGAGTGGGGGAAGGGGGGGGGGGGGGGGGGGGGGACTTGTGAGGCTTTAGCCCCCCCACTCCCCCTCCTCCTCTCCCCTCTCTAATACACATGCGTTATGCTTATGACTACTCCCCCCCCCCCCCCTCCCTCCCTTCCTCCCCAAAAGAACTTCCCGGCTTCGCCATTGGGTGACGCCTACAGACACTTGCACGCATGGGGCTTTACCACAAGCGCTCGCTCTGCGAAAGCAGGTTTCAGACCCGCAGTCTCGTGCCTGTAGCCCTCGCTGCCCCGCACTCATAACGCGAACGGAGGTTTATAGAGGCATTGAACATAATTTAGGACTCACATTTTATGAACGTCCATAAGCTGCGAGACGTGAAGTGGTAAACATACATAGTATACAGGTGCCGATCTCAGCAGATTTCAGTAAACCCTGCCAAGCTCACTATTTTAGAAAAAAAGCGGTGAATGCCAGAACGAGCAACGCCTGCAGCGCATGATTCTAGCGCTTCATTCACTTCTAATGGCGAATTCAGGTATAGCTATGATCCAGGTGGTCAGACGCAGGCGAGACCTTGTCGGCGGCACCGGCAACAAAAAACACGCCGAGAAACCCTCTCCACCAGAACGCAAAACGCCGGCAACTGGCGTTTTCGTATGCCCGAGTCGCGCGTGAGTTTAACTTCTTCCTCGATTATTCTATGGCTCAATGAGTGCGCTGAATGCGTCCACACAAAAATCAGTGTCTTATAGATGATTCCGAAGACACGCAAGTGGCTTCGCAATATTTTTTTAGATAGAGTAATTACCACAATTCGCGCAGCTTATATGTTCCTAAATTATGAAATAAATGGGAAGGAAGAGTCTGTGTGGTGCCGTCCGCACAGGCGTCGAAATTCAATATACATATACATATTTTTTTTCCACACAGAATTGTGGCCATTTATCGAGGCTCTCTTTCCAGTGTGCCTGTTCTTATTATATATTGTATTTGTAATTTTTTTTTTTAACATTAAACGCTTATAGGCTGTTTTCAAATGAAGTAAGTCACACACACAAAAAAACCGTAACCGCAAGTTTCCTAGCGCGGAGAATGACGTTACATGACTTAGTGTCACGTGACCTACACACAAATTCAGTTTTTTCGCTAAATTTAGCGGGAAAGTTGACACGGGCCGGCTGCAGCCCGTCATTCCTCTATGCACACAAGCCGACCCGAAGGGGCAGGTAAATATTTTCGCTGCATTTAAAGGAAAAAATTTCCCGCTAACTTTAGCGAGTTACGTTTCCCCGCTAAATTTAACGAGGAAATTGACCTCACGTGATCTCAGCACCAATTCAGTTGACTCGCTAAAGTTAGCGGGGCAAATGACGTCACGACTTCGTTTCACGTCACCCATGAACAAATTCCGCGGCAGGAGGAAAGAAAGGTGAAAGGAGGAGGAGGGGGGGAGGGAGGAGGAGAGAATACGAAGGAGGAGGAGAAGGATTATTTCGTTTCCGTACCCCATCCTCCTCCTCCTCCTTAAGAGCTGCGCTCTAATTTCGCATTACAGATATTTGTAAACGTCTTTCATTTTTTTTTTTCTTATCCAGTGGAACACATTGGTGTCCTTGTGCACACTGACCTTACGCAGGATGGACGAATTCTTTTAAAACACTGGCCATCTTTATGGACTCCCAATTCGTCTTTGTCTACTCGTCGACCCTAACCCCATCGATTATCAGCTTTTTTTTTCGTTGTTTTTGCTCATTTGTTTTTTCTTTGGTAGACAAAAGGTGTCTGGCTCGATGGCTTCATTTACGTCCCTAACCCGCAAACCACGATCTTTGTTTAGTTTGATACCCTTTCCAGATTCAGATATGACGATACCACATACAGTCTGGCAGACAAGCTGCCCGACCTCTTGGAACTCGGGTAAAAAATATGGGCCGGCAAATTGTGGGCGCACACCTGAAGAGCGCCACCCGAACGATGCGCACTCGCCAGCCTTCGAACGCGCGAACGCCCTTGCCGAGGGTATGGCAAAAATATTTTGTATAGGCATATGACCACCCGAATAGACATTCTGCCAAATTACACAAGCATAAAAAAAAAAGAATGACGGGAACGTAGGTACACGCACTGCGAGTGCTGGCGTCTTCAGCTCTAACTGTTCTAAAGCAAAAATCAAACAAATGGCAGTTGGCACGCTCGTTCCACGGATGCGTTATTTTGGTTATTTAAATCGAATCCTTTCTATTGGGAAGGTGATCACGTGCAGCGTGTGCCCCTATGTTCCCAACATTCTCTTTGATGCTTGGGTAATTTAGCGAGAGGTCTATTTAGGGTGCCTTCATGTGCGCTTTGCTTAGGGTGGTGGCATCTCGCCATTTTGTCACACACTTTTATTTTTATTTTTTGTTCAGAAGCGCGTGAAAGAACGTGTCCCTGCACGCGCTTGTGGCGCTGACTGTGCTATGGCGACATTTTGTTTTCGTCGATTTCTTTGTATTTTCCTCGTGAGCGCGTGCTGTCGGCATCGGGTACTACAAAGGGTGGCATTACTCTAAACAGAAGGTCATTGAGGCACCCTAGGTCTATTATTAGTCAAGAGGTGGCCAATTAAGAGACGCCAAACCCGAGCGCGTTGTTCAAGGAGCATGCTCAGAACAAGTTTGTGGAATAAGAGCGATATGGGAATCTTACCACATACTTCCACGTCAAAAAGGTGTAATCAATCTCCTTCATTGTGCAACCAATTATACAAAAGCAAGGAAGCGCGATTTTCGCACCGCGGTACAACCGTCGCTGAAAAAAAAAATTGGGTGGTGTGTATGTTTATACAGCCTAGAACTTTGTCTGCCTCAACGGGCGACGAGTCTCCCAGCTGTAGATGAGCAATTTAGCCAGTGCAGTACAACCGCTAGCCTGGGGTCTTTAACGTGCACCACGCAGTAGGAATACAAGACCTCACTCCGGTGTACGGTGCTTATCCAGATCGAAACGGGCAGGGGTGGGGATTGAACCCAGGATCCTGGGTTCTGCAGCGCGAGCTTTCACTCCACGCGGTCCGAGCTGGTGTGCGCTAGACCAGTGGCGAATGCTACCTGTGCTTCTCTTAGCTCGTCACGTACTGGGGAAGTGGGGAACGTCGTAAAACAGTCCTTCTTCACTGCCAGCCCTCAACCTTCCATTCGGCCACAGTATGCAGATGGGCGGCTCTCCCTCCTCCACCCGGGTCCTCCGTCCAGGCATTTCCCGCGGGCGGGTAGCGGATATCTCCGTCGGCCCCACTGCGGCGACCTTTCCCCCGACGAACTTTCCGGCCTCGGTCCGCGTCGTGTTCGGAGCGGGATCACAGCACGGGATGGGGATGGCAGAGAGAGAGAGGGGGCAGAGGCGGAGTGGTTCTGCTGTGGCATCATTACCATAATGGAGTTGGCGCTAATTTGGAAGTTGCTTCCACCGTGGTTTCTGGCTCCACTCTTAATTGATTCCGGTTTGACAGGTCGCCATGTCTGCGCCATGAGTAACGATGCGCCTCCCTCGGCGGAACGCGCCAACGAGCTTTAATGCCTCCTTGGCGTCGCATTCCTGCCTCTTTCGGTTGTTTCCCAACTCGCGTTCGAAGTAATTGTAAAGGCGCCGCGCTCTCCGCGCCCGCATCTCGTTAGATCTCCGTGTTTCACCCGCGCTAACGAATCCTCCGCAACTCAGGCCGCGCTGCGCCGTGGAGCGTAAACCGTGCTCCAAATGCCTCTCTCGGCGAACCCGCGGTCGTCTCGGTTCGGGATGGATGTTCTCGGGCGATGATTTCGCCGCCGCATCTGCTGCTTTTTTTCGCCGGCAGCGCAAGATATACGGTCGGTGCTTAAATTTAGAGATCCGGATCGGAAGGGAGTTTATGCTCCAGATTATACCGTTTCGAAACTTTATTCTCGACCCGGGGAGCAATTCGTGCTCAGCCAGCAGCGAGAGTTGCTCCGTCACGTCTGCTATGGGGGACCCCACGTTGCGAGGGAACATTATTTGGACGGTTATACCTCCTTTCGTGTATCTCATATAGCGTACAGCTCCGCGTTATGTCAACTAGCAGTCGGGATTACTTCGTCAGAGCTTCGTACAGCATTGTTGTCGGCACGAGTTCGAGGCCATAACCAAAGAACGTGAATTTCTCGTCCGAATTGTTTTGAAAACGCAACTTTCTAGCGTTCTCCCAGGACTGCCACTTCGACACAAATACACGTTTCGCGTGAATGGGACTCTGCAACCCGTTGCTTAGTTTCGTGGTTATGACAAGAAATTACGAACTGCGAATAGATATGCTTTAGTAACATCTATTGGTAAAATAGCGGTATGAAGAGCACACAAATTTAAAAGAATGTTAAAAATAATTATGGACGGAGTATTTTCTGAATTTGTGAATAAAACGAACATGCCGTTTTTGCTCGATCCTTACTTTTTGGGTGGCCAGTGGTGATAGTCCTGGGTTGGCAATGCTCAGAGGATATGCTGCGCTCGCACAATGTTAAAGCTCCGCGACTCCCATCACTGCGCCGACGCATTGGTCGTAGAGCACGGGCCGACCTGTCACTCTGTGCTGAATCGAAAGTAACATGCACATAGCCTTATGAACTTATAGGCGACCAATCAGGATGGTCAGAAAAGGTTCTGAGGGTAAGAAAAAATTATACAGCGCGCTTTCTGAGATCACTCTAACCCTCGTGTGAATTATGCGTGGAAACTACGCGATGTTCAGCTAGTATAATTTTAATTTCGTATCATTTCAAGAACGCTCTGAGTGACCGAACCCGCACCAGCTTTCTTGCGCACCACGCGCGTAAGAAGCTGCTGGTTCGATCAACGTGAATGAGTTTTTACCACCACGGTAGAACGGCAGACAGCTTTGCCAAAGAGGGAAGGAAAGATTGATTTGTCTTCTTTCAAAAGGTAAATAGTCGCGTTTCTTCGCTCTACCCTCCCTACGTCTTTCCCCTCTGTGGAGCAGTATGTATTTAGTAAAGCTGTTACCAATATACAGTTTAAACAAAATCCGTTCTTAGAAGGTCCTTCGAGACCCCAAGAACGCTTTCAGCACCTGGTTCCGCCTCAAGCATTATCGCCCTCTGGAGCACTAGAAAGGCAACTGGGAGATTAAGAACTCTCTCGCATCAAAAACAGAGTTTGAATCCTATACGGGGTGTACAGGATTTTCACGAATAACTTTTTAGGGGTGCTTAAAATAACTTTTAAGGTGAAAAATATACTCAAGCCGAAGAATTCCTAAGAGTTCTTTTACGACCAGACTTTTTTTGTTTCTGAGTAGTTTTGTGGTGCCTTTAACAAACTTTGCACAAAAAAATGGACACTGGGCGGGGTGGAAAAAACACCGCACAGTGTGTCCGCCGTGTCATGACGGCATCTTGGCACGTCCAACACATACGTCCACAAGTTGGGGCATGCGTCTGCCGTTGCGTTAACAATTTGATTTTGCGAAGAATCCAGTAGAATCGTACCCACAGGACTCGCTCCCGTGTGTCATCAACGCTCGCTACCTGTCACAAGTAGCGAGTGCTGGGGACAGTTAGCTTTAGTTACCGTTTAGTACCTAGTTGACCTTTTAAAGCTTCAGTGTCGTCAACTTGTCATAAAATGAAAGATTGCTAGGGTGGTACACAGCTTGTTTTGTTTCGTCGCCAGACAAAATCGGTGTTCGTCGAACCACATAAACAAATAGCAGGCCTTTAGTTTTTTTTTTTTTTTTAATAAGTCATTGTGATATACATATATTAGCTGCGCTTCCAGCATATAGTGCATCTCAGCTTAAAAACGCAAGTTCACGTGTTTCGCTCCCACTTGGATTAGTGGCGCCTCCTTTGTGAAACACCCTCCAACAGGAGTAAGCAAAGACCAAATAGAAACGAACCGCCGACCCGCCAATGCACAGTAATAGAACAAAACAAGAGGGAGAAAGGGCACAGAATTTTCTCCGTCATCCTCTCCCCCGAAAACAGCTTTTCTTCGTCACCAATCAGGCGCAAGTCGGCGGCGCTCGGCTTAGCGGAGCGTTCAGACGGGGCGTGTGAAGAGCTGCCTCGAATCAATTGGCCGCATTTGGATTCCAAAGGGAATCGAGAGAAACCCCTCGAACCGGATTCCGCTGTTTCCTCCCGGGGGGAGGACGGCCGCCACCGAAGCACGTCGGCGCGATGTCGGAGAGCCAAGAGCGCGCGGCTTCAATCAGACTCGAAACAGGCGCTTGTCAGGAATCGACCTTTGAAAGTCTTCGGCCGCGTCCTGCCGCCGCGGCGGGAGTTCAACGCACCTTTCTTTTTGGGCTTCTGTTCGCGCGCGCGCGACGCACAACGTCGCGAGCTCTGCGAGGCAGCCGTCTCTTTTCCGCCGGGGCTTCTTGCTTGTTCCAGGAGGTCCCGCCGCTGTCCCGGACCTGCGTTCGATCGGCGAGGAGACAGGCACTTAGCGGCAGCGGTGGTCCCACACGCGCGCTCAAATCGCCGCGCTCTTGGCAACGTGTTCTTTGGGAAGCCGGCATTGGGAGGCTTCGACTGTCAGGAAGTCGGCACGGCTACTGCGAGACACGCCACGCAAAACCGACATTTTTGCGGCTATGACATAATGCAAGAGGGGGGTATGGTTGCTGAAGTTGAAGCTTGGACGAGTTGGTACCACAAACTTGGTAAACTTAAACAGTGCAAAGGACGAAAGATCGGATGAAGAAAGACGCAAAGCCCTGACTCACAACTAAATTTTATTAGTCGTAACAGCGCAATATAAAGAAAAAAAATAGCATCATCCTAAAAAACACTAAAACCTTACAAAACGCCAATAAAGATCCGTACAGAGCATGCGCATAAGATAGGCAAGTAAAAACGGGAAAAACAATCGCTTTGCTGAACAGTGCGATTCAAGGATAGCTGATATACGCAGCGCCTAATCTTGCTAGCTCTAATGCCTCAATAATTTCACGTGTCAGCTGGTCCCGGTGACGATTTACAACCTCACACTATTACTCGGGCAAGCAACCGCAGTCACGGCAATGAATGCCAAGGTGACCAGATATCGCCATGGGTGCACTGTATACGCTTGTTCTATTAGCCTAGCATTAAGACAGTGGCCCGTTTGACCCACATAACGCTTGCCGCATGACAGAGGGAGTAAATAAACGACCCCTTCAGTGCATGCCACAAAACGGTCACGATGTTTCGTCATTGCAGGCTCTGGATTTCCTAACGGAGAGATTGGCGGCTCTTCACAACCTTGACAGTTTGTCAGGAGCGGTGAACAACACGTCCACATCGTATCTCTATGCGAAATGACAAGAAACGTCATGTTTTCTCCTTATTTTTCGCTGCTTCGAAGTTCGTCCGGTCCGTGATAGGCCCAATCTTTATATCTCTGAGCAGAAACTCGGCTACTGCCGAGTTTCTGCTCAGAGAATTCAGCGATGGTGAGGCGTTCAGGTATAAAAGCTATACTTCGTTTCAGCTTCGGTCAGAGCGCGGCCGATGTTATGAGCGGAAGGACCAATCAAACAGCGCAAAAAGAGGCGCGTCATGGCGTGCTGTCTGTGCTTGATAGGATTAGCCGACAGAGAGACGGCGAATACCGGCTGGCCCTATCAGCTGCAGAGAGGACGTTATGACGTTGTGCCTCTTTCGCTGTTTGATTGGCCCTTCGGCTCATAACATCAGCCGCGCTCGGACCGAAACTGAAACGAAGTATAGGGTGAATTTGGTGATAGCAAGACTTCCGCGGAGCATGTGTATAGCAAGTCCTCGCAATCGCCCTTAGCACTTTTTTCGTCCTTTGCGCTGTTTTAATCTCTCAAGAGAGTACGGTATGTGGTACTATAAATGAAATATCCTATGATGAGGATGCGTTTAAAATGCCGTCGTAAAACGAAACGGGTGTGACTTCGTAACAAACGTAGTAAAATTATGTGCTTTGTTGCAATATTTCATTGATAATCTGTTGTGCCTCTCCTATCACGGCCGTGATTGGTGGTGGTAATATTATTAAATAATAAAAAAGTTAGATAAAGATCAGCTCATATGAAGTACATCAGGTTATGGATTACGAAAGAAAGGTATGAAGATTCGAATAGCAAAGTTTATTTTCTAGCTCGCTCGAACAACTTCTACAACTTTCTAGCTCCTCTTTGGGGCATCTTTCTTGAGCTCAATATACCGGGTGTCTCAGCGAAAACTGACAAAAATGTATAAGATTAGTGTATTCGAGATAAAAAGATAATTTTTTCGGGACCGCATTACTCGTGGTGCCGGACGTCGGAAAATTCGGGACACTTACTAACTGGTTCGCTCACTACTTAAAAGGACCTATTTACCTTTTAGTTAGTGAAAATAGATATATGGTTCCAATTTCAAACCTTCCGAGCGTTATCAAAAACCACACAATTCGTAATTTTCAGAAAGACCTTGAGCGCATGAGAAGCGTACTTGTCATAAAATGAACGATTGCTAGGGTGGTACACAGCTTGTTTTGTTTCGACAAAAATTGGTGTTCGTCGAACCAGATGAAAAAATACCAGGCCTTTAGTTTTTTAATAAGTTACTGTGATATACATCTATTAGCTGCGCTTCCAGCAAATAGTGCATCTCAGCTTAAAAACACAAGTTCGCGTGTTTTGCTGCCACTTGGATTAGTGGCGCCTCCTATGTGAAACACCCTCCGACAGGAGTAAGCAAAGACGAAATAGAAACGAACCGCCAACCCGCCAACCGCTAAAGGTACCACTTGTTGACCAGGCACGGGTGCCATAAGGTGCCCGCGCGATTTGTCCGTCTGCTATCATGTCCCCAGGCTTGTACCTGTTTCACGAGTGGTAATTGTAGCCCACTACTACGCTTCTCACGCGCTCAGGAGTTTCTGAAAATTACTGGCGTATACTAGAATGAAAATAATCCCAGTTGTCAGTCGTGAGACGTGAACATCTTGCGAGTAAGGCATCGAGGGCTACCCATAATATCCCGTATCGGGGAAATATATACATATTTAAGCTGTTCAAAATTTTATCATTCTTTTTTTTCTCCAAGAAGAGTACCCGACTTGGTCTTTTTCATGTTTCGTCAAATAAAATACTTCAACGCACAAAGAGCGTAACAAGCCGGCATAAAGCGCTGTTAACCTCGCTGTTTTTCAAATACTGTAAATTCTAATTCTCTCTCTCCTCCTCTCGCTCTCTTTCTTTGTTTCTCACTTTATCTCTCTCTTTTTCTCTCTCAAACACAGCAGTCCCCTGACGTAGAGTTTTAATTTTTATAAAGGTTTAATACCTTGATTATGTATGATTTTCTCCCTTCTACAAGAAGTACTCTTCCATCGTTCTACTCAGTGATTGTATTGCGTGCTAACGCCGTCCCTTTTCTTTTTTTGTTCTTTTGACACTGCTTCACTGTTTTGCGGTGTTAGCATTTTTATACAGCGGGAATCCTTGATTCCTCGTTGGCGATACTAGAGGAGACGCTTTTGTGCAATCCTCAAGAAAGAACTTCTTAAACAAATTCGCTCCGCCCTGCTTGGGCCCGCAATCTTCTCTAGCTAGCAGCACCCAACCGGAAGATGGCTCTCAGCCATTCCAATGCCGAGAGTGAATAGGAACGAGGAGCGCTAACAGCCCGAGTGGCCGGGGAAGCCCAAGCGAGGACCATCCGGTTCCATTCGTTCGCGCGGCGCTGTCGTCGTCTCTATTCGCCTCTAATGGGCCTCATTAGCGGAAGCGGTTGGACCTCCGACCAGGTCAATGGCTCCGGGGCACACAAACAACGGCGAGACTCGTCTACCTCCCGTCGACACGGCGACCCCAATATTTCCGTTGCGGGGAAGGCGCCACGGCGTAAACAATTTGAGCGTGGACGAGCGGCGCTGACAGCCAGCACCTGTCTCGTCACTTCGCCGCCTTGCTCGGATGCAAAGAGGGGCGGTGCCCCCCCTCCTCCTTCGTCGTCCCTCGGAGGCGGCCGCCCCGTCGAGACAAAGGCTCGGAGACACCTGGCCTCTCCAATACTGCATAAAAGGCAAGGCCTGCGCGTGACGTCATCGTTGGTGGCAAACACGCTGAATATCGAATAGAGACGCCGCAAAGCGGCAAACGCCTCTGTCTTGGTATTGCCGCGTGCTAGCGTCGTGGCTCTTGTGAGACGCTGCAAGGCGCGCTGCGTGGATTCACTAGAGATGACGTCGAGGGGAGAGAGCTTCAGGCCTTGTCTGCTAGGTGGGCCTCTCCCGTAGCGCCGGGACACGGGCGTGAAATTCCTCGGCCGCCGCGAAGCAGTCACTCCATCACGTGGAGCGCGGCGTGCCTCGGCTCTGAGGCGCTCTTAACCTCGCTGGCCTCTCCCGCGTTTCGGTCCGAGAGGCTTTCAATTATTCCTCGCTCCCGGCGGCAGCTGCCACACTGATGAACGGGGCGTGATGATGAGGACGTTTAAAAGCCCATGTCTAAGGACCAAGGAAGCGTGTCAGTCTCGACTCTGTAGGCTCCTGCCGTGAGAATTCATACGGCAGGCTAGAAAAGAATGGCTTACAGCCGACAAAATCGAGAGGCTTTAAAAACGTAAAATGTCTCTGAAATGTTTATTTTACTAGTTCGATTATCACCATAAAAATCCATCCCTCCAGCCGCTGCGTCACAACTTCAAACTCAAATTATGATTGTCCGTATGACAGCACGAAAGTTGCTAAAATCAATTTATGTCGTCTTTTCTTTCTTCGATACAAAATTATATTCTACTAAAGATACCACGATAACAAAGTGGCACAAGGCGTGTCGCTTATCTTGAGCTCAGCACTCCTCTCCCATCTTCACACTTCCTTTCTCATGCACAGAAGACCGAAATGCGCCCACTTGCAAGGCGCATATAACTGAAATAATAAAACATAGGGAGGTCGTGACACAGACGAGTACATTCTTTCACTAAAAAATGTACTCGTCCGTGTTTCGTCCTCTCTATGTTTTATTCTTTTTGATATCTAGCACCGATGTCGTGTGCGCGCTAACATCGTCGAGCAGCGTACAATATCCGAAGAGGTTATAGCGAAGTGTTACGAAAGTAGGCGTGGCCAAGGAACACTCGGTTAATGGGCGTCGCCATGTAAATATGGGGCTAACAATAACGCGGTTGTTTGCCCCATATTTACGTGGCGGCGTCCACGGAATCGGCGTCGAACAGGTGAGATTCGAAGCTGAGAATGCCGATGAAGCTCGGCTTTCAGCACGCGTTTGTTGCCTTCCGTCGTGCGGTGGCTGCGCGAGCTCATCGAAACTTCTTTGGGTGCGCCGATCATGTCGAAAGTCAGCCGTAATAGTGGGCGGTCAAAGCAGATCACCGAAGCAGACATGGGCTGAGCCTATCCGACCGAGAGTCGAGCAGGGGCCCTAAGCTGGACGCTTGGCGAAAACGACGGCGAGAAATCTGGCGGCCGCGATTGGCCAACGCCACACTTGACCTTGGCGCCGGCCAATCAGAGCCGCCGAATTTCTCGCCGACTTTTCCGCCAAGTGTCCAGATTAGGGCCCCTGGGGCAGCGTCGGTGCGCGAGGCAGTCTGGGATTGAGATATTCGTTTTCCGGCGTCGCTAAGCATGACGTCATGCCGTGTCCTGGGGTACGTCCTTGACAATATCACATTATGAAATGTCTATGCACTACCTCAGGGCACCAGTCATAAGCTTTCCGTAATATGTCCAACCAATGAGAACTGCCATCGGTGTCGCACTTCAATAGTCAGGAGGAAGGGTAACCAGCGAAGGCCATCTGCGGAAAATGACACTGCGATATTACCTAACCCTGAACCTCTAAACTCCTCAGATACAAAGTTGGGGCCAAAGTTGACGGAGCGCTCCGATTGTCCTATCCCGACGATGACTTTGCGCTTTTTTCCCCGAATTCCAATCGGCGCGCTACGCGAACTTTTGGCTTCAACTTTGTGTTTGACGAGTTTAGGGCCCCTGGTTGTTGCGTCACTTATAGTCGATGACACGCTTGTCTGGTTTATTTCGTGTCCCTGTTTTTGTTTTGTTTTAACTGAATTGAACGAGCTGGAGCAAGGTGCGTTACTAGAACTTAATGGATTTCCGGTACCACCGCGTGCGACGCGCGACGCGGAGCGCTTGCCCCGTTCTTATGCAATCAACGAAGTCCAACCGGTACCAGCAGCCGACAAACGAAAAATTGCTGACGCGCCACCGCGCGTCCGCGTGCACGCGCCGGTGGCAATTCGTTATTCATCAAAAAACGCAGTCTCATCGCCACTCGATTAATCACGGCCCTTGCTGTCCCCCCACCGCCACGTTTCTCGTACGCGTCAAGAGAGAGAGAGAGACGCGTCGCCGCGACCGAGCGAGAAATAATCGGCCCGGAGATAGCGGCAGTCGGACGGCGAGCCGAATAGCTATTAGGTGCGGGGGGGAGGGCGGCAAAGAAAAGCTAAAAAGGAGGACCAAAAACAAAGGAAGCAAATGTCCGCGTGGCCTCATTACTATGACGCTCAATCATCCCCTATCAGCAAACCGAGCGTTTTCCTGCATCAACTTCGAGACAAAAAGAGCATGCGTGTGTGTGTGCACAGCGCTCGCACAGGAGACACGAGCTGGGCTCGCGAAAACATTTCACACCCGAGACAGATAGCGAAGCGCCACGGAGAACTCGGCGGAGACACGTCGGGCAAGGCCATCCAAAAGGAATAATAAACTCCCTATGCGTGCGCGTTCATTACCCTGAACAGCTCGGGTTATTATTTTTTTTTTTCTCGTAAACTTTTTAAACACATATTTTTTGTCGTATATTGCCGCTTCGTTACGTGCGTGCGACGTCTGGGCATGCCGAGCGCGGCAGTGTGAAGCCGAGTCCCCCGTCACTCGGGGGCATTAATTGCGCTCGTTAGCGGCGCCGCGACCGTGCGCTTATCAGGCGCGAGGGTCAAGCTTATCGAGACCTTGCCAGCGGCCACCCGACCCATCCCGAGATCTACGGTTGCGCGCATTTTTAATTGTGAGCGTCGCGAGGGATAACCGACCAATCATCGCAACGGTATGAAGGTTCGAGAGGACGGCACCTCCTTCGGAAGGAAACTGAATGTGCGTTGTCTGTTGTTGCATTGCGGCGAAAATTTATCGCCCGGTATAACGGCATTCTAGAGTGGCAATTAAGAAAGGTGCTTATGCTTTTTACATTTAATTTCGCGAGAGCCCCATCCATATTGCGATAACGTAGAGAGCAGTGACGAAATTGTTTCGCGTCGAGGGAATACGCGATGGAACGTTCTGTTCGCATCAAAATTTAATTGCGCCTCATTACCGAGTGAATCGACGTCTCGCTCAAACTGCGCGCATTAATAAATGCCAAGAACAAACGTCGAAGCTACATTCTCCGCGTTCGAGGGGCCGTTTGGCCAAGCACAGTCATTGCTGCCAAGCGGCGTTTTCGTTTTATGAAACCGATTATAGATCATTTTTGCTCGCGATCATAGAGCGACGACATAGATTTAAGACGACATGCGGAGTTTCGGTGCGTAAGGCGAGCATAACCTCTCGAAACAAATTGCAAGTTCCGCTAACAAATGCGAGGGGGAACGGCGCGAGATACCAGCCTCAAGCTTCGAAGCCGGCGGACGCTGCCACGACGACCTGCACGGCTATCTCCGCTGTCGGCACTGCGCGTTCCGGGGTGCTGCGGGAAAGCGAGCGCTCGCTCGGTTTTATCGGCGCCTTCTTTTTGCCGGCCCCGTGTCCGACGCGATTCATTCTCATTAGTGGGCTCGGCGAAGAAAGCGCATTAATTTCTAGCGGCCGCTGAAGGACCGGGCAACGCTATCGGGCACGGCCACATTTTTCACGCGTCCTGCATGCCGCAGTGGAGCGCGCGTGAGGCCAAAACATTAAACCTGTATTAAGCGCGGCCGCCGAGCCCGAACCTCCCCTTTTCTTGCCGAATATCTACACTTTAATAAGGTCTTGTGTATTGTAGACCACGCCACGACGGCCTTGCGATGCTAATAATTTGTCTCGTTTAATCAGTTCAACTTTTAACCAGTAAGATGAGTAAGAGATGCAGTGGTGACATAGTATAAGGGCAAACGTGCTGGACACTGTGAGACAGCTGTGGAGCCCCATTGTGAGTTCGAGGTCAATCTTGGAAGGCCGACTACGGCGAAGTGTTTGGTAGCGCACATCGACAATGTCCGATATAGAACTTTCTTGGCTTCATTGGTGGTACACCACTTAGTCACACGGGCAAATCTAGTGTCATTTTCGGCGACTGCACTCCGAATCATCGGATGTCACTTCCAAGTGCACCATACTATCCGTCAAAAAAGGCGTAATTCGGAAAACAATGGCAATGGCGACGGGTAAAGGAATAGACACGTAAAATATGGACGCTGCGTAAGTTATTCAGAATTATAATAATAATTTAGATATATTCATTAAAAACATTCTGTAAGTTATCCTTGGATTATTTAACGAGGCTGATTTCGATTTTATGATTACGACCAGCAAATCCCCAAAAGCAGATCTTAACCTTTTATTTCTGCAATATATATTTTTCGTACTATATTACTACTTCGGCTAAGACGGGCGCATATTTACCGATATTTTATATCGAAAAACATTCCTTTTCACTGGTTTTTGTTTTTTATATAATTTATTTTAGAGCACAGCTCTTAGGCGCCCGTTTCCGGCTTGAGCGGCTTCGCCGTCGGCGTAACCGCGCGTTGTATTATGGGTCGTTTCCAATATTGACGTCACACGTGACGTCACGAAGGTTACGTAAAGTCACGAGTGACGTCATGAAGGTCACGACGAAGGTCACAACCTTGAAGTGACCTTCACTGTGAAGATCACGACCTTCGTCGTGGCCTTCACGAGTGACGTCACGAGGGTCACTAGGGTCACAAGTGGCGTCCCGAATATCACAAGGGAGGAGGGAAGAGGGAGGAGAAGGAGGGGATGAGGAGAAGGAGAAGAGGAGGAGGGGAAGAGGAGATGAAGGGGAGGAGGAGGGGCATGCTTGGGAGAAGAGCGTGTTGGTTCAGGTCATGGTTGAAGAAATAATAAAACAAAACAGGGACAACACAACCACATCTTTCATAAAGATGTGGTTGTATCTATTGTCTTGTGATAGCGACACCCCTGACGTTGAAAGCGTATGGTGCATACTGAGACTGACGAATCGGAGGTCATAATGCGGTTTATCATCCATTTTGCACGAATCTTGTCTTTGTTCAGAAGCTAAACCACTTTCTAATAAAACTGCGTATGGACAGAAAGTAAGTAATAAAATAACTATTTTTATACATAATACAAATGTTAAAAAATTAATAATGCAAATATAAAAAACTAATATTAAATAAAATAAAAAAAATCGATATTAGAAAGTAATAATTTCAGGCGATTTCAACGTCGGCGAGGACAATTGGAATGCAATTGGTACTCGTGATGTCTCACTCTCTTTGGCTTTGAGAGACATGACGTTTTTGCGTGGCTTGACTAAAGTTGCTGAGGAATTTACAAGAAATCAAGGAGAAAGGAAATCTATATACTATATTTATATTCTTACTGTTATATTTTTACTAATGCCGAGTGTTGCTAGGTATATCCGATCCCTCTATGGCGATTTTATCTCTAGATTTAGACAATTCCTTTGGCTCGTTCTCAAATCACTACCTACAGAGATTTTAATCATGCGGATGACGTGGCTATTTTAAACATACTCGATTCTTCAAGCAGATTAGTCTATGATCTGAATCAAATGTTGATCAACTCCGGGTAAACATTTTAAGAGATATTATACCACTGCATTACTCAGTTTGTCCTGGGAAAGGTGAGAAGAAACCGCAGTAACAATGCGTGGTTACGAAGCGAAATGATATATAAAAAACGAAAAGTTTCCGCTGCAGAAAACGATTGCGCGGTTCAAAGGGTGCGTCAGTGCGTGACATGTTGAGGTGTCGGAGCCGCAAGTTTAAAATTGATGAATGTTAATAGTATATTCATATATCGTTTGTGTGTGTTACAAATCTGGATTACAAAAATATTATCTTAATCTGATTGATCTGGCTTCTCTTGCTCGAAAAGTTCCAACTTACCCCACTTGTAGTTTGCAAAAATGTTAAGCTACCTAATATTAGAACGACCCATGCTGAGCAAATGTTATCTAGTACGCTTCCAAACTTACTTAATTTTATTAGCTTCAAAAATGTTCATCCTATTAAGCCATTAAGAAAATATATTCGAGAATTGTTTTCCAATGTGTTTTTAGTAGTACTTTCTAGAGATTTGAGATGTATAATACTTCGTGTTTTTTTGTGTATATATCTAGATGTATATATGCATTAAATTTTCTGTGCATGCATCCTCTCAATGTATCTATGTATTATGTGTTACATCGATACAGAGTTACGTAGAACTCTTAATGTATGTATGTATCCTCTGTTACTACGAAAAACGTGAATATTGCCGCTTGATTACTTTTTGACTACTATTGTGTCTTGTTAATTTTTTTATTGTGCCACGGCTGCATCGCCAAGCTGCACGATGCATCTTTTTTCCTCGGTCTTCCTCCATCATTTGGTTGATGGAAAAATAAACATCAGTGTTGATATTATTATATTTGAAAACAATGATACAAAAGGCGAAGTACCACTTTTTAATGTAACCATAACAAGGATTCTCAAGCACTCTCCGAAAATGTTTTGTAAGCATCTTTTACCGCGCAGCTCAAGAGTGACTAAACTTCTATTAGACGACCAGGCTGTTTTAGAAAAACTCGACATAGCAAACGCGTCAGATATTCTTTCTCTGAGTATTTTCTTGCGATGTTGGCGTGGTAAACGAATTCGATGAATTCACCACCATACCACCAATTGCTGATGCGGAACTATCCGAGGAAGAAAATATTTCATTGCTTCTTGATGTCGATCCAAATAAAACCGGGGACCTGAACAAATATCAAATTTGTTCTTTAAAAGGTATGTTGAATGGTCATCGAAGTATCTATTTCTTGTTTTTAAGAAAACGCTTGATAGCTCATCAGTTCTAAACGACTGGAGATTGGGTGAAATAATTCCAATATTTAAGGACAGAAACCCAGCTGTGCTGGGCACCAAGCTATCGACTAAGTTTCCAAACGTCAACTTGCTGCTAAATATTCGAGCACATCATCTCCAAGCATATTGATAGATTGATAGCTGAGAACGGTTTATTTAACTGGTCAACACGGATTCCGAGAAGGGCTATCTACTTTTACGCAACTAACGGAAGTCATAAATTTCTTTTCTAAAATATTAAACAGTAGAGGACAGATCGACGTGATTTTTTTATATATATATTTTAAGAAAGCCTTTGATAAAGTGAATCATAGAAAAGTAATGTGCAAATTCAGACGTATATTAAAGAATCAAACACTGTTAAATAGGATCGAGGTGCTCCTTTTCGATAGAAAGCAGTTTTAAAGTACTAAAGATAGATGCTCAGACCTCTCTGCTGTTCATTCTGGGGTAACACAAGCCTCGGTTCTGCGGGATCTGCTTTCTGATTTTTTATAAATGATCTGATAAAGGACACACCGGCGCATGCTAGGATGTTAGCAGATGAATGCATTTTGTACACCAATGTCATAACTGCGTCCGACCAAATTAACCTAAGCACGTCTCTTTATAAAATTGATAAATGGTGCAGGAAATGGCAAATGTCTCTTCATATATAAAAAAACCGTCTGTATGTCCATCTCACACAAGCTAAAACCACTAATATGCCCTTACTGTATTGGTGGTGTTCTTTTGGAAACAGTTTGTAGTTACAAATACCTTGGCGTTACTATTACTAGTGATCTTCGATGGAACTTACATCTAGCAAATCTAGTTAAAAATGTTAATACAAGACCATGGCCTTCTTACGGCTGTCTTTAAAATTGGCAACCACTGAAACAAAACTGTTTGCTTACAGAATGCCGATACGGCATCTGTTAAGTATGCGTCTGAAGTATGGGACCCGCCACGAAAATCCTTATCATTGATGTCGAACACATGCCTTACGTTTTATTTTTTGAAGTATCGAAGACTAGATTCACCAACAGAGGTGTACGCTCGATCTTACCTTCCCTCCCTTGATTCTAGACAAAAAAAAAAAACAAAAAAAAAAAAACAAGCGCTTGAAGTTTCTTTTTATTATTCTTTCTGATTCACTGCTCATAAACCCATCAAGTTACGTGACATTCCATAAGTCTCGTATCACTCGGAACAAGAACTCGTGTATTGCATGCATGAATTCTCGTTTAATAAAGATTGTTTCAAGTTTTCTTTTTCCCCCGCACAGTGCGAGAAGAAAATGCACTACCGGATAATGTTGTTTCACTCCATTATTCTAAGTTATTTTCATCTTATTTAGACACACCATTACTATTTGTATATTCCTATATATGTACTCGTTTCTGCATTGAATGCCGCCTATTGGTTTGTATTTTGTGTATCGGGCGTTTTTGCGTGTGCTTCGATTGATGTTTTTATTTTTCAGAATGTGTTTGTAATTACCACTCCTATTGAAGTCCTTAACTTGGCCTAATAGTATGGCAAGTAAAAAAAAAATAGTCACTTGATTTTGGGGAAGTAGCGCCATTGCCTTCCCCGCCTGCTAGCCGGACACAAACAGATACTAACATACAGACGATCAAAACCTCGCGAGGTGATTGGCTGATCGGTGTCTGTTTCCATGGCAATCGCCATTTCAGTCCCTTCATATCTACGAAGTCCGAGAGGGTCGTTCCAAACCAATCGCACCAAGATCGCCATGGAGCATCATCGTTCTAAAGGAATTCCTCGCCAATATGAAATTCTTTGTCACTGTTTATGCAATTAACTTATCAAACAAGCATATCTCTACAGATTTCTTTTACTGGTATTGTTCTTCTTGCGTATTGAAAGATGAACAAATTATTTTTGAATGCCTCCAAGCACCGATACCGCATGTGATGGCGGTACGAAGATGGAGGCATGTTGTTCCGGTGTGTGAATAACAAGATCTGGGTATGCAAAAAACGCCCCTGTAAAGCTACCCATAACCAGCAAATTTACATTGGCTCATAAAGAACGGAGAGGAGAAATTGCTCATTTCATGAGCCAAAATGGTGACTATACGCCTGGCGAGATAGGACGCTAGTTACACCAGTCAGAGACGCTCTCCGGGCACCATATACCTACATCAAGCACCTGACGTAAAATCTCCAAATTCTTTTCTGCTTTTTGCTCTATGCTTTTCCTTTCTATGGTGGGAGAAGCTGTATAGTGCTGCCATTAGAGTATCTGCTCTGCACAGAGTGGGTATAGCGACCTTCGGAAACGGTCTATTTCTCGTCCGTTTTATGATAAAAACGAGCGAATCTGCTTTGTGGTCACAATTCGAACGCCAATGTGAATGCAGCTTAAGAGCTGCCGCTCTATAAAAAATAATTGATTTCAGTCGGCCGGGTTTACAAAATATACCGACAAAGAAGCCGCTAGGGAAAACACTGACAAGACTTCGGAAGGTTCTTTGGACCTGGCAATGTGTACGACCATGTTCTCGTTTCTCGGGTTTCTCGAACATCCTTTGGGCGCCTCCAGATAGCTGCAAAGGTAAAGCCGTTTTCGAAAACAAAAAGGGCAGAATGCAGACCCCAAAATACCGTGGAAACGACGCCACTTCGAAAATCGCCGCCACTTGCGTGGAGGCAATCGGAACCAGACAACGAAACGTTTCCCGGAAGCAAATGTTTCATTCTGCGGCTCTTTATACGGGCGCCATTGTCCCACCAGGCGATCTTTAGAGCGGCGCCATTTTTCACTCCGCATATCAGGGCTCTCTGTTCAAGCTCCGAAGGGGGGCCCCGAGAAATCCCCGATCCCATTCTCGGCGGCCCTGCCCCAAGAAACGCCCGAAGGTACCTCCGGCGAGCGCCGAAGCCAAGTATATAGTGCAAGTAGCGAAAATAACGAGACAGCGGAGCAACAAAAAAGGTCTGGCTGCTTTGGCCTCTGCGCTGTTTGCGTGCGACAGCTTCGATCTGTTTCTTGGGAAACCCAATTTCGTTAGGATATGTTCTCCGCTGCGGCGCAGGAGCAGTGGCTGCTCCGTTGCTCGCTAAACGCCGAACTGCAGCCTCGTCGGGACTGTGTCTGACTTCGCGATCCTGAACTCCGCTCTCGACGAACAGTGCTTAACAAAAGGAAAAAAAGAAAAATAAAAAATATCTCGAGGCAGCGGAAACTTATTTTCTAAAGTAGAACTTCCAATGTATTTTGGTGCTCTTTTTTAGAGTTTATGGTTTCTACATTCCCTCGAGCATTTCCCAATCATTACGATAGTAAAAGATTGCTAAAATCAACCTGAACAACATAGAAGTATTTACATTTTAATATTTATTAAGATACGGAACGGGGAATGCCAATCTTGACAAAGTAAATAATCAGCTATACTTTTGAATAAGCTCTGCGGCTCGGGTAAGTACTGTAGCCCCTTTGGTAGTTATTATATCCTATCGAACGAACTGTAGTTGTCAAGTAACGTATCTCTCCCCTCCTTTCTACACCTAGTGTTTTCTTGGTTCTATGTTGTTTTTGTTTTTTGTTTTTCAATCGTGATAAAAAGCCAAGTTGGCAGGGATAAGAAGACACGGCAGCCCGCACTCCTATTTGAGAAGGTACGGTAGGCATACAATTTGGGAAGAAAACTGCGGTTGGCATTGCAGGCCGATGATCAGTTTATAAAGGTTGTCAACTGTCAGACTCTTCTCTGCGTGATTCCAGAAGTTCTCTTCATTTCTTGCGATCTACAAAATGCAGCCACCCAAAACAAAACAAAGACTACATCCGACCAATCTACCCCCATAGGCCCACCACGGGACGACATCACGACTACGGAAAGCACCCCCAAACAATAGTTCCCCATACAAAGAAAAACCCGACTCTCGTAATACGGATAATTCCTACGAAAGGCATAATTGGTGGAGGTGGAAATCCTTTCATATTCTCCGATAATAAACGGGGTATGCAAATTTCAACGCAAAGCGGACATCCAGTGCGCCAAAACTCTGGCTCCAGTTCCACCCACGCCGCGTGGGTCCCCACCGGTAATCATATTAAAGAACCAGCGTAATGTTGATTGAAAGTGTACGAGGAGAGGGGAGAACAAAAATTTTGACAAACTCGCCGCTGCAAGCGTGCGTCGCGCAGGTACGGTGGGCAGTCGGGTATATCTCCGCAGAATATCAAGTTGCTCCACCGCAGTCCCGCCGAACGGTCGCCTGCATGCTGATGAGCCCGTCGCTGGCGAGCTTCGTTTCCGGCCTCAGAGTTCTACGCAGGCGAGGAGGCCGAGTTAATGTCCGCCGTGCAGCTCCCTCTCTCCCTCTCTCACTCTCGCCCCCCCCCCCCCCCCCCCCCCCCCTAAACCCGGTAATGAAATTAGAAATTCAAATGGTGGCAAATCTTCGAACGTCCCTTTTCGCTCCCCCGCGCTGTCTTTGCCTTTTTTTTTATTTTTCGCACCGTATGTCTCGGCCTGGATTCGCTCCTTGCGAGAACGATTCTCTAGACGTTCCATTCTCCCGTAATTTAGAGCGGGGAGCGAATCTCCGCATCGCCGTGGGATGAACCGTAGCGAAGGCATTGTACGCCACAGCCAAGCCACCAAGAATTATACCGAAATCGTGATCCGTTCAAGTCTTTAATGGTTCAGACGGCAGAACATCGCAGTGACGTGGCTGCAAGTCGGCAGTTGATTGGTTAATGCGATCAAGAGCCGCAGTGACGCCGCGCTTTTTTCGACCCGTGTTTGGCTAAGATGGATCGTGGACGGTAGCTCGCTCTGCGCTCCACGTCACGGTGAAAGGGAGCACGGTTGCCGGAAGCGTTCGGGAGGACCGTAGTCGTTTCTTTGCCGCCACGTTGCATTTTGACGCTCATGAAGAGAAGCGCGTATTCCGGTTGTAAATCTTTAATAGCAATCTTCGCGAGGCCGGCTCCGGGGGCATTAGTCTCCCGCCGTCCTAACAGATGACTGCCCCCCGGAAGAGGGGATAGGAACTTATTCAATTATTGCGTCCTAATTCGAAACAATTAAGACCTCTTCGGCTGTAGCTCCCCGCGGACGGTTGGCGTTGTGCTCAGCCCCGTGCCCAGGCGGGGACCAGCAATTAATGCAGATTCTTCGCAGCAAACACAAATCAGCGAAATGCAGTGATGCGGATTAACACTGTCTCTCACTTTGAGTGCCCGTCGCCTTGAATCATCGCGTCATTTTGGTACAGTTACTCCAAGCGGCCCCCAGGGAGGATAACAAGGGTGGGGGCTGTTAGACATAAGAAAAAAAGGGACTTAAAAACAAATTCTGACTTAATTAGCACAAATAATAAATAAAATAAAACGCTATTGTGTATCCGTAACACGATGTGCTTTTATGATGAAGCGATACATACAGGAATAAGACAAATTAATAATTTTAGCGAAATGTCGGTCGGCCTTAGGAGACATTCAGGATTAACAAAAATACAGTTAGTGTGCAGGCGAGCTGGTGGAAGTAATGGCAACTATCCAAAATAACTGCGGCAAGTATCCAGGATATTGTTTGTTTTTTTCTTTTCACGCACAAGAGCAATACGGGAGTAGCACTGCAGTCTTGGCACTTTTCTCTTACTGCGGTTTTTTCGTACTGCGTTCCAATAGCGTCTTACACTCAACTAATGATTGATAGGCTGATACCAAAACCTGCAAACAAATGGGAGAAAAGGAAAGGGGGAAAGGGGGGGGGGGGGAGGGAAAAGGGGAGAAGGTTGGCAGGATAGATGCTCCCATCGCCGCGCTCCGCCGCCATGCAGAAGTACATTCTCGCATATGGATGTTGAACGATGTATCTTTGGGAAGCGCGTTATTGGCAACTGCTGCAGAAACCTATTGCTGTTTCAAAACGAAAAAAGAAAAAGAAATCCGAAGGACCTTCCACATCATATGCCTGGTGACGAACGAGCGGCATCAGTTAGGGGAGACACTACTCTGCTCGTCCCGTTCCTTCGATGACTCAGAAACGACGACGACTGCCGAATCCTAAGCCCTACTTTGTAACCGCGGCAAAAAAAGAACAAAAAAAAACCAAAAAACAGACCTGATTGTGGTTATTGGGGCGCGATGGTGGCACCTATAAAACATCAAAGCTCTTGTTGGAACGTTTGAAGAGGCTTTCGATTGCCTCTTTGTGAGATGACCTTGTTATGTTACAAGTTACAACTACGATCCCAACTTGTCAGTTGTTGCGTTGCAACGCCAATCATTTTAATTGCCATGTATTTACGGTTAGCGATTGCAACCTTGATTATCTTTATAAAGCTAATAAGAAATAACCGTTCAAAAATGCCTCATAAACAAACAAATAAAAGGCCTGACGTTCATGAGTCTGTACTGCACCGTGACGCACTCAGAGCACCGATCATTTGTGGTTATTTAGCCAGTTCATCCGATGAGAAGGTCGATCAATATGAAGTCCTCTACTGGGCGTACAGTCTCCAATGGCAGAAAGCCTCCCACCTCTTTTTAATACAATAAAATCATCTGATGGGCTAGTTGGGTAAACATAATTAAAAAATAGCGCAAGGACGACGGAGGGAAGAACGAGAGACAGGAAAGAGCGCTAATTTTGTATTTATATACTAAATATTATGAAGCAAAAAATAATAATAATAAACAAGAATTAAAAAAAGGAAAAGAAAATGGAAAACAATACAAGAAAAAAAATAAGAAAAATAATTCAGTGTCAACATAATGTGTAGGAAGGATCTTCAGGGATGAAGGCTGAGGTAAAACCAACGTTACTAAAACACTCAGTTGGGAAACTCGCCGTCGAAACCTGGGCAGCTGGCGTCCACCGAGACCGAGCTAAATGCAACAACAGCGCCACTCTTTTTCGTTTGTCTGTACTATGGTCACCTCGAGCTTTTTGAAAGCCTGTTTTTTGCGTAAAAACAAAATGAAAAGACTCTTTTTGTATGAAATTTATTGGAGTTTAGTACCAAATGATGGGCGCGTGATGTTTTTATCATCTTTAGTTCGCAAGGTTTTGCGGAACAATTAATATTGTTTTTATACAAACATGCCTCAGCGGGCCTTTCAGGTAGCGCGTCCCGCCCTAGGTGCATTTTAACTTCGGTAGTTGACCGCGGCGCGTCCGCCGGGGGATGGGCGTGGCACCCCTGTAACCTCTATCGCTGTATCTGTTCTTAAAGCCAAAATGGAAGTCACGTGCAGTTCCTCGAGTGGCCGTTGCGGGAGAAATGGTGGCGTTGTGTTCGTCATTAGCTCGGTGTTCGGAGACAGATTAGAGCCACTTTTTCGAAGCTGTTTCTATGGGAGTTTCCCAACTGAGTGTTTTAGTAACGTTGGGTAAAACTGTTCCTTTTCTGATAAGGCTCTCGTTCTTCCCTCCGTCGTCCTTGCGCTATTTTTTAATTATGTTCACCTCTTTTTACTCTAGAGCCATGTCATACCAAACATTTTCAGACGACTCCATTGCAATTGACTATTTCCGTATGGAACAAGCTGCCAGCCGACATTCCATCTGTAGATTTCAAACGTATGTATGTCATACACTTTGAAACCTGATGTACTTTGTTCGTCTGCCACATGTAACCGTGATGTATAGAATAATGGATAATTGAACGAGTTGGTGGGGGGAAAAAAAGGTCAAATTACTCGTGGGTTGTTTCTACAGCAGAAAGTTAGTCTGCCTGAACATGGCGACATTGTTACCCAATGTAGATCAGCAATTTAACCAGTGCAGTACGACTGCTAGCCTGGGGGTCCTTTACGTGCACCACGCAGTAGTGATACACGACCGCACGCCGGTACGATGTTCATCCGGATCTAAACGGGCAGCGGTGGGATTGAACCCTGGATCCCTGCGTTCCGCAGAGTAGGTGGGAAATAATCGTAGGAAACAGCGCGAAAAACAGACTAGGACGAAGAGGAAACACACGAGACAAGCGCTGTCCCGAGCAACGTTACGGGAGCAAGCCCAGTTTCACATCTCCGCCTGCGACGGGGGCTCAGTGGTGGTCACGAGAACTAAAGGGCCTCAATGTCCTTCTGTTTAGGATAAATGCCATCGTTTGTAGTACGCGATGCCGACAGCACGCGCTTACCAGAAAAATGCAAATAAATAGTAGGAAACAAAATGTCGCTGTAGCACAGTCAGCTTCCACGAGCGCGAGCACATGCACGCTCTTTCACGCGCTTGAGGACAAAAAAAAAATAAAATAAAAATAAGTTTTCGAAACAAAATGGCCAGATGTCATCACTTCAAGGAAAGCGCACATGAAGGCACCCTAACGAGAACTAGCACCGCTGAAGTCGAGTCTTGTTTCCGGATTGTCTAGCCCGCCAAATATGAATAGCAATACTTGAGCTTGGGCGAGTTGGTGATTCATACTAACACATCAGAGCGCAAGGAAACAGACGCACACAAAAAATAAATTCCAAACCCTCAAAGAAAGAACACTCACAATGCGCTGACTCTGATCTCTGTGGGGGGGGGGGGGGGGGGGGGGGGGGGGGATCGTTGGCCGAGTGGTCTAGCGCACACCAGCTCGGAACACGTGGAGCGAAAGCTCGCGCTGCAGAACCCAGGGATCCTGGGTTCGAGCCCCACCCCTGCCCCTTTCGGTCTGGATGAGCATCGTACCGGCGTGCGGTCGTGTATCACTCTGCGTGATGCACGTTAAAGACCCCAGGCTAGCGGCTGTACCGCACTTTCTAAATTTCTCATCTACAGCTGGGAGACTCGTCGCCCCTGTGAGGCAGACCAAGTTCTAGGCTGCATAAACACACACACAACCCAATTTTTTTTTCTTCTGATCTCTGTGGTGTATTACACTTCATCTTCATCATCTTTTTTTTTCTTCTTTTGTTGCTATTATACACATAAAAATAAAGAAAGGAAGAAAAAAAAAAAAAAGGACGCTCTCAACGCGGTGGTAGTACACGACGCGCGAGAAAGGGAAGCAAGATCCGACTGCAGCGCCGCTAGGTCTCGTGACCGCCACCTGGGCCACTCGCCTCTGCAGGCGAGAATAGGGAGCTGGGAAACTGAGCTTGGGGGGGGGGTTCAGAAACGTTGGTCCGTAGTGTTTCTTGTTCGTCCTCGTCTGTTTTTCACGCTGTTTCCCGTGATGTATATTTGTATTTGTCCTTGTTATTACTACTATTATTACTGTTTTGATTGTTTGTATATATTAGTATTATACCTAAACTGTTTAATTTCCTCCCCTATGTATTGCCGCGCGCAGGGTCACGGACTTGTAGAAGGTTCTCGTTTATTCTTGCTGCGGACATAACTTCTATCGTTTTTCTCTGCTTTTGTTGTTCTAGAAAGTGCGTGTTCATTCTCGCCCCGAGCAGGCTACGCTCGAACCTTCTCCGCCGAGTCTTCGAGATAGGGACTCACTCTAGATAAGAGGCCGTCCGCGACCTTGTCGAGTCAGTTTCGCCTGAGCGTTCAACTCTGCTCTTTCGCCGACTTCGACGCCCGCGATGCTTTGCTTTCTTCTGTCTCCTTTTTATTTTTTGGCCACAAGTTCGCCTCCATAAACATTTCAGTTTTCCCCCAGTTATTCTTTGTTTCGCCTTGTCATTCGTGACTGTATGGCCTCCGCGGCAGAGGCCTAGCCGGGAAGGGGGGGGGGGGGGGGGGAGAGAGCTTTAGCCGCCCCTTCACCCCCCCCCCCCCCCCCGAAATTTAGCCGACCCTCTAATATACACATATGTTAGAGTCTCGACATGGGAAAACGGGGACCGGTGAAGGTTTAGAATCCAGGAAAAAAACTCACCGGACAAAAACTCACCGGACAGAAGCTCACCGGACAAAAGCTCACCGGACAAAAGCTTACCCATTTTTTAACAGACCCGGACAAAAGCTCACCAGGAGAAAATTTCATGTTGTTTTCAACTTTATGCACTTTTCTCATTTACATTTATATTTCACGTTTTTGTTTGTTCAAATTATGTATGCGTTTGCGTGCATCTTTTTATGCAAAACTGCATGTAGGTGTCAACGGTGCACCCTTATGTAGGCCTATGGGCTGTTTAGGGGCACCGGAAAAGTACAATAAATAAATAAATAGAGAAACGAAGTTTAGAGAAAAAGGCGATGAGCCTCCTTTTGGCGAATTCGGCCACCGCGAAGCGGCGTGTACGGATAACTCAGGTGTGTTAAATTTTTGTAGTGAGCCGCCGCAGACTGCCGCCGCAAAGCAGCGGGAGCGCAGAGGGGGCTTGGGTTAAAGGGGTACTCCGCCGATTTTTGAGCTACCTCAACTAACTATATTTTCTGACTCCCCGGCTTTTACCCTTTCTGGTATGCTATTTAGTATCGTGAAATTCATAATAGTTATTGCAAAATCGGCAAATGAAAATGATGAAAAAACAAACATTCAAATATACCCGCTCTTTTCAGGGCCGTGACGTCAGTGGAAGGTAAGCTTGCCAGTCGGGCGAGCGGTCTAAATAATAAAATATGCCAATCATTTGTTCCGTGCTGGAGCGCGGGGACTGGAGCGAGCTTCCAAAGCATTCATTTGACACCATGAAACTGCTTCGAATGAGTTGGGAACAAATTCTACAGTCCAAAGAGTGAACCCCTGCACTTCCAATGACGTCACTTTTTCGTTGTTGCCAGTAGAGACTTTCCGTTTGAAAAACACGGTGAGGACCAAAATTGTAAATTCAATAACTTCGTGAAAAAAAAAGTTATTTTGACCTAATATTTGGGATACTATTTTGGCGATGTTGTTTGGCGAGTTTAGCAAAATTTCAAGCAAATCGGGGACCATGAAGAAATCGGCGGAGTACCCCTTTAACACGCGCACCAGTGATACACGCGCGAAGAAGAAACGCCTTTCTTGAATAGCGTCCCCTTTTCGATAAACGGCATATCTCTAAACTGAGGCTCTGCTTTCTCTAAAACGTGCTTCAATAAAACATGCCCGTTCTCTAAAACATGTCTCGACGAAATGGCATTCGGTCAACCGTAGTGAACCCTTGCGTAGGATGGGGTACAAGTACACCTAAAAATGGTGCAATGTCCATCGTGTCCACATTTTATTTCAGCCCGTATTTCGCCCGGGTAGCGAAAAAAAAATGAGGTGAGCTTTTGTCCGGGTCTGTGAAAAAACGGGTGACCTTTTGTCCGTTGAGCTTTTGTCTGGTGAGCTTCTGTCCGTTGAGCCTTTGTCCGGTGAGCTTTTGTCCGGTTACCGAAGGGTTAAAAGGGAGCGTTTAATATATATCAGGCGGGTAAGCCTGCCCAGCAAAAAGAACGGTGCGCCACGCGGGTGGTGGCGCGAGCTTGGGGTCAGTCGTCTTCTTTTACGAGGGCCCTAACCAGGCACATAGCCAGGGGGGAGGCCCATGGGGCCCGCCCCACCCCCCCCCCCCCCCCGAAATCTTTCATTTTGCTGGGACCTCCTCTCCCCCCTCGCCCTCATACCGCATTTTGTCATGGGCGGCCCCCCCCCCCCTCCCCCCCCCCCCCCCCCCCCCGAAACAAAATCCTGGCCACGTGCCTGGCGCTAACATGTGTATTTTGAACTTACCTCCTTTCCCCAAATCATGGACGTCCAAGGCACCCAGCATCCCCCCCCCCCCCCCCCCCCCTTTTCTGAAAAATATTCCTGGACCACTGCTTCGGGGAGCTTGCGAGGTATCAATGACTGTAATCAAATGAAATCATATTGGCACAGCGTTGCTATTTGAACTTAACTCTAATCGATTTTTTTCATTTGCTGAACTGATTACATGAATATCAATAAAAAATGTGTTCCAACTTCAAGGCGCGCCAGTATATATGTATAGCTAAATTTATTGTAACTTTTTTTAAACCTATTGATATAGTGTAATAAAAAAAAAACGATTCACTGAAACATGTGTTGCTCGACGTTGAGACTGAACCGTTTCCCGCTTAGAGCTTGGAAGATATGTTTGTTGAAAATCGCGAAGTTGGAAAGCAGCACGTACGCAGGTTGACCTCTTTGTGGTTGTAAATAAAGAACTCTCTGTGATTTTTTTTTTAAATCGCCCAATTGCTGTTTCTTTCGTGTGAACTCGTCAGAAGTCTCGAATATCGAGTCGCTCGCTCGCGACTCGCGAGGCAGAAATGTCCAAAAACGATTTTATAGGCGAAGGTCTGGCTTCCATCCGTTTCGCTCAAGATGAGCCAAAGCAAAGATTATAAAGCCGGTGAAGTCAGAAACACATATTTTTCAATGCAGTTTGCGGTCTGTCGGACAGATTGCCCCGCCAAAGAAACGAGAATATATAAAGTGTATACGAGAGCACGCAGCGGTATTCCACAGGCTGTTTCCATCGGGCGTTGCGAAGGAATCACGACTCGGCGTTTTTCGAGTGCGGAAGCGAGCGCAGGGTCTGCCTTCTCTGCGGTTCGTGTGAAGGCGGAACGGAGTACAATCGGCGCGAGAAGGGGAAACCGTCGACCCGAGCGTTGCGCTCCGCGAACTCTCGCATAAACAGGGCGCAGAAGCCGCCGACGTCGCTATGCCGAGTTGTTTATCTCCGGAAGAGATTCGGCTTTCCCGGGGTTCGGCTCTAAGAGCGAAGAAAGATGCGCTGTCTTTGTGGCCGTCGCCAGTCTGCTCAGCATTCCAACCGTCGAGATGCGTCGAAGGAACTCGGGCCGTTCATGTCGACGACACCTCGTTCATGTGAGCACGCACTTAAAAAAAAAAGACTCAACCTGATATTTTGCAACAATTGACCCTGTGAGTGTCACGTCGCCGCCCCAACTAAATCTTTGCTAGGGGCGTTGTAATGGGCGAACACGTGGGACTGGATTCCGCTCCGAAAGAACGATCGGTCGAAAATCGGACGAGGAATTTAAACGCTTAAAAAGTAATAGATAAAGGAAGCCTAGATTTCACACTTACAACAACAGAAGTTTTGCCGAGAATCGGTTTGCCGCCTCGGTGGCTCCGAGGCGAGAGCGCTGGCCTACGGATTCCCATGTGGCGGGTTCGAATCCCGGCCGAGGTGCCCGCAATCTGACAGAGGCTGATTGCGGAGGAGGCACCTTGTAACCGAGCTTTCGGTTCCACGTCAAAAGATCCCCAGGTGGTCCAAATTAATCCTCAGTCCTCCGCTGGGGCATGCCAGATGCCCGTCGTAGGTTTGGCACGTAAAACCCCCAAATTTGACTTTTTGTTTTGCCGAGAATCGGTTGTTTCGGAAATATCTGCGACGGAAACTTCCGGTCCTCGAGACGTTTCGAGGTGCCTTTTGCAAATGACGAACGCATGACGAACGCACACGGAATGACTGAAGTATGCCGTCCGCAAAAGCGTGAATCGTTTGCACAATAATACAATTTTGATTTTGTATTTATTTGAAACATGGCGGGTCTAAAAAATCTAACCAGGTTTATAAAAAACGAATCGCATTTGCGTGCGATACGGGATACTGTCTTACAAAAATGATCACACCTACGTAGATCTGCTAAAAATACTGCGAGAAAACCATCTGTTTAGAAAGTGATATCAAAGGAGCATCGGGCCCCCTTTCTGATTTCGCAGTTAACGTACATTGTATTGAAAGGGCAATTATTTTAGCTGAAAATGGAGAGGTCCCTGGTTCCATCCATGACCAGGCGGATTTTTTGGGGTCGCGCACTAGTCATCTAGCTGTGTTTTGGAGATTAGTGTTTGTCCTTTGTCCCTCTTGTTCCCCTTCTCCAGAGATTATTTTCGTCATTCTCGTCCAGCTCGCTTGCACCTTTGCATTTTATTGCATTTTCGATCATAAACTTAAAAATGCAAGCGGTTCTCCCTTCTTGGTGTTAGACTGACGGCAGCTGATGAAACTCGTTTGCTCTACTGACGTCTAATACCCGTGCCACACGGGCAACTCGAATGCCATTTAAAACGAATGACACTTCAACTATCGGCCAATCAGTGCAATACTCTCCGAGCATGGGGCGTTCCACGCGCGACAGATCGCGAGCCGATTCGTCGATCACACGAATGTTATTCGTTGTCAATGGCATTCGAGTTGCCCGAGTGGCACAGGTATAACTCCTGGTTAGTTCAGTTGGTAGAGCGCTCCACTGAAAATTTAGAGGTTCCGGGTTTGATACCATGACCAAGCGGATTTTTTCGCTCGCGCTCCAGTCATCTAGCTCTGTTTGTAGATTTGAGTTTGTTCCTTCTCCCCCTCGTTCTTCTTCTCCAGGGATTTTTTTCGTCATTCCCAACCTTGTGTAGGTCCCGGGTTCGATACCAGGACCAAGCGGATTTTTTCGGTCGCGCGCCAGTCATCTAGCTGTGTTTAGAGATTTGTGTTTGTCATTTCTTCCCCTTGTTCTTCTTCTCCAGGGATTGTTTTCGTCATTCCCAACCTAGTTTAGGTCCCGGGTTCGATACCAGGATCAAGCGGATTTTTTCGGTCGCGCGCCAGTCATCTAGCTGTGTTTAGAGATTTGTGTTTGTCATTTCTTCCCCATGTTCTTTTTCTCCAGGGATTGTTTTCGTCATTCCCAACCTAGTTTCGGTCCCGGGTTCGATACCAGGACCTAGCGGATTTTTTCGCTCGCGCGCCAGTCATCTAGCTGTGTTTGTAAATTTGTTTTTGTCCATTCTCCCCCTTGTTCTTCTTCTCCAAGGATTTTTTTCGTTATTCCCAACCTAGTTTTCGAAAAAAGCAAAGTAACAAAATACGTTACTCGTTACTTGCAAATAAAAGAAACGCATTACCAACCTACGTTACCTCATAATAAAAGGAACACGTTACCGCTACCGATAAAAAGTAACGCACGTTACATTTGCGTTGCTTTTTTATTTATAAATTGACGGTAGCAGGCGTTTTTTTTTGTTTTTTTTTTTTTTTGGCGACAGCGTTCTTCGTCACTGGGACAAGGAGCGTGGGCCTTGGGGTTTTTTTAAGGTGGAACTTTTTGCGCGGGGAACAGACAGGTACAATATTGAAGGTATGTGGAATGAGTGCAATGATCAATTACTTGGAGCCTTTGCTTCGTTTTGGTTTAAACCCAGACGCAGCCAACACTGCATCACCTGTCGCGACAGCTCTTGGGAGAAGTTTGCTCAAAATCCACGATGTGGCAACTACGTCGCGGGAATTTAGGAAAAAATAGGCGATAGCGACTTACCGCTCAGAGATTCCCGAGTGAAACTTTTTTTGATGCGGGCTACGCCATAGCCGTCAAAAATATCGCCATGACGCTTCTGCGGATTTTGAAGAAACAATCAATTACGACGAACCTCAAGAAGCGGATCACGGGTCCCTAAAGTAGAAGACTAGAAGGTTGCCCCCCCCCCCCCCCCCCCCCTATCAGACAACGCCAACTTCTTCCTTTTCATTTTTAAATCTTAATCACTTTATCTTCAAGAGTCACTTTGTCGCAATAATTTGTCTGTAACGACTACACACACACAAACACGCCCGAACACACACACACACATAAGCGTACCCGCACATACATGAATGTGCCTGTGTGTTCGTGCGTTTGCGCGCGTGTTTGTGTGTGTGTCGTCGTATGTTACGATCACGCACACAAACACACGTGCGCACACGCACGCGCAGGAACATACGCACACAAGCGCACACGCATATGCATACGAACACACACACAAAGGCACACGCGCGCACGTACACATATACAGGAAGTCAACAGACGGAGGAGCTGCTCGCGATCGTCGGGGGAAAAAAAAACTATAAGGTATTTCACAAACTCGCGAAAATTCTTTTCGCGCAACTTTGGTATACGCAATCGCCGAAATGCATCACTTTGACGCGCTAACTCCCTAAAAGGCGGCGCGGCGTTCTCTAAACCTCCAATCCGCACGCAAGGAATCGAGTCACGCCCACGCAGAGTCTCAGGAATAGACAGCAGACTCTGGCAAACTACTCCAAGTGTCGTCTCATCCAGCGCTGGGGTTTTGGAGAGCTTTTCTTCCCGCACTCTCCCGTCCCGGCGTTCGATTGTTTACGGTTTCCAACTTCTTTGGCGCTCCGCGGGACAAAGGGCGGCCGCGGAGAAGCAGGTCCGGCCACGGATTCAGCCGCGAGGCGGTCGCGAAATCCGTGCGATCCGACTAAAAGTGGACTTTGTATACATTACGGCCGGTCGTGGAGGACACAGGCACTTCGCTCCCGTATATATTGATCCCGAAGCCAAATACAAGAATAGCGTTGCAGCCTCCAAAAAAAGAGCCGGCATCGGAGCGAACGCGCGTTCCGCCGGTGCGGGCCACCAAAGCGAGTCCGTTTCCCCTTTAAAACGAAATGTGTCGTCCCTCCGACTCTCAATTTCCCCTGGGGCATCACGGTCTTCGGGCCGCCATTAGAAATGGCGCGCGCGCTCCTCAGACGCGAGAGAAACAACAAAAAGGGGGGAAACAAGACAGCGACACCAACAACAATGGGGAACGACAACCGGCCGAGAAGAATAGAGGCGCGAGCCCGAATTGTGCCGAGTGTTTGGAGCTCTCAATAGATGGAGGCTGCGGTGGCGGAGAAATTTTATGCGCCCCTCTTTTGTTATTGTTTTCTTTTTTATTTTTCATTTTAGTGAAAGCGGGAAGCGTTAGAATTCAAAATGCGGGAGTCGTTCGTCCTAGACATTTTGGCTCTACGGTCTTTCAGTGATGGTCTGGAAGCTCTTTATATCTCTCTCGTCCTTTCTGTCTTTACCATGTTTTTTTTTTTTTTCTACTAGTTCTTTTTGTTTTGTTTTACAAACTCCCGAAAAGAGACAAGCACTCCCCGAAGAACCCGCGGTGAAGGAAAAACCGGAAGTGACTCTCTTGGAGATCGATGCGTTTGCCATCGCCTGCACTCCACCGGGACGGCCTTCTTTTGTGCGCCGGGAATGAGAGTGTCTCTGGATAAATTCTGGCTGCACGTCGAGTCACCTCAACGTGGGCTGAAGAAGAGGCCCCAAGCGAGGGTTGGAAGCTCTGGTTTGACGCTCTCGGCGGCACGAGCGTTCATCCAGCCGAGCCGCGATCGCGGTTATCTCGCGGTCGACTTTCAAAAAGAAAATTAAATAAATGGGGAAGAAGTCCATGTACGCCTGCTTCCCCAGGTTTGCCCTGGGTACACAAATAACTGGTGCGCCCTTAATCATTCAGAACAATTAATATGGTCACCGGCTTCTGGTCATTGTGGGAAAGTATTCTCAATGGCAAGTAAATTAAACAAACGCCTTTTACACCTCTGTGGCTACGTGGTCATTGTATCATGATATCCGCTGCCCCTCTCAGTGGTCCCACGGTTTAAAATAAAATAAACAATTTGTGTTCAGAGCGTTCGTCGCGGGCACACGCAGTGGCTTCTGGGAATGTCGGGTTTCCGAAATAAAGCGGCTCGCCTTTTTTGAATCTCGAAAGATGGAAAACTTGTTGTCCTTTGGCATCCGGAGCTATTCGTCTAAACTACAAAATTCATGTAGTCTGTTTGCCAACAGCACTTGACGCAGCTGTGCGTGAACTCTGGCGGTAGTTGCAGAAAGGTTTTCGCAGCACGCTCCAGTTGCCCTGTTCCTTAACTCTTGCTGTGTCATCATTTTTTGTGCGTGTCTATGTGGCCTATTGAGGTGTTCGAAACAAACACTTACGGAATGCGTCCGGAGCTATCAATATGTTTGTAATCCCATATTTTGGAAGTCATCTTTATCGCACTCGAAAAGAATTTCTGTAGGCACATTTTCTCAAGGAGCCCCCGGAGAGTGAATCAATAAATCTAGCGAAGCTCAACAAATGGCGAAGCCGGTGAAACGTTCTCTTTTGAAATTCGAGTCTGCAATGGGACGCTAAGCATGTCGTAACCACGTGAAACGTTATTCTCGAAAAATCAATTTGACAGAGGAAAAAAAAAATAAAAAAAAACCATGATCATAGACATTAAAGGTAATCTTTGGTAACTCTCTGCCTGGTTATCTGGAGATATTAAACGAAAATTACGAAGTGTAACCAGATATTTATTAAACAGGATCCCGACGTTTCGGGACCTATCGGGTTCCTTGCTCACGGGCGAGGAAGGCAGTGTTGGGATGTACTTTAAGTACATTGTCCATAAAGTAGTACATAAATTAGGTTTAGAAAATTCTTACTTTACTTGAAGTACTTTTCTGTGGATGAACTTGAATTTTACTTAAACCATTTTTTCTGGTAGTTTTTGAGAAAAGTACAAATCCCGACTTCAAAGTACATTCCCCAAATATAATGATGTTAAATTGTAATCACAAAATGACGATTTGTCAACTCTGAGGCATTACTGGGAGAAGGTCGCACCAGGCCTAAAACGCGAGCATGCAGTCGGCGCATTACTCATCTGGTCATTTCTTGGAGTTAAGTAATGGTGACTGTATGAACGATACAAATAAGTTCCTTATAAGTTGACTGTGTTAAATAGTTCATCAGTGCGAGTAAAACAGCTACTCTATGACCCCCTGACTTTATCCAATATTCGCCGCCATTTTCGAAAATAACTTTCCGAAAATTTTCGAAAATAACGTGCGCATTCGCCAGAATGTGGATGGAGACAGTCTCGGTTGGAGATGAAACATATCTCATACTAGATTGCTCCATAATTGAAAAGTGTCGAAAAGAGCTCAACTTTCGGCCAAGCACCTTCCCTAGCAACGGGGGGCCTGTTGCTAGAGAAGGTGCTTGGACTAAGGTCCCTATATACTGAAAGGTATACGCAAACCATTATCTGAAATGGGGAAGAGAAATTCCTCCTGCCCCGTGCTTTTTTTCTCTCAAAGATTTTCCCCTCGCTTTAATGGGACCTGGCTCGACACGTGCCCGTTATCTTTCCATGATCTCGCGCGATTCGATGGTCTGCTCCGAGCCGACGCCATTTTCGTGCCAGGTATGGCGGTGGCCCCGTTACTTCAGCACCAGCCGTAATTCTTTTTTTCTTGTTGTTGTTGTTGTTGTTGTTGTCTACTACTTTGGCGGCAACTCAGTCGCTCTATTGTTGCGCTGTGGGTTGTGCAAACAGCGTTGCGAAAAGGAAAAAGCTTTTTACTGTCCCGACGGGAAAAGGAAATCTTCAGGCACGAAGACAATGGCTCCACCGGATCGGTCGAAAAGGTTCGATTGCCCCAGAGGGAGATGGGTGTATTTGGGGGGTAGTTAAATGTACAAGGCACGAAAATAGCAGATGCCGCATATTCCTTTCGTGCCCATGCTCACAGTTACGGGTAGTATTCGATCTTTATAAAACGTGTACGAAGTAAACCAAGCTGTTGGTTCGGCAAAACGATCGGTAACGCTAAAAAATTACCACAAAGTCCTGGGTTTGCCCGCGCTGTGCTGCCTTTTATGTGCCTAACTCGAGTGATAGCGGAGCTGTACATGGCACTTCGTTCGAGATTCTATAGAAGCTTTGCATCAGCTGTGCATCCGCCATAACCGACCTTCATTTTTTGTTTCCTCTTATTTCGTTTACTTTAATGCATCATGACCACAGCAGGACAGGTTATTGCCATCTTAGATTCTGTTGTATCCTTTTCCCCAGCATTGACCTTTGTGGAGGTTCGCCAAGGCCCACTTCAGTAGCTCGGCACCTGGGAAAGACAAGAGAAGGTCAGCAATGGCGGCTCTAATCTGGCCCGTGTGCAAGGCATCTATACTCCGTCTCATGAGTTAAGTGCAGTAGAGGCAAAAGCACAAGCGCGACCATCTGTGGCTTTCAGATTTGCTTTCCTTTCACGATCAGTCGCGAAAGGAAAGCAGATCTGGAAGCCATGCGCCCGCGGCTATGCCTTTGCCTTTGCTGGGCACAACTCATGAGATACATTACAGAAAGTTCTTACAATTGCGAGCCTTGCGGACTTGTGCTTATTCCATGCTCAAAGTAACGGCACGAGCTCCCGCTAGGAATGCAGTCATTGCCTACGATCCACTAAACTGTCTGCTTGCACGCAGGAAGAGCTGCATTCTATCGTGTGCCTGCTCTTAGCATTTGCTGTAATAAACGGGTTTAACGCAATATATTTTTTGCAGTGCATGTCGATGTCCCAAAATACTCGGGACTCCATTGACATTTTTTTTAATCATCTTCGTTCAGCGTAATATAAGAACGTTTGTCTTCACACCGGAGCGACTCCAACTCTGTTCGCGTTATTACATTTGCCGATCGAGACGTCTTCCCGCGCTTTTTTTTAATTTATTTTATTTATTCGTTACCTACATTTCGCCCTGGGGGCATTATTGTATGGAGGTCACTTACATGTTAACACAACAGGATTACAATAAAGGTGCACAGACGCTACTTTATACACGACAAAACACAAAACTATCCTCATATTAAAAAAAGAATTCTCTAGTCTGCCGTTTGCAATAGCAAACAAGTACGGGCCGGCACGCACATGCGTGCGCCTACGCGCGTCTCTTGGGCCTCGCACGAAAATGGCGACGGGGGGCGTGGCGCGGAAGAAGCACGAGGAGGACCATCCTCGATGGAAAGGAGGAAAACGCGGGGAGGGGGGAAATCGCGCTACTTTTCTTTTTAGTATATGAGGACCTTAGCTAGTACCTTGGTCTACACCAGTTCAAAAAAAGAGGGTTTTGTTTGCCTTGCGTCATTTCAACTTGGAAACTGAAATAGCGGATAGTCATTGAGAGTAAAAGATCTTCATCAAAAGCAACACAGACACGGCACAAAAGTAGAAAAATCATCCTATGATAAAGTGTCATTATACACATTCTTCAACTGTGAAATTCTATAGACTGTACTCGTACACCTTGGCAGTGTATTATTCCGCTAAAATGAGCTATTAATGTAAAACGTGTTCTGCCAAGCTAATGTGCGTGACGACCCCTTCAGTGTATATTGTACAGTACACAACGTACTCGCATTTGGGTGAATGAATTATTGTATGTAAATAGCATAGAAAATCATTGTACCCTAATCGAAACAGTAATAATTAAAATATGTTAATTTAATTTAAAACGGTACTTTTATAATCTGGAGTGTATTGCAGGTTTTGTACAGTGCTTTGTTTATGTAACAACTGCGAACTCTCAAATAATTCAACACTTATCACTGAAGTTCAAAGAAGTAGCCGGCGCCGCTTTCGCAGCAGCCAATGTCTTCTTGTTATTTATTTTTATCAATTATTAAAGAAAAAGAAAGGTGCACCCCAATTACCTTTGGGGCAATGCATACCAGTTAAAAAAAAACTGCATAGGGTAATGAAAGGGCATAATAGCAGATTCTGTTAAAAAGTACTTCTACTTTCCTTTAAAGTACTTTGTATTTATAGCACTTTACTACAAGTGTGTCGGGCCTTGTGTATTTACTACTTTACTTGAAGTGTATAACCTGTAATTTACTTTGTATTTTACTGGAAGTACTTCTTAGATGTACTTTACCCAACAGTGGAGCGAGGGAGCGAATAAACTTATGGTTAGAGTTTGTAATATTTGTTTGATCAGATGCATAAACTAAGTTCTCATTTGCGGAGCTGTGTGCTTTAGAAATTAGTGTTCTAATGTCTGTAAGCGCACAAAATGACACGAAGATTTGAATGAAGCTATATGCCGGTCCACAAAATAGTGTTCGTAAGGTTAGAAACTAGTATTGAAATAATTTTGTCAATGGCCTCTCTCTCGAAGTAAGCGAATAATTTTGCCATATAAGTTTCTCATCGAAGCAGTTTTGATAGTAGGAAACGATTCGTATATTTACTTTTGTAATGTGCTCAAAAGTGTACTAGCTCAAGTGTTCTAGCTACATTAAATAATACTTGACCTCAAGAAGTGTGCATCACCTATCAGACATCACTGTTATTTTTCTTCGGGACCATGAGTTACCACTCAAAACCACGCGGGTGCACCAACATAACAAAAAAAAAGTTACCTCATCGACAGTTGGAAGAAAACAGAGTTCAAGGAACTAAATCGAGTCACCGAAAAGATAAGGTAATTACCTCGCCCACTCAGACGCCAAGACTCATTTTATTGTTCGTTTGAGATCGTAAGCGCCAAATATTCACTGAAACATCAGCGAGCATTGAAGCAAGAAGCAAAAGAAGCTCCCTTGTCCTCTAATAGAGCCAAGATGATCCAGCATAAAGGTGCGACACGCCGCGAAGAGGCCCCCGCCCATGCGCCATGAGACAGATTCACCCTACTTCAGTCAGTGCTCTCGTCAGCGGCAATCAGAAGTGCTGTGTCTTTCTCGACGTTTGCCGAGCAAATAGGGGTGAAGTATGCTATGAGGGACGGTAGAATATATCCGTGAGCGAAGGTAAGAAGAGAGGCTAGCGCAGTACCTCGTCGCTAGTCTGAGGCGAATCCCATTTGGACCGGAGATGTCGCGTCTGTCTGCTCCTTTGCTCGCCATCCAGACATCAAAGGGAACGGCGGCTTCCGTCAACACTGTCAAACAACGGTGGCAAATTGAAGCGAAGAAATCGTTAAAAGTAAGGTCTGTGACCGAAGTATGGTCCCAGAAATCTGCGGTTATTTAGGTCGCTCCAGTGAACGACCACCGAAAACTCCATTATTTCGCTTCAGCCGACCCGGCCTTCTTTTTCAAGCTCGGGTACATTCAAATATACGGCCTTACTCAAAAATTAAAAAGAGAAAAAAAAAAAACACACGCAGAACAAAAAAACAGTTCTATCGAAATATTTGATTTTGATATGCACGCGTTTTATGTAAATAAAAGCGGCCGCAATTTGTCATTGTTTGTCATCAAAGACATTTCCAATTTTTTTTTTTTTTTTCAGTTTTTGACGATTTTGATAATACCGGTTTCGGGGGTCACTTTTCTTTTTAAAGTTCACCGGTGAATACCAAAAAAATACATAATTCTGTCCACATGTTAGGTTGCTTTCACGCTCAAAAGCTGGTTAAACTCTCAGCCGAAGCGTGAGGTCCTTCTACTACTTTGGTCCTTGTGTTTATCGCGCTGGAGAGTATTCTCTCCAGTCAGGAAGCAACTTGCCCACATGACCACGTCATTACGAAGGGCGCTCGCGAAGAGCATGGATGGAGAACCATTCTCACAAAGTCTGCAGTATGAAACTGAACATGCCGTTCCACACGCTCACGCCATGGTTAGTGCCACAGCGCAGACTACTTTCAGGTCGAAACGTTTTCTTTCCTCGCATAATTTGCCAAGCTCCTTCTGTCATTTGCACTCATTGCCTATCCGAGTGAATCAAGCTATGCGCTTTGACATTAATTTAGTTCAGTGAAGTTCTAGGCGTTATATAAAGTTATGTTACTTCGTACTATATTACCCATTACTCGAAATAAGAAACATAGGTTATTCATTACTGTACTGAAAGTGTAAGGAGTGCGTTACTACGTTACCAAAAAGAGTAGCGAGTTATCAGTAACGGCGTTACCGCCCTCACTTATGTAGAGTATAGAGAAATGAAGGAAGGGGGGTTACAGGAGAATAAAATACGTAACAGTCCAAGTGCTCCAAGTAATTGTTAGGCACTTGTGACACCAAGCTTTGCCGCAGAGCACTTGGAGCGTTAATCCGTGCCATATAATTATGAGACAAAAAAAAATATTGCGATTTGAAAATAAGGTTTGCGACGTGACACTGAGCCTGACGTGAGCGTACAAAACAAACGCCATGCTCAGCGATGTGTTTAACGTGTTTTTTTTTTTTTTAATAATACCATCTTAAAACAATTTCACTGTTCAACTTGAACGAAGCAAACAACATATCTGGAGTTTTAAACTCTTTGAGACATTGTGATTTTAATCTGCAAAACAAATATTGCAGGGTGTTTACTCATTAGAGTGTTTATCCGTAAGGTAAAAAACACACACGCAAAAAAAAAAGTGAAGAGGACGGATTAAGAGGAGACAATGGCGAGGGTCCGTAATCTCCGGTACAAAGCTTTTCCACTCTTGGAAACTAAAACAACCTCGGCAACAATCGCCCTCGGCGCTTAAGTAAAGAATCCGTTGAAGCGGCCGCTTGTCCGAGCGAGTTATCGCCTCGAAAAACGCTTCTGTCTCCAGCGCGCTGTTGTTTCTTCATAAGCATCGACAGCGACACGAAGGGGGGACAACCGAATCGAGTTGCTGTCGTGTCGGCCGTCCTAGGAAGACACGAATGTTCTCGGGAGCAAAATAACAATATCGCCCCTTTTGTGTGTGCGTGTGTGTGCGCATGCTCTTCTTTTTCCTTTTTTTTTTGTTGTTTTTTGTTTGTTTTTCTAGCACCGAGGACACACAGCTCAGCGACGTTGCTTGATTATGCGCGACCTCGGTGCAATTCACGGCGGAATACTAATTTACGCAGATTGTCGCATAGGGTTCGTAGAGGCAACATGCTTTCGTTTTACTGTTAGCTTTTACTGCCTTTTACCATCTCGTTGAAGGCCAGCCTAAGAGATTTCATGGGACAGGGGAGGGGGAGGGGGTTATTTTCTTTCGAATTTCTAAAGCGGTAGCTTTATAGGGCCAACAAACCTCATAAGCCCGGTGAGCACGAAATGTGTATGCCGGTCAGTCCGTAACTGCTAAACAATCTATATATAAAAAAAGAAAAAAGCGGAAAGTAGTGTGGGGGGTTGAGTTCCGGTCACAGGCGTGGAAGCCGAGCGCGCTGGTGACTGAGCTACGGACCCATCACGCAGGAACGTTAGGAGCAGAAACAGGTGGTGTGAGAACTCGCGCGGAGCTGAGAGGGGTGGAAAGGGCAAGGAAGAGAGGAGGAGAAACAGGTGGCGTAGAAAGAGCGCGCGGAACGAGGAGGAGTGAAAGGGGCAGGAAACTGGAAAGGTCAGTAGTGGAAAAACAGGAAAGTGGAAAGGGCAGAAATGTTCTGGTGACCCAGAAAAGTCAGGACAAAGGCTTTGTATCCGGGTGGTAGCGAAGAGAAGTGCGCGTACATTCTAAGAAATGCCTGCGCGTCTACTTACCCGCAAAACACTCAAAGAACCAATCTCTGCGATCTACGAAATCAGCTCAGTTAATGAAGAGGCGGAACATCCGTTTAGACCTAAAAATTATGTTTGCGCTGTGGCATTACGCAATGCAAAGTGTCTTGCTTGCATTACGTAATGCCACAGCGCAGATTGTGAGGTCGAAACAGATGTTCCGTCTCATCATTCGCTGAGCTAATTTCGTAGATCGCAGAGATGGGTTCTTTGAGTGTTTTGCGGGTAAACAGACGCGCAAAAATTTCGTAGAGTGTAGTATCACAAGGGGACAATGGTGTGACGTGATCTGCGTTATACAAAACCCTGCCCTAGGCATCGCCTACCTGTGCTAAGAGTACCATTCACCCCAGGAACTGAAAGACCAAAGCCAGGGTCACACTGCTTATAGAACTTACAAAGGACAGTCTGCTTACAGATTCGAACGTGGGTCACCGCGAGATCCGTGCTTCGAATGCCGCATGGCAATCAATACAAGGAAAAACTTGCACGCGGCATTCAAAACGCGGATATTCCGGTGACTCGTTGTTGTTGAAGGCTATCTTTTGTATGATGTATGAGCAGCGTGACCCCGGCTCAACGGTCATCCTGCCATTGGCACAGCCCGAACTAAGGGCACCACCCACCCTATAAAGTTATCGCATTTAAACGCGTTTGGCAGAATGACCAAGCGCGCAGTCATTTTTTGAATGTAGGATTGCGTGTTTAGATCTCTCCATAAAAACGAACAATTAGTGCTTAAATTGAAAATACCGAGTGAGAGAAAAGTGAATAAAGTGAGTGAGACCAAAATCACATGCTTCGAACTCAAAATGAAGTCGACGATATGACGTCTGTGATTATGTCATCAGAAACATATAATTAGTGCTTAACTTGAAAATACCGAGCCAGAGGGCACCTAAAGAAGCGAAAAAAATACAAGGACGAGGAAGTAAACAGACAAGAGCGCACCTCGCAACTGGTCTTTATTTGTGAAAACAATCATATATATTCGCAACTTTCAGCGATGGTGGTACCGCGGTGTGAGTATCACGCTCCCTAGCTTCTGGATGATCGGCTTCAAAATAAAGGTGCTTGCCTCTTCCTGGCGTAAAAAAAAATTAAGCAAGGCTCTAATACAAGCTCGTATCTAAAAAAACTATAATTACTTATCCGTCGCAGACCCCGCCTCGTACAGCTGTACTACGATGATCACCCAAATGACAGCCATTTTGATAAGCGCCAGAGCGCCCCCTATAGGTCATGAAAGTTGCGAATAGCTTCGAACTAACACATATTCTCTCCTGAGTTCTGTTTAACCCCCGTAACAAGAAGGAATACTCATTCCCCGATAAGGAGGGGACGTGACACTTATGTATTTTTTGCCCTTTGCCTGGATTTCGAAGGCCTCATGCAGTTTTCTAGAAACCCTGTCCGGGTATCGAGTCAGAAACCTAATGTCGCCAAATGAAGGGGCACATGGGCAACGACTGCGGTGAGTGGCAAGATATCCCGATGGAGTGGCTTTCGTCGCCGCTGTGTGTTCCCGTGCACGATCATTGAAACACCTTCCCGACTGGCCGATATAAGACGAGCTGCATGACGTTGGAATTTCGTAGACGACACCCGTAGTACACTCCGTCTATTTTGTGCGGTGCCTGGTATCACAGGGATCTTTCGATACAATGGGATCCCTGTAATACCAGGCACCGCGCAAAATGCACGGAGTGTACTACGGGTGTTGTCTACGAAATTCCAAAGTCATGCGGCTCGTCTTACATCGGCAAGACGGGAAGGTGTTTCAATGATCATGCACGGGAACACACAGATGCGACGAAAGCCACTCCATCGGGGCATCTTGCCACTCACTGCTGTCGTTGCCCATGTGCCCCTTCGTTTAGCGACACCAGGTTTCTTGCTAGATACCCGGACAGGGTTTCTAGAGAACTGCATGAGGCCTTAGATATCCAGGCAAAGGGCCAAAAAAAATGCATACCTGACAGTATTCCTTCTTGCTACGGGGGTTAAACAGAACTTAGGAGTGAGTATGTGTTTGTTCGAAGCTATATATATGATAGTTTTCACAAATAAAGACCAGTTGCGAGTGCGCTCTTGACTGTTTACTTCCTCGTCCTTGTATTTTGTGCGCTTCTTTAGGTAATCATGAACCAACTGGCCCAAATTGCTGCCTTAATGCGAGCCAGAGGAAAGTAAATAAAGCGAGTGAGACCAAAAGTACAAGCCTCGACCTCAAAACGAAGTCGACGATATGACGTCGGCAACTGTGGCCTTTCACAAGCCCTCGTCATGGTCAATGACACAGTGTAGAATGTATTTCTGCATTAGATTAATTTGTCCTTAGGAGCGGTACAAAATTTTGCTCCTCGCGAAGTGCAACGTATGTACCCCTTCATGTTATTAATTAAGGTTCTTGCAAGGGCAAAGAACAGTTGTTTGCTCATGTATAAAAACGCACGCGTTCCAAACAGAAAAATGCATCGCATCTCCCTTTGGAACAAAGTCTCGTATTTGTAAGAAGTGCTTGGCGCAAAGTATAATCTACACGCAAACGCAGATTACTTTATTGTCTCTTGAATTGACAATGAGTATAGGTCGAAGCCTTTTCACCCCCTTGTGGCTTGGCAAGCCGCTTCTCAAGATGTAAGTAGGATACGCTGTGAAGGCACAAGCTTAAATTGGATGCGCGAACCTTTTTTTAAGAGTGTTTCTTTTATTACTAGTAGTATTCCCAGTGGAATATGAACATTTTAAAGCAGCCTTTATCAGCAGTATGTCCCACTTCTGATGAAAAAGAAGAAGAAAAAAAAAAAAGGCGGTGGAAAAGGATGCTCTGTTATTAAAGGTCATCACTCACGCTGCCTTTCATTTCAACGTTCTTCGGAGCAGAAGTGGCACTAACATAACAAAAAATATGTTTCTACATTTTGTTTTTGCAAAGATTCGCCGTACTCGAGAAGTTCACAGAAAAATTCACCGCTCCCCGTTATCGTCAAACTTTTTTTGAGCCCTCCCTCGAACAGCGAATCTGCGGGAAGATATTTTCCCTTCGTCCCCGACTAAAATAAACAAAGGGCCCGAAACAAAAACGCGGGCGCAGTCCCGGCGAGACGACTCCAAACGGGGAGATATTCCGGCCGAGAGGACGTCCAGGCCCCGAGATATTCGGCGGACGGACGGACAACCGGGAGAAAGGGGAAATCCGTTTCCCCACACGGGCCTCGCGGCTATAGTGTTTCCCCATTTCGTGACATTCGCGGCAAGCGCGCAACACCAACCAGACAGCCATACGCGCGTCGCCGGCGAACGAGATAAAAGGAAGTGCGCGAAGAAGGGGAACGCGAAAAGAAGCGCCCCTACTGCGGGAGGCAGGACCGCGGCAAAACAAAGGACCTCCTCATCTTCCGATCAGCGAGCATCCATCATCGGACAATCCATAAATGCCAGGGCCCCGCGTCCTCCGCGCGGGCAACGCGGGCTGGAGACACTCGGAGCTGCGCCGCGTCCTCATCTTTCCATAGTATGCGCGTTCCTGGCTGAAGCGCCCACGGCGAGATATCTTCCGCGCAGAGCGACTGCCTATCTGGGAACCAGAGAGACGCCGAACCAAAAAGAAGGTTCGGAGAGCGGCGGCGTGAGCTGCGGCGAAACAACAAGAAAGCCGAGACATCGACCAGAGTTCTTTCTCCGATGGAAAAGAAGAAACTGCCGAGAAGCTGCGAAGGAGGACCAGACCTCAAACTCTGGAACGGAAAAACCGCAGTGAAGAAACGGACGAAAAGGAGTCTGGGCGATACACGAAAATCGCATCATTCCATTGTTCCGGGCGCCGTGTACAAGGGTGTACCGCGTTCCAGTTCATTGCGCCACAACGACAAGACGCGTGGGGCAGGGAATTCGATACTTTGGACGTGTTCTTTGCCGGCTGCGAGACATATCCCTGAGGACTTTGGGCTTTCGCGGAATCGACAACGTCTTCCCTTCTCTTCTTTTACGTCGCGCTTTGAGGGATTGCTCGAGGGCCCATGGTTGCTGTACGCCATCATCGACCTCGAGAAACTCGAACGAGCGAAACGCCCTTTGTCTTGGAAGAACCTGCAGGAGAAACTCGCCGACATTTCACCATCTCTTATCGACTAATTTATGACGCCCACGAATAGCCGGCGGGACTTTTCAGTGGTGCGCCACATGCACTAAGGAATCAATCACATAAAACATTAACGCAGTGTTGCAAGTTCTCGAGCGCACACTGCCCAGCGATGCGCTCGGAATGACAGCTCGCTTTCTCATTTTTTGTAATCAGCATATGGGCGAGCGTCATCCCGACTGAATGCTCACGCAGCCTCAGTTGCAAACGAAGGCAAGGCCTTCTTGCCCCATAGATGGCGCAACCGCTGGGACTCGATAGCGCTAAGGTAACCATACATATGTATGAGTAACAAAAAAAAAACAACAACAAATGTCGCCTGTTTTTAATTTATATTGAACTTTAGTTGATTAGATTAGACTAAGATTTTATGGGGTCTAAATAAAACTTTAGTCAAAGAGGTACAAGTAAAAAATGTGCCTGCTTGTTTTATACCAACGCGGCAGAATATGCCTCTGGTTTTATCAACCGAGAAAACACGCCGTTTCGCCGTTTTTCATTGTTCATTCATTCATTCATTCATTCATTTTATTTGCTCCTGCATGTTGAAATACAGTCGCTGGAGGCATGGACAAAACACCGAGAATTCTCTGCTTGACGAAGTTCACGCTCCCCCCCCCCCCCCTTTTTTTTTTCACTGGCAGACAGCACGAAGGAAAAACAAAACGCAACAATAGTCAGATCCATTTAAAAAAATTACTACAGTTTCTGTCAATACAAAAGGTAAGCTATATATCCTAAATTTACATGTAAAGAAATTTAATGAATGATATGTTAAATGTTCGATGATGACGTTATGTTTTAATATATTCGTTTCTTATAAAACAAAGATGGTGTTTCAGCATTTGAGTTCCATATGTGATTCTAATCTATGGTATTTTTCAAATTATCTCGTCACGTACGCAGTAGAATCTAATATAGCTGGTTAATTTCGATATGTTACTAATATAAGACGTATCTTGTTTAATACTTAATATATCTCGAAGGAGAAGATTGTAGTCGTATATTTTGTCGACTTCTATAACACGAACCAGACGTTACACAGGCAGCATAATTTTTACGGATTTGAAGGCGTTCTTTCAGGATTCGTGAGGCCCAACCATCCGAGAAGATTCGATTCAATTTCCTTTCGATTCTTTATTTTTCTTTTTAAAAACGGATGTTGGTAGCTGGTGAGAAAAGCTGTTACAAAGTACCGGCTACAGCTTGACGAGGCCCCAGCTCCAAGATGGCAGTGCAGGGTCAGCGGCAGGAATGACTTCCCATAATGCACGTTATTTAACACGCACATGCAGAGGCGTACTTTCAAACGCAGACGCTCACACTTATCACTTATTCGTTCGGACCAATCCGACTTCGCACCTCTGCAGCCTAGGTCGCCTCCAACGTGTACGGCACTTGACAACTGTAGGTGTGGAGCTGCTTGCCGCGAGCTATTAGAGAGTTTTAGGATTGGGGGCCTCAACACTGTATGTACTCCGAGCAGCTTGGGGCGTCGCACTACGCAAGAACAGCAATGCGATGTCCCATGCTGATCGGGGGACCCAAAGCGTTGGGGCCTCGGACCTTCTGTATTCCCATTGCTAAATTACCCAAGCATCAAGGAGAATGCTGGGAATGCGAGTCTACATGCCGCACGCGCTCGTCTTCCCCGTATAAAAGATTTGAATAACCGAAAGAAAGCGCTGACGAACGCGCCTGCAAGATGCCATTTGTTTTAGATTTTTGCTTTAGAACAGTTATTGCAGCAGACACCATCACATGCAGGGCGTATAACTACACTCGAATCATGCTCTTTGGCGCTTAGGGTAAATTAGTAAAAGGTATATTTTAAAACTTTCTAATAAATAATACGAGCCCTAGGTAAAAGCGTTAGAAGGCGCTTGTCCCGCATGTTATAGCTCGTGCAATACAGTCAGCTACCGCTGATATAGTTCTGATGATCAGAGCTTTCCCTCCTTACATTTTAACTGTCTGCACACCTGGTGTTCGGCCGTTGCGTGAGGACTATACGACCTTTCCACGTCCTCTTGACCAGAAGTAAGCGTCAGCGTCACCGGCCTTTGCTTCTGCGTGCCGGACGATGGCGAGCTCGATCAACGCTTCTTCGATGCGCTTTCCCTGATAACATGACCGTCGTTTTTCTAAAACAATAATGCGGAGTTCCTATTGAACACTCGCTTTGAACACTGCTGCTTAACTACGGCGTTCAGCGAATACCTTATTACTTGTGGCACTCAACATTCTTCGGTCCTTCCAAGTACCGAAAGTGGCGAAGCGCCGGAAAAAGAGCCCCCGGCTGGTCGATCCGCAGAAGCCTCAAAGTGGCACAGGAAGCTAAATTATCGTCAGCTCTTCTCGAGCTTCCCTCAAGGGCCTGCTTACGAGGTGTGTGACCAGCGCGGGGCCATGGGTGCGTGGAGCAATACGAGCACAGGTCGTTAGGGAGGCGCGGAAACGGATCCGATAGGAACGAACGCCACGCGTCGTTTCCGATCGGTTCTCGAGAGTATTCTGCGTCGGATACAAACCCCTTCTCTCGTTTGAGGAGTCTCCCGAGATCACTTCGGAGGCTTCGAGCGGAAGTGCAAACACCCGCAGCGGCGTAATTCCGGAGTGAGAGCAGCGTCATTGGATGTTTGCGAACACCGCGGTAGACCGGGTCCCTCGGAGAGTTCCGGTGGATTAGAAACAATCTGAGAGAAGACCAACGTCAACAACATTGAGGGAAAAACAAATAAGACGTACCTCTATAAAACGGGAAGGCATTCAGAGGCCCTCTTAACAACTATCCTCGAGGGACTCTTATATAACGTGGAATCGAAAGGCGCTACTCGCAGTTTGCCTTCCAGTTCCCACGTGATCTCCATAGCACATATGTGTAAACATGTCCCTCATGAAGTGCGAGGCACCATCTCCCGACGGGTCACACGACGCGTAAAATCACAGTCAAGCTGCTAACACATCGTGCAAAAGACAGTCTGGAGACGCTGTCTGAGGCCTTCCTCGTATGACGTCACATTGGTCACGCAAAAACTGTCTGCAGACGTGTTGTGAGCATCTAAGAAGAAAACATGCTTCAAACTTGTTTGAGGCGTCTCCGTAGATAATTCTGCCACCATGCCTGTAGCGAACACCGTGTCTTTTCCATGATGTACAGAGCACGACACTGTTAGCGCGAACAACCTATCACCAGTTTTCTGTGTTTTTCTCTTAGAACCAAAAAGTTGTCATCAAAAATATTATTGCTATAGAAGGAGCTCATTTAGGGCTCTAATATAAGGGGTAAAATTGTGTGCCCTCTAATACTCTTACTCGCGCTAACAGTGTCGCGATGTGTACGAGCAGTAGGACAGCGGCTTAAAGACCGACGACCAGTTCGCCCTTTCCACTTTTTCCTCGCTTCTTCCTCGATCCCCCTTCTACCCTGTCCACCGTTGCCTGTTTCCTCCTCCCCCATGGTGAGGAGGATCTTCTGCCTTGCAGAATCTCGAGTATGGTCGTCGGCCTTTAAGATGATCGAATTCGACCAAGCGCGGACCAATCGCGGCGTCCTGGGGCCCTAATCTACACGGCGGGACCAAGAGGGACCAAAGGAGTACATCGCCGCCAGCTGCGACGGGCCAGCTCCGCGCCGCTGGCCAATCGCAGCAGGCGCCGATGTCCCGGTCTCTTGGTCCCGCTTGGTCCCGCCGTGTGGATTCGATTACCTTCCCGAGGCGTCATACGACCTGTCAGGCGATCTTGAACCGTCGCTATAGCGCAGTGCACTGCACGAGCGTTCGCTTTCATGACAGACATGCTCAAGGTGCGCGTCTGGTTTTTGTATAAGTTTTTATTTGCACGCACTCGACGACTGGGAGGACAAGAAAGACACTGCGTAGATTTCTATGCACAGCGCTTTGTGGAACTACTACAATTTCCACTTGCTTCCGCTTGATTACCCCAGAAAGCTCTAATCTAGAAGCGAGAGACGAAGTGCAACTCAGAAAACATTCAGAAAACTGTGGTTGCAACGCAGTAACCATATGGTATGTTCGGCTGCGGGTCTGGTCATTTCATCAAACGTCGTTTCATTTAACACCGTTTCACCAAACCCGTTCCATCGAACGCCTTTTCAGTGAACGCCCTTTCATTGAACGCCATTTATGGAAGCAGTTTTATCGAGCACTGCCTAGTTGAACAGTTCGAATTTTCGATCTAGGAAATTGTTTACGTTTAACACCGCAAGGATAGCAGTGCTATATATATTATTATAATTTATAAATTCTAAAGTTAAAGCTTGTAAAATATACTAGGTTGGTTAGTAACTGTTAATAGCTTCTTGACCTAGTAACCATTACTAGCTGACCATTGCTACACTCTAAGAAATACCTGCGCGTCTCCTTGCCCGCAGACCACTTTAGAGCCCATTTCTGCGACCTACGAAATCAGCTCAGCGAATGATGAGGCGGAACAACCGTTTAGACCTAAAAATGAAGTCTGCGCTGAGGCATTACGCAATGCAGAGTGTCATGCTTACATTGCGTAATGCCACAGCGCAGACCTAATTTTTAGGTATAAACGGATGTTCCGCGTCATTATTCGCTGAACTGATTTCTTAGGTCGTTGAGATTGGCTCTTTGGGTGTTTGTGGGTAAGTAGACGAGCAGGAATTTTTTAGAGTATACCTACGGTTACTAGGTCGTAGGTGCTAGTAACATAGCGGTTACTATCTTCTACCTAGTAAATACTGCTGGTTTTTTAAGACTACAGAACATCGGGAGAGCACTGTAATACTACAAAATTCGGTAAAGTGGAATTCGATCAAATGGCGTTTGATGAATCGGCATTCGATGAAATCTCCAATTCGATGAAACGGCGTTTGGTGAAACGGGGATCGATGAAATGTCCGGCATCCATTCGGCTGGTTGTCTTCCAGCGTTTTGCAGGGCTCTGAAAAGCGGTTGCCAATTCCACTTGTCGTAGTCAGGCGCCCTAAATGTATTCATGGTCCTCTCAGGGGGCTCTCCAATCGACAGATCGCGCCGTCCTCCGACTCGTAGCATATTGAGGCGCCCTGACTTTGAAGTGGGATCGGTCACCGTGGGAGCGCGAGCGAGAGCACTGTGGAAACCAGCGTCCGCATTGAATGCTGCCATATTTCGTGCGGGCATGTGGACATGCGGCGGTGGCGCTGGTGGTACTATGTACAGAGGTGCTGGATGGATGGAAAAATGGTATTGGCTAAACCCTATATATCGGGCAGTAGCTTGCGTCGTCGCAGTGGAGCGGTTGCGGAAGTTACCCTCGGTATCCGGTTCCCAGTCGGCGTTCTGCCACTTGGAAACGTTACCGAGCGTTCGGCTGGTGCACCGTTTTTCTTGCTTGGATTTAGAGACACTCCAGGTTTTCGCAGATCTGATTCAAAAGATTGGAGCGCTGGAAAGCAACCAGCCGAATGTACCAATAGTTTCACTGGAAGGTTGTTGATGGAACGAGGTTGATCCGTCAAATACTCCGGCACAAGACACTGCAGCATCTACAATGACTCGAGTTGCGATGTCTCCTCCGGTTCCTGTACATCTCGAGGCTAAACATTCGAACGTGCCGAGGAATAGGAAAGCTGCGTGCTCTCCAAGTCGTGACCACTTTCCAGCTGCTCCGGTCCCCGGGCTCATCGCCCGCGCCAAGCCGCGCTGGACACGAACCTATGATTGAATAGCTGGCGCGCTGCTGCCGGCCCCAGCACGAGCGAGATGCTATCGTCACTGACCCTAACGAGGCGCCGTTTAGTGTGCGGCCAATGCGGCCGCGCAATTACGGCCAGGCCGCGCTGAGGGGCCGCTCCGGAAGGCGGAATTTCATGGTCCAGGTGAGAACGATTGGCGCTTCCTGATCCAACCGACCCCCAGCACGCGGAGGGAGTCCCCAGAACCCAGCGCATCCTGCACAACAGCCTCGAGTCTTCGTGGTCATCCGCGGCAGCTGCGCTCCCGCCGGCACACAATGGTGTCCTATTGCGCGAAAGATACGAGCGACACGCACGCCGCGGCGAAATGATGAACTACGCGAAGAGTGGCATGACTCCTACCTAGCAGGGCCTCTGAAATTCCCGGAGCGCAATGAGAACCTCGAAGGCTATGAGAGGAGACACACTGAATTCTATTAGCGCGAGGACGAACCTTAAAGCCGGGGTCGCACTCCTTATTACCGGCGAGATGTTTTGGTGGCGCCCTCCTCTGGTTCCCCCTCCTGACGTCATTACCTTGGGAGCAACAAGTTCGATGTAATTTGTAATGAGCATCATGGAAGCTTAAAGTCATTGCGCTCCAAAACCAACACTGTCAATACCGTCAAAATTGAAGTTCTTAGATTACTCTTATTTCTGTAGATGAGAAAGCCTTTGCTGACGCTATAGTCAGCATTCGGCCAATCCTGGAAGGCCGACCATAGCGACGCTTTCTATTGTGCACGTCGCCAATACATCATACAGAAGACAGTCTGAAAATAAAAGTCACCGCGAAATCCATGGTTCGAATGCCACGTGCCAAGTTTCTCTTTGAACTCATTGCCATGCGGCATTCGAAGCACGGACCTCGTGGTGACTCCCGGTCGAACCTGTATGCATATTGTCTTTTGTATGATGTATACGCAGAGTGACCCTGGCTTTGCAACAGAGAGAGAGAGAGAAAAAAAAACGAGTAAACGTTTTATTGAATCAGCAAGTCCGGTGCCAGAGGTCACTACTCTTCTTCCAGCACGTTTTTCACGTGCTGGACTAGTAACGGCCAAAGATGTGGTTCGTTGCCACGAAAGGGGGGGGGGGGGGGGGGGGGGGTGACCCATTCCTCTTAGCTCCCTGGCGTGAGTGTTACTGGCAGGGTGTCGAGTGTGGTTTTGGTGATGGTGTCACTTCTGGGCATTCCCACAGTTGATGCTTGTTATTAAGGTAGAACGCCACAAATTGTGTATGTGTGTGTGTGTATGGTGACCCTGGCTAATAGATTGCGTGATGTTCTGTAAATAGTGTGTTGATTTGTGCCCGTCTGATATTTGTGGCTCCTCTGTGCTAAATGTGCGTGACGGCCTGTTAAGGAGTGTGACATTGCCTCTAAGTTCTTTTAGTATGCATGTTCATGATTTGTCAAATCTGTAACGTCGTCGTCCGGTTTTAGAAGACCCTCATGTTTTGTGTGCGGTGGTGTAGCTTGTGTTGTATGCTTAGGTAGTAGGATGTTAGTCAGCCTCAATCGGCGTCTGGTGCCTCCGCTGTACGCAAGGAAATCAGGCAGCACAGTACGATATTAAGTCCGGGATTTTTAACGTGCATCACGCAGCCGTGATTACACGACTTGAACGATGCTCATCCAGATCGAAACGGGCAGGGGTGGATCATGCTGGAAGCAAAGCTCAAAGCCAAGGTCTTTTGATTTTAGCATCCCCTAAACCGTTTCGAAAAGTATATACCTAGTTCCGATAGATCTAGAACTACTGCACGGCAGCGTAAACTAAAAACGGTTGTATTTAATTGCGAAAATTCATGTTTTGCAGTGTTGACCGCTCCGGTATGCTGCTCGGTTTCGAAGGAGAAGGCAGTGTTTATCAAATGTTATGTTCACAAAATGAATGCCTGCAATCAAAATATCTTGAAAACATCGCAGCCTAGCGTAACAGCCGAATAAGTTACAGCTCACTTTATCGTTTTAGACGAGCAAACGGCACCAAGCGTTCGAATTCGAAGCTGTCCACTCAGGATCTTTCGCTAATTTGCCTACTACAGTGTATAGTTTTACATGGTGTCTACGGGTGTTATTCTGCCGGGAAAAAAGAATGAACGTATAAAAAAAGGCAATAAATGGAATGATGAAAACGTTCACCAATGTGTCTTTAGGTGGTGTACTTATCAAACTCAAACTTTAAGACTATACGCTTCCGGGAAAGGACGCAAGAAAGGGAACAGGCGTTATTTCCTGCGCACCGCAATAAAACCCCGAACAAATTGTCTGAATGACGTTTCTACTCACAGGTGGGGCTCCACTTTCAAGGTCGCAGTTACGATGTTCATACACCGCACGGAAGAAACGGCGTTTGCTGCAAACATGATGACATAATTATCTCCGGACACGCCTCAAGCAAGTTCCAATCAAATGTTTCATTCATGTATATATGCATGTGCTTCGAACATGTCTGCAGAGAGTTGTCATGTGGCCATTGTGACAGTGTCACGACCACACTGTCACGTCACCCTCACGTGGCCTTCACACAAGGAACAAACATGCCTCAGGGAATGTCCGCAGGCGGTATTGCGTATGATGCATTCGCAATGTGACCCTCTGGCTTTAGGGACCGCCGTGACGGACCAACCGCCATGCTGTCCAGTGAGGTCTCGAATGTCCGTGACTAGAAACACTTAGTTCGCCCGTTCGGGAGGAACTTGATGCAGGAGGGCGAGTTAGCGCGAGTCCCTCGCTGGAAACTTTATGACTTTAACGCGCTCGGTGCAGTCTGCTTATCTGGGTGCGTGGATTCTGCGCTTAGTTTGTTAGACCGGGTTACGACGAGGTATACGACCGCGAGTTCCACTACCGGAAAAGGACGTAAATGAAAAAAAATACATTACGGGCTGTGTCATCGATAAGGGAGCGCCGGCGACACTGTTTGTAATTACGCGGGGTGTTTTTTTACTGTTTCTTTTTAAGCTTAACATTTTTTTTAAACACACAAGAAACACCTATGCGGTTTGTGCACGTGAGTTACACGGCGATCGGGTCAGTAGTATAGGGGACTAATCGTAACGATCAGCCTGTTAATTAAGTGAACTTTGTTAATTGACTTTTTAATTAGTGAAAATAGACATATATTTTCAACTAGAAACTTGCTGAGCATCATCGAAAACCACTAAATCAGTGATTTTCACAATTACTTTGAGCGCGTGGGAAGCGCAGTAGTGCGCTAAAGTTAAAACTGGTGTAGCAGGAGCGACGCTACCGGTGCGATAACGGGCCCGCGCCTTTTTTCCGTCTCTTATCGTAGCTCCAGCCTTGTACCTGTTGCAAAAGTGGTACCTTTAGCGCACTACTACGCTTCCCATGCGCTCGAAGTAGTTATAAACATTATTGATTTAGTGGTTTTCGATGACGCTGAGAATGTGTCTAATTCGAACCATATGTCTATTCTCACACTTAAAATGTTGATTAACAAATTTTACCAAATTATTTTACTCATTGTGATGAATAGCCCAATATATTTTGTACAAATGATCGTAAAACTGACCTTCACAAACCACATTAATGTAGCGTTCACGGCTTTCTTTTTTTTTTTTTTTAATCTGTTAAGTTAAATAAACACCCTGTATGTTACTGTACTTCCCTTAGTTTCGTTATTCCCACTGTTCTCTTTCTGCGTTCAGAGTCCCTCCACTAGGATACGTGTTCCACAAACTGGATGCACCTGGCCTGCCGACCGCTGGGTGGGCGATGGCTCGGGGATTACGAAAAATCAGTGCCCACCGCCTGCTCTCCAGCGTCCAGAGGCGGCTAAAAGTGATCACTTCAACTAAAAATCCCACGCAAGTTCGACGTCGCCGTAGCACTTCTAAGGCGTCGCCATTGCTGGATGGCGCCATCATCCCCATTTCCGGAAAATAGTCTTCTGTGTCATGCGCCATCCCGGAGTCGGTAAACATATTCGGCCCGTTCTCGGCGTCAGCTCTTAGCGGCGCCATCCTTCCGCTGAGGCCTTATAGGCTACACTGCGCGTCTGAGCGCGAACACAACATCGGCGCTTTCTCTTACTTTTCTCGTACACTGCACTGGCGATCGTGAACATTTACCACTTCACCTGAGGTTCCAAATGAGCATTTAACGCATCGCTACTTTTAATAACATATTTTTTATTATTGAAGTAAATCTGAAAAACAAGAGCGGCTGTCGCTTGTTTGTACTAAAGGTGTCGCGTTCTGTGCATGTAGAAGGGACTCCTGAAAATGTATAACAACTGATACGCCTAGGCACAAAAGAAATTGCAACATACGAAAAACAGAAATGTCAAAAAGGAAGACGAAAGAAAAAAAAAACGTTTCTTTCGTGTGTGTGTGTGTGTGTGTGTGTGTGTGTGTGTGTGTGTGTGTGTGTGTGTGTGTGTGTGTGTGTGTGTGTGTGTGTGTGTGCGTGTGTGTGTATTATCTATCTTTTCCCAAGTCAGGACTTCAGGCGGCTCGCTTCCTGAGAGCTCCTGTCGAAACCGCAGCGCTTCCGTCTGCATCGACATTGACATTTTTATGCCTCGTTCGTCGTGGTGTACACCTTAGCCACCTGACGGGCGGTTGAAAACCCACACGGCGTCTCAGGTACATACAAGGAGGCCGTTGGACCACCAGCTACGTTCGGGGCGGCGGCGAGATGCCCCGTTCGATACGCAAAAGGCAGGCACGCGTTCCTTTTCCCCCCGTCGCTGCTCTGGGAGAGCATCGCGCGTGGAAGCCGGCGAGCTGAGTGGGTTTCCGGGCCAACCGCAGATGGGTGATTGGAGCGAGATGCTGGCCAAGGTGCCGCCACCGTTGTCGGCCCAGTGACTGCCCAGTGGGCCAGCTGGCTCGCTTCGACGGGTGCTTCGCCGCTGGCTCGCCCGTCGGGCAGAGGCGAGCGAACGGCTTTCTCTTCGAGCACGCGGCCTGGACGTCCAGGTGCGCTGGCAGAGATAGCGGATGATGGATGCCTCTGGCGGACACGACGAACCGACAGAGGGAGCAGGTCGACCGTGCAGTTGCATTTGACTACGGGGAAACATTTCGCGAGGGATGTTGCACGACGTTCAGAAATGACGCGCTGTTTCCTAATAGTTTGGTGACGAAACTTGAGTGGACTAAAACGGGTTCGAAGCGCGTGTTTCGAAATATATGTAGGTGACAATCAATAACCACCCTTAAAAAAAAAAAAATAAAGAATGTTGTTTTAAGTGTTCTTTCATATGTGTTTCAAAGCTGTATACTGATGGTTTTACAGAGAAGCGTTTTCCTTTCAAAGCGCCAATTTCAGCAAGCCGCACTCTGCTTATGACAAACGCAGTAAGCTTATGCGGCTCTGTCACTGCTGGGAAACGCGATTAAACGACGGTTACGAAAACGCATGTAGCTCTGCATGACGGCAAGTTAGAGTGATGGAAAAAATCACTATCAATGCAAACGTAACAAGGAATGTTTGAAATAAAAAATAAAAAAAAAAGGTTTTAGCATAGCGTTACTATAGGCTGCCAGCCCAGAGTGGTATTACTACCGGGAGCTCGTGCGACGACTTCGAGCACGGGCCCGCAGCGTACGCATCTACGAAATATTCAATATGCACAAAACTCGCCCTCGATACAAAAAGCCCGGCGTTTTCTGCTCACGCGTTCGAGATCTGATTTTGGCTAGGAGTTTAGCACGCGTCCCTTAGATGTCTGGTCTGTAACCACTAACCACGAAAAATAAGGACTTATCAGATTTCCTCAGCTTCATCATGCGGGCAGAAGCGCTCGAATGTTTAAACGGTTGTGCCCAGGTCAACAAGCATTTCTCCAGAGATTGAGGCGAACAGTATCATGCTCTGTCGCGCAATCTATTACAAACGGGGGACGCACCTTTTTCCGCCATCCGAGATTTCCTCACTATTCGTAGGCGATATTGTTCTAATAGGGAGTTTTAGCGAGTCGTTTTTCAAGCACACGGTTCCGAAATCACGAACGGTACAGCTGGTCCGTTCCGTGTAACCGTTCGTCAAATTTGACATACTTTAGCGAATCGTGAAAGTGGCGCGACCGTGTAGTGGATGATGATGATCATGCTTAACGGTGGCGCCATCGTCTAGTAAACATGTGAAACATTCTGCAACGTGTAAATCGGGGGCGACGGTGGTGGCGGTTCGTGTTTCCGGCGTACGACTGATGTAAACAAGACGGCCGACGTAACATTTGCCGGTCGGAATTTCAAGAACTGCGAAGCTAGATAGAGTAAAAGGTGTATGAACGACCGTAAAGGTATGTGGTGTGTCTCCGTCATCTTGAACTTGAAGGATCGTTCACGTTGTGTGCCGTCGAACCAAATCATTTCGTCTGCTCGCGGTCGCCACGGCAGCTAGTCTGCTTGCAGATCGCGAAAAATGTACTAGCATGCGCAGTTTACAGCATTCACGATCGCTTACCATTGTGAGCAGTCCTCGAAATGATTTGGTTCAACCTCTCAAATGAAGCAGACTTAAACAGGACGGCAAATCGCCTCCCGCTGTCCTAAGCCTAACGCTCGGCTGCGTCGCCGAAGACGGTCGCCGAACCGACCGCCATCTTTTTTTTACCCGAGTCGTGAACGGTGCTGGCTGCGTTGCGGTGACGACTCCAGCGGCCGAAATGGGAGAAACGAACGAGAAGAGCCTCCCGACTCCCCGAACGACTCGCGCGCGCATGCGCAGTGGCGTCGCGGATTCGTTCAAGGGCGAACCGTTCGTGTGGAAACGACCTGCTAAAACTCCCTAGTATCATTTCAATCATTCGTGTTCCAAGCAAATCTTGGTGCTCGATGGTTGTATGACGCCCGATATATCTAAGTGTGTAGGACCACAAAGCCACAACTCATTGCAAATAGTGCAGCAACAATTCTTAAAATATGTACCTTTTAGGTCACTGCGTAGTGTCCGCTTGCCCGCTATAAGCCTGACCTTTCACTCACTATTTCCTTTTCTGCACGAAATTATTTTCCGACGCAACTATTTGTTTTTTACTCGCCGTCATACGCTGGCTGCGCTCCGCAGTTTACAGTGATTTGCCCACCGTCCTCCCTGGGGGAAGTTATACGCGCGGGCGTTTTTACAGTGGAAGCGGCGCCCAGGAACTCCGAGCGGGGTTAAATTTAGTTCTCCAGAAACGCGCAACTCTGTTTCAAACTATGATGTAACCTATCCTCGAGATGCACACCCGGTTACGTCACTCCAAGGACAGAGGGCGAGTACATAATGCAGGGAGAATGAAAGACACGATAACACAAAAGCAGCGACGAGTATCCCCCCCATTCTCCCCCACTTTTCCCCAATCAGATCGAGCAAAGAAGCGGAGTACAGCTCGGAACGTGAGGAAGGGTCGAAGCGGGGTCGAAGTGGGAGAGACGTGGGGAATTGGGACCCACTTTTGGTCCGCGGCAAGAGCGGGATAACTCGGCCAGAAGTAACGCCATTCGTGTAACGAGACCAGAACCGCCATCCCCCAGCGATCCCCGTGTCCGAGGAGAAAGTCGAAACGTAGCAGTTGTCGAGGCTAGTCACAAAAAGAAAAAGATGGAGATCACGCTGGTCCCCACGAAAGTATAACGACGAAATAAAAAAAAATACTTTTAGAAACAGGAAATATCAGCGTTATTATTAATACTAATCATAAAAGAAATGGACGAGACCCGGGGGTAAAAAGGAAGAATGGCCGGGAGCGGGGAGAGCAAACTCGTGGACGAGACGACAAAGTGGAGGCGGTCTGGTCATTGCTGCCGGCGGGAGCTGAAAAGAACCGCCAAGTTTTCTGCCCGTTCGAGCACACGCGAAGGGGAGGAGAGCCCCTGGCGTGGGGGAGGGGGGTCACGAATTAGCCTCGTTTCAGACGCGGCGCACTGGCTCGAAAAGACTCCAATAACGCGAAACGATGCCGCAGCGAAACGAGGCGCCAACACATCGTTCCCATCGGGCAAAGCTGCCGCGAACATCCATACAACGATACAAACACACACACACACACACACACACACAAAACACACACACACACACACGCGTGGCTTTGTGCTCCGAGGAAAGAAAGAAGCTGCCGCGAAATAGAGAAGCTAAAAAATCAAACGAGAGAAAGGCATTGGCTACGAAGAGTCAGCTCGACAAATACACCGGGGCGAGCGTGCGCGCGCACTAGGCCGTAGTGCACACGCAGTGATTGTCCGTGCGTCCAAAGCGGGCTGATACGTCCTGCATTATTGTGTCGCCTCGTTATTTACGACGACCCCGCTGAGGACCTCGAGCTCTCCGGACCGGGGTTGGAATGGCGACTCCGCGCGCTGTGTCGTGCACCGTCCGTCGCTCTCCCCGGGCGTGGCTTTGGCTTCATTTTTTTTTTTTTCGCTACGAGCGCGAGCTAATGACGAGGAAATCCATTCGCGGCACGCCATTAGCTTAATCAGAACTCGGGCCGTTGTAGATAACCGAGTCTCCCTCCGTCCGCCTCCCAGCGACACCACGTAGAAAACAAGGCCTGCGCATGACGTCATCGTTGGTGGACCTAGAGGAAAACACGCTGAAACTCGACCCACGAGACGCACTGGCGGAGACGCAGACTAGGCGGCGTTAATCCACAAGGCATGACGCCTGAGGTATTTTCTTCTACGTGCTATTGCTCCCAGAAGGCCGTGCCTTCTTTCTCTCTCGTTCGCGTGGGGGACAGAAAAGGTGAGAAACTGATCTCGCCATAGAAAGAAAAGTGCTAACAATAGACAAGGACAAAAAAAGGATGCGGACAGGAAGGTGCTCGTCCTGTCCGCCTTCCTTTTTTTTTTTTTGTCTTTGTCTATTCTTAGCGACTTTAATTTTATAAATTATGAACCAACTCGTCCGCTTTGCCACTTAGATCTCCTCATCCCACTGAATTTCTTGCCGTAGAGTATTTGTTTAAAGAAAAACTTAAAAAGTTCTTAAAAAAAGAAAGTTTGAGGTGAATTTTCGAGTGTTTTTATTCCGTGAACATGAATATCACGTTTGTTTTCCTCGAAGATGTAACTAAACGCGAGAAAACACCAAAAAACCTCCGTCCAGTCGTTACGTCATAAGGTGATAAATCGGTCGCCAAGCGCGTGTAGCTCGTGTAGGCAGTGCGTGCATAGCGGCGAGATGTTTTGGTGGCGCCCTCCTATGGTTCCCCCATGTGACGTCATTACCTTGCAAACAACAAGTTCGTTGGTGTTTGTAAATAGCATGGTGGAAGCTTGAAATCATTGAGCTCTTGAAGCAACACTGCCAACACCGTCAAAATTAAAGTTCTTCCATTCCTCTTATTTCCGTCGATGATAAATCCCCTTTCCTACGTCATAGTCAGCGTTCGGCCAATCGTGGAAGGCCGACCACAGCGACGCTTTCGGTCGCGCACGGGGCTAATACCCCCCGCACTAAAGCAGTTGTGAAGTTTTTTTTGTTTTTTTTCTATCCTTTTTCAAAATAGCGAGACTGCGCGTGCGTAGATTTGATAGGCGCTGATGATGCGAGAGAGCGGAGATTCCGAAAACTCCTTTTATGCCGTGATGCTCCGGGAAGGAGGGGCTTCAGCGCTACTTTGAAAATACTTTTCTGCAGCCTTCGTGCACCGAATTGAAAAATAATCTCGATATCCGTAATCCTGGAGGCCAACTAAAGACAATTTAAGTGTTTTTATTCAAATACAGAACCGTTTCAGGTTCTCTTTAAGCCGGTGCGAGTTGAATTTGCTTTGCGACCAATAGGCAACTGCCTTCCTGTTCCATGGTCATTCATCGGCGTAACCTTTGTGACGACAGCCTCACAATTTTTCAATCGGGAGGGAGTCAATCAACAAAGTTACACTGACTCCATGTAACGCCGATGCCTAGAGAAAAAAAAAAGTAATACAAAAAAAGTCTCCCGCGCGTCACTTCTACGCCACTGCCCTCTGTCGCGTATCGAACCCACCCGAAGAGCTGATTGACATCGGCCCTGGAGTCCCTCGCGACGACTCTCCCTCTCGCGGACGGGTGACACCCCTCGATACGCGCTGCCCGCGCGGGAAACTGTCGCAAAAAAATGGGCGACTCGGGTCTCCCCGACTCGAGGCGTAGGAACAAAGGAGCTGCTGACAGGCGCCGTCATCGGAGTCCGCTGCCCCGGCCCCGAAGGAGCGCTGCTCGAGGTTCCGACGCGGCGGCGGGATTAGCGAGGAAGCTCTCGGGTGCCGCGCCAGCGTCGGGCACCCGACCGGTATGGGGACCGCGCTGAACGGGGCCGGCTGTCGCCGGGATTCGGCGATCCTGCGACGGCGTTCGCGTGAACCCCGAAGACGACGGCGAGGTCTCGCATGTCCCAGTTGCTGACAGGCCCGATGGACGGGCAGAGACGTGCGGGGGATCACCGGCGTTGCGTGGGACGCTCCCAGGACGACGAGACACCGCTGCTGAGCGCGACTGAATCCCTTTGTCTGCGTATACATCGGAGACACGTTAACGACGCTGCTACGAGTTTGGACAAGTAACCTGAGTTGCGAAGAAATAAGAATTAGGTAGTGCAATCATTTCCTCGAGGATTGGGGGCTGGAGTTCATGGGGGTGAATGACCGACGAACTTCCGCAGCCGGCACGTTCGCATTGCGCGCGACGTCGAACAGAAGCAAGAGGGCAAGCGAGCTGGTTCGAAAGGGACGAAGTAAACTAGGAACTGGGGGAAACAGGACGGGAGAACACAAATCTTGGAGCATTGAGTTTTCCGTCTCGTTTTCCCCCCGCTCCTGCGTACCCATGTCAGTCAAACAGGAACCCTACTGACACCTTGTGAAGAGCGAAGGCCGTGGGTCGAAATTCGTCTCATGTTCGCGGCATATTCTCTCCAGGGGTGCAGCCTCTATAGTGTTTTTCGCGTACATTCTGACAAACCTGGAGCGGCTACTTTCCCTCAAAGCATTAAGAGAACCGTTGGCCGCCATCTTCGGAAGGAGCTCGGGGCGAGGCTGCAAATATGTTTAGTAGACCAATGGGCACTGCCTGCGCTGTGTCACTGAGCGTGGAGAAACGGCGTGGTCAGTAGATAGCCAGGATTTGCTGTTAGGAGTGTTTGGCGGGAAAGTTGACGCTTTTGATTTCTTAAAGGGCAATTCCGGTCAAAAATGAAACTTCGTGAATATTAGCTGCAATATCAACTCACGATGGTTTGACGTTTAGACAGAACTTTTGGGCCATTTTCCAAGACACGGACAACAGAAGACGACAAAGGCACAGCATACGGATTCCAAATCCTAACCGTAGTAGAGTCCATCGCGCCATTGGGATCCCAGGGCGCAGAACCAAAGTCACCGGCCGACATGCCTTGTCTTCGAGAAACAGCCAATAGGGAATTCCTCTTGGTAGACCACAACCACCGGTATCTGTCTTGCTCGAACCTGAGCCATATCTTAAAGTCCACCGTGCTCCTGAAGCTCTGGTCGTGGACAACCAACCAGAGTTTCGTCGTCACGTCAGACACAACCCTCAGCTGATCCACGACGGCGCTCCTTGAGAGAAGAATTCTCAAGTCGTACGACTTGAGAATTCTTCTCTCAAACCTCCATTGCAGATTTGAGGATGCCAAAAACCTGAAATTATCCCCTCCCAGACACTTCTGGGAAAGGATAGTTTTCATTAGCTGCGTTCGGAGCATCGTGTCTGTTTGACCCTCTTCGTCCCCTTGCTCCAAGGTCACCATATGTGGAGAGGGCATCGGACGCATAGCGATCGACATGGTATTTTCAGCAGGAAAATAAATCATTCTCTCCTTGATAGACAGACTTTCTTGCGCAATTGCACCGGTTTATTTAGTTCCGCTAACTCTCGACACAGGCCTGCGTACCCATGCGGTCACCGTAACTTCACGGTTAATTGCACGAAGTAAAAAAAAAAAAAAAATATTGGCACCGACATTATCTTTAAAATCCTATAATGTATAAAATGCATTATAGGGAATCGGTAAGGTAATTGGTGTGTCACGTGACGTATATTTTTCGCTAAACCAGGCGGGGAAACTGAATAATTGTACGTCAGATCACGTGACGTTGATTTTCCCCGCTAAGTTTAGTGGTGAATTTGAATTCGTGTCTAGGTCAAAAAACGTGAATCTTCCCGCTAAATTTAGCGGGTAACGGGATTGGTGTGTGGGTGATCCTTGAGGACGTGCTAGACCTCTAGGACGACTTCACTTGTCCCATTACGTGAAAAACAAGCAGCGGCGGCGTTGTGACCGAAAACTGGGCATAAAAATACGTCATCAAGAGTCATCAGCGTGATGTCATCAAGCGTCTTCATATTGCCGCGAGCTAATAGCTGAGTCAGCAGCGTGCTCGACTCTCACGCCGCTGGTGGGGTTTGATCCCCATCGGCGCATGTCCTTTTTATTTTTCTTCTGTTTGCATGACTGCAATATTAAAGATGACTCGAGAATCTTGTTTGTTCGAGCTCGGAAACTTCCAGATACCCGCGCGCCTACAAAGAGAGGTTCGCGTGGCTGTTTGAGAGAGTCGTCCTTCTGTCGCCGTCAAAGTATATACGGCCTTTGTTACTTTATGTTTCTCGGCACGAGTTCACCGTATTAATAGTTCATTTTAAGTTGTATTAATCAAGTTTATGATTTTATTTGTGACAATACGTCATCAGCGCGATGTCACCGCCGGAGCGCCGTGTGCAAAAGTTTCGCTTCGGATATCTTCTGTGCTTGTTCTGTGCTTCTTGCGATGGACTGTAAGGCGACCGCGTCTACATCTACGGCCTCGACATCGGCAGCAGGGTCTACATGTACGGCTGCTTCCGCAGGCAAACGTGGCCGCCCACGCAAATATGCCACAGCCTCCTTCAGTGTCCTCCTCTAGGCGTCGTTCTCGACGTCACCCTAGACATCGTCCTCTAAGCGTCGTTCTCAACGTCGCCCTAGATGTCCTTAAGGTCTTCCTAGAGGTTGTCCTAGCAGTCATTCTAGACGTCGTTATAGACGTCATTTTTAGGGTCGCCCGAGAGGTCGGCGTCGGCGTCGTCCTCGACGCCGTCCTATACGTCGTCCTAAACTTTAATATGTGTAGAAATGTTACTCGAAAACATTTCTCCCGCTGGACTATAATTCTTTCGCCTTCCTACACGTAAGCAGTCTTGAGTGTACTCCTGTAATTTTGTATTCGTCAAACCAGACACGTTTTCGAGAAATAAAAGAAAAAAATGGATGTTCCAAAAAATTCTATCAATCTTTCAAGCGCATTCCTCAAAGACGGGCTCGTCTTTTCAGGATGAGCAAACATTTACGAATCGCGGAAAAAAACATAAACAGCTGGCCCCCTTGAGGCTTTCTTAACGAGCTTCTCGAGTTCTTCGTTTCGCCCAACATATTCCAGGAGGACGACGGAAGCGCACGGTAGAAGAAATCTGCTAGTCTTTGAAATGCTTCGGGCCCAGCCGACAAACACACAAGCGCCAATGCACACTGGTGAGTGAACCTCCGAATCGCGTGTATCGTACGTGCTCATCTTTGAAAGAAACGCTCTTTTCCTTTGAAATTGCTCTCCCCGTTTATCCAGCCCCCCACCGCCGTCCCAAAGCTCTTCAATAACATATCTCCCCAATCCCCCTCCCCCGTCCTTCCCCTTTCCCGCCTCGGAAGCACGTCGCGCTCTTCGCATTTACCCGAGCCGACCGAGTGTCTCTTTTTGCGCGATTCAAAGAACCCAGACTTCGCGAACGCGTTTACCAGAAAACTAAACAGCAAAGCGAGACGCGAGGGAGCCGTCCCAAACTTTGCTGGTGTCCATTGCGACAAGGACTGGCCGCGACATGTGAGACGACGATCCAAGAAGGAGAGAAAGCTGCCGTCGCCTGCGACTAAAATTGAGTTTGCGGACCAAACACTAACGAGGGAAAGTTTGTTAGCATGCTAATTAGTACGTGAGCTCTCGCGGGCTAATTTTTTCTTTTTTTTTTTCTTGTCCCGCCGCAGCAGTAGTCGCCTCCCTTTCAAGATTTCTTTTGCGCTAAGAAAAACAGTATTTCCACCGATGCTTCTTTTTCTCCCTTTCTTCCTTTTTGATTTCGAGGGGAATAATACCGCTTTGTGGAGTTTTCCAACTGGGTTTCGTTCGGCGCCCGAGCGTCGATCTCTATTGCCGGCTGCATAAATTATCTTCTAATAAGTCTTGTACTCATTAGCAAGCTCTAATTGGAATTATAATACCTAATTACCCTGGAGTTTCGAGAAAAGTCCCGCGTTTTAACTTTTTTTCGAGATTTCTCCTGCGATTTTTCTGGACGTGCCTTCGGTTTTGCGAAACCTTGGAGGACGAATTATGAAGTCGCAGAATTAAAACTCGGAGAAAGTGGCGGAAAGTCTTCGTTCTAATTCGCCATCAAAGCGCTAATATATAACCCCCCCTCCCCAGACAATGGCACACCTGCACTGCTCTCCCCGTTCTTTCGTGAAACACGGCTGATGATTCCGATCTAATTTCTAGACGCGCCTGTAGCTTAGATTAGAAACGTTACCTCGATCTAAAAATTCTCGTAACGAAATTAGAATGTGATGAGTCTGAATATTTTAAGAAGTAGAACAATCATTATAATCGGTTTTAGGAAGGAAACGCTGAAAGTGTTCAGCAGATTTGCTCGGGCATAAAATTAAGGTTGGCTGGCGTTCTCGAGCACTAATATTTAAGCGAAAGTGCCAAGGTGAGTTGTAGTGTGCGCTCCTTAAATTCACCGCACCAGTCCACTCCTAGAGCGTCAGCACCCTCGCAGCGATTTTGCGGCTGATTTGTAAACAGAGGGCCACGCTGTGTAACTATTCATATTATTCAATGTCCACCAAACTCGCAATTATTAGTTTTTTGTAGAGTCGATAATTAAAAGATGTTCCCCCTTTTTTCATTTTTTTTTCAGCGTGAAACGTTTTTTTGATTAGGTGTTCGGCATTTTGTGAAACCCAGATATAAGTGTGGCCGCGAAGCTCGACACGGATTGGTTTACGTGTGAGGGTGCTTGACGTTAATTGGTTAAAGGGGCATGGACACAAAAATTAAACGGATAGATTATTCTTGAAATGAAATGCTCATAGGCGACTTAGTATATACCCTATTTTCCAAGCTATAATCTGCGGACTGGACATGTTTAAAAGTTGAAATTTTACCCGGGGGGGACTATCTACAAGTGCGGACTATACAAGTTTTTGTAATTTTTAGATGGTTCACTGTGACAAGACACGAAAGATTTTATGAGTAACAGAGTATATTATTGGTGATTCATGTATGATAGAAGCCTCTTTGTGAGAAAATACAGCAGGCATTTGTCAAGGTGTGCTGTGTATGATAATTTTCACGTTCGGATTGGGCACCAAGTGCGCACTATGCGCCGCGTGCGGACTATGAACCGGGCGGGGACTATCTAAGCAAAAACATTTATTTTTGACACCAAATTCGTCCTTGCGGACAATACACCCGGTGCGGACTGTAGTCCGGAAATTGCAGTACACCGTCTTGCAAATTTCGGAGCTCTAGTAATTGCAATAATCAATTTACGAATTTTGGTCATTTACATCTGGCGACCAGGCAACACTGTCCAACACTAGGCAGCGAGTGTTGCCTGTTGACTGGCTTGTCAACACTGGAGGTGGTAAAGTCGGTAAAAATGATGGGTGTACTTTTAATTGAATCATTATCATGGAATGAGCAAGTTGAATATCTCCTTACAAAAGCTAGTAAATCTATTGGTCTCCTTGTAGAAACCGTTATGTCTTTCCAACAAGTGTAAAATTGCTTTTATATTACTCTTAGGTTTATACTCACTATCTATATTGTCATTTAGTTTTGGGCCAAACAAGAAACACAACTTAACGAAACCACTACTAACCCAAAAGAGCGCATTCGAATTGTTTCAAATGTTTCTTTTTTGCATCCTTCTAAGGAACTCTTTTTAAAGCATCGCGTAATTCCTATTGAACAGCTGCACAACTTTCGGTTGTTAATAACTTATAATGTTGCCTTAAAACACAGCAATACTTTTTTTTTCATTCCTGCACTGTCATGTTTAATTAGATCATAAATACATCACCCGCCATGGCGAGACCTGAAATGTTTCAACACCCCGAACTAACTATGGTTTACATTAATAAAATATGTGTTGCCACCTTTACTAAATGAACTTAAAGCAAATGATGTTTGTATATTTGGAAAGTTAAATCGAATGTTAGCGGACTCCTGCAATCTCATTTTCGATATGATACCATGTAGTGTCACGCATGTGTTGTAAAATTGTTTCTATCTGAGTGGCCATGTGTCTTTTACTTAACTATTTACACAAACAAGCATAATGGTTGAAGTGATGTGCTGGCGTATATTTGATTTTTTGGGTCTAGTGTATTTTTATTTTCCGATGCTTTTCCGCCAAGGTGTGTATGGGAACTAGGGCCTCGTCAAGCTGCAGTAGCAGCTTTTTGCCTTCTTTTCCACCTTTTTCTCATTTTGTAATGAGAAAAGTAAAATAGAAGATTATTATTAATATTCAGTTAGTTACACCATGATGCTCATAAATCATCTGATCATGAACCTTGCTCATTGTAGGAGAGAGAGATTAGACGTTTTATTGGGTCACAAAGTCCGGTTGTAGATAACGTAGTTAAGACAGGCGAGCTGGTTAAAGTCAAGCATTTCTAAAACCCAAGACCCGTGATCACCCCTCTTTGCCCGGCACGCTTTTCACGTGCTGGACCAGGAGTGGCCAAAGGTGTGGTTCGTTACCAGGAGGGAGGGTGATGCATTCCTTCCATCTCCCTAGGGAGATGGGAGGAATGGCGATAACACTGCCGGTAACACCCAGACCTGCTGGTCTGAGTGTTACCGGCAAGGTGTCGAGTGTGCTTTTGGTAATGGGAGTAACATTTAGGCATTCCCACAGTTGATGTTTGTTATTAAGGTACAGGCCGCAGTGTGCGCATGTGGGTGTGTGTGGTGAACCACCAGTATAGTATTTGTGATGTTCTGTGAATAGTGTTTTAGTTTGTGCGCGCCTGATAATTGTGGCGTCCTCTCTGCTAAATGCGCGTGACGGGCTATTAAGCAGTGTGACATTGCCTTTCCTAGTATGCGTGTTCTTGATTTGTGTAGTGTATTTTTGTAATCGTATGAGTCGTAGGTGGTCGGCCAGGAGGTTCGAGGACCTGGTGGGTCGCTTCGTCAAGCGAGCTCGTCGGCTTTGATGTTCCCTTTAACTCCTAGGTGCCCAGAAACTCATTCGATAGTTACATTTGCATAGGGGCGTTCTCTTATGGTTTTTGATAATCAGGTCATGATGTTTGGTGGTAGAGTATTGTTTCTGAAGTCTCTGACGGCTCCTCTATCCGTTCGGATGGTGATGGGATCTTTCCAGGCCTGTGTGGTATTAGCTTCGGCTATTGCTTAGATTTCCAATGCGGTTGGAGAAGGGGCGTTAGTGTGGCTGTGGGTGTGGATGCTTTCAATTCGGGGGCCGTTTGAAACGACGGCATAAATCGAGTTCTTAACGTATCGCGCTAGGATTTATTACAGAGGTGCCTAAAGTTTGTGGAAGCTTTCGCTAAAGTTGTGGAAAGATTGGCTCGCCCGAGTAAATCAAGAAAAATCAAAAACTCTGTTTTCCTTATACTACTTTGTATGTACACTAAACGCATATTATATGCTATTGTGGCGCTTCTTTGGGCAATATAAAGTGCAGAATAGGTAAGCCAATTTTATTTTATTTTAATTTAACTTTTTTTTTTCAATCGTAGTAAACGTTAGAATAGCCCACAACGATTTTCTGATGATTTTGAAATGAAAGGCTTAGCGATAATGTTTTCATAGACAAAACCAGTTTTTTGTTTGTTTATTTTTTTTAGTTCAGAGATTTTATATATTCGCACTCTCAATTAATGAATTCACCAGCTCTGAGCGACTCTAGTAAATCCCAGCGCTATAAGTTAAGAAACAGATTAATGCGGCCCCTTCAAACCGCAATAGATCCATTTCACCCACGCGGTAGTATAATTGCTTCCAGCTATGAGGCTGCCTTCTCAGCTGCGCCTGCATGCATACTTCTCCGCGGTGACCTCGGAGCTCCAATGATTGGTCTTCCATTAACCAGCTCAGTACAGCGCCCCAATGATTCCTTCAACAGCGGGACCATCCCTTTTGTTACTGCAAGGATATGAGCATTGGAGTAAGACACGATCGCCATTTTTATTGTTTAAGGGCTGATCTCGTCGAGGTCAACGATTGGTGCTCAAAGTATATTGCGGTTGAGTATACACTCAGGGGATTCTAGAGCGTAGAGTACACTACCACGTTGAGAGTGTTACGAGCACCGGCAGATCAGTGAGGCGGTGTAGACGCGTCATGTACACGACGACTGTGACGCCCAATCTCTGCCTTTTGAGAAACGGGCATTCGCGCGATGAAATCGCTGATATCGGCGCACAGTAGCCCAAGATATATTACTGGGTGTTTCAGCGAAGACTAACAAAAATTCCTAAAATTGGCGTATTCCAGGTAAAAAGATGATTTTCTCGGGGCGGCATTACTCGTGGTGGCGGACGTCAAAAAATGCGCGATACTTACTAATTGGTTCGCTAATTGACTGAAAATGACTAATTAACTTTCTAACTAGTGAAAATATACATATGGTTTAAATAAGCAACTTGCTGAGCGTCCACGAAAACCACGAAATCAGTAATTTTCAGTACGACTTTGAGCGCGTCGGAAGCGCAGTAGTGCGCTAAAGTTGCCCCTCGTGGAGCAGGTACAAGGCTAGCGGTTGCGGTAAGGCGCCCGCGCGATCTTTCCGTCTCTGATGAGAGCCCCAGCCTTTTACCTGCTCCACGAGTGGTAATTTTAGCGCACTACTACGCTTCTCAAGCGCTCAAAGTCTTTCTGATAATGACTGATTTTGTGGTTTTCGATAACGCTCAGCAACTTTCTAATTGGAACCATGTGTCTATTATCAAAAAATAAAAATATGATAGTTATTCTGTATTAATTAATTAGCGAACTAATTAGTAATTCTCGCGCATTTTCCGACGTCCGCTACCACGAGCAATGCGATCCCGAGAAAGTTATCCTTTTACCTCGAATACACTAATTTTAGGATTTCCTCTCAGTCTTCGCTGAAACACCCGGTATATTTAACTCCGTTTCTTCGGCAGTTTTTCACGCGCACGGAGAGCGTACTAGGTAATTATCGCGCTAAGCTGCGCTTGTTACTGGCGCTGCTTCCTCGAAACTGGCGGCCCCTCGTGGCTGGAACACAAAGCTCTCCCTGCCGCTTCGCATACCGGCTTGCACGAGCGGGTGGCTTGCCCCCTTTGCTTAACCCAAAATGAACAACAAAATGCATGAGCGGATTAAATATTCAGTGTCTAGCAGACTAAATACAGTGCCGTGAAGGCAGTCTTGAAACCGCGTACTAATACTTCTACACTCCTCTCTTCCCTTCTTTCTCTATTTTTATCCCCTTTCCCCAAATCCGGATGGCGACTCACGTCTGGATGGATACCCACACTTCCTCTGGATTCTTCCTTTCCCGGCAACCCAAAATAAACAAACAAACAACAAAACGTACCGTTTCTCCATGAAGGTAAGTAGGTTGTACTGAGAAACCTATTTGAGTTGAGCGAGGTCCGGCAAACGCACCCGTTAGCGTTAATTAGGTACCGCGGTGTACCGTCGAAGATAAAGCCACGATAACTGGGCGAACAGTGGAAGCTACGCCCCCCCCCCCCCCCCCCCCCCCCCCCCGACCCAATAAGAGCGTTCAAGCGAGGCACGTGTCACGTCGTCACGGGAGCGTTTGTGCCAAATGCGAGGCCCGGAGGAACCGGCTGTCGTCTGCTGGCCAAGAATCGTCTGCTACGAAACCATCCAATTTCGGATGAACGTCCACCGCCTCAAACTTGCTGTCTTCGTGAGTATCGAGTAGTGATGCAAAACTATCGAAAAATTGACTATCGATAGTACTAACGCTAGTGCAATCGATTGTTGGCGTTTAGTCGACTATTCGTAATATCGAAAGTCAGCTTTCAGAAAACTATTGAGGATTAGGAAAATTAGAGCAAACTCAAAAAGGGAATGACGACAAATATGTACGGGCATACAACGCGTGGTTTTGGGAAAAACATGAAATTGAAAGGAAACAGAACATAGAGTTGCTGTCTTGTACAACTAATTTAGAGGTAAAACAGAAACGGAGTTTGCCAGTTTTTCTGCGAGCATATTTTGTATATTCGTGGGGTTCGGGTATCAAGGTTCGCACTTTAGTATGCCCGCATTTTTAAAACTATTCAGTATATTCAATATTTTTTGTTTGTCTTGGAACTAGGGAAGACACTCGCTGAAGATATTTAGGATCAGGGTTTTCACAAGTTTGTTTCACGCTTGTGTTTCCTTTATTATTCAATTGACAGTTATTCCTTTCGATAGCCATGACCACTAACAGGTGAAAATGAGCACTCTGGTGAAAATCATTTTTTTTTTTGTTGTTGATGATTGTTTATAGCGAATTCCCGAAAAACAGGAATTGGCTGTTGACGAAAGCACTTACGCTTGTGTGCCATGATATGGTGTCGCATTCTGTTCGGTTCTGTTTTGGCAGAGTCTAATAACGGTGGCTTTCAAAATATTGGCCTGTTGTATGAAATACAACTTCAAAATACAGAAGCCGTCCCATAAACTATAAATACGTATATTCGAGCCAATAAATGCAACAGAGATTTCCTTACGCAGACTTCAAATTGAATATTACGAGATAAAAAGTTTATGCCAAGAAAACATAGTTACTGATACTTCATTTTTTTTTTTTTCATTCTTCAAATACAGTAAGTTTGAAAACATAACGTTAACTGGATCAAAAATAAATTACAAAAACGAACAAAAATGTTGTGATCCAGGTCCAGGTAACAATCTTGTTGGCAATGAGGTATTATTTCAGTGAAAAAGGCTTGTGAATCCGAAAAACAGTATTTTTTCCTTTCTTTCTCGCAACATGTTTGTTTCGAAAAACGCCACACTTATCCTTTCATCCAGGTAAAATCTCGTCCCCATGCATACTTGCGCATTCAATCACTATCGCTTGCATTATATTTGAGCATGGTTCCGAATTTATGCAACACAGATATTGTTTACTTACCAGGGGTGACAGGGATATTCATTTTTTTCTGATTGAACTCATACAAAGCAAAGGGCACACCCCGGAAAGCAATCTAAAACAGCCAAATAACTTCGACAACATATTAAGTTTATACATTTATTTATAGCTTTCCAGTAGTATACAGTAGATGTTTTAATAGTTTATTTTCAGTAGTTTCTAAGGAGGATTTCTACCGTATAGTGACTGTTTTCCAATAGGGTTCAGGTTGTTCCCCGTTAACTATGCGGAAGTCCCTAATTGCAGTTGCGCTTTTCTCCGAGCTAAAAGACATTTTCTGGACGTTCTTCGCCCGTCACCTAATAAACCACTATCGATAGCATTACACTAGTTGGGTATCGATAGTTTCTCAATATCCGACTATAAACAATTTCACGGTAGTCGACTACTGATAGTATGCTATCGAGCTTCGCGATAGTCGACCATCAATAGTTTCACCGTGCTCGACTATCGATAGTAGTATCGATAGTTTCACGAGAGTCGACAATCGATAGCGCTATCGATTGTCGAAATTGGCTTCCAATATCGATAGTATCAATCCTGTTATCGATAGTTTTGCATCACTAGTAGCGAGCTCTTCGGGGACAGTTGATGAGACAACCGCACGCTCAATATACCTGTGAATCTGTGGCGGGTGCTAATGCCAGGCCGACGCTTTGAGCGCAAGCGGTCGATTACAGGGCTGCGATTGTTCAAACGTCGTTCAAAAGCCAGGTTGTTCTCGGAAAAGGACTGATCCGAATCAAGTATCATTAAAAAAAAATATGTCCTCGTCTTTTGTTCGTGTCGTGTCGATAGATATGCAATCGCTCCAGTTCAATTGTCATTAAAAAAAAAGAGGCTAGAACTACTTTCTTTTGCGGACGGCGTTGTTGCTGTGGCGGTAGCCAGGCTAAAGGGAACTAGAGGAGGGGTAGTGAGCTCAGCTAGCGCTCACTGCTGCCATGCATCGTGTCGACGGCACGAGAGGGCGACACCGAAGCATGGGCTGTAGTAGCGTATGCATCGCATAGCATTTTCTGCGTTACTGACGCTGTCGTCGCCGTCGTCGTAGTCCATTCGGCATTGCACTTCACTCGACATAAGCGACAGAAAACACGGGGGAAAGATCTGAACGGGGAGCCAGTGCGCGCTGCCAAACCTCCAAGCCGAACCTGCTTGCCGAAGGCCCTCGGAACGCTCCGATCCTCCAGCCCATGCTACCGCAGCGCCGCCGCGTACATCCGGGACCATTCCACGCTCGCCGCTTCGCAGCAATGCTTGGTGCGCGTCGGTGCCTGATCTCACTACCCATCCTCTAGTTCACTGTAACCGGGCCTCCGTGGCCTCGACAATGGAGTGTTGTAACGTGCCTCCGATGCGCCTATTCGGTCGCGAGGGCCGCAGTCTCTACAATTCACCAAGTTATCGCGAAACAGAGTACGATATTACTATCCGTTTATAGTTTTGACGGCAGCATTTCAGCCACAGGGTACAAATAGGAGAGACAGGAATTGCCGATCGGGCGTCGAAGATCACTTTGCTGCGAATCCCTGTGCCTGTAATGGTTTTGGTCCGACTAGGCGGACAAACAACAAACACCGCTTGTAGACAAGTGCCGAACACGCATCGTTAGGATATCCTTTATCAGGCTTGTGTCTCACCATACGACGAAAACGAACTTGCTTGTGAACGAGCGACGTGACAAGAGCGGTCCAGGTCTCCAAAACTCCGCTTCTAGTTACGTGTAACTCGAAACGAGTTACACGTAACTCATTTCGAGTAACAAATGTAACATCGGCCGTTCCTCAAAGAAGCGTGCTCGGACCGCTTCTTTTTCTAATCTACTTCAACGATATTTGCGTTCCTTCTAGCAGAAGCCTTTTCGCAGATGACTGTGTCATTTACCGCACAATCCTAGACGTCGACGATCACTTATCCTTGCAAACTAACGTATCATCCATTGCTGAGTGGTGTAACGAGTGGCAGACGTCCTTGAACATAGACTAATGCAAAGTGCTAACATTTTCTCGCCTCTCGTCATTATCTTACGCCTACAGTATTAACGACAGCATCCTCAGCACATCCTCGTCTTATAAATACCTTGGTCATCAGATAACGAGCGATTTGACAAGAATCACTCACATTAGACATATTATCAGTAAGGCAAACAGCGCACTTGATTTTCTACGGAGGAATTTGAAACTAGCCCCTCCTAATGTTGAACGAATCGCGTGCCCTCACCCTCGCACGCCCTAAATTATACTCTGATAACCCTTGAGCTGAGACTGCAGCCAAACTTTACCATCCTAACCCAGCACTTAGAAGCACACTGTTATCATCTCCTATTTAATGTTTTTTTTTCCTTCAAAATTAAACAACAGCTTCAAAAACCAGCTCATCCGCGCGTCCACCACCTCCTACGCAACCTCTTCGATACCCTTAACAATAACGAAATGGAATTCTTTGCCCGAAAACATCGTCACTGCTACCACTATTGAAACTTTAAGAAAGCTACTAAGCGTATACTGTTAATACGTGCGGTTTTAAGAATATTGAGATGATAACGTGTTCTTAGTTTATTTCTTTGCATGTATAACTTTTGTTCGTTTCTAAATTCCTACATAAACTTCGTCGTTCTGGAGTGCATTTATTGTTTTGTTTGGGCATGCCTGTTTGATATTCCAATTGGAATATCAAACAGGCATGCCCAACGCTAAAATGTATGACCACGCTATTTGAGCGAAAAACGAGTGAATCTACCTATAATCGATCGGCAACTCTTTAAGAATTCGTTAGAGGCTCCTCGTACAACACGCGCTTGTTGCCTTCAGTCGTTCTCTGGCTGCGTGGGTTCACGAGCAGAATATTGAGATGATAACGTGTTCTTAGTTTATTTCTTTGCATGTATAACTTTTGTTCGTTTCTAAATTCCTACATAAACTTCGTCGTTCTGGAGTGCATTTATTGTTTTGTTTGGGCATGCCTGTTTGATATTCCAATTGGAATATCAAACAGGCATGCCCAACGCTAAAATGTATGACCACGCTATTTGAGCGAAAAACGAGTGAATCTACCTATAATCGATCGGCAACTCTTTAAGAATTCGTTAGAGGCTCCTCGTACAACACGCGCTTGTTGCCTTCAGTCGTTCTCTGGCTGCGTGGGTTCACGAGCATAGCCTCCTCTATACTCACAAAGCCTGACAGTTCGACGACAGAGCCATAGTGTGCCCGGCCGCAGATTTGGAGCGCGAAGATGTGGCAGCACATAGCATCAACGAGTCATTTCTCGGAGAATGTGGACGTAAGCGCACAGCCTTTGCAGCGGCGAGGACCACACTTGTTCGCTGGAGAGAAGTGTGTTTCGGCGTCCCGCCGTAGCGGGGCGCCAGTCACGTGCCCCTCTTCTCATCCGTTGTGTGCCGTTCCACCTTTTTCATTTCGACGACCGCTTTTTGTGGCGATCTGCCAGGCTTTGTCAGTATATAGGAGGCTATGTCACGAGAGGCCGAGGTGGTATCGAAAGTAGAAAGCTCGCGCTGGGTGTGCAGAGCTACTATTGCGTTCTTAACCAGTCATCGACAACGGGTCATTCTTCGGTGAGCCGTGTATGCTCTGGTATATAGGGCAGTCTCACCGTGTCGCAACGCACCGCCTTTCTTGTTTTCTTCGAGCAGAAACCGACGTGACCGTGAGCGGGAAACAGTGAATGCCTCGCGGCCCGGACAGGCGCTCGTTGGCGTCCGCTCATCGATCGCGGTCCCGTAAACGCGGACGCACGACTCGTTCATCCTCTGGTCCCGTCCTGAAAGGCCGCCTCGCGGAGGGACGTTTTCATAGCCACTTCATTGGGATGGCCGGAGACGTCTTACTCGTCCTTATATACGAGCGTCGTGCGAGCGCAATTTGCCGCGATTACGGGCACCCTTCCCGCTGCCCGGGATTCGGGGCCACTTCGGAGAGCGCCGAGATTCGCTTCTGGAGCGCGGCTCATTCCGTGAGAGGATGAGCAGATATCCGCTATAATGCTCGCCTGCACGGGAGCGCTGGAGGGAGGGTTATGTTGGCTGCGCCGCGAGCAACCGCCTCAAATAGGAACCGAGCAAACAAAACATTGTACCTCTCTTCTTAGGGAAGCCTCTGCTTCGTGTATTCAGGCGAGCCATTCATTTTGAGAGCACGCCCGCCATCGCCGGTAAAGTGACCATGTAAAAGTGGTCTGTGTCTTCTTTCCTTTTATAGCGACCACGAAATCATTTGAGCGAAGTCGTTTTTCTAGTTTACGGTTGGAACGAGCAGTGTAGTGTCCACAGGCTAGCACGCGCGAAATCACCGCTTTGCAAAACGAGCAAAGTATGCGGCCGATAGCCTTTTACTTCAGATGCACGTTCGAGCGTAAATTAAAGGGTTTCGCACACTACCGTGTAGCTTAGATGCGCAGTGATATTAGTCACTATCACGAGTCAAGTACTCGATTAATCTTTTTCAAACTCAAACTAACCGCCCTCACCTCCTCACTATTTCTCCCTCAGATTCATGGCCCTTATGATTTTGTGCTCATAAAACCCCGAAAACTTAAATGAAACGCTGTATTGTACACACATAACTGATAGTAATTATAAATGTCGGGAAAATCGCAAGAAAAAAAAAACCGTCAATAGTTTTAAAGCTTACCGCACTCGATGGGGTCTTATGCGTAGGTTTAGTGTTCGTGCGCAGTCTTGGCGCGTGGTCTGGCGCAGTTCTTACGATTTTTAGCAATGCACTGTAGCGTACAAACCTAAAACTCGGTGCCCGACGTATAGTTCCCCACATTTAAAAATTCCAGCACACGGGCGTTTTTTTTTTTTTTTTTTTTTTTTTTTACAAGTTTTTAGTATTTGCGAAGAACAAAGAAACTGACGACCGACTCTTCGCGTTAATTACGTTGTGTCTTGTAAACATGTAACAATGCTCGCTATTCTGCAAATATACTGCTAATACAATAAGACCATATATACTGGGTGTTACCACCACCAAGTGTGTACGGTTAAACATAACCACATATATATGTTTACGGTAATTAACCTTGTAAAATTACATTACTGAGTCGCAGCTAAAATATTAATCAAGATTACGTCTAAGGGTGTAGCTTTGTTCAAGATAGAATACCATTCCGCAAAAGCACATTTCGAATCCGAAGTTTCTAATATGTGCGTGGGTGTGTGTTTAGGGGGGGGGGGGGGGGTCTTTAGATTCCGCGAGTTCGTTGTGGAACGACACGAACGTTGATTCACCTCGAACGAGTGAGTTTGCCGAGGCTTCGCTGCATTGCGACATTGTCGTTGCTCGGGCCTGTTCAGTTCTTAATCTGAGGGTTGCGTGAGTCGCGAGAGACTCCTTGAAAAGGAGATAAAAAAGGAACCGTGGCCTCACGGTTACTTTGTTCGGAGCGTCATTTCGAGACGACAGCTCATTGTCCCCCACGACGTCGTCCTGTCTGACACACGGCGAAAGAGAGCTCCGAGCGGAGGGAGAAAGAAGAAAAAATCCGGTCAATTTATCAGAGCCCCGCCACGGGGAGAACTCGCACGCCATTCATCCATTTCTCTGGCGCGAGGCACACAATCCCGCGTCGGTAGAAACGGGTCCGTCCCGCCTCTTCTCGCCGCACAAAGAGCGCCGTCGTCGGCGGCTCTCCCGGGTCTTCCATCTTTCGACGCTTGATTCCACGCCAGAGTCAGTCAGTTGGGCAAACACGTGCCACCGCCAACGAAGAGATTTCATTTTTCAGCGGCCCCCATCTACTTCCTCCAAAGTCCGCCGGACGCAGTATCACGCGGCGCCGCCAAACAAACACATCTTTCTCGGAAGAGTTCGCCAACACTAAGCTGGCAGTCGGGTGGAGGCTCTGCGCGCCGAGTGTGCGGCGGATAAACCAACCGCGTGGTCCTGCTCTCCGTCTTTTTTTAACATGAACCGAAGAGATCACGAGGTAGTATTGCAACCGCTGATTGGCGCAGCCAGGACGCCGGACTTCGCTTCCGCTGTCAGGATGGGGTGCGAATGGAGCTTTTCGTATACCTCGCGGACTATAAAGCATCTCTCTGGGAGGCGCGAACTGTCAGACGCTGAGAAGCGACAAATCATCGTCCGAATTTGCGTTATGCCGCGTCGAGAGAGAGAGAGAGACGCGGAGCTGGTTATGCAGTCTGGAGGCGAGGAAGCGAGTCTGACCGGGGCGTTTGGCGGCGATCGTTCTTTCCGGCCCGAATGCGAACTTTCTCGGCAAGAGTGAAGAGCCGCGGGAGATTCACGGTCTGTCCCGAACGCCGAGGAGGATGCCGGCGCGTCGAGCGGCGTCGCATCCGGCGAGGAGGGCCCGCCGCATATATCCCGGGCCGGCGGCCACGCGAGCCCCCCTTCTCCGACCGCGACATCCGCTCCGCATGCCTCCAGTGTGAGATTAATCGGACCCAGCCCGGCCCGCATGGGCGGCAGCGGCAGCGCTGCGCGCGGAGCGGCTCAGAAGAGAGTGATTCATCTTTCACACTAGGAGGAATCCAGGGTTCCTCTCCGTTGCGTGGACGGTGCCTCGGCAGTTCGGGTAATGCCACCGCCCCGGGACACTCGTCGGGAGTTCCGGAGGGGGTCGGCGTGAGTGGCGGCCGGGCCAGTGCGAGGAGCACTAGACACGTCTGGGAGGAAGCGAGTGTCCGATCGACCGGGACGGACCTCCTCAAGAACTTGGAAGCCGCCCTCGTGATTCGAACTCAACGGGGACGCTCCAAGAGGAAGTGAGCGGAAGTTTACAACCACCATCTTTACTTGTATTTCCTTTGGCAAAATATATATCTACAGAAAAACAATCTGCGCATTTTAATATATCACCTCTCCGACGCTTTCCCAGAGGTCCCCGAGTGTATGATCCACATGGATGTAGTCGGAACACCAATCAGTGGTCTTCCAACTCAGTCGAGCCAATGAGAAGTATAGGCACCTCGTTTACCCATGAGACATCGTGGCTATTAGAACCATGACGGCGACTGCACGTCACATTCGTTAAACTACTTTAAGGGAAGCCCAATGATTAGTGTTCTGAACGCGTCACTGTACAATTAACACTAAGGAGTTTCTGAAAGTTGAATGGACGATCTTGCCGAGTTTCCGAGCGACGTTTCCTATTTACCACCTGCGTCGTCCGCAGCCCGCCCACGCCACCTCCGGCACGATGCGAAAAACTCTTGTTCCGCGGCCCTCCCAGGGGTCAGCGGGGAGAGGGGAGGTCACGAGGCGGGGTAAACCCACCGCGCGCAGCCCACATTAAAATGAGCGCCAAGCCAAAAAGCGGAAACTAGGCGCGAAAGTGCAGGGCAGACAAAACGCATCATCTTATAGATAGGACTCATCCTTTATCGATTCATTCCAGATAACCGAGTAACTCTCAATAAAAAGCGCTATATGTATACAAAAAAACTAACGAATGTGCCGGCGAGCTGGTGATAATTATCCATAATGTAACACCGGCCGGGAAAAATTAACGAACCTTCTGGACAAAGGAAAATAGAACAGAAGGGGACGGCTCATGTTCTCCTCTGTTTCCACCTCCTTCGACTTGAAAGTTTCTTAATTTTTCCGCGGCAGGGTCTCAGATGTTACATTATGATTCATCAGAAGAATACTATTTCTATTTATTAATAAAACAAAAATTCGCGTGGAGTATATCTTAGTATTCTGTCAATGAACGTTTAATATCGGAAGGTTACTTTTAACATGTTTTCGATGTGACTCGCAGATTAGTCGAACTTTGCGCGTGTCATTCAGTTAGACAAGTAAAGTGTACGTACTGAAAGCATACCTTAATAGACTTTAGTAAACTAGAATACACTCCGAGTATATGCTTTCTGAAGTGTTAAAAGTACAAAATTATAATACTTTTGGTGCATTGCTCCTTGTCGAAATAAATTAGAGTCGTTCATTTCTCTTCTTTTTAGTTATTGGGGAGGTTTTGTTTGGGACCAGGCAGTGACAAAGAGCAACCTTGGTCACGTCGAATGGCTAAAGGCGCCGTCGTATGCCCCCGTAACAAAAACAAACCATGCGTAAAAAAAAATAGTTTTAAAGTCGATTGCGATTTTAGAACGGCAAATTTCTATGTTAGTTTTTAGAAAATTGACCGTAACAGTTCTCGCGCGCTCTGATTTCCGTCCAATTCCTTTTTTTTTTTTTTTTTTTTCAGACATGCATTTTAGTTGGAAACAGCCGCACCGCTACGGCGCATTTCTTTTCACGCACTTCTACGCCACAGGTTACCTTATCAAAAGCTGAGTTTTATGCGTATACTTCCTCGCCTACCTACTGCGATGGGGAGCATACTTTCTTTTCTTGCATTTGCCTCGTGTTACGGTAGGCGAAGTTTGTAGGAATAACTTGAAAAAATCTTCTGGAATGATAAAAATGCCGCCGACGTTTACCGGAACGTCGGCCGCATTTTTTTTCACTTGAGAAGGATCTTTTGTTAGCATACTTGCATGTGGCAGCCGACGTTCAGCGAAACTGAACGTTGGCTGCCACATGTATGCTTCAAGAAGATCCTCTTCAAGTCTGTGAGGTACTGGAGATTCATCGGAACTCACCATATAAAGATAACAATAATATCGACTATTCAGTAGTGTGCCCCGTTTTTTAACCGCTTAACAGTGTATAAAACAAACACTGAATTCCATGGAATTCAATGGTGCATAACCCAGTAAAACATTACTGGGTTATGCATAACCCAGTAATGTTTTTTTCTGCAGCAGTCACTGAAAGTTTAAGAAAGTCAGGGTGCATTATGATAGGAGTGGTTCGCTCCATCCTATCGGCTAATGCTGCCATGTCTTGCTGCGGAGCGATAATCTCGCGACTCCCTACCCTCCGCGTTTCTTGATTAAGCTGTCAGTGAGGTGACGACTTTGAGGATATGTATTCGAAACAGTAAACCTATAAAAGTATTATCATTGTTATTTTTATAAAAACATAATAAACAAGTCGCGCTCGGCAAACAAGAGTTCTTACATTTCTTACATCTCTGAAAATCAAATCTTGCAGATGGATCCCACAGGAGAAGGGGCTCGTCCCAAAGCAACACTTACGTAGAATGGGGCTCTGAGACAAGCGATCATCTAATGGTTACCGCTTGCTTTCTTGAGCCGAATGTAGCCTAAGTAAACGAGATATCAATTTAGGCTTTTTTGGATGTGAATATAAGGTTCACATGGGTCAAAAGAATTACGAAAGAGTTTAGAAGGACAGTTGGCAAGGCATTTCGCGGCACTCGCATTCAATCAGCGCCCATGCCGGTCTCCAGGACGTGACGTCATGTGACGTAACGCGCAGGCTTTGGTGTCTAGGAGGAGGTGTTGCTCGGACCTAATCCACACGTAGAAGAAAACCGCGAAGATAACGGCGTCTATTCCCGCTAGGGCCGCAAGCCCAGCCAAGCAAGCAGCCATTCAACAAGAAAATCTCTCAAGGAGATATAAGCGGCATCTTTATATCGGAGGCGGGCATCTGAGTACGCGTAAAACACTGGCCCGCGTTTAACCCGGCGTTTGCGCGCGCATTCCTGGCATACCTCAAAAAAGGCCAATCAAGGGCCCCGGATTCGCCTCATGTTCTTACTCCGTGAGGGAGCAACTATACGCGGCCGACGTGGATTGATATGCACCCCAGTGATATACGCCCACCGTCCCCCACTGTGCGGCGCCAAAATTGGCGAAGCGGGACGTCGCCGGTATCTTCAGTTGCTAGGTGTTACGTGGGGCTGTGGCGCCATCTCGTGGCGACGTTTCGAACTTTGAATACGTGTTCTCTAACCAGTCCAAGGTCAGCGCATGTATCAGGCAGAATTTTGTGCCTATCTTAAATACTCTACTCAAGATACTGTATTCCAAATACTTTTGTTAGTATTTCGATATCTTGCGAATTCATTTCGTCTAGAGCATTTGCTACTCTGCCTTAATGACATTTCTCACTATCCTTGTGCTTAGTATCTCAAATACATTTTGCAACCTTGGAAAATTGGAAAACATTGGCACCGGAACATTCTACGGCAGTGCCGGATTAAGGCATTTGGGGGTCCTGGGCTGAGGCTGTTATAAGACCTCTACCTATGATAATGGTGGTGGTGGAGGTGACGGTGACGACGGGAACATGTATATTTTTGAACTTGTTAAATCTAGATATGTTTCATCGTATGATTATTGTCGAGCCTTGTTTAGATCCGTAGATTCAATGGAATTCAAGTTTTCCTTGCTGGCATTGAGGCGGATGCGATTGTTAAGAAGCTACTTCGCAAATAATCAACCCCTGTAGCAATTTACAATACAGTAATTTTGAGGTACAAAAGTGAAATCAAATAAACATTGCGAAAAATTTTAGGATTTTTCGTTCACATCCCCAGCAACGTAACCACAAAAACAACAACAACCGCACTAAATGGCTTCCGTTTAAAATGTTGACTCGTTTCATGAATTTGTTTGGCTAGAATTACATCTAGATTCATAGAGTACATGCCCGGGCCAGTTTATACAAATTGGTCAATATGGCGACTTGTAGCACAGGTGACCCTTTTGCTAACATGTCGAGTGACATCATTATTCACGCACTAATTGAGTTATGCAGCAACCGCAAAGGTACCTGCAAAATTCCCATTCAGATTTCGCTTCCCCTAGCTCCCTAGCTCTTCCATAAGCATTTCTTTTATCTCCTTCCGAATGCACGCATAGCTTCATCCTTAAAATCCTCGAAACCAGATTTCCGTCAAGTAGAGTCAGTTATTTCTAACATGGTGGATTCTGATTCTGGAATCTTGACAATCTCGATCTCAACGCGTTAGGAATGGTTTGAACTGGTGCAGTAGGGGGCAGGAGAAAGGGGGCTTTATAAGCTATTTCGCGAACACTCCTGTGAAAATACAGGTGCTCCTTCTTCCTTTTGACAAAGGGTTTGAAGTACTCGCTCTTGTTTTCGTTGACTGGCGACAAGGGCTGCTATCCTCGAGTGTTTCTCCTGAGCCTGCACGTGTGTCATTGACTCGCGTACTCATCCACAAGTCTGGCTGCCGGATCAACTTCTAGCTCGGCTCTTAAGCTGGGGTAACACTGTTCATACATCATACAAACAACAGTCTGCAAACACGAGTCACCGTACAATCCGTGGTTCGAATGCCGCATGACAAGTTTCTCCTTGAACTCATTTCCATGCGGCATTCGAAGCATGGATCTCGCGGTGATTCGCATTCGAATCTGTACGCAGACTGTCTTTGGAGTGATGTATATGCAGTGTGAGCCCGGCTTTACGAATACGCAATGCCGAACTGCATGTAAAGTCCCCCAAATCACAGTGAGGCATATTACGAACTTATTGGGGAATGCGTCACCAGCCAAGCCTACCGCCAGACTAAAGCACGATAGGTGTAATGTCTACAATACGTGAGTCGCGTTTGTTCCTAAATTATTTAGACACCCATTATGTTCTATATCCCGAATTATTTCAAAGTAAACTTCGATCGCAGCAGCTAAGGCGCTTCCTGAAAGTCATAAAGATCACAGCAAAATGTGATTTTCAGTAAAGTCCTCACAAACGGAGCACTCCTTTCTGACTTTAAAAAGCACCCAGCTCTTTGACACTCAACAACATGAACGTTGGAACACACCGATCGTCGTTCTCATTTACTAAGCTGGTTAAAGAAAGGCCCAGATGGCTGGACGTACAACGCGGGAGAGCATATATGCAGGAGGATCTGGGTTTCTGTAGGCACTTTCTAAACCCAGGTATTCATATGCTCACAAAACAAATTCCTACGAGGAACAACATCGCCGAAGCCAAACCCGCACTAGTGACACGTCTCCAGAAGTAGTTGTCGACAGAGGGCGAATCCACGGCCACCGCCATTTCTCGCACCGAAGTACACCGTCGCGCGAGACCGTAACTCACGAAGTCGCCGCCGACCGAGCAGCGCGACGGCGGGGGTCTTCGCGCTTCCAGAGGTCCCGACCTCGGCGAGAGAAGATTTACTGCGCACCACTCGAAGACTCGCTAAACCCTCACTCGCCGACTGCCATCATCCGCGCTCGCAGATTGGCGCCCCGGCCTGCAGGCACGGGAACGGCCCCAGCTTAGCTCGGAGTTGTCGTCAGCGGGTGTCTCTCTCACATAATCGGATGCTGCCGCGACTCTGACTGCCGAAGATGGGCCCCTGCCATCTCCGGGCCTGCGTCCCTGGCCGAATAAACTGGGCCAGAATGTCGGGCCCTCAACAACTCTGGCGAGGAGCGCAAGACAGATGCAGTCGTAAGCGGTGAATAAGTGCCCCGTTTGCTCGGAGGCATAAAGATTCCGGCAACGCGCTGAGTCATCCGCGTCCTTCTTGGAGACATCATCTGTCGGCTCATTTGTCGGCTCATCTGTCACCGAGTCTCTCCCTCTCCTCCAGCCGGGGGCGACCGTGAAAGCCTCTGTGGATTTTCTCGGAAAAGCGGTAGTGCAAAGCGAGGTTGACAAGCCCGTAGGAATGGAGACAAAGTGAATTTAAGTGTAGTAGATGAGTGATGCGGAAAAGGAAGTAAAAGTACTGACTTGGCTACTGCGCGAGAAGAATAGCACGCGGAAAATGCATTTTTGGTATGTCTGTGTGCCAGCTCTGTCAATCGTTTTAACGAACCACAAACTAGATTTTCATTACTTCCGTGTCAACAAAGCCGCGACTTCATGAGCCGAAGGGGTATAGTTTTACATTTGGGGAATCCCAGAATCTAACAGCACGCTTTGCTTCCTTTGTGATACATGCTTCGTCATGGCCAACCCCCAATCGTCCCATCATCATTGATAATTCCAATATTCAGAAGTCACGGACAGTAGTGCAGTCGAACTACTAATCATTGACATTTGTCTAATGTGTTCAGCCAATAACAAGGGCAATCGCGATATGTTTCAATAACCGCAAAGCCTCTGTGACAGCAGCAACTGAAGCCTTTTTGCACCTGAGGCCGCACAACCACAAGGTATCATTGCTTGAACTTGTTAAAGAAATACCAACAATGTAGTGCGATGGTGGTGTATATCGCGATACCCTTAGCACGAACAAGAAATTGCCAGTTATCCTGTTTTTCCTTTTATATTAAACAGCTGGCACGAAACCTACTGGTGTGGCCGAGCCACCTCGTTCAGGGCAGCAATCTAAGTGGTAACGTTTCGTGCACTCAAGTGGTCACTGAGTAAAAAGCAGAAAAACGCCGAAATCGTGTTCGTGCTTACAGTGTCACGTGGTACACACTCAGCGTCTTCTTAAGCCTCAGTCACGAAAAAACTGTTTGCGGACGCTGTCTCAGGCGTATTTATTCCTTGTATGACGGCCACATTGGCCATACAAATCTGTGTTTAGACCTTCCAAATCATGTAACATGCATGAAAGAAACGTACTTCGAACGTGCATGAGGGCGAGTCCGCACATAATTTGTCATCGTGTCTGCTACGAACAAGGTGTTTTTTGTATGACGTAGAAACGGCGGGACTGCTGCTTGAGAGTGTATGAGGCGGTGGCGTCACCCGGTGGGAACAAGCAAAACCCATTCGCAAAACGAGGACCATCGTAATAATTATCAACCTCGCCGCCGGTCGAGGACTGCAACACGTATGTATAAAAACCGCGTGGAAAGTTTTAGAAAGATAGAGAGAAAGGCGTCTGGGTGTAATGCTCTCATGGCGAGGATTCCCGCAGAGGGCGGGGAGTATTTCCCTGCGGGCTGAAAAGCCACTCGGGCTGAGAAGAGGACCACATGTCGGCGGTCGATTGCGCTGCGGGTCCGCGTGGGAGGCGAACCTGGCGAATGCCGATGGGAACAGGAAGTCTGCTCAGCAAACCCTCCCCCCCCCCCCCCCCACCCCTCTTCCTCTTAGGGGGGAGGGGGGGTACTCAGTAAGGGCACGGAAAGTTCTGTTCTCAAAAGCTCGGACGCAATCTCGTTGCCACACAACCCACGGCGCCTTATGTGTCTCAACGTACAGGGAGTTCTTAAAGGGGCTGTGCAGCGACATTGGGTAGAAATATTTCTTACTTTACACCAACTTCCTGGCACTAGTGGGACTCAAGAATACTCGAACGCAACACCACTGACCAAGAGGACGCTTCGTCGCGGCGGAATTCAAAGGATGAAGGCGGAGCTTTTCTTTGAGTCTCTTCTTCCAAAGCCGCCGTTTGCTCCTTCGCGAAATTCGATGACGGAGCTGGGGGAAATGGCAACAGTACGATCCCCGGGAATGCGTCATCGAGCTTTGCGGTGACGATATTCAAATGCTGCTCACACAGTGGACGCGAAGACTGCGTACGCATTCGATCTGGGCTCGTGACAATCGATGCCTCGACATACATTCGGGTAGCGGCCCGTGTCCAATCACTGCAACGACGGCAATAGCCGAGCCGTAACAATCTCTGCAACTCAGGGTGTGTCCTGTGCTTTGCCAACCCCAGCGCGTGGCTATGATCAACATTGGCGGCATATAATCGGCTCCAGATCATGTGACCGCTTGTTCTGGCTAGTTCTGGCTGCCAGTTGAGGGGGTGAATGGTGCTCGTTTTTCTTTGATTTTTTCTGGAACTTCTATTCCGTGGGGTGAAAAACGAACGCGTATTTTATAGGTCATTAACGTCAGGGATCCGTTTTAAGCGGTATTTGCGCAAAGTAGAAAAATTGTTGCATCGCCCTTTTAAAACAAAATGGCCGAGAAATTCTAACTGAGCCTTTCAAGACCAACGTTCTTAGACCTATCAGATGACAAGCTGCGCGGAAGGGCTTCGTTCGAAAACGGTTCTTCTTTGTTGCCTGCACGTGAACAGGTCCGGGAGGATAGCGTTCCTGTCGCCACCGGTGGCAACACCTCCACAGGCGGCGGAAAAGGACCGTTTTTCAAGGACGCACTCTACGTCTATCATAAAAAGCCACAATTGAATCACTTTCCACTGCAGGCAACTGGCATTCAACGTTCCACCAGTTCCGCCACTACTGTCCTTAGGTTGGTCTAATAGCGTAGCGAGCGCATCCGAGCAGACGTGCCACGAAGAGGCACATGGCGTTTTAGGCAGCTTATTGTCAACTGACTTTGATTTATTAGCTAAGTTTCAAGACGTCTTGCTTTGTGTGGCATGGTTTTCGCGCGTTCGCTAAACAAAATATTCTCGGTACTTGGGGAAAGCGCGAGGGAAAACGTTTTATCCAAGAGGCTTCACCACTTCACGATTATCGTCGAGGGAAAGTCAGAAGCGTCCCGAGAACACACAACCGGCTGTGATTTTTACTCCCTCGAGTAATGTGTTCAAAATATCAATCTGGACCAACCATATCTCTTCATAACGAAAAAGCTTCGCCGAGAAAGGAAACACCTAAACTAAGCCATTAAAAAATCTCGTGGCTGGTTCTGGAAAAATAAATCTGTTTTCAGTTCTTGTCGCCATTGCATTAAGCACGCACCTCAGAGTTTTCTCGATGTTTGCCTTGTGAAACTAACAAAAAAACCACGCTAAAAAAAAAAAAAAAACGAGTGGCAGGCACTGAGAGTGTGCAATACTTTTCTGTCTCTGTTTCTCCTGTTTAGTGCTTATCTAATATTTGGTCTTTCCGTTATCTAACCATAGTCCCATCAAAGCATCAAAACGCAATTTCCCCTCCTCTGAAAACAACAAAACAGCATTTAGGCGGCCTCAACAATATTTTGCATCATTGCACATTCACAAATATATTATCCTATGCTAAGTTGGCTATAAAAGGTCAAGAGTTACGAATGCTGATAACTTAAGGGGCATTTGGCATGCGTGTGAGCACTGTGACTTGTTTGCCGCTTGGCACAAGTACCTGACAAGGAAAGAGAAGAAGCCTGAACACGAAAAGCAAACGTAGCGTTTCAGAAAACTAATTTCACTACAAGGTCGAGATAGCGTTTGCGTGACACATCAAACGGCAGCATCGCAAAAACAAATAAACAGAAATAAACACGCCCCTTCCCTCCCCTCCTCTCAGAGGAGCCGGTCCTTTGCGTGAAAGTTGAAACTGGAAGACACCGCGACACCGCCTCCTCTTCAAACAGTTGCTCGACGGCGGCCCCGCACACTCCACCTCGACCGGGAAGAAAGGCGCTGGGCGTAGCAGCCTCCGTTGGCTCTGCGTGTACCCTCCAGCGATCTTCGAAGTTCCCTCGAAAGCGCGCGAGACTGACGACGGGTCGGCTTCGCCTCGCCACACCGGAGTGCTCGGCCTTCTCCGGAAGCCCAACCTCGGGAGCCGCCGTGTTGTTGCTTCTTCCCGATCCATAATTGCGTAAGCCCCTTTCTCCTCCCCAGACGCCGTTCATTAATCAGGATTTCGGGAAACAAGCCGGCGACCCTTCGCGGAACTTCGGAGCCTGGCTTCCCCCGCCACTGCCGCCACTCCAAAACAATCCCGGTTCCCGGAGGAATTCCGCCCGCCCCTCCCTTTCCCATTTGGCTCCTAGCTTCTTTTCGCTTGGACCTTTTTTTTTCGTTCTTCCCTAACTGCTTCTTCCCGGAATTCGAACCACGTGTCAAGCAGCGAAACCTCGACGAGTTCGCAGTAATACCCAGGAACTTGATTTTTCTATCTCCTAAATACGGCTCTTTCATTTACCTTCTTCGGTTTTGTATACTTAACAAGTGTGAAAGTGTGTTTGCTTGGATCGGTGCGGCCAAGGGGGAGGGAAGGGGGAAGAAGAGACAGGGCTGCAAGAGTTTGGCAGATGTCGCGAAGCGGAGAGAATGAACGAGAAAGAAAGAGCGAGAGAGTGGCTAGAAAGCGAGACGCGCAGATTTCAGGAAAACAACAGAAAGAAAGCGGAGTTTGGGATATGGCAAACCGAAATGCCACTCTGAACGACCCTCAGGGCTAGGGAGCGACGAGGGAAGACTAACAGCGAGAAGGTGGAACCGAATCTCGGTGGAAAAGTCGCTGAGAGAAAAGACTGCGCTGCTCTTGTAACCGGCCGGAAAGATTGCCTTCGCTGCCTTCCTGCGGCCGAGTCCCCAGGTGACCGTTAGAAGGGCCCGCTCTCAATTCCTTTTTCGGCCACCGCGAGGAACCGAGCCCCCTCCTGTGCCTCTCCCCACGGCACGTTAGAGTGGAAGGGCGATGTACCCCCCAGCTAATTAATTGCCCGCAAAGTGTTGACTACACACATCTCCAAAAAGCGACTTTGGGCGCGTTCTGTGCTATCTTCAGTAAGTTTTGTACCTGAACACTCGTTTCTTGTAGTCAAAGTGAAAACCGCCAGGACGCCAGGCTTGGGTTTGTGAACAGGCTGGAATAATCTGTTTATTTTTTTATTCTATACCTGCCTAGCTTGGTCAGCGTTACAGTAGAGAGGGCATAAAAATATGCATGATACAACAACATCATAAAAAGCATAAAAAACGGGAATACAAAACAATATAAATCATAAACGGCAACGATGCACACAAATATTATTAAAGTATCAAATGCTTCTAATTTTATAAGGCACAAACTAACTCGCCTGCCTCGCCTCTCTATTTAAGGGTAGCTTGTTTAGGAACGCAAATGTTAACCTGATGAAAAAGTAATTGACATGAGAGTTCATCTTGTGTAACGGCTTTCTTCGTAAAAGCTAGCACTCATTTCTAGGCTTTGATCTCGTAATAAGACGCTGCATATTTGCGCTTTCACCGCAATGCAATACGCGGTCTAACCTGGCGTCAGCAAATAAGAGCATCAGGGGAGAGTTTTCAGCTTCCTTGCCTCCGCCCCGAGAGAGCTGCTCTCTGTAGTGCCTTGAAGGCTCGCGTGCGTGCTTGAAACTATCCCCATGCCAGAACACCTGTGGAGATACGGATATCCCACCGCAGAAAGAACACCTGTGATACAAATTTCGGTTTTTCTAAAGCTTTCTTTGACTGTCCGTGTGTAATTTAGTCTAGAAGAGTGTCACTAGACCACTCAACACCCACCTTATTATTCATAAAAAAAAGTTCGCATCCAGCAACCATGGGCACCTCGCAAGCGCAAATATCTGTTTTTCCGAGCACGAACCATCTGCCCACAGTCACCAACTTTTATTTTTATCTCTCTAATTACGTCCGTTCATTGCGGTCTACTTGAGAAGACGCGCGAAATTCCCGTGTTTTCACAAAAGTCATCGACAAACTGCTTTTCTTTTTCTTAAAGGGGGGGTGGGGGGGGGGGGGGATGTTTAGATGCGTTAAATTTCAAATGATTCTAAATTTTCGTCAAATAATAAGGAACAAACGTTGGCGACAGTAGTCTAACTTTTATCCAACATATTTCATTCAATCTTTATCATTCAGTGAACGTGCGACAGAATCGCAATTTTTCAAATTTATTACACCGTCTTTGAATTTCTGAAGGCGTAAAAAATCGCAACAGATGTAGTGGCCAGAATAAGAAGCTGCGCAAGTACATCGTAATAACTGTCTTCCAGAATAAAACCCAAATCAACCAATCAAAATGTCGTAATTCACGAAAAAGATAATTGCTGACTCTGAAATTAATGAGGTCGTTTTATCAAGCTCAAGACGTACAAAGATACGAAATTATGACACATAATGGTAAAATAAATTATCCCTATTACAACTTATTTTTTTCATCATCGTTTCAGAGAACTTTGCATGAGAGCTCGTCGCCAGTGTTCGACGTTCGGTCGTTCGAAAGGCTGTCCTGCCCGGCGCGCTTATCATCCGAACATTAACGAGACTCCCAACCATCATTGTTTAGAGACGGGGAGAACCTACCTGGAGCACGATAATGGGATTATAGGCACGCCCTTCCAGCCCCCGAAATTAACGAGCCTTAATAAAATCGGGCAATGTTGACTTTTAAATCCGAGATGATCCGATGCGCGCGTGTGTTTGCCGCCCAGATTTCCGGGAGCCTTAATTGAGCGCCGCCCCGCTGCTGTGCACGTGGGACGCAGCCTTCGTCTGCCCGTCCAACATTCGTTCGGCTTAGCTCCGAACGCTAAGCCGAGTCTCGCGGGTCGAGGCTAATCGACGGGCTCTCAAAGTTGCTGTCACCCCCCGATCCTGATAACGAAGAGCGCCCATTGCTGGGCTTTTCAGAAGCGTCGAAACACCGCCGCAGAGGTGGCTCTGGAGTCGAGCTAGCCGGTATTCAATGTTCTCGTCACACGCAATAATGAAGGACTCGGCAGTTTCGGAACGCCAATCACTTCCTCTGTCTGTATTCAGCTTGACAAAGGAGAAGGGCTGTTGGTGTCATAATCAGATGCTAATAGAACTTCAGGGGAGCACGGCCTTTTTTTTTTTCCTTTTGTTTTTCCGTAGTTTCTCGGAGCATATCTTCATACTATATTGATATATGCACAAAAAAAAAAAATGCAGAAAAAAAGAAAAATGAAATAGCTCAACAACAATAATATATTTGTTAGTGTCAACAAAACGAAAATAGTGTGCTTTCTTAATCCCCACAAAATATTAAAACTTACTGCGCCATTGGTCGTGCATATATCAACATATAAAAAAAACTACAAATACCTTTTACTAGAATGTTTGTCATCAACAAAAGATTTAGGTGCGTGTGTGTGTGTGTGTATGTGTGTGTGTTTGTGTGTGTGTGTGTGTGTTAATTTGTTTCTCACTATAAATAGATAGCACCGACGCTGACTGTCAGTCCCTGCACACAGGTATCCCCATGCTTTTGCGTTTATGAGCATATATATTGTGTATTCTTTACTGTGCAATAAACATTTATTATATTATAATATTCTTCCAGTATAACATTATTGTTCTTGCATTTGTTTCTTCCTTTCGTATTCTGGTTTGCTTCCAACAGGATATTACGTAATTAATGAACGAAGTAGAAGGTGGAAAGAAACCTCGATCAACATTACGACTAGCCCAGAAAAGTGCCACGTTTTACTTATCTTCGGCCTGCTATGACTATTTCTTGCTCGATAATAATTTGATTGCAGTTAAAAACAAACGCTCATAAAACGCTTCAAATGATAAAATAACTGTACACCCGCCGGCAATGTGAAGGTGAACACCTTACCTGGTTTCTAGCCTGTTTTACGGCTCCCTAAAGCTATATTAACTCTCAACGTCTCAAATGGTGCGTGGCTTGGGGTTTAAACTTTGCGTTCTAGCCCTCTTCTGGAACAGAGCTTGTTCCAAAACTTGCTGGAGCGTTAAAAACAAGAAGAGGGCTGTTCACCTTCATATCGCCTCACGGGTGTACAAAAATATGGGTATTGTTTGTGCCGGGGAAGGTTTAATTCAAATCATAACTTGAAAACCTGTTTCCTTCAAATCACGATTTAAATTGTGACCTAAATCATCTTAATTTTTATTCGCCACCGTGGTGCCGGAAGAGCGTCGTACAAAGGTGCGATAAATTCTCGAGAACTCTTCTTCTGGCTTCATGTGAGGTCGCCTTCTTTACAGATACGCTTATTATTCTGAAAGGGAACAGTTAGTGGCCAGTTTGGAAGTTACCACTCTTTTCTGTATCATTGGGAGCGTGCGAACTGGAGCGGCTTCACCTGTCTCTCTATCGGTGTCAAAGTCGCTTGTATCCGTGTGGGAAGTCACCGTTCCACTGTTCCTACATCTCTTCGTTTTTGTCGCAAATATTTGTAAAGTTTGCCTAGGTCGTTCGGAGACATAAACCCTTTAATTTGAATACTAGAATCAAACAATTGACGGTATGTAAAAAAATCGAGTGGTATTCATGATTTGCTCTTGACCGGCTATTGCCTCATGATTTTGCGTTCAAATGAACCATTCAAATTTCGATCCTTTTTTGTTTTTTTAGAAACATTTGAGGAAGCATCTAGACAAGAACCTGGTGAACAAAAAAGAAGTAAAACAGCTTGGTTCAAATATTCTACTGGCCATGTCGGGCAAGAGGTGTAAAATGGGTATAGTGTGCGAGTGCAATTTCTTCGTTTTTCACTCAAAAATTACAAAAAACGACTGGGTGTACCCCGTTAACCAGAACAAACAAAAAATAATAATAAAACGAGGCGCAAATAACGTGAGTTTTTTTTTTTTGTTTTTTTTCAAAGGTACAGGTACAAACTAGCCCCTTGAGGGGTCCTTATCGTAGTGCCGGTTGTAAAAAAGATCCGCGCCCAGCCGTCGAATCGAGATCAAACAGGCGTTACTAGGTTGAAACGCGAGCTCTCACGACACTCGATGTAGTACGTTGGGACGCTGTGGCAGCCAGCCCCGAATCACGACCAAGGTATACATTATTATTCTACTGTCTGGAGGCGAGGGTAATCCAGGTCCGGCTTGCAGCCACAAAAAGGCTATCCGTTGGCGCCATTTTACGTCTCCGGCGTCGTTGCATTGCGCACCCAGCGTACCGAAACGAGCTTCATCGTCGTGCCCAAAAACCAGACAACGTCTTTGGCGCACGCGCGCTCACCAGGCGGACGGGACAACGCCCATCACGCCGGCCTCACTTAGAGATCGGGGCCCCTGAGCACGGCCCGCGCGCTCTTCCGATAAACGACTAATGGCACGTGCCCGGCGTTTTCTCCCCCACAAGTCTCGTCTGGTTCCCGAGGGGCTAGGAAGGCGACCGGCGAACAATGGACTTATTAATCGCACTTTGCCGCAACCGCAGCAACAAACGGCCCGACTCGATAGAGCGCCAGCGTCCCGCCTCTGGAGCGGAGACAAAACCGACTAAACGACAGGAAGAACTCTCGCTCTCTATCGCGCGCTGTCGTCTATACTGCCGCTGCTTCTGCAGCAGCAGCAGCGTTGAATGGAGTCTCCTAAGTCTTCCCCCGAGGCCTCCGGCCTGCTCTGGAATCGGAACGCGGGTTCATTACAGATTTTCTTCTCGTTCCGAGATATCTCGAAGAGAGGGCGATCCGGTCGCCCTCTGCGCGTCCCTCCAGTGCGGGGCAGAAGAGCAAAACCCGGAGAGGAAGAGAGAAGGATCCTTGATGGCCCACGCTGCCCTTAAGCGATTCAAAGATTCTTTTGTTTTGTCCGGGTTGGGGGAGATCCTCGAGGTCTTGCCAGTTTCCGACGACGACGACGACTACGACGTCTGAGCAGCTTCCGATCTAATCGCGGCACGACGGGAGAGAAGGCAGCTCCGAGAATCGAGCCCCGGGTTCAGATTCTGGAGGAGAGCGAATGAGAAAGGGAAGTCTCGCGAGGGCACTGAATTATATCGATAGCTGACAAGCTGGCATCGCGGCTTATCGGAAAGGCGGTGCTATGGAACAAGCGCGGAGACACACGGAGCAACAGCGGAGATAGCCGAAATATATCGGCCAGAGCGAAATGAGAAGAACCAAGCAAAGTATGGACGGGGCGCACGATTTGTTTCCCCGTCTTTGTCGAAGGGTGCACTTTGGGAAAAGGACTCTAACCCATCAACCGTACGGACCGCGAAGATCAGGCAGGCAAAGCCTGCCATTTTCTGCGTCTGTTGGAAGCGTGTGCGCATTCGGACAAGGTCGGTCAGTAATTTTCCACGAATCGTTGCCTGGTTGGTCGCAAATCGTCTAGAAAACTGAAAGACACAAAATTAACACATACAACGCCACGCAAAATAAGTTAGAGCTTTATGTTACAAGTTACTGTGCGAATGCACTCGCTTCAATCAAACATATTAACACGAACGATAAAATTGAGAAGAAACGTAGCGACAAGGAAAGGAGCATACACGCGGCTCTCGCGAGCTTACACTTATTCTTGCTTTTGCGTCTTTCTTATTTTCACAATCGGGGTGCATTGAGGATGTTACGTATCACACCCTCTCTGTTGTCTTTTACCCTTTCTGCCATCTGTGACATCGTTTTGAGTTGGGGCAACCTAGGGCAACCATTCGCACGTGTAGCGCGCTATTGCCCGCTACATTCGTGCGGAAGTAGTTACGCACGTGCTTTTCCATAGCATCAGAAGGATCTGACGTCATAAATGAATGTGACATTACGGGTGATGCGCTGCCTATATCCATTTGCCCCACCTAATATTTGCCATCTCAGAAGAAAAATGAACATTTCGTTCTAACGAAAAAGCCTGGTCTCTGCCAGTGGACAACTCACAAAACTAAAACTTTCGGCATTGATGAAATTAAAAAAAAAAAAAAAAAACATATAGGAGAGTTTTTTTGTTTTTTTTTTACTATATTTATTCAAATTTTTGAAAATAAAATAATTGTTACAAAAATGGTTTTTCTTGGACCGTAAACTCAAGTGCTGTCACGTCCACTATTTCAAGTCTAAATTACATCTGCTCTCAAAGTTGCATCGAGTCGCAGTCAGACTGCCTCGCCCATCATCCCGAAGACGCGGAGTTTCTCTGCGGACACGATGGCAGGATTCTCCGCGGAGACGCCTCAGGCACGTTCGAGCCACGCTTGCTTCATATACATGAATCATATTACGGATGTATGCAGATAGTTTTTGTATGACCGCTACTCAAGCGATGCCTCAGACAGTGTTTGCGCACTGTCTCTTGTACGATGTATAAGAAGCGTGATCGCGGCTTAAATGTATTTGTTTGTGTTACAAACTTCAAAAAGAAATGACAAAAAGGCCGCTGTTTTTTTTTATCTCCCCCCCAACCCCCCCCCCCCCCCTCTACCCCCCCCCCCCGCAAGAAAAAGAAATATATATATATATATATATATATATATATATATATATATATATATATATATATATATATATATATGGCGCAACGAATTCACGCTCACCCTGTTAACACCCGTAAATTAATACCCTTTTCGTATAGAGTAGAGACGATTGCGAGCGAGGCCAATGTTTCTGCTCGTGCGGACGATCTCTTGCCATTTCGAGCTTGCTACAGGTATACGTTCCCCCGCAAGCTGCACGTGCTTGCACTCACGGGGCATCAGTCGGGACGCCGTGCTTGCGGTTGTCTATAGGAAGTAGTCACTGGCGGCCATAGCTGTGTACGCGACTGCAGAGCGCGTGCTGATGGCGAGCTTCCACAGTTCTTTTGAAACGTGCATTCCGCACCCTCAAGATTGCCGGTCTTAGCAGCCTATTAATGTGGGCTCGTTCTGAGCATGCGCTCTAGACAGCACCCACAAATATGGCGCCCAGTGAATACTCCTTATAGGCGAAGGGGCGGGTCGACGAACAACTTCTCCGGGTCTAAGAAAGAGAACTCAGGTGCTTGCAACTGTTTAGCTGCTGAACGCCATACGAGAGAAGGAAACGAACTGGAGCTCCGGCGGCGTTTACCGCTGCGAACGAATCAGACGGTAAGGTGTTCCCTAACGGTGCACATTTAATTAAGCGCGTCCACTATCGGCTCCTCGCCGGTCGACAGCAGGAGCGCGGACGACATGGATGAAAAGGACGCGTCGTCTCATTTCCTCGCGTTTTCCGTTTCATAATTAAAGGGGAGTGATTCTTCCGGTGCCCTCGTCGAACGGCAGGGAACCCACCAACCATCGCTTCTTGCGCGTTTTTAAAGGTAGCCATTTCGGAGAACCCGATCTCATTGCTTACTGTACATATTTCATGCAATATAAAAAAAAATAAGAGAGAGAGAGAGTGAGAGAGAAAAAAAAAAGCCTATGGATCTCAGGTGGCGAATTACAATTTCGGTCAAGGTTTCCGCAGTCTGATGGAGGCTCATGCAGAGAAGGCGCCGCGACACCGAGATTTTTGTAGCACGCCAAAAGATTTCAAGGTGGTCGAAATCAATCCTCAGCCCTCCGCTGGGGCGTACCAGATCCCCTCCGTTAGTTTGGCACGTAAAGCCTTCGAATTTGGCCCGTTTAAACGCACCACTTAATGTTGTTGTTGTTTTCTTCTAGAGACTAAATCCGGTGTCGATTTAATCCCTGAAGGTCGTGGAATTTAAGAAACGCACGTTGGTTTTTCGCTCCCTGAACTCACTCTTAGAACAAACATCGACCACTTTTCCTGTACGCATAGCCGGAACAAGCACTCAGTCCCGTGTTCTACCACCGGTTCGGGCCGCCGACGTTCATCGCAACCGCACCCACGCACTGCCGATGCTCCATGGGCGCGTGCTGTGCCTCGGACATCATTAGAGGTCGGCGATTTCCGCCATCACACTGATTGGTCGCGAGAGCCAATCCAGTCTTCATAGACGCATTGAGAGTACCGCGAGCGCAAGAGGAGCAATGACGCAGTACTGGTGTCCAATTAGCGCGCTCTATTTGACTGTCGCTTTCTGTAACCAACGTTATTAGATCAACTTAATTGTGGAACTCCCGCAAAGAAAGGTGCCCCCCCCCCCCCCCTCAAACCCGCCGCACATCGTTTGAAGCGCAGTCAAGAGGACGCATTTCAAAACTGCATTCTTCGGCGACCCTACGGTGAAGTGCCATCTGAACGCTCTTTCAAAACCTGCGTAACTGTAGTTACCATGTTTGCAAAACAACCATTCACCCACCCCCCCACCCCAAAAAAACAAAAAAAAAACAAGCAAACACAAAAACAAAAAAACAAAACAAACTGTGGCACGTCGTACGAAGGGAGGCGGGCCTTGGGAGTAGAGGGGGTTACTGCATGTGGAAACGGCGACTACGGATAGTTTCATGACCGAGTGTATCTAACAACGTTGTCTGTAACCAAAAATATGCAGTTCGCAGCACGTGGTGCAAAAGCTGGTGCTGTAGTACACAGGGATTCTTGGTTTACTCTCCACTCCCGAATCTTTTCGATCCCGACCAGCCTCGTACCCGCGGCGTGTGTTTGTGTGGAAACTACCGTGCAGTCGAGTAATGCCAAGCTAGTTGTCAGTTCTCTTCTCTCTAGGCAATACATTTTGCAATCACGCAAAATATGCACAATTGTTTCGGTAGGGCCGCAGTGGTAAAAGGCGAACGGTGAAACCCTCGGGTTTTACATGAATGTTCGCTAAATCTAGAAAAGAAAATAAGACTAAAAACAAAAACTCAAAGATCTCCACGACGTACTCCCCTTTCTGTTAACTGTATTGGGGATTTTCACCCCGCGTTTTCGAGACTACTTTCGTCTTTAGGCCGCCAGGCGCTGTGAATATCTGATTCGCTCGAGAAGGCTGGCGAGCGAACAGTGCCGCCACAGCTCTCTATTCCAGCCACTAGGTGGCGTCGATTTCGCTGGAGTCGCCAGCACGACGGGCACTTATGTTATCAACGCAAAATGCCTTATTGCCCACATCGCTGTATAGCTACAGTACACGCCTTAACGAGTGATGGCACGGTTTAATCAACCGGCGCAACAAATCCTAATTTGTATCCGACCGCCAGGACAAAACCATCTTCCTGGCGACACAGCCTCTTTTAGTTCGGCCGTTTGGTCACGCTCGAACGCTGTTTGTTGTTTGTAGAACTGACGGAACCACGCTCTTAGAGCAAAAGCTAAAAATATAGCGACGCCAGTCGTTGGCTACTTTTCACGTCCAGTTACAGTTTCCTGTCACGGCCTGAACCGTTTCGTTTATTTGTGTGTCTGTGTGTGTGTTTTTTTTTTTTTTTGTTTTTTTCGCGTGACAGAGTTCGCTGTTTATTCGGCTGGTATCACAAAAAGATAAGGAAGATACAAACTCAAGATCAAGAACCAAAGCCAGCAGAGCAACAACAACAACAAGGAGTCGCGGCTTTTCCCGTCCCGTCCAGCTGGCAGCCCCCAAAGCGCAAGCTGCCCGCTCGGGTCTCCGGGGCGCCGAGATTTGCCGCCGAGACCGACGATCGAGCCAAAGCCCGAGGAAAGATTACCTCGGCCGCGTTCGAGACGCCAAATCCGGGGCAACTGCGTCTATACCACCGAGGAGAGAAGGCTCGCTCATGACGTCATCGGTAGTGGAACCCCGATGCGCCTCCAAACGGCAAACCCGCTAAAGCTCAATGAGAGACTAGGAAAAGTGGCAGACGCGTCCGTCTTGCGTCGCCGAGTGTTGTCGTCGCGCTCGTATAGCGAGACGCTGCGAAACGCGCTGACGGCGGTGCTGACGCAAGCTATAGACCAACGCGCGGCCCTGACGTCACGCAGCTGCGGTGGCGCTGTCGACGGCACTGCGCATGCGCGGACACTTCACGCGAATTCGGTTTCTGCGCAAGCGCAGTGCCCATACTTGGTGTGCGCAAAAGCGAGCTTGTTTGTAAACAGCGTGTCGGTCTATAGGCAGCGCTGCGTGGGCCCACTAGTGATGACGTTTGAAAGAAAAAGAAGCGGAGGCCTTGTCTTCTATGTGGCATTGACTGTGTACGTAGCAGCCACGAGCCGCGCAGCCACCATCGATCGTGTAAGCCCTCGCCGGGGGCCCAAATGAAGATGCACGGCCATTCACGCCACCGCGCCCGTCGCCGGGTAGGTAAATACGCCGCCCGTGCCGTCGCCGCCTCAAGTGCTCCTAAGCAGACTCGCACGAAGCGCGTTGCTTGTTACTGTTTTTATTTGTTTTTTCTCTAACGAAGTAAGAGTTAAGTTCCTTCTCAAGAGAACGAGCGCGTAACGTATTTTCGTTACTTTTGGATGAAGTAACGAGTAACAATATTCAGTTACTTCTGAAAGGAAACAACACAAGTACCCAATCTACTTCTCACCCCATCTAACGCCTGTAATTTACACTTTGAAAATGCGCTACGACACATGGAGAGTAACGGGAAAAGAACGCGTTACTTTGAAGCCCAGCTAACGCGTTCGTTTGGAATCGCAGTAGCGAGGAATTTAATTAGTGAATTTTTGAGTAAGTAGCGCGAACCGGCATTTTGTCGCTTTGTTTATCTAGCGTGTACATGTCTGCTTCTAAAGACATCGTAAGAACGGGAACAGAAAATAAAAATGAAAAAATACATTTCTGACAGACACGTAAAACAGATATCGGCAACGCTTTTATGCACAAACGTTTTCAAATAGTAAAAAAAAAAAAAAAGCATTTGTCTATCCTAAACACATATGCTTCAAAGGTAAAAAAGGGGGGGGGGGGGGACACATTTGTAAAAAAAAGTAAACATGGCGTCTTTAAAAGAAGGTCCGCTCCCCCCCTCCCCACCACACAAAAAAAAACACAAAAAAAAAAATCAAAGCCCACTTTAGAAAAAAAGGTGGCTGGTGTGCCACGCTGCCCTTTCATGTTAACTTAGGCACTTTTGAGTAGCTGGTGTTAAACAAGCTGACAGTTCACACACTATGCGAGTACACTGTTAATTTTCCGGCGAATGTATCTGCATATATAATCGTCGACAACCTTAAAAAGAAAAAGAAACACACTAAGGCTTTTTCCATTGCAATTTGTTCATTGGCATGGCGTCACAATCTCATAGGCTGCGTAGCGATGATGAGCTGGGGACTCTCCGTGCTCGAGTGTTTCAATCTCTGACTTCGGAAAATATGGTGTTTTTATTAAGTGCGAGCAATAGACCTCTTTCTAAACTACCCAAGCATCAAGGAGAATGCAGGAATTGGTGTTCCACGCCCCACACTTGCTGGCCTCTGCCCAGTAGTAACTTTTCTAAAGAAAACACCTAGAACAAATGTCATCTTGCACGCGCGTTCGTCAACGCTTTATTTTGGTTTACTTCGAATCTTTTATACGGGGAAGGCGTGCGCTTGTGGGCGCGTGGAACACCAATCCCTTCATTCTTCTTGATGCTTGGGTAATATAGCAATATAGGTCTATTGTTTTCCCGGAATTTGGCGGCAGAGCGTCTCCCGCAAACCTCGAAGTACTTCTTTGGTAGCGAAGTCAGAGCTATGGGCGCGCTTGCCTTCTCTCATCTTGAGCGCCCATCAAAGTTGCGCACCTGGTGCCTCCTACGCATCTTCCGAGATGCCAGCAAAAGTCTGTCCCCGAGGGCGGAGAACTGATCGAGGGGAACGCGGCCTCTTTGAGAAAAAACGGAGGTCAGCTTTCTCCGGTGTTGTACGAAACGGCGTTTCAAGAAACGCCGTTCCTAAACGCGTTCCTTTCACGGGGAACTGCGAATTGCCGCCGTTCAGTTCGGTATTTCTAGAACTGGAACGGGAACTCACGTGTTCGAGGGAACGGCAGAAGGAACGGCGTTTCTCTTCTCGCAATTTTACACAAATTTAGGAGGCATTTACGTCTTTGATTAGCGTCGACATTCTTAAAAAAACGCTAGTAACCGCAGCAGTTACTACCTTTTTCTAACCGTTACGAGTACCTTTTTACTAATACATGAAACGCGTGATAGGTAGAACAAAGTTAGTAAGTGCAGCAGTTATTACCTTCTTCTGACCGTTACTACCCTTTTACTAGCCATTTACTACTTCAAACGCGAGACAGGGAGTAACTACAGCTGCTATGCGGGGAAGCAAAAATATGGCTGCTGGAAAGCTATGGGGGCGCTGTTTCACAGACTGTAGCAAATAATTGCTTTGTGTACCGTTACTTCTTAATAAAGGATACATTCCTTGAAATGTTCAGCAACAATATTGGAGAACAATAATATTGGTGCCAAAGCTGAACCGTATTTGTAGCTTCGTTCACGGACGAGTAGGTTACTGACCAAACGACTTCTTTCAAATGATCAGTATAAATGACGGATGGGCAGCAATGAGGTTAGCGTGTTGTCGCGTGTGTGTTGTGCGTGCGTGTCATGCGTGTTCTAATTCTTTGCGTTAAATGTATTATACGTCTACTAATGTGCAGGTATGCAGCCTAAAAATAAATAAAAAAAATCTACCCCACAGATATTCTTTTGCCAATTTTGAGTTTGGCGTTGACTAGCGCCACCTGGTTCTTGGGGAGTTAGTGCTAGTTACCAACAGTAACCGTTACAAGCTTCTTGGCCTAGTAAGCTTTACAAGCTTGACCGTTACTACCTACGGTTACTAGCCTACTAACAAGTACGACAAGCATTTACTACCGTTTACCTAATAAATACTACTAGCGTGTTTTTTTTTTTTTTTGTTTTTTTTTTTTGACGAGTGTATTTAGTTTTTTAGCCTTTAGGGATAACGAATTGTCCGAGATATAGCCGAAAACAATGAACTGGAGCAAATGTGGCATTGACGACTCGACACGTGGTTCAATGGGGATATTTTACAATGTTTGTTTTATTTTATTTACGAATTATTCGCACAATATTTCATGAAGATAGACAAATGTAACGTTTATATAACAACGCGCTCTAATCTCAGAACGGAAAAGAGAAAGCCTTCCTTTCAAACAACCGGAGCATGTCAAGAGAACTCTATCCAAGATTTGAAAGGAACGAGATACAAACTTCCGTTCCTCTTTGAGGAAAACATGTACAACACTGTTTTTCCCCTGCCGCGGAATTAGTCTCCTGTGTTTGCACTCAGTGCGAGATTTTCGTAGAGGAGCCCAATTTCCCCATATAGAGGGCAACTGGAAGTTTCTCAGAGCAAATTCTCCCGCTTTTCTTGTTTCCTTTTTATTTATTTTATTTATTTCCCTTTTGCTTTTCGAGATTGAATCCCATGGAGGCAGGGAGACCAATGCTTCTGTTCACGCCTCTTGTCACACCTGTATCGAAGTACCTGAATGTCCGAGATAAAGCAAAACAGAAACAGGGGGCTAGAGCTGCCCACAGTACCATGCGATAGCAAAAAAAAAAAAAAAAAAAGGATCAAAATTTTGCATTTTTCGCGAATATGCGAGCATGTTGCATTCGTAAAGTTTTTCTTTACACATTCCCGCGATGAGACCAGACAAACGCGATGATTTGTTGTCTCAAGGAAAACAAAACCTACCAACTCCCCTCCCCTCCGCCCCCTTTCTCTTTTTTTTTTACCCTTCTAGTTCAGCTTTCAGAAAACATTTCTTCAACCCCGTCATTGCCTTTTTTTTATCGCCTCTTGGAACTGAAAAACGGTCCTACGCGGCCCTCCTTTTTAAAGCGCCGGTTGTAAAACGCCAAGAGCCTGCAGCTCCTATAAAACTTAACGTGCGCCCAGGGAGGCGACTCGGCCGAAATATTTTCGACGCTGCTCCCTTCCTTGAGCCCGAAAGAAAAATAGAAAAGCTCTACAGATGAGAAAAACCTCCAATTGAAAGCGTATATATGAAAAACAAAAGTACGAATATCTAGGCGGCTAACAGGAAACGCGTCCCCGACGATCCGGGCGTAGCTCGCCGCCGCGTGTCTCGGAAGCTCGGACAGTATCGTTCTTGCTCGGCCCATAAACGTCCCGAGGCTTTCCCTGCGCTCCTTAATACATCAAAGGTTATTGCATTGCCGCCCTCCCTCCCTCCCTCCAGCTCCACGCGCTTGAGGCGGCGCCTCGCGCTTGCTCTGTGTGCCTATACGCACTTCACCGCACGGCGCGTGGAATAGCCCCTAGTGGAACCGCCGTCGGAAACAATGAAAGGCCAAGATGATAGGTCTAATGCTTAACGGCACTTCTTCGCGTTAAGGAGAGATCTGCGGCCACCCAAAGGCCCCGGCTGAGCAGGGCGGCTGCCCAGAGCGATCCGCGGCCGGACTTTTACTGCCCTGCTGTTGTACCGCGCCGTAAAAATGCCGCAAGATTTCTTTCGTTCTCTTTTTGCGCTTGAAGCTGTTTGATATTAATTTTGGAGAGAAGAGGTCCCAGGCGTTAGATGTGACGAATTAAAATCTTAGGCACAAGTTATACCCATCGCAAAACCCGTAACTATGACTTTATTACTTTATTTTCACCGCTGTAGAGCGAAAAAAAAAAAAAAAAAAGTGACGCCCACATATTTCTATTCTATTCGGGGACAACTGTTCGCGACATTTCAGGAGAAGTGAAGACCGCGCGTGCGCAGGTTTGATCGGCGCTCGGTGCGCGAGAGCACGCGGTACTCATAGCTCTCCGCCCATCTCCGACAAACGCAATTCGTGCCATCTAATTTTAACGCGAACAAGCAAGTAGCACTCGCGACCATAGCACTGGCGACCATAGCTGTGTTCACGACTGCTGAGCACTTGCAGATGGCGAGCTTCCACGGTTCTTTTGGAACGTGCATTCCCCACCATCAAGATTGTCGGTTTTAGCAACCTATTAATATGGGCTCGTTCTGAGCATGCGCTCTATCAGCACCCACAAATATGGCGTCCAGTGAATACTCCTTATTGGCGACGTGCGTGATCGAAAACGTCCCTGTGGTCGGCCGGCCTGATTGGCTGAATGCTAACTATGACGTCAGGAAAAGATCTCTCATCGACGAAAATAAGAGGAATGCAAGAGCTTGAATTTTGATGGTGTTGGCAGTGACGCTTTGAGAGAGTAATGATTTCAAGCTTCCACCATGCTCATTGCCAACACCATCGAACTTGTTGCTGGCAAGGTAATGACGTTACGAAAGGTAGCCATGAGATGGCGCCACCAAAACATCTCACCGCTAATAGAATTACGCGGCTATAGGAAGTATTCACTGGCGGCCATAGCGGTGTGCACGGCTGCTGAGCGCGTGCTGATGGCGAGCTTCCACAGTTATTTTGTAACGTGCATTCCGCACCCTCAAGATTACCGGTCTTAGCAACCTATTAGGGAGCTTTCGTAGACCGCGTTTCCCCCTCCGCTAAGCCCTCCGCAACGAAGCAGCCGCTACTGCGCCGGCGCGACCATGGCCTTGACTGTAGAGTTCCGGCTAGCGTAGCTGGTTGCGGAGAGCGTCGCGCGACAGCGGAAAGGATCTACGAAAACGCCCTATTATTAGCGAGTTTTAGTAGACCGTGTTTCCCGTTCCGCTAAGCCCCTCCGCTACCCGGAACTGTACAGCCAAGGCCATCGGCGCGCAGGCGCAGTGGCGGTTTCTTCGTAGCGGAGGTCTAGCGGAGGGGGAAACACGGTCTACTAAAACTCCCTTTTGTGGACTCGTTCAGAGCATGCGCTCTAGACATCACCCACAAATATGGCGCCCAGTGAATACTCCTTATAGGGGTATTCACTGGTGGCCATATTTGAGGGCGATGTTTAGAGCGCATGCTCAGGACCAGCTCACATTACTAGGCTGCGAAGGCCGGTGATCTTGATGGTGCGGTGTGCACGTCGCGAAAAAACTGTGGATGCTCGCCGCCAGCACGCGCTCACCAGTCGCGAACACAGCTGTGGCCGCCAGTGAATACTCCCTATACTCAACGCTAAGCCATACACACTGTTAATTGAAGATGACGGGAAGTTCTTGAAAATGCCCCTTCTGGAAGAGGGTGGCAGCCGAAGCTTCGTTAGGAGACAGCGAAACGTGCTGGGGGATAAGCGATGTCCAACCACGGCCGTACATTCACGGCCGGACATATCGGTCATTTTAAATGAGTGTGAACGCGACCGTTGCAACTGTGTGAGCCAGCCTTTACGGCCTTTCTAGTGAGGCATGAGAGCACCTATGGGGGCTCCATTACGGCACCAATGGTTCCAATACGGCACTATGGTTCGAATACGACAACTCACATAGTTGGCAGCAAGGGCTACTGGGCGGTCGAGAGCTGCGCCGCAGCGGTCGTCGTAGGAAATTTCGTTCTATTATACTCGATGACAAATTACTGTGGCAGTCAAAAGTACGATAGCGCGTGCCTGAGAAGAGTTTGGTTCAATTTGCTCGGTCTGTTCACAATCCTCTTGGCCACCCAACACATTTGCCTTTCGCCTTCCGTTTTCCGGCGCAGATGCTGCTTTAAAACGGGTTCTCTTCGGGTTTTCTCGGGAGCAGGCAATAGGCAGTTTTCGTAGACCGTGTTTCTTCCCCCTTCGCTAAGCCGTCCGCAAAGAAGACACCGCCACTGCGCCTGCGTGCCGATGGCCTTGGCCGTAGAGTGCCGGGTAGCGGAGGGGCTTAGCGAAAGGGGAAACACGGTCTGCTAAAACTCTCTATTATGTCCTTCGAAGACCTATCGAACACCGTGAGCACGGCTCCAGGTACTAGATTCTCTGTGCGGTATCCCGGTGCATAATCCCCCAGTTTTAAGAGCCTGCTGCACACAACCATAAATGAATATATAGGGCTCACAACAAAGTCCTCCCTCGTTATCATCCCCTTCTAATGCGGTGCTTAGCGATTATTCGCAGGGCAGCCGGTGTCTTGCATGATGTCGACTTGCAATAGACCGATCTCTCAGCCAGTTTTATTACGCCATTGCTGCCGTCACGCATCGTGAGAACTGTAGTCGTTCTTACACATGATTAACGATACGCACAAAAAGCCAGGAACAAAGGAGAGTGCTCATCTTTAACCATGTTTAATCAGTACACCAACTTGCCAAACTGACTATCTTGCTTGGGGTTTGCGCGAGCAGTGCACGAAGCGGCATGAGCTGTCTCGTGGACTGGCGCCTGCAGTGCCTCCAATACTTCCTCTCACCTTAGCATGGACGAACTTCGAAGGCTGTGCAAGCGCGAGTAGCTAGCCTCGACTGCCTTGACTGGAGAACTCGCTGCATGAGCGCTCGTACAACCGCCGTGGCTTTGTCCAAAGCGACTAGCTCGCGCTATTAGCGTGCGCGGCTAACAGTAGTTCATGCTAAGGTGAGATGAACTATATTAACTACAGTTATGGCGGCGTAACGCATGCATGGAACGCTTAAGCCTGGTTCAGACACTTGCGTTTGAGTGCGTTTGACTGCGTTGCGTCGAGAAGCGAAAGCGAATCACCCGCAGATCTGTGCTTCGTATGAAGCATGGAATTCAATTCAAGGAATCATCTTGGCACGCGATATAAGCAGCAGGGATGTCCTGGTTTCTCGCTGCCGCAACGCAGTCAAACGGAGTCAAACGCAACTGCCTGAACCAGGCTTTACTGAGATGGGTTTATTCGGTACACAGCAATAAACCATTGAGCCACGCGACACAGACCCCGTTGTACAGGAACAGCGACACATGCTTTCTCCTCCGACGCAACAGGTCGCATGAATAAGAAGCGCGCGAACGTATACATCGTTTCAGCTTAAAGGGGCAATACAACGATATTCAAATGGATTGTTTTTCACTTTACACGAGCTTACTGGCACTAGTGGGACTCAAGGATATTCGCACGCGACGACACTGACCAAGATACTCCTTTGTTGCGGTGTAATGTCAAGGACAAAAGCGAGCGTTTTCATTCAATCTTTCCTCCGCAAAACTTGATGACGTAACTGGACGGTCGCCATACCGCCCAGCGACGATATTTAAATGCGGCTCATAGTTAGTAAGCCTCTTGTGACGGCTTACGACCGGCTGCGCTGCAATGCAGTCGGTCGTATGCCATCCCAAGAGGCTGAAGAACCTGTCTTATATCAGTCGGTCTTAATCAAGGGCAAGTGTCTCAACGGTCCTTAAAAAAAACTGCTTTTAAGCCTCTCTGTTGGTAACCAGTCGCAAGTGTGTGAACCAGCCTTTATCGCCCGCACAAAGCGCCCTGCTCAGCTCGGCTCACGTGGCTGTGCCATTGTCTGCACTATTTGCGGGCCGGAGTGCAGTGCACCAGGAACCGTAGGGCGGAAACCCCCGTGCTATTCCCTACCACTATCCAGCATCCCAGCCGGCGGAAATGTCGCGAGCGAGTTAAACCGCGTCCCAAAAGTAATTGGCATCGGAAACGGCGGCCAGCAGCATGCCCTGGCCCCGCGTGGGCGCACGCGAGGCGGCGGCGTCCACGGGGAATGCGCCGGTGACGAACCGGCGCCGACTGGGCCATTCATAATAGATGCGGGGAAATGACGAAGCCGTGTTCCTGGGGCGGGTCCCCGGAGCCCAGTGCTCGATCGAATCCCGTTATGAGTCCCCCAGGTGAGACCGTCGGCCATGGGACGGGAAGGGGGGAGGGGGTACGCAGCACCTATTCTGCACGTTGACCCCCCGCCCCCAGGACACACAGCCGCGCGAGTGCCCCGAACTGAGCGAGCGCGCACAGTGTCGCCTCTCGAAGGGATTTTAGGGATCAGCTGAGGGCATTACGCCACCGCGGCGTTCGCGGAATCTGGGGTCTCCGTACAGCTTCCCTTCGATTGAACGGAGGCGGCGGGCACGACCTAATGGCAGGTGCGGACCAGCTCGTGCTGCGCTGGCTGCATTGATCAACCGTTGAGAGAGACAAAGAAAGAAAAGAAATTAAAATTGTGGAAAGTCGAAACAGCGTCCATACATTTAGAAGAGAATAGTGATGTATTGACCTAGTTAATCTTGCACATATCCTAGTGTTGTGGAATCGAATAGAGTGAGCTGACCACGGGTACGGGGGAAGAAAGGGGGGGGGGGGGGGTTAAGATGCGTGAGTATGGGCCTGTTTCTCTTGGCCAGGATTCACTGCAGCGTCCACGAGACACGACCACAAAAGAGGCGCCTCCGCTAGCGGCGTCTTGGGCGTCCCATCATACACGAACGACGCCCGGGCGTAAACTAGCGTCTGTCAACGTCCCTCAGCGTTTGTCCACGGGTGTTAACAGACCGTTTGAAAGGACGCCACGCGACCTAAAAATATCCAATTTTGCTCAAAAAAGGCGCTCCTCAATACTTGAGACCTGCGGCGAGATGTTTGGGTGGCGGCACCGTGGCGCCGTCCTATGGTTACCTCTCGTGGCGTCATTACCCTGTGAACAACAAGTCCGATGGTGTTTGTAATCAGCATGATGGAAGCTGGAAATTATTGAGCTTTTAAACCAATACTGCCAACACCGTCAAAATCCAAGTTCTTACATTACTCTTATTTCCGTCGATGAGGAATCCTTTGCTGATGTCATAGTCAGCATTCTGCCAATCGCGGAGGGCCGACTACCGCGACGCTTTTGACCGGTCATGTCGCCAATAGGGGGTATTCACTGGACGCCATATTTGAGGGCGATGTTTAGAGCGCATGCTCAGAACGAGCTCACATTAATAGCGTGCTAAGACCGGCAACCTTGATGGTGCTAAATGCACGCTGCAAACGGACTGCGGAAGCTCGCCGTCAGCACGCGCTCAGTAGCCGCGCACACAGATATCGCCGCCAGAGATAATGCACGAGGTAGATTCGAATACAAGCATCTATCAGCGTGTCTGACTATGCGCGGTAACAGTGCCCGAAAAAAAATTAATAAACAAAATATACCACAACAATGAATGCAGGATAGAAGGGCTTTACGTGCTTCGATGCCATGTGCGCCACATCACAGATGCTTGATATACTCCGTTCACCCTTAAGCTGAGAATGCAGCCAATGTTACAACCACGAGAATACCAGATCGCAGCTTTGAAATTTTCTCCTGCAAAACGAGCACTCGCGCTAGAGAAACCCGTCTCAAAGCCAGGAGCACGGTCTACCTCGAGCTTGCAGCTTTGGCTGTAATGCCAGCTTAAAGGGGCGGTGCCGCAATATTCAATTGGAATGTTTTTCACTTTACACGAGCTTATTGGCACTAGTGGGGGACTCAAGGATACTCGCACGCAGCGCCACTGGCCAAGAAACTTCTTTGTTGCGGTGTAATGTCAAGAAAAAAAGCGATCATTTTCATTCAATCTCTGCGTTGCAAAATGTGATGACGTAACGTGGGGATCACAGTACAACCCAATGACAATATTTGAATGCGGTTCGTAGATTGAACCCGACCATTGCGTGAGCATTGCGCGATGGAGATTTGGGCTCGTGATAATTACTATACTCCGTTTCACCTTATGTTGTACCGCAGCGAAGGTTGGAAGCGCGAGCTCATAGCTTTGACAGCTGCCCTTACTGCACGAGAGCTTGTGCCGCCGAGATCTGCCCCAGAGCAAGGAGCTGGCGCTTACAGCCCTTCCTGCGGTACAACATAAGGTGAAACAGAGTATAGCTCGAGAAGCATTCGGGTAGTGGCAATGTAGTGGCCCGTGTCCAATCGCTGCAACGACAACAATAGCCAAGCCATAACAATGTCTGGAACTCAGCACGTGTCCTGTGTCTTGCCAACTCCAGCGCGTGGATATGATCAGCATTGGCGGCATATAATCGGCTCCAGATTACGTGGCCGCTTGTTCTGGCTGCGAGTTGAGGGCGTGAACGCTGCTCGTTTTTCTTGAATTTTTTTCGGGGACTTCTATTGCGTGGGGTGAAAAACGAACGCATGTTTTATAGCTCATTAACGTCAGGGACCTGTTCTTAACGGTATTTGCGCAAAATACTAAAATTGTTGCATCGCCCCTTTAAAGGTCGGCGGAGTATAGCAAGCAACCGTGATGTGTTGCACGTGACCACGAAACGCGATGACATTTGCTCCTCTCTGTGGCAGAAATCTCCGTCGTGCGAATACACCGTAAGACTCAACACTAACTCGGACTAACATCACGGTCTATAACGAGGCACTGGGGGGATATGTTCATCAAATGTTTCGTTCCTCCTAAAAAGAAACGGAAGTAACGAAAGTTACGATATCGCGTCTGATTGGCAAGAGGCTCAAATTACGAAAGTTATATCTTTCGTCATTTGTGCCTCTAGTCAATCAGACGCGATAGCGTCACTTCCGTTTCTTTCGTTTCTTCTTAGGAGAAACGAAACATTTGTCGAACGTATCCCCACAGGTTTATGAGTCCTTGAAACGTATCGACGTCTCACTCTCGCAGGCAGTATCCGCGGGTACCGGAAGTCAAGGCCGCCGAGTGTGGAGCTCCTCTCCGGGAAGGAATGTGGCCTCCGGCTCAGGTTCCTCGGTACCTGTAGTTTAATTTGCTTGTCCTAGAAGGTTGTTCACGTGCCGCTTCCATATTTCGTTCAACACACGGACTTTATAATGTGCTTCTTCTAGACGTTTGAGAATGATGTCGTTAATATAGCTTCTTTTTGGATAGCGGTATTCGCGCACTAATACAGTCTCCCTGTCGAAACCTTCTTTTCGGCTCTTTCGCGTAACTTGACCATTCAGTGGCTTCTTGTTTGGATGAAGTAGATCCCACTAGAGGCATTGTCAAGACGTATATTTGAGCTTTTTGCCTTGGATCCCCCATCAGAACCAATGAAAATAAAAGTTATTATTATTATCATTATATGGCAATGTTTGCTTGCAAAGTGGCGACACGACGCAAAAAGACCTATATGTAGAAAGTCAGAAGAGCCATAGTGATCTCCATTTTGCGCCTGGCAGTTACCATGGAAACCGAGCTGCCTGGCGACTTTTTTATTATTATGATTCATTTTGTCTTTCCATTCGTTCATTGAAAAGCTAAACAAAACTTCGCTTTTTGCATTTGTTACAGTCATTATCTCCACTTCCAGCCACTTTGACAAGGCATCGGTGTCAAGTAAAAACTTTGCTCCAATAATCCGTCAAAGTATTTTCAGGTATTTTGAAAGTCGGCCAGCGAAAAAAATAAAAAAGCTAATGTGGTGGTTTATTTCGAAAATTTTGGCACAAAGAATACTCTTCGGCTAACTTGACAATGCCACTGTCGAGGTTAGACGGCTTACTTGAAACCAAGACATAAGAACAGTCGATCGACACATCTACTACATATGCCCAGACCGAAATCGACTTATGAACACGCAGTTCGGCCCCTATTACGTATATGCAGGAGGTAGTTGACGAAACCAATAGGCCCCGTAAGAAGGTCACCTACGTATAAATTATATCTTAATGACCACCTTAGCAGTTATTACGCGCAAGACGTGCGCGCAGTGCCGAGTGAGTGGGCGATGCGTGCAGAAAAGACACCCTGCAGAAGAGTTGGATGCACCGCCACAATTCTCGAATCTGCTGCGACACAGCCGAAACACACGGATGCATCCCCATCTATCCATCATGTCCACCGGGCACGCAGTTGGACACTGACGGATTCGTCATTGCGAAATTGTGGCTGCAGCATCGATTTCTGGGGCTGACCCTCTCCTTTCTCGTTTCGGTCCGTGGTATCCCCGGCGGTCTGGCTGGTTTGGAAGAAGTCAGGAGCGCGTCTAATTACAGACGCAAACGTCCCGGGCATTAGCCGATCACTCATGTCCACTTAGGCGACGCGGACGCAATCAGCACTAATGGATCGACCACGGCGAGGCCACGGGCCTGTCATTAGCGCCGGCCCGGCTGAGAACAAAAAATGAATGGACCTTTCGTTTCTCATTGCGTGATTTTTTTCATGATTTTGTTTCTCGCTTTTGTGCTCATCCCATAAATAATAAAAAAAAACATAATAACGTTGGGATAGAAATGCCCACACCGAACGAAACTTGGTCAGGCCAGTTTCGTGACTAAAAAATGGAACGTTGTTCCGTAAAAGAAAAGGTAATATCCCGTGCCCTCGTTAGGCCTAATTAATTTCGAGCACACGCGGACTGGAAACGGAAACGTAATAAAGTTTTAATGGTCACGCGTCGACGACCGGGAATAAAAGCGGACCGTACATCGCGGAGGCGCCTCTTGCCTATACGGAGCGCAAGTTCGTCTGCTTCATGCGCGGGAGGTGACGTCATATCGTCGAGCTCTGATTGGCTCTGGTGGAAGGATAATGGATAGACCGCAATGCTAGCTGCCATGAGGTCTACCCACTATCCTTCCGATCAGAGCCAATCAGAGCACGGTGTTCTGACGTCACCTCCTGCGCAAAAAGCAGACGAAGTAGCGTTCCGCATAGTCGGCGACAGGTTAAGATGTGAGGGCAGGCATGTACGTAACGCGTTACAAGTAACGAGGTACTTCTACCTGGTTACTATTTTCTGTAACGAGTAACATATTTATTTACGTTTTAGAAAAGGAACGAGTACGTGCTTAGTTACTTTTAAGGGCAAGTAACGATCAGCGGTATTCTGATACTTTTGAGGAGTAACGTGTGTACAACACCATTTAAACGGCCTTGTTTTTATTCGAACCTGAATATCTGTCTATTGCGAGAACGGTAGTTGGGCAACCCGAAGAAACAACTAAACAGTATATGACAGCATACAGCGTTAATCGCTGAACACGTCAGTCGAACAGTTCGACTGACGTGTCCAGCGAGAAAGGTTGCTGTGCTGAACTCTACAGCTAGGAATGTCCTTCACCAGCGAACACAATAAGATTCGTCGGTTGAACCTTCTAGAACCGAGTACGGACCGAATGGAAACCCGGAGGTTGCGAACACTTGAAGGCACAGAACCCATTACCCTCTGTCCTCAATGAAGGCGCACTTCCCGAAGATCCATCAGCTCTTGCTGAAGCACAACACTGCCGTTCCTTCGAGCGCCTTAGCAGGACGACTCTCCACCGTCGCCGGAGATGTATTCTCAACGAAGCGGGAAAACATTACCAATGAAAACTGCGAGAGGCAGCTACTACTTAAGTGTAACAACTGATGTAAAGAAAGCAATAAAACATAAAACAAATGCAGTTGTGTATTTGGCCGTCAAACTAAAGAGAAAAGTATCTCGCTACTATTGAGGTAAAGTAACGCGTTCCCTTTGAGAATCGGTAACGAATAACGTGCTTAGTTACTTTTTGAGCGAGTAACGAGTGACGGTATTTTGTTACTTCTTTGGGGTAACGTGTACTACATGTCTGGTTGAGCGGAAGCTTTTCCCACTTCTTTCCAGTTTAGCAGAGGAACAGTTTAGCAGAGGGAACGCCGCAGAGCAGACCGCTTCCTCTCCAGCGTTCGCTCTGCTAGCTCTGTGCGTGGCGTTAGCACATCAGCTCAGCAAAGCAAGCGTGGCGTCGGGAAAAGTTCATCAGTTCTTCGTCGCAGAATTCGCTCCGTGGAGTTCAGCCTTATGTCTCCTTTTACAAAGAAACGACGAGGGCTAAAAGAAAATGTTCACCCGAGTAGTGCCAGTTCAACGAGGTTAATGGGGTCATGAAACGATATGGGGCTAAAATGTTCATGACTTTGCAGAGGCCTACTGGTCCTAACCTGGCCCAAATACCCTCACACGAACCACCACTGACTCAGACGCTCCTCGGTCGCGGTGAAATGGTGAGGCAAAAAGGGGACTATTTCAGTCTCTCCCTTGCAAATCTTGATGGCGCAATTGTGAGGTCGAAACCACCCGCCTGACGACAGTTGAGCGCGGCTCATGAATTGGACACGAGATTTGCGTGATCACTCGACTTCGGCTCGTAACAATGCCTCGGCGGACACTATAGATAGTGGCTCGTGTCCAACCACTGCGGTGATGAGAATAGACTGACTCTAACAATGTCTGTAGCTCACTCAGCCCGCGTTTTCGACTTCGCCGACCCCAGCGCGTGGCTATATAAACGTTGGCGGCACAAGATAGGCACCAGACCACGTGGCCGCTTGTTGTGACTCCGAGTTGAGGGGATGAGCGATCCTCATATCTCTCTAAATTGTTTGCCGACTGCCAATAGCTAGAAAGAAAAAGTGAAACAACTCTATTCGGTTATTAACGCTGGCTAATGATTCTAACTAGTATTTAGCGAAAGTAAAAAAAAATCGTTTTATGACTCCTTTAAGACTCAGGAGTCATTAAACAATTGCGTGCAAAACATTCTGCCGGAGTTAATCCTTTCATTTACGGCATGGTCACGAGACAGACGGATGGGAATTAGGATAATTTGCTCGATTTCTGAATTAAGGTGCATGTGATGGACAGCGATAAAGAGAGACTGATTAGATTTCTAGTTCTTTATATCTGCATATTGACACGTATCTCTCGCGTCTCTTTCAACGGATTTCCACATCTCATGAAGGGCTACGCAGAAACAGTTTTCGCTGTTCTGCTTTCAGTTCCGACTGCCTCCGGGAGGAAGTCTCCACTAAACACAGCTCCGTACTTAACTAGCAAAATAAAACTAACTCAATATATTAGCCAAGCATGCGACGAAAGCGCGAAGAATTGTAAGTGCCATTTTAAAAACCAAAAAAAAAAAAAAAAAAACGCGTTCGCGCGTTATTTTAAACTTACCCAGAAAGCTGCCGAAACTTCGCGCACGGCCTGCTCAGTCGAATATATTCATAAATGAACATGCGTTATAAGCCGTGTGCGTCAGACGAAAGCGAACTCGCGAACAACGCCTTCGCATAGGACATGCTGAAGCAGGGGTCTCGAGTCGGCGACAGTGCATGCCCGCCTACAAACATGGTTAGTTAGTGAGCAGGCTGTTCCCTCCAGCCGCCGTTTCTATTCACCCTAGAAGCCACAGGCTCGAGCGAAGGGTACAAAAGTTGCCAGAATTGGGACCGCATTTTGATTCCAAGAGCGCAAACGGTGCGGGCGATGAAAAAGCAGCGAGAGCACTAATACGCGAGCTCTGTCGAGCGCTCTTCGCTCGGCTTTGTGAGAACGGTCAACTGCGGTGTCGTATTCCGCGTGGCCTCGATATCCTGCGGGGCGAGAGTCGGCATTCGGCTTTCCTCTCCCGCTTATTTGTAAGCCCTAATACGATTGCTCAGTCCTCTCGAGCCGCGGGCGTTTCGCGATTAATTTAAGCGCCGTGCATGGCCTTGCGAATAGGCTTTGTTGCCTCGCCTCATGCTTTGTCCGACAAGCATAGGAAAGCCGGGATGTAAAGAATTTTTAAGAAAAAAGGGAAGGCTCAGGGCGGTGATTTCTCGGAAACCCGCGGGTATGAATCATGAGAAGGCGTGTTTCCTGGGCCGGGATGAAAAGAAAGAATCGCTATTTTCTTTTTTTTTCGAGGATTTTAAGGTCGGTTCGCACACTTGCGGCTGCTTACGACCGTGTGCCTTAAAACATAATAAAATTTCTTACGACGAAAGATCACACTGGCACCGTGGAACACTTGCAGTGTCCCCATATATATTTTTTTCCTTCATCATTCTTTTCTTTTTTACTCGAAACACTTTTGATGATGTTATAAACGATCATTTCTCATGGAAAGTACGTACGTATACACATATATATTTCATTTCGCACACACCGCGAAACCTTCGCTCTAGTGATATGTGGTTCCATGGTTACCTCATAGATGGCGCCAGCGTGCCAGTGTGTTCTCTCGTCGTAAAAGATAGCAAGAACTCGGTCCTAAGCAAACGCAAGTTTGTGAACTGGCCTTTAATGTGCCGAAAAATCATACTCAACCGCGAGTTCTTTGTCAATTACTTTGTCGCGTGGAATTTTCTTCTCAATAGAACGGCACCTTGACAATCGTTGACGGGGAAAGCTATATTTGCTGAGCTCTGCTTTGCAGCCTTTCGTAGCACGCGCCCTCACCTAATGCCATGCCTAACGAACTAAGACTCCAGACACAACTTGCAATGTGTTAGAAAGTAACGTCCAATCAATTTTATTTCATTATCTTTTTTTTTTTGCGTCGGCCGTTATGTTGAACTGTGACGATCACTTGGGAAAAATAGCGCGAATCGCTTTATTTGCCGATTAGAAGGCGCTAGAATTCAAGGGCTTCGTGCCAAAAGTCCTATTTCTTTTTTTTGTTTTTTGACTATGCTTTCCTATTGTAGTTGTCTTTAAACTATTTGCTTTAGTTTTCGTTGAAAAACCCAACTACGTCATATTTCAACATGGCGACCCTCCCACGAAAACGCACTATAGATAGTTACTAAGCCAGACCATACATCAAGCCCTACTCCATTCCTTCTAGCATACATAAAGGCTTCTCGGCCCAGAGCCGTTTATACTGAGAGAGTTTGGCCAATGGGCGGAGCTTGGTGCCTGCTAGAACCAGCGGATTTCGTGATAACACAAAATGGCGAAACTTCTTTGTCTTCTTCATTCCTGAGAAATCGCATAGAGTTGCTATGAGTCAGAGATCCCAATTGGCGGACGGAAGTAGCCATCCCCCTGTTGTCAGACTACGCTGCTGTGGTTGCCAGGCTGTCAAAATCGCCTTAAGAAGGCCGAACTTTCTCAGTATATACGGCTCTCTCTCGTCTCCGACGGCACCACGCCCCGTGGAGAAATCGGTCAGCCAACCTCCGCTGCGCTGTCCTCGCGCAACGCAGCAGAAGCTGGTTGCACTATTTCTCTACGGGGCGCGGTGCCGTCGGGGCCGAGATGCGCTCCGACTGCAAACCGAAACTTAAAAACCTGTCGAATTCGTGCGGTTCTTCAGAAAGCCGCAAAATGCTGCGCGTGCCTTCTATCGTTCGGCAATCTATTGATTTAGTGTTTTTCGATAATGCTCAGCAATGTTCTAATTGAAACCATTCCCTTAAATACAATATTAAAAAAAAGTTAATTTCGCAAAAAATAATCAAGAACTTAATTATCCCAAACTTCAATAATTTTTCTATATGGGCCCCTGGCCTAGGACCAAAACGACGCAAGCCTTTTTTTTTCGTTGCAGTACGTAGTTCTCCCAATATCGAATTTGTCCACTGTTCGTGAAACACGCGTGTACATATGCAGGGTGTACCAGATAACTGGCACCAAAGTATACACAAAAATAAAAAAAAAATAAAAACGGAGCGACCTGCTAGTGTGAAACCAACTGTATGTTGTTAGAAAGCGTCTTGGGAAAGTATACAAGTTTTTTTTTTTTTTTCAGTGCGCCTAGTTAATTAGTTAGTTAGGACTAATTAGCTATTTTTTAATCATTCGTTTAAGAGCCTAGGTGTGAACTGGAAAGTTGAAGAGCGGGCACTGAGAAACGCTTAAATAAAGTGTATTCTATATTATTATACCCTTTGCGAGCTTCTTTTTATTAGCCTAGAATGAAAGCCAGCGAAATATATATAAAAAAGACCACGTGACAACGCACCCGCGCATCCCCTTTGCAGGACTCTCAGACTAAAGTGACTTTATCTCCAACGTGCTCTGAAGGAACGAAGTCCACCTTATCAATGGCTCGCTGTCCGAGAAAGGGCTTTGCAGCAGTAGGTGCTCGCAATTACCTTCGGGGACCACCCCAACACGAAGCCCTGTCTCGGACAACGCGCCAGTGATAAGGTGGACTTCGCTCTTTCAGAGCACGTCTGAGGGCGCTGCAAGCGCGACGCGCGCGCGCGTCATCACGTGGTCTTTTTTTCTATATTTCGAGGTTTTTAGGCTAATAAAAAGGAGGGCGCAAAGCGTATCTTGTAAGAAACGCCTTAATTGGACGTTTCTGAATGCGCTCTACAAATTTCCAATTCACACCCGGCTCTTCAATGAACATTTAAAAAAAATTGCTAATTAAGCGTAATTCATTAGGCGCTAAAAAAAATTGTGCACTTTATCAAAACGCTTTCTAATAACTTGCAGTTGGCTTCAAGCTCGCAGTGTGTTCAGGTTATTTGTAAAGTCTGGTGCAAGTTATCTGGGACACCCTGCATATATATTTCGTTTCTTTTTTTTTTCTTATGGTAAAATGTGGTATAGAACGACAGAGGTGAAAGTGAAAGGTGGCTTGGGGGCTTACAAATTTAGTCCCCCACTCCGATGTGACGTAGTGATGAAGCCTCGGATTTCGGTAACAATCTGAGTGATTCATTTCTTGCTCTCGCGCGCTGCAAGCGCCATATTTCATTACGTTGTTCCCAGCACACGCTTCAAATGAGCTGTAAATTATTGTATGCCACTATAAGGGCAGCCTGGACGATATGAAAGGCACGTTAATTTCGGACGCGTTGTTAAATCGGCCGTCATAAGGCGCTCGGTCAAACAAACGAACTCAGTCGCGAATGCCAGTAAAAAAGGATATGAAACACTTGCGAATAACGACCAAAAATCGTGCGAAAATCGGAACTATCGGAACTTGAAAAAAAAAAAAAAAAAATACAGTTCCATATTATTTTATTTTTCTAACCAACTACACGTGCGTATTGACCGTGTGGCGATCGCGCATATGCTTTCAAGAAAACCACATTTTTCATTTGCACGCATATAATACCTTTGTTTTCTAAAAAAAAAAAAAAAAAAAAAAAAAAAAAATTTCTAAATAACTTTGCTTTTTTGTTTCTCCAAATTTCGTGCAATTTTTGTTTTATTTTTGGCACATGTTTCCCAGCTTTAACCCGTGTACCAGTTGATAAGGCACCCGAGGAAAGGGACGGACGACAGCGCCCGCGTTCTGCCGGTCCGAGCAAAGCGAAATCCTTCGTCGCCGTGCGTGGGACTCGATCGAAGCGAGCGCAACCCCAGATATCGACGACTGGAAGCCGGACGCCGTCCGTCTTGAAGATAGACATCGCAGCATCGGAGCAACGAGCCCCAATCCCAATTCGAACATGTGTTCCGGAGGAGGGCTATTCCGCGGCGGCGCCGCGTATACAACGCGAGATATGCGCCCTTCCACCGAAGCATCGTGAATCGTGCCCCTATCGGTCCACTATCGTCGTCCCTTTCCGCGAGCTGAGATGCATGGAGGGCGCCGAAGGGTGCGTACCAAAGTGGCCGAGGGAAAAGAGAGCGCGTAGCGAGCGTAATCGGACGCCTGCGCGCTGGATCGCTCGCAGGTTCGAAGCCCACCGGGCGCACAGGCCGATCACGTCTCGACGGTGCCGACAGTTCGGACAGAAGCTATCTTTGGTGCAAATCCAGTCACGTGGGAGCCATGTGTTTTCGTGAAATGTGCTGCGAACACGCGTGCGTCAATGTCATCGGCGAAACCCTGGTCGAAGCTATCTTTTTCCGGAGACTTTCGTCGATTTCAGAAATCCAGCAGTTTGAATTCGGCAGAACGTATTATTCGCAAGCGCCAGCGCATATACGGAGTGATGTCTACATTTCCAGGGCTACAATAGCCCCAAACGGTACCGATAAAAAAAAAAATAACACGACAGGTTTCACTGTTTCTATCACGGCCCGAACGTTGTTTGTTGCGCTCTTTTATAGCGGAGCTGTTAAGGTTTCGTGTCCGTAGACTAATAAATCTCGACACAATCCTCTGTACAGCTACCGCCATCTATGAGCGACGGCGGCAACCAGACAACCGGATTCCCTGTTGTCTGGTTGCCTCCGTCGCTCATAGATGGCGGCACATAGTACAGCTCCGCTGCTCTTCCTTTTTCACCAGAGTGGAAAAGCAAAAATTTTTTTACATTGTTTTTGGTAGAGTGAGATATTTTCCCTTTTTGAAACCTCCACGTCCGGTTCATATTCTTCCACCGGTATTCACGTATATCCGTTGTCTAGGTTCCGAGAGCACGCAAGCGACACGGATCTCCATCGTTGCAGCGAGTGCTCGCCAGAGAGACAGCTACGTATCTGCAACGAGCGGCTTGAGCGTCAAAGAAACGAACAGGACGTTTACATATTTTAACGATGATAGATCACACTCTAAAAACGGACGTGTTTTATGTACGTTCATCTGTGGAGCATGCAGAAAAAAAATTATTGGTGTCATCCGTATGAAGTCACTTTGAACAGCGATTCACAGGAGGTGTCTCTTTTCATAACTCGCAGACAGCGAAAATGTAATCTGACGACCTCTTCATCATGTAATGGGCGTCAGCGATGACCCGGTCTCGAACGTAGCCGATCTCTTCGCTAATTCGGTTCGGCCACGTAATCAGTCCGCAGCGACCCTTCACGCCCCAACGTGGCACCTCCCCCTACCGGCGGCCTTACGTGTGGTGATCACGTCTCCCGTTGAACTTGGAAAACTTTCTCGCCCCTTCGCGTATTCAACCCGCGAGAATAAAAACGAGCAATAAAATAATCTTCGCAAATAACCGCTACTTTCGCCCCACGACCTCATTTCGCTAGAACATGGCGCCAGTGGGGGGATGTTCTTTTCTTTATTTTTCCCTTTTTTTTTCTTTCTGATGAACAAAAAAATATGAACTGGATGGGGAGTAAGCGTCACGTGCCATCGACCAAAAATTTGAAAGTCCTCGCGCGTGTCTCTCTTCCGGGCCGGTCGAACGATCATCTGGCGGTGTCGACGACGCACCGGGAATTCTGACAACATAATTTTTGCCGGAAAGGTGGCACGGGTCACAGCGGGCTAGGGACGCGCTTCCACTGTTCGATAATATATGTATATAATAGATGTCGACGTAATTCGCAATCCACGTAGCGGCACGGTGACGCTGGAAACACTTCCAAAGGTGCCCCTTTGGTGCCGGAAGTGTGTGTATCTATATCTATCCAGGTCATCCCTCCTACGGTGTTTATAGAAAACCATTAGGTCACGCCTGCGCGGGACGCATGCGCCACCGAAAGAGGTTCTACCATTTAAATAAGCGTCGAAAGTAAAGAAGGAGCGATTGAACCATTGGCCCAGGTACATTGATCTGCGAAGCGAAATTATTCAGGGCGTACACGGACAAATGTGCTGCGGCGTATGTCGATTCTTCAGATCGAATGAGGCATCAAGGACGGCGTAGTCTTCGTGCTGGGAAAGATAGGCACGATGGAGGCCCGCTTCCACGGAGCGAATATTCGCCGAACAGCTGACGAACTTCACCCGGCGGTTCGTTCGCTTTGCTCTCGGCGCCAACAGTTACTGTGCTGACGCCGAGCGCAGACCGAAAGCCGCCGGGCGTAATTCGTCGCCTGTTCGTAGCCTATATTGGCTCCCTGAAGTCTTCGAGCCTTCAGCTTTTGTTCGTTCTGTTGTACCGTCCGTTTTAACTAAGCTGCGTATTTCGGTATAAAACATGGTTGTAAAGCAGATGCGTTGGAACTATATTTGAGCAATGAGAGAGAGAGAGAGAGAAGGGGGGGGGGGGGGCGAGGATGTTGGTGTTGCGTTTATGGCCTAAATGACCGACGACCTTGAATGTTCTATCGATCACGTGATAGGCGAGTGGGAATGTACAGCGAGACGGAACATCCGACGGACATGGAATTAACATTGCATAACATTTATAAGTGATTTATCATTTTTTGAGTAGTTAATTATTGATCGTTATGGCGGTCATTTTGATGTGTGGTCGTTTCGGTACCGGACTTTTCGATGCACGGCTATTTTCGTACGCCGCTGAGCTTGTGCCGCTGACGTTTCCTTTGTCGAACCCTCGAATAAAATTAACATTATTCCGATGAATTCTGTCAGTTTAACATATAGCAGTGGTCAAATAATTACTATTTTTTTTTATCGTGCGCCGACTAATTCTAAGATAAAAGTCAGCCACAAATTTCGCTTTCCAGTCATGTTTCATAAACACTACCAAACGAAGGCGAAAGCTCAAGACATTTCTGATTCGACTTTTCGGCCCCCAGAATAAAAGTTCGATCCTTATATCAAAATCGGTAAAAATATTTTAAGAATCGGTAACGATTAACGTATTTAGTTACTTTTTGAGCGAGTAACGAGTAACGGCATTTAGTTATTTTTTTGGGTAACGTGTACATGTCTGGTGGCGAGTCAAAACATGAAAGTTGCTTCATATAACGACTGCGAGTTGCCGCTGCGGGATGGCGCCACCGGCCCTTCCGCGACTAGACTGTATCCACTGGACCGGTACGTGCAGCCGTGCAGTTCCCGTTGTGGCCGCTACCGGAGAAATGGCGGCGTTGCTATCGCGTCTAGTTCGGTTCTCGAGTACGGATCGGAGCCTCTTTTTCAAAGCATGCTTCTACTGGTAGTTTCCCGACTGAGTTATCTTAGTAAAGTTGCCCCGGGTATAGTAGAGCGGCAGGTTGTGCTCGTGCGAACGCCTGATACGATATTCCGCCAAACGGTGGCCTCCGGCGACTTCTGTCGTGTAGAGTGCCTTCATACACACGCGCGCTTTTGCTTGAGTGGTGACATCTCAGCCGTTTTTCGGCCCAATCGCTTTTTTATGCACTTTGAAGTGCGCGCAATCCGGTGTCACTGAGCTCGAGCGCGTAGCTTTGGCTAATGGACGCCATTTTACCGCCCAAGTCACGCACCGAGTGCGCGAGGAGCGTCACGCGCTGGCACATTCAGGGCAACAATGGATGTCTACACCCTTAGGCAGAGCCGTATATGTAGAGAGTTTGGTCAATGGGAGGTGCGGGCAGAGCCAGGGCGTGCGGAAGACTCGGAAAGAGGGCTTGGCATGCTCTCTTGACCAACCAGAAGCCGAAAAGAATCCCCTAGCGGTGGTAGCGAGAAACAGTTCTGGTCGAAGGTCTATGTTCGTATATGGTTTTAATAAGTTGCTTAAGAGTGAAGTGTAGTAACTCTTTGTGGTTGAAAATAGGGTGCACGTGCTGTTTTGATCATGATCATGCAGAAAGATGTAAGAAACGAATGCGCCGCTCAACTCTGTTTTGCGCGGACAGAGTGTGACCGCTCGGACGGCAGATCCCCGCTCTCGGCGTTTGGCGTACGGATTATGTCGATCGTTCCGCTAGTCGCACGCCTCCACCATCATTTTGGATGAACGTGATTGAAACATCACGTGTACCCTATTTTCAGCCATCGAGAGTTACTCCAATACAGTTATCAGGTTTGTTTCTCGCGACCACCGCCAGGGTATTATTTCCGGCTTCTGGTTGGTCACATTCGAATTTCTGAAGACGCCCTGGAACACGCCCAGCCCGCTTTCGGCCAATGGCGCCTCCTCATTTGTCTCCTATACTTCCCAACGAATGGCCAAACTCTCTACATATGCGGCTCTGCCCTTAGGTAGACAAACATGTACGCACCCTACTATCGTGACGACTACAGCGCCGCGATTGTTGTCTACACACGCAGCCTCACGAGCTCCCATTGCCGAGCCGCGCCGTTCCCAACACTACCCCGTATTCTAGTATACTGTAGCATGAGCACGCTGCAGAAGCTAAAAAAGCGAGATCCGGCTTCTTCGTGGTTCCTGCCAAGCGTGCGCGTTCGTGCAGTGCATGCACCATTCGGGGCAACATGCTCGTAGGTGTGCGTGAGCTTCGCTGTGACATAAATTTCTACTACGCTCGCACCTGAGGTGAAACGGACTATCCAAGTTTTGCGTCTCTTTAGGAAGCGCTCTCGCGCAAAGTTGCCAAACGAAGTCATGAGCTAACGCAAGTAGCCTTGCGTTCTGGGGCATTTCCGGAGAAAAGGGTGCATTTGCACAGCTTGAATTGGCACTCAATCTCGCGTACCTTTGACTTTACGGCCCCAGAATGATTGTCCCCATATAGACGATTCCACTCTACAAACATCGCAGTCCGCCCGAGCTATAACACAGTTCCGACGCCACTGCTTCAAAGTATCCTGTTTTCGAAATATGTTTCCAATTTCATTCCATCAAATAAACTTAAATAATGAATAAATGAAAGGGTGAGATACGTAAAGGTATTGCGTGAATATTGAATCTCATAAATAGTACATGCTGTGTGATGTCTACGATCCTTTACTTCAGCACATATTGTTAGATTAAAAAAAAAAAAAGGCTCTATATTCTTTTGTATTATAATTACGACAAAATTATGCAGAACGTAAAACCTCTGGTAGTAGCTGGCGGGAGAGACTACGAAAATTATGTTTGGTGTGGCTCAGGCACGTAGCCAGGATTTTGTTTCGGGGGGGAGGGGGGGGAGAGGGGGACATGGGGAAGGGGGAGAGGAGGTCCCAGCAAAAGAAAAGATTTCAGGGGGGGGGGGGGGGGGGGGCCTGGGCCCCATGACCCCTCCCCCCCCCCGGCTACGTGCCTGGTGTGGCTACGGAGGAACTTGAAGCCTACCTGGCTAATTTTCCCGGATAGAAAATGTCGAGGCCGTACAAACTCCTAAAATTTTGTTGAAACCAATCAAAAACGTCGCTGCAACTGCTGACATTATCTCCAAAGCCTAAGTTAACATACAAAGTAGTCTGTTGTACGGTATGGAGTCCTTGGCCTTTGCAAAATAAAATTAATCAGATCTACAAGCACCCTTGACGTGCCATTTTCTTCCTCCAAGTATTCCGCTGAACTCCGGTTTGCACCCCAGAAAAACGTTTGAAGTGCGTTTTATTTGTTTATTACATTTTTATAGAGGTTTTATCGTTTCAAAATATTAATCTCACTACTATTGCCCGAAAAAGATATAAATAAAATAAAATATTGTGGTTGAGTCTGAAATAATGCTACCACAGTATGGCTTATACAAATTAGTTCTGCCTGTCTCGAAAGATACCACGAAGCTATCGAAAAGAAAGGTGAAATATTTTTCAACGCTGCAAAGAATAACGATCCATATCAATGGGACATGGTTTCATACTCTCAGCTTTTTGTTGCGGAGTTCGGCTGTAACGGCACACGATTGCGTAAGACCTTCTTCAGTTTTTTTTTTTTTTTCACTGTGTTTCCACTTAAACAAAGACGCAACGTCGCCGTTAACTAAAATCTCGTTTCTCTTTTTCTCAAAATTGGCGCGACTTTACCGGCCGGAACATTGCATTTACCAGCAAAGTCTTCAAAGTCTCTGTCACTCTCTCTTCAATTTCCTCTCCCGTATAACTTTGGTCCGACACCACTAAAACCTGTGGCGAAACTCCTTCCAAATCCACGCGAATCGGAATCGGCGACGCACTCCTCCGGTCGTCCTCGCGCGCCAACTGACATCCCGTCTCGCAATACCGCAACGGCGCTTCCGTTGCGTCACAAATCCCCGTGCCCGGATCCGAACCCGCGCAATCGCGACCCGACGCCCTTCCTTCGCGTTTAGGGACGAGAATGCATCTCGCAACCAGCGCCGTCCCGCCAGATACGAGGCCTGACACAGCGACAGATATCCGCCGAGATGTGGAGCTGCTTCCCCGCAGACAGCGGGAGCCCAATTCCGTCGGAGCCCTGGACTCTCTCCGCGTTGAAACACCGCGCCGCAGTGTATTTCGTCATGGAGCGCCACTATCAGCCCGGTCCGCAGCCAAGCTGACAGGGAAAGCAACCTCATGGCTGCTAGACCAAGCCGTCGACATGCAGACCCGAACCTCGCGACCGATCGCTCCGCGTACTTCGCGTATACACGAAAGGGGTTTATCACGTGACTCGGGGGCGACGGCTCATTGGTTCAGCGAGCAGGCAGCTATCACTTCACTGTCAGCGTAGGAATGATGGAAGTCGCAGAGCGGCGCATTGGCACACCGATCACACGAACGATCGAGATCGCTGCAGCGCTGCGCAGCGCGGGCTGGCAGACTGCACAGAGACCGGCGGTTCATTGCCTCGCTTCGAAGGATCCGAATGACACGGCGGACACTCGACAGCGAGCCGTAATTCCGTCGCGATCGATGTTTGGTTAACGGCGTGAGGGTAGCGAACTTTTTTTCGCCCGAATCAATATCGGTGAAGCTTCACGGCACGAGTGCTTTTTGGGGGCCCCGGTCGAGAGCGAGTCGGGTGGGCGATGGAAGGGGGGTTCATTTTATTCCTGGGCGCACACGCGGTCCCCCGCCTCGTTCGGCGGGACTCGAAATGCGAGCCGACTCGCTTAAACGTTCGTGTCGTGCTCCAGGGTGTCGCAATGACGCTATCGCCCGGGTTCGGACACCGAATGGAGTGGACGAGGCAGTCGGAGAAATGGCGTTGTCGCAGCGTGGGAGATACGCCACTGGGACGGATAAATGCTGGCAGATAAAAGGGACGGCGCATTGGGCTCTCACGGTTAGACAAACGCATCCGGAAGAAGTAAAATGAACTCCGAGATTGTTTAAAGAACAGAAAATGTGACTTTTATGGGAAGGAGCCTATTCTAGCACTACGCTGGTGCAGTCAAAAAAGAGCAGGAATGCGCGTTCGGTAAAAAGCGCTGGAACATGACTTCCTTCGCTGCCGTCATCGTCAATCTTTGGTGGCTGTCGAGTTATTGGGCGGAACAGATATCTCCACTCAACTGTATACGATACAGAATCGTCATGGCTAACACGTCCCGTGTCTCGGCGCAACACGTCGTCCAAAAAGTATTCACATTTTAAGAGCCAGGTCGGGGTACGCGAGCTGCAAAGAGAGATGGAGAGAAAGAACATGAAACCAGGGAAACCTGCGATTGAAAAGAACAAAAATAAAGACACGGTGATGAAGACATCAGGGTGGGGATACGCTCATCAGCAGTCATCACGAATGTCAGCACGTGCGCCGGATAACCGGCTAAACCGTTTCGTCATTTACAAAAAACGCAGATATAAAACATTTCCCGACCACGCAGTTGAGAAATATTCTAATTGTGGCCCGCGGCATTTCCCGTGTGGGGGTTCGAGGAAGTCCCTCGTACAACCCATCACTAGACAACCTGCAAACCCCACATTAGCGATTTCGTTAGGTATAGCTGTAGCCCTCATCTAACCCCGCGGCGAGGAAAACGAACCCAGTCCTCCCTTTTTTTTAGATCATTCCTCGCTTCCGCCCCTTCCCCTCGCGTCCTCGTGTCGAGGAGCACCATCCATAAGGCGCAGCGTGCACGTCAAGTCAGGTTCCCCCCACCACGTGCACGTGCATTGTGTCACGAGCGATCTCGGGCGCACCACCAGATCCATATTCCCGCGGGAGAGCCGCGGGGGGAAAAAGAATCGTTTTTTAATGACGACGGCGCCGGTCGGGTGGCCGGCCGCCCCCTGGGCCAGGAAGGGTCCCCCTCCCTTCCCGGTCGCCCAGAGAGCGACGCCAGGCATGACGCGGCGGCTGGAGCCTCGTGCTCCTCGGAACTCGAGTCCCGACTGCCCGAGGGCTGCCCGCAGTTATGAATGCTGCTGGATGGAGCAACGGGAATACACGCGAAGAGGAACGCAGAAGCACCGGTCCTTGTTCGGGATAAAAAAAGAAAGGGAGGGGGATAGCGTTTCGGAAGCACGTTTCTGGTTCGTGCTTTTGCTGGACACGGGCATGACGTCGGCCCACTTGACGATGGCCAGAAGTGGAACGGCGGGGGCAGCCGCATGTCCCGCTCAGCGCCAATCAATCACGCTCGGCTGGAAGTGCAGGAAGCGACGGTCCGGTCTGGCCCCAGCGGCCGTATGAAGTGCCGCCGTTTAATAACGGAGGGGGCAAGAAGATGAAGGGCTCCTTAACTCTGGTGTCTCTCTCTATCGCCGATGACAGAGCCTCGCAACTCCTCTTTTCGTTCGAGCAGGTTCCCCAGCCACAGCCATGTCCGTTTCGGTGGCTTCCGTAACGGTGTATGGCACCAGCCGCCGAGACGATAACTCGAGCCGTGACAGAAGATCGTGTCGCGCACTCGGGGTCGCCGTTTGTTGAAGGCTAATGGGGAACGCACTTGGTGGATTTAAAGCGATTCAAAGGTGCCCCATGCTCACGCGTTTACTGCGGTAAGCGCGAGCACGAGCTGGCACGCGCAAGAAGGTGCCAAAAAAAAAAAGCGCTCCAAAAGCTCTCCGAATTCACCGAGGAAATTCCTATAAGTGGCGCCAAGCACTTTTATCGCTATTATTTTTTTTTTTTACGAATCTTTGGCTTGTTTTTGCTACATAAATCATCGAGTTGAGCTGGGTTGACCACGTGATAATGCATACACTATGCTATATAAAGAAATATACGTTCTTGAAATCTTATTCGACGCCACAAGAACTCTTTCGGCTCGTGAAGAACGGTTTTGCCTCAAGCACTATTGCCTACTGGCGCACTAGAAAGGCAACTGGGCGATAAAGAACTCTTTCGCATTAAAAAAGGAGCTTAAATGAACCCCTCCTAGGTTTTTCACGAAGAGCTCATTCATGTGCTTAAAATAACTTTTAGGATAGAAAATATAGGCAAGCGAAGAACCCGTAAGAGTCCTTTTACGGCCAGATTTCTGTTGGAGTGGAGACCTAACAGAAACAATAACAGCAATGCCTGTGAAAAACAGTACCTCTTCGGCGCAGAAAGGACAGCTACGAAGATCCAGAGTTCGCTTAGATTCTTGGTAAGAAGACGCGTTACATACAAAAACAGACGGTGATGCCACATTCTGCAGCATCCTTGCTTAAGGGCATTCGCTCGACTTGCACCGGAGGGATCAAACGCTGGTCGACAATACAGGAAAAAAAAAAATCGGTTGCCAATTGGGCTAGCGCACATCAGCTCAAAGGTCGTGAAGCGAAAGCTCGCCCTGAAGATCTCAGAGATCCTGGGTTCAATCCCCACTCCCTGCCCATTTCGATCTGGATGAGCATCGTACCGGCGTGCGGTCGTGTATCACGGCTATGTGGTGCACGTTAAAGATCCCAGGCTCGCGGTTGTACCGCACTGACTAAATTTCTTACGTACAGCTGAGACACCAGACACCCATTGGGGCTGACTAACTCCCGGCTGTGAAAACATACACACAACCCAATTACTTCTATTAAAACAATAACTTACTTGCAGCGGAGCACACAAGAACGCTGCTTATTCTGTATTTCAGAGTCTCAAGGAGCATGCACCAGCTTATCATCGCTGCGTTTCATATTTGTTTATCGGGAAAGACGCCCGCACCCCCCACGTGTGAACTTCACATTCCTCTCCACAAGCACCCTGACATCATCCGATGTCCCAACACTGCCCCTTCCGGTATGTCCTTTATAGCTTTTCGGCAGGGACCACCAAGGTGGTCGACTCGGCACGGGGGCCGTCGAAGGAACAGCGTCGCGCGTTTCTTTTTGCGGAGGCGATTCCATAAAGCTATCAATTTTAGGCCAATATCGCGCGCACCGGGGCCCGCTGTCAGTCCAGCTGTCGGCATCCGTACGAACCGAGTGGCTGCCCGAAAATAATAACAATAGCGTGAACAAGAAGGATACCGAAATAGCGGCGATAGTAAATCACGCAGGCAGCTGCCTGGTTCTGAGCGGCGAGAAAGACCCATTTGTCAAAAGCACGGCCCGCAGGAAATGTCTTTGATTGAAACGAAACGGCGAACACGTTCGGCCCTCTTCGATCACACGGGCGGCCCAAGGGAGGAAACTTTCCGCGGAAGGGATTCGGAAACTTGGACGCGCGCCCTTCTGCGGAACGCTCCACCAGCGATAACCGGAAGGCGGAAAGGAAAATGTTGGCAAACACGGGAGAGACGAGCGAGAAATAAGTTTACGACTCCGCCGAAAATTGCGTCAGTCCTGACGGGAGCCATGACCGAGAGGGTTTGCCACGCGAGGTCGTTGGTGGCCGCGCTCCGTTAGAGTTCCTGTATGCCGAGAGCAAGTTCGTCTGCTTTTTGCACAGCGGCTGCGATGATGTCCGAACGCCGAGCTCTTATTGGCTGATTGAAAAAAAAAAAAGAAGAGTTGATAGACCTCTAGGCATCTAGCACTGAGGTCTACCCACCATCCTTTCAATCCAAGCTAATCAGAGCTCGGCTTCATTCGGACGTCACCGCTACTTCTGCGCAGGAAGCAGACGACTTCCTCTATGCATTTGCTCCGTACGAGAGCCAGAGTTGCGTGTTCAGCCATCTTGAAATTCTAAGTTATGGGGAAAGCCACGAAAAACAGGAAAGGAGTAGAGGGAGGCAAAAGCAGGGGAACATACGTCGGAGCGTTGTGCAACGTCGGCGAAGCGATCGTATCGGTAACTTTCCTGCAAAGCATAGGATTCTTTGCTCCTCACACGATCGATCTTGGCGAATAGCGGCGCGGCGGCTCGTGGAAAACAGACGCGCAACTCTGGCTCCCTTAGGGAGCCAATACAGAAACTCTTAGCTCCGTTGCCTAGTCCCCAGCATCTGACCTCTCATCTCATCTCTCGCGAGATGCACCGACTCGTTGTTTGTAACGCTGGTGTCCCACTAAAGCGACAAAACAGAAACAACCGTCACAGACAAGCCTCGTACACGTGTAGCATGCACGGGAACGTACTTTTGGCAGGCTCGCAGTGTCTCGGTGCTCGTGAAGTCAGCACGAGTGATTGCAAGCTTGCCAAAAATACCTTCGCGTGCATCCTGCCAGTGCACGAGGCTACGTGTCGGCTGTTTCTGTTTGTCGCTCTAGTGGGACTCGGGCATTATAAGCGAGTGTGTTTGCCCGTATTGAGCTGTGGAGGTTGCGCAGGCGCTGGAACACGCTCTTCCTAAAGCGAAATGTCTCCACATGCTCCGCGGATCCGTCGGTTGTTTGGTGTTGCGTTGGAGACACGAGCTGGTGTATTACAGTATTTGTATAAAGTTCAGCCCAGGGTGCGACCAGCCTGCTGCTGCGAGCACACACTTACAGATTCGTTCGTTTCGACTAATTTGGCTACGAGTGAGTTAGTGACTGTAGTTCGAACGCGTCTCCGATTGAAATGTCCGTGAAAGCGCGGAAGATAGATAATTTACCCGTACCTACGGCTGTTCTTAAAATCTCTCCAGCCTTCAAAATAAATTATTAATGATATATAGTTGGCTCCATGTATCCTGAATGATGCTGGCGAACTTCCAAAGGGTCAGTGTGCGCGACTTTATGAACTTAGCGTGGCGTGATAAAAAATGTCCGTATACTTAAAGGAGCGGTGCAACAATTTTTGTATACTTTCAGTAAATATCGCTCAGCATTATTCCCTTGACATTAAAACCCTATAAAACTCGCGTTAGCGTTTTCTTCGCGCAAGGACAATCTCAGAAAAAAATGTCGAGAAAAACGAGATGCGTTCACCCCCTCAACCTGCAGCCAGAAGAGCGGCCACGTGATCTTGAGCCAATTATGCGCCGCAATTGTTCATCGTAGCCACGCGCTGGAGTTGGCAAAGCACGGGGCACACACTGAGTTCCACCCATTGCGCAGCGATCAGTTACGAGCACGATGGAAAATCTTACACCATGGGTACGAACAACGTTACTCGCACAAGCGACGACACGAATGCATGTCGAGACACTGATTGTGACGAGCCCAAATTGAACTGCTCGTGTCCACTGTGTGAGTCACATTTAAAGATCGTCACGGGGATCGGTGGCCGAGTGGCCTAGCGCACACCAGCTCTGAGCACGTGGAGCGAAAGCTCGCGCTGCAGAACCCAGGGGGTTCAAACCCCACCCCTGCCCGCTCCGATCTGGATGAGCATCGTACCGGCGTGGGATCGTGTATCCCTACTGCGTGGTTAAAGACCCGGGGGTTGTACTGCACTGGCTAAATTTTTCATCTACAGCTGGGAGACAAGTCACCAGCTGAGGCAGACAAACACATTAAATATCGTCACCGGAGGGGATGGCAAAGCTCGACTGACGGTTATTTCGACTTACTGGTTTCCTCGAGCCACTACTTCTGCGATGTGAAACTATGCATGGGGAATCGAATGCTCTTGGGGGGCATAAACTACTGCCATGGCCGCGAATAACGTTATGGGCAAGCATGTATAGGCCATAGGGCGTACAGTTCCTCGGATATATACCTTTTCAACGAGGTCGCAGGCATCTTGAATCTCGTCACTTCGGGTATGCGGTAAAACATTGTTTTGATCTCTCCACGCCGCTGGAAGGCGTTCACGAAAAATGCGTGATTGTCACACATTCTTGTTTTGCCTCACCTCTATTTTTTCTCATATTCCAGGTTGAAATGTTTGATTATTTTTTCGTCCCGCATACCAGATACGGAACCCAGGTAACTGAGAACGACTGAAAACAAGAAACGTCTATTCACCACTGTCAAAACTGCTGGCGCGAGCACGCGTCTTGATCTCCTTGATCGTTCGCAAGCGTTCTCGCGCAAACGAAACCATAAATGGAGCCACGCGCTCGCGCCAGTAGCTTTGACAGCGTTGTGTATTACGTATAAAACGGAGCATATTAATTAATGAGCACGCGCATAAACTGAGTGAACCTGCTGTCTCGCCAACTTCGTGCTTTAGTCAAGAGGCACCGTTGACTTTGTGGAATTCTCCAGTAGCCATTTTTATGACGGTCAGTCGAGAAGCCATCTTGCACCTTGAGAGGCAAGCGATCACCAGCATACGTTCTCCGTCTCCGATCCAACAATATAAGAGAGTTTTAGTAGATCGTTCCGATACCTCCGATAGCCGCGATAACGATACTATGCATGCTCAAGGGAGGCGGTGGCGGAGTATCGGGTATCGTTATCGGAGTCATGGGAGCGATCTACTAAAACTCTCTATAGACTGCAATTTGCCAACGCTTTTTTTTTTTGTATTTTGTTAGAACGCTTTCTGGGGAACGAAACGGGACAGGGTTTAATTAATGCCCTGAATGCTCCGCAATTTAGGGCATTTTGAGAGCATAAACAGAACTAATAAAACAGTCGGGATAACTTACAGTCGACTCCGATATAAGTTTTTTCCAGGAGAAGCTTGGCCATGCAACATTATTTTCTCCTCTCCCCTCTCTCTCGCTCTCTCCACTTACTGGAAGGCAACAATCAAGTTGAAGGCTTTGATGAAAAAGATCGCATTTGTAACACAAATGCGAGCTCCTTTTTCTTGTTTTCTTCCTTTTTTGTGTTCATTTTCGTTATAATATTCGCGAAGGGTGCACACGGAAAAACTCGCCGAAAGCATCAGCGGAGCGACTAAAAAATCATCATTATCATTCACTTTTTTTCTTTTTTTATATAACGCGTGTACTTACGCCCGTTGTAGTAGCTTTCCTAACACCCAGGGAGTCGACGCGCGTTTTGCGTTTTGCGTTTTGCGTTTGGCATTTTGTTTTGCGCCGGCGAGGCTTCGCATACGCCGGCGCATTCGAGCGATTCAATCAAGGCGTGACGACGACAGTGAGGCAAACAGCGACACTCCGCAAACATTGGCTGCCTGCAGAAAGCGACGGACGAATGGCGCGAAGGGCCCGCACTTGCGCAAGGATGACGGAGGCCGAGAAACGACAAAGGCTTTCTTCTCCCCCGTATTTGTTGTTGTTGGCGTGTCGTCGTTTCCGCTTCTTCCTTTTGGCTTTGTTCTGCCGGAGCAGACGAGCGTTCGTCACGCTGTTGCTGCTCGCGTCCGTTGAAAGACTTCCGTCGGCGCTGAATTGGAGCGCCCTTTTAATTTAACGGCCCGCCTACTTCGCGGCAGTTGCATCTTTCAACAATTACCTCGAGTCAGAGCAAAGTGGTTCTGAGATAGATCGAGGTTTTTTTGTTTGATTTTCTTTTTGCGCGTTCCAACTTGTTGAAACTGTGAAAGAAAAGACGCTCTCTGTACGGAGAGCGGCGGACGAGTTTCAGCTGGCGTCGCAAGTTTAAATGGCGCACACGAGCGGTCGTTTGTTCCCCCTCGTAATTGAAGAACAGTGGTTGCGTCAAAAAACGCGTCTTAACAGAATTACGCTTTTCATATCGAACTTCCCCCCTTTGTGAATCCTGGAAACGTAATTGATTTTTTCTTTCTGTTTTAGCTGGAAGTTAAACAGTGTTTCAGCGACTGTAGAGGTCTCTTTAAGTGGGCTGTGGCGTTATTATTGTTGGTTTAGTTTTCCGCGTACGATTTCACTCTGGTATTTTTCTTGATTCAGATAAACTGAAAATAAGCGAGGGCTGTACATTTTGCCTGTCATAAATTTCACGTCACATTCGTATTTAAGATATACGAGGGTTGGTTGGAATTCTGTGAGCAGAAAAAACAACAAGAATTAAAGCGAAGAAGAGAAATCCGCGGAATACGATGTACGAGAGCGCCGAGGCATACATGGTGTCACCGCCAGCTATGAAGCAATTCAGTATCGAAGTATATTAAACGATATCAAACGTGAATAGTCTCTTGTTTTTCAGGGTCTTCCAAGTAATGTTCGAGTCCGCCGTCTCGACTTCCAATATGAGGGACAGACGTTGCGGATCCTAACAGCGCTAAGTAATGTAGACTCTGAAGTGAACAAAAAGCGAGCGAACTGCGAATAGAACCGAAGAGAATTTCAATGCAAATAAACGAAACACGCTTTTAACTTACATAAACCAAACTAAGGATGACCTAACTTTTAAGGGACAGCATTTTCGGACATCGTAACCTGCTGGTGCACCCCGTTTTTCTTTTCTTTATAGCAGCATAAACCATCAATTGTCAAAATCAATCTAATACCATCATTGAAACCCGCCGTTTATGTAAATATTGCATTCACTGGCCAAAAAAAACAAATGCTAAGTTTCAGCATCAATCCCCGACAGAATTAATGAACAAAAACACGTGCCCCCCCCCCCCCCCCCCAAATAAAAAAAAAAAAAAAATTTACAATTTCTTGCAGTCGGGAATTTAGGAGGTCGTTGCTGTTAGTTTTTAAAGGAGAACGAACACGAAATTTTCCCACTTATGTGTGGTGTATGTTGTGCCGGCAGCCCAGAAACACTATTTTTAGACTACCGTTTCTCAGCTGCCGGCAGAAAAGTCGTAAAATTAATTTTAAAACAAATGAACAAATTTCAAGAATGCGCCTGGTGGCGGTCTGTGAAGCTCCGTTGGAATGCTGCCACTTCATGAGTTTGTTAGAAGGAACACCAGTTCGCGACAGTATGACTAGCTCGTGGAGTCACTTACTCCTGAATGCGACCTGGCGGAGAATACTGAGTTTATTATACGCTTTATACACCTTCCCATAAAAGCGTTTGAGGGCGCGTTCCTTGCTTTGTTTGTGTGTTATGCACGCGCAACTTATGGCTGGTCCCAGTTGCGCGCGAGCGCATGGCTGGACTGTGATTTAGCACGTGTGGACTGTGACTTTTATAAACAGTGGAAACGTTTATAGGGAGTATTCACTGTCGGCCATATCCGTGTGCGCTGCTGCTGAGCGCGTGCTGACGGCGAGCTTTCGCAGTCCTTTTGGAGCGTGCATTTAGCACCATCAAGGTTGCCGGTCTTAGCAGGCTATTAATGTGAGCTCGTTCTGAGCATGCGCTCTAAGCAGCACCCACAAATATGGCGTCCAGTGAATACCTCCTATATGTTAAGGCCACGGTCCCACTGAATGTGGCAGTTTAGGTACTTTTTGGCAGGTCATTACTCATCTCCTTTTAAATACTGTTTTGTGGAATTAATGTCATTCGAAAGGCAATGCAATCCTCTTTCATTTGATATTACGTATGTGTTGGTTTTTACTGTTCATGCGCGTTTGTAGCGTTGCGAAAATGATGGCGCGGACCCTCACTTGCTCCGCTAGTTCATGTTTTATGAACGATCCATTAAAGATAGCACGGTTCCAATATAGCAGTTTTGTTAAGATGATGTCGGAGCAGAATGTAACGATACACTTTTTTGGTATTTGCACTACTTTGTTTTTTTCATCCCTCCAAATATTGCCCTAAAATTGACATTTTTTAGCACAAATATGTTTTTAATGACAAGCGCTAGGGCAATGAAATTAGCTACGAATGTAGTGCTTATAATTGGTAATATGCAGAAAAAAATTTAATGTTGCGCAAAATTTTTTTGTTTAGATATTTTATATCAAACGTAGCACTTTTTTGTGCTTCGAGTCATGGTACTTCAAATGCCGCTGAGGAAATAATTAAGCTATGATAAAATATTTTATAACATTTAGAGCTACAATGGTTGCCCAAGAGGTGGACGATGGCTTTTTTTCATTTTCAAAGTCATAACGCTCCAGGAGCCCTTCAAACTTACCTGTTTTTGATGCATATCTTTTTTGGACATCAAACAGATTTATTGGCATCTGATAGCAATATTGTTAGGAATAGATATACATTCCGATGTATTAAATTTTCACAATGATCTTGCTTCGGTTCCTTAATAGGTGTAGAGCTTAGCTAATTTTAAAAACAATTAAAAACTGTTTGGGTGTTTTGTTGCGCTACCTGGCGGATGGCAGACAAACTGCTGATTTCTAGTGTTCAAAAAATTTCCGAGGGCGGCGTTGGCGTCTGTATCATCATCAATCTCCGTGTCTTTTTACCTTCACATTTAAAAAATATATTGGAAGATTTACTATCGATAAATGAATGGTTTAAGTACTGGGTCCGATTAATAAATCGAAGACAAATAATTACACACGTGTAGCGTGATATAATGTGTTCATTATTCGATATGATTGAAATCAATAAACAATAAAGACGAAGAGGAAAATAATACACCCGAGTTCACATCATGTCTAGAGTCACTAAATGAGCTTTAAAGTATCGGCATTCCGTTCCCCAAAATTGTTTTGGGCGCCGCAATTTTGGGTCTTGTCCAGAGCAAACGCAACTGCCGATCGTCATGATCCAAAAGTACCACTTCCTCAGCATTAGATGCGGTGCTAGGAAGCTGATGCAATATTGCAATGCTCTGTCGCGGGTTGTTTAAACATTTGTGGGGTACGGAAAAGCGTTTCCTGTGATTTTAGATAAAGCTTCAGTTAACTGGCAACCATGACTTTAAGCCATAATATGGCCAAGTGTCGTTACTCTGAACCGTAGCTAATTTATACCCCTGTAATACCCCTGTTACACGGGCACACTTAACCGCGGTTAACTCAGCTTAACTGCTGTTACGCGGCACCATTGATACCGCACTATACCCTCGGACAGCTAGTTCAAAAGAAGTGAAGAGAGCGCGTGCACTGCTTTGATGGGAGCTCAAGATGCTCAAGCGCACGTTCACCCATAGCTTTGACTGCATAGCCGCAGAATGTTATCGGCAACTATTGTGCGCTAACTGTGGCTTAGCGTAACTGCAGTTAAGTCTGCCCGTGTAACAAGGGTATTACTGGCACAAGCGGGAACAATGAGGAAAAGGCAGGTGTCAAAAGGTAATGGCTTGTGGAATCCACGGGGCTTACGTCATGGCCCCTCCAGGTATTACAAGCCTCTTGAACAAGAGCATGAATAGTGTCATTAATAAGCTACGCGTCAGAGTACCGACACTTGGCCATATTGTGGCTTAAAATCATGTTTGCCAGTTATTTGAAGCTTTATCTGAAATCCCAAGAAACGCTTTTCCGTCCTCAACTTTAAACAGTGTGCGACAAAGCAAAGCAACATTAAATGAGCTTCCTAACACCAAATCTAATGCTGAGGGTGTCGCACTTTTAAATCATAACGATCGGCAGTTGCGCCTGCTCTGCACAAGCACCAGAATGGCGGCGTTCACAACACTGACGGGGAAGAGAGTGCCGATACTCCAAGCGCAGCTCATTTATTTGCTCTATAGTTCCCGCAAACCCCCTTCTCCCTGACTGAAACTGAAAGTAAATATGAATAATACACTATTATTATAGCTTATTTAGTTATAACCAACTACACATAATGAGAGGAGGAAGCGGCCGGGTAGGAGAAACGCGGGTTTTATGTGCGACCGTTCTAACCGTCTCAAAAGAGAGAACGCGCGAGCTTGCGCTGGTTTAAAAAGAGGCATCCAAAGAAAGAGGCGGCACGCTGTGCTCTTTGTTATTATGCGTCTAATTGCAAATTGTTGTGTGTATGTTTATACAGCCGGAAGTTAGTCCGCCTTAGTGGGCGTCTGACTCTCAGCTGTAGATGAGCAATTTAGCCAGTGCGGTACAACCGCAAACCTGGGGTCTTTAACGTGCACCACGCAGTAGTGATACACACGACTGCCTCGCCGGTACGCTGCTCTTCCAGGTCGAAACGGGCAGGGGCGGGGTGGCTTCTGCAGCGCGAGCTTTCGCTCCAAGTGCTCCGAGCTGGTGTGCGCTAGACCATGCACTCGGCCACCGACCCCCCCCCCCCCACCCCCTCTTGTGCGTCTAATTTATATACAGGTATAAGTATTTGAAGATCGACGATGGACGTCGATCGTCTCGAGGTAATGTAACGTAATAACATTATATAAATAATAAACTTGTTGAAAGACTGAAACACTCAGTTTTTCAATTCTTGGATTGGAATATGGTGATAGCCTAATCCCACTTGTCTATAACGCGCGAGCGTGCGGCTTTCTCCGGGGAGCGCTAGACTGGTGGTATTCGCGGCAACTAAGCTAGTCACGTGGCGCAACATGGAATGGCCCGCTTGAGGGGTGTTCTGCCCATTCTATCAACTGGCGGCGAACGTGGAAGGCTGCTCGCACGCTTTTTACAAACATCATTGCTCGAACAATAAACAAACTAAAGCACGAAGACGTATCAACGATGTCGTCATCAAAAAACAACAATATTTCATAAAGCACTTTACTTTTATCGCTTATCAAGCTGACAGAGTGGGCAGGACACCCCTCAAGCGGGCCGTTCCACGTTGCGCCACGTGACTAGCTTAGTTTCCGCGAATACCACCAGTCTAGCGCTCCCCGGAGAAAGCCGCACGCTCGCGCGTTATAGGCAAGTGTGATTAGCACTGTACTTACTGTTGATGAAGAGCAATATGAGGTGACGATGTAATGATTAAATGATGAGGCTGTATAAGGACGACGACATTAGTGGGTGTCGAACCACAACGTACAGTGCCAGACTTGTTTCAAATATCGTGTATATACCCAAAGACTTTCTTCACACGCAACAGAATATGGTAGAATCAATGAGGATGCTACTTTACAACTGTACGTGGAACAGGAAAACTGCACTGTGCAAAAGTGCGGATTATTCGTTAAAAGGAGGACGGATTTCTTGCAGAATTCCCTAATTGACTACTTGGAACAAATCGCCTTGTTGACGTAAAGTGTCCCCGTTCCAAAAGATTCTTGAAGCATACTTAAACCGCAAAGGAGTATGAGGCGAAAAATAAGAAAAGGAGCCTGGTGCGAAAGGTACAAATCACCACCATAGCATCTACTATCAAATACAAGGGCAGTTACACAATACACAAAGAGAGTTTTGTGATCTAGTTATATTTACACTCAAGGGCATTGATATCCAACGTATTCAGAGACATGACACCTTCTGGTCAACCAACACAGGGCCTTTTCTACTCAAGTTTCACATGGAAGGCCCGACTTCCGCTGAAATTCCTTACGTAGACGAGTTGTCCGACCGAATAAACTGCAATTACTCCCGATCTGGGAATCTCTCGATCTTCGTTCGTAAGCCATGGTATCATGAGATCGAGGGGTGTGGCCCTTCGTCAGCTGAATATTGCTCCGGCGGGTGTTTTTACCGTGTAAGATGAGACCGTCGCGTGCTGCTGGAACAACAACCTGGCGATTCTTCACTGAACTGCCTTCCGTAAGCTTCAAAAGTGCTTTTTTTTTTTTTGTTTCGCACATCATCTGTTCTGCATGCCCGTTAGTTGCAGGATGGTATGGTGCACTAATGTGATGCCTGATGCCGTTTTTTTTTTCTTCAAAAACTTGTTTATTTTGTTTGAAGCAAGATTTGGCGCGTTATCAGAGAAAAGTATTTTCGGTAGGGCAAAAGTAGGTAAAAGAGACCGTAGAACGTCAATGACGTGTTTGGACGTCGTGGCAGGCATCGTGTAAACTTCCAGCCACTTAGAGTACGCATCGTCCATGACTCCGCAGATGCGGATACGTTTCGCCGCCCACCGATTGAATAGTGGATCGTTTTCAGTTACTGTTCATGATGGCGTTGGACTCAAGGAAGACTTTGAGTCTTTCCAGAAAGTTAGCCCAGGTGCCAGGACTTTTCTCGAAAGCGGTAAGTGTTCGAAACGTCGACCACGTCGGTAGCCACGTGTTGTGCTTGACACTGGACACTTACCATTCGCTGAGAAGAAACTTGCTTGTTCTTCTGCCACGAGTCGTCCGATATCAGGTCATCACCGCAACACCATCTCCCGACAAAAACGCATGTCTATAGTTAGCAATCACGTGAACTTATAAATTCCCGAACGCTCATAACTTGCCGTCGCTAAACGCCGTTCATTCATAGCGTCATCATTGCAAATAAACGTCTTCCTATTTCTTCTGATGGTTTTCATCATATTCCTCCTAAGCTGTACTTACAACATTATGTGTGTCGGTACTTTCGAAAATATTGCAACGGCGTTTGTTTTCTGGGAACTATAATGTAACTACCTTTACAACATCTTCCGGACCCCGTGAAACACAATATTTATTGACGTTATTTTAGTCGTCATTAAAATGGTGAGGTAAGCACCGTTAATCGTGACTTGACGTCCGCTTCCACTGGTGTCTTGGAAGATTGAGTCTACTGAGCGTGCATTCCTGCAGAAGAAATTTCCATTGATAGAATATTAACACGTCAATCAACATTTGATTCCTTCATGGTAAGATTTGTTGCGAAAGCCCGTTACAACCGCCAAACCGCATCTCCGCATACATCCGTTTGCTGGGCCACGCTACTTGAGCTAGCTGAGCACAGCTGGCAGCGGCGCGAGCAAGGCCACGAGGGGAACGTGATGGTGCTCGAGCCATCTCACTGTGAACCAATGTTTCGGCCACCCCACGGGTGCGTGTCGCCATCTACTGGTTGAACTAACGCCTTGTTCAAGATGGCTGCCGTGGGACCGCAGCCTTAAAGCTTTCACAGTGCTTCCGCGACGTTCATTCCACACCATCAAGTTCGCTGTCCTTTGCAGACGATAGGCAGGGGCTTGATCTCAACCCCTTTTCGAACGAGAGTAGCTCGTCCCACATACAGCCGTCTTCAAACCGCCTAGGACGAGTGTAGCTCGGCTGCGCACCCTTGCTCTCCTCTTGACTGTTTTTGATAGTGGCACTATATTGGACGACCTCGGCTCGTTCACGGTTTAGTATACCGGCACTGCCGAGATGGCAGCCCATGTACTGTAAATGTTTTTACTGTACAATATTTTTTTAATGGCTACTAACGGTTGAGACACGTGCGGCCCTGGCCTCATGTGCTATAAAAAAAATTAAAACAAAATAGGTTAAGGTAAAAAAAAAAAAAACGGCTAAGAGGTTGCTTCTAGATCAAATTCACGCGTAGAAGTACTGCCAACTAGAGCCACTGAATGAGCTGCGCTTAGAGTATCGGCACTCCGTTCCCCGGCATTCTTGTTGGCGCCGCCATTTTGGCTCGTATGCAGAGCAGACGCAACTGCCGATCGTGACGATTCAAAAGTGCGACTTCCTCAGCATTAGATTCGGTGTTAGGAACCTCATGCAATATTGCTTTGCTCTGTCACGAACTGTTGAAACATTTGTAGAGAGCGGAAAAGTGTTTCCTGTGATTTCAGATAAAGCTTCAGATAACTGGCAACCATGATTTTACGACACAAAATGGCCAAGTGTCGTTACTCTGAAGCGTAGCTTATTTAGTGGCACTACTGCCAACCATTGTTTTTCTGGAAACGCGCAAGACAAGCGCCACGAGCGGGTGCTCCGCCGCTTCCAAAGGCCGCTATACAGAGCCGCTGAATGAGCTGGGCTCATTTAGTGACTCTAGTGTGGCTGTAGTTCCTATTTAGTGGCACTATAAAAAAAGTGCCACTAAATAGTGGCACTTTTTTTTTTCAGGGTCGCTCATTTCAGTACTACACTGCCATTTGCTATCAAGGGCCGCTCTTGAAGACACGGGGCTCGTGCACTGGCGCCTTTTACGATATTTGCAAGAGAAACGCAAACACATCGAGCGACTTTACTTGATCCGAGGATGCGGGGACCTCCGCCGATACAACCCCCCCCCCCCCCCTTCCCCCCGTCGAATACGCTGTGACCACGGTGTAAGATACTCTTCAGGTGAGGACAGCGCGCTCCTCGCGCAGTTCAGATAAAGTTCGCTTTCCACTCTCTCTCTTTCTATCTCTCACTATGGTTTCAAGCGGCACCGGCAGATGACTCATCTACCCGAGGGCACGGCAAAGACGGCTCGTGCCGCCTCATGCTCCACACGCGCCGAGCTCCAGCGAGGTTGTCGCTCGTGCAGAAAGACCACGGTGTACCTGGGTGTCGTTGCAACTAAAGTCACTGGATCCTGGGAAAGTAACGCCAAGCTCCCCGCGTGGTCGCCATCTTGGTCCGTGGAATGAGCAATTTTTCCTTGGCCCCTCCGTTCTTGGTGAGCCGATCTAGATTCCCTGGTGACGGGTAGCTTTATCGAGCCATTTTTTTGTATACCGAGATTTTGCTAGCCACACACCGGCGAAACAGGCGTACACGTTCGTACCACCACCAGATGCTGTGTCGGTGCTTGGAGGCTCTGAAAAATAAGTTTACTGTCTTGAAATGTGCAGGAAGAACAATATAATTGTAATAGATCCATGGAGATGGGCATGATTAATAACTTGATCGCATACGAAGTGCCAAAAACTCTTATATTGGCGAGGAACGCTTCCAGTAGGATGATGCTCCATGGTGATCTTGGAGCGACTGGTTTAGAACGACCCCCTGGAAGCATCGAAGATTTAAATGGACCAAGATGGCGATTTCCATGGCAACGTAGGCCGTTTCGTCTACGTTGTCAGCGGCGCCATGACACCCGCATCGCCGGCCCAGCCTACGAAGGCATGTACGTTCGATGTTTCCTGCCCGCCCGGCGCGTCGGTGGATTCTATCTTCGACGCGGCGGCGGCCATTGTCGGCACTGCCGAATTGTTCTCCGTGCAGCATCTGGGAGGCAGCAACTTTCAGATGTCTGTTACATCGTCATCGGCCATGAGCCGAATCGTCAACGCCGGGGCTCTGACCATCGGCGGAACAAGCGTCCCCATCGTCCCGGTAGGCCCGCAAGTAACGTCCATTACGTGCCTCTACCTACCGATTTATGTGAGAAACGAAGCCCTCGCCGCCGCCCTGTCGCTTTACGGGAAGGTTCTGGATATTCGCTTCGGCGTCTACCAGGACCACCCCAACCTCCGGACGGGTACCCGCTACATCCGAATGGAGATGAAGGAGTCTACCCCGGTGCCGAACTTCCTCCGCGTCTCCGGTCATCGGGCCACCTTCGACTACCGCGGTCTCAAGAGAGTCTGCCGACGCTGCCAGCAGGAGGGCCACCTCAAGGCGGCCTGTAACGTGCCATATATTGCCCGCTGCGCCGCCTTGGGCCACGACACCGTCGGCTGCGCGGCCGACTGCGGACGCTGCGGAGCGGCCCACGCCACGGTGGACTGCACCCAGCGTCGCAGCTACTCAGCCGTCGCCGGCTGCGGCCAGGACGACTTCCCGGCCTTGACTCCGGCATCCCAGACTCCGAAGTCCCAGGGCAGGCCTAATACTACCCCTACTTCCCCTCCTGCGGCGACGGCCGCCACCCAAGGGTCCGGTGACACGCCTGCCCCCGCCGAGCCCCCAGTGACGACCCCGTCCGAGCTCGCCACCGACGCGAATTCGAACGCGTCACAGGACGCCGCCGAGGCCGCGCTTTCGAATGCGATCCACACCGCATCTGTGCACGCGCCCACTCCTACCAGTCCCGGCTCAGAGGAAGTACTGGTGAAGGAGGAACGCCCGCGAACGCTGGAACTCTGCCCCAGCCCGCTTCCCAGCTGGAGCGACATTACGGAGGACTCTGCCTCATCGTCGGACGACCACCTCGTCATCGACGAGGTTGCCCACGACAAAGACAGCGCTCTGCCGCGCGGCCGAGATCGTCGCCGCGGCACCTCCGAGGAACTCCGAAAAACCTGCAGCCGCAGTCGCAGCCCGCATGGCGGTGCCGAAGACGGGAAGCGAGATCTTTCCAGCAGCGGCGAATCAGGGTCCCCAGGATCCACTCCAGCATCGGCAGCGGCTCCCAAGCGGTTGCGGAAGGACCTCGTCGCGCTGTCTGACAGCCCGTGCATCACATCCGATACATCCACGGACTAGCAGTGAACACAACGACCCCCCCCCCCCCCCCCCCATCCATCCCCTTTTCGCGCACCTGCGAGTCATCACCCTGAACGTTCAGGGCTTCCGCAGCGTGACAAAACAGATCGAGGTCATCCAGTTCGCCCGAACCGCCCGTTGCGACCTCCTGTTCCTGCAAGAAACGAACTTCCACAGGCAGCGCGACGTGGACCTCTTCAAGCAGCGGTATGGGGTGGATTGTTTCTTTTCATACGCCACTACACGGAGCTCGGGGGTGGGGGTCATTATCTTTAGCCGCTCGCTCCTCCGTCTCAGCGCGTGCTGCTTTGACCCCGACGGGCGGTACATCGCTTTTGATTTCTTCGTGGACGGCACGCGCTTTCGTGCTGTGGGCGTGTACGCTCCAGCCCAGCGTTCGCAATCCCCGGCTTTTTTCAAGAGCCTGGACGTCCATCTGCTCGACGCTCGCCACTGCCTGCTCCTCGGCGACCTCAACTGCGTCGTCGATTCCCGGCGCGATGTCAGGGGCCCAGGCTACGGACGCACCACGTGGAACGCCGGCGAGCTGATACGCCTGATGCGACACTTCGACCTAGTGGACTGCTGGACCCTGCTCCATGGCACCGCTTTCGAGCATACCTGGCAACGAGGAAACTCGAGCAGTCGCCTGGACAGGTGTTACATCTCCGAGTTTCTGAGCCCCTCTGTCACCGCCTGCTGCGCAATGAACTTCCCTCCCTCCACTACGTACATCTCCGACCACCGTCCGGTACTCGTAGAGCTCCGCTTCAGCAGCAAAGCCAGTTCTCAACGCACCTGGCGTCTCGACACCCGACTGCTGCGAGACAAAACAAGCCGCGACTGCCTGAGAGAAGCCTTGCGCCGGTCCCTCCATGGAGCGGCACCAGACCCCTTGACCTTTGACCGGCTTCAAGACAGCTTCAAGACAGCTGGTGGGTGGCGTGCGTGGCGGAGGGTCGTGCACTGCGTCGGCGGCACGCCGAGCAGCTCCGAGACACTTCTCTGCGAATTAGGATCGTGCGACGGGGCGGCGCGGGGACTCCGCTAATGCGGGGCTACCTGCAGCAGCTCCTCGACCGTTACCAGCGACAGCTACGACTTTGTACCAACGCAGCCACAGCCTACCACGGACGGGTCGGGCCCTCGGCTCACCCCGAGGTGCTGCGCTACGCCCACCGCACCGAAGTGCGGGAGCGACGCGTCCCTTCAGTGCCGACAACCCCAGGCGCGCCAGCAACACCAGGCCAACCATCGGTCTCCGGTTTCAGCGCCCACTTCCGGGCCCTGGCAACCACCGAATCGGCGGTGGACCGTGCGACCCTCGTGGCGCACCCCTTTTTACGCGATCTCCCGCAAGTTCCCGAAGACCTAGCCGCACACCTGCACGAGCCCCCCAACCCCGAAGGGGTGCTCCTTGCCCTGTCAAGAATGAAAACTGGGTCCGCGCCGGGCCCAGATGGGTTTCCCGCCGAATTCTACCGTACCTTCTGGGACGTGCTGGGCAACTATATCTGTGCCGTGCTCCGGGAATTTTTCACAGAGCACCGCCTTCCAGAGTCGTTCCGCCGAGGCAGAATCATTCTTCTGCCTAAGGAGGGGGGAGACCCCAACGACCCGGGCGCGTGGCGTCCCATCACGCTACTCAACGCAAGCTACAAGCTGCTAGCGTCGATCATCACGCAGCGCCTCCACGGCATGCTCCCGGACGTGGTGACACCCCACCAGACGTGCTCGATCGTCGGCCGCAGCATTCAGACCCTAACATCCCTGACGAGGGACGTGGTGCAATACACGAACGCTCGCCAAGCCAGAGGCCTGATCGCCTCCCTCGACCAAGCGAAGGCTTTCGACCGGGTGGAGCACCCGTTCCTCCTAGCCGTGCTCACCGCTTTCGGTATTCCCCCTGAAGGGGTTCGACTCTTCGAGACGCTCTACAGTGACATGAAGAGCGACCTCTATCTAAACGGCGGTGTGACGGCCAGCTTCCCCGTCACCCGGGGGGTCCGCCAGGGTTGCCCGCTCTCGCCGCTGCTCTTCGTCCTTACCCTGGAGCCCTTCCTAGCCAACGTCGAAAGGACCCCCCAGGTCCGCGGACTCTCCCTGCCCGGAAACGGCGAGGTGAAGGTGTCGGCATACGCCGACGACATTACACTGTACCTGCGGGACACCGACGACCTCGGAGCGGCTCTCCGGATCTTCGAGACCTACGGGTCTCTCTCCGGAGCGAGGTTGAATGAGCAGAAGAGCGCGGTGCTGTGGGTTAACCGACCGCCTGACCCCTCTTCACCGATCCCGGCAAAAACTTCGGTCACGATCCTTGGTGTCACTTACCGCTCGTCAGGAGTCTCGGCGGACATGTGGACGCGCCTGGCGCGCGACATCGGGGAGAAAGTGGACTCTGCTCGCACCTACGCCCTTCCCCTGGCCGAGCGCAGGTACCTAGCCTACTCTGTCTTCTGTGGACGCCTCTGGTATCTGGCGCAAACGGCGCTCCCTACCTCACGTTTCATCCGACCGGTGAAAAGCGCGCTCTACAGCTTCTTCTGGTCAGAGAAGACGGAGCTGGTCACTCGGCCGGTTGTCTGCCTCCCGCGCGAGCGTGGAGGGTGGGGCTTTCCCTGTGTCGACATCGCACCCGCAGTACTCCAACTCAAGACCATGCTGAAGATATTGCGCGATGAGCACGGCCCAGCCCGATCCCTCGCGCTCTACTTCGTGGGGCACTCCCGCCGAAAACTGGGAGTCGAGTCGCCGAGCTCACCTGGCCCCTGTGCCGAAACCCCGCCGTCTGACTACCGAAGGGCAATACAGCTCTTCAAACGTCTCAAAGAGCGGGCACCCCAGCTGGACGTAGTGGAGACACCGACGGCTCGACTCACAGAGGTCCTCCTGGAGCCGCAGATTTCGGCAACGCAGGTGGAGCTCGGAGACTCTTTCTCCTGGTCCCGTCTCACTTCTTCGTATCTCCCGGGGCACCTACGGGACTTCGAATGGCAGCACGGTTGGGGCGTCCTCCCCAGCGGAGACCGCTTGCTCCGCTGGGGCGTGTCGCGCACGGACGAGTGCCCTAACTGTGGGAATCGCGAAACGAATGTGCACGCGGTGAAGGAGTGCGTTGTGGCGCGGACGTTCTGGCGCGTCATCCGCACCAGCTTCCGCGGTTTGGGCGTAGGACTTTACCTGCTGCGCGGGAGATGCCCTCCGGGTGTCTTCGTCCGTCTCCTCCTCGCCGCGGCCGAGTACGTGCTGTGGAGGAACCGGTGCTGCGCCGTGAGACAGGCGCGTCGATCGCGTGCTCTTTGGCCCCTCCTGTGGCGGCTCCGGCGGGAGCTCGTGGGACACCTCGAGGAGCAACTGTTTTTCCTCGGAGAACAAAAGTTCCTCAGGCGCTGGTCCTGCCGGTACCTGAGCGTTCGCGACTCGCGGATTGAACTCCGCTTCAGGTACCTGGACAACCTCTAGGTCCCTGAGTTCAGAGCGGTGCCGTTGGGGGCGCGGGCGCGGGTGTGCGGCTCTGGGATGACGCTTCGGCCGCGTGAGTGATCGCGCGGACGGGGACACCTCGGGGTGTGCGCCTTCGAACTTGTGCGTGTGGCTCCGCGGCAAAGACCCGCCAACTGTACAGACACTGGTTCGCGCATATATGTGTACACAGTGTTCTTAACCTCTGCGCGTCTCTTACAAAATCCTGTCCACAGTGTTGCAAATAAATTTTCTAATTAGGCCGATTAGCCAATCGCCTTGCGAGGTTTGGGTCGTTTGTATGTTAGTTTCCGTTTGTGTGCGGATAGCAGGTAGAGAAGTCAATGGCGCTACTTTCCCAGGATCCAGTGACTTTAGTTGCAACGAGATCATTTTTTTTCGCTCTCACACAGTTTCGCCGTTTGGCCGCCGGCGACACTGTCAGCCATGGGCACGGTGGCCGCGGAATAATGCAGCCTTTCGGGTGCCCGTCGAACGAACACAATCTGATTAACCATGTTGAATATACCTGAGACTGGGGTAGAAAAGAACATAAAAGTCCATAATTACTTACAGCGCGACTGGGACAAGGACAGACAGAGGAGAAACACAGAAACACAGGACAAGCGCTGAACTAGCAACTGAATGGGGGGATCGGTGGCCGAGTGGTCTAGCGCACACCAGCTCGGAGCACGTGGAGCGAAAGCTCGCGCTGCAGAACCCAGGGGTCCTGGGTTCGAGCCCCACCCCTGCCCGTTTCGATCTGGATGAGCATCGTACCGGCGTGCGGTCGTGTATCACTACTGCGTGATGCACGTTAAAGACCCCAGGCTAGCGGCTGTACCGCACTGGCTAAATTTCTCATCTACAGCTGGGAGACTCGTCACCCCTCTGAGGCAGACCAAGTTCTAGGCTGTATAAACACACACACAACCCAATTTTAGCAACTGATTCTATTGAAAAGAAAAGACATGTGATGCTGCTGCTGCTCGTGCAGGCATGCCCCTCCGTGGCCCTGTCGCTTCTTCTTTCACTCAATGCGAAACCGGCCAAGTTATCCGAGATCCAAAAATCCGATCTCGCTCATCATCAAAGTCACTGTGGGCTGGCTCACACACAAGGATCCGGTTTTTGTTATGTGGTACGTCTCCATCATTTCTCGGGGTAGTTTGTGGTTGTGTCGGAACATCACTGTAGTCTTGTTGAACAGGGGTTGGCATCCGCAATCCCGGCAATGCATCGCGAGATGCGTGTGAGCGGTTCCTTTCATGGAACTGTGGTGTTCTCGTAGCCTTATGTTGAGGCAACGCCCAGTCTGTCCTATGTAGGCACGCCCGCAGGAAAACGGAATCTTGTAGACCACGCCTTCTATGCAGGCGAAAAACTGCATTCCGTGTTTGATGCTGCAGCCGCTGTGAGACTTAGGATCGTTATTTCTCGCGCGTTTGTTGACTGCGGAGCACACAGAACTGAGCTTGTGGCGGGCGGAAAAAACAACATTCACGTTGTATCTTGAGGCGACTTTCTTGAGTCCGTGGGAAAGGCGGTGGATGTACGATATGACTGAGGTTTTCTTTTTCTCTCTCTGCTCGAGGTCACGTTGCTCGATCGCGGGATCTGTTTTAAGGTGTTTCACGATTTTTTCGCAAGCTGAAGAAATGACCGAATTAGGATATCCCGCAACAAGGTACTGCGGTGGGCTAGTTGGTTCATACTTAGTGTTTGAACAGCGCAAAGACGACAGGAAGATAGAAGAGAAGATAGAAGAGTCTTTGCGCTGTTCAAACACTAGGATATCCCGAATCCTTGAGCCGTTGAATTTGGGACATGAAGCAACGTGACCTCGAGCAGAGAGAGAAAAAGAAAACCTCAGTCATACCGTACATCCACCGCCTTTCCCACGGACTCAAGAAGGTCGCCTCAAGATACAACGTGAATGTTGTTTTTTCCGCCCGCCACAAGCTCAGCTCTGTGTGCTCCGCAGTCAACAAACGCGCGAGAAATAACGATCCCAAGTTTCACAGCGGCTGCAGCATCAAACACGGAATGCAGTTTGTCGCCTGCATAGAAGGCGTGGTCTACAAGATTCCGTTTTCCTGCGGGCGTGCCTACATAGGACAGACTGGGCGTTGCCTCCACATCAGACTACGAGAACACCACAGTTCCATGAAAGGAACCGCTCACACGCATCTCGCGATGCATTGCCGGGATTGCGGATGCCAACCCCTGCTCAACAAGACTACAGTGATGTTCCAACACAACCACAAACTACCCCGAGAAATGATGGAGACGTACCACATAACAAAAACCGGATCCTTGTGTGTGAGCCAGCCCACAGTGACTTTGATGAAGAGCGAGATCGAATTTTTGGATCTCGGATAACTTGGCCGGTTTCGCATTGAGTGAAAGAAGAAGCGACAGGGCCACGGAGGGGCATGCCTGCACGAGCAGCAGCAGCATCACATGTCTTTTCTTTTCAATAGAATCAGTTGCTAGTTCAGCGCTTGTCCTGTGTTTCTCTGTTTCTCCTCTGTCTGTCCTTGTCCCAGTCGCGCTGTAAGTAATTATGAACTCTTACCAACTCGCCCAATTGTCCATTTTGCTAGGTAACATAAAAGTCGAAGAAACAGAACGGGACAGGACGACGTCTCAAAGAGACGTCGTTGAGACGTCGTCCTGTCCCGTTCTGTTTCTTCGACTTTTATGTTCTTTTCTACCCCAGTCTCGGGTATATTTAACATGGTTAACATCAGGGTTGTAAAGTACCTAGGTACAAGTAACTGTAAATCGGTATCTAGGTACTTTTGTTGTACCTGAGGTACAAACCTAGGTACTTTCATTTCTCGGTATCTGTATCTGTATCTTAGGTACATTTTACAGTAACTTGTAACTAAGTGAAGTTACTTTTTACAGATACTTTTCTATTTACTTCGTCAAAATCGTAGAAAATACAGTATAACATATAACTGAAAATAAATTATTATTACAGTCGTAAAGCATTTTAACGTCACGTTGTGTTTCCACTCAATAAATCGAACTCAAAGTTTGCACTTTACAGAACTGAAAATGTTTGGGAAGAAAAAAAAAACTGCGATATTGTTATCGGGCCCCGTTCGCATGGCCTTCTCAATCGCTTCTCATGCTCTTGAGTCACACAACGACCTAGTTCTTATGATACAACACTCCCGGCGCGATCGAGGAGCTTTTGCCAGTGCTTTGATGCCATTTTACCCCGCAAGGTTTATTTATGTGTTTGTTCGGCACGCGCAGACAACACTCGATGCGATAATGCCTTTACCCTGACACAGACAGACATCGAGGCACTCTAATGACGGCAGGATCGCAGTGTTATTCCCAAGCCCTCCGTTTCTAGTCAGTAGCATGTCTGGCTCGCAACCGAAGGGTCGTGGGTGCGATCCTGCGTAAATTCTTCAAACTTTTCTTTAAGGCAAATGAATTAGTTTATCAAGTGGGATCATTTGAAACATGCGGCTACCATTAATTCGTGTGTCTTTAACCACCTTCATTCCACGCGTAACGTCACGTTTAACATGAGCGTTGTGGATTGTTTGAAATTCCCGTGCGAAGGCAAGTGGCTGTGACGTCACGACCCTATCGACCATTCAAGAATTTCCCGTCACGCCACCGACATCCGACGGATTTTCTCTGACACGAGCTCCTAAACGCTCTCGCGTTAAAATATTCTCTTCCTCTTCCATGTTTATCAAACTTGTTTTGTGTACATCCGAGTATACAAAGGATTTACTTCCAATAATATTGTGACAAATTTGAGAAAAATACTTGACATGAAAATAAAAAAGTATCTTTGAAGTAACTGTACCTGTACCTAGGTACATTTTTAAACGCGTAGCTAGATATGCACCTAGGTACATTTTTGTATGAGTAACTGTAACTGTATCTTAGATACACTTTTAAAGTAACTTTTACAACCCTGGTTAACATCCACCAGCTCGCCTGCACCCTTACTATTGTATCTACAATCTGATTCCTCGCGCCGCGCGTTCAGCCCACCTAAAGAGTGTATCTTACACCGTGGCTGTGACCAACGCTGTGACTAACGCGCTCAAATATGGCACTCAGTGAATACCTTATATCCATAGCTTGCAGCTGTCGCCATTTTCGCCCTTGTTGGGTGTACTGGGGGGATCGCTGGCCGAGTGGGCTAAAGCGCACACCCAGCTCGAGGCGCGTGGAGCGAAAGCTCGCGCTGCAGAACCCAGGGATCCTGGGTTCGAGCCCCACCCCTGCCCGTTTCGATCTGGATGAGCATCGTACCGGCGTGCGGTCGTGTATTACTACTGCGTGGTGCACGTTAAAGACCCCAGGCTAGCTGTTGTACTGCACTGGCTAAATTGCTCATCTACGGCGTGTGACTCGTATGGCTTACCAACTACACGTTGTATAAATATCCCCACAACCCCCCCAATTTTGGGTGTACTGACGGTTATATCTACTTACTGGTTTCTTCGAGATACTACTTCTGCGGTGTGAAACTAACACGGTGAACCGAACGCTGGTGACACATAAAATACCGGCATGGCCACCAGCGAAAGCTCGTGCCGCAGAACCAAGGGATCCTGAGTTCAATCCCCACCCCTGCTTGTTTCGATCTGGCTGAGTATCGTACCGGCGTGCGGTCGTATACCACTACTGCGTGGTGCACGTTAAAGGCCCCAGGTTAGCGGTTGTACTGCACTGTGCTGCACTGGCTAAATTACTCATCTACAGCGAGTGACTCGTCGCAACTTTGAAATGGTTGACCAACTTCACGCCTGTAATATCCTCACAACCCCAATTATTACCTGCATGACCGGGAATGCGATATGGGCCACAGGGCGTACAATAGGTACAATCCTCGGATGTTACTACTAGGCGAGATTGTCATGTGCTGACGCCACCAAGCGGCAACGCTTGCGACTACAGTACCCTTGGTTGTGCAGGAGCCTTTGACGTCACGAGCGCGACTCGCATTGTGCTTCTCGCTCGATGATTTTGAAGCGAGAGTTAGATGACGTGGCTCGCGGCCACGTCATTTCTTTTTCGTACCCTTTAAAATACCATAAGTAATGCCTGCCTTGACAGATAGAAGCTTCCTTTTTCCTAAATTGAAAGACGTATTGTTTGTCCGGTTTCCGCAGAACATGCCGGCGGTGAAACTTCCCTGTCTGTAGAAGAAACTATGTAGGAAAAACTGTTTCTTCCTGCATAGCTTTTTGCCTAAACTGGGTTTTCCTACTGGTTTCTCCTTGAAAGCCATAAACGGGGAAGGTGGACCTTCCCCGTTTATGAAAAAAATGATAGGTAACGTAGTTCTGACGGAGACAGGATACGTGTAATGCAGCCGCGAGGACGAAGACGATGTCTGAGCTCCTTTATGTTTTAAAAGCATAAAACTTGTTAACTCTAAATTTCAAATATGTTGTGCCGAAGAACACGCGACTGCCACGCCAACTAGCGGTATCGGTTATAAACTTACCTTTGCTATTCACCGCTGAGACAAACGTAAATCCGAATGTCCTCTGCGAGTAACTTCGTTGTTCCCACCGCTAAAGGAACCTCGGTATAGATGGCGTAACGATCGAAGGCGTCACGACTATAATATTGTCGGATCCGAGTAAATGAGTGCCTTAGCGTGAAATTTGATTACATTATTCCCACAGGCACAAAAGGCTCGTTTTAAAAGCGCGTTGTCTTTTTCACCTAACTTCGGGGCCATTCACCCACGCGCGCCAACGTTCTATGACCGGACACGGTTCTTTCACGAACACTTTAGTTTGGGAAATATAACGATGATACAAAACAAAAAAAAAAAGCTCGAAAAATGAAGTCAAAATAAATACAATGTCTTCCTCTGTTCTCAGAGTTTTCACACGAGCCCCCACTGCATACTTTCGCTGGCGGGAAGTAATTTCCTACGCTCGTGCCTTTAGAGCCCCGTAGTCAATTTCGTGGCTCTCGATCGCAACAACGCCGCGACGTGGTTATTCAAGAAAATCGAGGGACTGGGGGAGGTAGCTAATTTCTCGGGGGCTACCGAGGCCGCACCGCGACGGGGCTGCCGAGGTCGTTTGGGTAAACAAGGCGACGCCACCGCGCCGCTGCACGAGATCCAATTCCCCGGTCGCGGTCCTCGGCGCCCGCCCGAGTTCGCTGATAAGGAGACGGGCTCCAATGACGGCCTCGGAGAGCCTGGGAGCTCAACTCGCAATCGCGCAGAAAAAAAATAAAACGCTTTTTTCCTCGTCATCAAAAATCGTTTTGGAATCCCCGAGGTTCGGCGCTACACCACCACCGCGTACAAAAAGATTTAAAAAATTTTTAAAGAAGAAGAAAAGAGACAATCCGGAATCCGAACCGTCGCGCGCGTGCGCGGGACAAACGTCGCGGGTCCCAACTCGCGACGACGACTCTCATTCGAGCGACGTCCTCCGTTTCGGCGCCCGATATCTTCACCTTTCTCCGGGCACAAAAAGCGGAGTAAGCGAGGGCCTGCCGGAGGTAGATTAAATAGCCATTAGTACAAAAAGGCTCGGGGACCAGGGAGGGGATCCCCGGCAGAAGAAAAATAGAGCTTTCTCTCGGTCGGCAGCGTCGAAGGCGCCCAACACCCCGGCTGCATTTCAATCAGCGCCGATCTTCCGCCACCCTTCTTCTTGAGCGGGCGCCATCGCGAAGCGCTCCCCGCGCGAGGCGCCCGCGTTTCCCCGGAATAAAAGGCTCTGTTAGTAGAGGAGGTATCCGAGGTTCCGCTACACGGACGATTTAAGCGATGGGTCGTCGTCCCGGGCCCAACTTTGTCTCGCGCACTTAGGGGAAGGTGCAAAGAGCTGCGACAGGCATTTTGCGCCGAGCACTCAGCCACGTCTCCCGCCGTCCGGGCCGGGCACGACGCTGGCACTTAGAGACGCATTCGCCGGAAATTATTTCCCTTTTTTCTTCTGCCGGAAAGCTATTCTTTGGGACGTCTTATAAGTCCCCGTCGCGCGCTTGCCTCTTGCACGGGCTCGGAAGAAAAGGGAGGCTAGCTCATTCGTTAGAAATCAGGCCGTTTCTTTCTCGTTTTCGTTCTAATCCCTTTGGCTTCTTTATTCTTTTTTATTGTTCGAAATTCGTCGTTGTTGTTATCACGTAGATGTCATTCATCAATCGTCAAGTACGCGAAAAATAAAATTGAGATAACTACTTTAGAAAACTGCAGCTACATCTTGTATTACATTGCACAAAAAAAAAGTAGTGTCGTACATGACCCGCCTGTCTCCCCAAACGAAACTGGTTTGTATATAGCATCACCTTTAGCAGTGAAGAGAAGCGAACCAGGCTGGCCCGAAAGCGTTAACAGGGCGTGGTAACCAGGCGGAGGTGACATTATGCTGTACTCTACTCAGTAGACAAGTGGGCTGTTTTCTGGGGCTCATTAAAGCTGCCAGTCTTTCAATAAAAAGAAACGAAATGTGTATTTGTAAATGTGGCATTTCTGTTGGCAAACCAACGGGTAATATTACCATATTACAAGCAACCTCCATAATGATTTCTCCTGTCTTTTTTTTTTTAATATTGAAAGAAAAAAAAAAGAGAGGGCTGGATAAGGAACCTGTAGTAATATTAATATATTCAAAATAATTCCTTTGTGCCTAACAAAAGAAAAAAAGCCAGAAACAGCTTGACTGGCCCCAAGCCCCGCGATCAAATTAGCCACTCGCATGGCTTACAGATTACCGGTATATGATGATGTGCGAATACCGTGGGCTGTATAACAAAAGTCACGAGCGTTAAATTCATCAAAAGCAAATTTGTTTGAATGAATGGCAGAGGGATAGAGGCCATTCTTCCACTGGAATACGCTTGCTCACCACGGATCTTGAACTTGCTACCCGCGAGACTGATTCACCGAAAGCAGGGCTGTTCGAAGCCCAACCGGATCGAAACAGCCAGGTCGGCGTCTAGCCAACACCACCTAGACAGAAGGCCTCCACACGCGTCATCATAGTCAGATCGATCGAGGCGAGAGATTGGGCACGAGTGCTGCGTCAGTGTTCGGCTGCGGCTCGTGGCCAATCAGCGCGTCGAAGGTCGGGCTCGGGTCCAATAGCCGAACGAGCGCAATCCGACTGTGATGACGTTTCATAGAAGAAAAGGAAACCATGCGGAGGCCTTCTGTCTAGGTGGTGTTGGTCTAGCCCAGAGTTCAACAGCGCGAGCTTTTGCACCACGTGTTCCACGAGGTCGAGGTACTAAATAAAGCGTATGTTACAGTAATTACAGCTTAAGAAAAGTTTCCGAGGGGAAAAAATGGCGGGGGAGGAGGAAGCAAGCGGAATGCTGAAGAGGAGAGGGGGAAACGTCCTCCTCTTTTCAGCGTTCCGTCTGCTTCCTCCTCCCCAGTTTTCCTTGCCCTCGAAAACTTTTCTTTACCTGTAACTGACTATAGAAGGAAAAAAGAAACAGCACGCGGTATCACGTTACCGCTCCGACCGTGATCATGCCTGCCAAAAATACAATTTAGAGTTTCTAAAGACTCGCTGCAAGTCCCGGGACCATTACAAAGTTCCATCAGTTTAATCGTTGCACCTTCCCGTTTCTATGTGAGTGAGGGTGGTCGTGTATCATTTCTGCGTGAGTAACGTTGAAGATCACGGGACTGCAGTGGCCAAAAAGCCCGTCAACAACGGAGTTATCACACGAGGTCTCAGTTGATTTTTCGCTACTTAGCTTAGTTAACCTAAGTTGTTGGCTACCTTCCTGACGCTACCTGGAGTTCTGTTAGTAAAAAAAGTGTTCTACATATTATTCATTATTGGCGTTCGTGCGGAAGACTGGGAGTTCTATAATTCCGAAGCGGGCATGGGTGGAACTGAACTCCATGCTAGCACAGCAACACACGTATTTTTTGTGAACATTTGCACCAATCATCACACGGACTGTCACAGTTTTAGTTTTTGAGCATTTTGTATGTTTCGACGCTGTCATGATTACGTAGGCACAAGATTTCTGGCTCTCAGTGTCAACGCGGGTGTTATAACTCACAGCTGCGTTACCACTGAGCTCAGATTTCTTATTCTCTCTTTTTTTTTTTTTTTTTTTTTTGTCCTTTGGAACGTTGTTTTTGACTTTGTTTTCGATTTTGTCGGGTAGAATGCACTCACCCAGCGAAATTAAACAGCCAAGTCTCTTCTTCAATATCCTGTTTAGGCAAAAGGTAAAACCACATGGCTGCGTTTCGGCGGTTCTTCTGATGATTCTTGACGCGCGGGATTCTGCGCCCACTGCGTTAACGCGAGTGTTTTAATCGCGTCTCATCTGCTTCCTCTTTCCTCCTTCTTTCATCTCCCCTTCCCCAGAGTGGCCAACCGAGGCAGGCCGCCTTGGTAAACCTCTCTTTTCGCCTTCCTTCTTTATTTCTTCTTCCTAGGCTACCAGGGACACGCCTTTTCAAGCTAACTCTGCTTCAAACACTTCAGTGTTAAGTTTGTAATTTGCTCGGACGACGTTATAGACCAGACGCGTTGCCGTGGTCGTCCTTCCACGATCGGTCAAGAACGCAGCTCTTATCGACGAAAATAAGCCTAATGTAGGATATCCGCGGTGTTGCGTTCACCATGTGGACAACTTCTCTCGTCCTTTCCGAAGAGAGGAAGAGAGCGCTTACACAGTTTCAATCGGCGCTCATAATAGGGGGGGGGGGGGGGGGGGGGGGGGGTGCGCGTGCCCGTATTTTTGACGTGCTTTTTACGTGCACTATCGAAGTTACCGCTTGCAGTAAATGATAAGTAGTCACAAACACAACCACCCAGGCAAGCCCTGGTGGTGACGTCACAGGCAGGAATTATAAGAGGACAATGCCAAAATAGCTAAGTGTCTAAAAAGCTTTTATTTTTTTTTCATTACTTCTTTTTTTATGACGAACATGTATATAACAAAATGCCCGCGAGTTTGCAACGATGCCGATGATCACTGTCGGAAAGTGTAGCACGTTTCGATAAAGAAACGCCGGTATAATACGCTCGGGGGTGTCAGAAAATGTTCCTCCGAACAAAACAAAGACAGAACAAAGATGCACGCAAACTGCAGCCACGGTTCGGTCCCGCTTTTCTCTGGCTGGGTGTTCACCGAATAAGCGTTAATTAGCGGGTATCGCTGGGAAAAGATCAGTGTCGAACACGCTTTTTCCTCTCGCTTCAGCCGCAGCCTGGCATCACTGAACACCGACTCGTGCCAACAACAAAAAACGCTAACTAACATCGGCGGTTCGTGCACGCCTAGCGTGTTCGCCGAAAACCCCCACGGCGGCGACTGCTCGTCCGACCGGTGGGTGAACGGCGATGAAGAGTGGCGCAGCTGTTCCGTTCGCCCAACTCCGGGAAACAAGCGTCGAAACCCAGCTTCCACGCAATGTTTGTTGCCCCCGCGTCGGGCGCTCGCGTGCACCGCGCATATTCGGGTGCGGCGTGATGACGCGCCATTCGTCTGGCTCGGGTTCTCTTTTAAACGCGGGGCGCCTCCTTCTCGCTGTGGCTGCTCGGAACGCTCACGGATCGGCGCAGCTGAGAGCGAATCGGGACGTAGAACTTTTCTCTCCCGGCGACCCGCCCTTTTGGGGCACTTAAAGCCGCGCTCACACCGTTATCATACAAAAGACACGTGTCCAGAAACTGTCTGTGTCTTTCCTTTATCACATTAGTCATACAAAAACCGTCTGAAGACATGTTATGAAGCAAACTTGCTTCACACTCACACGTGCGTGAGCTACGGAGGATTCATGCCGTCATATGTGCAGCTAACATCTTTTGTATGATACCAGAGCTGTACTCCAACGCGCTGCTTATACAAACCAGCCCGCAATCACTCCCACCGGGTGTGGACAGTGCGCGTGCCGGTTGTGGGCAGTGCGCGTGCGCAGAAAGCACATTAGCGTGAGGCGAAGTTCTGCGCATGCGCAGTGCCGACCGCAGCGCCACTGCAGGGACGTGACGTCAGAGAGTTGGGTTGTCGATAGAGTGTAGGCACGGGGAGGGGCGGAGGAGTGTATCCGCTGCGTCGGAGAACATCGTGAGTGCCACAAAGGCGCTTTTGTGATGACAATATATACTCGGCGTCGAGTAATATACGTTTCATTGTCGGGGCTAGTGTATAGCTTGCACAGTGCTGCAGCACCACACACTGCTGCGAAAGCAGGTGGCTGCGTCTTGCGTCTCATTCGCACGCGTTTGTTTTATATATAGCTTTGACAGATCTGGAGCCCCGCGGAAGTAGCCTTGACAATGTAGCACAATGTAGTTGATGCCGAGTGTAGGTGTTTATTGAACCGTTTGCAGTGCGAGACACGTTTTGGACTAGAGATCCTAGCAGCCTTTCCATTGTGCCGAGAGTCTAGGAACCATGCACCCCCGGATCGTTCCTGGGGTGTTTTATACTACCCCTCAACGCACTCGAAACACCGATCATTGTTACACATTTAATTGGTTACACTAATGACGAGAGCAATCGGCATTACCATACGGACTCAGTGGTAAACATGGCGCATTTCTGCCACCCGGGCTCCATGAGTAGTTTTAGCGTGGAAGTAATACCTATCGCCCTTCTCGGCTATCGAGCTAGATCGCATAGCTATGGGAGACTCTGGGAATAGGCTGTGAAATCCTGCAAAGACCATTCTCATTTTCCGGAACATGCCATGCACTATCGTTACTGACTAGCTTAACGTCGTGGCCTATTATGCCTTCGGCGCTTTTATCAGCTAACGCTGCAATCTGACTGCCTGCTGAGCAAATATTTGCACACGCCGGTATGCACGATGCTTACATCGAAATACAGTCAAGTAGAGACAAAGTCGAGTGCCTGGGGCACGTTCAACGTCCAAGGCGTCGCACCGGTTAAATTGCACCTCCACCGAGTTAAGCCAGTGTAGCCAGACAGACTTCTCTCTGCCCTGATTTCCTGTTTCGAGAAGGGTTAGGGACTATAGACCATAAAATGAACAAAAACAAGGAGAGCAGGTATAGTATGCAAAACAAAAAGTATTATTTACATTGAAGTTTACAGTATTTTGACTAGATGAGTACTATTACTAAGATAATTAATGTTTTCATGGCCCTATTCGCGACTCCAGCGAACTATAGAGGGCGCGCTGGTTAGGCAAAATGGCGAACGAAAGGAGGTTCTTTTCGTCGTTCAGTACGCTGACCACCATAAAGTTATTTCACAACAGTGTAATGTTGGATTTATATATAAAGCAAAGCGATTTTTGGACGGTAGAAACCTTCTTCTAGTCAGTGTGTAGGAATAGCACGGCGGAAGCATAAAAATAATTACAGGAAACGATGTGTTGTTTCTATGCTGTCTACGAGAACCAAGCAGCGAGAGCAGACGACAGTGTCGAAACGACCTCCTCTCTTGAGCTTCTCGGCGTTGCCGCTACGCGGCGTAGATTTCGCTGGAGTCACCAATATCCAACCTGAGTAATTTGCCAAGGAGAGTGCATTTTAGTTTCTTGATATGTTTTCCCTCAGTCACAGTTGTATCTCCATTGCTTTGCTTTGGGTGACGTATATTATGCAGCTGCAATACACATTATTAATCTCTCAAAATAAAGAGCACGAAGAGCACATGAGTGATTCTTTATCTATCAAATTGAGGTATTTCCTAGTGTAAGCTAGACTGAAACGAAATCTAGGGATTTTTTTCTTCTCTGGCTGGCATCGTGGCATAAACTTCTAATTTTGAACCGATATATGCTTTAGGTATCCGTAGTAATAATGAGAAACCCTAATAGCCATATTATTTCCAGGCCTATTGCATTAGCACTACCTTTTGGAGTCGGTACTCAAACATTAAATGAGGAAAGAGATTTTCCTCGTGAGCGTCTCCGGCTGCCTTATCTGCAATAGCACGCATTCCCAGCGATCCGACAATGTCCAATTATGCACTACAGAACTAACTACATGATCCTTTCTCGATCAAATAATCGTTGACTCCAACGGAATTAGCCAGCTTATATTCAACCTTTCCAACTCACCTAGTCCGGGGAGTGATGGAATAAAGCGCGAAACACATGTACGACGAAACCGTCCGATCCGACGTCCGACCACGCAATACGACGGTCGGAGGCGAGGGTTTTCAACGCTCTCCGATACTACGAAAACCCTCGCCCCCCAAGGTCATTTCGGCAGTCCGCACGTCGGATCGGAAGGTTTCGTCGTACATGTGTTTCGCGCTTTACGTTTAAAATACTAAAGCTCACTCTGCGAGTCCCTAGTATGCTTCTGCAAATGTTGTTTCAACAAAGTTTGGACCAAGAAAAACTACCTAAAGACTGCAAGCACGCAAATGTTATTCCCGTTCTAAAATCTGGTGACTTTGCAGCTGCTAATAATGATCGTCCCATTTCCCTAACAAGTGTACCCTGCAAACTTTTAGAACATGTGATCTGCTGCCATATCGTCAATTACCTTTCGGATATTAGCTTCTTTTTTACCAACGAACATTGTTTCCTTAAAGGGTTTTCATTTTCAGATTTTGGCCAATTAACTGCAGAAATTAATCCGTGTCACCTATGGAACAAAAAACCGTAAACCGCATTTGCTTGCGAGAGCTAGTTCTTATTAAAAAAAGAAATAAAACACATCGAAGGTCGAAGTGGTTCTCAACTCTTCACGCCGACTTTCGACTCCGAGTGACGTACTCTGGGGGTTCACGTGGTTTCCCCTTGGGCCCTCCGTTCAGAGACCCCAGCCGCTTCCTCCGCGATTGTCGACTTTCAAAGGATTAGCCTCGTCGAAGGCCGCGGCGAGCGATGGACATAAAGGACGGTTCACCACGGGGCTGACCTAACGGCGAGTGTTGCAGCGGAGGGGGACAAGGTTTGTTGACTTCCGCGTATCCCCCAGAGACGCCGTCATTTTAGTTCCCGTAGCCGCCACAGGCGGCTGCAGATCGGCAAATAATATGTTTTTTGCCTTGCGATTACGCAGCAGAATAGCAGCTTTCGGAGAAAGGTGACGCGTTCTTGGTCACTTGGGCTTGTATAAACAATACGAAAAATGCAAACTGGCAATTCTTCCAAAATTAAAACCGTTGCACTGCCCGTTTAAGGAGAAGTCATGTGAAACACGGCTGTTTAAATTTATTGCTGATATTTATGATAACATTCAGTCACGGACGCAAACCGACGCTGTATTTGTCAATTTTTCGAAAGCCTTTGACCAGGTCCCGCACCAGCGATTAATAAAAATAATTTGAATCTCTTAATATTGGCCAGTCTCATATCAATTAAATCAAAGAATCCCTTTCTGAAAGAACGCAATCAAGCTCAGTCTGTAAAGACTCATCCCGAAGTATTCCAGTAAAATCCGGATTTCCCCAGGGTGCAGTCCACGGTCCTCTTCTTTTCCTAGATTTACATAAATGAGCTTCCGACTTTAATTTGTTCAAAAATTTTTTTTTGGCGATTGTGTAATGTATAGGCGCATCGTTACAAAAGATAACAACTTGGCCCTTCAGCGTGACCTGAATTCCTTATCACTATGGTGCGAGAAATGGCAAATGAGCATCAACATTTCGAAGAGCAAACTTCTTACTTTTGCTGCGTTAAGTCGAAATCTATCTTTGACTATAAAGTTAATGGTTCAATTCTCGAAAATGTAACACATTATAAATATCTCGGAGTAATTCTAACTGGGAAACTCGACTGCATAATGCGTGTTGAATATATTGTGAGCAAAGCCAATCGCACTCCAGGGCAGTTTAGAAGGGATTTGTTTTCGGCGCCTTGTAATGTCTGATTGTTAGCTTATACATCCTTTATTCGTTCCCAACTAGGATTTGCTAGCCTTATCTGGAGTCCTTGGTAGGATTAATACAAAAAAATTGAGCCTGTTCAGAATAGCTAGGACCGTTGATTTTATTTTTAGAGATTATTCGTTCATGCCTAGAGTGGCAGCATTTAAATAAGTCCAGAGCTGGCCTCGATCACTTATGCAATAGACGCAGACTATCACGGCTACCTTTTGTCCATCGAATGTATTATTATAACCCTCACCTCAAAAGTGAACTTTTACTTCCTCCGCATCAAACCTTTCCACGGCACGACCACCAGCACAAGAGCAGGCTAGGCTTATGTCGCAATAAAAAGTTTTCCGAATCCCCTTTAATGTTGGCCATTCATGCATGGAATGAGCTCTCTGAAAATGTTGTAAGCATACAAGATTGTACACAGTTTAGGAGTGCTTGTGTAAAATTACTTAAGTCCTTTTGATTTCATCTTCTCTTTTGGCGTGCATGCAGCTAATGTGTATATGTTTATGTGTCTGTGTATAAGTGTGTGCTATCTGTCACATTTTGTTTTCTATGCCAAGTGTTTTTCACTCTTTTGCTGCGATCTTTTATTGTATTCCATCCCCCCCCCCCCCCCCCCCTCATGTAATGGTTTCTGGCGCTTTGAGGGTAAAATTATTGAAATATGGTTCTGTTAGTATTCATATGTTCTTTTTTATTATGTGTTCCCATTTATTGCCACCCTCTTATGTAATTCGTCCTCAAAAGGCGAATTTGAGGTAAATAAATGGAATTAAATGAAATAAAATGTCCTTGATCTGGTGAGTTTCGGTGAGTCTGCAGGATTTCGCGAATGAGTCGGATATGCGGGCTTAGTTTACTCATGGACGACAGAGCCTAGGAGTTCACATTTTGCTTCAACAAAGATCGTCCAGAAGGTCCAAAGACTAATTTATTCTATAGCTACCCTTATCGCTGCAAGTTTCGCCGCTGCTCAGAATGTTATCTGGCGTAGTTGTGCTTGGATTGTAGTTCTGATGGACGGAAGATGTATTCCTAAATTTGATAACTGTGAAGTCGTAGAGCCGTCCGCCCACATACGTTGATAATGAATAGTTTCTATATTACTCGAGAAGTATTTGTGTAATCCCAGCAACGGATATCGCTGTTTGTGTCTGTGTCTGTGTGCGTGTGTGTGCGTTCGTGCGTGCGTGCGCGAGTGTGTGCGTGCGTGCGCGAGTGTGTGCGTGCTCACGCGCGTGCGTGCGCAGTTACTGGAATATTGGCTTTTATTTGTAAGGGAGGATATATTTAAAGATAATAGGTTGGATTCCGAGCTGCCCCAAATATGTAAAGGAGATGGTATTTTCGTGCGTGACTTTCGCAAGATGAAAGGAAGCTAGGTTTTTATTCAGAAATATTTTTAAGTGGGTGTACTTATTCCGAGTTATATGTCGAATGTGAGGTAGAAACGAATTTTTGAGTTCTTAGAGTGAGAACTAACGCTCGGGCTTCAGCAGCGTATGTGCATTTCGGCAGCCCCAGAGACGTGCGTAGGTCTTGTGCCTGCGCACTCTCAAGGTCTTTCGTTACAGACTTCGAGGCGCCGCGCCTAACTCGTGAGCTATATTGCCAACGACTTCTACAAAAACAAAGTTATAGAGAGTCACCATTGCTAGAAAAGAACGCCCACTTCTTGTCGGACTGATCATTCGAATCATTTGAGCGAAATTTAGCTTCACGTGATAACCTCACAAAAGAGAAGTATCAACGGTGACACCTATAAAAGCATGTTCTGGTTCATCGGGAATGTGTGTCTTTTCTCGGAAAAACAACGCGGAACACGTTATCGGCGAATACGAAGCCCTCTTTTAGGTTAAAAAAACGCATCTCAGACAGGGAAGAGGACAGGATACGCGTGCGGATATTTCATTCTCCGCAAGGCAGCGTCGGATGCCCAGAGATTTTGGTACTGGCCATATCGGCGCTCGCTATTCCCTTAGGCCAACACCAGTGGCGACACGGTCGGGGACGAGGCCCGCGACGATGCGCCGGTTCAATACCACCAGCTAAAAAACAAGGCCCGTGTCTCTTCCCCAATACGTCATCACAAGTGGACCTACGCAGTGCCGCTTAGCTCGCGTCAGCGTCTCCGTCAGCGCGTCTCTCGGCGTTTCTCAATGATCGCGACGCTAGCACGCAGCAACTGCGAGGCAAACGTGCCTGCAGCTCCGCGGCGCTTGTCTTCGTGCTTCGGCGTATTTGCCGCTTTGTCGGGGATCCACTAACGATGACGTCATGCGCAAGCCTTGTCTTCTCTCTGGTATTGGCTGGCCTCGCCATCCGAGCCCGGAGCCCGAGCCCCGCAGCTGGCCTCTCCCAGGCCCCGAGTGCGAGGCGGCGCCGGCCGTCCCTAATGGCGAAACTTGATAGTCGCGCACCCGACGTAACCGAGATGGCGGGCTTCTCCCCGGGACGAGAGCGGAGAAAAAAGAAAGACGATCCCGCAATAAGTAGCGGGTTCGGGCCCGGAACAAAGAGGGCCGCGACCAGCTGAGTGCCTGTCAGGCTGGGGTGTCCGCCGCGCAAAGTGGTGGTCAAATAGGCGTCGAGGGCCCCCAGCTGCTCCGCAAGGAGCCAAAGGGCTAGCGCCCATTCCTCTCTCTTTCTCTGCTCCTGCTTTCGGCCGGCGGTTTTCTCCTACGTCTACGCTACCGAGAAACGGCGAAGCCCCACGCATTATCGACGCCCTATAGACTAAAGTAACTAATGCGTGCTCTTAATTCGTCGCTTTTCCGGCAACAAGGTGACAAACTCGTAACTTCTTGCCAGAATTGTTACAATCAACCTGTTATCTACATACTTGGTTACTTTTTCCGGTAACGAAGTAACGAACTAGTTATTTCTTAAGAGAAGGAACGAGTAACGTATTTACGTTAGTTTTGGATAAAGTAAAACGTATAAGATGGCATTTAGTTACTTCCGGAGGGGAACGTTCAAAACACACGCACCCAACGTACACAAATCACCCCCATGCAGCTCGCGCCTGTAGTTTGCGCCACCAGACAACGCTAGATTTTCCAGAAAATAAAAGATATTTACGAGTGTCGCGGATTGCTCGATTCTTCAAGTTTTGTGTTTGGATTTTGTCAGACTCGTTTCGGTTGTGATCTTGGTGAACGTGACGATACGAATGTTGGCTCGCCGGAGAAGGAACTTTTTACTTGTTGCCGGTCGCTTGTTGCTGGGCGCTTGTTGCTGGGCGTCTAGGGTTACGTCTGCAATTACTACCGAATATAGTTCAATGTCAATGTGTTGCTCTCGGTATTTTTCAATGCTATAAGCCTATAACTGACTTGTAGTGTTTTTAATTTCAAAACCGAGATCGCTGATTGGTGATAACATGGTTATTTCCTGTCGATCAGCTAAATGACAGCTAAATGACTGCGGTGCTGCTATTTCTTATAATATAGAAGTGATGTGGTGGAAAGAAATTGGAGGAGTACAGGGAGCAGTCCGAGATGCCGTTTTCCAGTGTGGCAGTCACGAAGACAACTGGAAGGTGAGACTCGCTGTTAGATGGACATTTTGTCCCCCAGTTTCTTTTGCACTGTTCTGCGGTACGACGGCGTGCGGGGAAGTGCGCGACAAAGAATACCGTAGTCAAAAGACAGCGAGCGCGCAGGCGAACAGGTGGTGGCCATTCGTGTCGTTTAACACCTGAGGCTGTTGTGCAGCAAATGAAAACGTTTAGTCGAAGGAAAAGACACAGAAGGGAACGTCCGACGCACTAAACGCCTGTACCACTTCGGAGACGTCACCTCCCTTGGTTAAGGTTAAAGACGCTGGTCGAGAGGTAAGACTTTTTGTTTTTCTGTATTTTGATTTCGGTACGCCATTAAACTGGCTCGTATGAAATTTCTTTTCTGGTGTTCCCACCGATTGTCCACTCGGATTGCGAGCACGTGTTTCTTCAATTTTGCATTTAATATTTTCTTTTACTCTGTTTCGTTAAACGTTATTGTTTAAAGTAGGAATTAGTTCGTTGGTGGTTCACGCTTGCCCGGTCGTCGCGTCGATCCCTCGTTCAGGTTCACAACGGGCGTGGCCCTATCGCCTGACAACCGGTCGAAAATCCGTTATCATGTTCAAAAGAAGTTGTCAGTTTTGCCCTTGTCACGATTTATGCCTACTTCTTGAAAGGCCGGTCCAAAATCTTGTGGCAACGAGGTACGTCAGTATAACCACAGTTATCCATGAATGAACACGCTCTAAAACAAGGTACTAATAACGACGAGAAATAATGAAGGTGCCTACTGTTTCATAAAAATGCCACATTCAAAGTAACGAGAAGATAACGAGTTACTATTAAGCTGAAATAACGCGTTCCTTTAGAGTCGGAGTAACGAGTAACGTACTCAGTTACTTTTGGAGTGAGTATCGGGAAACGGCATCTAGTAGTTATACCCGTTTTCACCTCAAAAACCATAGTAAAAAACCTCGGGTGCCACGCGGATCATTACTAATTTGCCCCTTTATCTGGATAATTAAGAGATATGTAGGTGAATGTTAGATTATATACTGTAAAGGACTTAATTTTCGCGGGCGCAAATTTTCGCGAATGAGGCCAAAGCTGAAAATTTGAAATTATTCACGGGTTCTAATTTTCGCGAATCGAGTGTAGCTTCCGTAGCCTTCACATATTGCCCAAATTGTTCGCGGGGCGTATTTTTCGCGAATTGTAGGCGATTCGCGAAATTCGCGAAAATTAGGTCCCCGCGAAAATTTAGTCGTTTACAGTATGGGTTATCTTATCCAGACGTACAGGCTTCAAACGCCAAAAGCATCACTTTTTCCTTCAACAACCAAATCTAGTAAGAACTATTTCGCGCCGCGTATGAACAATGTGCGAAACTTGTTTTTTTCTTGAGGTGAAAACGGGCATAGTTTGTTTTCGTAACGTGTACATGTCTGCTTCTTACGAGCGGGAGCGGGTGACGTATTTTATCCACTTTGGACCGAGTAAAGAAGGACTGCGACTCTAGTTGTATTTTACAAGGAACGTGTGCATCAGCGGCGTTCTCTGCATTTGAGTCACAATCCAGAAATGTCAGAGCTGGGAAAACGAGGGCGGGTGGCGTCTGCAAAAACGAACATCGTGACTGCATATATTAGCGTCGATTCTATCCAATTAACCCTAGTAATTCCCCTTCGCGAGCCTGAAAATAAGCAAAACTGAACGATATTTATTTGGTTAGTCATTTACAAGTTTTTCGCATCCTTGGAGGTGTCCTACGTCGCACGAATCGTTGTATTCATAAGATCTATCTCCCGAAGTCACTAGATTCAGCTTTCTCTCGGAAACTTCCTCGTGTACCCTGGCTAAAGTGCGGAAAGGAGAACAAAAAAATAAATATCGATCATTAAAATAAAATAAAATAAAACGAAAAGCCTCGCTACATCATACGAAATTCTCCATGCCGCTTACTTGCTATTGCATGGGGACGAGAAAGTTGGGTATAAAAATATTATTAAGGCAATGAATAGGGAGAAAATAGGAGTAAAAGAGATTCGCCACTCCAAACGTGTGTTTCGGGCCCCATATACTACACAACTACGCGTTTTATCCACTCCGCAACTAAAGTTTGGATTCTAAGGAACTAAGATCTAACTTCGCATTTTCGACACTGCTGAATATACCATGTGTTATGCCGCAGCCGCGCTGCTCAAAGATCATACAAAATACATCGCTACAAACATCATGAGACAAGTATCAGAGGAGCCATGCTTGCTTCATACACCGTTTGAACATGTGCCCAGGCAGTTTTTGCATGACCAAACTGACAAGAGAAGGAAGAGCCACGCTTCAGAGTGTGTCTGCAGGACTGTCGCTTGTATGACGCCTTAGCGGTGCAACCACGGTTTTAGGCGCGGATAACCTGTGTACCGCCGCAGACGAGCAACTGCTATTCAGGCAAGCGCTCTGTGGCTAATACCCCATGCCTGCTTGGGAAAAGAGCGTGTTGGTTTAAGTCATGGATGACGAAAGAATAAAACAAAACAGGGACAACGCTACCACATCTTTCAACTAGCAACAGACGAGTCGCCTGTTGCTAGTTGAAAGATGTGGTAGTGTTGTCCCTGTTTTAATTGTTTTATTCTTTCATAATACCCCCGTCAGACGGGTTAATTTAGTGCACTTCAAGCACGTGCACTTCGCCTTTAGTGTCATTTTCGTAGTGTGCCACGCGGCTTCTTCCTGAAGAACACACATGGATTCGAGTGAGCTGGACGAGCTCACTTCACTCGATCGAGTGCGCGGCCTCGATAGCAGTTTCTCGAGAGTAAAACGTAACAACGCAGAAACAAACAAAAACAAAAAAAAAACACGCGGCGTAAATTTTATTTAAGAAAAATGAGAAATTCGTAAGTGTAAAGACAGAAAGGATTGAAGAAAAAAATAGTGGTTTGGACTTAGCCTTACTGTTTAGGCTGATATGGACCAAATTATCGCCGAGGTGAATCGATGAAACACGACGACAGTGTCAGTCATTCAAATGCTATCTTTGTTAGCGGAGGCGGATACAGCGTACATTTGTTTCAGCATGTAGCTGTACGAGACATGAACTGAACGAAACATGAACTGAAACATGAACTAATAAGGCAGTGGCACACGCCATGCTCGTAGACATCTGTGGGATGAAACGGAACGTCAAGGTTGGATATTCTCCTTTATCTTGGCTGGCGATAATCAATCAGAACCACCTAATAGGCGTAAATATCGTTTATTAATGTAACGCTGTTTTTAACGTGTCTTTAATGCCGTGCCTAATAGTACTTTACACATCGTTATGGAGATCATTCTTGAGTGACACTAATTTTTCCGTGTGGCACCGAGACACGTGAAGGGACATTCGGTAACCTGAAGTGCACTCGCTTAAAGTTCACTAAATTGGCCCGTCTGACAGGGGTATTCTATTAATTTGAAATATGCTGAGCTGGCAGTGGTGACAGCTCTGTTTGTAATGTATTACCTTATGGGGAAGATAACTTACTAAGATATTTTATTACTATATCAGAATAATTGAGGTAACGTTACTAACTTTGCGAGAGGTAATTTAGCGGTGCCATTAATAACTCTTGCGTGGTAGTTTAGGCAACATAACTCACTTGATTGCCGCAACACAGTCCTCGAAAAACAGTAAAACGGACTTATAATAAGAAAAAGGAAAGGTAACAAGGAAGGAAAACACAAATCTTATAATTAAAAAATAATAATAGGAGATGGGGAAAACGTTGGGACCACTGAGTTCACTCTGTTGAACAAGACGTTATAAAATTATTTTCAGTTTTGTAGTTAATCTGTATTTTATTTTCTAGAAAATTTACGAAATGAAACTATGTTACGGGCTTTAGTTAAGCTAGTTGGTACATACTGTTGGCAATCAGGTCAGCTGAACACGGAAAAAAAACAAGAACACGAAGGAAAGGACTGGACAATCACACCGCTGACTAACAACTAACTTTTAATTTTTCCTCATCCCAGCCTACGCCTTTTCTATATTCCAGGTAACTATAAATCAAAATAATGTTACCAAAATTTAATGACTTCGTAATGCACTTTTATACAATTCCTTTGTTATGACTTCACATTCTGACGGAATATTACTTTACTTCTCGGAACAACACCTAATATATGCCTGAAAGAAGAACTTCTCGAGTCTGGCGTCGCAGCTGTTTTGACCTAATTCAAAATCCATATATTTATTTTCATAAAAGCAAAGAGACCATGGTCAAGAAGATTATCTTCCCGCCTCCTTCACACAAGTTTTGTTGCAAAGGATTTGGTTGCAAAGACAAAGTATTTCGGTAGTACTGAATATTCTCTTAACTGGTGCTTGAAATGAAATAAATGTACGGTTGTTGTTTCGAAGCAATAAATTTTATGGCGTTTTTTTTATCTGAATACATTTGGAAATAAATTGACGAAGACAAAATGAAAGAAACATGATATGTAATTTGTCGTTGATAGATTAATGTCCCGATGATACGCGTCCCCAATACCACTTGGAGCGTAACGAAATACTTCGCTAGATGTGCTGGGAACCGGCAGTTGGTTGGGTCTTCGAGCTAACTTTGCATCAAGAAAGTACTCATTCAGACGCAACAACTGCGTACATGCATTCTCTCCCAATATTTCTGGTTTCAGAGTCCTGATGCAACAAGTCAACGTGTCAATCAAAACATTGCTTCTCTATTAGAAGAAAAGCTCTTGAGAACGTTGTGTTAAGCTGACAGCATACATATACGAGGGCCGTTGTTGTTTACAACTCTCAATAGACTGGGCTAAAAAGAAAAAAAAAAGAGTGATGAGAGCTCTTTTAATAAATACAGAATTTATATACAGGGTGCGGCCGTAAAAACTTTCACATTTGGCACGCCTAGCAAAAATCAAATTTCAAACATACATACCTGAAATTGGGCACACGAACGTCGTTTATTCCAAAGTTTTTTGCCTATTTTTTTCAGACGTCAACTCTGGAGTAGCGAATTATTAGAAAGATAACAAAAATGGCAGATGTGTATTTCCTATGGCCTATACCCGCCCGTTCGCCGTCTGCTATCTGGTTCGCGACGCCGCTCCCAGGTGGCGCACTGAACGCAAAAACGCGGGAAACGCCGCCTGAAAGGGTGGTGTCGGGCGAGATAATCGCGATAAAAAGTGATTTGAACGAAATATATGAATGATTGTTGAAATTACCTGTTTCAAGTCAAGTTCTGACAGATCGTCATGCAAGCAAGAAGACACCATGATGCGACGATATCATTTATTTACAGCTGCTCGTCTTGTTGACGATTGCGGGTCGCTCTCGAAGACAGCAAGCACCGCTTCCATGAGCTCCTCATTTTTCAGCAGGCTCTCACGTTCACTGACTGTATTCTTCTTTTTAAAGTCTTCTCCACTCACAAAACGATCCGCCCAACTCAAAACAGTCGGGCGTGAAGGCGGGCGTTTATGAAATGCAGTGCGAAATTTTCGTTGTGCTGCGGCCAACGAGTTCCGCTCCACGTACCACTTGACTGCATGGGCACACTCACTTGCCAAGTATTGCGGCATCGCAGGGCGGCACGGAAAATATTTTGATAATAACTGCAGAAGATAGTGCAACAAAAACAATAAATAGAAACAATCAGGATGCCTCAGCAGCGGCACTCTTGATTCCAAAGTTGAGCTTTCACCGGGAACGGACCCGTCAACAGATAAGCAGACGACAAAGGAAGACACACGTTCGTCTGCTTTAGAACATATTTTTATTAAACGAGGGCGTCCGCCAGTTTTTATATTTCAAGTAAAAGGGCATAATCCTTCACATATTTCGGTAAAATCACTTTTTATCGCGATTATTTCTCCCGACACCAGCCTTTTGTGCGGCGTTTGCCGCGTTTTTGCGTTCAGTACGCCATCTGGGAGCGGCGTCGCCAATTAGATAGCAGACGGCGAACGGGCGGGTATAGGCCATAGGAAATGCACGTCTGCCATTTTTGTTATCTTTCTAAAAATTCGCTACTCCAGAGTTGACGTCTGAAAAAAATAGGCAAAAAACTTTGGAATAAACGACGTTCGTGTGCCCAATTTTAGGTATGTACGTTTGAAATTCGATTTTTGCTAGGCGTGCCAAATGTGAAAGTTTTTACGGCCGCACCCTGTACATACTGCAGCAATTTCTCCACGTAATCACAGCACAAACTAAAGCGAATACCTTGACGTGGCGTAAGCTTTTGGATGCTCTCCCCAAAGAAATGAACCGCCCGGGTTCTCGGTCATTCCATCATGCGTCAACAGGAGCGTCAGTCGCCACCGGCGTGTAACATGTAGGAAACTACGTGTATCAGAATTAATTGGGGAGGGGGGGGGAAGGGGGGGGGGGGCTAGTTAGATGAATATCTAGACGATGGTTTAAAAGCGCAAAGGACTAAGAAGAGAAGGAGGGACTTTAAAAGCGCTCTGTCCTGTCCCCTCCTTCTCTTCTTAGTCCCTTTGCGCTTTTAAAACCAGCGTCTAAACTACGTGTAGTTTTTGGGAGCATGAACAGAGACCCACGACGACAGGGGCCAGGGAAGAACGTCAGTGGCGGCTGACGGTCTGCTTGAGTAAGGTGGTTAGTTGGGCGAGTTGGTAATGAGTGAACATGGTTAAAATTGCGCACAAATAGAAAGGAACAGTGAAGAGGGAAGAGAGAAGAGACTCACAACATCCAGTTGTGAGGTGAAGAGGGAAGCGGAAACTCACAACATCGAGTTATGAGTTCGCTCCCCTTGTCTCTTCTCTCTTCCCTCCTCACTGTTCCTTTCTATTTGTGCGCAATTTTAATTATGTTCGGTCTTCTTGACTTGTGATGGAATGGCTAAAAACCCGGGCGGTGACGATCTTTGAGGAGAGCGTCCAAAAGCTTACGCCACTTGTTTTTGAACCCAATCCATTAAAGATGGGAAAAAAATCTTTGTGTAAACAATTCTTTAGTGCGCATTTCGTCGCGCGTAACCGCTTGTATTTCTGCAGTATGTACAAACATCGCAAGCCAACATCCGTTACATTAAATGCCTGAACACACAAGACATTTTTAATCGCATCCCAGACTTCATGATGCACTTATGTACCACTTTAGCGCTACTACTCGGGGTTAATTTTCACGGAATAAAAAAAAAAAAAAAACGAAGCAAAACTCAGTCTTGTTTCTTCGAATGTCGTCCAATGTCGCCGCAACGATGAATCTGTTCCTACGAATCCTTCGGATGACAGCGTCAGCAGCACCATCCGATTGCGCGGACACCGCCGCACGTGGGGGAGAGATGAAAAGTTTCGCTTGACACGTCGCGCCATCTGATGCGGTCCTCCCGCAACATGGAAAAAGTCGGCTTCGCCTTCCTGTCGATGGATTCGATCATAAATGGTGTGACGCTAACAAAAGATCCAGTTCTTATAATATTGTTCGGTTCGTCGCATATCACGCGAGTAGCTTTTTATGATGTATTAATATCCCATTCTACGATGAAGTAAGTAAATAAATATAATAATAATGTTATTAAATTGTAACTCCAGCTATCAAACAGTGGGCGCGTTATCAGGGCGCTGGGCTCAACGCAGCAATCATTGATTGCAGCTGTACAGCATGACCGCCAACTTTTCGGGTATACAGTGAACGTGGAACATTTTCAACGTTCTCCAGATTCATGACAAACCCGACGAAAGGCAGACGCAGTTATAAAACTCGCCAGGATGGAAAGAGAACTATGTTTAAATTTTTACAACAAAAATGGACTACGCGCAAGGCGTTGGAAGCAGATGCCAAAGTTTCTGAACTGACCGTTATCTGACTTCCAAGTTATCAGCAATTTTCTTACATTTTCAATAATGATAATTGGGGCGAGTTCCCGGTAGCTGTATGTGTATGTATCTGCGAAGTCCGCTAGCCTTTTTTTGCTTTAACTCTTGGATTATATAACGACAAGTTCTGAATCACCGCCACCTGCTTCCAAAGGGAGAACGAGCGTTCCGCTACGCGTATATTATTTCTACAGTAAGGAAACCCCGGTTCACTTTTCTCCCCAACGCACGATATGTTTACGAAAAATTCACAGGGTTTCTTATGTTATCCCTAAGACGACTTGAAGGCTTGTGAAAATTTTGGGGGGTTTCGAACTCTCCAAACCATTTTCTCCTCCCCCCGCCCTTCCTACGCCACATGCTGCTTCCCCTTGTTGATAGGCAAAACAACCACTAAAATTCGAAAGTAATTTGTAACTTGAGTAGAAGTTACTCAAAAAAGTAATTAAAGTGAACTACTAATTACCCAAATAAAAATTTAGTTGAAAGTTACTAAACTACTCAGAAAAGTAGTTAAACTACAGTAACGTGAGTAGAGTAGTTGAACTACGTACAAGTATGGTATGGCTGAGATGCACCGCCATTTCTCGGGAGGAGTGCAAAGCGGAGCGCGATGAAAGTGGGCGCAGTGGTACTCCAGGGTGAAAGTGGTCGTAAGTAAAATAGAGTTGGTCGTGTCCGAGCGAACAGATGCCGAAATATGCCGTCATGGCCGCGTTCAAACCTAGCGGTGCTGCCTAAAGCTATAGCCATGCTAGACATCGGCAGCCTTGTCTCGTACGCGAGTCAGTGGGTTCCATCAATTGAAAGGGAGCGCGAACACTCCTCAACATAAAATAAGGAGGCAGAAAATCGCTTTTGGGTTACCAACGGCGTAAGGATCCTCATCTTCTCGGTAGGCTTCTGTGCATGCCAGGGAAAGCCCCCCCCCCCCCCCCCCCCCCCCCCCCACACCCACACACACACAGGCTGTTTAGCCCTACAAACTGGAGGGAGGCCGCGATAGAGCCTCCGCGTACCGTACTCGTCCTCAGCAACATTAACCATTTTTTGTTCTGTTATAGACGCTTTAAACATACGCCAGATTGAGCCGCCTAAGAGCCGCCATAGCCGCAGTGTTGTACGGAACGGCGTTCCAAGGAACGGCGTTCCTGGAACGCGTTATTTTTAGGAGGGACGAAGGAACGCCGCCGTTCCATTTTGCATTGCTGGAACTGGAACGGGAACGCGTAACATTTTTACTGGAACGGAAAGATTAACGGCGTTCCTTTTTTCGTTTAGTGGGGTAATTTTTATTTTGTTTCTAACAGCGAAAGTATGAAAGTACAAAAACAATATCTTTACGAAGTGCAGGATCTCTTTAACTTTTGGGCTACTAATCATATGGATTATTTCGTGTGGTCCTCGCTTGCTAACAGTTTCGGGTGCAGGAGAGCTGGTGGGCATTGATAATTTTTTGAGTGCCCGAAACTGCGGTACAAAAAACCAAACTTTTAGTCATAGGAAAAGACAAAGAAAGAGGGTTGTTTCAAACTCAGCTACTTCCCTTGGTTCCACGAATCCTCATACACCCAGGAATCTAATGCTGACTACAGCCATTTTTGAACTTCAATAACGAGACCTACAATCACAACAAGATCACAGATTGCCAGATATCGGACTCACCCTCGTATCCCGAACATTATCCACACAAAAGATACACAAAAAATAGCCTTTATTCCTTCTCTTGTCCCCCACCTTCAAGCTAAACAACAAATACAACCTTCACAACGAAGTATGTGTAGCTTTCAAAACTGACTTTCCAAAAGCCCTACCCTCTCGTTCACTTGCTTGTCTTGCGGACAACAACATCGAGAAGCAACTATTGTTAAGTTCTAACACGGGAATCTGTTAAATTGAAGCGTGTGAGGTTGTTGTAAAACGCTCGTGCAATCTTGGGTAAAAGTACATTTGGCTCGTCTGAATTGTCCACTGCAAACATGAATTTGGGTAATAGCTGAGATTTTTAACATGAATATATCAACAAATGAAACCCTATTTCCGCGTGCTTTCTACTCCTGGCGCCCTTCGATCACGACACACAAACTCGTATGTTGACTGTTAATGGGAGAGATAAAAAAAAACTCTGCTTGATTTAACTAAATATGGTAATTAGCAAAATATACAAATGTAACGTATATGTAACGATGCGTTCCCTTTTTTAAACTGTAACGGGAACGGGCTCCTTTTTCACATATGGGACTTGTAACGGGAACGCGTTCCAAAAATCAGAAGGAACGAGGAACGAGCTTTCGTTCCTTTTTTTGAGGAACGTGTATAACACTGCATAGCCGACCTTCTCTTGTTTTACCGAAATGCTGAGCCATTGAAGCGGACGGTTACGCGCCTCCACGGAAGCCTATGCTGATAAGGACGCAGTAGCACCTAAAGTGGTGATAACCTGTCCTGCGGTGGTAATGATGAAGTGAAGCAAACGGAATAACAGGAAAAAAAACTGAAGGTCGGTTATGGCGGCACCCAAAAATGAGGCGCTTTTTTTTTTCTTTTTTTCTTTTTTTTTCCTTTTTTTCTTCGTTTTAAACGAACACATGAATTAGTCAGCGTTCAATAATATCCCCTGTCATGTGAGGCCCATACCAGCAGAAGCAGCCAGTGCATTTTTTCGCTGAGGCCAGAGTTAGCATTTTATGTCGTTTCGGTACTGATCGTATTGGAGGCACTGCATTTGAAGAAATTCTTCCACGAGTAAACTTAGAAAAAAATTTCGTTTCGTCGCTAGGGCCCTTCATCTTTGTCTCCTTTGCTGGCAGATTGTCCAAACGCGAAATCCAGCGTCACGTGCGCTGCCTGGTGGTCGTTTTTTAGCTTGGAGTGCAGCAAAAGCTATCGGCGCAAGGTCACAATTTCGAAAGGTACTGATCTTTTTTGGTAGCACGTGCAGCGAAAGCAGCAACTGAAGCTTCGAGCTCGGACACGTAGTCCTCACTTCGGTCCACGGTAACCATGAAATTTAGAGCAAGGTCCGCGGCCTAAACGTGGACATGCGGAGTTTTTCGTAATTACTTTAAGGTCCCGTGATACGCACACTTTTCTGGTCTGTCTGACCTGGTTCCTTTACCTTGTCCGCCGTGTGAATACACCCATGAAGCTCCGCACCCGGTTCAAAAATATAGGAACACATTATTCACTCGATCAAATAGAAGACTGAATTGACTGTACTGCAAGCATTTTACTAGACTGACATAAATGTCCAACTCTGAAGCACCGTCGTTAGTTTGGCACGTAAAACCCCCAAATTTGACTTTGACCTCGCGACCCCGGGCTCTGAGGGGTTTCGCTCGGCATGCATCTGGTATGAACATGGGCCTACGCCGTATCTTCGAGAAATTGTGATATTATTCTAGAGCTAGACACCATAAAGCGAATATGCTGTAAAAAAGCGACGAATTTCGCCGGAAGGCGTTCGCTCTGCGCCCGGCGTAAGATCTGTGGTTGTTGACACCGTGCACAAAGAGAACGTGCCACCGGGAAAAACTTCGTCGGTTGCACGCCCCATTTTCGCTCCCTGCATCCTAGCCATAATAGTGCCAGAAACTGCTCAGGAATGTGGTGCGGGGAAGCTACGGACAAACAAACGAAGACATATACGTAAGCCGGAAGTGGTCGAGAAGTGAATTAGCCTATTTCTCGAACAACTGTCTTGATATTTAGATTTACAGTGACGACTAGAGTAGAACGTAGGTATACAATTGTATATTCCAGACGGACACTACAATACGAGAGAGAGAGAAAGAGAGAGAGAGAGAGAAAAAAATTAATGAAGGTAGTGGAGAGATTGGCAGCCTTAGAAATTAAAATGCGAAACCATTTACTTCCGAGGTGAGTGCCCAGGCAGAAATAAAGGTAACCGAATGTTTGCTTTGGGGATGCCATAACAGATGTCACGATGGTCAAAGCTATAATATACATAACAAAGCGTTCATTAGGCAGCGCTCAATCGCTGTGAGGGTCGATAGTTAACCTGGGAGGCAATAAACATTAACGAGGGACGAAGCAGTAAACAAGGGACGTTATGGGAATTGCGGTGTAACCTTTGCTGACACCGCGGTGGCGCTGCGAGTTTACTGCTCCCCAATTTGCGCATGAGCGCTCATGCAACCAAACTACAATTTCGGAATTCATGCTTTTTTTAATAATGCTGAAATGGGCCACGCAACAAGGTTTACAATCTGCTCTGACGTCACGCGGGTGATGTAATCAATCCTGTGATAACATTTAACATCAGATATGATGTAGCGAAGAAGAGTACGTTTTTGCTATTCTTGCTGATTCGAGACAATACTCGCTTTTCTTGTGGCATCCGACTAGTGTTCAAGAAATCAAAACTTCCTAGATATATTTTAGCATCGAATGCGTCTGTGGCAAGCGAAACTTGGCGAAAATATAGGACACAAAAGGCGAGACGAAAAAAACGTTATGACCAAGAGAGAGAACGTCATATAGTGTTACCGCCACAGCTGGGCTTCCTCGCGGGTGGCGTGTCATTCCCAAAGGCTGGCGTAAGGAATTATGCAACTTAACCATAGCGATAGCCAATGGCGTTCTCATCGAAAATCGTAATATGAGGAAATTTAATAACACGAAAGATATTCTCTGAAGGAAAAACTGTCTGTTTCGATGATACCGGATTTTCTCGTGTAATAGGCTAAATTTACACGGATGCGACCGTATCGCATTGAATCGAGATTTGGCTATTTTGATTCGTGGTAGATGGGCAGAAGAGAAATAAGTAAAGAGACAAGGTGCGTGTGATTGGTCTTTGCTCGATTCGATGCGTAACGATTGCATCCATGCAAGCCCAGCCATAGACGTATTATTTATGAACAATGCCCCTGCGCCTACTTCACTGCGCAGGACATAGCCAGTCAATCATCGCGTTCTGCATAAAAAAAAATATAATAATTAAGATAGCTACTGTCTACTCTAAAACCCGTCGTTACCAGACCTTCTGTCACGTGGAACAGACCCTTCCTCGTATTTAACCGTCCTTGATCCACGATAATGCCACCAACTCACCGGTATTCGTCTCGACCCGAGCAAGGCTCGCATGGGTCGCAAAGCTGGAGCTCGTGCTTCAACGTTTATTATATTCCTTTTCTTTCAAGTAGAAAACAACACCTCTCGACCATGACACAGCACCGAGAATCATCCCTCTTCCACTCCACGGCGTCTGGGAGCGCTCCCCGTTATTACGGTAACCTTGATTAGGCTTAGCGCGGACACGTCGCCGATCGCGCGCTCGGCTGCCGCAACTCCCAGCAGGGGCAGATTACCAGAAAAGTCCCCCAATTCCGAAGCCGGATTAAGGGTCGCCCCCGGACCGATCGGGGGAGGGTCGGCCGGGGCACGGCCGCCCGTGTTGTTCCCCCTCCCGAGCCCGAGCAGGCGGCGATTTCGTCGCCTCATTTCCGAGTTGAGTCAGAACCGCGCGGAGCCGGCCATTGTACTCACTCCCCGCGAGCCCTCATGTCCGAAGGGATACTGCCGGACCCTAATCCTCGCGGAAACAATGCACACATCGGGGATTGACCTTCCTCACTTCCCGCAGCATTTGGTTCGTGTAGACCCCACTTCTTTTTTTGCTGCGCGTCTGTCCGCAGCGCGGGCTCGTGTGGCGGGCAGCGGTCATCAGGTCCTCGCTGTCGTTGAGCTGGCCGCCACGCGTGATTCATGAGCACGGTGCACGGCCGCTCCGAGGTCTCCCTCCGCCTCTCCCGTGTTCCGCCCCGCGCTGGGAGGGACGCTCCTCGCCACCGGGGATCCCAGAGGTGCGCTAAAAGGACAGCGACGGTCTGGGGGACGCTCTTTCTTCTCTTTTGTACGGGTCGCGGGTTTTTACGGTCGTCGCGAGGAGGCCACCTGTTCGCGGGGGCCGCACTAACGAGGCATCCGCGGCGGGGCCATGTTTACGAGGCGCGGCGACACTCCGCGCCAAATGTGTTCCCGGTGGACTCGGACGGCCGCATTGGTATCATAACATGGGACGGGCTGTAAAGCTCAATCCCCTCTTTTCTCAGTATTATTATTGTTGGTAACAGTTGTAGTGGACACGGTAGTTCAGTGTTGGTAGTTGTCGCAGCTGTATTTGTAGTAGTAATAATAGGTAACAGTTGTAGTAGACACGGTAGCTCTAGCACACTGTTGGTAGATGTCGTGGCTGTACTACCAGTAGTAGTAGTAGTAGTTATAATAATAGAAATGGCAGTTGTACTGCAGCGAAGTGTAGACTAGCACAGAACTCCCTTTTCAAGGACGCTCCTCGGCGTCGCCAACACTTGCGCCGCAGGAGCATCTGCCAAAAAGCTTTGAGTGCGAGCTTCTAGCCTTCGCTGCGGTACACCTTAAGAATAGAGTTGATGAAGAACAGGGCATGGCCATTTAGGACTGATTCAGTCCTTACTAATGCAGGATTGTTCTTACCGGGGTTACGCTGCAATCCCGTAGGCCGCAGTGGCAAAAAACGACGGGTCATGTCGATCCTTAGGGTTTCACTGGCGTGTAGTTGTTATTTTCTACTCAGAGTGCCTTAAATGTCCTAGTAAGCTAGAATTATTTTAAGCTGCGTGGAATTTTAAAGCGGGAAAGGGGAGGAGGCATTTGACAAGTCGCGCTACTTTTACTTCTGGTCTACGCAGCAGTACTGACACTATCGGGGCTATCCAGACACTACGCGCGTGTTAGTATACCGAGTGGCTCGATGAAATTCGCCCATGCTACAGGAATAAAACAGATTAATACCGCTCTCCGCGTTGTCGCCTTAGATTGTCACCCGCCCCTCATCGCCACCATCAAAGCCGAAACCGAGCGGCCAGGAATCCCGAGACCATGAAGCCCTGATCGTCACATGACGCCACCGACACGACAAGCGTCCGCCATTCTTCGAGGCGTCGTTTCCTTCCGCCCAGACCGCGACAATGATCTGCCCCTCCTCGGCAAAAACCGCGGAGAACAAATGGCGCTCACTCTTCACGCGGGAGGAGGCGAGAAAGAGAAGCCGAGTGCGGCCAAGTTGCCTCGCTTCCGATCACGGTCACTTCCTCCGACAGATTGTCGGGGAAGAAAAGCCGCCACCCGGGCCCTTCCGGATCGGCGCGTCCATTGAAGAGGCGGGCCGTGCGTCGCGACTCCACCGCCCGGTTTCTTCGCAGACCGCAGCCCACCTAGAAGACAAGGCCTGCACGTGACGTCATCATGGGTGCATCCCCCGTTGTGGGACGCTGCAAGACGTGCGCTAGCGGCGATACTAACTCACGCTAGGTGACGCTGCGGGGATCCACTAGTGATGACGTTTGAGGGGGAAAGATGCAGGCCTTGTCTTCGAAGTGGTATCGGCCCGGCTTCAAGCCTTCGGGCCGGCGCTGACGGCGAAGGCACTGTCGCTCCGCTTCCTCCCTTATGACTCCGCGTCGGCCCGATAAAAGGGAACCATTCTCCCTAATGCCTGTTCCCCCAGTGGCCAGGTGTCGTGTTCGTGCCTCGCGAATAAAGAGGGCGCTCCCAGTGATGCGAAGTCAACCGGCTCCTTTGCTCGGAGCTCTTTAGCGACGTGTTCGCCATTGTGCGCAGCCGCGGAGCGTGAGCCCGCAACGACCCCACGCCGTCGCCCGACAAAGCTTTTCTTTTTTTTCTTTCTTTTTTATATGTTATTCTCAATGCTCCTTGCCTCGTGCTCCGACAGCGATCGTGGTGCTAATGCGGTTACCCCAACAGTAAGCAAGCGGGAAGAAAATTAAAGTAAGAAATAAAACCAGTCGTTGTATCTGCAGGATGCCATCGACGGCACGAAATAAAAAAAAAAAAAATAAAAAAAAACATCATCATGGGACTCGCGTGAATATAAACTTGTCACCAATTGTGCTCGTTCTGGAGTTGTTTTAGAACTTTAAACTAAGCTGAAGTTCTGGAATGGCGAGTCCGAAGATCCCCCGCAGTCATTTGTAAAACATGTATAACATTATCTTCTCCTATTGCAACTATAGCGGAGGATAGGGAGGTGCTCCTGATTCGAGCATAGAAGAAAGAGCGTTAACAGCCAAGGCGAGGACGACTTAATCTAGAAATAGATTCACCCGAAAAACGGTCAGTCGTGACAGTCGGGGAAGAAATCCCAAGGGTGGACCTGAATATCAGGTTTTATCCCGAGTCAACGTTTGTTGCCAGACTGATGCATGTTAACACCACTTGAAAGGGAAACCATTCTAGAGTCAGTCCTCAGCTAAACCACCCCACATTGCCACAGTCACTTTTTTATCTTGATTTTGTTTATAGATGAAATGTTTCATCCAGCGTGTCTCGCTCTTCCCTTTGCCTCGCCTAACAACAGTATTTCACTGCCTCGTCGTTACCGGGTGAGATACGACCCCCGGATTAAAAAACGCTTCAGTGATTCGTGCTGATCGCTTAACGTAGCCTCTATCATCCATCTCCCCACACCTAGATGGTTGTTTGGTACATCGCCTCAAGACCAAAGTTCCTTCCAGCAAATAACTATGATGCGGCTCTTCCTTGCAGCCCGTGTCAGCCATAACGTGGACGAAGCAATGCACGTATTGTTCTTTTTCTACGAGGCATTCGAAGCAGCGATGACGAGCCGAAATTTCCGGTTCTTCGCCATCAGTCTTCGCACCCATCATAGCCGCGCAACCTCCTTTGTTCTCTTGTTCACGCGAAGGGATACAACTCCCTTCGCGCACCCACGCGCACCGGGAGGAGCAGACAGCGCACTGCGATAGATTTCGGCCTTAAAAAAAGCGCCATAAAACATCAACAACTGCGCAAAATCAGGAGCCTTTTTTTTCATGGCTCTCGGGCTTTTAAGAAGTAGTAGTAACCCAAAAAGAAGAGTCTTTCAGTTCTTCTTCACACTTTTTCCTCTCCCTTTTTTGAGGGACGCTCTTTTCTGCGTCCCCGGTGCGGGTGGGTTCGCAGGAGATGGTTTTCCCGCTTTGTTTGCAGCCTCCGGAAGTGACAGGGAGGGCTGGACGTGACGCTGCCGATACTGCTGCTAAGTTACCACCCCAACCCTCGCTTCTTTTTTTCATTCCAAAAGCTTTCTGTTGGAAACCCATCATCGTGGTTTTTTGGGGGTGCGGGGAGCGTAACAACTTTATAAAACCCTAATGCCTTTCGCAATTTCGCTCGCTACAAGCTCACTTTAACGCGCGGTGTGGTCACGTGCTGCTGAGATTGTCTCCCGGGCGCCCGGCACGGCGAGTGGCCCTCCCTCATCAAGGGCGGGAAACGAGATTAAGAGCGTTGTTCGTAATGAAGCACGTGCGCGAGCAGATAGCGTCCTCCGTAACCCTCTGCGACGACGGTTCGGTGCAGTTACACGCTCTTCCAATTAGGACCGAGGCCATTAGCGATGCGCTCGTACCGATGCTCGGACGGAGCAGCCGTGTTCCCTCCTTACCTGTCCGGCACACGGAGACGACTGAAATCTTATTGAAGCCTTTTCGCGGGAAATTCGTTGATGGGGCCATCAAATGATTTTTTTAACTTCTTCCTCCTTGGCCTTTCTCCTCAACTAAAAAACCAAATGAGAAATCATTCGGTCGTGAAGTGCTTGGTGGGCACCGGTACAATGACTCCAAGCTTCTACCGCGCTTTCTTAAGGACACCGTTAATTTTGTCAATCTCAAGTGATGATAAGTGCCGTCTTGGCACCCATTGGCCGCGAACGCGAATTCAAATATTCGTCGACGAATTGGTTGTTGACGAGCGCATACGTCCGAGTGACGCAGTGTTCGTGTCCAATGTGTGAGCTGGGGCAGGCTGACGTGCTTTTGGTACCGCGGATGCATCACAGTGAAAAGGCGGTAAGCTCTCGAAGGAAAAGGGGTCGGTTATATTTTCGAATTTTCGTACCGAAAAGCAGGCTTTTGACTTTCTACCCCCTTTCTTTTGGACGACTATAAATGATATGCGATTAATAAGATTCCAATCTTAAATGAATTATTCTTTCATGGCCTCTTCTTGTTCAAGAGGCAGGCCCCACAACCCGCGATTCTCAGCTGTCGGCGACTGTCATTGATTTTAGGTTCAGCGGCTCATTGAAAGAATAATCGCACTTTTCTGGCGTCTAGGTAACGATTCTTGAAGTTCCCAGTGAAGCGAACCAATCGTAGCTGGGAAAAGCTACTATTACTGCAGCTTATGGCGTTAGAGTTCCTTGAACTGTAAACAGAGTAAATTGCGAATGTTTCTACAACCTCATATATGTGTACGCATGCTCACACCTACAGTTACTCGTAAGACGTAACCAGGTTAGGTTTAAGTTGCTTTCCAAATACGCCCTGACGTCGAGGTATGCCGCACCGATTGCTGCCCAACGATACGGTTTCCATCGCGGAACGTGCTTTGGCAGTTTCGTGTATACTCGACCCCCTGTTCACGGTAGAGTTTGAGGCAATCACGGCAGATAACTCTGACAATGAGACTGAATGAATTAATATTTTTTTTTAAATACAATTATCATCGTTACTTCGAGTAGTACAACTCTAAATTACCTAAGTTACAGGTTACTTCGAGAAGGTACCTGAGTTACGACGCTTGCTTGCACCTTTCCATTTAATTGTATTATAATCATACGTGAGTTATACATAAAATTTCTAAAGTTTTCCTCAATCATAGGAAGTATCTAACTACTGACAATGTTAATAACTTAATAATACACAGAAAGAATAAAACACATGAAGGATGAACACAGACGCATACAGTTCTTTCTTGAAAGAACTGTGTGCGTCTGTGTTCATCTTTCATGTGTTTTATTCTTTCTGTGTATTCCAGGGATGGGCAAAATACATGCAAATATGTATCGAAATACAAATACAAAATACTTCGTCAATATTGTATTTAATTACAAATCTAATTCCATTAAAAAAAGCATTTAAATAAAAGATACAAATACAGCCAAATGTATTTGGTCTCCTCCAAATACTTTTCCAAATACATCCCTCAAAATTTGCGTCAGCGACTTCAGGGCACCTGCAACGGTTTTCTGGGTATCTCATTTTAATTTTGCATCGCACACTCGGGAGTTAGTGTGCGAGGCTCTAGTAACGTAATAAAAATATAATCACAAAAAAAATAATCAGCTTGGACGTAATAGGTGAAAAAAGTCAAGAGCTTCAAGCAGCTTTTTGTTGATTACATTTTGGTATAGACCAACAAATAACCGAGACGACCAAGACGCGCAGCACTAGCTAGAGAATTTTTTATTGTTGCAACTCACATCAGTTACGAAAATCTGGACGACCCACGCATTTAGAATGTTCCAGGCAAAAATATGGATGGAAATCAGGCTGGAAAGCATGGCAAGTTGTCACAGGCACTTATTTACCCGCCTGCCTGTGAACGTTAATTTCGTCACTATTCTTGCCCTGGTCTAGCATGGTAATCACAAAGTCACTAAACGCTTGTGCTTGATTGAGAGACACTGCATTCGGTGCAGAGCGTAGTTTTCTTACTGCTCTGGACAGTGACAATAAATTTGAGGGATGTATTTTCGCCCACAAAATTGTATTTAATTACAATTGTATTTGAAATACCCACGTTTTAGTATTTAAATGCACACGTCAAATACACTACCCAATTTGTAATTAAATACAAATGCAAAATACACAAAGTATTTGAAATACGTATTTCAAATACTTGTATTTGAAATACTGCCCATCCCTGGTGTATTCTGTAGTTTTCAACGCGCTCTGCTACGTGTACTTTAATAACTTAAGGCTGGTTCAGACCAACTGCGTTGCGAGTCGTTTCGCTCCAGAACGGCGCTGTGCGCGAACCTCGGCTACCATGGGAACCACCCATTTGTCGGTTACACTCAAACGCAAATGTCTAAACCAGCCTTTAGAGTGGCTTAAACGCTTCTGATTACTTTGCTACAGCTTCGGAACCGAGTAAATGCGAGCGAAGCAGCGACTCAACTGTGGTCTTCACTGCAGCGCTCTCGAGACACAGGAGAAGCAAACTTGAGCAAAATAGGGGATCCGCAGAAACACGCTGCCAGTCAGTCATCCCCTCCGGCGGCAAGTCAAATCTACGAACCAGTCCCATAACGTTTAGTGCAGCACTTGACTTTGGTGGTGACGACCTCCGTCCAAACAGGTGCGAAACCACGCGGTATATCTTAAAGTCGCGAAGTTATCGCGGTCGCCTCCTTCGCAGAATAACAAAAAAAAAAAAAAAGAAAACGATTAGAATAATTCAAATTTATTTTATTTAAATCAGATTTACTCGATTTCAATCAAATTAATTTGATATAAATCCTTTTAGCTAGAATTTAGTGATTTCTTAGCACCAGATATAGTTTTCAAGATGGCGATTGGTCGATGAATTCATTCGACTACTATAACACTGCCGAAGAAAATATTCCTGTAAATTTAAAGTACAGATTAATTAACAACTTTTTTATTTTTGTAATCTCCGCCATACTGGAACAAAAAGAGCTTTTTGTTTCAACTTTATTTGATCTTTCGTTCAAGTTCTGGCTTGAATGCAATAGGACATTACTTTTCAAGTTTTCGTTTCTTTTGAGTTCAGATTTTGTTGCAATAGAACGCTGCGAATTGTACGAATAAAGTGAAAAGTGCCAAACCAAGCTCACCGCTACGATTTGCTGAGAAGACGAGTTTTTTTTTTTTTTTTTGCTCCTGTTCAGCGTTATATAAATCTTTCTTGCTGGGTGATTCTTTGACTTAGATATAAAACAAATAATACACCCAAAAAGGATCAAATGATAGACAAACGGTAAATACGCAAACTATTTTCGGAATTATCTTTGCGGGAAAAGTTTGGTTTAAGTCATCGTGGTAAAGTTGGTCTAATTTAAATCACGATCTCAATCCAATCGATTTTCGTCCTCGACCCGGGTCTTTCGACTCCTGTCAGAGAGAAGAGTCAGCAGCAGATCAAAATCCCCCAAAAAACATGCGTACGAACAATCGGTACAGTCGTAGAAGATTGTGCACATATATTACCCTCCGATACACACGGAACACCAATCACTGGTATATTTACCCTATAAGCTGACGAAAAGCAGAGTGATCTGAAGCGTCTGCTTTCACGCAGAGCTCTCGGAAAAGGCAATCGCCGCAATTTACTGCAGGAACTCGGCCAACGGCAAAACTCCAAATATGGTTAGGCAAAAAAAAAATACAGTTTGCGCCTTGACACAGAACATAATGTTTCAGCATGTTTCATGTCACAACGCAGACTGGGTTCTTTTAAACATATTTTCGCCTCGTCATTTGCCAAGCTACCTCCGTAGGTTGCAACGGTTGGCCCTTCCAGGGCCGGTTTTCTGGAAGCGATGGTAAACCCATTTTGGTAAACCACGGTGCCTAGGAAGGAAAAAGTACCTAGGGTACTGTAATAAACGGCTGGATATTGAACAGCCATAATTATTTCTGATTGGGCAGTAAGATGCGCCATCTATCGGTGAAACAAGCCAGTCATTTTGTTTATCCTCTTTTTCCGCTGGTCGTTATCGATCTAGTATGGTATTTTAAGTCAAAATATAGTAATGTTGTACTTTAAGACCACTTTATTTGCTTCAGATGGTACGAAGAAATTTTTGCTACTATGCTAGAGTTTGTCGACGAATATGCGAAAATGTAAGAAACATTTCCTCCAATATGTTCCGCCATAAACAACGCATAACTTTCCCGTGTGCCTTCCAGTCTGGCAACGCCGATGCTGTAGTCTCGTTTTTGTTCCTTGCGACGCACGTTTCTGCGATTCCTGCTAATCTCAACTGTTTGCCCCCTCTTCCGTTTGCCCAACCGATCCACCAGTGACGAGAAGCTAAGCTTCTCGTCACCGTTGAATTGCTGGCCACCGGGGATATGTAGAAACCTCGATGCTGCCTGCATACTGTCGGCTCACTGCGAACAAAAAAAAAACAGTACAATGTCCCAGCTGTTCACCGGGAACGAAGGCTATATCGAGGATAGCCCCCTTTCTCTGCAAAGTAATCGCTACTCACGAGTTGGCGTGCATAGTGTAACAGGTTAAAACATGTTAGTATAAATATATACCAACACTCGTTCGCAAAACATTTCTTTACTCACCATAAAAACACTTGCAAGGCTTAAGCACTGTCATATGTCTTGGATCCCGGACGGCTGAAGAGTGATGCGTTCGCGGAATGCTACCGTCGGTAGTTTAGCAGTCCCTCTCAACTACCGCTTTGCTTGACTTGCTAATAAGCTGATGGTGTGTCATTAATATAACAGCCGGATCGAAATGAATGTTCAGCAGTACCAAGCAGAACTATTAACCCTCATTAAGCGACGTCGCAGCCATTTTGCTTGTAGGTACAGCTCCTCCCTCGGCGCCCCTGCTCTCCCAGTCACGTGACCTAAAATTGCCTCTTCTAGGGACAATAGTTAACTTCAAACCACGGTTCGCGTTCGAGAAAACGGGCCCAGGAGCTGTGTGGGAAACTAGCCACTCCAGATGCTTTTTTAGAGTGTGTGATCCGAAGGGCGAAGAGGCGGACGCTCTTTCGCCGCCGACACGGCACGTAACATTGGAGCATCTTACTGATTAGTCCTCTCGTTGACTGAACTCGAAATTCCCGGGGTAATATGTTATCCTTAAGATGACTTGAAGGCGGAAGCCCTAGCGCCGATGTAAACGTGATAGCGAACCTCTGAGGACACACCTTTGGCGCCGTTTCATTGGTACCTCTAGTTTGGGTACCTTTAGTGTCGCCGACGTGTTTTCGCTCAAGGACTTTGAAGGTCGACTGAACGATGAGACATATAAGGCTTTCGCCTTAATCAAAAAACGCAAATGATCAGTGTTTCGAGTCAGGGCCGTAACCAGGGGGGGGGGGGGGGGATAGGGGGTTCTGACCCCCCCCCCCCCCCCCCGAAATTTTTTTCTGGGTACGGCCCTGGTCGGTGCACTTGCAGCCAGCCGATTTTAATCTCCACCTCTGCGCACGCGCAGTGGCGCCGGTCGGCTACCGGATACCAAACCGGGACCGGTTCTCCGGTTTGCTGCAACTCTCCATTATATACCACCGATGCACATGATTCATAGGCAAAAATAAGACAATAGACACTTTCAAAATGGCCGCCGATGTCCCCGAAACCCCCCCCCCCCCCCCCCCCCCCCCCGAAATTTGTTTCTGGGTACGGCCCTGTTTCGAGTACATCGGACACTCGATCGGGTCACCAAAAGGCCGATTTCGTTTTGTCGGCGGACAAGAATCGGCGTTTGTCGCGCTGGAGGAACTTAGAGCTCCCAGCAGCCATTCCGTTCGTACACATACCTAGAAACATTGCACACTCGTAGATCTCACGCACACACTCACGCCACCACGGAACGCGAAACAATGCTCTAAATTAAAAAAAAAAAAGGAGAGAATCTGAGTTTGTCTCGCCCTTAGCCAACCGTGCGACGATTAGCAGCCGAGGGCACAACTCGGGCGTCGTGCACCGCACACGTCCCGCACCTTTCCTTATTTTTTTTTTTTACGTTTCCTCTTCTTCGGTGCAGTCGTATCGCCTCCTTTTATTGCGGCGAGAGAAAAAAGAAGGAGGGAGTTGAAATCCGGCTGTTCCTCGCGCGCTGGGTTTCGCGGAGGCACGAACGTGTGACTAATCGTTGGCTGGGATTTCGCCCCAGAGACGCATTGCCTCGGCTTTCCGGATACTCTTCGTTCTGGCTTGTTTTCTTTTTTTTTTTTTTTATACATATATATATATATAAAAAAATTGAACTCAGCGTGGTGTGTAATTTGAATAAATGTACACGAGGGGAACGGCAGCGAGCCTTTTTAATCGAACGGGCTGTTCGCATTGAATGCCGCCTTTTTTTTTTATCGGGAAAAAGAAAGAGCGACGGGGTGCTTTGTTTTGTTTTTTTCACGCCGAGCATTGGCGCGCGCGCGTGACGGAGTCGGTGCCCTCAGTTTGGGGAGGGTGACTCTTTTTCGAAGCGTCAAGACTGAAAAAAAGAAAGAAAGACGGGCGAAGGAGCCATTTTTAAGCGGGGAAATGAGCTGTGAAATGATACTTAGCTCACCAGTGCCAGCACGGACAGGCGGGAATTTATGACAACCTATATGCGCGCCGGGTTAGGCCGTCCGCTATACGCAGAAAACCGGAGATAATCTTCGATGGGTTAGCCAGATTAGACGATTTATGGGGATTGAGTGCGCTCATCGACGGAACTAAGGAATTCAATTCCCAGTCCTTTCATGGCGTACGTCAATTTGGGTTTGAGGGGGTTAATGAAAAGAGATTAGTGGCTCTCAATGAGGATGGCTCTTGGTAGACTGTATAGGATGGTGTTTTGTTCAAGAATGAGAAAAGTAGGTGCACAGGAACAAATAGCGTGAAGATTATGATCGCTTAATTGGGCTCAACGTTATATTATTACTTGTATCTATTCGTTTTCTACGCTTCGACTATTTAGCATCATAGAAAGAAATGAATTGCATACAAAACATTAAAACGTAAAAAAAGAAAAATATTTCTAAATATAAATGAAACTATTACACGACCAAGGCACAAAACTTTGTCGTTCTGCGTTTATAATTTGATATTTGCAAACGGCGAACGGGAGGCATTTCCGAAAGTTAGCCACGTGCTATCGAAGTTGAATGCATACTGTCGCTGTACACAAAAGAAACCAGCCAACCGTCCCTAGTCATAAGCACCTTTCTTTTCTATCGCCTCTACGACTCACGAACCAACAATCAAAGGTCATACCCTTTAACGGGGTTTCACGGAGCATAACTGGGACTCCAGTTACGTTCGTTATCTCCCGAGCCATTCGAAACTCCTGCCAGACTTTTTTATTACTCCGTTCTCAGCAGCGAGCCGATCCATCGGACGCCAAAGCTTATTTTCTGCTATAGGATTCTCGGGCGCAAAAGGAACGACAATAAAACATCACGAAGTCGAGCGCGAAGCATCAACAACAACGGCCGGAAACGGAGGCCGAAGGCAGCGCGGGTGGCCCTTTATTAACCCCGGCCGCGTCACAGTCGGACGCGGGAGAGTGGATCGCATTAGACGGCATTAGAGTCTCCGTCTCCTCGGCCGAGAGCATCAGCCCTGCCCCAGGAGGAGCTCTCGTCGGAGAAGATTCGGCGGCAAAAACGGCACTAGCGAGAGTGGGATGGCCTCCGCACTTCCTGCCCGACTTCTTCTGCGTCTTCCAACTTACTCCCAGCTTCGTGCGTCTTAAAAAGAAAAAGAAACACGGAAGAGAAAAAAGAAGCGCGACACGGCGTCCCAATCCTTTCGGCGGCTCGGCCAGTCGCGCGTGTGTTGAGCGGGGGCGCGCTAATCCGGCCATATCCCGTCCGGGGGCTCGCCAAAGTAAGCAACAACAGCGAGCTTCCCTTTCTCTTCTTCCATGCCTGGAGGGAGCGCGGGTCCAGATAAACTCACTGCTAGGACCCCGACGCAGAAAGGACGACGCGGGAGTCGGTCCGCCGTCGTCGCAATAAATAGAGGAGCGCGAGAGAGGGCCCGAGCCCCAGTGAAAAGAGATGGGCCCTGGCCGTACGTGACCGACATGGCGCCGCTGAACCGAATATACGTCCTCCTTCTTTTGCGCGTGTTTTTTTTGGTTCTTTTCGACCCGAAGGTCCGAAGCCACGGCGCCACCGCTGCCGTGGAGGACGAGGCGGGGTCCGCGCCTCAAACGAAAGCCGCGTAATAAAAAGTAATGGCTCCCTGCAAATGAAGACGAGCCCGGCGAAGCAGAAGGCTGCAGGCTTGCCGGAATGGCCCCTGCTTAGTCACCCTGCCTCGTATTTTCTTTCGGGCGCGCGTACATCTATACGTTTCGGTTGATCCCCCCTCCCGGACCCGTCCTCCGTCTCTTGACCACCGAAAATGTTTCCAGGATCGTCCCCGGCATTCCGCGGCGCTGATCAACGAGATAGCGGGTAACCGTAAAGCAAAGCAAAACATCCAGGGTCTCGACAGCGGTCGCTCCAGGGTCGTGGCTGGGCTCGGGTTGGCATCGGGGCTTTCGGCTCGTGCACGAAACACCCCGTCTCATTCGTCTTTATGGCTGACCCCTCGGGCGTTCCGTGCGCGGGGTATTTTTTGCGGAACACAACGACAGGGGCGTCGTGGTGTTCGCGTCTTTTGAAAGCGGCGATCGCGGTTTTCTTTTCGTGGCGCGCCGAACGAGCGCTTTTGAGTGCCGTCGGTGTACCAGGCCGTGTCTTTGCAGGTCGTGAGAGGAGTCGTTTTACAGGAGCTGGGCAGCGGCGATCTAGATTAGCTCGTCGCTCGCCTTATTTGAACGCCGGCCCGTAAAAGGGAAGCGATCCCCCGACGCGCTTTACGGCCGCGAGGACCAACCGGTTAATAATTGCGGAGAGCGGCACGGTTCCTTGAGGGGCGTCGCGGCCGGGCACGCGTGCGGCGCGTAGGTGCAGGGCTTTATGGCGTGCTCTTAAAGGAAAAGGTTGACCGCGGCATGGTCTCGTCTAGGGAAGGTCTTACGAGTCACCGATAAGAGCGACGCGAAATCTCGGAGTCACGACACGGATTGCGTCCTTTTAATCCGACAGCGATTATTTATGTTTCTTTTTTATACCGCGAGTATATCCTCGTGGTATTCCAGCGTAGGACAAGGCGCACCAAACTTTGCATCCATAGAGTCAAGTGCCTTCAGCTGTCCTTGCGTTACGTGTTTACCAAGAAATGGCGTCGAGTCATTGCGAGGGACCCGAAGTTCGCTCGCAGCGTTTCGTTTGGGGCTGCTGTCGCTTCCGCAAGTTGTGACACCTGCATGAAAAAAATATATATTTAGGGGGAGATGTAAGTGATTGTATAAACACTCTTCACTTCAATACCCCCTACACACGGTCAGCATAAGTACCAGTAACACAGGCCCCTTTGCAGTCGACGAATCACCTCGCGCATTTGTGTCGCGAGCACATGCCACGCGCGGAGGATCGCGAACTGATTCGCAGCCGACCATAGAGGTCCCTTAGCTAAAGGGACATTTAAGATCGTATGAATGGGGCATACGAATCGCCAGAATCATTAATGAATCAGAGCGCGTCCACATTCGCTTGCGTGGAAACAATTCAGCCGACCTATTTCCCTAACATCAATAAAATCCCGTGAAAACATTTTTGACTGCGGGCCCAACTCAAGGGCACAGGCTGCAAGTACCGATTACTCCCCAACTAGGGTTCGCGTAACCTAAATCCCACGGCGACCATTCCCTGCCCATAGTTCCAAGTTCTCGTCTGATTCGTTTTAATAATATGATTGTCTTTATTTTTATCGCTCTTTTCGGTTCCCCGTTTCAAGCTCGTCTCTTTTCTTTTCTCGAGCGCGCGAAGCTTTTTCCATTTTTGGGCTGCGCGAGGGTCGTTAATGACCCGTGCCACCCGACTCCCTTCCTCCCATCGTTCCCATTCAGGCGGGAACAGGGAGGGAAAAAATGGCACCGAGCGCGCCAAAGGCCGTCATAGGACAATGGCGACACTCGCGAACAAAAAAGACGGACAAAACAAGTGTCAGAAGCCGGTTCGGTCTAAGCGAGGAGATTGTGCGTCCAAGTATCGTTGCTTTGTTTCCAGACACTGCTTTTTCCAAGTCCGCTTGTCGCCGAGTCGCGGCTCCCCCAAAAAACGTACTCGAGCGAGCGGCGCGCGAAAAAGTCGGTGCTCGCTTTTGTGCCTTTCGACGCTCTCGAAGAAGCGATCGTAGACTTTTAAGGTGACTACTTTTTTTTTTTTTCTCGCGAGTTCGAACGGCTCCGGAAACGTCGATGCACTGCGGTACTTCGGAGAACAAGCCATCGCCATCTTTCACCGCGTCCCCTTCCCACCTCAAACAGGACATGGCGTTTATTGTTGTTGTTTTAGCACGAAATGTTACGCTTTCCAAATTTGCAACGTTCATCTTGAGGAAATGCACGATTTACAAAAGCATAACATCAAAACCTCCTACGTAAAAATTATTTTTTTTACAAGTTTGGTTTAATAAATTAACACTGCTTTAACTTGATTACAACAAAAAAATGCTGTTTAGATGTGTCTGCTTTGGCACATACAATTAGTAAATTACGTAAAGAAGCGAACACGTAACGACAACCTGAGATTCAGTATTCTACAACAGACGTAAAGGGACCCTTATACACGAGTCCCACTAGAGCGACTAACGGAAAGAACCGACAAGGCTCAAACACACGGAGCGTGCATGCGATGATACCTTTAGCAGGCTTGCAGTCTCCTGGTATACTCGCCAAGTTAGACAAGAGATTACAGTCCTTCCGCCAGGGAGCTTTAGAACAGGAGTCCCCACGCTTCCCTAAAACAGCTTGGGGCGTCGCACTGCGCTTGCGCAGAACTTCTGCGCTTGGGCGGTGCAACTGCGACGCCCCAAGCTGCTCGGGGGACCCGAAGCGTTGGAGCCTCCTATCCTAAAACTCTCTACTTTCGCTTGGAGGCTACACGTGTTTGAGGCTTGTCGGTGTCGGTTGTATGTGTTTTTCTCTCTATAGACCTTTTTCGCTTGCTCTTAGGATATAAGACGGTTACGCTTATATCCTATATGTCCTCTATCGACATGGTGACGACAAAACAATGTTTTCGCCCATACTGGAAGTGACAAAATTCATAATGGCGGCGCCCTTGTGAAAAATGTCTCTAAGGACTCGGACATTACGAGTCACCAAAGAGAAGACGAAGAGTTGCTCTTTTAACTTGGTGGGACGTTTGATAGGGTATTAATAGTCCTGGTCAGACCGGGCATGCCGTAGCAATACTCGTGGCGCCGCACCCTGGCGCAAAACCGCCCTCCATAGCAGTACGGGTCCGTTTGCTATGGCGACGAACACATTAAACTTCTACTGCGGCCGCGTTCCAATATTGCTGCCGCTTTATCTCTGCTGCGAAACGGTGAAGACTGTTTTAAGGAGGCGAACCTCCGCAAAGAAAGTTTTCCAGCGTGCATGGTTTCCGGAGGGAAGGAGATAATCCTGGCCATAGCCTGGCAGGTGGCCACGAGAAGCGGCCGCCGAAATTTGAAAAGGTAGAGCGGCAGACAACGGATGAGAGAAGAGCCACGTGACGGGAGCCCCGCTGCGGCGAGACGCCGAAACACACTTCTCCGGAGCTATGGAACGTCTGCTCGTGCTCCTCCTATACCTCGCGCTACCATTTCTTTTCTCGTCGGGTTTGAGAACCATATTTCCGGTCCTCGCCGCTGCAAAAGCTGCGCGCTGACGTCCAGGTTCCCCGAGAAATACTCTGTGCTACCAGATCCTCGCGCTCCCAATCTGCGACCGGGCACTTTTTGGCTCCGTCGTCGAACTGCCAGGCTTTGTGAGTATATATAGGAGGCTATGTCCTGGCATACAAACATTTGTCGACCGCGAAGTGAGTCTCGCAAGTACAAGACAGCGTTACCTATGACATCCGCCTCAAGATAAATGCTGTTTTTTTTTATGGTTTGGCTCACTTCCGAAATTCATGAGCTATTCGGACAAAGATGGGGATGCTATATTAATCAAATTAACTTTTCCTACACATCTGCGCTTTCGCACACATCGCTTGAACTACTCTAAAAAAAGCCCGTGCGTCTACTTTCCCGCACACCACTCGGAAAGCCAATCCCCGCAACTTACGGAGGCCACTCAGCGAATGACGATGCCGAAACATTTGTTTAGACCAAAAAATGCAGTCTGAGTTTTGACATTAGGCAATGCAAAACGTCACGCTTGCATTGCTAAATGTCACGACTCAGACTGCGTTTTTTGGTCTAAACATATGTTTCGGCAGTGTCATTCGCTGAGCTGCCTCCGTAAGTTGCGGGGATTATTGGCTTTCCGAGTGTTGTGCGGGAAAGTGTTGTGCGGGAAGACGCACGGGCTTTTATTTAAGTGTAAGGGCTTGCGCTCCTAGAAAGTCAGAGTTACCGCAGTTGCTGTAATCATGCCGCTGCTGTTTCAATTCATACGAATTAAGTAAATGACGAGGCACGCACTGCCAGACCGCAACACTAGGTCAATTTGTATAAACCAACTGAAATGGGACGCGAATACGGCCACAGCTCATCTGTTCCCAGGCATTGTGAGCGACTCGAACAACAAAATTAAAAACCTTTATTACAAGCCGCGACATCTTGTGTGCCGCTGCCGTCAAAGCGGTAAAACTGTAATTTAAAGGAGCTGTGCAACGATATTCAATTGGAATGTTTTTCTCTCTACACGAGCTTACTGGCACACCTGAGACTCAAGGATACTCACACGCAACGCCATTGGCCAAGAAACTCCTTTGTTGCGGTGTAATTTCAAGGACAAAAGCGATCGTTTTCATTCAATCTCTCCTTTGCAAAATCTGATGACGTAACTCGGGGATCGCAGTACACCCAAGTGACGATATTTGAATTCGGTTCATAGATTGGACCCGAGCATTGCGTGGGCACTCGATTTGGGCTCGTGACAATTGCTAGCTCGAGAAGCATTCGGGTTGTGACCAGTGTCCAATCGCTGCAACGACGACAACAGCCGAGCCATAACAATGTCTGGAACTCAGCGCGTGTCCTGCGCTTTGCCAACCCCAGCGCGTGGCTATGATCAACACTGGCGGCATATAATCGGCTCCAGATCACGGGGCAGCTTGTTCTGGCTGCGAGTTGAGGGGGTGAACGCAGCTCGTTTTTCTTAAATTTTTTACTGGGACTTCTATTGCGTGGGGTGAAAAACGAACGCGTGTTTCATAGGTCATTAACGTTAGGGATCCGTTTTAAGCGGTATTTGTGCAGAGTACAAAAATTGTTGCATTGCTCCTTTAAGTACATGTGTCGTTCTCTTGTTCGTGTCCTTCTTTTTTCTTCTTCCGGTGTTTAAGGTTTCGTTATGTCTGCGTCAGTAACCTACTCGTGCTTTTAGGAGTAAAAATAGTGGTCGCCAATCGAATTAGATTTGTGCCAGTACTGTTGTCTTCTTGTTTTACCTTTTTTTCTATGTGACCTCAGAATAACAATTTTTCAGCACAGTTGCGGGTAACTACAAATAAGTTTTTTTTGTGTGTGATTTTTTGTTTTGCTTGGTTTCTAAGCGCAGTTATACTTTACATATCTAGATCCCCAGCGATAGAAAACAAATCGTCAATGTTACTTCCTTCTCTCTGCAAAAAAAAAGAAAAACAAATAACTAATTTCTAATTTCAGCCATATATTTTCAGTTATTTACCTTTGTGAACTGTCCTTTTTGTTGCTTTCTTTTAAAATTATAAAATTGTCAACAGGCTCAAATTGGTCAACCCAGAAATGTTCTAGTGTATAATCTTTTAAAGTTCTTTGGAAAGTAATTATACCTGTTGTAGGCTAACTAGATCATTTTAATAATAAATATAAAAAAGCTAAAATATATCCGTCTTTTTTTTCAATTATGCGTTTAAGTCAGCACACAACAGAAGCTACGATTGTCTGCCTTATTTTACCTCATGTATTTTTCCGCTCACTCGCTTTCCCTTGTATGCATCGGGGAGCAAAATTGGCGGGCAAGCAACATAAGTTGGTCCTCAACTTTAAAGTTGTTAAAAAATGGTAACTTCATATTCGGATTTCTTTAGTCGACAGCCACGGGGAACCATCCTAGCTACCACATTAGAAACTTATCGCGGAGCATCAGCTGCGGACGGCGGGTCCTGCAGGCGCGAGCTCAATCCGCCTTCGGTGACGGCTCCCCCAAGCAACGCAAAACTCTTGCACGCTCTTGCGTGTGATCTACAAGAAGTCCCTATTAACGTGACAAGTAAACATAGCTGCACTACTGAATCATACAACGAGACGGAGAAACAACCCTGTCCTCCGCACTGCTGGAGATTCATGCTTCTGGCGCTATTTCTTAAATCACCTCCCAGAAACCAAATAAAACTTTTCGGGGGACACATACATATCTACCTTTCTGTTTAATACGATGCTCTGGCATTTTACTACAAAACAATACCTGCTGCCCTGCCCTTTTGCATTCGGTACTTTACGAAGCGCGAGGCCAGTACGACAAGTGCACCTGCCCCCCGCGTCGACTGGTCCTTGTACTGCTAACAATTATGGGCGAGCCGCGCCAGGGGGACTCAGTGGCACTGCGTATGCGCGGCGAAACCAGGCGCGCAGCCCTATACACTCTGAAAAATGCCTGCGCGTCCACTTACCCGTAAAACACTCAAAGAGCCAATCTCTGCGATCTACGAAATCACCTCAGCGAATAATGAGACGGAACATCTGTTTAGACCTCAAAACGAAGTCTGCGCTGTAGCATTTCGCAATGCAAAGCGGGAGGCTTGCATTGCGTAATGCCGCAGCGTAGACTTAATTTTGAGGTCTAAACAAATGTTCCGCCTCCGCATTCGCTGAGCTGATTTCATAGATCTCAGAGATTGGCTCCTTGAGTGTTTTGCGGGTAAGTGGACGCGCAGGAATTTTTTAGAGATACAATAGTAAGGGTGCAGGCGAGCTGGTGGATGTTAACCACGTTGAATATACCTGAGACCGGGGTAGAAAAGAACATAAAAGTCGAAGAAACAGAACGGGACAGGACGACGTCTGAGACGTCGTCCTGTCCCGTTCTGTTTCTTTGAGACGTCGTCCTGTCCTGTTCTGTTTCTTCGACTTTTATGTTCTTTTCTACCCCAGTCTCAGGTATATTCAACGTGGTTAACATTTTTTGAGTGTAGGCAGGCACGGGAGATCTCATCCAGCAAATCCCCACCACGCGGTAGAGCTAAAGTCGCTGGATGCCTTTGCAAGTGGACCCGGCTAATGCCCGAGTTTCACTAGAGCAACAAACAAAAACAAAGCGATGGTACCTTTGGCAGGCGTTTATTCGTTCGGGGCTCGTGAAGAAAGCACGAGTTACTGCAAGCCTGCCAAAGATACCCTCGCGTGGATGATGCTCGTGTTTGAGCATAGCCTCCTTTATTATATCAAAGCCTGTCAAATCGCGAAAGAATCTGGTTTGAGGCTTGTCGCTGTCGGTCGTTTCTGTTTGTCGCTCTTGTAGGACTCGGCCATTACCGCGCGTCAAGGTGAGCGGGAGGACCTACACTTCAACCAGGTCGTTCCCTGCTTGTCGTACATTGTTGCCAGGCGTCTCTTGCTGAAGTAGATACCACTGAGCGTCGCGAGATTCTTAAAACAAGTTATTTATAAAACATACAAGTGTTGTCTTCGGACGAGAAAGAGCACAAATAGTTAAATGAAATGCTGGAACCAGTAACAAACCGATTTTTTTTTTTTTTAATATCCCAAGTCTCAAAGTGCATATTAGAATTCGCCAGAACCTCCTTCCACACGGTCCCATTGCCGCCAGCCAGTGTCCCTTTAAGAAAGGCGTCCGCTACCAATTGTGCACGTCGCACTGACGTCTTTGTAGATCAGTGCATACTGCTTATCCGCTAGAAGTACAAGTCAGGCAGCACGCAGAAATTGCACACCTTTATCTGAGCAAGCCCAGTAATTCATTGCCGGGCCAACGTCTTTTAAAGCTCTAGCTTTACGGCCGACACTTTGCAGATATTTCGAGCTCGCGGGCTGTCGTCGCCCGCTATGGGAAAACCTTTCTTCCCTCTTCTCTTTGCGCGAAGAGAGGGAAAAGGGAGAGTCTTCGTGTCGTCTGCGAGCGAAGGGAGAATCAAATTTGGAAGAATCTTCGTGTCGTCTGCTGGAAACCGTTCTTTCCAAACGTTCCTCGCGTTATGCGAAATCCCGCTTTGGCAGTATCCAGTTGCCAAGCGAAATGTTGGATAATTTTAGAAACTGCCACCGCGCTTACCCACTTCACGGATCACCAAGCACTGGTGGCGGTCGTCGGTGGCATCCACGACGCCACCTACGATGGTTATGAGAATTAACCATGTCGCACCGGTACGTGGCGGCACCATTCCACCCGCATTGCGCGGCCGTGCCTATCGCTTTCGTTTCTTCGCACATTGTCTCTTTCACATGCTTACACGTCACAAAACTCGCCATGGCTACTGCATTTCCTGGTTGGTCCACATTTGCGCACCCCAATGACGTGCCCCTGGCACACCCCAACATGGAAACGTTACGCGTCGCCAGCATCGCTCAAAATGGCAGCGCACAGTAGCCTCTCTTCCAAACGTGTGTAGGGAAAGCCGAATCCCGTACGTGCTTCTTCATCTCGTGATTGGGCGTTATAGGCCCAATCCTGCGTCGCCCAGAGGGCGCTGCGAAAAGGGGCTTGTTAGGACTTCTTTTGGGTAGTACGAACTTGAGCGTCTATAACTGTTTCGCATATAGAAGCGTGCCTGCTTTGATGTGGAACACGATAACGAGAAAAATACAGAGAAAAACAAAACGTTCTAACGCCGTCGAATCACAGGTTAAAGCTAAGACAATAAGAGCGTGAACCAAGAAATGCTGTAGCACGCGTTCCAAAGAAGAAAAAAAAAAGAAAAACAGGTCGGGACGTCAGATGTTCCGACGTCACCACCCAGATATAAGAGACACGTACCCTTGCGGTGGTGATATAATAATAATAACTTTATTCACCATATCACATATGGTGGGAGCTGGAGAAAAAAGCTGACAAAGCAGCTTGACGGGTCTCCAGCCCCCTGAACAGGTACACAGCGGGGCCAAGTTACATACAAGCAAGAAAAAGAAAAAAAAGCAACAGCAAAATAAACAGAAAACATCCACAAAACGCTGTTATGGTAAAACAAAAAGATGACTAACAAACCGTCAACTTCACAAAAAAAAAAAATGCATGAAGACTAGACGACAGATAAACAACATGTTTATATAAAAAGTAGATAGTCACGTAACTCACGCGGGCTAGAAGATAATATATCAATATTCGAATTCAGGAAAGTGTTTAGTAACGTTGGAAGTGTATTTCTAATCATCTGAAGACCGTAATCTGTACGCGATGTACCAACCATCCAGAAATCTGAGTGGCGAGTAGAATGTGTCAGCTGTTTTTTCCTAAGGGATGCCAAGCTTAGCAGGAAGCTATCTATCACAGAATATTCTTGTTTATACTTCATGATAAGCTTGTATTCATATTGTTGATGTATTTTAAGTACCCCGAGTTTTTCAAAATTTGGTCCGTGTGAAAAAGATAAGGCACGTCACACACGAGTCTTAACGCTCTCTTTTGCAGTATGAATATTCTATGTAAATTTGTTTTAGTAGTGGTACCCCATACCAAATGACAATAGTTTAAATGAGATACAAATAGTGTGTTATACAAAAGTAGTTTAACACTTGATGGAAGAATTAGACGGTGTCGATGTATCAAACCAATTATACAAGCAAGTTTTGAAATAACGTTATCTAAGTGCGCTGTCCAAGACATGTTGTATGAAAACAACACGCCCAATGTCTTGAACGTGGTGACCATTTCAATGGGGGACGAGTACAGAACGATGTCGCTCAAAAGGGTAATTTTCCTGTTTTTGGGACTAAAAAGCATAGCTTTAGTTTTGTCTTTATTTATTCTTAGATTATTTGATGTAGACCAAGCCTCCAGACTTCTCAAGATGTCGTTTGCGACTTGTACAATATCGCTGCAATTCCGAGACGATATAAAAATACTCGTATCATCAGCGTAAATGATAAATTTAGCTGGTGGTGCAATATTAACGATGTCGTTTATGTATATGTTAAAAAGAAGCGGACCAAGTATACTTCCTTGAGGTACTCCCGATTTTATAGGTTTTAATTCAGAGGCGTGACCCCCGATATGCACATATTGACGCCTGGTTTCTAGGTATGACTTAATAAGTATTGCCGCATGCCCTCTAATACCGTAAATATAAAGTTTCTGAAGAAGCAAATCATGGTTAATAAAGTCGAATGCCTTTGTAAAATCTATAAATATACCTAACACTACATTTTTGTCTTCGAAATTACGTAAAATGAATTATTTTTGGTCCAACAAACCAAGTTCCGTGGAACGTCTCTTTCTAAACCCGAACTGCGATTCCGTAAGAATGTTATGTTTGTCTATAAATGTGGTAAGACGACTAAAGATAATTTTCTCTAAACCTTTTGAAAAGACTGGAAGGAGAGACACAGGCCTATAGTTACTTATGTTATTTCTGTCACCTTTTTTGTAAAGTACAACCACTTTTGCTATTTGCATTTTTGTAGGGAATGTGGCTGTCTCTAGGCTAAGATTAAAAATGTGTGCAAGGCACCTGCTAATGGTGTCCAAAACATAAATTACTGGCCGTATTTGTATATCATCAGCGTCGCAGCTATTACTAACGGTAATAGCTGCGATATAAATCTGGAACTTTCTATCAACTTGTGGCGTTTAATTTATAGCCGATTTCGGACGTTGAAAGGATTTTCCGTTCTTCAACACTACACAGAAAGAAAAAAATCTCAGCGAAGGCGCCTCAAGTAGTGCGAAGCCCAGTCAGGTGAGCTTGTATTACCCAAAATGAAAGCGCCACACTTTGTTCAGAGATTCAGCGCTGGAGGCGTACGCCGGATCGTTAAGATTGCGCTATAACCCTTCCGTACTTCAACAAGTGTTCAGCGTAACTACAGTGTACTGAGGTAATAGAGAGTTTTAGTAGATCGTGTTTTCAGGCCACGCTAATCGTAGCGGGAGCTCGCGCTGCCACTTCGATGTAGGCTCTGAAGCGCGCGCTCGTAGCGGTAGCGGGCCTTTGAAAACGATCTACTAAAATTGTTGGGACCGGAGCGGTTCGCGTGAAGCGTGTGGTGTAGATCGCGATAGGTGTCGACACCGGCGCATCGGCAGTAGGGTCAGTATGGTGGTGGTGGTGCGCGTGCACCGCATGCACGCGCACGTGCGAGGGCAAGCGTGAACAGCAGCAACTTTCTGCTGCTTTGTCGACTGCAGCACCGCGTAATCTCACAAGTTCCCATTGTTGAGTCACGCCGTTGCAAGCTCTACCCCGTATTCTAGTACACTGTATACCGTAACCCCGCCTCGCATAGTTTATTTCTATTTTTCGTACTCACATATTAGGCAGGCTTATGTGGGCTCCCTAGTTCGTACTCTGGTCAACTGGTTGGACATCCCACCGCCTCTACCGCTTGGTGATGCATCAATTACCACATAAATTTTGAAGACAAAGGTGGACCTTCGTCTTCTTTCTCCGAGACTCTGTCTCTGTCTGCTCGACGGGTCTTGGCGTCGCTGAATTATCTAGAGTCCTTAAAGCTTCGTCTAAACGGCAAGAGAGAAGATTAAAAATTAAAGAAAACGCTACACTTTTTTTCTTATTCTGGATATAATTTTTCTTTTGTAACTTTTAGAAACCAATGCGCAACCTAAATGCACCATTAAGAAAAAAGGCTTCTGAACAAAAAAATCCTCCCAGCCAGTCTCCCTCATGAAAACGACACAAGGACGGAGCTCGCGAACAAAATAAAAATTTCGCCCAAGCGCAAATTAAATGATTGATGGCGCGCCGCCCGACCCGCGTACACATAAAAAATGCATTACAAGCGGCTAATGACGCCGCCTCTTTCCACCAATTGTTCCTTTTTTTCTCTCCCTCCCTGCACTAGCAATAACTTGCACATTGTAGTTCTTCTCTCACGCGGCTCGAGTTTTAAACGAAAGCAAACAAACAAAAATATAACAAAAGAAAGAGCAGCGTTCCACTTTCGCGTTTAATTGCTGGCTCTATTTTCCGTCCAATAATTAGTTCGAGTAATGCGGATGAATGACAAAGAATGTATCATTGGAAGAAAAAAAAAACAGCCGGGAAATGTTCAAGCTTGCCTTTCTTTTCTTTTTTGATTTCTTTTTCTGCTCCTTGTGCAAATCGATGTCCGCGGGTGTCCACTATTTAGGCTGGCTCGCGGTAATTGGCGGCGCTGCGTACAAAAGCGCCGACGCTCACATCCCGCCGATTATCTACTGAACCTTCTTCACGAACCGAATGCCAAGAGCCGGAACGCCGCTACAAGCAACAGATGGATCTCTCTCTCTCTCTGTCCAAAGCTTCCGTCACCGCATAAACTACGTCGTGAAGTTTTATTTTATATTAAAACCCCACCGAAGACAATTAATTTTCAAAAAAGACTTCTAAAAGTGGTGTTTCCCCTTCTATAGCACATCAAAAAAATATCTATTTACAACATACAGCTTACAAAAAATTACAGGAAGATTCATTGGTGCATTCTTACGGAATACGTAAGCATGACCTTTGGAAACGCCAAACACGTCCCCCTATGGGAAACGCTGACGCTAACCCCCTCACTTTTATTATTATTATTTTTTTTTTGCTTTCTTTTTGCACCGTCTATTTTTTCCTGCCTCGTTTTGGTCTTGTTACGGGGTCAGTGTAAGCATTTTTCAAAGGGCGTTTCCGAAGGGTCATGCTAAAGAATCCCCTAAGAATCCACCAAAGGATTATTATTGTAATTTTTTCCCCTCTGTTCCGTACTCTGCCTGTCATAGTACGTCGACGCCCTTGGATACGGTCACGCATATCACTCGTGGAAAGAACCACATCCATCACACTCGTGGAAGAAACCGCATTCGTATCACTCCTGGAGGGAACCGCATCCATTGTTTTAACTACACACACATCACAGCCCAAGCTCCGGCATTCCACCGCGCCACGGCACAACACCTCGTATACAGCGAATTGCCAAATAGAAGTACCCACCTTTTTCCAGTTCCCTTCTTCTACATGGGTCTCTTTTTTATGTTCGTCGTGCTATCAACGAGACGTACGCGTACTTCACCAATGCCATCACGTTTTAAGATGTAGATTGACGAATCACTTTGCCTATAGGTCACATGTCTTTTTCATATCAAGGTGTAAATGTTTTTTTTTTTTTTCTCTCTTATTCAACTTCAGTTGCAAGTAGTGCCCTGTGGTGTCCGTCGTCCTTTAACTTGTCCGTCGTAATTTTAGCGCTTTTATTATATATAGTGAATCAAAAACTAGCCCAAGCAAACACCCCTCTATTCCTCCCACCTCTTTCCACTTTAGCACAGTGAATGCTGAAGAAGAGGCGACCTCCTCTCCAACGTTCGTTGTTAAAGTGGGAAAAGGGGAAGTATATTTCCTGAATGCTTAACGTTGCTGACACCGTGACGTCACATTACGGCTTTGAACCGCGAGTCGAGTGACGTGCATCGCACGCCACAGACGAAAACAGATTCTAAATTATCTTCCGGGAAAAAGAAAAAAAATCTTTTCATAAAAAAGGGAGGTTGTACCCGCGCACGGAAACGTCTGAAAATATGAGAAGTTTCGGACAATAACATATACCACAAATTTAGAGGACTGGCTCTTTAGAAGTCCCCAAATTATATTTTCTATTTTTTTTAATACATTTCATTTTTGACTATTACACACTTGTAACTGCTTACGACCGGAGACTTAAAAACCGGTTGTGGCGTGGCAGGGTTGAGCAGTATCGTGACGCAAATGTATAGCGATAGTGTTTCAGAAATGCATTATATATTTCTATTTCTGTATCAAAATACTTTTTTCGGGCGTATTCTTGGTATCGCGGTATTATTAGGGCCGATGTATTTTGCTACAGTTTTAAAAGAATTGTTGACCTCCACACAGAGGGTCAAGACCGAATTTCGTCAGGAACGTTTTGTGTCTCGGACCACAGATGACTCTCTTCTTTATTGTACAAATGTTTACATATGTTTTCCCACACTTTAGGCGGTCAACTATTCCAGTCGATTCCAAAGGATGAAGGCTCTGTCGGCGCGCTCAACTAGCAGATAAAAGGATACGGGTTCCTTCAACTTTTTTTTTTTTTTTACGGTGACGTTATAAGGTCACCGCTGAAAGAGACGTCCTGATTGGACATAACCATAGTGACTTTTCGAGGTTATTTGGAAGGACACAAAACTGATTTAGATGTTCCTGGGATTCTGTCTCAGAAAGATAAGAGAAGCCGCAATAAAACCGCGCTCCAGCCATGGTGAAAAAATTGCTTGCTTCCATTCCTACTTCTCAAAATACAAGATGTTAATTCTGCAATAAATTTGACTCGAGCTTAAGTGAGGCTCCAACATGCAGTGAGAACTTGCTCGCTGGTTTAAAAAACAAAGTCTCGTATTCTCGAACCTGCTTCTTTTTGTTCTTCGTATGTTCTAAGAGCTGCGCCAAAACATCCATTATAATGTTTTTGTAACAATGCATTTCAGTATCTGTATTTCAGCCCCACCAAAATACATTCCTGTACTTGTATTTCCAAATACTTTTCTCTTTTTCAAATGTATTTCTGATACCTATCAAGGTATATTTTTATAAAGGTAATTCAGTATCAGTATTTTAGCTTTTTTTATCATGTATCCCAGTATTTGTATTTCCAAATGCTTTTGAAAGTATTTGTGCCAAACCCTGTAACGTGGTCAAATGCAGGTTTGTGATCCAGCCCTTACGGTGCGCTTTTCAGATAGGCCAAACTATAGTCCTCCGTTTTTGTGTGTTCGTTTGTTTGCTTTTTCAGGAAGCGAGTGAAACGACCGAGCGAAGATGGGGTGAAAGAAGAACAGAAGTCGAAAAGCAATTCTTGAAAAGAGGAAACTGTTGCCAGGCCGTTCTGGAAAGCAAGTATTTGGATGGCAACATTTATTGGCGAGCGTTCGCTGAATCTATTAGAAAACGTAGAATCCGTCAGAGAAAAGTAAACACAAGATTTCCCGGGACTTAGCAGTTAGAGAGTTCGAGGACTTCTTCGGAACTGCGATTCCTTGTTTCGAGCTAACATATGCCCAGGAGTGCCGCGTCCCGAATGATTCGGGATGCACGGAGCTAAAAAAAGCGGAGGACCGCGCACGCGATGCAATGTCGGCACGGAAGAGCGCGAGAAAAGAACTGACATCACTCTTCTAACTCGGTTCTTCTTCACCAAAGGGTTTTCCTCGGAAATGAAACCCCGCAGAAGAGAGGATGGAAAGATAATGGCCATCTTCGAACGTTAAGACCTCGGGGCTGGAAAAGACGCACTCCGTTTCAACTTACGGCCGACCGCGGCGGATATCACGAGCCACCGGGGCCAATCCGAGGCCGCGCGAGTGTCACGTGATCCTGGAGAGGGGGCGCAGTGAGGCGCGGAGAGAGTATCACGTGCTACGTTCACAGAGCCGGATTGGTTGGGAATGCTCGTAGCATCCGCTGCGCTCTAACGTAAGATGAAACGGAGTACAGACTTCCTCTGAATTCGGGATCCAGGGTCCGGAAGCGCTCGAGGCGGCCTGCCCCGAAAGGAAAGGTGTGTCTGAAAGCCCAAAGCGCTCGGCGACTGCTCTCTTCAAAATTGCCCCGAATTGAGATAAAGCGTGCGAAAGACTCCCCTTTCGGGGGGAGGGCTTCCTCCCGACGGTGGCGCGCGAGTGGCCCGTCCCGAGCGAGATCCCGACCCGCGGGGGGCCGCTCCCGCTGACGGTGCGCTCCATTGCCGGCGAGTGCCGGCAGCCTCCATTTTTCACAATGTCGCTCAGTTCTGTTCCGGCAGTTACTCACTCATACGGTGGAGTCTCCTCGGGACGGAGATACGTATATATGCTTCCGGGATATACGTCGCTCGTGGAGCGGATCGTTTTGACGCGCGATGGGGAAGGCTTTGGTCGTTGGTCCCACGATACTTCCGGAAAGAAGCGACTGCTCGCTCACTAAGGTGAAAGTCGAAATCTGGGACACGTCCAGGTTCTTTTGTTCCCCAAGAGACGCCCAGCGAGGGGAAACGTTGCAGTTGCTTCTTCCAATCCAGCTTTCGTCTTCGTGCCGTTTTCAAGTTTAAGAAAGAAAGAAGAGCCTGCGCTCGATCTACCGTCGGGACAGCGGGAGTAGCAGATTTCCACAGGTGGATAAGGAATATCGGATATCGTTAGGCACCGATGGTGTCCACGAGGAACCCGAAGGAATCGGTACGAGAAAAAAACATAGCGGCAACTGCAAACGCCCGGTTTCGCAAATTCGATTTTTCTTACAGCGGAGCTGTCGAGCGCTAGTTCCCCAAGATCGTGTCCCCCGCAAACAAGTGAAGACACCGAACTCTGGACACCTACTGCCATCTATGAGCGACGGCGGCAAGCCACGTATCTGGTTGCCGCCGTCGCTCATAGATGGCGGCAGCCTTTCCACTCCGGCTTGCCGACTTGCGGCCGGCCATTACTTTTCATTGTACAGCTCCGCTGTTCTTTCTTCTTCACCAAAATAAAAAAGCGAATTTTTCTTTTTTTAATGTTGGCAGGTTCTTTGGCATGTTTCTCCCCCTATATCTTATCTCCGGGGAAATAATTAGCCGATTTGTTAAGAAAGCTACTTCGTTGAATAGAAATGAATCAACTAGGCAACACGGTCCATACACGATATCTTCACTCTGACTTTGTCCATTCAACCCGTCGAAGGACGGTTGGCATAGGGCTCGCTGGAGCCATCCGCGTGTAATGGCGTTACGTGGGGTAAAGCCGCGATTACACTCTTAATATACAGAAGACAGCCCGCAGACACCGTCTGCGTCCTTCCTCGTAAAACGGTTCTTTCACATTGATCTTACAAAATTGTCTGCGTAGATGTTTGAAGCGTAGACATGTAGGAAATTGCAAACCTGCTTAGAAGATTCTTGAGGCGTGTCCTCAGATACTGCCGTTGTCGAGTCCGCAGCGGCTTCGGCTTCGGCTTCGGCTCTTCTAGGGCCTGTCCGGCATCCGGAGGGAAGAGGAAGCGGACGAGGTCGAACGCCGCCTACACTGAAAGCGCCGAATACATGGTGGACACGAGCGTTAGCCAGAAGCCGACTGGAACTCGTACCATCCAAACACTTGGCACAGTACCCGTGCCCCATCTCCATTTGCGACCCGCGGTGGCCCTCAGCACATAGACAAACAGAGCACCTGCGACTATCTAGGCGATGTTGGGAGGGGGACGGGAAGGGGAGACGGGTGGCCTCGAGGGCTGGGGAGGGCTAGCGCACACCAGCACGGAGCACGTGGAGCGAAAGTTCGCGCTGCAGAACCCAGGGATCCTGGGTTCAATCCCCACCCGTGCCCGTTTCGATCTGGATGAGCATCGTACCGGAGTGCGGTCGTGTTTCACTATACTGCGTGGTGCACGTTAAAGACCCCAGGCTAGCGGTTGTACCGCACTGGCTAAATTGCTCATCTACAGCTGAGACACGAGACACCCATTAGGGCTGACTAACTTCCGGCTGAAAAAACAGAGACACAACACAATTTTTTTTTTATTAACCCAATTACTTACTTGCAGCGGAACGCAAAAGAACACTGTTTTTTTCTGTATTTCAGTTTCATACAATACAATACGATACAAACTTTATTTTTCCAGAAGTACTGGAGGGGTCCCCAGATAAAAAGCTGCTAAAAGCAGCTTGACTGGGCCTGGGTTCCTCTTATACATACATGGCAACAGCTCGTACCACAAAACACTTTGCCAGGATGGTAAGAAAAATAAAACAAGGTCACATAACATTGAAGTAGCAGAAGAACAAAACTAGTTATGAATAGTTGAAACAGAAGGTACGTTAAGTCTTTTTTTGCCAATTATGTAGATGTTTATGGTGTTCGTGAAACATTTATTTAACACGTACTTCCTAATGCAATGATTGGAGGTTGTAATTTGTTCGGCACCGAGGAAGGAGCCAAGTGTCTACACGGCGTGTGTTTATACTACTTTGACGTCCCCCCCCCCCCCCCCCCCAGTTCAGAAATAAAATACAAAAAATCTATGAATGTTGGCGATGAGAAACGAAGCTCATTGACCATGCAGCCCAATATCTTTTTAGGCGATGTTCGCCAGGCTCAGAGAGAGAGGAAGACGAAGTCGACCTATCCAAATCTTTCCACAGTGAGCTCCGACAAATCACCCGATTTGCACAGTTTTTCCATCCAACAGAGGAATAACGACTTCATAATCGAAGAGAGGTTCACTCACGGCATCGATGAATATCTGATTTTTTGTGAGTTCATTATCTGTATTTTTCTCCCACCTTTCGAATGATCACGCCATGGCGGTAGCTAAGCCTCGCGAGAAAACTTAGACCCGAATATGGAAGGTCTCATCGCTCCTGTCGACGGCGGCCACACACTGTCGGAGATGCATCCCTCACTAATAACGGGCAAGACACCCACCTTCTCCTCACCTGAGCAAACCATTATGGCGCCAGACATCCACCGTTACGAGACAGTTACCGAAGAAGACAACTACACACTTGTCCAACTCGGAAAGAAGGCCCGTACTACCCCCCTACGCTCAACAGAGCTTAAAACAGTCATAATCCGACCACAAAGTGCCATGAACCTTCTTCAATACAAACAACATCACATTGCAATCCCCGTAAGGCAAAACGCCCTCCTCACCCCACACGAAGCCCAGGATCTCTCGGTGCACATCAAGCAACAAAACAATATAATAGTGATCAAGACCCCAAGCCCGATGGCGGCGGAGAAAATTGCGACCCTTTCTCAACTTCCACTTGGACAAACCGTATACACAGTCCAAGCGTATATCACCGCACCGGCCAACTCCTGCAAAGGTGTCATTCACGGAGTGGATCCCGGTACAGCCTCTGAACACCTCATGCAGCACTTGGCCACTTTCGGACCTACCATACTTGCCGCCCGCATTATGGGCAAGACAGAAACAGCCATTATCACCTTTGAAGGAAGCACCGTACCCTGGAAAGTTCTTTATCACCGAGCTATATCCCGGTGCTGGCCCCATCATCCGAAGGCACAGTTCTGCTCCCTATGCTTGATGTATGATCATCGCGCAGACAACTGCCCCACCAGATCAACCGCAATCAGATGTGCTGATTGCACAAAACAACTTAAGCAACAAGGAGAAGAACACCAATGCTTCCTTCTCTGCATCCACTGCGGAGGGGAGCATAGGACCAAAGACCCCGATTGCCCAATCAAGAAGCAAAAGGATCAGAGATGGACCAAAGAATCCTATCTTCAACGTATCAGGCTGCGCAACAACACCATGATCCCGCAACATCAACAGCCTGCACGCGCATGGGGAGCACACAACCAAGCACCGCCGCCACATCAGGGCCCCGATTATGAGCACGCATTCCCCGCACTGGCACCACGAGGTCAGCCATCGCAGCCGTGGCGAGGGCAGCTACCACGACAGGACAAGCACATCACTTATGCCACCATGAACAACGCACCACCACCACCACCGCCCGCATCGGCAGATGCGACAAACCAAAACCAATGCACGACCCCAAGCAAGAACCAATTATCCTGCCTGGGTACTGGGAAAACCGCTCCACCCGGAAAGACAGGTGAGCCAAGCACTCCAGCTCCACCCCAACAACCCGAAACCCCCAACTTTAACACCTCACCCGCACATCCTCCTCCCATTTACGCAGCACTTCCATACCAACAGCACACAATTAAAACAAGCCAATCCCCCCTGGTCAACACACACGATAGTATCCCGTCTGGACAAACCAGATGCTGTCGTAGCATGTTTTGACAAACTGGAACAGAAGCTAGACCGCCTAATCAACAGTGTCGATAAACTCGCATCGACCTATGAACGCCACGAACTGCGACTAACCCTGCTAGAACAACGCGTAGACCGCATGCTCAAACGTCTTCTCCCCGACGAAGATTGGAGCTCCGACACCATGGACTACACGCTCCAATCACAAAAGAGACATATTCCCCAAGACCAAGAGGACACCGCGAGCACCCACTCAAAAAACGCAACGGTAGATAGTTCATGCCTCAAATAAGTTCTGAGAACCTTCATGTTTGGCAGTGGAATTGCCGCGGAATCACCCACAAAAAGCATTAATCACGCAATACCTCCTCAAATCAGAAACTCCTCCCCACGTCATACTTTTACAGGAAACTTACAAAGCGCAAAACCTGCCCAAATACAAAGCAACACACTCGGCACACAATGAGCATGACCAACCATTATTATCAACTTACGTTAAACGTGGCATTAAACACTACACAGAAAAGCACCGGACAACATAAAAAAATTCAACTTAATAACGACAATATACCCAGACAACTCACAACGCCCCATAAAGCTTTACAACGCCTACAATCCACCCAAATCTAAGCATGACCTGAAACTCATCTTTAAGCACGCCAAAGACGATGAAGGGACACACGACATTTATATCATGGGAGACTTCAATGCACCCAACACGTCATGGGGATACAAGGCAAACACCAAAACGGGCAGGCTACTAGAAGAAAACATACATGGCTTTCAGTACACTGTCCTCAACACGCCGGGGGTAACGACCCGCACGGGGACACGCGCACAGGTTTCCACAACACCGGACCTCGCACTGCACAAAGGACGATACTCCACTACGTGGGAGAACAGTCACGAGAACCTGACTAGCGATCACGACATACTACACATCACGATCCAAATTACGCTAAGAAAGCGCCGCACAAAGGTCGCCTTCACAGACTGGAACAAATTTCACAAGCTGAGGCAGAGCACAACAGACAGCGAACACGACACCTTAAACACGTGGACCAAAAGCCTAATGGACACTAAAGAGCAAGCCACCAGCCCGCAAACAACTTCGGCGCCTGCAGACAGGCCAGACCCACATCTCCTACGTCTTTGGAAAAAACGAAAAAGGCTTCTCAGAATCTTCGCTAAGCAACCACACAATGATCACCTCCGCAAAAAAATAGAAAACATAAGCATAGAGGCGATTATTCACGCCCAGACGCTAGAAATGACAGAGTGGAACGACACTTGTGACAGAATTCAAAATACTCTACACAGCAAACAAACCTGGCACCTTCTGCGCGCCCTGCTCGGCACGAAGAAAGACGTGATCCCCACCATAGAGAAACACGTGAGCACAAAAGGCATCAACAAAACCTTCGAGGAACTACAAAATCTCTACGTTCCAACGACACACCAGTCACTTTACAAAAACTACACGGGCCCCGCTAACGAATACATTGACAAGGATTTCACCCTGGCCGAGCTCAACGGTGCACTAACCCAAAACAATCGCAAGACCACGCCGAGCCCCGACGGCATCACCTACACCCTGCTGCGCAACCTTCCTGACAGAGACAAGGAGACACTTCTGGACCATATCAACCAACATTGGAACGCAGGCACACTTCCGGACGAATGGAAAACATCGCACATTACCATGATTCCGAAACCGGGAAAAACAGCCACACTCAGCAATCTCAGACCAATATCCTTAACATCTTGCGTGGGAAAAACTATGGAACGGCTTGTACTAAACAGATTAGAAGAACACCTGGAGGACACTAAACACTTCCCGCATCAGCTCATAGGGTATCGTAAGTACATATCCACGCAGGACCTCTTTCTAATACTACAAAATACACTTCTAATACCCAAGACAGCACAGACACAAGCACTCCTCGCACTTGACGTGAAAAAAGCTTTTGATAACATTACCCATGATCACATACTCGAATCAGTTCTCGACACTGGCAGCGGCACCAACATGTACAACTACATACGCAGTTTCCTCCAAGGCCGGATAGCGCACTTTAGAGCCGCAGGTGCACTCTCCTCGCCCGTTGACATAAGCCGAGGCACACCCCAGGGATCAATTCTATCCCCCACTCTCTTTAATATCTGCATAACCACACTATCCAGGCAGCTGTCCACAATCCCAAACCTTCACCACACATTATACGCCGACGATATTACCCTTTGGTGCGAAACCGGATTTCCAGGAGAAGTCGAAACTAGCCTTCAACAAGGCGTAAATACCATAGTAACATACCTACATGAAGCTGGGCTACAACTCTCGGCCGAAAAATCGGAATTACTCCTCATGAATCGAGCACAGTACCAAAAGAACGCCAGTGAACTAGTGCAAATTAGCATATCAGGCAAGCTCATACCGAAGGTGACATCCTGCAGAATACTTGGATTCCCCATACACCACAACAAAAATGCTAACCCAAACACTTTACAGTTTCAAAAAGACTGCCGAAATCTCACGCACCTAATCAGACGCATCATAAACAAAAAACACGGTCTCAGAGAAGAACAGGCGAAGCAACTCGTCACCGCACTCGTACACAGCAAGCTCCTCTACACTGCACCATACCTCAACCTCACGCAAACACAAACCCGAAAACTTGAATCCGCATTTAACACCCTATACAAAGCGACCCTGGGACTCCCTATATACACCTCAAACCAATGTCTTGTAGACACAGGCCTCTTTCACAGCCTTGCCGAACTGACACAACAGCACAGAGATAGGCAGATAGCGTGCCTCTCCCATACGGTGCAGGGACGCGACATCCTCCAAAGATCAGGAATCACCCCTATCTGGCTTACATCAATCAGCCAAGGCCTTCCCCTCCCCCGTAACATCGCATTTCCCAACATACCCAAAAATATGACGCGACACCTCCATGAAGGGCGACGTCAAGCACAAGCTGCTAAACACCGCAGAGACAAAACATGTATAACAATATACACGGACGCAACACGTTCCCACACTGGATCATTCGCCTGCGCAATCTATACACCTGGACAGACAACACCTATCACACACATGGAAGGACCCTTTGACAACCCCCCAAACATCACCACGCTGGAAACATACGCGATTATATATGCCATACACGAAGCTTCTCTGCTCACTGAACACAATAACGCCAACATTAATCTCTACACCGACTCAGCCCAAGCACTTCGCAACATGCAACACAGGTTATTGGAGCCACATTTACTTGATATCCTAATGGACGCCTACACACGCAACAACAACATCAGAGTCACCCTGCGCTGGATACCTGGCCACGCGGGTATTGAGGGAAATGAGCTGGCACATCAACTCGCCCGCGAGATCAACTTCCGGGCTCCCTCGATCCCCTGGCCAAACCCAACGTCAGCGGACGACGCCGCAACTTACAAAAAGCAAATAGCTGAACACTATAAAAACATTAGGGAAAACCGTACCACCCTTCCCAAACCACACCCCTCACTTAGCACCGAACAAGCACACATTCTCCGCGAAGTACAAACCAACACTCTCATCACCCCGCTAATGCTCTACAACTTCAGGTGGCAGAAGACAGCTCACTGTCCCAACTGCCCCGAGGTCAGGGCTGACACAGAGGACATACTCTACGCCTGTAACACTGCGCTCAACTCTCCCTACTTCCCGTACCCATCCCCTCCCTCCTGGAATGCTTGGCTCAGCTCGGACTCGGCGGACCTCCAATGGGCCCTGGCGGAGCAAGCGCTCCTTTTCACAAGGCCGTAGTTTTTGGCTTTTAATAAAGTTGTTCTTCTCCTCCAGGCTCACGCATTTTTTTCTTATAGACGATTGCGAGCGAGTGGACTGGCCGCCGCCATATCATTGCTCGCGCGAGCGAGCCCGTGCAATTGCGAGCTTGCCAAAGCTACGCTCAAGCGCACGCTGCACGTATGGGGCACCAATTGGGGCGCCATGCTTGCAATAGGCGAGCGGCATCGGGCAACTTCCCATTCCTTAGGAAATTTTGTTTCACTGTTGACAAACAACGACTAGGATCTGCTAGCCTGTCTAAACAAGGTTCTCAAAACTACAATCTGGAGCTTTCAGAACCATGCTTTCTAGGTCTTAATTTCCGTCATTGCCCCAAAAAAAACGAAGGAAACTTGTTTTTCTTTTGTTCGTTCAGTTCTGGTATATGCATGCATAGTTCGGGACCTTCAATCTAAAAGTCTATCGGATAAATTCGAAAGAGTAGAAAGTCGCTGCGCCAGATTTGTCTCGAATAATTATACGTTCAAAACATGCACAACGGCTACGAAAGAACAGTTACACTGGCAACTGCTCTCATGCAGACGGAAAATTTTAAGATTAAAACTTCTTTATTGTCTATATAATGATAAAATTTGCATCAATAAAGACAATTACATTCAATGCCCTTTCTACGTGTGAAAACGAGTTGACCATCAATACAAAGTTGCAACTGTAAACTCTTGTTGTAGATAATTTTTTATTCGAACTGCATTAGAGTGGAACATGCTTAATGAAAATGTGTTTCCCTCTGTATTTTCATCTCAAATGTTTTTGATAACCTCTCCCTGCAATGTTGCCTCCAAGGCAATGCCAGGTAATCTCAATAAATGAATAAATAAACAAATAAATGTTTGCAGAGGCTTGCAGGCTCATTGCCCTCGCTCGTCAACAATGAAACAAAATTTCCTAAGGAGCCGGAAGTTGCCAAACGCCGCTCACGGAGCGCCGTGAGTGCAAGCACGTGAAGTTCGCGCGTGAACATAGCTTTGATGAGGTTGAGATTGCGCGGGCTTGTCCCCACGAGCAGCGACATGGCGACGGCCAGTGGCCTCGCTTGCGATCGTTCATTGGCGACGTGCGCGACCAAAAGCGTCATCATTGGTCAAACGCTCGCTATGAAGACTTTAGTAAGATGAGTTCTGCTCTCATCGACGAAGATAAGAGCAAAGTCAGACTCTCAACTTTGATGGTGTTGATTTACGAACGTGATGAGCAGGCTTCCACCGGGCTTTTCAAGCAACATCGAACTTGTCGCTGGCTACTGATAATCTCGGTCGCGACGTCAGTGAAAGGAACCGTTAGAAGGCGCCGCCGAATCATCTACGCTTCAGAGTAACGACACTTGCCCATGGCTGGATGGATGGATCGTAATGGCTATACACTTTGTAACGGGCGGCAGCTTGTGCCACCTAGCCTAATAATTCGTCATCCCTTCTTTTTTAATATTTGTATAAATTTCGTTCTAGCGCAACACTCCCCCCCCCCCCCTTTTTTTAAAGTGTTCCCATTGCTTATTTTTATGTTTTTCCACCCCTCCCTAGATGTTTTCCACCAATCTTCCAATCTCCTCTTAGTTACCGTAATTCTTTCCCTGTCCATTCGTTCATTTATGTCTGCAAATCATATTGTGTCTTAAAATCATGATTGCCAGTTATCTGAAGCTTTATCTGAATCACAGGGAACGCTTTTCTGCCCTCCACAAACGTTTAAACAGTTCGCGACAGAACAGAGAAATATTACATGAGCTTCCCAACACCTAATGTGATGCTGAGGAAGGCGCACTTATGAATCATGGCGAGCGGCAGTTGCGTCTAGCTGCTCTCACAAGCACCGAAATGGCGGCGCCCACAACAATGTCGGGGAACAGAGTGCCGATATACTCTAGGCGCAGGTAATTGAGTGGCTCTAGTCTATACTGATTAATAAAATGTTTGCCCCTTTCCCGCACATATCGTGGCAAAGGGCTCCGACGGTGGTATCGCATGCTGCTGACGCATGTGACCTTGACTTCGCTCGCACTTGTGAAACATGCTGCTGATGTGGATAACGAAAGAACATCAGCGTGTGGAGAGCATGTGAACCAGTCAAAACGAAGTAAATTAGGTTATATCGAGGATCGCTAAAACGGTCGTAGCGCTCACCTCATCTCGACTACTTGCTCAGATGCCTGCAGCCTGATAAACGTTTTTCGAGACTAAATGACGCCTGATGTGTAGGAAAAAAAGTTGCTGAAAAAAAAAAAATAGATCCGCGGCAGCCAAACCTCAGCAGCATTCATGAGCGTGTTCTTCTTAAAAGCGTAGTCTACCCAGCCTGAAGTTTATGTAAAAGAAAGTTGCCGAAGCGGCGCGATGCAGCGAACAAGTAGCCGGTCCCCTGGTATGAATATTGCAGAGACGGCACGGGGTGATGAATGGCGGGGGCTCCTTGGCGCTGCCTGCGCGAGAATTCCGGGCCGCTAATCGGTGTCGGGGGACGCGCGACGCCTTGTCCTCACCCGCTGCGGCACGCTCCTCGGCACTAGGGCCAATCCGGCCCCAGGCTCGTTAATGGAAGGACCGTGTACCGCTCTAAAGACGTCGGCCCGGGTTGCTTTCGCTTTTGCCGGGCCCGCTCTGTCTCGGAGTTTTGCTGACAAAGGTATACACATTCGCCGACGCACTTTCTCTTCGAGTGCCGTGCGGGTGTCCAAACCAGAACAAATGGGCGCGGATTGGGTTTCCTGTAGCTGCTTGTTGTCAGTTCGGGACACGACCAGCGGCCACTTCGAACAAGCGCAAGTTGAATGGCTCTGCACGAGGGCACTGCCAATACCTAAGAAGGTGCAAGAAGACGAAGCCTACGCCTTCCTCCCCCCCAAACGTCACCACTAGTGAATACACGCATCGCCGCCAGCAGGAATTTATACACCCCCCGCCCCCCAAACACCACCCCCACGAAAAGACTAATATCCCCAAAATATACGCCCCTAACTCCCCTCCAAACATCCCCCCCCCCCCAATCCCTTACATAAAGAGCGACCCCCCCGCTTCCCCCTTTTCTCTCCTTCAATTTGTTTTCTCCACCGGAGAAAATATTTTTTTTTCTTTCCTTTTGCTTCAGGGGAGTAACGGTCTTTATACTTTCTAATAATGGGTCCACCACCTTCGTGCATCTCAGTAGTAAATCACAGCGGTAGAAGTTGACAAGCCAGTTTATGTAGTCACTTCGAAGGACCAGCGAAATATTTTTAGAAAAGAGCTCTCAAGTCGACGCTAGAAACTTTTGAAAACTCGAAGTGTTCCTGACGGTGAGGCGCTGCAAAACTTTCTTCGCCTTTTGCGAATTCAAACGGCAGCTCGAGGCCTTGAAACAAAAACAAAAAAGAATTATAAAGTGGGACGTCAATCAACGGGCACCAAATGAAACGCCCAGGAAACATCAGCGCTAACTGAGAGCCACTCACGTAATCTGGTCACATAACACTAACTCACGTAATCTAAGCTCGCATGAATATGTGACACGTGATCACGAGCCTACGTGATTACGTGACACGCGCGATTACGTTTACCCAGGACAAGACGCTGCAAAATGCTTCGGATTTCAACGAGAATCTGTACAGCGGTTTTGGCTACAATTTATACTTTTTGCAGTCGACCGTCGACCATCCCACTCTTTTAGCACATTTCAGGCGGCGGGGAAGTGGGAGCTCAGTCGGGATATTACGGTATATATTAGGGGCGAAGCTGGGGTATTCACACGAGGGAGAAATCCCGGGGATTTCTCCCTCGTGTGAATACCCCCTAGCCTTGTCCGTCCGGCGTCCGTGCTCACATCGATCTTGCTGGTGCTCCTGCTCGTGATCGTGCTCGTGAGTTCACGTTCTCACGTGCTCGTGTAGGGCAAAAAGAAAATTACACCATCTTCCCGAGGGGAACCATGGGGTGATGCGGAGCATCGTTACATCACACTTCATCGGAAGAACGGAGTGAAGTGGAGTCAACAGCGGTGAACTGAACGCGCGCAGAAATTGGTTTGCTCTTTATGTTTATACAGCCTTGATGGAGGTGCGCCTCAACGGGTAATGGGTCTTTTAGCTGTAGATGACGAATTTAGCCAGTGCAGTACAACCGCTAACCTGGGGTTTTTAAAGTGCATCACGCAGTAGTCATCACACGAACGCGTGCCGGTACGAACCTCATCCAGATCGAAACGGGCGGGGGTGGCGGGGACTCGAACCCAGGAGGTTCCCAGCGCAAGCTTTCGCTCCACGCTCCGAGCTGAGACGCGTTAGCTCACTCGGCCAGTTCCCTTTTTTTTTTTTTTTTTTTCCTTTATTGTTCGGCCACTTTTTCCCCTTGAACGCGCGCAGCGCGCCTACCGCTGCTTATATTCAAACTTGAAGGAGAAGAAACTAGAGGAGGAAAGTTGGGCCTGCGCGCGCGGTGTGAGTAGAAGCGAACGCACGCGAAGTGCACGCAGCTGGTAGCTGCGTGCACTTCGCGCAGCTGTTGAAGAGAGAGAGAACGCACGCGCAGCTGTTGGAGAGAGGGACGCAGCTGGTAGCTGCGTGCACTTCGCGCAGCTGTTGGAGAGAGAGAGAACGCACGCGCAGCGAGGAGAGTTGCGCATGCGTAGTGTGAGTGCGGACTACGACGCCGCGGGACATAGCCCGAGCAAGAGATGCTCCGCATCTAAAAAAAAAGATAAAAAAAAGAAAAAAGCTCTGCGCAGTTGACAGGATTCGAACCTGTGCGGGGAGACCCCAATGGATTTCTAGTCCACCGCCTTAACCCCTCGGCCACGACTGCGGGACGAGTGGGGGCCTCTGAGATGTGGTAATAACTCATGAGCTGGGGATGTCATGGATAAAACGTTGCATGTAGTCGCTCCATGTCTATACAGGAGAGGGCGCTGCGGTAAAATGAGTAAATAATCGCGTTAAACTTGGCGTGCATTGGCCCAACGTTTATAGACGAGAGGGCCCTGCGGTTAAATGCGTATATAACCACGTTCCATACCACACATTCTCTTTCTGACATGGGTGGAAACAAACGAAAGGCTCGGCATGCTGCGGCTCAGCGTCTACGCAGACAAGCACCACCCGAGCTTCGCCCCAATCAACCTCATTCACCACGTGGAGATGCGGTTATTTTTTTTAAGAACCTTTTTCCTTATAGTTTAGCGCTATCATATTCGTACATATATAATTAATTTCAATGGGATGTACTGCCAGCGTCCAGGCCGGTCAAACTAAAGCCACTTCATGTTTCAAAAGTAAGGCAACGTGCGTCGCTGCACGGGGCACCTGCAACCTGCAGCTCTTGGGAAGATCATGGCGGCACAGCGCAGCACTGAGCTAGATCAGACGCCATGTTCTTCCCAGAAGTGGGGCGCGGCACGTGTCTCGAGCATTTCCACAACAATGAATGGCGCCACTTTTCCTAGGATAGAGGGGCTTTAAGTCAAACCACCTTCCTGGACGGTGGAGGACCAGTCGCCAGGCGAAGAGCCCGAGTCACCAGACGAAAAAAGACAAATCACAACTAAAAAGAAAAAAAACAAAACAGCGCAAAGACGAGGACAAAGTAAAAGGTAATCGACAGGACACAGCGCTGACTCTCGACTGAAGATTTATTTATGTTAGCATCCAGTATAAATAGCATACATGCCACACAAAATAAATGGAGGAAAAACACGAAGGACTACATATCACGTGTTCAGTAAAACACCGCCACTGGTTTGCCCTCCTCGTTCCAAGTACTGCCGCTCTTTATCTGAAAGCACGAGCGACGGGGCGCTAATAAAGCCCCTTCATGTTTCAAAAGTAGCGCAAGGTTCTTCGATGACGTGCAAACCTTGGGAAGACCATGGCGGCACAGCGCAGCACTGAGCTAGATTTCAGACGCCATGTTCTTCCAAGAAGTGACGTGCGGCACGTGCCTCGAGCATTTCTACAACAATGAATGGCGCCACTTTTCCCAGGATAGAGGGGCTTTAGGCTCTAACACAATCTGGTCCCAGTCTCACGATGTCACGGGCTTGTATAACTTCACGCGTGACTCTGTCTTTATTTTTAAAAACCACTTGGGCATTTGTCGAAGACTGGAATGCAACCACAATCTCTGCAGGGCATCCCGTGGTGACCCGACACAACTTTAAAACGTTATATCGGTGTTCTCCGAGCCGATCGTTGACGATCTTCCTGTCTGACGGGCGTAGCGACGGCCGCAAGATAATGGAATGGAATAGACCACTCCGTGCGCGCGACTTCCCACTTTCTTCAGGTTATGTGGGATACCGTGAGGTGCGGTACAACAGTGGCATTTTTGTTCACTTATCTAGCCTTTAAAGTGAAGTTACTACGTCTTTTCTTTAGTAAGGTCTCAGCCACAGGTACGACGGATAGCCAGCAGTCCGGAGTCTAGAAGATTCTTTACGAAATCTTATAACAACCTGGTCTTATTCGGCGGCTACAACTGCATCTGTCGATGAATCTCGAAATCTCGCCAGAGACATTATAGCGAAACCAAAGAATGCCCATTTCTTGTGATCAACTACTGTTACAGGACTATTAGAGGCCTTCGGAGAAGCTGTATCAGAAGACATGCAAGAAAAGAAGCTTATCGACAATCAACCTTATTCCGTATGTGCTGATGAATGTACAGACGTGAATGATCGTGCAGTCCTCAGCACGCGTATTCAACATATTAGTGCTCACGATGAAAACTTCGAAATTCAAGATGAAAACTTTGAAATTGTCGAAACTTTCATTTCAGCCGTAAGCCTCGAGTCGAAGAAAGGCGAGGACATAAAAAAATATACTCATTAGGAGAGCTGAACAAGGTCGGGTTGAACCCGGAAAATATTTCAGCCGTTTCATTTAATGGGGGGGGGGGGTCGATGTCAGTAAAAATCTGAATGGCGTGCGGGCGCGACTCACAGAGTACGCACCAGACTTGCTCTTCGTACACCGCCACAGTCACCTACTCTAGCTTGCTCTCGATCACAGCCGCAGGCGAACCTTTCCGATCAAAAGAGTCCTCAGTGCATTGAACAAATTGTATAGCAGCTTTAGAAAAAGCTACAAGACTAAATATCTGTATTGAAAGGCGCTCAAATAGTGACCAATCCCACAAAGTTGTGCAACCTGGGGAGACTCGATGGCTTTCTTATCATGGCAGTGTGAAGGTCATAATCCAGCCTTATGCGTCCATCCGTATTGCATTGGAGCCTATCTACTCCGACGCTGGAGACCATTCTTCTGACGCTGGAGGACTTCTCCTCTTCCGTAAAAAATTCAACAGTCTTTATCATCGTCTTGTTGTCGGCTCCTCTATCCACTTGTTCGTTTGTGCAAGTGCTTACAGACTTCGACAGGGAATCTCACCGAAGCCACAACGCCAATCTGAGCAGCAGCAATCATCAATTGGAGACACCATTGTGGAAAACTTTCAGAAGAACTCGTGCAAAAAAGCACAAAGACAGGAAGTGCGAATGGAGGATGACGACGAAGCCAGCGGAAAAGACCTACAAAGACTAGCTTTATCGTAAACATTAAAAAAAGTTGTAAACAACATGCAGAAAAGGTTTTCTGAAGAGTTTCTAGAGCTGGGGGGGGGGGGGGGGTGCAAGATTTCACAAACATTTTTTACCAAGAGAGGTAAATCCAAATTTTAGAAAAAAATATCAGAGATGCGCGACACGAGAGAAAAAACATAAGCGAATATAAGATCCACCGAAGATATCCAGGCGACCTGGCTTCGCAGAAAGAACTGCTGGCACTTGTGTGTGGAGTCGAGAGGAAAGTCATGTTTCCTGCCCTGTCTGCTGCAGCAAAGAAGATCTTGCTTCTTCCCGTTAAAACTGGTGTAGAGAGAACCTTCTCAACCATGAACCGGATCCTTACCTCAGAAAGGTCTCGTCTAACTCCCGCCCCTGTAGATGCCCTAAAAAAAGTTTCTGTGAAAGGCCCAAAACATTCCTAACATCTAAGACTCCACGGGTGAGACGAACAATTGCTTTAAGTTTATAAACAAAGCTTATAATCACTGGGGAAAAAAAATCACGTCGTGCTTTTTAAAGGTTTCGTTTTGCACTCGAGTTGCATTGAGATGCTTTTTTTTATGTTCTGTATATCTACATGTGGCCATTACGGGAACTATATTTCGTGTAGTACCACGACAAAGGCAAGTGAAAAGAACCTCGACAAAGCGGTACTGGGAGGAGGGGAAGATTTGGTGTAGAGGACTGCCATGGTGTGGCGATCACGGACAAGTTATGTAAAAACTGTATATAAAACATCTTTTTTTTTTGTTTTTTTTTTTTTGTTTTTAATATGCGGTTACAATCTTTTAGACTTTCTGCCACCAACTGTAAAAAAGAAAATTGATTTCTTTTTTTAATGTTACGCATTTTCAATTTTTTCGCAATGCCGAAAATACTGATACGAGGCTTGATTTGTAGCCCGCCAAGAATAACGCAGCTCACCCTAAGGTATTTAGGATCTTTACTGTGTTTATAGGTACAGTAAACGTATATAAAATTAGTAGATCCAAAAATATTGTCACGACGAAATTAACCACTGGATGCGTTTTGAAAAGGTTTCATAAATGTAAGTAACCATACCCTTTTTTTTTTAGCTCTAAGCGATAACAAACTCTTGATATCTAGACTTTAGTTGAGTTCAATGAACAAGGTTTTCAATTATACAGCCCACATCTATTAGTATCATAGAATAATGACAACCTCCCCCCCCCCCCCCCCCCCTTTTCCAGCACAAAAAAAAAAAAAAGATTGTAACACTTTCTAATTTTTTTTTTTTTTTTTTTGACACGCCCCCAAAGCTGGAATCCTGGATCAACCCCTGGCCGCCAGCGCGACTTGCTGCGTCTGACAACGAGCACGACGCTAGCACGCGGCGAAGCCTAGACCGACCCGTGTGCCCCTTTGTGGCGACTCTCGTCGCTCTCGTCCAGCTTCAGCGTGTTTGACACTTGGGGAGGGTCGAGGCTCCACTAACGATGACGTCATGCCCAGGCCTTGCCATATCCAGGTGCTATTGGTTTGGTACAGCTCGTACGCAGGAACGGCTGCAGCGAGCTTCGCTTGACGCCCGCGCATGTGCAACGTGCTGTAAACGGCGTTACCGCTACGGCGCAACGCCAGATGTAAGGCCTCCGTGCGCCTTACAACTATAGCGACGTTCTTTACGGCGCCGACTGGCGCGAGGATGCAGGTAAAAAAAGGACAAATGGAGCATTTACACCGGCAAAACAAACTAAAAAACGCTGTTTTTTTTTTGTTTTTTTTTTTGCATACTGTGTTTTGTCATGCGTGTTGGATGCCGTAATTCATTAAAGAAGGTGCGCAGTATTGAGGGACTTCATGTGCGCCCAGATGCTCAGAACCATATAGAGCGACTTTATTTATTTATTTATTTATTTAATTATTTATTTACCAATACTGCTCGCCTGGTCATGAGACTGTAACAGGAAAGTGATACACACGCAAAAGGCGAGGAAAAAGAAAGAAAAAATGTGTCGTATCGCGCTGGTCCAAAAATATCGGGAGCGCTCTGCTGCGCTGCGATGCCAACAAAATATTTTCAGTGTCGTTAAGAGGCTGCATAGGTCATCAGCCCCGACTGAAATCTAACAGGAACAACAAACAATAAAAACATACAATATCAGTCCAAACTTTGCATGTAAGAAAATATAATGCGCAATAAAACGCGAATACGTCTTCTATCCGATTTGAGTGAAGAACAAAGAAAAGGACGCACTGGTGAAAACATCAATTGGCAAAGAATTACACTCTAAAACAGTTCGCGAAAAAAAAAAAAAAAAGAATGGTGAAATGCTTTATTTTGACATTTATTGGGACGGTCGGCACGGATATGAGGGAACGCCCTTGGCTGAATTGACCGTGTTTTGGCAAACACGCCGTCCGACTCTCAGACATGTGAAATTCGCATTGTTACTGGGAGACACTTTCTGGCATCCTGTACCTCTTTGAATGTACTGCCAAAGAAATCCTACTTTTGGGCGCCGCCAACTGGCTCCCACACGCGAAAGCGGTGCTGTGGAAGGTCGCTTGATTCGCCAGACATCAGTTTAATTTCATGTCTATTTGATGAAGTGAAGCATATGTTCCCTATTCTGGAACCGGCTCCTTGAAATACAAGGAATGGATAGGGTGTATGATATATGAACTACAGTTGTAAAATGTCTACGCAATGAATAACACATTTAACTGTACACACCAAGGGTGGAAAATAAAAGTTAATATGATATAAATCGTAATTTAAATTGGACCAGTTTTACTATGAGGATTTAGATCGAACCTTTCCCGCAAAAATAATCCCGGAAATATTTTTATTCACAGTTTGTCTATGATTTAATCCCTGCAACGTGCATTTCTTTGTTGTTATTGTAGTTTTTTTTATCAATGATTTATTATGCAAGATTTAAAGGGATTCTAGAACAAAATTTCGGCGCTCATTTTTTGGTCTATATGTGTTCAAAGGAGCAGTATCACATCGAACATACCAATATCTTGTTAAAAAAGTTTCGAAAAGGAATTTTAAAAAGAATCGAACGATTAGCAAAGACCACCTGGTGGATGTCGCTAACGCCTCGTTTGTAATGCCTGTCTAGGAACCTTGACAGCTAGTGACGGAGGTTGTCTCGTCTCCGGCCACGACGAGAGAAGAGGGGAAGGAGGAACTCCCCTCTTCCCGAGAATGCCTTTTGTGTGTCGCAGAAGTCGCTATCGTCCCCCTACAAGATTATAGAAGATTAACCCGTCGCTCAAAATTCGTACAAAAGCAGCCGCTTCGGTGGCTGGAACGACTAGGCCATCCTCTCGACGTCAGCCTCGCCGTAGCTTTGCGCGTCCCGAGACGACCTACGTCACGATTGCGTTGGATGTCACGTGGTCTCCGCTGGGCCCTCTCCGAGCGCTTGCCCGAGTGGGCCGTTTATAACAAAAAATAAAGCCACCAGGATCAAAATACAAACGTGCGATTGTCATTTACGAATATTGTGGATCATATTTGACCTATTTTTGAACACGACGGGAATATTTCAAATTTCGTAGAAGTATCCCTTTAAATAGGGATGAACACGAGCAAAAAAAGAAAAAAAAAGTGCTCTTCTGAGCAAATCAGATCGTTGAGCTTAGTTTCTACATTCACCTTCATTCGCCTGCTATGTAACGTCATACTGTAACTAAATCAGAACGCAAACAAAAGAAACAAAAACTATAACACGTAATATCATTCTCCAGTCGAGTTAGAACGCGAAAGAAAAACCAAGTAAAGCGTTTTATCAACTAAACCAATCAAGCTGTTTTTGTTATAGTGTGGTAGAGATTACACCCAGAAAAGGTTATTAATCAAACTGTACTTTATGTTCACAGCAATTCTTTCTTTCGCATTGTTATTAGCGATGGGACAAATTCATCAATCAATCTGTTATGTTGAAAATACATCTAGTGGTAAAGAATCGCAATTTTCTAGCTACAGTAAATTAAATCAAATTAATATGATTTAAATCAAATAAACCTGATTTACTCGAGTTTCTAAAAATAATTGTGATTTTCTTTTATAGAAATACACTTAGAAATAATGGGAACTCACACAATGAGAGATTACGCGATGAAGGCATGTGTACAATTACAATATTCGTATTTTGGTTTTAAACGGACAACAATCGATGTATGTTGCGCTAAAGTACGTAAGAATACGAGCGAAATATACTAGATATCACTAATCTTTCAGGTGCAGACAAAGGCACAGGGGATTTTGTGCTCAGCTCAGGAAAACGCTGTTTGTAGAAACATTCGCGCGGAGAACGAACCTTCCAAAGCTACGAGTTTGCACCCGTGCCTTTGTCGGCACTGCAGATTTTTCTGATATCGAATACATACCGGCAATCCCCTTACGAGAAAAGTGGTCGTGTCCGCCTAGTTGCGTACTTATTTTGGCCCCACGCCGTTGCACAACGCGCTGCAAAGAAGTCCTGGTCAAAGTTCGCTGTCAGAAAAGCCAGCGTGTTTTGAGTGCCATTAGGCTTCTTATTTTCGAAAAAGTAAACAATGTCCATAAAAATTGCTGCAGAAACCACTATTGTTGGTTGTTAATGAAGTGCGTAGCATTCGTCCAGGACAACGACAAGGAAGACGTTTAATTAAGCAGCCTTGGGTAGTGTCACGATACTGTAACTCGTTAGCTTTTTTTTTAATGCGAAAGCATTAACTGGCCCATGGAGTGAGCCGACGTCATCAGCTTTGAAGCAGCGCCAAACGGCACCTTAAATCTTTTCTCTGAGTGAAGCCAGCTCCCAGCTATGAAACCACGGGAAAAGCCTAGCCAAACGGCACCTAGTTTCCCCGATCCCAAAGGAGCGGAGTAAAGCTGATGGATTTTGAATTCGGTTTCATTGACTGGCGCGCGTCGGCGAGGCTCCCATTGGCCGCTGCGCGTTATTTTCAATAACCGCCATCCGATGGCGCTGCGTGCCCGCGAGGCAGCATCTTTACTCCCAAGGTCAGCGCGCGCGCTCGACCGTAGACTCAAGTACGAAGCAGACGACAGAAGGGAGCGGAAGAGCGGCGTGCATGCTTTCGCATTCGCAACTCATAAAAAGTGCTTAGGTCTACCTCGAGCCTTTTTAACTTTTAACTGTAATTCGATACACCTTTTTTTTAAGAAGACTATCGCATTAATGAATAATGCTATCGCATCAATACACACGATACTAATTCGCATAGCCGTCATTAGCTGCCTCAAGTCAGCTCGTTAGTAAGCCTGTTCAAGCGTTAAGGCCGATTCAGACACTTGCGTTTGAGTGCATTTGACTGCGTTGCGTCGACAACCGAAAGCGAGTCACCGGCACATCTGTGCTTCGTATGAAGCGTGGAATCCAATTCAAGGAATCATCTTGGCACGCGATATAAGCAGCAGGGATGTTCTGGTTCCTCGCCGCCGCAACGAAGTCAAACGCACTCAAACGCAACTGTCTGAACCAGGCTTTACTCTGAGAATGAAATAATGCAAATCAGTGAAGATCGAGCTCTACTCCGAGTGGAGCGTTGCGAAAGGCACAGGTTCACTTCGCCAAAATGCACGGTACGAAAAAAGAAAGGAAAACTTTCTACTGCATTATGTAAGTATTTCACATGCTCTTTGGTACAGACTTTACCCCTAACTTGCAAAATAGAGCATAAAACGTCTACAGTATATACGCAGAACCGCGACCATGAATTTTAGTGCATGACTCGCACTAAAATTATTTCTGAAAGCCACGCGCGCGCGCGCGCCTTTGGAGCGGTGGCAATTAGTTCATCGAACGTTTCATCGACAGATCGTTTCATTGACACGCGATGCTTCATCGACAGATTGTTTCATCGACAAATGGTTTCATCAACAACTTAGAACAGCTTTTCTTTTTTTTTAATATATTGCATGAGGTTGCTGCCGCAAAGCGGCATGTACGGGTCGGTCAGGTGGGTTAAAGGGGCCCACCAACACTTTTTTGACCGGTTCGAAGTTCGCGCTGAAACGGAGCTCCATGAAAGCAGGAACACCGAGGAAAAAAAATATTACAGAAATTCGCAATATTTTGTGAGTTATTCGCAAAATAAATATTGCAGAAAACAACTTTAAATAAGCAAAACATTGCGCTTCATGACGTAAAATGAAACAGTTTAGCGATTGGAGCAAAGCGGTTGGCCAATGGGACGCGAGTTTGGTTGATAGCCCGTCGGCCCGGTCGGCCCGTCGTCGTTAGGCCAGTTAGGCCTCGCTGCAACCATCGCAGGGTTGGGATCGGGTTGCCATCATCGATGAATTTACCGGGCTTATCAGATTTTGAGCGCCGAATTCTTAAAAGGAGTGCGGATCTAGGCGTCGCGCCGTACGAGGACACTCCACGCAAGCGCCGCGACGCGTCTCTGCCTCCCTCCGCTCCGCCAGCCGCGGAAGACTCGTCTCCCGCAACTCCGCCACCGGAGCCACCTCGGCGAGTAGGAGATACAAACTGGTGAGCGTTCCCCTTGGGCACGATATAAAACATATAAGCTGGGTCCTAAGTAAGCTTGCAATCCAGGTGCGACTGCGGCCGCTGCACGGCCATGCCTACAACTCGGGAGTGTTTTTGCTGCCGTGAGCTGCCACAAGCTGTTCGGAAGCAGCCGGCTGAGTGCATCACGGTGCACACCGACTTCTTCAAGCTGTGCCTTGACGTCGCCGTCCTCGCCGTGGCGTACTGCGAGGTCCGCGAGAAGGGTCTCGAACATTCCCACGAGCTCCACGAGTGAGTGCAAATGGTGCTGGCATAACACGGCAAAATGAAACAACAAAACGTGATCGCGCGCATACGAATATCCTTGATTACTCAGTCAGGTAGATACATAGTAGCACAACCGACTTCGTAGCAGGCGTTCGCTTTGCTAACACTACGTGCTCCCAAAAGAGCACAACCTCCTTCGTAGTGTTCGCTTTGCTGACACTTTACGTGCTCCTAAGGCTCGCCGTGCCCGAAGCAAAAAGCTTCATCACACATGAAAATATAAACTATCTAAACGCGTTTTCATTAAACCAGCGAGTGCGGCCGTTCTTTCAAAAGCTTGTCGGAAAATCAAAGACCTGATGAAGCCTGCTTTCTGCCTCTCAGCTGCATCTTAGAACGTGGCGGTTCTGCCTTCAGTTCTACAAGAAACATTGTTATTCTTCCTCTCCAGGAAGTATCGCTTTGTGGCATACCGGCAGTTCACCCGCTGGATGTGGGGTCGACTGGGAGCTGGCAACAGACGAGTGCTGCCTGCGTGCGTTGTGGAGAAAATAAGAAAAACCTTCCCCTCTCAACAATACACTGGCTTCAAGTATCCTCCTCTGGACTGCGCACCAGTGGATTGCTGAGGTTGGTCCACTACTCGGTCCATGTTTTGAACCATAAATCAAGAACTGACATGGAAGCTGTGGTTAATCGTAGCTATGTAAATAGACGGAAGTTTTGTAGAAAAAATCGTAAGGGTGCAGGCGAGCTGGTGAATATTAAACAAGTTGAATTAACCTGAGACTGGGGTAGAGAAGAAACATCAAAACGTAGAAGGGACAGAAAATAGACAGGACGACGTCTCAAACTCAGCTGAGTTTTAGACGTTGTCCTGTCTATTTTCCGTCCCTTCTATGTTTTGATGTTTCTTCTCTACCCCAGTCTCAGGTTAATTCAACATGAGCAAGTTTTGTATTACTTGTTTCAATATCAGTCGCGACAGTTTCAACGTATAGAAAGCCAAGCATGCATTTCTAGCGTTCTTCCTAGCAATCAGACATGGCCATCGAGCACATTTGAAGTTGCAATATTAAACATTGTTTAAGTAGCATCTGAAATCAATCCTTCTGTAGGCGTCGTGTCCTTTGCCATTCTGCACCCTAACAAGTCACTTCATCTCTTTCCAGCCAGGAAGCCGTCCAGTACACCCCCGATCCTCTGGTACATGGATCACGGAGTGTAGAGCATTATGTGGTACGGCTAGAGAGAGACCAGGGTGCAGCAACCTTGTGGCTGTACAGTGTACAGCCACAGAGTTGCTGCAGCTTGTGCTTTCTCTAGCTGTACTGCTTGGCACTACCCTTGAGAAATGTTTGGCAGAACCCCATTTAAACGGCCTTTATCAAGGCCACTCATCTGTAGTATATCGGAGCTGGCAACCAAGCAGAGCCTCCCTCCCGTGTCTCGTAAGCTTTATAAATTGACCAGCTGAGCTCAACACAGATAGCCCAGCTGCGTGTATGCGCCAGCATCGAGCCACCCAAAATGGTTGCAACAGGTAACTCTTGGCTTCTTTTTTTTTATGCCCTGTAAAGAACATAAGAACATAGCCAGGAACATGACATACAGGCTACTCATTGGAAACTTCTTTGGTTCATCCATACATTTATTCACTTCTCAGTTCCGGTTTCTCCACCAATCTTGTCGGCATGAAGACATTCGTGGCAACCTTTAGACTTGACTGCTCTGCTGCCAGAAAACTTGCTGTGGTACCTGCATGTCTAGTAATTAGTGGGTAAATGCACTGTGCCTATAGGTGGCAAACACCCATACCATGAAAACAGTGTTGCGGAGTTGCCACTCTGAAGTCTGAATGATTCCACAATCATTCTGCGACTCCGGAATAGAGTGGATTGGCAGCAGCACTGAGAAAAATTAGAAGGGAATTAGTTGCATCTTGCCAAGAATTGAGCAGGGATGAAATGTGTTCTTATGCAAGCTGTGTCGATGCGGTCAAAGGGACTTTTGAGACGGCATCATTGCACTCTAGGTAACTGACGGCTTGGTTATCTGACTGGCTCATGTTCCTTCAAGGTTGAAAATCGCACCCCAATGAAGCAATTAAAGCTAGAGTTGTAAGCAGACAAGGTCTCGTTCGTGCTGCCATGAGACTTGGCAATGTGACTTGAGACCATGTGCAAATAGAGCACCAGGTATGAACAATGCCACAGTTCCCGTGTTTCTTTGATGCACGACTCCTCATTTGCCATATATCTCCTAGAAGTGGTTTTATATATAAGGTCCTTTTCTGAAGAAGATGGGTGGTTTGAAGTTTTTCTATCTGTTAAGGCTTTTTGCTGTACTATTATACCAATGCGCCAAGAAACTAATGGAGAGGAAGAGACGAGAGCACGGGGATGTCAGAACGCTGAGCCCTGGTTCGAATGATTAGTGGGTAGACGTATAGGCCAGCGCGCTGTCTACAAACAAGCCCACACAAAGTGCGGGCAAATACACAGAAACTAGATTTGCATGAAGTGGAGCATTTGTGCATGCGCCCTGCCAGTAGCAACGCCACTACAGCAGCATGACGTCAGGGATGCGTGTTGGTGTATAGCTAGCTGCTTTTGTCTCCACTGCACTGAACAAACGCACTAAAACGCCGGCATCTGGCGTTAGGTCCTCGCATTCGAGCGTGTTTAACTGCAGTGTGGAGACAACGGTCTACCCACTAATCATTCGAAAGATGGGTCCATGTTGCGACGTGCTCTTGTTTCCCTCAGTTTTTCGACGCATTGCTATCAGTGCCATGTGCGACTACCGCCTGATAGTGCCTTCGGAACTTTTTTTTGTGCATATTTTTGCAGTTGTCTATGCCTTTTATAACGTCAGCTTTATACTGACATTATTTGCCGGCAACTTAACCCCTTTGACACCCAAAGGATTACTGGAAATAGTGGAGACCTAGAAACCCTGACATGGTTTAGAACACACAAAATAAGAGAAATCTTGTCTTAGAAAAAAGTTACCCTTTTTGTAATTTTTTTCAAAACATTGCTTGTGACCAACATTTCAAAACCCAGTGTTTCCCTTCTTAGAAGTTCAAAGAAATGAAATTATTGGAAAATTCAATTCTGTGGAATATATTCGGAATGAAAAGGGGGTGCTCATTCCACAACACTGCATGAAAATCCCTACATGTGGCCCAAGACCTTTGTGCAGTCCACAATTTGAACCATCCAATTATTTTGCAGGTTATACTGTTATGCTAAATAAACAATCCACAGGCAAGCAGAAACTCCACTGTGATAACCGCATTGTGTCCGCCTCATGGGAGACGTGCTCCCTAGCAGCTGGGATCTGCCAAAAGGCTGCACGTGATCATGATCTAGCTCCCATAAGCCAGCTTGGGAATGTGCAAGGAAATTGGGGGATGCTGAAGCAAATGCTGAGATAAACAAGGCATTGGCAGCAAATGCACCAATTGTATTCTCTCACATAGGCAGCATGCCTGTGAAGCAGGCATGCTGCCATCATTGCATGCATGCTGCAACTACAAACTGGTAGAAAATCGAATTTGTACTCACAACTTTTGTTTCTTTCCAAGTACTGCATTGAAAAAAGAGACACGGGCGTCTGAAGCCGTCGCAAGACGTCCGATTTTCGAGTGAGAAGTGGTCCTGAAAAGGACCGTTGTTTTTTCTCTCTGCGTGACGGTGATGGACCTCTTGGATCTGGTGTACCTGGTGACGGCCTTGGTGCCCTCGGCCACGGTGTGCCTAGCCAGCTCACCCGGCACCAGCGGCTGCACAGCCATCTGGTTCTCGCGGCTCGCGGCTCGCGATGGTTGAGCGCTTGTAGTGGGCCACGGCAGGGGACCTCAGCCTCAATATGCTCGAAGGCGTCGTTCATGAAGCTCTTCATGGTCCACATGGCCCTGCTTGACGCGTCGGTGTCTGGGTGGAACAGCTCAAGCACCTTTTAGGTGTAGATGCCGAGACTACTTCCTCCTGTGCTGCTGCTTGTCAGTGGTGCACACATTCTTCTGTGCCTTGCCAGCCTTCTTGACGGCCTTCAGCTCATCTGAGGATGCGTCCTGCACGTTCAAATAAGCAGACAGACTGATTGAAGAAACGAATGAACAAGTGCAAGCGCAATAAACCTAAATCTGTTTGTTTTTGATAGCGTACTAAACTGTTGCCGGCATCCACAACAGCATTCAGCGAGACAGTGCGTGCACTCTCATTTGTGCCATCCTGCTGATCAACCGTGAAGCTGCCCATCTTGCTAAAACAAGATAGCTTAGCGGACCCCAGATTCATTTGCAAGCTTCAGTACTCGTTCATTCTCTCTTCAAACACACAGCAGCACAACAAGAACAGGAGGTGTATGCCATACAAAGCAGTGGGGTAGAGCAACTGTTTGGAGCATTCACCTCATGAAGACCCTGCTGTCCCTCTGCTGTAACGTGACATCCTCTGTTCCACCAGCTGCTCCTTTGGAAGCCTCGGGTAGTGAGCTGCCATGGGGAGGGGGGCCCGATCCCGGGGTCTGTTGCCCAAGGCTTCCCTGAGGGAAGACTCGTTGCAGCAGGCAGCAGCCTCAGACAGCAGCTGGCCCACGTACGCTGTAATTAGGGCAAGCGCAGATAAAGGATGTTACCCATCACATATGTCAAGGAACTAAAAGCGTCTCTGCAGCACTTAGATTGTCTCGGAATGACTGTCCAGCGGGTAGTATCTACGGTGCCAACAAAATTATATGAGCCTCACCGTAGGTTGGAGGGGTTTTTACTTCCTTGAGACGATCGGTCCCCATCTTCCCTCTCTGCATCCTTCGCTTGAATTTTGGCTGCCCTTTGCGCGTCACCGCTTGGACCCTTCCGGAGTTTTCGTTGTGGTGCAGAGCAGCCAATCTGGTTCTGAAGCAGAAATTTTGTCCGCAGTGAAAAGCATTCATGGGGACCTGCTAGAAAAAACAATCGACTTGCATATGTGCCTAATTAGTTTACAGAAAACAAACCTTGCATGCATGATGGGGCCTGTGAACGCCACAGACTTGGGTGCAAACCTGATGAGCATACTATGGTAGGACTCGAGGTTGTACGTGTGGCCTGCAGGTGACACATGCTCCAAGTCCCTCAGAAGCACTTTTTGCATGGTAATGCTGACAAAGCGCTTGTGAGCTGGTGTACCTGGAATCATGATTACACGCTATGTAGCTTCTATTTTTTTTACTTAAATGTGCAAATTTACCAAATTTGCTCAGAGAAAAGTAGAGTTAGGTTTTCAGGGTGATTGTCTACTGACCTAGAGAGAGCCACTCTCTGTCCCCAACGAGGGTGTCGTGAACACAGCGGTCGTACACCCCTCCATGGCCAGTGTGCTTGTCGAGAGCATGGTTGTTTATGCCTGAAATACAAGGTTCATTTTTTAGAACAATGCAAACAGTTTGTGAAGTTACGAAACAACTTTCAGGCATGACAGCATGCCTGTAACCTTTGCCGTATGCCTAACACGTTTCTGTCTACATGACAGAGACCAGTCTTTCAGGCCTTGAGATGTCCCACGTAAGCAAAATCGTAGCATCACGGGGACATGTCGACCTGATCAAGATATTTCGACAGTTCCGCATTCGAGCCAAACAATTATGCAGGAATTATTTGCTCTATGTCATTCTGCACTGGATCATAGATACCTAAATTGATACTCATTTGTGTTGTAGTGCACCTGCTAGCCTGTCAAATGTCTGCAATTGTGTTCTGTTATCTATTTTGACTGGTAGACTTGCTGATACAGGCATGTTTCAACTGTAACCCCCTTTGTTATGATATCGCCTAGACGTGCAAATATTCAAAACAAATGGGGCTGGTTATTTGGCTACTTCAAACATTTTTGAAGTTTGAGAATGCTGCAGGATATATTTTTATTCATTTAAAAAGCAAGGAAAACATTCAACAGAATACTACATGGATATATGCCTGTATACAGTCTAAGCTCGTTACGTTATAACAGACCTTGATTTTGACCAAGATTTCGGTCTGTTATAAGAGGAGTGTGTTGTATGCAGATATGAAGCGGAGTCAATGGTATGTAGTGGAAAACGAACCAAACTTCACAATCCCTATGTGATATCCAAATGTCTGTTGTAACCAGGTCTGTTGTAATGAGCTTAGACTGTATGTCCAGTGTTTTCTTGTGCCATTATTCCATAAAAATAGAGGTAAACCTATAATGGTAACTAGACTTGATCTGCAAAATTTTTCAGTGCAACAACCAAATTCAGATACTTTCCTGTAATGTTTCTGACTAAAGCGGTAAAGCTTTTGGCACGTGGTACTAACGCAAGGGCTATGACATGTAGGCATATGTGGTTTATATGATAGTCATGTACAATGTTATCAAAGGAGGTTGACTTGGTGTTAAGCAGCCGCCATCCTGCCTTTTTGTGTAATATTTCCCTGCTACGTTTTAGCTTGTTGCTGTTGACATTATTGCCGTCTTGGCAATAACCCTCCGTGGCACTGAGATTTTGTTTTCGTCTCGAGAGCGCAAAGTTGAGGGTTCAAACCATCTCTGGTTCCTGCCCACGGAGTCTTTGGGGCATCACTTATGTCCTCAGTTGCTTTGTGACGTTGGATTCTTGTAATACTGCCACGATAGTGTACTGAAGAGTCAATAAAGTAAAGAATACTAGGTCTACATTTCATCTGTTCATTTCCTTGACAGCTTTGAAACATACATTGGAAAAGACTGCTAGACAATCCTTTCTTCACTGGAAGTTCTACATTTGATTTTTTTTTTTACTTCCACATCCTTGTACAAGTATTTGGTTTGATTCAAAATTATTCTTGCAAAATAAATACTTTGAAAAACTCGTAAGGGTGCAGGTGAGCTGGTGAATATTAACCATGTTGAAATAACCTGAGACTGGGGTAGAGAAGAAGCATCAAATCGTAGAAGGGACAGAAAATAGACAGGACGACGTCTCAATGACGTCGTCCTGTCTATTTTCTGTCCCTTCTACGCTTTGATGCTTCTTCTCTACCCCAGTCTCAGGTTATTTCAACATGGTTACTATTACCTTTGTGCTCACTTCGAAGTGAAAATTCACTACCTGGGCACTTCTGTATATAATAGGACTAAATATTGACAAATAATTGACTCACTCTTCCACATCTCGACGAGGAGTTTTCCATCCTCTTCGCAGTTGGCAGCACACCAGTACAGATGGTTGGAGGCAGGCTGTGCCCAGTATGCCAACACTTCACACCGGGCGTACTTGCTGGCCTTCAGCATCTTTTTGCTTATGCCTGGAAGAACAGTTAAAAAAAAACTATAATCAGTACACATATTGCACCTTACTTCAGACTTGTAGACCGACTAACATAAGGACTGCAATATGACACTAAATCAGACTAAACTGATGATAGTCAGGGTTAGGCACCTTTTGCAATGTGCCAAGCATCGAAGTAATGGCGTGTCTGGGGTTCTTTGCTCCTCATGTGGCCCTTGATCCCTAGGTGACGGTCCGTGACGAGGGCCTCGACCGTGACATTCTCCTCCTTGAAAAAAGTGAGCCCCTTGGCACAGCCATGCAGCTCCATTGCGTTGCTGGACTTCACCTCGGGGGACTGTAAGAGAAAAAAGCAGTTGCTCGTGTGTAAGGACTTGAGCACCGACTGCTAAATGAAGCAAAATGTATGGCCTGTATGTAGGTATGGAACAGTCCATCCTAAATTTCCACACAGACTATTCATGAGCAAAGCTATAACACTATAATAAGGAAGCTCTGGCTTTTGTAGGGCACTTTGTATGCATATTGGCACATGCAGCTTGAGTGATGTCAGCGTCAATGCATAGATGAACTGGTGGTATATCGCTATCCTTTAACTATTTCCTATAGCTCGGAGCAAGTAGACACTCTTTATCTACTTGGTCAGTGCTACACACAAAGTGAAGCCTTACTCTTGCAGTAACAAGCAACATCAATATTCTAACCCTCCAGGAAACGTGCAAAACTTGCCTCTCCAAGCTGCACTTGGACATAGTGGAGGATCTTGTTTGTCTCCATCTCCATGAAAGTGTATGTCATGAATTTGGCCGAGTACCCTGGAGAGTCGTACCTCCCGTCCCCAGCCAAACGCACCGTCTTCCCCTGCCTTGCCTGGAGAAGGCTCTGCTGCTCTCGGTTCCACACCTGAAAAAGGGTTCGGAAAACGTTTTTCGAATTTAGGCTGGGCCGATGAGTTTGATTCCACATTCTTGAGCTCTTTCTATTGTTTATTAATAAATTTCTCAATAGTTGCTGTACCCATTACTGAGGGGATTGTAATGACGACAATGAGAATGTGCTGCCCAAAAATGTTAAAGGGCACGAGAAAGATAGCGATTATGCAATGGAACTCACTCGTTCAATTGAAGGCTGCAGGAATGCTGCCTGGTGATTGAAGTACGTGCTTTCCGAGAAGGCTTGAATATTGATGAGCCTTAGCAGCCTGAGCACCTTTGCAGAGCAGGAGCCGGTGAACAGCATGGCACCGGAGAGGAGCAGGTTGCAGGCTGGCACGTTGTTGATGAGAGGCTGGCTGAGCCAAGTCCTGCTGTGTTCGCTTTGGCACACAGCCGTGGCCCTCACTAGTGTGCCGTCTGGTACAATAGTAACTTTACATGGCGCTTGGCACATTACGCATGGGCGGAGCAACTGCAATAAACAGCTCTCAAATACAATGTACTTGGGCTCCTCGTGCAGGGGGGCCGTTGAGGTTGAGTTGCTGCAAAAAGTATATTCTCGGGGTTATTCGAAGACTTGATGGGCAAATGGGCAACCTTATCAATTTTCATGCACTCCTCTTCTACTTTTGGCACAGCATATATTCAGGCAACTAAGTGGCATCTCAGTATTCTAACAGCCGAATTCACAAACCTCGCTCCCATTGGGGTGCCCCTCCACTTCTTTGAGGAAGGCGCGAGGGCCAGTGCTGGCCTTAGCACCTTCGACGTAGAAATGGAGGGGTGCCACAAATGGAGTGAGGTTCGTGAATTCGGCGGTAGGGCTTTGTTTGCCTATTGCTCTTCAGATGCATGTTTGTTCAGAAATATATCATATCTGTAATTGGTGTTTTTCCTTCGACTTCTACAAAAGTGGCGTCTACAAGTAATTATGGTGGAAGAAATGGGGGTTTAGATGCTTTCCAGAAAAAGCAGTGGAGTGTTTACATAAGGAAATAAAGCTTCAAAGTGAGGCTACATCAATAAGATGTAGTGCAGTTACGGAGAGGTGAGCCAGCAAGCGCAAAAACGAACAACTGCACATGGATGGGCTCAAGTGAAGGCACACTTCTGTGAAAATAGCAGTCAGTGGTGTATCACCTCAAGAAGCTCTCGTCCCAAGAAGCCTCGTACGTAGTGTCTGCAGGCTCTTCTGGAATAGGGCTTGAGCACATGCCTGGTCTTTCGAAAGAGAGGTCGGCCTCCAGAAATGGCTGGCTTGTCGGCCGGTACGATGGGGCAACCTGCTCTGTGGCGAAGTCCTCGCATGCTGGCATCTCAACTGCTGCTGGCACAGGCACTTGCTTCATAGCAACTGGAGCAGGATCCCTGCGCAGAAAAACAGTTGTAGGCTGGCACGCTGGTGTCTCAACTGCTGGTGATGGAGGCACTTGCTTCATGATGGCTGGAGCAGCACTTGTACATGGAAGAACAGCTGGAGACTCCCATGGGTCTGTCTGCGTCTCCTTCGACTGCTTGGCGGACAAGTTCACCTGTGTGCCTGGAATGTTATCGGTACAATGTACTGTGGTTGCTCCCCTGGCTTGTTCAGAATTTTCGGCACATGGTGGCTTTTCACTTGGCCTATGAGAATCTATGATGCATCCGGTGGCTGTCGTAGCCGTGGAGATTTTCCGTTACATTACTCGGTGCTTTACGATATGTTGCTTTGTCGAAATATCTAGAATAATTGCACATGAGTTCTTAACAGTTGCTACTACTTCATTTACTGTATATAACCAAATCAAAAAGAATTCCCCAACATATTTTATCGATATTCTCTGATAACCAAATTAGCTTTTCAGGTCCTACTATGCCACACTGCTCGGTTTACAGGACTTGCAGATAAAGTGAACTTGGATTGAATTGTGAAAGGTCTCCCAAAGCCACCCTTTCACCTTCCTACAGCTAATTCCTGTTCTCTATGGGGTCATTAGCAAGAACTGAGGTACAACAAGCACTTTCTGATTTCCTGTCCCTTGCTGGTCTAGCATCACGGCTCTAGAACACACTCTCCTTCTCACCTGTCCCTCTCTCATTTCCCTTCCCGAAAAAATTAAATGGATCGCCCCTTCATTCAGACTAACGTATCATAGTGCAACATAGCCCTAATTCCTTTTGTTACCATTTATTAAGCATCGCCACCGCACAACCACAAAAAGAGCATGACATATAGCAGGGGTGGCCAACCTGCGGCTCGCGAGCCGCATGCGGCTCTTTGCGTGTTAAAGTGCGGCTTGCAGCTCCTTCCCTTACCCTCTCCCCTTTCCTTGCCTTGCTCTCGGTCGCACGAGGACTTCCCCAAAAGGAGAAATGAACCGCGTTTTAAATCGAAAGACAGGTGGCGGTTTGGTAGTCTTGTGTTACTACCACCTTACGTACAGTTGAACTGCTTTTGACCAGGCTAGATCCAAAGTACTTCGAGTTTTATTGCTATGAACAAAAGTTCCCCTCCCCCGCGGCTATTGGAAGTCTCATGGCTTTGTTTGCGGCTCTTATGCCGGGTCAGCCTGGCCACCCTTGACATATACCGTGCTTATTGAAGCAAAAAAGGTGTGATAAAGCCCTGTCCTCACAGTGTCATGGAAATGCTAATTGGAACACTGAAAATATTAAAATGTCTCATTAGAGCTTGTTTTCTACAAAAATTAAAAACTGCACACGGTACATGCCACGAGATACAGGCTGTATGACGGACTGAATACATGAATGAGCTTGAGTGCATCTCAACTAGGATGAAATCTTGCATGTCCTTACCTTTGTTTTCGTACTGAACTTCAATGCTGTAGGTGTGGTCGGCAGACGTGGCACTTCTGATGGAATACCCATGATCTTCAGTTGCGAGCTGAAGTTCCTGCAAAATGGCCGAAAATGTGTTCACAGTGATGTTTCTTTGATTTTCAAGCTCATAGTTGGTGCTTAGCCTTACACCTGCCTGACTCACAAAGACCTTGTGTACTTGCATAAATTTCCAGACGTTTTTGTAAACAGGTTGCAAAATAAGGGCATGTGCATGGCACTGGAACTTCTAAACAAAAGTTGCTCGGAAAGTTATGACCCACACTTTTCTTTTTCTTGTCCTAAAATAAAGATAGTGACTAAAAGCCCTTTCTCGCTCCCCGAGGGTGGCATGAAACATTGAATTCTTTAGAAATTAAGAAGCTAAAGCCACATAGTGAACTGTCGTTTCACAAACCACAGCTGTTTACAGAAGTGGATGGCTCATAAATTCCCCACAAAACACGGTGGCGGCCGTGCTGTATTCTCGGTGTGCTCGGTTTTCTTATTCTCCTTGGCCACCACCCTCATACTCTTAATTTTAGCTGTGGTTCATGCGGCCGCAACTTGGACTGCTTTGATCAGACATTCATCTCTGGCCGCCGCTTTAACCACACACTCACCCCGACGCTGTGCAATTCGGCATCATATTCTCTGCTTTAGTGTCCGCAGTTATGGTGACATACTGAGCCCATTTGTGAGATTATTTACGTGAACTGGATCTTATGTTTTGATGTAAAATGCATTATGAGGAAGACATACTTCCAGGACGCCAGAACTATACACATACAGATTGCCGTCGCATGCACATTGCATAGAGTGATACGGCTGGGGTGCACTTGTTTCTTACCGATGTCAAGTAGTGAAAGGATGAGTAGATTATTTAGATAAATGTTATGCGTAGAGAAATATCTAGTAAACCCTATAAATTTCATTTATTTTCAATAACTATTGTTTGACACAAAAATGTTGGGGTGTTACTTTCTAAGCAATCCTTGTGTGCTTGCACATCCATTCTCAATCATATCCTTTGATTATTTACCCCTCCATTCGCATTCTAACCCCCCATCCTCATTCCACACCGCCCACCCACTGCCAAGAAACTCACACAACAGTCTTGAGTTTCAGGTGCTTTCTGTTCAGCAGGCACAACCTCGATTATACTGGCTGCCATGTCCTCTTTTGACACCACCTGCAAAGTTTCATTTTTCATATTGTACCTGGCATGGTGTGGTAGCACGCTAAACCTCGTCACACATTCGATTTACTAATAGGAGCTCTAGCTCGGACTTACAATAGGGTCTTCGCAGAGGTTGTCTGCTTCATTGTGCTTCCCACACTCAGATGGCGTCTCTGAATCATCCTGAGAAAAAAAAAATTGACAATTTGAATCACTGTTGAAATGTAATGTGGGCATGCAGAATTAATACAAGTTAATTAATTAGGTAGCAAAAAGAGACAATGCCAAAACTGCCGCCTTTTTTTAATCGCGTTTTATGATTAATTTAATTGAACAACACTTTGTGAGGAAGTCAAGCGATTCGTGCAGTCAAGCTGGCACATAATGCATACTTCTCTATTTTTACTATCGCACTACTCAAAACCGAGAACCAAAAAAAAAAAAAAAAAAAAGTATACAAATGAGTTTTTATAAGAAATTTGAAATTGTTGCACCGTGGACGTCACACCCCCCCCCCCCCCTCCCTCCCTCCCCCTCTAATCCGAGCTCTCCTTTCTGATCGGTGGCTGTTTTCCCTCCTACTCGCTCGAGCGTTTGAAACTTAACACGCATCAAGAGGCTCTGCAATCGGTCCCCTTGCCGGGCGCCCGGCTGCCTTTTGGCTTCGGAAACTTCTGTGCAAGGGAAGGCTTCTGACAGATGTGAACTTGATGCTTGGGGAAACCAGCGGACGAGATCTGCCACAATTTCGCATTACGCATGTTCACGGGCGCGATAGGAGCCATCGTGTGAGTCACAATTATAACTAAAACAAAAGAACAAAAAATATATATCACAGAATTGCTCACCAGTCTGCGCCTTTTGCACGCTGGTGCTGGTGTGAGATCCAGTTGAAGGGTCGGAACTGAGCCCTCGTCGAGGCGTTTCTTCTTTCTCTCGAACCCCAGATTCTTCGAAACCTTCCACGACGTGAAGGACTGCGCGGAGAAGTGCTCGGAACACACACGATCAAGCTGATGCAGTATCTTCGAGGTAGCGCGCAGTCGAAGGGCTTCCAGCCAGCGACTTCGCACTGGATCCTTGCCAGGTAGACGGTGAAAGGAAACACCCGCATCCCGGTGCGTGCGGGTGCAACCGCGCACGAGACACTTCATCGGAGCCGACAACCTAAAGTGATCGTTTCACCATAGGTTCATTACGGTTAATCGTCTGCACCGTCCCGTCGCCGCACTTCACTGGAACAGTGAAGAGTCTTTCACAGTACTAAAAGAAAATAAGGGTTCCCCTGGCTCCTCTTACTGCTTTTAGTTGACCGGGCGCACAAGCGAAAATACGATGCGCGGTATCTGCACTGGACGGATCACTTGTCGTCTGCTCGCGGCGGTACGTTGCGGACGCCGCTGGGAGGCGCGCATGAGCGACGAGGCGCAGAGACGAGGCGTTGTTTTCGCCCTTTTTGAACTTTAATTTGCAACTTTATTAGCTCTATAAAAACGACTTGTTAGAGAAATAATGACGGTTAACGTGTGATATACTTTATTTCGCTTCAAATTTCCTGGGACGGCTCTCGCCAATCACGAAACCCAGTGAATGTGACGTATCGTGAAAGGGAGCACCGTTATTCGCGCGCATTCGGCACCTCGCGACGCCACCGTCGGAGGAGGTGTTTCCTAGTTGTCAAATTAAAATATGAAGCGCTAATATTTTCGAACTCTTTCGTTTTCCACTGGGTTTCCGGGACCACTAACGTGTAGAAACCGCAAAAAAAAGTCGACGCTCAAATACTGTTGGAGGGCCCCTTTAAAGGGAAGCTACGGAGCTTCTTGGAAAAAATTAGTTAGAAGTGAATTCTAGTGTATTTTTACCCCGTGAACCCGAATACCCAAACCATTTGCTGCGTAAGTATTGTTAACCGCGAGAAAAACGCGAAAGACAGTCGCTGTCCGTGACGTCATCGACGGCTCTTTTGGCTGCCCAAGGCTAGGGAGGCGGGGCTTCAGTCCTATTTTGAAATTGCTCGTATGGCTCTCTGGCGCGTCGTATTGAAATATAATTTTGATATCTGTTATTCTAAAGGCCAAATGAACGCAATTCAAGCGTTTTTTCTCAAATGTAGAAGTGCCCCATCTTCCCAAGGGGTACTCCACAGGTTTTTTTGATTGTCTCCGATTTGCTTGAGATTTTGCTAAACTAACCAACAAACATCGCTAAAATAGTATCCCAAATATTGAGTCGAAATATTGTTTTTCGCGAAGTTATTGAATTTGCAGTTTTGGTCCTCACCGTGTTTTTCAAACTGGAAGTCTCTATTGGCAACAACAAAAAAGTGACGTCAGTGGAAAGCAGGGGTTCACTTTTTCGAAGCAGTTTCATGGTGTCAAATGAATGCTTTGGTAGCTATCTCCCGTATCCGCGCTTCAGCACGGATTAATATGATTGGCATATTGTATTTTTAGACTGCTTGTTCGACTAGCAAGCCTACCTGCCACTGACGTCACGGCACTGAAAAGTGCGCGTATATTTGAATATTTTTTTTGCATCATTTTCATTTGCTGATTTCACAATACCTATGATGAATTTCGCGATACTAAATAGCATACCGGAAAGGGTAAAGGCCGGGGAGTCAGAAAATATAGTTAGTTGAGGTAGCTCAAAAAATCGGTGGAGTAGCCCTTTAAAATCTTTGTTACGAGCCGCCGCAGACTGCCGCCGCGAAGCGGCGTGAACGCATGCTGGCGGGCTGTGGGCGGGCAGCGCGCACCCCAGTGATACACGCGTAACGCAATGTCCCTACAGCGAGCAATTCGCGTAACGAGTTTCGATGAGACGATCGTATCGACGAAACGTGCGTCCATGACAAGTTGTCCACGAAACGAGTTTCGACGAATTGATAGGGACTCCTTTTGGAGTGCTACTACCGCAACTTGTGAGACGAGGCCAAGCAATCGCACTGCACACGTTTTCAAAGTTGGAGACAGAGCTGTCTACGTCATAAACCAGAAAGACAAAACACACAAGGAACTAAAAAACGATAAAACAGACGGTGCATTTGTTCTTCGTTGTAGTTCCTCTTCCCCAGAGTTGCGTCTTCTCGTGCATAAAGACGCTCGTCAAAACGAACCACCTCAGAGAACGGAGCGGTGGCGCCATCTATGCGACATTAAAGACATTACGCTTTCGTTGCATTCGCGCGCATTTTTAAATCTGACAACGTCAATATCCAACAAAAGCCACCACAAAACGGCCTTTTTTTTTTATACTGGTTATTTTTTTTTTAGAAGGAACTACCTAAATATGAAAGTCATGCCAATTATCAATTACAAAGCCCCCGGCGTGTTTTCCCGGCAGGAATGTTGTGGACCAAATAGAAACAAGTATCCATTATACTTTTAATGATAAAAATTAGAGGCCTCTCAGGGACGTGCGGGGGACAATTTTAAGGGCCGATACCGCAAATACCCATCCTTCTTCAGCCTCTAGGAGCAATTGTGCTTTCCATCATACTTCATGACATGCCCAGTGATGGGCACTACTCTACAAACTGGTGCAGCACTGGAACGAGGCTAGCAGTTTCAAATTATTGGACATACGCCAATGCGAATTGGAACTTTAAGTAGTTTAATCGAAGTTCGAGCTTCAGGCATTCAATTGGCCTAATATTATTGAAATCCCAAAGTGTTTCCAAGGGATATTCCAAGTCGAAGAGTCTCGAAAATCTGGGAATGAGGCCGTTGTTCAAATGCCCGCATTATAATGAACATCCGAAAACATGTCAACCTACTTCTGAAGTTAGCATTGCTGTTATATTAGGTTTCATGGAAACTATGTTTGTGTTTTTTTTTTTTTTTTTTTTTTTTTTTTTAGTGACAAAGTAATTGAACATGAAAAGATACGCTAAATTTGATAGCAATATGTAAAAAAAAAAAAAAAAAAAACTTTACATTTTTTGTAGAACTTGTTTCACAACCAGACAATAATTGTTCTGAGAAACTAGATCACCCGTTTAAAGTTGAAACCGTATTCACATCACTTTGTCTCGATTTTTATTTCCTGCTCAAACTCTCTCCCTGCTATAATGCCGGATACAGCAGGATGTTGTATCAATTATTAAACAAATACTCCAAAATTTTTGTAACATGCTGTGGACGGAAGTGTGTTCTTACTTTAGAAATACATCCATTTGTGGGTCCAGCATCTCAAATGACATCACAAATTTATACAGCATGAATCAATACTTCCAAATAACTTTATTAATATTCCAACCCCAAGACACGTGTCTTCAACAGACCTCCATCTCGTAGATGTGCAGGTTTCGTAAGTAGGTCTTAATCACAGCGAGGACCAGTTCATTCTCCGACGACTTGTGATACAGATTGATCAACACGGATGCGGTGGTGCAGTGCACTGCAGGTGATGTGCTGCCATACTTTGCCTGCAATGTTTTCAAAAATTAGCATCTGTAAAGAACGAGTGGACACATGCTCACCAGGTCAGCAAAACATTCTGCCACATCCGAAGGAAGAGGGCTATTTGGTGCAGGGCTAGGGTCCATGGCGCACTTTAACAGCTTCTGCAGAATGAGCCTTTCCAGAAGTGCAGGACACTCCTCAAGCAGGCCAACGATACTGGAGTGGCCAACGGGCACTGCACAAACATGCACTTGAAAGTCATGCTCACTGAAGTCATCGTAACTCAACAGTCAACATGTTAGCAAATCGTACCAACATGAGCCAGTCATACATGCCCAACATGTGGAAATCGGCAAATAGGATGCCTCGACCTACCAGCAAGTATGAGGAGTGCAATACTTCCCTCATACTATTCAGTTAGAAAACATGAAATTGATGACAAACATAATTTCTATCAAATTAGTTCACCAGCTCATCCAGCAACTGTAAGAAAACGTTGGATGAATATGCAGAGCTTGAGCTGAAATGGTGAGAGCCAAAAGTTACCCGTGACCCCGCCCTGAGACTAAAAGCTAATCTAGTGTGAAAAAGAACATGCAGACGAGAGTGTGAGGCGAATGTAATTCAGCATGTTCCTTTTCTGTGGAACGGGATTCACTTTGATGCACCTGGTCTCGGTCTCGGGCTCACGGGTCACGGCATCACCAAAGCCAAGGCCTATCGTGTGGGACGCAACCCAGGAACAACCAACGCCGGCAAGCATGCTGGAAATCTTTCACGGAATGCTATTTGATATAGAAATCCCCAGCGAACATCAATGTGGGAATAGTAATGATCAGAGCTTAATCTTTACACTGGATGGCCTGGATTTGCAGATTCCAGCTTAGATGAAGCTGGCGCCGTTCCTGGTAACACTCTGGAAAGATGGATCCCTCGCGGACCAACGGGCAGACTGTTTTCGAGCGGTAGTCAGGGAATTCGGATCTACACTCTCAATCATAACTTGGGGCCACTCTGGCACTGCAAGCTTTCTTTCCTGTACACATTGATCACCTTTGACCGTGGTACAGAGATCTACATTGAACATTTCGAATGTCTGACAAATTTGACGGAACTCTTTCCGCCCCCTCTTGGCAGCATGCCACGATGGCCTCGGACAATCTGCCCTGAAATTTGGAAACCACCCCTGTAAATAACTGCTACAACGAAGACCCAAGGGTGGTCACTTCGTGCAAACTGTACCGATGAACTGCGCGACTGCTGCTCACCTGAACTGATCCAGTCGGCACAGGCAGAGATTAGCCGTGAGCTATCGGTTTCCCCGACAGTGCCACAGGACGTCAGAGAGGCCATGACATGCACGAGTTCTGTCCCAAGAGGAGCCAAAGTCACCCCTTTCTGGCACAGGGCTCGCTCAGCAGCGAGCAGCACGAGCGCACACAGTGCACTCTTGGGCCGCTTGCCTAGACCTACTTGCGTTCGCAGATACTTGGCCAGCTGGGAAAGGATGCCAAAGGATAACACTCGGCTCGATCTGCCAGCTGGACACACAACTCGAAACACAAATGTACATCAATCTAAGCAGTTATGCAAAGTGCGGTGGGCAACGACTGCACAGTGTATGTATGGCTCTGTGCGACTGCAAAATCTTTTGTATGCCATTTTGTTTTTACTGTTACACGGAGCTGTAGGTTCTGCACACCTGACGTCCTTGCACTGTGAATGGCAGTTTAAGGCGCTCATTATGCTTAACAAAACTAAAAAGAACTGCACATATCGGTGTCTACAGGGCTTCTTACCCTCTTGGATCTATTGGCAGTCCTGGATCATCTTTGTCCTATTTAGCTTCTTTTTCTTTCTTTCCGCATCTCTCGGCATACGTCCTAATAATCGAGCAATTCATAATTTGCCGTTTGCTTTGGATGCTCAGATTTTGATGTTCATTATCACTTTTTCTTATTTTCTTTTCATAATGCATAATTCATAATGAATGATTCATAAAAAAACTTGGGGGACGCTTAAGCTTTGCCTTTAAAGGGCAACTCCGCTTCATTTTTGGTTTTGAAAAAACAATGCAGTCCTCTTCAGTATCGCCTAGGAAGACCACACGTCAAATATTACGACGCAGTTCTGTCTAAATGTTTCTTAAACGGTCCGGCAAACTTTGCAACTCGCCAAGTTGCCGAAATCGGCTGACTTGAGCGGGAGAATTCAGGCGCAACCAACAGCGCAGTCAAGGCTACGGCATGGGCGGAGCCAACATTGAGCTAAACGCCATCTACATGGCCCCCTTTTGCTTGTTTTCACTTCTTCGGGCGAGCGTAGCGCATGACGTCAGCAACGTTGCCTCTCGGCGCCCAGCAGTGTCCACGTGATTGGCGTAACGCGCCTGCGCAGCGCGTTTCTTGGGAGCCGTCCGGCCGCCCGCCGTGGTCCCGCCGTTACCGCCGTCTTCCGCGTCACAACCGCCGTCGTCGTCTCACCGATTGTGATTATTGTCTCTCGGAGTTTCGTCCACACTACGGACACCACGTGTGCGCACACTTATGCCGCAGTTGTGCAGACGTCGTCGAATGCCGTAGACACCAAAACGTGGCGAAGAGTGCGGTGCAGACGACACTCGTGCCTGCCACACGCCCGCCCCAATCCCGCCCGTCGTTGGGCCGAGGATCACGTGACATCTCGTACCACGTGATGGCCATGCACTTGGCGACCCGAGGCCAATGTTGCCGGGCGGTGCCGAAGTTTCGGTTTCGATTTCCGCTCGTGTTTAAAATCAGATTTAAAATATATATCCCATTTTTCGCGAAGCAAACGACGTAATGTGTTTTACTAGGGCTTTTTAATTCGAAATCAATCATTATCCCGAAATCTTCGGAATTGAGCGGAGTTGCCCTTTAAGAGTGGATTGCGATAGAGTTATCGGGCCCCATTCGCAAAGCATTCGCATTTAAACGTGCCCTCATTTCCAAACCACGCAAGCGTGTGAGCGTGCTCTAATCTGTAGCATCACCTGTCACGTGATGTCACATGACGTCATGTCACGGGACGCATGGCATCGCACGTGGCTGTTACGTCATGACCCTATTGATTTGCTAAATTTAGCTGAAAATTTCCATCTAAATTTGGCGGGAAAATTTTCCGCTTGATTTGGCGGGAAAGATTTCCGCTAAATTTGGCGAAAAGGTTTTCCTCTAAATTTAGCGGTTAATTTTTCCGCCAAATTGAGCGGGTCAGTGGGGTCATGACGTCACAGTCACGTTTGACGTCACGCGCGATGTCACACGTGGCTGTGCAGGTTGCATTACAAGAATTTTTAGTCCCACCGACGCGGGATTTTCTGTGACACAAGCGCCTAAACACTATCGCATCAAAAAGGGAACATCTTCGTTAGACAGAGTCGGCAGCAATTCCCGAAGCATCGAGACCATATAGTAGAACAGGTAATCCTAATATCCCACAGTTGATGGTTAAAACTATTATGATCTTGATCCCTATTACAGCTACCATCGGAAGAGAGCAGAAGCCGATAAATCGATTCAGTAAAACAGTTATAGTCACTGAGAGGATGAGAACAACAGGAAGGTCCTCCGACTGCCCCGCCTCCGGGGCGAGCTTCCTACATTCGATAACGCAGTGGCGTCTTGTGAGCCTCAAGCGTGCAGGCAAAGCCACAGCAGGGAGAAAGGCAATAGGCACGTCATTCAAAAAAGACACCCCGCAGCTCTCATCCTGTCAGTGCCTGTAGTATACTAAAAGTAAAAGAGAAACAACTAACAATAATAATAGTATAACAATCCTCTTACTTCAGGCAGAAAAACAGGGCTACTGATGATGCGTCCCTCCGCAGGATTTGTAGAGTTGCTCAAACAGTTGTGCAGAATCCGCTGGAGAAGAAAGAAGCCAGCCCAAGTGCGGGTTGTTAGAAGGGCACTTAAAAATTATTCTAAACGAATCGGGGATATTCATTATACCGTAAATTACTTTATTTTCGCAGTCTCAATGTTTCGCTAATTTTGCGGAATGTGTGATTCAAGAATATTTTGCGGGCACAAAATTTCGCAATTTGGAGCACTTTCCATGGCGGCGCAGCGGCCCAGCCGCCGATAAGAGGGAGCCCCTGGCCACTGAGCCAGCAGAGTCCGCATGGGCGGACTCCGGAGTGGCTGCACGGCCGAGCTCAGAGCGGCGTTGCCACTTCACGAGAGCAAGCGCTCGGCCGTCAGAAGGCGGAAGCGAATCGCGATTCAGAACGACTTAGGTGGCAAAAGGACGAGGCCCTTCGACATTGCAAAACGGAAGCAATACTTCGCAGGCGGCATGCTTTCGCATTCACAACTCATAAGAAGTGCTTAGGTGTTCTTGGACTTTTTAAACCAGCTCGCCTTCATTCTAGTCCGCAGCTTGTACAATGGCAAAGAAGCATCTGGCTCGGTGACATATATGTGTTGTGCCACTTTAAAGGGGCCGTGCAACGATATTGGGTAGGAATGTTTCACTTTACACCAGCTTACTGGCACTAGTCTGACCTAAGAATACTCGAACGCAATGCCATTGACCAAGAAGCATCTTCATCGCGATGGTATTCCAAGGATAAAAGCGAACCTTATGGTTTCAGTCTCTCCTTTGCAAAAATTGATGACGTAGTTGTGGGGACAACGCCAACAATGCGATTCCCGGGAACACACCATCAAGCTTTGCAAACCCCACTGTGACAATATTTAAATCAGGGTGTCGAACCGGAACCAAACCGAACCGAAAACCGGAACCGAACCGGTATTTTTTCCGGAACTGAACCCGAACCGTTATATTGTTATCGCGATGAACCCGAACCGGAACTGAACCGAAAAAAAAATAATGGTTACCGGCTCATGTCAAAACGGTTCGGCCACGCGTTGTTGACAATGAATGTGCTATCAATGCCATTTGTTTTTTAAGTGCCGTCAACTGACACACACCTCGCTTACATATTTTTCTTCTCCACTCAGTCTTAGGAATATAAACGCTGCATCCATGAATCTTGACAAACGCTGCATCCATGAATCTTGACATAGGAACCAGTATTGCGCTGGTCGTGGTTTGCACGGAAGAAAAAGAATTGAAAGGCTGTGCAAAAAAAAAAAAAAAATTGCGTCACGGGATTTTATTTTTCTACAATCTCGTAAATTCTAAATGCTACTGTGTGCTCATTTCATAACACGTTTCTAGAACGCGCGAGTTCTTGAAGCTTGCTTCCATTGGAATGAGAAAAGAAAAGGCTGTGGAGTTTGATAATAATGCATCCGGTTTCGTATAGGCACTTAAAAGCTAACATATTTGTGAGACAGCGAACTCTTCTATTTTAATATTTATCCTATTACGTCCTTCTGGCGTTGCGTTCGGTGAAGTGTTTTTCATATTCCGTATCTTGTTTAATGAAAACTTCTTTAAGGGTCTAATTTGAGTTACCGAAGGCTAGTTCAAATAAAGAAAGCTGTATTTTCTCCCCACTGTTCCTTCAATCGCTTACACGCCGAGGTGGCGGGATAGTTAGCGAGTTCTACTTGTAAGTGGGTTTGTAAGGAGGTCGCGGATTTTACAGCTACTGCGTCGGACCCAATTAGATGAAGTCCGAATGCGTAAACGTCGGTGAGGTAACCTTTGAGTGCACATAAAGAAACCATTCCTGGTAGAAATCCCTGAGCCTTACACTACGATGTATCCCGTTTCGTATGTGCTGATTTCAGTTGTTTTATTTGTAATTTATTTTGATGTTGCAATTTGTAATTTATAATTTCCGAACCGGTTCGCGAACCGGTTCAGCGCCCCGAACCGGTTCGCGAACCGGTTCGTGGATGGAATTAATCGAACCGGAACTGAACCGGAACAAAATAAATTTACCTGAACCTGAACCGTAACCGAACCCGTATTTTTTTCGGTTCGACACACTGATTTAAATGCAGCTCATTCAAAGGACACAAGCACTCCATAGGCATTCATTTTTGGCTCTTGACAATCCAACCCTTGGCGTGCATTCGTGTAGAGAGGCGCCCAGTCGCTGAGATGATGGGAATAGTTGAAGCTTAAAGGGGTACAGAAATGAAATGACGTGGCCACGACTTCTCTACCTCTCGCTTTGAAATCGGCCAACGAGAAGTGCAGTACGTATTACGCTCGTGACATCAAGGGCCTCTGCACGGCCAAGGGTACTGCAGTTGTGAGCGTTGCCGCTTGGTGGCGCCAACGTGTTACAATCTCGCCTAGCAGTAATATACGAGGACTCTACGCTCTATGGCCTATACACGGGGGCGTAGCCAAGGGGGGAACTTATGGGGCTTCAGCCCCCTTCCCCCTTTCCCTCCCTCCCTCCCTTCCCCCCCCCCCCCCCCCCATATTCCAACTGACCCTACAATACAGACATGCATTCTGACCCCCCTCCCCCTCTCCGCACTCCAAGTCATGGACATCCCAGGCATCCCACCCTCCCCTCCCCCCGAAAAAAAGTTCCTGGCTACGCCACTGCTTATACATAGCTTGCCTGTCACATCATTCAAGGCCATTCTGGTATTTGATGTGCCACGAGAGCTTGGTTCACCGTGTTAGTTTCACACCAGAGATTGAGGGAACCAGTAGGTTAAGTAGAAAGAACCGTCAGTACCCAGCAATGGCAACACCTGCAAGGTGCGTATATAAGGTACTCACTGGGTGCAATATTGGAGCGCGTTAGTCACGGCACATCCTGGGAGGGGGGTTGGGGGTAGTGGCATGGTTGGCCTGGCAAAGGTCCCCGCATCCTCAGATCAAGCTTCTACATGTCGTCTAGTGGCATAACCAAGTGGGGGAGCTTATGGGGCTCCCCCAAAATCCAGCCGACCTTATAATATGCACATGCATTTTGATCCCTCCTTTCCCCCCCTCCGCACCCCAAGTCATGGACATCCCACAGCCCCCCCCCCCCCCCCCCCCCATTTCCTTCCTCAAAAAAGAATTCCTGGCAATGCCACTGATGCTGTCTGTGAAAAATGGTCATCTTGATGGCGTGGAATGTATGTTGTGAAAGCACTGTAAAAGCTTTAACATATACAATGTAGTAAACTCATTAGCATTCTCCACCAAGTCACATTCAGGACTAAGTAAATCCACGAGCGAGCCATCCTGCCACGAACTAGCGCTGCTTCTTAGGAACTTATGACATGGCGGCATTTTAAGATTGTGCCACCAGGCACAAACTTAAATTCTATTAATTTGTTTTAAAATTAGTTTCCTTGACTTTTCCGCCAGCAGCCCAGAAACACTAGCCTAGACTAGTGTTTTTTGGCTACCGCCACAACATAGACCCCATCTAAGCAAAAAAACAAGAGCAACCAATTTCATTTCCGTACCCATTTAAGAAATGTGTGCTATGTTAAAAACGTTGGAGGCATATAATCAGCTCCAGATCACATGCCCTTTTTTTCTGTCTGCGAGCTGAGGGTGTAAACGGTGTTTGTTTTACAGCAAAGCTGTTTATGGCTCAGGTTCTGCAGATTTTTCGTATGCAAGGACCAAAAACTCTATGCTTGCACCGCACATGTCAGCATCTAGAGTGGTTGGTAACTGTTCTAAACCAAAAGCCTAAAACGAATGCCATCTTGCACGCACATTCTTCAACACTTTATTTTGGTTATCTACTTCGAATCTTTCATACGGGGAAGGCATGCACGTGCAGCGCGTGGAACACTCTTCCCTGCATTCTCCTTGAAGCCTGAATAATTTAGTAATTTTCATGTGCGTGACCACAAACCCTACGCTTGCACCGCCCTCTTTTTGTCGTCATTCCAAGCACTTGTGTGCCTAGTTTCCTTTCCTTCCACCCTCCCGGGGTGGCAATCCTGTCGTGTGTGTCTACTTTCCTTCGGGTGGCGGTACCGTTGTGTGTGTCTAGCTTCCTCCAGCTCCTCGGGGGCGGCAGTAGTCGTCCACGTGAATGTATATAAAAAAAAAACGGAAAGACAAGTTGCCGTTCTTCATTTTCAATTTTACTTCTCTCGTCGTGATGGGGAGGCCGCGTATAGTCCGGACTCCCAAAGAGCAACACGCCTACGAAGAGCAATGGCGGGAACAGCAACGAGAATGTCCGTGGTGGCGGCGGTGGGCGGCCTGTTTGTGTGCGTGTACCTTTCATCACGATAACCACCGATCAAGACAATGAATGTGTTCATACCTTTGTTCAGAATTCTGTGTCGTGTTTGTGTCGAGTGCTGGACGTCTTTGCTGGTCATCCCCCTTCAAAGGGTGGAATGGCTCCCAATTTTATGATTTTTTTCTACGGCTGCCATTGCGTAAAGAAGAAAAAAAATGCTTCATAGGCTATACATGTCAAGGAATTATTCTAAGCTGTATTTATTGAAAGTACGAAAATAGTTGTCGCCCCTTAAAATCGTGCGATGTTCACCAATCCTCAATATGCGAGCCTCCAGACAACACTCACGACAGTCCACTGTTGCACCGCCGTCGAGTTCTCGGCGACGCCCGACGTGTACAACCAGCACAGGCAGCTCCAGAACGCTTGTCGAGCATCGTCGGAAAGATGATGAAGAACCCCGGGTTTCGAGACTCGCTTCAAGGTGGAAACGGCGTCCGGCAATTTAATCGGTATCTCGTGCACCGACGTCTGCAATTGACAAGGCGTTTTAAAATGGGACCATATTCTCGACGGATTTAGTGGCACTCAGTGAACTCACCAGCTTGCGAAGAGAGGATTCCAAAGCGGGAAGTGTCATGTTCAAGCGTTCGTAGTACGTGTCGGGATTGTCGTGCTTTTCACCGTTTCCAGAAAGCTTAGAGTGCGGCTTAGAGCTCATAGCCCACTCGTATAAGTGCATACGATGCGTATCAGCGGCTCTTCGAGCCTCGCTACTCGAAAACAACAAAATCAATCAAAATTAGAACCGCACCCTACACGCCAGCGACCGCGCAAAAATATGAACGATAAGCCACGTGACCGGACCGACCGGACCAACACACGACATATTTACAGACAAGCGCCTGTTTTGACGAAATAGCGAATAGGTCTGGCAACGTGCAGTTGACGGCTTTGTCAAGGAAGAGAAAAAGAATCCAATGCGATCCAATCCAAGCATTGCATGTGTGTTTGTTTACTCGAAGTTTGTTTCACTGACGTTGTCCAGTGATTCCAGGCATGCACCGAAAGTGAAATCCCCCCCCTTCTCGCACCCCTAGCAGGTAATTAATGCGATATATTTAATCAGAATATTTCAAAACAAGGTCGCTTCTAGGTCGCTGAAAGGACAGTGGTTTCAGTCGTCGCGGCCTCTTTCAGAATGGATTTCTACGACACGGATCTGGACGTCGACGACGGCTTGTCCGATTCCATGTACTACACGGACGAGCCGGAATTCACTTTGGCCGACCTGTACACAAACTGCCTGGTTCCGACGCTGCGCGACGGCATCGGCGCGGCCGCCGTCCTTTTACCGACTTGCATCGTCTTCAGGCTCGTCGTCCATGCAAGTGAGCTGCCGACCGCCTGTGACACTAAATTTCCTGAAAGCACCGGTTGTCTCGTCCTGCTTGTTCGTTGTATCACCATGTTTTGTACTCCCCTACGCGAGGTGGTACTGTATGAATGTGGTTCATAATATGGAGGCGGCAGGCTTTTGCTTGTTTTGGCGGGGTGCCTGCCAGCCACGATGATAGACGCTTACCGTGACCATACGCCCGTTAACGTAAGGAAGAGATGGGAGCTAAAAGGGGACCAAGTGCTCGCTCCTCTACGTCGAAATCCGAGTAAGGAAGCAGACAAAAAAATAGCCACCTGCATATGCCTGGTGAACTTATTTCACTTATTTCGTCACCATGCTATGTCTGTTGTGCATATGCTGTGCTGTGCAGAACACTGGGCGAGGTCAATTTAGTGAACATCAACTGCCAAAATAAGACAGAAGTATTTATTTCGTTAGCTGGAGCCAATTGAAGCACTTTATTGCAAGTATCGCAATGCTGTAGAAAGGCTAAACTAGAATCTTTTAGCCATGACCTGTCATATTCTGGACTTCCACAAAAAAAAAAAAAAAAAAAAGAGCTTTGAGGCACAGACCCCTGCCGCAGCATTTCGTCATGACTGTACAGTGCCATTTAAAAAGACCTTTGCTTCCGAGAGAGTCTATATTGTCGCATGCATGGCAGAGAGGGGACGTTGTTTCCTCTTGCCCCTCACCTCCACCAGAAATGTTGCGGACGGAAACAGATTGACAAGTGTAAAACTGAAAGAAATGTTTCATCAGCAAACTTGTGCCAGAAACTAAAGAAAGTAGCAGCGAACATCGAAGGCGGCAGCAGCAAGCGTCGAGATGTCAGTTTGACAGCTGGCTGGTGCAAGAGTCCGAGATTGAGTCTGCAAAGCCATGCTGGACTCCTTAAAAAAAAAAAAAAAATCTGCTTTACTTGGGGTGAGAGTAAGCATGAACCTTCTAGAAGTATGGAGGAGCATTCTCTCTCGGTCATGCATGCTGCAATATCACTAAGCACAAAACTTCAGTGGTTGGGCCTATGGGTCACAGTTAGGACTCCGTGTTTTCAGAGTTAATTTTTCGTGAAACTCAGAGGGTGTTTTTTGGAATTTATTTCTTAGCAAAAATTCATTGTTTATCGGAGTTTATTTTTCGTAAATCCCCAATTCTTTGAAATTTGGAGATTAATTTCGCAGTGTTTCCTATTGAAAAATAATAAAAATTAACCAGATGCAAACATATGCCAAATAAAAAATAAAATGCGCTTGTATCAATTAAAATTTATTTAGTTGAATTTGGCATTGGTGTCATTGGCAATACTAATTTTTCCCATGACAGAAGTTATACACAAGTGTGGCTTCGATAAACGTCGATACCTTAAAATCAATAAACTGCCGGAGGTAGCCACAAGGAAGCTCGTAGTCATCCCATCAATCTGTCCCGCAATTGTGCTAGGTGGAGTGGTTAAGGATGTAATAGAGAAGTTTTAACTGCCCCTCTTCTCTATACTATACAATCTCTATGGTCCATAGCTTCACTGTTAACCCCAGAAACATACCCTCTCCTTTCTCTAAATCTCAAATCCCATGGCCCCAAAAAACCAAAAGCGTGGCTTTTGTCGTGACACGAATGGGACAATGACCTGTTTTCCTGAACCAACCTTGACGAGACAAGCCGTAAGACCCCCTTTTGACAACGGTTCGAGGCTTGAAAGAAAATTATGGTGTCAATTTCCCACGACCATTAAACCTGCGCTGCTCAAATTGTAAAAAAAAATATATATATATACATCTTCTTTTTTTTTTGCTGTGGGGGGGGGAGGGGGGGGTGGCATGGGCAGTAACAATTGGGAGTTGACGGATAAATCCGAATTGACAAAAATTTTACTGGCGGGTGTTTTCAGGAGTTTTTCGGATTTATCCAAAAACACGGAGCCCTAGTCACAGTCTGCCATAAAGAGACATTTTATGCAGCTTACAGCTCAGTCTTCCTCTCATTGAAGTTCTTGGGAGCTTTCCGGCATGCTACTCAAGCAACTTGAAGCCCTTCTAAAGCACAGCTCTGAGGCGCCCGTTTCCGGCTTGAGCGGCGTCGCCATCGGTGTAACCGCTAGCCCTGCCCCCCCCCCCCCCCAAGGATCTCGGGAGGATCTCGGGTTCCTTCGGGAGGACCTTGGGTACCTTCAGTGACCTCGAGGAGGGAAGTTACGTGACCCCCTCCCCCCCCCCTCCGAGGTCACGTGACCCCCCCCCTCCCGAGGTCGCATAACCTCCCCCCCCCCCCCCTTCTCCGAGGTCACGTGAGCCCCCTCCCTTCCCCCTCAGTACCCTTCCCTCCTCCTCCTCAAGAGCTGTGCTCTAATTCGGCGTAACAGGGAGTTGTAAACGGCTTTCACTTTTTGTCTGTTCTCTCCCCTCAGATATCCTGCCAAGGAATGGAGTCCATATCCTCTCTGCCCTGGCCGGCATCTGCTGCCTCTACCATTTCTTTGCGGGGCTTGCGAGTTACGTTGCCAGCTTTGCCATGTTTGGCATTGCCGTCCTCTTGTCTGTAGACCTCTGCGTCAGGAGGCTCAGAGGGCTAATCTGCTCTGCTGCCTGCATCGCCTTTGTGGTCGTCTGGTGAGCCTGACTTGTTTTCACCGTTGAGTGATTCATTTACTCCTTATTCATTATGATTGATTTGTCCTCTTGTAGCTGTGACTTCATGCTAACTTGCCACTGCTTTTTTGTTCCAGTGAACTGTACCTCGTGGATGCTACGTCCTGGCACAGAGTTCGAGGTAAAGCACTTGACAGAACATTAGAAAGGGCTCTGACAAACGCTCAAGAAAAACAGATTTAGCGCATTGATTAAAAACAATATGAGAGATGAGAACCCAAGGCAGTCACTGAAAGCTGGAGATGGTCTTTCTGTGGCCTTCACTTTTTGTGCTGTTTTTCCTAACTTCGAAAGTCCTTAGCCAACTAGCGTAAATGTACACTTAAATTTTGATTTTGTAAAGAGGCCTATTGTTTTCTGGTTCATCGAGAAAGGTGTCAGCCAAAAATGTCATGCCAGCAGTCTTCAATGTAGCCATCTTTATTTGCCATCAGTCCCCCCCCCCCCCACTTCCTCCACTACCCTGGAAGAAGCAGCAGAACAACTCCGAGTAGGGACTTGCAGCCCTTGCTCAATGTCCAAGGCTTCAGTAATTCCAAGGAATTGTCCAAGTATGTTATGTGTCATTTGGTATGCAGGACCGCAGATGATCATTGCCATGAAACTGATCTCTCTGGCTTTGGACGTCGACAGCGGTAGCTACAAGCTGCCACCGCTGTTGCACATCCTGGGCTATGTGTTCCACGTGGGAACCTCGATTTTTGGTCCCTGGGTCGGCTTTTCAGACTACGATGCCAGCATCGATGCAGGTCCTGTAGTAAGTATGATGTTTCTGTTGGCATGCCTCTTTGAGACATATTTAATTTCTCTCACCTGGAATTATTTTTGTGCTGGGAAATACAGGTAGGTGTCAAGACCAGCCCACAAAAATGGTCCCTACATATTGGTCTGCCCCCACGAGTGTCGAATGCTTGCTAATGGCCATGTAATGTAGGGTGTTCATCGGAAAGTGAGTCATATATCTCGATGCTCCAATTTGTGTAGGAGGATGTTGAAAGGTAGATGAAACTCCCGAGAGCAGACAGAACTTTCCCTCAAACTTGCAACAAGACCCCATCTGTCAGTAGGTTTTTATGGATGACCCTGTTTGTCACGGCTGTGTCGATAGATGTTGCATATTTTGCTGTGTTATTGAATAGATTCTTCTATTGACACATTCCTGTGTCACTTTGTCCTTTCCTTCATCAAATACACATTGCTTTATTTTGTGAATGACTTCAGTGATATAGCTCTTCTTTAATAAAACTGCATCTTCAAAGATATCTCCCTTTAATTTCAAGCCCAAGCTTTTCTCTTACGGCAACACACTATCCAGCTGTCCCAACAGTTCAAACTTTTGACTACTAGCCTGCCACGATTTAATGGGACAATAAAGATTCCTCCACATGTATTGTGTTTCTAAAGTTCTAGAGTATGGTTTGTGGCACAAAAACCTCCCTGGGCTTGTGCAGCAATTTTTATTTGTTTATTAATTTTTTTTATTTATTGTGGCCTACCAACAGGCATGGGTTTATAAAGGTAGCAAGCAAGAACACACTATAACGCTGCAAGAACACACTATAACAAGAGTGGAATGCTCCTCTTGAACAACAAGAGGTCATCACTGAAAATGTCGATAAACAATGTGTCAAGATGATTAAAGAAGTTTCAAATGCGAACTGGCGAAGGCAAACAATACATGGGGTTAATGGCAACTGTGCGATTGCAGCGAACGTGAATCTGGATGTGAGATACGATAATTGAGCAGTCATAATACGCTTGCAAGGACTTGAACAAAAATATTAGGTCACCACTATATGTTGGGACAGGATTCATAGCAGGCTATGTTCAGAAGATGCCCATGGCATTTAGGCTAGAAGCAGTTTTTGATGAAGTTGTCTTGTTTCAGGACGTTTTGTGGAGCCTGTCTGTGGGCCGCTGCTTCCTGCTGTCATACATGAGCCTTACAGTGTCCACCTGCTGGGCTTCTTGGCTGCTGCCCTTCGGAGACTTCAGGTGCGCATCGCCTACCAGCAGAGAGACCCCGAACCCCAAATGTCCCCTCTGCCTACACCACTGATGCTTTTCAACTGGATGCTAATGTGGGGGAGAGTGTGGTCTGCACCCTCTGGGCATCTTATTTGCTGGTCGGTCTGTCGTAAGTGCTTTGTTGTGCATTGCAGGTGGCCGGCTGCCTATAGGGATGCCATGTCCTTCCGCTTCAGCCACTACTTCATCTCCTTCCTGTCGGAAACAACTGCGGTGGCCTCTGGCATCACTCAGGCTGGTTCCCTGTGAGTTGAGGCTATGTCCCACCTTACTTGGTTCCCCATTCACTACCACTGGCCGCAGTTCATTGGTACAGTGTCTCACTCCTACGGGAGGGCCGCATTGAGAGAAGTTTTGGTTTTAATGCGAAAGCATTAACTGTCTCATGAAGCGAAAGAGCCAAATGACTATTTCACACCACTTCGATTCCTTCGGCTAGCACGCGTCCACAGCCTGGGGCACCATTTACATTGCTGCGATCCCCATTGGCTAGCCAGCGACGACCAGGCACCCATTCGCCGGACACGCAGCGCCAGTCAGCGCGCCAGCAGCGAAAGTTGAAAGCCTGTCTTGTCTGTTTGTCTTCAATTTCCCTCTTTCCTTATCGTAAATTAGAAGCCAGCACGCTCAACCACCTACAGCAAGATTGATGTACATGCTTTCACATTCACAACTCATAAGAATGCTTAGGTGTACTATCGGGGAAAAATGAAATACGAACAGAGGAGCGCGTGGCTCGCGGTACAGGTTGCGCCGCCTGGAAGTGAACCTAGGAGCGAGCGTGCGTGGCCTACTCCGACGTGTTCACGCCCCTCCCTCTGTGCTCCCCATGCTTCAGCAGTGCGCCTCTTAGTGCGCTGAAAGCTATCACCGCTATCTTTGCTGGCTCAGCGCTGCAAAGAAGCTTGCCGCACTCGCCGAGCAGGCAAAGATAGCGGTGACAGCTTTCAGCGCACTGAGAGGCGCACTGCCGAAGCTGGGGGAGCGCCAATCGAGGGGCGTGAACACATCGGAGTAGGCCACGCACCCTCGCCCCTAGGTTCACTTCCAGGTGGTGCAGCCTGTACCGCGAGCCACGCGCTCCTGTGTTCGCATTTCATTTTTCCCCGATAGTACCTCAGTCTTTTTTGTGAAGCAACACTGCTAGAAAAATATTTGATGTTTTCAGAAAACAAATGAAGAACCAGCCTTTCTTAGCACTTCTTGTTGCGAAAGCGCTAATTGGCCAAACCTTCTGGAATTATGTGCAGTTGTTTTTTTAACATCAAAGCTACGAAGGATGCAAATAATTTGTTGACTGCTTGAAACAAATGTAGAGATATGGTAATTACATTATTTATTTAGATATAATGTTCAGCTAAAGAATTGTTTTTGTTAGTATTCAAGTTATAAATCTATTCAGATTGGTACTGCATCACCACATATATGGCTAAAATGGAGAAAGGAGGAAAAAGTGAATTAGTACTGCCCAGGCGAAAATTTTCAACTGGGACCAATTGGTCCCAGTTGCAACTGGTTTATGGAACAATTGCCAGTTGAAACTGGTCCCAGTTGGAGTTGTCCAACTGGTCCCAGTTCGAGTTGGTCCCAGCTGGAATTGGTCCCAGTTACAACTGGTCCCAGTTGGAGTTGGTCCCAGTTACCGCTGGTACCAACTCCAGCAACAGTGAAACACGGCACAAAATGGAAGGTTGACAAGACTTTATTGTCAAAAACTTGGAGACGTTAGTGAAGACGTCTTCAGCTTCTCTCCCCATCGCATGAAGAAAGGTGCTCACCCGTGATCCCACGTTGCGCAGGTGAAGTCCTGATAGGATGCGGTAGCGCTCCCACCTTGCAATCTCTGTCACAATAGTCGAACATCTTCGAGGTAGACCTCCCGCCATTTTCGCCATTGTGCTCTCCGCGGCGTTTTCTCCCGTCCGGTCTTTCCTGGGTGCCCTCCAATCGCTAAACTGCATCTTTCCATCCTCGAAGTTCACCGCCGCCACCATGATGTGTTTACAGTTAGGTCCAAAGAAGCGCAGCTGTAGTTTTGACATTTTCATAACCACGCCAACTTGAGCAATGGTGACCCTTCTCTACCGCGTCCGTCCGACTCCGGCATCAGCATAGGCAGCGCCCTCTGTCGACAGCGCATACCGCTATTCCGCACCCACGTGCCATGGCGGCCGGCTAGCTCTGATTGGCCAAAAGATAAATTTATTTGTTAAAAGAAAAAAGAAAAAAATGCTGTAGGTGTTTAAATAAATGTTTTAATATAATTTAATGATGCACTAAATGTTCATTTAGGTGAACACATTGTCACTAATTATATTTTCCAATTAAAAAAATTATTTAGTTAATTAAAATTTTTATATTATTTTTAGAAATATATAAATGTAGCCAGTAATTAAAAATTTCCCTGTTCGTATAAATCTAAAAATTTAAGTGTTTTTAGTTTTCTTCATTAGCAAAGGTCAATTCACCCCCAACTTGTCCAAATTGTTGCCCCGTGTGAACTGGGAACGTGAAAGGCATTTGAAGTCCGACTGGGAATCGCTCCAACCAGTTACTTTCCTAACTGGTTCCAGTTCACTCCATTCCCAACTGGGAGTCAAACCAGTTGACTCCCAACTGGGAATGGTTCAAACCAGTTGACCCCTCAGCTGGTCCCAGTTGGACTCCTATTGGTCCCAGTTCATTCCCAGTTGGTACCAGTTAGTCCCAGTTGAAACCAGTTGAGGTGCCAACTGGTCCCAGTTAGAAATTTTCGCTTGGGTGTCTAATTCCACTACTCGAGCGTACGCTGCCTTGACGAAATTTCCACGGCAACAAAGTATTTTCGATTCCCCGTCGGTTGTCTATAAAAGATGGTGTATAAACATTCTCTCCACAACGAGCAACTTTACGAACGCCACTTTGCTTTCAACAAATTTTGTTGAAGAAAACTAAGCTCGCTCATCTAATTTACAAACTAAAGAAATATTCTATCATCTTTCCATTTAATATTGCAGCTTGTGGTCTCGCCAAACAAACAGAGAGAGCTCAGATGCCTCGAAAACTACTGCTTGGAGGCTGGAAACATTGTAATTTGATTTAATTTTTTGTAATATAAGCAGCGTTGCCAAGCGCTAGCTGAAAAGTTCCAACAATCAAACATTGCTGACACTGACCTGGAAGATCTACCATTCTGCCGGGGGAAAAGCACAGCAGCAGATGCGTTTTTGCTGCCCCCAGTATACACGATTACAAAGGGCACCTTGCCGCCACCATGTTGCTGCTTGTGTAAGGAAGCACATGCAATTGCGAGTCTGCCACGGTCATCCTCAAGCACATGCTGCACCTGCTTGCACTCACGGGGCACCAGTCGGGACGACATGCTTGCAAACATGTACACATCCATGCGTCGACCCATTTTCTTCAAAAGTGACCGTTGCTTTGGATCCAAGATCACGGACTATCGCAACGGTGCGCCAGAGTACCATGAAGCAACGGAAGTAGCTGGAGAGTCACCCTGTCGCCAAACGTGATTTCCACTAGCGAAGAAAGACCAAAAATTGCCAATTTAGCAAAACGTAGCTATCAGTGGAAATCCTGGCAGGAAAGGTTGCTTGATGTCAGTGACAAGGTATCGGTGTATTTCGCTAGACCTCCAAAGCCTCCGATCTCTCTGTAAAGGTGACAAATATAAGCAACCCTCATTTGCAGTGGGTCTGAGCTCAAGCCAAGCCAAACCAAATCCATGGAAGTTGCATGTTGGCAACAGCATGGTTGTCGGTTGATACCAGTCGACATATGATTTTGCACGACGGTGTGGTGTGGCTGGCAACAGTTACAGATCTTTTGCAACAGTGATTGTCAGCAAACATAACAGCATAGCGCTGCCATGTGAGAACAAAAGTTTAATTTCTTTCGAAGAAAAAAAAAACACATTATCGCCGAGGCTGCAAGTAAAAAAAAAAGAAGGTAGATATCGGACGATTCTATCATGGCTTTGTATGCATGAGCACCATTGATTTTATCGTACTGGGATTCATCTGCATTTTTCAACCACTTATGTCCGCACAAAAACAACCTTTTTGTGCAGTAGTTAGTGACAAATTCTGGACCTACTGTTTGAATCGACTAAATCCAAACTGAAGCCTACCATGCAAGGCCACTTTTAACCTCTATAGGTAGTTTATTTATGAACACTTATAAAGAATAGAACACTTTAAACACACTTTCTAGTAGTGTCAGTGAAATGTGAGTGAGGTCCACAGAATTTTAGTTGTAATGATGAAGGGAAGCAAAATGACATAGTCTCACAGTCTGGTCTGCCCCAAAAGACACAAATTGATTTGAGTCTTAAGATGAACAGCTCTACAGTTATCTTCATGCTTGATTAATAATTTCTTCATGTACCTGCCTTTCAAGGTCACCACACAAGGGATTGGGGCCTCATACAGTCTAATCTCGTTAATTCAGGCTCAAGGGGGACTGAGAATTTGTTTGAATAAAGCCAAATATGAATTACCAGAAGTTTCCTCCCATAGAGACGCCTAGGATGGGACGTGCCTGTTGGTTTGAATTACCCGCAAGTTGAATTAAGAGAGTTTGAATTAATGGCATTCGACTGTACGCCAATGCATGCTGTAGAAGTAATTCGGTAATTCATGAAAGCTCGTAAATAGAGAGCTACGTCAGACGCCTCCAAGGGTCGGCGGACGTTGAGTGACTGTCCTCCTCTTGAAATCACCCTCCGCCAGGGACCTGGCCGTCACCTCTCCCAAAGATGTGGAAATTCCGCGGTCCCTCGTCGAAGTGGTGATCCACTGGAATCGCTCCATGCACACCTGGCTTAGACAATGTGAGGCCACTTTTGTATCTGTTGCTTCACATCTCTCGGTCTGGCATTGCTCACGGCGTCCTCGCAAATTTTCAGACGTTTTCAAGGCAACCAGGCCTCTGGGGAACTTCACTGCCATTCTGCTCACCTATGCCGCGAGCTCGCTGCTTCATGTAGGTGCTCGCTCATTGTTGGCTATGGGCATTCATAGCTATTTTTTGAGGTGGAGTTGCTTTGTTTCCCCAAACCAACAACTGAGATATTAAAAGTGGCGTTAAGAAATTTGACTGATTATAGGGAAGCTTTTTTGTATACTGAAGTTTATGATTGAAATGTTTACATTGCTTCTTAGAGTGTGAAGGAAATTTGTTGAACAGTGGGGAAATTAACCTTAAATTTCAGGGGGAGATTTATGGGGCAGAGTTGGACTGTTTTCTTCAATTCTTTACCATAGACTAATGTAAGTGGGATTGGATTGGATCCATTTAAATGGGAGTTTTCTTCGGAAAAAAATTCCTGTCGTGACATCTTATCGACAATGTAAAGGGACAACTGAGAATAAGTTTGGGGAGCACTTCAGTGGAACTCACTATTGAGACAGTACCACTGGAAGAAAATGCTCCAGAATTGCAGCTTTGTCCACTTTTTTAATTGATTTCTTGAATTCCGGCTGTTTAGAGCAAAACTAAACTTTTCTTGTCTGATATTTTGTCACAGGGCATCTAGTATAACCTTATTGCTTCAGTTTTAGAAGAGAGACGACTAGTGAGGGAGTTCAGCAATGTTTTCACGAGGTTGTTGCTCTTTCTGCACGGCTATGATTAAACAGTTGATTAAGAATTAATATTTTCCAGGGCATCAACTTTCAGTTGGCAGCCGTCCTTCTGTCCCTGGGATTTTACACCTATACGGAGTTTGGTGAGTGGCATTTGGCTTTTTTTTTTATTATCGGAAGCAATTGAAATCAATGCCTGGACATTACCCTCGGAATTTTGGACTTGGGAACTCGGTATTTGTGAAGGAAAAAAACAATTTCCAAAAGTCGTATTTGAAGTTCCCACGCGATCAACGCCAGTGCAGTGACGCCAAAGATTGAGTCGTCCTGCAACTCGAGTTTCACTCACGCCTCCGAACGGTCCCTACCTGAAGTATCGTGTTTGCCCACGCCCCGCTGTCAGCCGCTCTTCTCCATGCGTGCCGCCTATCGCTGGGAGCAGACGACGCTTCACTTATGAGTTTGAAGCTGTCTTAGGGCCCTTTCAGCGATCTCAAAGTCTTTGAAACGGTATGAGGTCGAACAGAATGCGCAGTGAACTTTTGTGAGTGACGTGAGCGGCCACGTCGCTCACAAAGTGGAAAGTTCTCAATTTCCCGGGTGGGGGGAGGGGGGGCTGGGCTGGGGGCTGGGGGCTGGGGCCCGACGAAACACCGCCCCTCCCTCCCCCAGAAAGATGCCTCACCAGGTTGCTTATCCTACTAGGATAAGCATGCTGATGGCATGATGCCTAAACAAATGTCTGCTTTTGTGACCCCATAATTTAGCTGTCATTGCAGTTCAGATCAGTGAATTCGGTGGTTCAAGCGCACTGACCGTAATGAATTGTTTCAACGTTTGGGAAAACGAAAAGGGGCTTACAAAACATATTATGTCGTCTACTTCCGCAGCCTGCAGGTCTGCTAGAGGTGCCACTGTTGTCATTCGCAACTACTTCAAGGGAATTTCCAGCGCTAGCCTTTATCGTCTTCGCTAATACTATGTAGGGTCTTCGAACAGGACTGCACGAATAGTTAGAAAAATTTATCCACTCACCAGCTCTAGTCACTTAGTGAAGAAAGCTGGTGAGTGGATAAATTTTTATTTATCCACTGGGTTCAGCTATCGATATGTGCAGGCACCAGGGCGCACAGATGAGATTAATGAGGTGCACCCAGAGGTTCCGGAGGCGATGGTACTTGCTTTTCCGAAGAGTTTGGAAATGGAGGGGGGGTTGGCACTGCCGGTGGGAAACTCTGGCCCCTGACACTACCCCATCTCCGTAGTCGGCGCCTATGCCACGTCGTGCCGGTCCTGCGTGAAAGGAAGGCTGTCCCGAAGGGGTCACAACCGAAACTATGCTACACAGACACCAAACCCACTTGTTTTGACCGTTTGACGATGTCCTTTTCGAAGTCTGAGAGGTCGTCGGGCACCTAAAGCAGAGAACTCCGACCAACTCCCCAACTCGCCGATCATCCTGAGTGCTACATGTGCCGAGCGCCTGCATGTTTTTCGACGGAGGATAAAAAGCCAGGAGGCGACATCACTCCGAACTCAGATTTTCGGTATTTCAAAACTATAGTCGGTTGCATCCTAAGAACGAAGGGCGAGGGTAAGACGGGCCGGAAAGGAGGAAGCAGACAGAATGCTGGAGAAGAGAGGAGGAAACCTCCTTCTCTCTTTAGCGTTCCGTCTGCTTCCTCCTCTCCAGCCCGTCTTACCCTCGCACTTCCTTCTTAGGTTGTAACGGACTATAGTGCATTTGCATTTGCCTTAAGATTATCATAAAATCCCAAGAGATGCCCCACTCTTGAAAGATAGCCCACCCCTATTCTGGCTTGATTTGCTATATCTTTTTTTAAATAATGAAAGATAGCCCACTTCCTGTAATAGTAGTGTTGGGGTCAATGGTGGCCTCGGCGTAAATGTGGCTAGTTAGCTTCAGCGAACGTTGCTGACTGGGAAGTACAGTCCTGCTTCCTTCGTTGCCCCTCGCCACCATACAAGCTTGGAAGGGAAACGACCTAACAATAGCAATTTTTTTTAACTTTACTTGATTGTACACCGAAAGTTGGCCCACTACATATTTTCACCCGATTTGCTCTCGATGTTAGGTGGGCTATCATTCGGGATTTTATGGTACGTGTTCTATGAATGTTGTTATTAAATATTATAGAAATGTCGCTTACAAAGCTTCTAAATTTTATAATCGATTACATCACAAATCAAAGGACTCGAAGTGGTGAGCAGGGTGCCAAAAAGAAAAAAGTGAGCGTACGGGTGGAAAACATTTTTTTCGCATTATGGTATTTTTTAGCGTGTCTATGGCTCCAACTTGCATTTTTTAAAACAACTCCAAAATATACGACCTTTGGTTTGTCAGTGCCCCTTTAAAGGACCCATGCAAAGAAAAAATATATTTTTTTTTAACATCCTGGTTGGGAAAAGGAAGTCATAAAACGAATTTACAACGAAAAAGAAAAATTTTTAGAGCTATATTTACGGCGCGATACAAATTTGTAGTTAGCTCTTTTGGAAGCCTCCTATGGCCTCTAAAAGTAATTTATTCATCTTTGTTTAAAGTATAACAAAAAAACTAAGATTAATAAGTAACATTTAGATGCCAAACGAAACTCCTGAAAAGGCACAAGCAGACGTGATAGACCTATGCGCCGGTCAGATGACGGTGGCGGCTCCCCGGAGCAGACGAACTTGTGCGGTGGCGGCGACGGCGGTGTGGAGAAACGCTTTGAAGTGGCGTCGCACAACACTCAGCGTGCGGCGGCGGCGACGCAGCGCAGCGGCGCACAGGCCTATCATGTGACCAGCAGCGGCTCCTGCGGGTGCCAACTACAAACTCGTTTTGCGCCATAAATATAGCTCTAAATTCTTTTTTCCTTCGTTGTAAATTTGTTTTATAATATTGTTTTTTTCAACTAGCCTGTTAAAAAAAAAAGTTTTTTTCCTTTGCATGTGTCCTTTAAAGCACCCTTGCATGTTGTATGCACTCCACGATAATGTGTTGCTTTGTGACCCCTTCCCCACAGTGCTGCGCCAGAAGCTGGCTACGGTATTTGACGCCTGCATTGGAGCTAGACGCTGCAAACCGCACTGTGACCACCGCTACAAGAGTGTGAGTTTGACTGTGAAGCCTTACTTCCTGAAAAACAACCTTAGACTGATTTTGATATCTGTTGCGTGAGGTCTGACACCTGATGCAACATTTTAATGTAGCGGTGCCGCAGAGTATTTCATAGATTTTTATTTCTTTATTTAATATTGCAGGACACACCATAGTTTTGAGATGCCTTTCGTCTGAGAACTGTGCCATTTTCTGCCCTTGTAATTTATTTATTTCACCACAGGTGTCACTGATTGCAGTATTTGAGACATTAGACCAAATGGTTTATCAGGAAACACTGGTCAATACTTTCTCAAAGATGTATCTGTAAAAGTTTGAGCATATATGAATTGTGGATGTACTCGGAAAGCATTTCGATACAAGTAATAGTTAAATATTATAGTTATAGATGACACCGCCAGTAGTCACGCCCGCATACGCCATCATTGTCTTACTGCCTTTAGCCAGTAGCGTGCAGCAGCAGTGTTTCGTGCACATTGCTAGTCTTGGCTGCATTTCTGCCTATGCAGGCGTGGCTGAAAGCTATCGACAGTGTCTCTTGAAACTCTGGGACAGCCACAAAGCCATCTCGAACAGTTGGAGAGTTTCTGAGGCGACTCTGGATGTATGTCCTGTTCACTCAGCAGGCCCTTTGCCCGAGTTGATTTGCTCCCCTGTGGCATCAAGAGCGTGCCACTGATGCTAAAGTTTGTCCCTGGGGAAAGCTGTCCCATCGTGTGACAAAAAATTTTCAGACCAGAGGACTCTAAGGACTTGACATGCTTAGCTGTAAATTTCTTTACTGTGGGAGCTCTGAAGTTGTACCTATGCTGTGAGTTGTCAACTTTGATGGGAAGAAGACTTCTATAATCTATAGAGAAGAATTTGTAGTATTTATGGCACCCGTTTATTGAGATAAATTTGTTGCCCACAGATCTGCCATCTAGTCCCTGATGTCGAAGTGACAGTGCCGCATTTTCTAAAGCTGATAGTACAATGTGTTACAATGTACAGGGTCGTCAAGATAATACGCATTGATAAAATGAATATTGGCCATTTTCCGTGCTTTGCTCGGTTCGCCGCAACGTCTTCCTGGCTGACAGAGTATCTGAACGTCTTGGCACTGCTGTAAACTTGTGTCTTCTTGTAGCCATACCACGCAATGATTTGCTTAGGCGACTTTCCAGCACGAAGCGATTCAAGTATTGCTGCCCTCCGGTCATATTCCTTGCTCATTTTTGAACAAGTCGCCAATTCTTTATTATGCTATGATCCGCCGTCGAATCATCTGTCCCCAGAAACGCAGCACACCCGGTTAGCTTCACTGTATTGTTGAGGGATGAAATCTTGAAAAAGTCCGGACTTATCTTCACGACCCTGTACTTTGTCTACATAAGTGTTCTGTGCATGTTTTACATTTTATATAGTACCTTACACTGGGTTGAGCATTAAATAAGAAATGTGTGCTGTGCAAAAAAAAAATGTGAACATAGATTTTTTTTAAATTTCTTTTAACGCTTATTTCTTATTCAAAGCTAAATTTTTTGTTTTTTGTTTTTTACTGTGTATAATTATGCCCTTCTTAGAGTGGTAGTCAGGGCGGCCTTACCAGGAGGGCATGTTGATAGCAATATCATTGACCGACACTCTGGAAAAGCCATATGAAGGCAATACAGGCATGGTTTTATGGGGTAGGCGGTATATTTCGACAAATTGTTTTGCATCTTCAGATAGTTTGTAACATGTATGTTTCTTTTTCATTCTGGAATGATCCTCCTTCCTAATAAATTCCTTTATGCACGATGCAGGACCATCCTGCAGTGTTTGGAACAAACCTGTTCTTTGGTCTTCTGAGTGTTTTCCACCTGGCCTACCTTGGAGTCATGTTTGATGCAGCACCACAGCTCCAGGAACAGGCAAGTTTGCATTCCTCGAACTTGCTGCCCCATTTATCGCCAATACTTGTATAGATAATGCAATCTTTAGCAGTGGTGCATTTTTTAGTGCTTTCATTTTTGTTTTCCAACAAATAAAAATTTAACAGAAAGTAAGAGTGAGCCATCTTTTAGGGGCGTGCTGTCTTTTTTTACACTACACATACTTGTAACCTGTAAGCAAATCTCAGTTTTCTAGAGATTGCTGTGCCAAATCTTTTGTTTGGGGGGTGTCTTGAAATTTTCGGTAGTACATTGAGAAGAGGGGCCTACACAACGATTTTTATTCTTTGGCAGAATAGTGCAAATAAAATTAAGTAATTTGCATTTATTAAAATCCAAAGAATGTCCCTTTTTCTACATATTAGCTGTTTTGTATTTTGTTTTTTCAAGACAATTCTAAACACTTTTGTCAGTGTGCTGTCGGATTACCCTGAAGATGTGCAGATTATATTTTAAGCTGTCGGGGAAATCTGTACAGGACTGCTCTTGTGCACATTGCGCATACAGTGGCACAGGGCATGGCATGCCGATTACTGTCATTGGAAGACCGCTGGAGACGGCCACATGGAAGTATTTTGCTTTCTTCGGATCAACTCCTGCGAACCTTTTGGTTCGCAGGAGTTGCGAACCAAAAGCATACGTTTTTCAGATGTAAACTAAACCGCAACCGAAACATTATATTAGCAACTTCACGGTATGTCTTCTCTGATAGAAGCCAACAAGGACGTAATTTCAGATACTACTTAGTTTTGTGTGTCATCCTAAACTAGCAAACCTGCCGACTCCGGTCATGTGCCATTCAGATTGCATCACCATGTGCCTGGCGCAACTATGCTCACTATATGTGTGATGTTCCAGCTGTGCTTTTTACCGGGTGTTCCTTCATTTTCTTGATTGGTGCAAGACACCACTAGGAACAAAAGTTCAGGTGTTCATAAGCTTTTTCAAGCATGTTGTTGTTGTTTAACAAATTCCTCTAAAAAGGATAATTAAATATGCAGGTACAGTGTTTCATTGCTAGCTACACTAGATTTTAATTTTTCTGTTTTATTTTTATGTTTCATTTTCTTTTCTTATTTCCAAATGCTTGTGCCCCATTGCAAAGAATTCTGAATGTCTACTGGCACCACAACATACTACTAATGTTGCTGGTGGTCCTCTTTACAACAGGTAAAGGTTTCAAGTGTCTAAGCCCCCCGGCAGTCTTGTCGCACTTTGTTTTCATCCCTGGTTCCACTCTAATTCATAGCCCCAGCTGACTGTGACATATTCTTTTCTTACGCAGGGCTACAGTATGTCACACACACTCAGCAAGTGGTCGGAGTTGAAGTTTGCAAGTCACTGGGTGGCGCTGGCCACTTTCCTCTTCTACCTCTTGGTCTGACTGAGCCAGGCACCACGACCAGCCAGCTCCGTGCCTAGAATATGCACGAGGAGTGAACGACCGCTGATCGATCCGACCACTGTCATCCGATGCCAAAAACGGAAGCATTTACACCTTCACGTCAGTCACTGAGGTGCTTTAGGTCACAAAGTAGCATTCCTCTCTCTATTGTGCTCTACACTCATTTCGCACTTGCTTTTATGCAACCTTATGGAGTGCTCAACTACAGTCTATTGCTCATGCTTTCTTCTTAGTAGTAGGTGTTTTTAATGCACTCCTCGCATTCCTTCTGATTTTATCCTGCGATTTCTTTTATATTTATGTATCAATATTCAGTTTTTGTGGGGCCTCTGGTTTAGTGTTCAGAGGCTGCTACTACTGCTTTTCTTGCTGTGATATCCTACCAATGAACACGTTTTACTTTTGTTGACAGAACTAGGTTTTTTAGATGTAAGTCAAAGTACATGTGAGAAGAGGTTGACAAACTGCAAGCTCAATCATGTCAGTACCACATGCAGCTGTTTGACTGTTAGTGCCATAATGCATGTTTTGGATCGAGACATTTACACCAGAGATGCCCCAGTCTGTACACATTCCGAAAATAAAGTTCCAATGTTAGCCTCTCGCAGCCCACCTTAACTAAGCATGGCATACATGAGCGCAGAATAAAAAATATGTATGTTAGTACATTTTGTGGACCAACATGCACCATCCATGCATGTTGGTAAGCTCGGACCTTTTATTCCAAATGAGGACTGGTTATCAGTTAGCTCATAACCACAACGTTTGCCTCGGCACAGACTGTTTAACTTTGAGGCCGAACTACTTAGCCATCGTCAAGCGACCAATGGTTTAGGCTTATGAGCATAGAAGTTGTTTCTGTAGATCCTATAGGAGTGGCTTAAAAAATTTAACACAAAAAGAGGGGGGGGGGGGGGGGTGCAAGAAAATCTGTAAAGTAAACATATTAAGGAGACCGAAGACTGTTTTTGAAGATGAAGATAAAACAAACAAGGACAAGGGTTGAAAGTGGACCGAATCTCTTGCCGATTTCTAAATAATTGGAACTTCGAATAATTTTACATTGTAGCATTTGGCACGCGGACATCCTAGGACTAGGTGATACCAGAAACATTGTTTTCTCTATTAAGAACAAAAAAAAAAGAAAATTGGGCTCTTGAATGAAGTTTGAAGAGTTTTTGTGGCAAGGGAACATTTGGCGTGGGATGGGAAGAGGTTGCAGCTAAAGGCCCTCTTTTATCTATATTTTCGCTCTCCCACATATCAGTACAAAAATACAGAATTGGGGAACAGACAAACTGAAATGCGTGGTGCTACGTCTCATCTATAAAAAGGTAAAACAATGCTAGTATAGATGGACGCACGGAACAGATTTCACACAACTGTCCCTCTCAATTCAAAAGGAAAACCCGGAGACCATGATGGCATCCAGCCATTCGAACTATGCAGAACTTGTCTTTGCTAAACCTGTTCCATCGATTAAAGCTGTGCGCGCTCCCTCCTCCTTTTTTCGGAAATGTCCCGAAGGTTGAGAGGGACAATCAAAAAATTTGATTGTGATACGTACCTTAAATATATTACCACAATTTGAGTCGGCTATTTCCAGAATATTATTACCTTGAAATGGACAGTTTGTCTCCAATTTTTACAGCGGAGCTGCTAAAGGGATACTTCAACGAAATTTGAAATTTATTCATCGTGTTCAAAAATAGGTTGAATATGATCCACAGCATCCATAAATGACAATCGTACGTTTGTATTTTGAGCCTGGTGACTGTATTTTTTGTTATAAACGGCCAACTCTGGCAAGCGCTCTGAGAAGGCCCAGCTTAGAGCACGTGACATCCGACACAATCATGACGTAGGTCGTCTCGGGACGAGCAAAGCTACGGCGAGGCTGACGTCGAGGGGATGGCCTAGTCGTTCCAGCCATTGGAGCGGCTGCTTTCGTACGAATTTTGAGTGTCGGGTTAATCTTCTGTAATCTTGTAGGGGGACAATAGCTACTTCTGGAACACACAAAAGGGATTCTCGGGAAGACGGGAGTTCCTCCTTCCCCTCTTCTCTCGTCGTGGCTGGAGGCGAGAAACTCACCGTCACTAGCTGTCAAGGTTCCTAGACTGGCATTACAAACGAGACGTTAGCGACATCCACCAGGTGCTCTTTGCTGATTGTTTAATTCGTTTTAAAATTCCTTTTTGTGACTTTTTAAACAAGATATTGGTGTGTTCGATGTGATACTGCACCTTTGAACACATATTGTGGGAACCATTGGGTTCCCTCTATCCCTATCTAGGCCTAGCTTCAAGCAGGCCGTGGGAGTCGTCGTCACCAATGGCGTCGGCCTCCCGGATACAAGGAACCACGAGGCCGAATTCCCCGAAGGGGCCGGTTCTCCCTTGCCCTTTTGGGTGAACGCGCCATCGGCACACCCTTGGGAGTGATTATGGACGCGTCCCGTTTTCGAGTGACCTTCTACCGGCCTCCCCGGGCGCGTCTATTTCCCGCAGGCTACATAAGCCGGCCACCCACCTGTGGCCGGGGCTCTTGGTTAGGGGGGGCTACGCTCGACGGAGTATTCATCGTTATTTTACTGCTCCCCCTTTTCCGTGATCCTGCCAGTTCCGGCAGCGCGGACCTTTCTCCTGGTGATCCTGTCAATTAAGGCAGCGCCAACCTCATTTTTCTTTTGTTCCGCCTACGGGCGCAAAGCGTGTGGCGTAAGCCCAATAAACACGTTTCTACGGTATCCCTGTGTTTGGTGTGGTCTCCCGTCCACCGGAGCCTAACGGCAGTCAACGGACGGACCCGGCCGTAGCCGCCATAACAGCGACCTACGGAGTGGGTGTTGCCTCACAGCGATCAGCAAGGTAAGTCGAAACCCGCTTTATTGCAACCGACGAGTTAAGTAGTGGGTATTTGCCTCACTGAGGACTTTGGGGTAAACTAGAATCCCACAACTGGCGCCCAACGTGGGGCCCGAACCCACGACCCTGAGATTAAGAGTCTCATGCTCTACCGACTGAGCTAGCCGGGCCAGTGCGACGCACGTGACTCACGGCAGAAAAGACATCTTTGTCTCTGCCTCTTTTTATCTCTGGGGCCTTGTGCACCCAGAGATTGGTCGAGTGTCCTCAGTTGGACGGCTCCACCTTGCTCGGAATTTCCGAAGCTTCCTTCTTGGGGAACGAAACGGGAGAGGGGGGCAGAGCGCAGGCGGCATTCCAGTTCCCGGCGGTTCCCGGGTCATGGTTCCACACCGAAGCGGCATTGACGCCAGGGAGCGTCATCGTCGCCGTCCCCGGCCTGCCTGTCCAGATCCGGCTCCTCGGCTGCTGGCCAAGATGGCGGCAGCCACCCTCCCCCTGCCTGGACTCGTCCCCAGGCCAGCAACACGTGGCATCTCGTCGCAGACCCAAGCTGTGGACCCGTGCCGACAGCAAGCAGCTCGCATCCGCGTCACGGACCCGGTGACAGTGCCCGTGCCACTTGGTGCGTCCCCCAGGAGAGACGCCCAGCCGCCGTACTTTCTGTGACCCTTCGAACATTTCGTCATGGGGTGTCCGGGCCGTCCTTCCTGCGCAAGCCAGGCCACTACACGGACATTGCAACGCTACTCCCGGTAAGCCTGCCAAGAAGCGTGGGCTGCAGAGTTCGGCTGCACCCGGGGTCCACTGTCAAGCAGCGAGCTAGAGTTTTCAGCATGTACCGCGCTGATCGTTTTTTTATTTCTTTGTTTTTCTTCGCGGCATGCTCTTTCGCTCTAGCGTTTCGTTTTTTTTTATTTTGTTTTTGAGAGCCGGTAGGCCATTTTATTTTTAGGCCTACCTTAGCCTTGAGAAGGGGGGAGTGTGGGAACCATTGGGTTCCCCCTATCCCTATCCAGGCCTAGCTTCAAGCAGGCCGTGGGAGTCGTCGTCACCAATGGCGTCGGCCTCCCGGATACAAGGAACCACGAGGCCGAATTCCCCGAAGGGGCCGGCTCTCCCTTGCCCATTTGGGTGAACGCGCCTTCGGCACACCCTTGAGAGCTATGATGGACGCGACTGCTAGTGGCCTCCCCGAGCGCGTCCATTCTCCGAGGCTACATAAGCTGGCCCCGAAGGTGGGCCAGAGGCTCTCGTCGGCGGAGGCCCTGGCTCTACGGAGCTCGGTTTTTCTTTGTGGGCCTCCGACTTCCCGTGAATCTGTCTAATGCGGCAGCGCGGGAAACCGACCGGGTGATACTGGCAATTGAGCCAGCGCCCAGACTTTTCATTGTCTAAGAGCGAAGCGTGCTGACATTGCAGTCAATAAACACGTCTTTATCCGGACCCATGGAACCTTTCTGTGTTTCTAAGTGGTAACACCCCAAAAGGGCGAATTCCCACAATATAGACCATAAAATAAGTGCCGAAATTTCGTTGTAGTATCCCTTTAAGGGCTATACTCTATTTCACCTTACGATGTACCGCAGGAAAGGCTACAAGCGCGTGCACCTTGCTCTAGAGCACACCTCGGCAGCTTGTGGGCTTGTGCATTAGGGGCAGCTGTCAACGCTATGTGCTCGAGCTTCTAGCCTGCGCTGCAGTACAACATAAGGTGAAACAAAGTATAGTTTCCCCAGGATTGTGTCCCCCGCAAAGAAATGGCACTGAACTCTGGACACCTACTGCCATCTATGAGCGACGACAGCAATCCACATATCTGGTTGCCGCCGTCGCTCAAAGGTGGCGGCAGCCTTTCCACGCTGGCTTGCCGACTTGCGGCCGGCCATTACTTTCCATTGTACAGCTCCGCTGGTCTTCCTTCTTCACCAGAGTGGGAAAGTTGAAAGTCTTTTAATACTTGTGTACACTATTCCTTTGAAGTGCCATGTAGATAGAAGGCTAAAATCATAGTAGTGTTAAAAAATAATAAGATAGCGGACTCGTATTGCACTGAGAGTTCGGACACTTATAAGACTATTAATGAAGTTAACGGAGCAGAGGCACAAACCGTGAGATGAGATGCCGGATGCTGAACCTTCAGGTTTGAAGCTAAAAATAGACAAGGCAGAAACAGTTTTCAAACCAACGTCACTAAAGTGTAGCTGTCATAGAAAATTAACTGCGAAGTAATTGCATTGCTTGGAACTTCCAGCGTGTCGGCGTAACAGCGAGCTCGCCTTTGCTGAAGGCGTAACGTCCGTCCATGGTGGTGAAATAGGGTGCAGAAATAATTGAGGAGCAAACCCTAATAGACCTTTCGCTAAATTACCCAAGCATCAATGAGAATGTTAGGAGCGTACAAAATAAAGCATCAGTGGAACGCGCGTGCGAAGTGCCGTTTGTTTTAAATTTTTGCTTTTGAACAGTTAGAGCTGAAGACACCAGCACGCCCAGCGCGTTTATTTATGTTCCCGGCATTCTTTTTGATGCTTGGGTAATTTGGCAAAAGGTCTATTGCTTCTCGTGTGTTTTCATGAGCCCTCGTGCACGGGCAACTGTGGCCAGCCTTCGACACCAGGAGCCATGGAGTGATGTTACTGGGCCGAAACAACCCGCTTGTAGGCACCCTATATGGAAATCGAAAAATGCCATCTCGGGAAGCCCCTTGTGGCTTCTGACCAATAGGAAGTGGATTGCCAACTGGAGTAACTGTAATGCATTTCTACAGTACCATGCGATCCTTAGTAGGATCAACTTAGGAGCTCCGACGGTTTTACAAGCTACTTAAATTAAACGCGTTTTCGTAATACCAACCATGCTCTGCTCTTCCCGACATGCGATTTGTGGCCTCTAAATTCAACATAACTATGCGGAGTGCGAGTTCGTCTGCTTCCTGCACGGCGTTGCGACGGTGTCAGAACGCCAAGCTCTTATTAGCTCATTGAAAAATGTAGTGGGTAGACTTCGAGGCACCTAGCATTGAGCTCTACGCACTGTTCTTTCAATCAAAGCCTGTCACAGCTCCGCATCGTTCTGGCGTCACCGCGACCCCTGCGCAAAAAGCAGACGAACTCGCGCTCCGCATTGAGAAAACGGCAAAAAATATTATGCCAAAAAACAAACATTAACATTTTCTTGCGCTGTCGAAGTGGGGTGAAGTCGCATGTATAACGTGCCAGTCGAGCAGGACATTATTTTGCGCTTTAATTTTTAGTTTTGCTTTCGTGAGCTTCGCAAGCATTCGTTTCCCAACATCAGCCTTCTTTTAGTCCTTCGGGAACAATTTATGAACCTCTCCCTTGTTACAACAATTGACGTCACGTTTTCAATCGAAATTCGACTTCGTGCCGATTTGTGTGCCGATTATTAAGAGGTCGGAACCCCTGCACAATGGCGGAACGGCTGACATCGTGGAACGCGCAAGTCATAAGCGAACGTCGGAGCGCGGCCAACGGTAGGAGCCGACGAGTCAATTAAACAGCGACGAAAGTGCAACGTCACTGCGCTCGTCACCTTTTTCTGTTGGTGTGCTTTTCTTTATAGTCCGCGGACTATACATGTTTAAAAGTTGAAATTTCTGGCTGTGCGGACTATCTACGCGTGCGGACTATACAGGAATTATATTTTTCAATATCGTCGATTATGACGAGACGGGACGGATTTTGTGAATAAAAGAGTATGTTATTGATAATTTATGTATATTATAGGCTTTTTTGAGAGCCAAGAAAACATACATATGTCAAGGTGTGCCACGTTTGAGAAGAATTTCGTGTCGACTAAGCACCATGTGCGGACTATGCACTGGGTGCGGACTATGCAGCGGGTGCGGACTATCTAAGCAAAAACTTTCATTTTTGACCCCAAATTTGCCTCTGCGGACTATACGCCGGGTGCGGACTATAGTCCGGAAAATACGGTACTCCAACCAAGCGCATAAAGTGTGCCTTGACGTTGCGGTTTCAGTCCGCCATTGTGCAGGAATTCCACAGCTGCCAACAGAGGGTAAGATTTCGAAAGGGGCCTCTTGGCCCTTCGGACCAAATTTTAAAATTCACTGACTTCGTACAAACATTACTATGACTCGTCATTTCGCTTAATAGTTTGGGTGTTTATATTAATCTGCTTAACCAGTCTTGAGGCAAATCAGTGATTATCAACATTTCGCCGGACTCCCTTTCAATCGATGGGCGGCCGCAAACAAAGTTGATCGCAAGTAGAAGAAAATTTCCGTATTGATTTCGTAGAACATAGCGCATATACTGGAAAACAAAAATTGGTAAACATTTACGCTACCCGTAAGGTGAGACACTGCGACGGCTGAGGTGTGATGTCGTAGCTGAAGGTGTCGTTCCGGAGCAGATGGACTGAATGAACGGTAATTGAAACCAAGTAACACTCCAGACGAAACTTCCATAGCGTTTTGGAACCAATGAGGTTGTATTAAGTAGAGAGCATTTCGCGATCTTGTTAACCAGTTTTATTGGACACAAAACTAGGGCTGCCTCGCGGTAAGTAAAGAACACTTCTAAAATCGCGCGCCCTAGTTTGAAATCCAGGGAACGACGAAACTGCATGTGTATATGCATGCAGTTTCGTCCAGGCAGCCACACCGCGCTGTCGTCGGTGTGGCTGGCCGTACGTCTTACGCAATGTTAATGGGCACAAACTAACACCGCCTTATGGTCACCGAAAAACACTTCCAGAATCGAGCACTCGAGTTTCAAGCGTGTAGATCCACCTAACTACACGCCCGTGGTTTGTTTGCACTTGCGGATTCGCGGGCCGGTTCGCGCCGGCGGCGCTGGCGGAAAATCTGGATGTGGGTTCCGGTCCGATTCAGATTTCCCGCCAGTGACGAGCGGATTTCGCCACCTGGCTCCAAAATCAGCTCGCCGCTGGCGCTAATCGGCCCGCGAATTCGCAACTGTAAGCTCACCATTACGCCCACCTAACTTTATTCGTGTTATCGCCCTAGAACCTTTCTGGCATAATTGGCGAAAACGCTTTATTTTTGTTTGTTACCATTATCAGCAGTCTCGTGTTAATGTTTGTACGTGCCGGCATGGTGTCACGTGACTCACGTTGTTACCTGACGTCATTAAGTCGCGTGGCGTCATCGTGCAACGTGATTTGACATGACAATTTTCATCTTCGATCAACCCGCACCAGAACTTCCCCGAAATCAGGACAGTGCACTGCGCTCCTCTGTCGCGCAGCGCGAAGTCGACATCGAGGACAACTGCGCCGCGCCGATGCACGCGTCACCTCTCGCGTTTTGTTCGTTTTTTCTCGCGTACGTCCGTGCGCGGTGCCCGTCTGCTCTCGATTTCGCCCGGTTTTGTACTCGCAGATTTAGAGGTCACGCACAAACGAACATCTTGGACGGGATTGGATGCTCACTGTACTTGGTACTAAGATAAATAAAATAAATACTAAATCACACCGAAACTATACACTGGGTTAAGGTCCGAATATCTCATCATAGCTATTTAAGGTGGAAGGTTGCACACTTGCAAAATTCTTTTATCTGCTGTTTTTCTTCAAATGGCCTTCGAGTACTAAACTTCGCTTGGGACGGAGCGCCAAAGCTCAGTGGCTCTGGCGCTTTCCACGAAGTTCATAACTTTCGGGCGCCCTTTGCCAACGCAGCAATCACCCGTAATCGCGGCGATGGTCTGAAGCTCGTCGTCTTTGCTGTCAGAAGAGTTGAGGAATTCATCGAGTGCCGCCACGAGGCGTGTTCGTTTTTGCATGGTCGCCATCTGGATAGACTGCGCCCCTGCTATTACCGCCATCTCGATTCACGCTCCTGGCCGCAATGCCTGATGGGTCTGGACCCCGGTGCACCGTTTATCTTCTGGTGCGCACTGGGGCAACGAAAAGCCGCACCTGGAGGGTGCGCTCCGTTGATCGAGGACGTCCGGTGCGCACCGGTGCACTTGATCGAAGACAAAGGGGCGCACCTCGGTGACCCGGTGCGGTGCGCACCGGCGCGGATGATCGAGGATGCTAAATGTCATATGATGGTGACAGCTGACGCCAGGTAACAGGTGACGTGATGTGCAGCGTGACGTCCGAGTCGTGTCGAGCGGCGTGACGTCCACGTGGAATCTTTTGGCGGAGTGCCGAAAGTGTCCAAGCGTCGATATGGAGCGCGGTCGCCGGCGCAAAACCCGCAAAGTTTCCCACTAACTGCTATCGCACGCAGTAAAATCTGCGTGCGACAAGTGGTGATTCCATCGAGGTGATTATATGCCATCGAACTGGTGTTTGGAAGCGAGCAATTAATTAGGAATACCCACCAGCACTGCGAATTGACCGTGCCAGCGAAAGAGAACCTAAAAGAGCTAACGCCAACCGTTGAAACTCTAACCCTGTGCATTGAGTCTCATTTCGGCCGTTTCACATTTCGGCGCCAGTACGCGCCGATTTTCGCTGCGATGGTAGCTTGCCAATCCTTCATTTCATACCGCTGAGTGAGTGGCGTCGCCCTGTTTAGAGTCGCGAATGGACCGTTACCATAATCGTCTCCTGCGTGCTTCCGTCTTCGTTTACTGGGCTGTGGAACGAGTTCTGGGTACTGACTTTCTTCCGCGAATTAAAACGCAGCGCAAGCGTCGTTCAAGACAACATGCTCGTTTTTGTAACTTCAGCTTTGCTGGTATGTATGGTCAAACACAGTAGCGGTGATTATATAGCAGGCAATCGCGTCACCAAAGGGAACGAAAATTAAATTCCATAACGAAAACACTCGAGACTGGGTAAAGATAAAATAACGGACAAATACACACACCGTCTCGAAACACAGCTATTCAGTTTATTTCGCGTCGTCACTTTTATACATGCATCCACCCTCCTCGCCCCCCCCCCCCCCCCCCCGAGTGTTTCATCCCTCCTCGCAGCAAGACACCAAATAACAGAAAGGCATACTGCCACCGGCTGACCGCAGCCCACAAGCATAGCCCACAAAACGATGCACCCTCACTACCCCTAATATTTCACTGAATCACATTCGTCATCTGCAGAAACCTTTTCATCTCTCTATTCAACAATAAAGACAACTTACTTATACAATTTCTACAGCTAGCAATCTGCATAATTCTCTTCCCACTTCGCCTATTGCATTCTTCTTCTTTTTTACGACACTCGTTTTCTCCCAAATCGGCTTGCACCCGTTACACTCTTCAACATGTTTTGCTAGATGTGATGTTTGTGCCTTGTTTTCCACTGCCCTTTTATGCTTAAAAATTTTGTAATTTAAGCAGCGACTTGTCTGCCCAATATGAGAAAACTCACACTCCGAATGAATACCGTATACAACACCTTCTTCACACACAAAAAAAAAATAATAATAATAAATTAAAAAAAAACGCTGGATTCTTATGTTTTATCGGAAACTTGACGAACACTGGAAAGACTTGTTAAAAATTATAGCTTATGCTGTGTCCTGAATACGAGAGATACGCCGAATTGAGTCGCGACTGCCTTGAGGTCGTGCGAAATCCTATGTTAATAAGGCACCGAAACCACATTTTGTTTGTTTATTTGTTTATTATTTTCAGTGACCCACCAACAGCTTGACGCCTCCTTAGTGGTGCACTTATTCCTTCAGAAATACAACGCTAAACAGGATAAAAGCGAAACGTTAGGAAAGAGCAATAGCCTCAACACATTGTCGAAATTTACGCTTTTCATCAAATATATCAAGGCTAGCATTCGCACAAATCTGTTCTAAATGGTTATAAGTCAGTTGTAGGCGTGTTATGGGTGCAGCATGATAAAAGTCGATAGGATAAAACAAAGTATAAAGTCTACAAGACTGACGAGGAACGTGCAAATAGATGTGACTGAGTAGTTCTGGGGAATCAATTATACCATTTACAATCTTATACAAATATGTCAGTTCACGAATTGTTCTCCTGTTGTGCAACGAGTCTAACTTCACGAGTTCACAAATCCTCTCATAACTATAGAAATAATTCGGTTGAAAATAACGATCAAACAAAACACGAACAAACCCACGTTGAACTCTCTCAATTAAACCTGAATTTGTCACTCCAATACAGTTCCAGACAACTGAGGCATATTCAACACGACTACGCACCAGTGAAGAAAACAAACGTAAAATACAAAGTGGTTTAGAAAAATCGCGTGTCACTCGTGTAATGGCTCCCAGCACTCGAAAGGAAGCAGTCGTAATTGTGGTCACGTGATGGTTGAAATTGATTGCAGGATCCATAAAAACGCCTAGATCACGGATGACCTCAACGCGAGTAATATTGGTGGAATCTAATACACAGGGAAAACTCAGAATTTCACGCTTCCTAGAAAAGGACATAACTTTCGTCTTTGACTCATTTAAGAGTAGGTCATTTGAAAAACACCACGCCGAAATAGAATCTATATCGCGCTGAAGACATTCACAATCGTCAACCGTTTTAACCGCTGTAAACAACTTAATATCATCAGAAATAACAAAAACCGCGTGTGTTTAATACAGGAAGTTAGATCATTAATTTACAAAAACCAAAAACAGCAGAGGACCGAGGTTACTGCCTTGAGGAACCCCAGAAGTAGATAAAAAAGGAGCAGATAATCGGCCGGATACTCGCACAAAGTTCAGCCGATGAGATAAGTAACTATCGAGGAGACGACAGTACTTAAGGGACAGACCGTAACTACAGAGTTTACTCAACAGTAATCGGTGATTAACTTTGTCAAAAGCTTTGCTCATATCAAAGTAGACTACATCCGCTTGTCCTCCGCTATGGACAGATGGTACAATATGATGTAGGAAGGAACACAGGTTTCTTTCTGTGGAACGGCCTTTCATGAAACCATGTTACGCAGGAATAATCTTCCGACAAAAATATGCGTAAAGGCGGGTGTGCAAAACAATTTCATAAACTTTAGAAAAACTACAAAGGAGGGAGACTGGCCTATAGTTGTTAACCATGGATCGATCACCCGATTTATGTAATGGAACAACAACAGAGCGCTTCCAAGCGGTAGGAAATGTTTCAGATGCAAGTGATAAGTTAAAGATATGAACCAAAACTGGACAAAGGAGTGGAGCACAACCTTTTACTATGAAGCTGGGAATTCCATCTATTCCCGTAGATAACTTTGGTTTCAATTTTTTAATTGCCTCCAAGACTTCAGATTCATTAATTGGAGCAACAGTAAAAAAATCCAGGCGGTTTATATTCGAGCTAGGCATTAGGCCATTATTTGTACTGAAAGAAGCACTAAAGTGGCGCGCAAAAAGATTAGCTACATCAACAGGGTCAGAGACGCAATCCTCATTATCTCGCAATCTGATCGTGGTAACATTCTCTTTGATGCTCTCTTTGACAAACTTCCACATACACTGTGGCTGTGTGCTCAATGATTGCTCGACGATGTCAGCATGTTGTTGTTTATCTCGCTTAAACAATTGTTTCGCCTCTGCACGACATTGACTAAATCTCGTGTACCAAACGACATTGCCAGTTTTTTTTTGTACAGGCGATGATAGTGTAGCTTGCGCCTTAAGCAATGTCTTAGTTCCTCCGAGAACCATATGGGATAGTCACTTTTATGAGACACCCTCTTTGGTATAAAGAGTCGCATGCTTTCCTGGACAATAGTCGAAAGTCTGGAAGTTGATGATTCAACACACTGATCAGCTAGAACACTACTCCAGTCATAGTCCCGAAGATACTGATACAATGAATAGTAATCACCGTTGGAGTAGGAAAACCATGATTGTGAATGGAAAATTCGCTTGGCAAGTGGGAATAAAAATGATACAATAAAAGGTTGATGACAGTTATCTACCCGAGAAAGCGGAGCTTTGGCAAGACTGATATCAACAGCCGAAGTGACCAGGGCAAGGTCAAGTATGTCTCCACACCAGTTGCGTACAGTATTACGTTGTTCAAAACCATTGAAATGAACGAAGTCTAACAGACAAAGTAGCTTCAACCTTGTGTTCGTGTGACTGACTAAGAAGCTGCCTGACACCCAATCGTAACCAGGAAGGTTGAAATCGCCATACATGTGCACTCGAAATTTAGAGAAGTCAATTCTTTCTTCCAGGAAGTTGATATGCTCACAGAAAATAATGTGATCAAACATCGGCGGAAAATAGTAATTGCCAATGAGAAAGTTTTACCCTCGGTAGACAGTACTTCAATCCACACGCTTTCAGGATAGCACTCGAGATCGCTCCTCCGATGAGCTTTCAAGCTCCTATCTGCAGCAATCAAGACACCTCCCCCCCAAGCTCTTTCCCGTTTTCACATAGTCACGATCACGTCTATATACTTCATACTTGGGTGGAAGATAATTAGAACTAGAAATTCCATCTACAAGCCAAGTTTCTGTTAGGCATATGATTGAATACGTGCTTGACATAGCCTCCGAAAAACACTCGGCGTCCTTGGTCCTCAAACCACGTACATTCTGATAATAAATGGTACACTCATCATGCATCTTCTTCGTTTCTCCTCAAAAACCCAAAAAACTGCCTAAAGAGACAGCCAATGGGCCACACACTTGCGTCATTCACCTTGTCAAAATCCTCTTTTGTTTTTCCGTGGGAACTGTGCTAAAACCTCATGCTAATTTTAACGCAATATTAGAAAAGACCGCTTGACTATACTATACCCGTCCTCCAATAGACGGGCCACTTGCAACTCAATTGCCCTTTCCGCCCAGTAGACACAATTGTTTACACGCACTTCTCAAAACTGAAGATACACCTCTTTTCTAAACTTGAAGTATGAGTATGAAGGAGTTTCGTTTATTCAGAAGGAGGGCCCTCCTTCTGAATTAACGGAACTCTTTCATACTCTATTAAAGAGGACCTTCGGTAAAACTCCAAAATGTTCAGAAAATTGTCTACATCAATACCGGTGATAGATTGAAATCTTACCGATTTTTCCTTCACCAGTCTCTCACTCTCCCTAACAGTTCGCCCTCTTCTGTTTAATAATATAAGTCCTCGATGTCTAACGTCAACACATTACTAGATTTATGGTGATGCGGCTCCATTAATTCAATCAACTGCTCCGAGTTCTTTAGTGATAATAGACTAAATATTTCTGCTCCTGCGAAACATTTCTGAAGAAACCGTCGACGCCGTTACTTCCCCATCTTTCTGACAGCAGGAAGATCACAGTGATATACCGTTCCTCTTTACTTTCTTTAAGTCATAATTGAAAGGTGTAAGCAACTTAGGGACCACCTTTACCTGCCTTTTGTTTCAAGATCCCAGCCGGTAAAATAGCCAAACCTCGCCGATTTCTTAGGGTGAAGCAACGACAACTTCTTCCTTTCAAGCTCATTTTTAACCCCATAAAACTTTTCATAATTTACTTTTTCCGTTCTAAGCGAAGGGTTAACCAACCTTGACACGTTGTGCAACGAAGCATCAAGAAACAATTTTCTTTTTCTTGGTCATGAATTTTTCTCGAAATCAGGAACACATAAAAATGCCACCGTTCTTCCTTCAAGTTCCACATCAGACAAATTGACGGGTTTTCGGGCGTTTTCAGGTGTTTTTAATGTTCGATTGATTTTTGTATACGTCGCCGAAAGCAAGGCTACTTTTGTCTTGGTTAGGTTAGTATTCCACTTTAGTTTTGTGTGTTTTCAAACTTGGTGATCATGTCAAGTGAAGCCTTTGACCTGCCCTTTTCCTCCGTCCGAGCCTCTTTCGCCTACTTGTTTGGAACTACAGGTCCTCAAAACATTGTCTTTTTTTCTCCAACGATTTCGCTGATCTAAAATTTATTTGGAATAATCTTTTCCTTTTTTTTTTTTCTTACCGTCGGAAAGAGAACGTGCGAGGGAAGGGCAGAAAGAGAGGCACTTTATCACTTCATCTTTTCATTCAAACAGGTATTCGCCGAAGGCCCTAAGGGCCGCGAACCGAAACGACAAAAGCTAGCTTCATCAAACTCAAATATTTTTTAGTGTTTACGTTTTTCTTCGCGCATTCGAACAAATGGATTCTGACGAAATACGTTGATCGAGGTAATCCTCGAAAGCAGTTTAAAATGTCCCCCTCTCCCCCAAATCATACTCACACACATACACTGCTCGTTTTCGTCGCTCGTTCCCACAGCCTCGCAGAAGCACAGCCTTCCTTTCCACACCGCCCAACTCGCACAGGCGTTCAGCGTTCCTAATCACTAGCCTACGGAAAGGGGAAAGCCTACCGAGAAATGCCTCGGTCACGCGCGTCGCATCGTCCAGCTAACTGCGGTCCGAGGCGGTCCCAATAGTCAGTCTTTAGGAAAAAGAGAAGGTGTTCCCTTCCCCAGCCAAGATGACAGACAAGATGGCGTCACTATATAATCGACGCGCAGGACGTGAGCGACCGCGATGTTCCCCGTTGTCGAAGGAAGGAATACCGAGCGACACCGTGCCAGCAGACCTCGAGGGATGGCCGTGCTCACAGTGTGCTTCCTAGTCCTCGCCGCTTTCCTCCAATCTGCCAGGATGCACGGAGTCTACGAGTGCTTCCAGAAGCCCTTACAGCACTTCGACCTTAACTCGGTAATGTGTCGCGCAACCGCGAGCAAGATAGCTTTTCCTTTTCTCTATTGACCAATTATCGTCGCGGATGGCGCCACTGGTGACAAATCTCTTATTGGAGACAATAATGCTAGGCGGGCGAGCTAGTTTTTATTCGTTATACTAAAGAGTGCCAAAGTGAAGGATGTGGACCTGTGCTCTTGTTTATCCATTCATTTCTGTGGCTGCCTTTTCGCGCTTAGACAGTGAGTGAACACAACCCGAAACGAAACACATGGACATTGAATGCTAGAAGCGGAAGCTCTCAGCGATGGAAAGTGATTTTATTGCAGGAGTTAGATCGCTGGAACTTCATACCTGTAACCTTTGCTATAGTCTAAGCAGAGTTAAAACTGAGCATATAGTTCAGGGGTGGCCAAACCGCGGCTCTTTGCTGGGCCAACCGCGGCTCGCATGATCCCTCGTAAGGTGCCCCCCCTCCCCTCCCCCCCCCCCCCCCCCCGCGCGCCTTTTCGCGTTTCCCCAAGAAAACAAAAAAAAGGATTTCAGAATAAAGCACGGCTCGCAGTTTGGCAGCCTTGTACCCCCATACGTGCAGTCGTACAGACTTGGGACCCCATATGCACAGTCAGACTCTGAACAAAATTTAAGTTCCTCCATTCCCCCCCCCCCCCCCCCCCCCCCCCCCCCCCCCCCCGGGCGGCTCTTAGAAGTTTCGTGATTTCGTTTGCGGCTCTTAGGCCGGGTCAGCCTGGCCACCCCTGATATAGTTCCACTCTTCACCGCAACGCGCGTGGCAGTTGAATCCCGTAGCAGATATTCAATCTCAAAACTTCTGTAGCCTCGTCGAAGAAAGAAGCGCGAGCGCGTGATTTGGTGAAAACATTCTGCGGCATTTCGGATTGCATATGAACAGTGCGCGTGCACAGCTGTGATCGGTGCTCAAGCCACGCGAGCGCACGGGCGCCCATAGCTTTGCCTTCACTGCCACAGACAGTCGTCCCCAAGGAGGGCGCCTTCTCGAGCACCAATGCAGTGATGGAAGAGCAGCGTCGTTTGCACGAAATTGCGCCATAAAGAAAATTCTGCTATATCTTTCGGCAAGGTGCCATTCTTGCTAAGAATTTCGCCGCACCTGCGCCAAAATGAACTAAAACGTAGCAAAACTCAAAAATTAATATTGGTCGATTATAATCTTCAAAGAAATAGAAGGCAAGGAAAGTAGTTCAAATATGTACTTCACGGCGCCTCTACTGACCGTATACCTCGTTTAATTTTAGATGAAAGCGCAGTCGAAGGCTCCAACATATAAGCACGAATTCACGTACTAAAAGCCTAAGTGACGGATAGCCGCTTCGCCTGATTGGTTTAGCCGACAAAAGAACACGTATAAAAAGATGACGAATGTCATGGTGTTTCGCTTTTGACGCTGTTCGATCGGCCACGTCATCGTCTGAACTTCAAGGCTAAGTCAGCTATGTCAGGAACCTAAAGTCGCGAGATATATTTAAAAAAAAAAAATTCACAGGGGTATTTTATGTTATCTCTAAGACGACTTGAAGGCGAAAGCCCAAGCTCTAATGTAAACCTTGGTAGCGATCCTCAGAAGACAGCGCTCTCTCTGATGACGCACTTTTGGTGCCGTTTCATTGGTACCTTTCGTTTTGGTACCTTTCGTGTGGCCGACGTGTTTTTGCTCAAGGACTTTGAAGGTCGACTGAACGATGAGACATATAAGGGTTTATAATAATAATAATAATATATTTTATTTTCCATTTACAATGGTGGAGGCCGAGAAAAAAAGCCGCGCACGAAACGGCTTGACGAGCTCTCGGCCCCCGAACTACATTCTGCAGCAGTGACAAGGCAAGAGAGAGACAAGAAAAAATATAAAGAAAACACACACGTTAAAAACACACACGCCAAAAACACACACACCAAAAACATTAGTCGTCTACAACAAAATGGTACATCAACGCACGCAATTCTTTCATGCTTATAGTGCCTACGTCAACATCACTGTGAATAAAACAATTAAGCAGTTTAGATAATTTATAGCACAACATTTCTTTTCCTAGGTTCAATCGGCAAGTAGGTACATTCCAGTAATCAGGTTTTCGAAATTGATAATTGGGGACGCGTTGGTTTAAGCCAGACAGTTCAATTATATAAGTACTGTTACTACACAATTCATGTTTATACTTTGTAGAGAGCCTATAATTATACATGTTGTAGATACTTAATATATTATAAATTCTGAACAGGTTTTCTGTATGCGAGCAGAATGGCACATTGGCAATTATACGTAACATTCGTTTTTGAAGTAAATGTATTATCTTAAGATTTGTTGCCGTGGTAGTACCCCAAACTAGGTGGCAGTAACTTAAATGAGAAGAAAATAGAGATTTATACAGTAATAATTTAACCGACCTCGGAAATATATATCGATTCCGATATACCAGACCTACAACTTTTGCTAGTTTATTTTTTAAATACTCAATATGATGGTCCCATGACATGTTTTGTGAGAACACAACGCCAAGCGTTTTGAATGACTCAACCAATTCAATATTTACTGAGTTTATATAAATGTGTTCTAATGGAGAAATAACTTTATTTTTCGGCCTAAATATCATAGCTTTTGTTTTATTGGTATTTATTTTTAAAGCGTTTTTATCGGTCCATTGTCCTAATTTATCTAGTACTGTGTTGGCCATAGATATAAGTTGGTCTGCCTCATCAGCAGTAAAAAGAAGCGTCGCATCGTCAGCATATATAACAAATTTAGTTGTCTGGTCAATGTTCACAATATCATTGACATAAGCGTTAAAAAGGAAAGGTCCCAAAATACTGCTTTGAGGTACGCCCGATATTACCGATTTGACTGTGGAAATGAAAGTATTACAACAAACGTATTGTTTGCGGTTTCCAAGATAGGATAGAAGAAGAGTTAAAGCTTGTCCGCGAATTCCATAATATTCCAGCTTTTTCAATAATAGTTCATGGTTTAGAAAATCAAAAGCCTTTTTAAAGTCAACGTAAATACCAAGTACTAGTTTTCGTTTCTCTAGATTTCCCAAAATAAATTCTTTCTGTTCAAGTAAGGCAAGTTCAGTTGATTTATGCCTTCTGAATCCAAACTGGGATCTTGTAATTAGCGTGTGTTTATCAAAAAAGTTCGACAAGCGGGTATGAATAACTTTTTCAAGTCCCTTTGAAAAGACTGGCAGTATTGACACAGGCCTATAGTTATTAATATCATTTCTATCTCCCTTCTTGTGCAGAACGGAAACCTTGGCTACTTGCATACGGACAGGAAATATTCCTGTCGACATGCACAAGTTGAAAATATGTGTTACATAGGGCGTTATAATGTCTAGAACATATTTTACTGGCTTAACCTGGATATCATCAACATCTCTACTCGCAGTGTTCTTTAAATTCATAAACACCGAAAACACCTCGGTATCAATAACGGGATCTAGAAAAACAGAATCCTCATTCCTTTTTTCAATGTATGAACAGGCTTCATTTCTATATGCGTTTGTAGCTAAGTTTACAAAATGATCATTAATCGCATTAACTAAAGCAATACCTGTAAGTTTTGCACCATTCACACAAAGCTTTTCAACATCAACATGAGACCTGTCACATTGTAGGATTGAATTAATCCTTTTCCATAGAACATCAACACGTCCACTCGACGAGCCCAAGTTCCTATGATAGTAATCCGCCTTCGCCTTTTGAAGTTCCTTTGTTAGCCTATTTCTGTATAATTTGAAATTGTTTATATCCGTCTGATCTCTTGTTTTATTAAATTTTTCGAACAATCGATTTTTTATATTAATTTTCGATAAGAGCTCTGGGGTAATCCAAGGCTTACGAATTCTTTTGGATGTTTTAAATGTCTTATACGGAAAAGTGCTTGCATACAGTTTTTTGAACTTGTCCAGAAAAAGATTGTACGCTAAACAGACCAATTTTCATTTATAATACATTCACGAAACGTTTCAAGGTTATCAGGCGTGATATCTTGAAAACGACTGATGGACTTTTTTTTATTTTTATGGCATCGCTTGCCTGTTATGCAAAAGAAAGTTGGCAAATGGTCACTTATATGATAATTCAAAATTCCGCTAATCACACAAGTATTATCAACATTTGTGATAAAGAGATCAACAAGGGTTTCCGTGTTTTCCGTGATTCTAGTTGGTTTGGTTATCACATTAAAACAGTCGTACGTAGCAAGCAGAAAATCGAAATCATTTTTAGGCGTGGTATTAAGTAGCATGTTAATGTTAAAATCACCTCCAATTATCACAGTTAGCTTATTGTCGCTACAGAATCCCAGCAGAGTGTCAAAGAAGGCAAGAAAATTCGGAATGTTGCCATCAGGTGGACGATAAACTACAGAAACAAGCGTATTATCTGTCAGCAAAGACAGGATTTCATAATCACTAGAGATAGAGCAAAAACTTGGTAACAATTCGCAGTCCATGCCTTCTTTTATTAGTGCACACACACCTCCACCACGACTAGTGGTGCGATTTAAACAATAGGCATTGTAGGATGGCAAATGAATAACGTCCCCTTCATCAGAATACCAAGTTTCAGTTAACATAATTACATCGAAAGGAATTTCAAACTGTCCAAAAAGACATTCGAGGTCAATGACTTTGTGGGTTGTTGCTTCGCCTTAATAACGGGATGACGGCTACTGCGATAAGTCAGAACCAGGATTTCATGCACCCGATGATATCGCTAGATTATCCTGTTCATGCCTCCATGCCGTAGCTTACAGCCGCTCGCGTCAACCTTCACCGCCTCATACCGGCGCGTGCACGTCAAGCTCCACCGCTGTGCACCGTCGCGCGTGCGTCGAGCTTCACCGCTTTGCAGCGGTGTGCTAGGAGCAGCGTCTCATACGGGGGAGCACCTGGTTCAGAATAATCAAAGCCTGCACACTAGAATTGTGACGTCATTCCAGTGAGATCGAGCGCACGTTGGACCCGAGTTCTGCGTCAGCGTTTGGGTGGGTCTCGTGTCCAATCAAAGCATCGAAGGACGCTTGACTTCGGGTTCGGGTCCAGTTCCTGAGTTGGTGACATTCGCACCGTGATAACGTTCCTCGGAGGAAGAGGAGATCGTTCGTAGGCCTCGAATATTCGGGGTGGTGTTGGGTTAGTGCTATCGGCTCGGAAATCATGCTCAATACTATTACCATGGTGCCTGGAGCGCGTCTCCAACTGGTGTGTTTTGCGTCTTATCACAAACATCAAAAGTGCTCCCGAAATGGCAACAAATGACGTCACCGAAGCCGGAGTGTTCTGCCGTCGGACGTCGCGATCCTGGCGGTTGATTGTAGAAATACTCGTGAAAAGCACGAGCGAACGCGAGTGTCGCTGTCGTCGCGGCGTTCCAACTTCTGGCTGCCGAAGCTTCCGTGGACTGGCACACTGAAGAGCGACCTGCAGCAGAACAGGCCTCCGCCACACCCAGAACCGCTGTTGAGACACCGCTAGGATCGCGACCGGCGACAGCGTGATACTTCTATGACGTCATCAGGCGGATATCGAGGGACCACATTTTTGGGCGGCGCGGTAAACACACCTGTTGGAGACACGTTCCAGTCACCCTACTATTACACGTTGATTGTATTTGGCCTTGACTGTGTGTTAGCCTCTTGTGACGAGAAAAGACAAAAAAAAAAAAAAGAAAGAAGATGTTTATGTATGAAGAAAAAAAATTGGTAGTCAAAGTAGTTCCCGTACAGCAGTCGCGGTGAAAGGGCAGAGAATACTGACTCAGCTCTGACTCCAACGTCGCTGAAGCGCAGTGTCACTTTTAATGAGCAACTGAAGGTTTTCATAGTTGTGGGTTGTTGCCTTTGCTGTGTATGGTATTAGAATCTTGAGTTTGGTTTGTTCATGCGACTTCATGTGACGTAATATTTTTATTTTATGGTATGCGAATATGCTGTGTTTTTTCCCCGCATTTTACAGAAATAATTATATGGATAAATAAACTATGGGGTGTGTACAAGGGGTAGGAGAGAGAGGCTTTACGTCAACTGAGGGGTTGTGCTATGATTCATTTTGCAGCCGTATCTTTTTCGTACTACCGACTCTGAGTTTATTTCTAAAAAAGTAAGTTGTGTATTCCTTTTACACCCGAAGGGGAACCTTCAATTATTATCAAAGAAGGGTTCATTTAGCGGTGCAACAATTATTTTATCTTCAAGTAACATACTAACAGATGTCAGCGTCTGCTCCAAAATTGCCAGTGGCTGCCCCAAACAATCAAATATTTTGCCTGCTACAATACCCTCTCCACTCTCACAGATACACATGTGTGTCTTGAATGCCCGTTGCTATTTGAAATATGTGGCTCTGTCGTCTTCGCCCTACATGTTACGTCTTTCTTCAATCTTGACCAGCGTCAACACGCACTTCATCCATTAATTTCTTAATAAATATTCATTAATTCAGAAGGAAAAATGCCGCTTCCATCGCTGCGAATGTTTACGCACACGTTGCGTTAAGCCTCAGCCACAAATGACTTCTTCTTTATTTTTATTTGTACGCCTCCGTAGTTGTGTTGCTATCTTAATTCAGAGTTTTGGCTCGATTTCTATCTCCTCATTCATTTTGTATTATCTGTGCAAACGCAAATTCAAAATAGCGACACGGGCGGCTGCTGAAGACTGTCCGGTGATGCCGCCGACAAATATGAATAACAAAAAAAAAAAACACACAAAAAAAACACAACATTTGTAAATGTACCTTTGAGTTAGTCATTCCGACTACTCCGTGTGAAGTGTGTGTGTCTGTGTGTAAATGACTTCTGCCTATGCGGAGCACTTCCGGACAGCGCGCACTCGCGGAAGTGCGCCAGATACTCGTGTGACGACATTCTAACCGATTTTCGAAATTGCTACGGAACGCAGGATAAGGTCCCCGGATCGGGGTCTCGCTCGGCGCGTGATGGCTTTGTCCGTGGTGAACCTGCGGAGTAAATGACCGAACTAAGTCCACCATCAAAATAATGAATGAGTTGCTCGCGTACACCGGAGGGCCGAGCATTCGCCCGGGTGTTGAGTCGAATCGATCTGCAGCGTGTGAATGTGGCCACTGACCAACGCCTCCTAGATTAGTTCCACTATGATCGTCGAATCGGAGTGGACGTAACATAAAAGTGGAGGGCAAAGCGTGCGCTTGGCATCAATGTGGTGACGCCGGGGGAGCAAGTGTGTCTGTGTCGAAGAGAACCCTCCGCTTCGCAGGGGGCGGTGACGGCAGACATAGTTTCGTTCTTGCTGGCCACCTTGACTCTCGTCGTGCACAGAACCTCCCCTCTGGACCTCCTCTAACCGCGATTCTGAGACTGGATTCAAGCATTTCGACTTGACGAGAATTTTTCCGCACGTAATGCCAGCAACGATGCAGATGCTTACGATGGCCTGGAATGTACACAAACACCTATCGTGCTCCATAAGTTGTTTTTTTTTTTTTTTTGCGTTTAAAGAGTTTCTACGAAGTTCGTCGAAGCAGTGGGATCCGAAGGCAACGACTCCGCTGTCTTTCGTGATGCGCTGGTTTCTTCTGACACAGCAGCTGTTACTCAGATTGGCTCTACACTGGCTCTTTTGCACACCGCCTCCTTCTGGCGGACACACGGGTGGGGTCTGCGCAGTCATATTTTTTGCCGATAATATCTTCAGCGAAGGCTGTTAGAACGCTAGAATTGGTGTCATTTAATACCAGTCCGACTGCGGATGCTGATGACGGGGTGGATGCGGCGTTGGTGTTGCTGGAACGCATATGTATTTCACAATCATTTCAAACGTTTTGTCGTTGGCTCCCTTGAGATGAACCTGGGGATCGCGATTTCACGCTGGTAGGCGCTGAAGTATGGTAGCTTGAAACACGTCTCAGACTGGTGTGTTTAGCGTCCGATCCCGCCCATGCATCCAAAGTGGTCCCGACGGTGGCAACGACATGATGGCGTTATTTGAGCCGGCGTATCATGTTGTCGGGTGCCGTGATCCCGGCAGCTGATTATAGAAGCCCCGGCAAAAAGTACCGCCGGAAGCGAGTGTCGCTGTGGTCGCCGCGTCAAAAACCGCGGCAAAAACATGACCTAGTGAGAGCCTGTGTTAAGCGCGAAACATATGTACGACGACAGCCTCCGATCCGACGTCCGATCAGGCAATACGACGGTCGGAGGCGAGGGTTTTCAACGCTCTCCGGTGCTACGAAAACCCTCTACCACCAAGGTCATGCCGGCAGTCCGCACGTCGGATCGGACGGTCTCGTCGTACATGTGTTTCGCGCTTTACAGAGAATTTTCAACTGCTTGATTGGGGTCACGTGGTTTATGGACCGCGTTTGCGATACGAGCTGCGAGAGGACGTGGCAAAATCGTTGACCGTCTGCAAGCGTCTCGGTCTTTCCGGCAGCTTTCCTCCTCGCCACGCGACGATACACCGCAGGTGCACTTGTGAACCACCTCTACGTTGAACCACCTCTACGATCTAGGCTCTCCAACGTGACACCCTTATGACACCATGAGGCGGAAGTTGAGGGGACGCAGCAGACACGCCAGTCGAGGACCGGTTCAGTTATCCGCTGTCTTCAATGCCAGGAACCTTGGCTTCAATCCCCACCTGAGCCGTTTTTGATCTGGATGAGCTTCTTACCGCCATGCGGTCGTGTATCACTACTGCGTGGTGCACGCTAAAGACTCTGGGCCAGCAGTCGCACCGCACTGGCTAAATTTATTATCTACAGTTGGTAACAACGTCGCCATACTCTGACAGACTAGACTCCTGCTGTTAAAACACCTAACGACGAGTTTCGTCCCTTGCTGCGCGAGACTCTTCGTCCAGATTGCGAAGTAAACCATACTTTTCCTGTAGGGCTCGTCAAAACGTTAGGCGATGGAGAAAATCATGCGAGTTCTGCGCGTTGAAAGGCACGGTGAAAGAACCCAAGCGCGCACTTTATCTCGCCACTCCGCCGTTCCCTTTCCGCACGTTAAAGTCCGTTTGCTATGGTCAGCGCCACTATGCAGAGCTGTGTACTGGGAGATTTTGGCCAATGGGCGGAGCAAAGGCCGCCGCCAGTGCCGAATATTCCCCCCGCGGTTAGAGTGTAAACTGAAAATGCGACACAGTGTCGAACACTGGACCTTTTCCGAGAAGCGTTGTGCGCACGCGCGAGCGCCCGACGCTAAGCGGCGGAAGTCGACACGAAAAACCGAGGAATCTCGGAAGGAGGCTGTGGATCAGCGAGTAGAACACGTAGTTGCAGCATATATATAATTGTGTTACGCAAAAAAAAAAAAAAAGAAAGTGGACGTAAAGAAAAACACGACGTTTGGGTGAACGCCACGGATGCCCCTCTTTAAAGTCGCGCTGGGCACTCGCCGCAGCTCAGAGAGCGATGAAACTGGTAGCGTACCTACCTGCGCTGCCATCATCGATTGGCAGCGCAGGTAGGTCACTTCCTCGATTTTAGGTTCGTGCAGCCACCGGCTGGTACCGTCTGTATGCGGAAAAGGTCCATTAGCAGACCGCGACGTCACAATATTGAAAACGACATCTAAAGCGTGAAATAGAAGCGTTCAATCTCGGCGTCTCGGTGACAATGGCGTCAATAGGAAATCAGCAGCAATGATCGCCACTACGCAGTTTCCCTGGTTTGGAGCGAACGTTCGTTTGCACTACCGTTCAAAATGTACGTGACGAAAACCTGAGATGCACTAAGTTCTCAGTCACCAAGAGTTATGCCTTTTTAATCTAGCGACGCTAAAACGGCTTAAATTAGTCGAGTCGCATTTTTAGACCTCACGACCACCGCTAGGGGCTGTTTCGTGGCCTCTGGTTGGCCACAAGGTGCTCTCCTATTCAAATCAATGAATGGCCGCCAAACTCTCCCAATACTCTGTCACTATGCAGAGCCGTGTATTGGGAGAGTTTGTCGTACTTTAGTGTAAGATCTACATCTCGCGAAACAGTAGGCACACCGTTTCGAGGTGGGAATTCACATCCTTCGCAGAGTCAGAACCCCCGCGCTAAATGCTAACGTATCGTGTCGAGAATCAGCGAAGCGACAACAGCGATCGCGGCATCATTTTTTTTCCCTAGAACATTGAGTACCAAATTGCTAATTCGTTGGTTGTTTTGCGGAGAAGCTTGGTGTTTCACACCCCCCAGGAACGGCATTGACGGACATAGTGAAACTCTATGGCCGCGGTTGCACTGCCAATACATCATACAAAAGACAGTCCGCAGACACTGTCTGCCCGCAGATGATTGATTCTGTGAGTGTCTGCAGAGAAATTCGTGCCTTTTGTATGACGTAGGGGCAGTCTGGCAACAGGAGCCTGTGCTGACGCGCCGTCCCGCAGATGCTGAACTGCGGCCACAATGGCGAGTCATGGTCCATCTGGAGCATCCCGGGCAAGCACCCGTACTGCGCCCAGGACACCGTGGACAGGACCAGGGACGGAAGGTACCAGTGCTACGAGAACGGCAACCAGGACTGCCGGAGGCTGCCGTGAGTCCCCCTATTTTAGAACCAAGTTTCCAGGTTGTTTCACGAGGTGCGCTTTCTCTGAGAAACCGCGCGTCCGGCGCAGCGGAGTTGTCATCGCCATCACCCTCCTGTCTTAACGCCAATTTTGATTATCATGCTGAACTATGCGCCGTCGCACGCACATTGTTTTCCAAAAATAAAGTTATATGCGAAAGATCGGAGGTTTCAAACGAGGTCATGCGATATACACCAACCCGAGGAACATCTGTATCCACTGTCCCTGTTCGCTATTCACGCACCGAGTTGTTCTTGGTCGACTGCTAATCTAATACCCTTCAACGAGAAGTTTAAATTGCGCACAATTTGTTTATGTAAATAATATAAACACGCCAACAAAAAGAGTTTGGGGAAGAACCCTTTTTGTTTTTCCTGATGCAAGTTTTATATTTATGTGTGCGCGAGTTCTAGAGTGTCTCGCTTCCCCTACTGTCATGTATGTACGCTGCACTTACTACGGTCGGGGTAAAGGCGTAAAGGCGCTGTGAGCGGCTCGCGTCCCGGCATACGGTCGTACACTGCGCGACACTGTTGGCGCGAACGAGCAATTAAGGTACGATGGTTTAAATTTGTTTTTGAGGACATTAAACATGCCGTTGCGGGGAGTAAAGTTTAACCTATATTTTCATCGATTTTCTCGCTAAATTTAGCGGACTTGGTGTATAGGCCATGTGACGTCAATTCCTTCGCTAGATTTAGCGGGGAACTAAACTAGTGACTACAGTCGGTGACACCCCAAGAAGGTAGGGCGAAGGAAAATATGGTGGGAAAGGAGGAAATGGACGCAACACTGGCGAGGGGAAGGGGAAACCCCCTCCCTTCGCCAGCGTTGCGTCCGCTTCCTCCTCTCCCACCTTCCCTTCCCTCGCACTACCTTCAAAGCACGTGACGTCAGGTCACGTGATGTCAATTATCCAGCTGAATTTAGCGGGGAAATTGAACTGGTGTAGGGGCCACGTGCCGCGGGGTCACGTGACGTCAAAATTGCATAGATAAATTACAGGGGAAACCGAATTTGGTCCCGTGATGTGAGGTCGTGAAACATTAATTTTCGTTGTAAATTTAGCGGGGAAACTGATTCGGTGTTTGTCACGTGATGTCTATTTCCCTGCCAGGTCTAGCGTGGAGACTAAATTGGCTTATAGGTCACGTGATGCTGTGACGTCACAATTTCCCCGCTAAATGTAGCCGGAGATGCACGCACGGACGGACACAATTTCGGGATTGGGAAGTTCTGTTAAAAAAAAAAAAAACATTTCATGCTTTAAGATAAAAAAAATACGGTTATTTCAGTTTGCAGATAGCAACGCTCGGTCAAAGGAGGTGAACAAAAATAAGTAAAAAAAAAATGCCTAGCAATTTCCCGGGCAATTGTATTGCACCTGAAACGTGTAGCGTCTACGCTCTCGGCGTTCCTCATCGGTTAGTTTAGCGACTGGATGAACGTGTGGCATGGACACTCGATAGCAATTCCTGGAGTGAAGATACCGGCGCTGTACCCGGGTTTTAAAAACGTGTGACAAGGCGTCAAGTTGCTATCTGCCGGACGCAGAGCGGATCCCGGCACGTTTTTTCCGCCAAACGGCACCTCGACTCAGGGAGGGCATTGTAGATAAATAATCGTTTTTTCGTATATAAAAAAAAAATAAATAAATAAATAAAAAGGTATGTGTCGTGACGTGCTGGATGGACACTTGCTTAATAATGTAATCGTCTGGGTTTGATTCCCGCATGTCTCAAACGCTTTTTTACTGCAATAGCCCCCCCCCCCCCCCCCCCCCCACCTCTTCAAAACCAATCACTGCCGAGCCTCACGGCCACGCTTTTATGCAGGCTTCACGGAATACCAAATACCTAGTCAAAGAACGTTTCACGTTCAAATAAGTGCCAAGTGGTCGTTTGGTCAAGAAACAAAGAGCCACGGTAGCAACTGCGGGGATGCCTCCATGATGTGATCATCTCTCAAAGATACTAATTAAGCCTCTCTTCTCTCGACGCAGGTACATCTATAATCCCAGGCCTGGCTGGAATTCTCCGAACCAGCTGTCGAGGGATCTCGGAAACGGATGTAAGTTTGCTGAACTGACGAACCGATTTTATAGGACAAAGTACGTCCTACCGCGATGGTTCGCGAGATAAAATAAACATCCGTGTATGCCACGTAAATTAATTATCCCTTTCAAATCACGTTTTAGAGCGCAGCTCTTAGAGGCCCGTTTCCGGCTTGAGCGGAGTCGGCGTCGCCGTCGCCGCCGGCGTAACCGCGAGGTCATGTGACCGCCTTCCCCGAGGTCACGTGACCCCTCCCTCCCAGCGTCACGTGACGCCCCTCCCCCTGAGGTTAACACCGAACGCCGTCGGCGTAACCGCGAGGTCATGTGACCCCCTTCCCCGAGGTCACGTGACCCCTCCCTCCCAGCGTCACGTGACGCCCCTCCCCCTGAGGTCACGTGACCCCCCCCCCCCGAAGTCACGTAACCCCCCAAGGCCACGCGACCCCCAGGTCACGTGACCCCCTCCCCCAAGGTCAGGTGACCCCCCCCTCGGGGGAAATTGAAGAATGAGGGGAGGAGGAGGAGAAGAAGGAGGGGTATACCCTCCCCTCAGTACCCTTCTCTCCTCCTCATCAAGAGCTGCGCTCTAATTCGGCGTTGCAGGGAGTTGTAAACGGCTTCGTCTTTTTGTAACTGCATATTCTTGTCTCGTTTTCAACGCAGCTTGGAGTCAGTCTTTGGTTCTGGACACCGACAACTGCAACTTCCTCGTCCAACTTGAATGCTACGAAGACGGATCAGGTAAACAGACACGAGCCACGACCTGAAAAAGTATCGACTGATAGTGTTCCGCGTGTTCCTGTGAACGTTCCCGTTGTCACACAGTTGCGTCGACTGCGTTGCGCCGCGTCGTGCAGCACAGCGCCTCCCTATTGTTTCGCCCTAAGGGTCGTCATAGCAATAGCCCGACGCAGCACAGTCAGACAGTCAAACGTAGTCAAACGCAGTCAAACGCAACTGTGTGAACGAGCCTTTAGGCCTTGGTCCATCCGTTATTTTGCGTCGCGTCGTACCACTCGTACACCTGTCCATTGCGTGATGCGATCATCTCCATGATGTGATCATCGGGGGTGCCTCCATGATCCCAACATGGAGGCACCCACGCAGGCGTCACTGGCGCTTTGCTTTTCGACCACACAGGCGCCTCCATGTTGCTTTGACATCTTGTGAGGAATATATAAATGATAAAACTACGGGGTAGGCATATCTGTAAGGTATGCGCGCATCCTACAGACTACAGAGTCGTTTATAGGATACGTGCATACGTAAACTACAGAGTAGGTTCGCACTCTCGCAGCCCCCTTTCCACTCTGTAGATTTATCAGTTCTTAGTTGCCTCTAGGTAGCGCGGCATGTACCGTAGGCTACGCCACTCCTCTGTTCGCTTCAACGTTACTATACCCTTTTTCACCTTGTGTTGTACCGCACGAAAGGCTACAAGCGCGAGCTCCTTGCTCTAGGGCACATCTCGGCGGCACAAGCTCTCGTGCATTAAAGGCAGCTGCCAACGCTATGAGCTCGCGCTTCTAGCCTTCGCTGCGGTACATCATAAGGTGAAACGGAGTATTAGCGATGTGCGCGACCAGAAGGGGTCGCTGCGGTCAGCTTTCCACTATGGAGCCTTCATAAACTACTTTCCACGATTGGCCAAACCTGGGCATATGAGCGTTGTCAGATTGTCAACTTTGACGGTGTTAGTTTCGGATTGCGATGAACACACCATCGAACTCGTCGTCCAACCTGAAGGTAAGTTGCAAGGGTAACAACTGGTGACGTCACGGCGAGGCAAATCCCACTCGTGACGTCACGGAGGGAACCATAACAGGGCGCCACCTAAACATCTCGGCGCTAATAGATCAAAGTCAGTTGAGAAGCTTCCTAGAACGCCTATAAGGGGATCGGTGGCCGAGTGGTCTAGCGCACACCAGCTCGGAGCACGTGCAGCGAAAGCTCACGCTGCAGAACCCAGGGAGTTCAATCCCCACCCGTGCCCGTTTCGATCTGGATGAGCATCGTACCGGCGTGCGGTCGTGTATTACTCCTGCGTGGTGCACGTTAAATGTCCGAGGATAGCGGTTGTACTGCACTGGCAAAATGGCTCTTCTACAGCTTGGAGACAAGTCGCCCGTAGAGGCAGACTAAGTTCTAGGCTGTATAAACATACACAGAACCCAATATATATTTTAGAGCGCAGCTCTTAGGGGCCCGTTTCCGGCTTGAGCGGCGTCGGCGTCGCCGTCGCCGTTGGCGTCGCCGTCGGCGTAACCGCGCGGTGCATCATGGGAAATGTCCCATAATGCACCGCGCGAGCCCCCCACCGGGGTCACGTCACCTCGTGGGGGGGCACGTGACCCCCCCGAGGTCACGTGACCTCGGTGCATTATGGGAAATGTCCCATAATGCACCGCGCGAGCCCCCCACCGGGGTCACGTGACCTCGTGGGGGGCACGTGACCCCCCCGAGGTCACGTGACCCCCCGGAGTCACGTGACTCCCCTGAGGTCACGTGACCCCCGCCGATGTCGCGTGACCCCCAATGACGTCATCGTCACTGATGACGTCACCGGCATCCACATCGTCATCGTCATCATCACTGATGACGTCATCATCACTGATGACGTCACCGGCATCCACATCGTCATCATCACTGATGACGTCACCGGCATCCGCATCGTCATCGTCATCATCACTGATGACGTTACCGACATCCGCATCGTCATCGTCATCATCACTGATGACGTCATCAGTGACGTCACTGATGTCGTCACCGGCATCCGCATCGTCATCGTCATCGTCACTGATGACGTCACCGGCATCCGCATCGTCATCGTCATCATCACTGATGACGTCACCGGCATCCGCATCGTCATCGTCATCATCACTGATGACGTTACCGACATCCGCATCGTCATCGTCATCATCACTGATGACGTCATCAGCGACGTCACTGATGACGTCACCGACATTCGCATCGTCATCATCACTGGCGAAGTCATCAGTGACGTCACTAATGACGTCATCGGTACCCGCATCGTGATCGTCAATGATGACGTCATCAGTGACCTCAGTGATGACATCATCGGCATTGGCGGTCACGTGACCCCCAAGGTCACGTGACCCCCCAAGGTCACGTGACCCCCCCTGGTTAGTTTAGCCCCCCCCCCAGTGCCCTTCCCTCCTCCTCCTCAAGAGCTGCGCTCTAATTCGGCGTTACAGGGAGTTGTAAGCAGCTTTCACTTTTTTTTAAGAACGCCTATACTCTGTTTTACTTAACTGCACGAGCGCGGGTGTTTGGTGGGGACGCTAAAAGCCCCCAGAGCTCGCTCTTGTAGCTTCTACCACGCTCACACTTAAAGGGACCTTGAAAAGAATTTTCGACGGGGATAAATTGGGATTTTACTAATCGTATATCATTTAGTGCGCCAAAATAAAACTAGTACACGAGCGTACAAAGCCTAAAGTTTGCTTTTCGGTACGAGAATCTGAAAATATGAATGACTATTTCGTACCTCCTTTCCTTCGAAAGTTCTCCGCCTTTTCACTGTGATGCATCCGCGGAGTCCAAGCAGGTCAGCCGAGCCCAGCTCACGCATTGGACACGAGCACTGCGTCACTCAGACGTATGCGCTGGTCAACAACCAATCCGTCGACGAATATATGTGAATTGGCGTTCCTTGCCAATGAGTGCCGTGATGGCACTTATCATCGCTCGAGAATGACAAGTTCCATGTTCTGCTTAAAAAGCACGGTGGAAGCTTGGAGTCATCGTACCGGTGCCCAAGCACGTCACCACCACGCGATTTCTTATTTCGCTTTTCAGTTGAGGATTAAAGTTAAGGCGGAAGAAGTTGAAAAATCATTTCATGGTTACTTTAAAGTGAAACATAGCATGGCCCGTTTTCGTGGCCCGTGCGCTCGGTGCGGCTCGCTGCACTTTCAGTCTGCCCTAGAAGCGGCAGAATCGATGAAACGTTTAATGCACGATGCTTGCGGTAGAGATAGATTATATTAGTTTTTTTTTGTTGTTTTTTTTTGCTTTTTGGTAAACATAAAGTTAGCGCAAAAATGGGCGCAAGAAGAGCGTCTTTCTAAAACGGTCCTTTTGGCCCGTTTGAGGCGTTGATGATGGTGGCGCTAGGAACTCTAACCGCCCGTCCTGCTCGCGTGCAGACGACAGAGAAAACATCACCCTACTCCCGCCATACAAGTGTATCCTTCGTTAAAAGCTCAGTCCCCCTACAGCTACTTAGACGCGTCGTATCGCTGCCCTTCTATGCATTATTAAGAAATCACGCTATACTAGAGTCATCGCCAAGCTCTTCGAACCTCCTGACCGAACATCACACCGTCTAAAGCCTAGTTCACATGCAGCGGTTTTGGCCCTAGAGCGGCGCGATTTCTGCCGTCGCGGCGCTCTGGCCAGCACCAGCAATTCAGTGGCACGAGCGCCGCGACGGCAGAAATCGCGCCGCTTTAGGGCCAAAATCGCTGCATGTGAAACACGCTTAACATTCGAAGCTATAAGCGTATTTTCGGGCACACATCTGCTTTCAATAACTCCGCATCGCCACGCGCAGTTATGCGCTGGAATAGTCTCCCTGACAACATAACCTCTTGTTCAGATCTTGCTGCATTTCGAGCTGCTATCTAGATTACCTGAGTGTCCTATAGTTTATATTTCTCGTGATGTTTTTACCTAAATAGTGCTTCAAAGTTTTGTGCAATACACGACTTTTCGTTGCTGGTGGTGCTCTTCCCAAATAGTATTAAGGTGTAGAAACTGCGTTGTGTTTCTGCTAAAATTGTCCATGGTCTCATGGCTGAGAGAATGTGAAATCCACTGTTTCATGTGTGTGCCTTTAAAGCTGTTTATACTGTACTTTGACTAAATCCCCCTTGAGTAGTCTCCAGAAATTGATCTGCAAGCTGTTTGAATAAATAAAAAAATAATGAATAAACCGTTTTCGGATGCCTCCCTTCCATGGAGCTTGTCAGCTGATAGATTTAAGAACAATTGGTTCGCATTTCATTCGTATTTGATAGTACGTCAATATACCGATATGATCATGGGCGTACCAACCGGGGGGGCAAGGGGGGCGCTTGCCCCCCGCCCCCCCCCCCCCCCCCCAGTTCTCAGAGGGGGGCAAGGCATGTGTTTTGCCCCCCTGAAACAGCCGGCACTGGGCAGGGCGAACACTGGCCGGCGGTGCCCAAGGGATACCAAGGGCACCACCCTCCGGTCCTAGGGGGGGGGGGGGCTGGTCCCCCCCCTCCCCCCCCCCCCCCACTCAAAACAAGTTGGTACGCCAGTGGATATGACCGGCCTCTTTTGTTAAGCCGCCGCTGCCGGCATGCAGCGTGGGAACAGTAGTCTTTCTGCTCGTGCGACAACCCCGCTGTGGGCCTACAGCCTAAAAAATGCCTGTGCGTCTGTTTTCCCGCACAAAACTTGAAGAACCAATCACCTCAACTTATGGAGGCAGCTCAGCAAATGGCGATGACGAAACATATCTTTAGACCAAGAAGCGCGGTCCGAGTTGTGACATTAAGCAATGCAAAACGTCACGCTTGCATTGCTTAATGTCACAACTCAGAGCGCGTTTTTTCGTCTAAACATATGTTTCGGCATCGTCATTCGTTGATCTGCCTCCGTAAGTTGCGGTGGTTGGCTCTCCAAGTGTTGTGCGGGAAAGCAGACGCACGGGCTTTTTTTTTAGAGTGACGCGAGCAGAGCACGAGACGACAGGAGCTCTCTCTTGCACTACCGCCTGCCACATGTGAACTAGCGCCACTAAATAAGCTCCGTTTCAGAGTAACGACACTTACCCTTCTTGTGGCATAAAATCATGGTTTCCCGTTATCTGAAGCTTTATCTGAAATCACAGGAAGCGCTTTCCCGTCCTCCAGAAATGTTTAAATAGTTCGTGACAGAGCAAATCAATATTACATGAGCTTCCTAAAATCGAATCTAATGTCAAGAAAGTCGCACTTTTGAATCATGACAATCGGCAGTTGCGTCTGCTCTGCACAAGCACCAAAATGGCGGCGCCCACAGCGATGTCGGGGAACAGAGTGCCGATACTCTAAGCGCAGCTCATTTAGTGGCTCTAGATATACTGAGTGTCAGCGCGCACTATATGTTTTGCGTGGACCGTGCTGTTGCATGACTGAAAACTATCGTACCGCACGGAAATATAATGCGCCCAAACAATTTTTGCACGGTCTACAGTTCAATCAAAGTGAGGACTCCTGAATGTTGCCTTTGTGTTTCCATTCAGTGCACACCTACGTGACGTACAAGAGCACCTGGCCACGTCAGGAAAGGCTCGCCTACCGGGACAAGGCTCGTTGGGTGCCGCAGCTTTCTTTCCTCAAGTACTACATGTTCGACTGCGAGAACGGCTACGTCTAGCGGACCGCTCCGTTGGCGGCCCACGTAGAACGCCAGCCCTCACGACCACGGAACAATTAAAGGAAAGCTCGGGCCAAATGTTGATAGTCGCTGATTCAACAGATTAAAAGACGCCTCTGAACTAGTACTTCAAATTTCAAGTCGCAAAGATAGTTTTCTTTTTGCGAGGTTGTTGAAGTTTCAAATTTGGGATTGGAAGCTCTATACCAAAAAAAACCCTGAACCGTGACGTCAGTTGAAAAATGGGGCGATATGAAGGCATTACAGTTCGCTCCGGAGAGATTACAAAGGGTTGACGTGCGAAATGAATGCTGGTTGAGTTCGCGACAGCAGAACGAAGAAATATGCTCATAATATCGTTGTCTATAACTGCTTTCTCAAGTTGCAAGTTATGCAACATGTGACGACACCCATAGCCTTCTTTATACTGACAAAGCCTGACAGATCGCCACGAGACGCGGCCGCCGAAAGTGAAAAGGTAGTGGCAGACAACGGATGAGAGGAGAGGCACGTAACGGGCGCCCCACTGCGGCGAGACGCCGAAACATAATTTTCCCGAGCGATGGAATGTCCGCTCGTGCTCGTCGCGTTCTTCGCGCAACCGCTTCTTTTCTCGTCGAGTTTGACAACCATGTTTCGGGTCTTCGCCGCTGCAGAAGCTGTGCGCTGAATACCAGAAATGCTCTGTGCTACCCGATCCTCGCGCTTCAAATCTGCGACCGGGCATTCTATGGCTCTGTCGTCGAACTGCCAGGCTTTGTGAGTATATAGGGTGGTCCAAGTCACCAGGCTCGATCTAAAATGGACCGTAAAAATCGACGCCTGCACATAGAAGTCTAAACTTTTCGTCAAAGGTGTATTTCACAAGTCGGTTTTTTCTTGTAAAATACAGAGCATAGTTCTCTTTAAGTAAAAAATAGGGCAGAGAAACTTGCCAGGGTATACGGCGGGCGGTGACCCAGACGACCAAGTCCAGTAGCGGGCTGTGTTTGCCATTCGCATATATAGATGGCGTCGGGAGCAGCGTCTGAAGGCGCAGCCGACCAGCGAATGATAGCAGACGACACGCACGAAATCCGTTGGCAGCAAAAGCGCCGCCGTTATGCAGACGCGTTATCTTTTATTTTAAGTTTTGCTTTTATTGTTCGCATTCAATTTTTAACCGAAGATACATTTCAGAAAGATTATATTTATTTTAATAAACCACGGTGGTCACGAGCCGTCGCGATTAAAGCCCCTCGATGTGTTTGCGTCGCGATTAGGAGGTAGCGCCATCTATCAATACGAACGCCAAACATATCACGCTACTGGACCCCTGTAGTATGGTGCCTGGAACGCGTCTCCGACTGGTGTGTTTACTGGGTTCAAAAAAGTGGTCCCTTGATTTCCGCCTGATGACGTCATAAAAGTATCATGTTGCGGCTCTGTCATGTTGTCGCCTGTTGCAACCCTGGCGGCGCCCCAACAGTTGTGGTATAAGTGGCAGACGCCTGTTCTGCTGCAGGTCGCTTTCCAGTGTGACAGTTCACGGAAGCTGGAGCAGCCGGAAGTTGGGACGCCTAAAGGGACGCCGTGACGAAAGCGACACTCGCGTTCGCTCGTGCTTTTCGCCAGCATTTCTACGGCCAACCGCCAGGATCGCGACAGGCAACAGCATGACACTCGCGTCATTTGTTGCCACATTGGGACCACTTTTGATGTACGGGCGGGATAGGACGCTAAACACACCAGTCGAAGACGCGATCCAGGCACCATACCTGTAGTCTGCGTTGCTGCCCGCCGTGGACCCTGGCAAGTTTCTTGGCCTTATTTTTTACAGAAAAAGAGCTACGCTTTGTAATTTTGCAAAAAAAAAAAAAAAAACGGACTTGTGAAATACACTTTTGACGAAAAGTTTAGATTGCTAGTGCAGACGTCGATTTTTGCGGTCCATTTTAGATCGAGCCTGGTGACTTGAACCACCCTTAGAGGAGGCTATGCGTCACCCCACTGGAAAGCACTGAAACATTTGAATGTTGGCCACCCTCATTTGCCGTTTTCGGAATAGCCATTCTGAATATGAAGATAACAAATAACACACCGTAAAGTGTAAAGCATCGGTATTCCAAAATTTCGTATGGTTTGGGTAGCTCGGAAACCGCCGAAGCTCCTCCCCTTTAACCAGGACGAAGACAGTGAAGCCCTGCAGTCACGTGGTAAACAACTGCGTGTGTTTGCTCATCAGCAAAGCGGGTCTTACCAACACCTTTTTAAAACTAAGGCCTGCCCGCCCGCTCCGTGACGTCACTGTAGCTAGGCCAGCGAGCGGAAAAGCGAGTCGGCTGAGCGCTTGGGCTTCGCTGCGCCTTAGCGCTGGCTGAGTGGCCTGTAACTTCGAGTGGAAATATTGTACGAATGTACGAATTACAGCTTTTTATAATTAGAAATGAATATAAAAAATCTCGACTTTTATGATTTACTATTAAGTTACGACGATTGAAAACACTTACAGTAAATAGTAGCGACTACACCTTTCGATCATTATTTAGCTTGATCTCCTTATAACACTATGACGCAGTTCTGCAATGACAAGTATTTTCATTTGAAGCATCTTTTTGGCCATTCATACTTACCACACAGCTAAAAAATATGTGATGTAGTATTTTATGTCGCGGCACATGCCTGCGCTTCATTGGTTTAGCCTATGGTACAGCACACGCACTGGCAGACAACGAGCGCCGTGACGTTGCACTTTTGCATCCATCGTCTTGTAGCGTTGCTTGCGCTGCGTCATCTGTGTTCGCAGCCTCCAACAGAGGGCAGGCTTTCGAAGTGGAGAGGGTAAGACGACACAGTAGTAGTAGTAGTAGATTGGGGTTTTGTGGCGCAAAAGCAACTAAGGCTATGATGCGCCAAGAAATATAAAATGACACAGAACTCGAACGAAATGTGCTTTATGTCCTCTCATACAAGCGCCACGATCAGGCTGCCATTTGCGGAGGAAGCAATATCACGCGATCTCGACAAGTGTGGATGATGTATAAAATGTTAAAGTATTATTTTTTAATCAACTACACGATGTGGTCGAAGTTAGCGATTCAAAGTTACTATAGTTGTGAGCAAGGGAATACTGGTCATACGCAAAGAGCAAGTTGGAGGAAAATAAATTCGTTTTGTCAAATGCGTACGTTATTCATCGGTTTTTAGTTGCGTTTTCGAGATGACGATCACGCCTTTCAGAATCCAACCACCATCACCTGTTCTTCTCTGCCTCTTTTTCCCGCCTCGCGAAGAAACGAAGTAGATACTGTCTGCCTGACGAAAATCATCCCTGGAGAAAAGGAACAAGGGGGACAAAGGACAGACAGAAATCTCCAAACACAGCTAGGTGACTGGTGCGCGACCGAAAAAATCCGCCTGGTCCGGGCACCAGTCACCTAGCTGTGTTTAGAGATTTTTGGTTGTCCCGTGTCCCTCTTGTTCCCCTTCTCCAGGGATTATTTTCGTCATTCTTGTCCAGCTCGCTTGCACCTTTGCATTTAATTGCCTTATAATTAAAACTGTCTGCCTGTCTTCCGCCTCTCCTTCTATCTTTCCCCTGACATCGGCCATCGAGATATACCCTGTGTAATGTATTTGCATTTGTATTTATTCGCCATTTCGTGGGGTTTAGGAACTAAAGGTGAATAAAAGCACCTGACATAACTCCCATTCAGGTTTCAACAGGGCACATCACATACAGAACGCTTTAAAAAGTAAATAATAATAAAGAATGCAATACACTGTTATCCAAGAATCACATAAAAGTAAAAAAATATAAACTTTTATTTTGATTTTAATAAGTCCTATTGAACTCGAAAAGAGTCAAAGTACAGGCTAGCTGGTGGAAGTCAACCATTTCGTCGTTTACCCTGAGACTGGGGGGGTTTTTTGAAGAGCAGAAGAAACAGAAAAAACAGACAGGTCTCAAACTCAGCTACACGTTTATTTCAAAAAATTTCCTCTTATATAGTTCGTTTTCGTCGTCAACAACCAATCACATACGACTTGTCCTTTGCACCGTGACTTTACAGGTTCCACTATATCACAAAAGAAGCGGACACTCCCAACGTTTCCAAGTGAAAAAGTTCTAGCAGAAGATATGCCTCACAAAGCCCCAAGCAACTCTTTTGTGTCCTCACAATGAACAGGACAACAGCCAACAACAACATCCCACTCAAAACTGGTCACCTCCAAAATTGTAGAAACCAGACAATACACACCGGTACACACCACAGACAATACACACCAACGAAGCCTCTCAGAACGACTAACTAAAAAAAAAAAAAAAAAAAAAAACACTTAAAATTGTAAAAATTGCTTGCAGCGGTTCCCTATTTGCATGGAAGGTTGACTAATGCAATTTCCCAACGATCTAATCCTAATTGCTTCTCTTACCACCCTTTTAACATCGTTCCTTTCCTTAACAACTACATCCGTTCCTGACCAATCCGTTGTGCAGTTTCTACACTCCTCCAGATGCTTAGCCAACTCCGAATTTGCTGCATTATTTTTAACATTCCTTTTGTGTTCTGTTAAACGATCGTTTAAACACCGAGAGGTTTGGCCTACATACTTAAAACCACACGCCAAAGGAACCTCATACACCACGCCTACGCTACACGGCACCGACTTTTCCCTATGCGCCTTCTGACAGCCCCTCTGAGCCGTTTCAAAAGGTGTCAATCTATCTAACCTATTGAACTCGTTTTTTCGATAATACCAACTATTCGTGGGTCTAGGTTTAGTAGTTGGGTGATTCGGTGCGATAGACTTTGATCGCCATAGTTCGTACGTATTTTTGTAATAGTGCATTGAACTGTCATGTCGTAAGTTATATGTAGTGCCACTTTTTACTATTTGAGTATCGTTGCAAATAAAAAAAAAATCCTTTGCGTTACTTTGTATTTACGAATTAAAACTTTTAATTGTTCCGACGTTACAGGTATGCACAAGCACCATATTTCAATAAACATAATCTCCATGCATAAACTTAACATAATTACATTTTTAACAGGTATATTTAAATACAAAAGTAAAAATCCTAAAAGAAATGCTGAAAAGAATTCATGTCTTGGCGTCTATAACCACACAGAAAAAAAAAAATTTAAGTGGTCTTTTTTTTTTTTTAGTTTCGGCAAAAACGATGCGACGGTTACTTAACTACGTTCGCCGTTACCCCAAATTACTCCCGTAAGTTGGTTATACTTATCCTTTACTAACCTGAGAGTGTAACAAGTACTCTACTACGTTACAGAAAAAAGTAACGCCTCACCGGTAACGCCGTTACTTGTCGCGCGTTCCCGCGAACACTGACCCTGTACAACACACCAAGTCCGCAGATGGTCCAACTAAACAGCGAAGTTCGGCCGAGGCGTCTTCAGGAGCCGTCGCAGCGAACCTCGCACGGCCTCTGCCAGCCCCCGAAGGCTCGCTCGATCTCGCTGGCGACGGCGAGGCAGAGGCGGTCCCTGTACGGCCCGGCCACGACCTGAACGCCGACGGGTCGGTCCCCGGCGCGAGTGGGTCCCACGGGGCAGGCGGTGGCCGGCAGCCCCGCGATGTTCACGGGGGCGGTCAGGGTGACGGCACCGGGCCGCAGCGCGTGAGCGTTGTGGAACGGCGCTGGCTCCAGGGCGGTCGGGCACACGAGCACGCCGTCGTCTCCCAGCAGGGACTGCAGGCGAGCTCGCAGCTCGGCCGCCATTGTGGTGTACCGCCGGACGTACGACGAGTCCGGCTTGGGCATCAGGTGGTTCACCAGGATGGTCACCATGAGGGCGGGAAATGAGTGCGCCGACCTGCGTGCGCCGGCGACACTGCCGCGTTCACGCAGGGAACTCGGTCTCTTTAAGAGGTCATAAGAGTGTGAACGGGCCTTTAAGGCCCGTTCACACTCTTACGACTTCTTAAAACTGGGTTCCTTAAAACCTCTTACAACCAGAGGGTACACTGGCGCACTCTGTTGGGTAGCAGTGTAAACTTGGCGGTCCGACATATTTTCTATTTCTCTCGCGCATTATGCTTTCTTTCTTGGCTCGACAAACTTTTGTTAACGTTGTAAACGAGCCTTTCTTATAGGCATTACGCACATTTGACCTCGGAGATACCGCGAAACCTTCGCTCTTGTGAAAGGCAGTTCCAGGGTCACCGCATAGATGGCGCCAGCGTGCCAGTGTGTTCTCTCGTCCTAAGAAATTTTAAGAGGTTTTAACAAGTCTCGTCTCTCTCGGTCGTACTCGGTTGCAAGAGTGTGAATGGGCCTTAAGACCGCGCCGCACACTGTGGATACATCGTGCAAACGACAGTCGGCGTACACTGTCTCAGGCCTTCCTCGTATGACATTGCTTATACAAAAGAGGACTGAAGACATGTTTCAAGCATACATGAAGCTCCGACATCCTTTAGGCGTGTCCGCAGATGTCATCATGTCCGCAGCGATTGGGTGTCCACAAAAAAATAAGCTTGTAAGCGAGCGAATTTCGTTTTGTTGGCGGACAAAGTCAGTTTTTTTCTGCCTTGCTTGACGCGGAAACTAGAATCCCGCTTCGTCCGTTGTTTATTTATTTAACGTGCCTCGCCGGGCCCTGCTAAGGGGTTTATTAGCGAATATACGGTGGTTATGTTAACGAGAAATATAGCGAACAGTGAAACAATTCGTACAAATCTACTATATCCCGCAGTACGAATAAGGAACAGTGATTATGCCCACGATTAATAACGTCATTTGTACGTCCGAAGGAAAAGTCACCGAGGTGACAACCCTGGCTAAAGAAAAACTCCAATCTTCGTAAAAAGGAATATGAATCAACATTGACAAGTCCAATAAATATACAAAATCACACCCACTCACACGTGCCTCATCTGTCGTAATGGCGATTAAAATGTATTATAAGTATACGGGTATATGTTATGATTAACGTCCCGTAAGCGCGTAATCAATCACGCGCTTGCGCTGACCTCGGTAATGGCGTATTTCTATTAGTTATTGACTTTAGAACCTATTTCTCCATGGTCCAGAACCGAATATTCGAGCTGAGTAAAGTTACAGCTTTGCATTTCAGGAGAGCTCTGCAATCTTAATCCCTGACCTCACAACGTTCTTGTTCTGCGGTGGTAGATACGGCCCCATTGCAACTTTACTGACATTTAGGGGTAAAATGGTCTGCCCTACTGCCTGACATTAGTTAATATCCTAGATTTTGTCTAGGCTCATGAGGTTCCTATTGCTATTCAAGCGCATCTCGTAATAGCTGTAGATATATCCATAGGAGCGGTTACGATAACGCCTTCCCGTCTAGGGTTCTTCGCAGAAGTCCGCACCTGCCGATGGCGCTCTTGAGCATCTCGAGCCACGGGTTGATGGGCGAGCCGTCCGCATTTGTGAAGGCCGCTGTGGGTGGGTCTCCCTCGCTGACTGCCAGCAGGCTCAGCCACATCTCGAAACCGCACGCCATGGCCTCGATCGTGATGCGTTCCGTCGAGATGCCGTGGACCTCGTGGAAATGGGACGCCACCTGCAATGTCGGGGTCAGGGAGTGGCCGTCTTGAGCGTAGGTAGGCACAAAAGATTTCATTCGTAGAGGATGCCAATATGGCTGCGTTTGCTGGCGGAGGTATTGTTTGACCTTACCCGCTGAACAGATGTCGTGACGTCTGCGTGAACTCTGGAGAAAAATCTACAGCCCTCGTCCTCGACGTAGAACATCCGAATCTTCTTCAGGTCCACCTGCGAGTGCATGATGTGCTTTAAATTTCGGACTCCTTTTTCTCACAGATTTTGTTTTCCTCGATAACAAGAAGAAAATGACTGAGCGATTTCTCGCTAAGGTCGTCCGCTCGCAGAGCTCGGGCCTTCAGTAATCTGGTAACTGAATCTATTCAATGTTAAACCAAGCTCAAATGAAACCGCTCGATTAAGGCTGCGATAAACGTTTCTTCCATTCATGTACCCATTCAATGCTTAAATATTAAAAGCACGCGTTGTTCACAGATCCGTGCTATCGCCTGTAGGATTTCCCTTGCTGCCACCCGCCCCGGAGAACGACACAATGCACTGGTTCATCAACACGTAGTCCTTTATTGACTGTTATTACCGTGCGCCGCTTCCTAAAGGCCCCTCGCGTACACTCTGCACTGAGCTTTTATCACCGGCCTAGCGCCGCTTGCGTGGCTAATTGTACTTAGCCACCACGCGGTGGAAATGGTCAGAAACGATTGAACATGCGGGCACCCTGGTCAAACGCTTTGGATCACAAGGTTGCCCACACTACTCAGCACTGTAGGACGTATTTTCTATCGATTGTCCCAGAATCTTTAGGAACAGACGTCGTACGCACTTGCGCATCGAGGTCGAGCTTGTCGCGCGCCCCCGGTGGAAGCATGGCCTTGAGCATGGGTGCCAAGTCGCAGGCGTAGCGTGTCATGGGCCCCGCCGAATAGAGCCTCATGAACTTGCTGCTGAACGGGTGACGGTGGCCCTCGCTAGAGACGATTCCTGCGGTGGTCGGGAACCATTGTAACTCCAGCTCGATCGTGGCCATTTACCGCCGAGGGGCCGCGATGTTTTATTCTTGGCATTAATGTATTGCGTGATGCGCGTAGAAAGGCCTACATCTGTGCAGTATGTATAAATAAAAGGCGCAAGCTCAAAACGAGGCTCTACAAGTGATTCTGCAAGTGGCCGTATGCAATGTCTGCAGACGGCCACTTGTGCGAAGGATTGATTGATTGGATTGGATTCCGGAAAAAAATCAGGAGGTTAGCCGGAACGTTTTGCCTAGCCGGCTGCTCTTTGCGAAGTATAGAAAGAAGGGAGATCAGCGCTGCCAAGGTTTCACTCGCCCCTGTCTTGTAGAAAGCTCCATCATGACCGCTCGATTCTTTTCTGTGGGTCCACACCGCTCTTGAGATGAAGATTTCCCTAGCAGCACACTTCCCCGGCTCGTATCTTTGGCCAGTTTAGCCCAAGCTTGGGCCAGGCTTGAGCCAAGTAGGCTCTAGCTCGCGCCAATCTGGCCTAAGCCTGGGCCGAGGAAGTGTGCTGCTTGGGTTAGCAATGACACACCAAAAGATGTCGTTTGTCTGCTTACAGCCAAGCTCTTCCAGAACCAATCACCACGACTTACGGAGTGAGCTTGGCGTTTTCCTCTAAAAAATGAAGTATGTGCTGTGACAATGGACATAGTCCAATGGATCATGTAAAACGGACAATGGAGCATGTAAAACGTCATGATTAGCATCTCATCGCCGACTTCATTTTATGCTAAAGTTTTTTTCTTAGTCAGGTTATTTACCCAGCTCTTCCGCAGGTCGTTTTAATTGGGGTATTTTAGTATGGTGCACCGTATGTTACAAGTATCAAGACACAACACGTATAAAAAAAAAAACTTATTTTTGGGTAGATTATGGCGTCCTCAATATGCCAGTTCTTTCAACTGACATTTTCTTGACTGCCGTAGGTCTCCATTTTCTTAAAACGAGCACCATCGTACTATTTGGTTTCACAAGGATATCTACTTTTAAGAGGCGCGAAATGCATCTTGTATGTAAGAACCATAGCTACGAGTACTCTGTGGAATGTTAGTCCATCTTCGACGGAGACAGTGCGCACTCCTGCTGAATGACACAACGACCCGCGTATGTGGCCTACCTGGCGTGGTCATGTGACCAAAGGTCCCGCAGTAGAAGGACGGAAGGCGAATGCTTCCCCCGATGTCCGTGCCCACGCCTAGGAGGGCACCGGCCGCCGACAGGAGGCTGCCTTCTCCTCCTGCGCGAGGGACGCAAGTCGTGCGAGGCCGCAGTCGCCAGACAACAGCACACTTCAAGCAGGTGAAGGGACGTGAGGCCTATTCTGTTCACGCTTCCTTCTTCGCCATTCGTTATTTGGCCATCTTTTCGACCGGAATTCTCATTGGCTGCGGTAATCAGATTCTCGGGACTAGCCACGGCCTTGTAGTTTTTAATCTGTTAGTTGAAAGAACGGGCTCCGGGCGACCACCAGCAGGAAGATGGCGGCGCCCGGAGACCATATATTCGTACAGGAAATAGCGTAAAGCTACGCGCGTAAAAAAAAGGTTATTTGTATGGAACTTTTGCATTCATATATACTCGATAACCAGATATGAGACGCGACTTCTAGCGATAATTTCATTCGTGCTCATTGAGTGTAGAAAATTACGAATAAACATCGGTAGAAGCGCCTCGCGCGTCGCTGTGTGGACATTGATTTCTGCGATGTCGTGGAGCGCGTGTCAGGTTGCGAGCAGGCATTCGCAGAGTCGCCGACAAAAGCCGTCAGTCATTTTGCTATTGAGTCCGAATGACCGCTGGAGAGTGTTGCCTGTCGCCCATCTCATTAGCCGATTTAAAGGGAGATCAATAATAGACCTTGGGAGTGCATTGCAGGGCAGTATACCGGCGGGAGCTTTTCTGCATGTCCCATGCAGCTGTTTTTGCGCTTTGACACGCCCCCTCTCGCCAGCTCCCGCGTGCATACTGCCCCACGATACACTCGGAGGGCCATTTATCGGCCTTCTTTTAATCAGTTCGTGAGAAGCGCGATCGATATAAAACTCGAATCAATTTCCAGTCACAGCACAGCCAATTCTTGCACGCCATTTTTATCTCTGAAACTGTCACGATCCCGATCGCATTCCTCACGTTAAACCGATTAAAGACAATAATGCCCCTTTCGTGCGCGATGCAGCACATTCTCTGGGACTTCTGAGAGCGCATAAGAATCAACAAGGGCACTCGGCGAAGACGCTGAAGCCGCACCGCTGCTGCCTCCGCACGTCCTCCTCGTGTCGTGCGGGTTGTTGGTCCTGCCGTAGATCCTGTTGAAGGACTCGGTCCACAGGCAGAGCTGCGGAGTGTTGGTGGTGGCCACGGGGATGGCGCCGGCCTGGCGGAGCAGCGACACCACCTCGCAGTCCCGGTCGCCGCGGTGGCCGCGCCACGCCGGCACGCCCACGTCGCAGATCAGTCCTGCCCAGAAAAGACGCACTCTTAAGACTCCGTTTCACTTTTATAGTCCGCGACCGATGCCGTGTCTGAAATCAAGCAGCGCTCGTCCTTGTCGTTTGCTATCACGGGCCACACCAACCACGCGCAGTCTACACGCTGAGAAATGCCTGCGCGTCTACTTACCCGCAAAACACTCGAAGGGCCAATCTGCGCGATCTACGAAATCAGTTCAGCGAATGACGAGGCGGAACATCTGTTTAGACTTCAAAATGAAGTCTACGCTGTGGCATCACGCAATGCAAGCATGACGCTTTGCATAGCGTAATACCACAGCGCAGATTTCATTTTTGGGTCTAAACGGATGTTCCGCCTCATCATTCGCTGAGCTGATTTCGTAGATCGCAGAGATTGGCTCTTTGAGAGTTTTGCACGTAAGTGACGCGCAGGCATTTCTTAGAGTGTATAGCCTGCCATAGCAAACGCACAACAAAGACGAGCGCCGTGACAACGCATTTTGGTCGCTGCTTGACTCCGTCGGATTGACTGCTGCGGTTCGATGAGTGTAAAAAGGAGAGTCGCGGAACACGGTTGACTGCGGGAGGGCCGAGGCGACGTAGTCTGTCAAGAACTATCTTCTGGAAGATCGACTCCACGGTCAGAGCTCGGATTTTGACGAAGTATACGCCTACGTCTTCTCGACTTTCCCGCATGGTATCCGTCGTGCCTGGTAGTTAAGAGCTAGAGCTACCGCACACGCTCACAGCACGCCCCATAGCCCGGTTAGACGAAGATGGCCGCATGCAGAAAGCCCAAGGACACGACCGGATCTTTTATCTTTCAGAAAGATGCTGTTGTGTCGTCTTCGTCCTGCACGTTTATTCTTTCTTCAGTCTCGAAGGCTATTGTTAGAAATGTACCTTTTCCGCGTCTCTGACACGATCAACAATCTTGGGCTGCCAGCCGGTGGCCGAAGCTGTTCTCAGGCACGCGAGCATCCAACAATGGTGCCGCAAGCGACGCTTTCTCGAGTGTCTCAAGATTCATACTCGAGATTCATTCCGAGAATGAAGAACAAAGTTCATTCTGGGAACGAACCAGTCGTCTTCGAGCGAGCACGTCGGCGGTTCATCGTCGCGCAGTACACTTTTCCGCCGCCGTTCTCCACTCTGCGTAGGAGGGCCCTGCCGGTTTTTTTCCTACAGGAAAACGTTGCGACCAAGCTGCAGCCTCGAGGACTCCACACGACGTGTCACCCGTCTTGTTCTCTGCTCTCTTGACAAATTAAGCGCCTTTTAAATTGTTTTCTTTTTTTTTTTTTTTTAGCTTTGCGTTAACAAAAAAGTTTTTCTGCATGTGGGGTTTGTCTGAAGAATGGATGTCTACCCGAACTTGGGAACCCTCGACTCTAAATCAAAGCTTTGGTTCCCGTACACCACATCGGCGCCATAGAGTCTAAACAAGTTTCACGCGCATACTAAAAGAAAAAGAAATGCTACGCCTAACAAAATGGTGAGTTGGGCCAGTTGGTTCATAATGGAAAAAGACAAGCGCCGAAAGACCAGGACAAGGTAAGAAGACGACGACACAAGGCGCACTCGCAACTGAAGATTTATTTATGGACAGCGCCTTGTGTCGTCGTCTTCTTACCTTCTTACCTATGTCTCTCGAAAGGAAAATCACCTCAGTTTGTCTTACGTAAGCGGCTCTGCTGTGCTGGCATCTCCGTTTGTATTTGCTTTCTTAGGCGGATATGAGATACAGCCGTGACCCTCTTTGTACCGACTCTTTTTTTTTTTTTCTGTTCTGAAAAATAAAACCGGCCTTTTTTTATAAGGATATTTCTAAGATTTTTTTTTTCGGTGGGGGGGGCGGGGGGGGGGGGGGGGGTTCAGAAGTGAAACTAAAAAACAAATAACTCTAAAACTCTTTTAGAAAGAGAAGGTACTGCTTCTTTAATCCTCGTTCAATCCATCTTTATCCAAATGCGTGCTGCCGCCTATCGGGACATCTGGGTTCGACGCTGAGTGATTGGAAACCAACGCGTTCGCAAGGCTTGTCAGACCCTCCCGACCGCTGTAGTCGGGCACATTCATAGCCATTTCCAGCACTTCTACTCCCAAATTTTCGGGATGAGCAAATCTGGTTCGGCTTTGAGGCGGACCCCGAAGTCATCATCCCCCAAACCGCGCCAACCCCTGCCAGGACCGCGGTACTTTGAAACAAATCCTGCGTTGCCGCGGCACGAGTTCACGCCGCTTGCCTCGTAATATACTTGCATGCGTCACCTCGTGTTAACATTTGAGCAGGCTGGAGGCTTAATTTAAAACGAATTGGTCCACGCAAACGAAAAAACAAAACAAAACAAAACTTCTCCACGAAAGTGACCAAGGAAATGAGGCGTGTGCACAACATACAAGACGGCGCATCTGTTTTGGTAGCACTCAATGTCGAACCCAGGAACCTCGGGAATTGCCTGCATGCCCCCCCCCCCCCCCCCCCACACACACACACACACTACGCATTTATATATATACATATATAAAGGAAGTGGATTAAAACAGAAGTCGGAACACGCGATTGCGTTAATTGTGATGCCACGCCATTCAGGAATGAAGACACACTCTTATACTTAATATTTCATCATAAAGCAATCGACGTCTATATAAGCTAAAGCATTCATCGTCTCTATAAACATTTTAAATATTATGCCGTACCAAATTGTAAGTTAATGAAAGCAACGAATGGCAGCCGCAATGTTGGGTTACTATCACTATGCATGGCAAACTTCCACCAGCTCGCCTGCCCACTAAAGCCGGGATCACCACTGCTGATACATCTAACAAAAGAGAGCCTGAAAAAACTAGTCATCGTAATATCCGTGGTTCGAATTCCGCGTGCCCAAGTTTCTCCTCGAACTCATTGCCACGCGGCATTCGAAGCACCGATCTCGCGGTGACTCGCGTTCGAATCTGTACGCAGACTGTCTCTTGTATGGCGTATGAGCAGAGTGATCCCGGCTTTGAAGGCGCAGTTAAACTGTCCATACATCATGCAAAAGACACAATTTCTACTGAAGACATAAAGCGAAATGAATCTGCAGACACACCTGAAGCATGCTCTTACCTTTTACATTTGTATGTTTCGAGCATGTGTGCAGACAGTTATTGCAGGGCCAGTGTGACCGTCATACAAGGAGGGCCTCAGACAGTGTCTGGAGACTGTCTTTTGCATGAGCAGTCGTGGTTTAAAGACTGGTTCACGCATGCATCGCAGCATTGATACAGTGTTGACCAAAACGTAACCTATAGCACCAGCGTTGTACGGAACGGCGTTCCAAGAAACGACGTTCCTGGAACCTGTTTCTCTTAGGAGGAAGGAAGGAACGCCGCTGTTCTCTTTTGCGTCCGTGGAACTGGAACGGGAACTCGTTACGTTTTTGAGGGAACGGCAGGAAGAACGGCGTTTCTTTTTCTGCAATTTTATTCGAATTTAGTTGGCGGCTAGGGTTTTTACTAGCAACCATTTCAGCCTCCGACTTCAAATACCGATGACGGGGAAGTGTCTGAGACATTTAGTCGAAAACAAAGAACTGAAACAAATATGATTGTGATGATCAACACGTAGTTAAATGTTGATACCTTTCACTCGATTTCTTTATTTTATTTACACAATTTTCAGGCAACCTACTTCATTGAAATGCCCAAACGTAACGTTATTGGGACGATCCGTTCCAATCTTAACGATGTAACGGGAACTCATTCCTCTTGAACCACTGGAACTTGTAAAGGGAACTCGTTCCAAGATTGAGAAGAAACAAGAAACGAGCTTTTGTTCCTGTTTTCGAGGAAGGTGTACAACACTGCGTAGACCCGATGGAGCTCCGTATGAGCACTGGGCCACTAGTACATATCGGAGGTATTCACTGGACGCCATATTTGAGGGCGATGTTTAGAGCGCATGCTCAGAACGAGCTCACATTAATAGCCTGCTAAGACCGGCAACCTTGATGGTGCTAAGTGCACGCTCTAAAAGGACTGCGGAAGCTCGCCGTCAGCAAGCGCTCAGCAGCAGCGCACACGGATATGGCCGCCAGTGAATACTCCCTATAGGCGAGTTCAGCATTGCGTCACTAAGGTCAGCTCTATTTCCACCGTCGACTAATAGCGCTGTGGTGTATGTACACCCGAAAGTCCCAAACACATGAGCGGCGAAAATAAGCACCGCGCGGCGCTCTCTGTGGCAACTACCGCTGACGCTGCTACGTGGCGGCACGGCGTAGGTACATGTCACAGCGTCCGCGGTGGTTGCCATGGAAACCACCGCGCGGCGCCCGATTTCGTCGCTCGTGTGTTTGGGACTCGACTGAATTTTCATTCATTACATCAAGCGCTCGCAAGAACGGCTCACCCTTGACAGAGACGGAGTTCTTGACGATGAACGGCACCCCGAGCAGCGGCTTCGTGCGGGCCAGCTCGTCCTGGGACAGCGCCCCGGAACGCGCCAGGTCGTCGGCCCGCTGGGCGTCGGCCAGGGCGTCTTGGAAGCGCTCGTCCACCACCGCGTTGAGCAGCGGGTCCACCTGGGACACGCGGGACGCGTACGCCCGCACCGCGTCCACGCTGCTCACCTGCGTTGAAAGGAGCGTGCGCTGCGGGTAAACGCTCGACTGCGGAGAGCAAGTCGTCTGCTTCTTGCGTAGGAGTTTGTTCTTAAGCAGAACACACGATGATAGCCGGGATCGGGCTAGAACATTCTAGAAGCGTACAGGACTATAAAGACAAGAAACAGTGGTGACGTCAGAACCCCGAGCTCTGATTGGCTCCGATTGAAGGGATAGGGGGTAGGCCTCAAGGCAGCTTGTTTCGAGGTCTACCCACTATCCTTTATAAAGAACCAATCAGAGCTCGGGGTTCTGACGTCACCACAACCCCTGGAAAAGAAGCAGACGAACTTTCGCTCCGTATATCAAGTAGCGCCGTCGTTCCTCGCTTACCAGAGCCATTTTTCACCACCTTTTCGCAAACTTGGCATGGTCTCTGAATGGTCGCAAAACGGCGCGACCCCGTATTTAATTAACGTTTATCGCTACAGGTCTGGCGGGTGAGCGTGAGCAACATCGGCACTCAATTCGGTCGACGATGAACCTTGCCCTCGTTCGGCGCGGCCGCTCAGTTCCGTGACATTTCTATTTCGAGCGGCGCTGACTCTGCCATTTCGTCCGGCGCTTGCAGATTTGACAGGCGTCTCTCGAAGCCTGACGGAGTAGTAGCGCTGGCCCGGTTTCCTCGAGAGGATTCCTCCCAGACTCGAGCTAGTGCGGACGTCGAAGCGGTCGCCGCGCTCTTCGGAAAATGGGGTCGTGGCTGCTGCGTGCTCGGCCTATAGGCACAGGTACAAGGTACGCAGCGTGTGTGTACAGGCTGTGTGTAAAGAGTGCACAAGTGTCTAAGATGGGTGCGAGTATACCAGTTCCTTAAGCCACGGTAACAGTGCTAATACATCGCACAAAAGGCGGTCTGCAGGGACACCCTGAGGAATTCCTTGCATGATTCACATTGGTCGTAAAACCTGTCTGGAAACACGTTTGAAGCATACCCTACGAAGCAAACATTCTTCGAACGTGCTTGGAAGCGTGTTCACACATACTTTTGTCATCATGTCCGCAGCGAACGCCGTGTGCGTGTGTGTATGTGTTTGTCTATTGTATGAAGTGTGTGTAGCGTTTTGAGTCTTTAGGGGGAAAAACAGCAACCTTGCCTTAGCGTATTGAGCCAGCCTCACGATGAGCAGATAGCAGTAGATGATGCACAGCGTGGGCATGAGCATTTCTTCGGCGCACCCCTCCAGCTGTTGGACGATTTGAGCTGGCCGAGGGAGGTTGCGGAAAGGATTACTCAGCTGAGCTTCACGTAAGTCAGCGAAGGATATGTGTTTGTGAAGCTAATGAAAACACTGCTGTAGAGATGTACTCATGCTGCCTGTCCCGGTAGCCACCATGAATCTTGAAATTGGTGCTCTTGCTGGACCCGAGAGCTCTCGACTCGAGTGAGCTTACCACGATGCACATCAATGGCCGTAACGAACGCAACGACTGTTCTTTTTCTTTTTTTGTATAATTGTGTGTGTGTGTGAAAATATTCAAAAACTGGGGCACTCGTCACAAGACGAAGTGCGAGATGAGTGCGAATATTGATGAACGAGGCCTCGTTAAGATAGCAGGAAACACACGGTCCGCGGGCGGTGATTTATTGTACGCTTATCGGCGTTTCTGAGCTTGGAACACGGCCAGCACCGTACTGCGAACGTATACAAAACGTCGGAACATAGCGCGCATCCAAATAAAGGTTGGCCTGAGTTTTTGTGAAATATCTGCGCCAGCGTTTTGTCGAGTCCCGCACACATTTTGTTCGGCGGTATAGAAGCGTCGTGTAGCGACAAGCGCCAGCTAGCCTGCGCTCCTTGCTTTACGAGACGTTCCTGCTAGCGAAAGCTCTCTTTCCGTGAAAGCACGTGTCGAATCCGCGATTTGCGGACAAGGGCACGGGCGCCAGCACGAGGGAGAGGAAAGTTCTTTCGAAGCGAAAGCTTTCGTACAGACAAAGCATTCCGGTCTGCGAGACCGCGGTAATAACTAACGCGCTAGGCACCAAATCCCTAGTGTACCGGCTTATTTACACGCTTGTGATTTCGCTGGCTGTTGTGCCAGCTGTGGTGAAGAAACAATAAACGCAGATAGTTTCCGAGCGCCAGTCGTCCATGTTGGACGCGGGGGAACGTCCAAGAATTCAGAGCGTTCCCAACATTAGGGGTATGCTCCTCGGTTATTATGTTATTTCCGTTGCCCTACCCACGACGCGCTGGGCTTTCAAACGTGCAACACCAAAAGCGCGACGGAAAACACAAACATATATTACTTGTATTTTTATCTGTCATTTGGCGTTCCCAGTTTGATACAATTGGGCCAGCTGCGCTATAATGATCCAGGCATCTGCTTTCCCGCAAAGCACTTGGAAGAATCAATGGCCACAATTCACGAAGGAAGCACGGCAAATGACGAGGATGAAAATATAAAAAATATGATCCGATTAATTACCCCAATTAATGACCAATTATATAATTACCCCCGACTGCACCTAGCGGCTGGAGCAGAAAGCTGTGGCGGCAGTTTCGCTCGCCAGCCTTCTGGAGCAAATCAATTACAGCACTTGGCGGTCTAAACGTGAAGTCGTGGAAGTAGGTCCAAAAACATGCGATTAAAATCGACACTCTTACTGGATGATTTAAACGCCATGATAGATTGGTGCTCCAAGTGGTTCAGATGTCTAATCCACTTAAAGGGGCGTCGCAACGATTTTCATACTTGGCGTAAATACCACTTGGAATGAATCCCCGACGTTTACAACCTATGAAACACGCGTTAGTTTTTCTCCCAATGCAATAATAATAATAATAATAATAAAAACAACAGAAAAGTGTTTTTCTTTTTTAACTTGCAGCCAGAAGAAGGGGCCACGTGATCGGGAGCCGGTTATATGCTGCCAATGTTTATCACAACAAAGCACACGGGTTGGCAAAGCAAAGGGCACGCGCCGAGTTCTAGACATTGGTAGGATTCCGCTATCGTCATCATTGGAGCGATTGGCCATAGGCGACTACCCGAATACTTGTCGAGCTATTGATTATCGCGAACCCAAATCGAGTGCTCACGCACTGCCCGGGACCAATCCATGAGCCGCATTCAAATATCGTAACTGGGGGACAGGTGAACGAAAAGTTAGGGCGCAAACGAGCTGGTGGTGGTTAAACATTTGAGTAAAAACCCCGAGACTGGGACGAGAAGGGACGAACAAACATAACGTCTCAACAACTTGAGACTTTGTGTTTGTCCGTCGCTTCTCGTCCCGATCTCGGGGTTTTTAGTCAAATGGGTGACTATATATCACCACTGGGGAACACTGCGACCTTCAAACTAAGTCATTACGTTTTGCGAAAGAGAGATTGGAAGCAAAACGCTCGCTTTTATTCTTGAAATTACACCCACCACAACTAAGAGGTTTCTTGACCAATGGCGTTGCGTGCGAGTATATTTCGCTTAGTAGTTGGCTAGTGTGAAGTGAAAAACAATCCAACTGAATATCGTTGCACCACCGCGCAGGCAGACGAGTCGCTCGTCCGCCTGCACATTCGTGACGTACGCGGGTAGGGAAAAGTAGGGATTTTTTATTGTTGCCAGTAGAGAGTTACCTCATGGAACCCACGCGGCCGGTGTAACTTGAAAATTCAATAACTTCATGGAAAACTTTTCTTTTCGTAAAATATTTTGGTTATCATTTGAGAAAGGGTTATTGACACGGTCTGTAAATTTCCAGCCAAATTGAAGCCTACCAAAAAAATCGGCGGAGTTCCCCTTTAACGCAGAGTCTCGTCCGAATCAACCGTAAGCACATTGTTTCATCGTGAAAATATTTCATTTAAGCCTGAAGCGTTCAACCAAGTTGCAGGCACGTTACATCACCCCTGGCCACCTCCGCAGCGAGGTGGCCAAGTACAATCAGCCTCGCGAGTGGCACTCCTGCTGTGGATAGGCCGGCGCAGAAGTATGCGCGCCGGGAGCTTTTGGGTCGAGGCGCGGTGCCAGAAGTTAACAAATGATTACGTGCGTTGAATCAGTGTGTTAATTGTATCATTTTCCGAGGTGGGTGGCAGCGAGAAAAATTCAACGAGCCCAATTATCCAAGTTTTTCTGGCATTCAAGTACCTTGGTATGCACTTCACATCATCCTGCCTTACACACTGAGTCCATCTCTATCGCCAAGTCACCAACTCTGCTGTATGTGGGCCGTTGCTCACACACTGCTCCTCCGAAACTTCGTCGATTAGCTTATAAAACTCTCGTTGGTCCAAAGTTGAGTACGTTGCTATAAAAGCGAATGTATCCAGGCGAGACACGAAGCTATTGAATACGACGTCCACTACGTTCCTCTTATCTGATATTTAATTTTTCCGTGTCTGAGAGCTGAGATTATGAAGTCTGCTGCTGCTATATGGAGGCTCCTCCAAGTGCGTGTTATCAGCGGTGACTAGAATTTTGTGTTCGCGAGGTTTGGTTTTGCTCGAATTCGGGTCGTGTTTTGTCGGTGTTTATCATTCACGCAAATTAGGGGCTTTTTGGTACGCATATTTGGGGTGTCCGACAAAAAAATCTGAGTTTGTCGGAACTTATACCGGGAAAAAAATATAGAAGACCGGCATGGGATTCTCACCAAACAGTATACAGCGAACGTAAGCATGACGCGAATACTTGGAAAACCTCCCCGCCCCGAATACGAGAACGACTCCCAGATAAGAGTTGTAGCTCCAAAGTAAGAAGCTGTGTCGCTGACACTTCAGGGGCGTCAGTGTTGCGTAATGAGGACCCCCCCTTTCATTGCGACTCCATGTTGAAAACTCGGAGCTTCAGATACCTCAAATACTTTAAACTCCTAAGGAATGGAGACACTGGGCCCATTTCCATTCTGGAATGGCTAAACAATTTCATTCATATCCTCTAAGTCCAAAACACAAAAAGAGAAAAAGAAAAAGGTTCTTGAGAGCTACATTGTGATATCGAAGGGGGGAAAAATAGTATAAATGTGATGTTATAAAACCGGTGGACACATGTAAAAATATGCAAAACGCGTCCCCTAATCAGCGATTCTCCTGAGCCGAGCGGTGGCCGCACACAAAGCGGCTGGAGGTTTACTTGGCGGCACTGCAGACAGCGCGCTCAAGAGTCAAGTCACACCGCCAACACATCCTACGAGTGACAGCCTGCAGACGATGTCTGAGGCCTTCCTTTCTTCCTGTCGCACATTCAAAACACGTATGCAGACATGTTCCAAGCATACATGAACCGAACATGCTTCGAACATGATTGGCGCGTGTCTGCAGTTAATTCATTCATCAGGCCTGCATTATGCATTCGCCTGTATGATGTATGAGCTGTGTGACTTCACATTGATAATAAAGTAGAAAAAAATTATGTTTATAAAATAAAAATGAATGAAATTTATTTGATTTAAATCATATTAAATTTATTTAAATCAATGTAGTAAGAAAGTAGTGCCTCATTACCACTATATATATATATATATATATATTCTTCATCGGGGCAGATTGATATATATATATAGATTCGTTCGACCACTGTCATTCACATATAACGATAAAAAAAATTACCGCGAATGCAAATACCGTTTAATTAATAACGTTCTATTGCTACAATCTCCTTCACACTATAAATAACAAACAGCTCGATTTTTTTTTTCAGTTAGTTCTTAAACATTAATTTATTTTCATTTTCGAGTTTTGACTAGCTTACAGAGAACACTACTCTGCTAGGTTTCGTCTCTTCCTTTCGCGATTTGATTTTGTTGCAATAGGGTGTTAGGTGCGTAGCTGCCGAACAAAGTGCAAGCTGGCACTTAAAGTGAAACAAACTATAACACACTGTGTGTGTGTGTAAGCGTTGAAATTTATTTTAAAACCAAGAAAGGGGAGGGGCAAGGAAGACCGGAACAGTGTGGCCACTCCTTCTAATGGGGGCCTGCCAGTCCCGGTCTGAGCAACAAAAGAAAAGGGAAAGAGAGAGAGAAGAAAGAAAGGTATAACACACTGTCAAAAGTACACTGGCAACGCACGTTAATACGATCGGTCTTCTATTCATCGGATTAGTCGGTCACGATGACTCCGAGAATGTCGGGGCCAGGGACGCAGAGAGAAAACGCCGGCCCTCACCTTGCCCTGCCTGATGTTGGCGGCCAGCGCGGTGGCCGACTGGAGAAGCAGCGGGTCCCGGATGGGCGGCACCGAGCGACGTCTCTTGCACAGGTTGACCAGGAAGAGCAGCAGGTCCGTGACCAGGTCCATCCACCGGAGCAGCAGCTCGGCCAGGAACACTCCCGCCGTGCGAACCGCTTCGACAGCCATCGGCCTCGAATGCGAATCTACAGCGGCACGTGGAAGTCGACTGCGAGCCGGCGAGGTCGACCCGATGAGGTCGGAGAGCCGAGTGCAGCTGTAGCCTCCACCATGGTAAGGAAAAACTAGCGCCACGAGGCGCTAGTGGCAGAAAGGCGAACATACGTCTGGTCGGAGATTAAAATCGGTCTCGAAAGGCTGCCAGATGGCGCCACCACTGCCGTTGGCGTGCGCCCTCCGTCCTCCTTCCCCCCCCCCCCCTCCCCCCCCCCCCCCCGGGTTCTTTTTTTTTTTTTTTTTTCTGGTTTGTTTGCTAGGCCGGTGCCGCGCCGACCGCTGTGAGCGGCCAGCACGGCACCGGTCTAGCAGACGAGCCGCGCGCGATATACTTCACAACAACTGCGCTTCGCTTGATATTACCAGTGCAATCAAACAGAAACAGCACGTTCATTAAACGTATTTTTTTATTGAACCCCATTCAAATGAGTTGCGGTACTTCAAACACGCATCTACAAACTCCGTTGGCAGTCCACCGCCCTCAAAGGGGAACCAAGAACTGTAGTAGGCAGTAAACACAGTAAAGTTGTCAAACATGTAAAACGAAATTAATTACTTTAATGTACAAACTAAGAGAATAGCACTTATCATCGAATTATCTAAATGCTCTATAAACAACTCCCACAAACTAAACTTCTGAATACCCAAACAAACAAATCAACACCGAAATAAAGGAAAAGGCTTGCAGGTGAGCTGCATAAGAATAAACGATGAATAAACCATAAACAAACTCGCTAATAGGCAATGCAATTAAGAAAGAAAGAACTACTGTTTTGGAGTGTCTACATCTCTGACTGTAGGTGCTTTATCGGTACTCTATCCTAACATATAAACACGAAGCTGTCAAATTAACTGAAGATTGCTCTGACAGCAACTCACCCAGAGGAGCAAGTCCTTGCAGCAACGGATTCGTAACAAGAACGGTGGGGCACGCGTTTTTCCACAAACGAATCTTCCCACAACTTGCAAACACGGTAGCAGCGAAGTGCTCGCTGCACAAACGACGCTGGCGCAGCTTGCTCGTCGGCAAGCCGGGCAGGCTTCCAAAGTCCTGGCGATTTGCATACGCAATCCATTTCGATGCTCTGATGAAAAAGTCGAGTTTCGAACGCTGACAAAAAAAAAAAATTGATATAGAAGTTCACCTGTCGTCTGTCGTCTGTTGGAAAGCGGAAGAATGAGCACTCCGAGGTTACTTCGCCGCGCTGTAGACTCCGTAATACGCCGTCATGAGGCACGCAAAACACTCGGCAGAATCTCTGTCAAATTAGAGGCGTACATCTCTAATTATTATAAGCGCGCAGCAGCGTCGCACCGCACTTTCGATTTTAGCACGCGCGGAACGGTTTGAAAGCTTGGAGTGACGAGCGAGCGCAAACAAAACAAAAAAGACAAAAACGGTCGTTTCCCTTCGCTCTTACTGATTGGTCGGAAGAGCCCAGAGTGCTTCGCTTTCGGTAGCGAAGATCATATACACGTCGCCTGCGCTGAAAATCATAGCGGCGAATATGAGCATAACAGTTTGGTCGGAGTCGGCTGGGTAGACCTACGAATCTGCTCTTTGGATGGACGTACAAGAGAGAAGCCAGCGACGCGGCGCCCCTATCGGCCCAACCGGGAACTCCGGAGCTGCATTCGGATGGTCGGAGTGCGGCCGAGTTGTGCTCGGTGCCGGCGCGCGTCGGCACAGCGCTGGCGCAACAACAGCTGGAAGGCAAGGCCTACGCCTTCTCACCCCTGGCCCACGCTCACACCCTGACACTAGCGTCTCCACGCAGCTTGCGCCGGAATCGTAGCGTCTCACAAAGGGTGCGACGCCAAGACGAACGCGTCTGCTATTTTGCAGCGTCTCTCGCCGATCTTCAGCGTGTTTGCCGCTTTGGGAAGCTAGGAGCTAAAGATGACGTCACGCAGGGGCCTTGTCTTCTTGGCAGTATCGGCTGGCGCCGCCTCTCGCGTCGCGGCGGCCCGTTTCCCTCGCAGCACTTCCGCGTTTGCTCTCGAGCAACTCTCGAGTCGGCTCGTCGGAAGCGAGAACGAACGCAGAAAACACTCTCCACCCGAACAATGAAGTGACACTTATAACGAGGAAGGGAATGATTAAACAAAGAACGAAAATGCTTAGACGGGTTTTTCTCCATTCTTCTCCTTGCCTGAAAATCACATTGTTGGTCTTTCCTTTTCTTCTTTTTTTCTTTCTGTATGCCCATTTTAAAACGTATCCTTGGTTTTGATTTTGAAGCGAGGGCGTCATCATCCAAGGAAAGCAGACTACTTGGCTTTGGACCACGGTGTCAATGTGACTACGGCATAATCCAACTACGGCTTTACCGAAGTTTTCTCTTCCTGATTGGAATTTTCTAAACTATTCGTACAATTTCCATTTAATTTAAATCGCGTATATTCACATCTATACCATTTCCACCTTATTTGGAGGGCAGAATTTTACCACCAACAACATATTCACGTTGTACAAACAATTTTGTTTACGCATCAACAAAGTTTTTTTTTTTTTTTTTTTTTTTTTTTTTTTTTTATGATTAAAGTATGCGATGCACTGCCGAGCGCTCCCCCAAATGCAGCTTTAGCGGTTCGGACCAGGTGCCAAAGTTTCAAAATTAGCAGTTATCTTACTCAAAGGTTACAAGCGATTTTTTACAATTTTCAATGCGAAAATGGGAGCCGATGAAGTCTACCAATACATGGGGATGAATGGCGTCAACTACCAGAAACGCGGGCCCCATTTTCCCATTGAAACTTTCAGAACAGCACATAAATTTTCAATAAGACTAGAGTTAATTCTGAAACTTCGGTTTCTGATCCGGACCGCTAGTGCTACATTTGGTTGGAGATTAAGTGTTTTGCGACGCATAACTTAATTATTTTTGCGATGAAAAAAAAAAGTGTGTGTGTGTGGGGGGGGGGGGAGGGGGGGGGGGGAGCACGCTTTAGAACGTTCTTCAGTACACCGAATGCAAACGTTTATATGTGTTCGTTTGTTACCGGACTGTTTCATTAGAATGTACAACCTGTATATACGTATACCGGTTAAATGTAGGGTTTAGATTTTAAACACAGGTGAATATAAATAGCATTCTCTGTGGCTCAATGAAGAGCAGACCAAAGAGCAGAACGAAATCATTCAATGAGACAAGCGGGAAGCACCGACACTATACGCACACCTGGTTTAAAGAGACATGGAAGTAATTAGTTACGAGTAAAGAAATTACCTGTAATACGTTACCTTTGTATAAGTCAGTATTTAATTATTTACTTAAAAAAATGTAATTTGTACCGTAATTCAATTCTTTTTCAGTAACGAATTACTGAAATTACTCGTTCCATTTCTTCCAATGCGGTAGCCTTCGCGCCTTACGCACGGTGACACAAGACGGGGGTTTGCTATGAGAGAGTGCTGGCGAGGGAAAGGAATTTACGAAAAGCACGACAGCCCATGAGCCCGTTTCTGGACTTGTTCATACGGTCAGCCAGGCTGGGAGGATTCGACAGCCCGACGGAGGCACCAAAGAAGGCTCGAGGGACACCTAAGCACTTCTTATGAGTTGTGAATGTGAAAGCATGAGTGTCGTTCTTGCGTGCGCTCTCATGAAGCGGCCGCGCCGCGTTGACATTGGCCGTGCAGCCGCTCCGGAGTCTGCCCGGGCGGGCTCTGGGAGGCCCCGCCTGGCCCCGCAGCCAGCCGCTTCCTTTTACCGGCGCGGGCCCGCAGCGCCATGGGGTGGCGCTCCTTGAAACTGACGCGCGCCAGCCAATGGGAGCCTCGTTCCTTGAAACTATGACGCGCGCCAGCCAATGGGAGCCGATCTATCAGATTTCGGCTTCACTTCGCTCCTTTTGGAGAGGTGAATTTAGCTGCCGTTTTGCGTGGCTTTTTGCGCGGCTGCAAAGCTGGGAGGCTTCAAATCGCGGCTTTACCTCGCTTCATTGGGAGAGGGGAGTTTAGCTGCCATTTGGCGCGGCTTCAAAGCTGATGACGTCGGCTCGCACCATGGAAAGTTAATGCTTTCGCGTATAAACGGCCGTTTGATCTCCCTCGACTTCATGGAAAACGAACGGAATGCTTAAAGCGCACAAAAGAGCAGAAAAATAATGGTCCATAAAGCCATCGCGTGGGGTTCGCGAGGTGTAAGACCGTGGTAAATTGCGAGGAGTGGACTATTGCGAGGTAGCAAATGAACTGAGTTGAAGTCGAATAATCTGTGCACTGTGCGGACATATTACACACACACACACGCGCGCGCACAGTACGTGTAGCGTATTTTGCGGTCTGTAGTCGGCAGGCGGCGCACAGCCGGTGCCTCCTGTATACTTTCGATGTCTGGCAAAAGGTCATCCCGAGGCCATCGCTTCCAGTGCTCGTAGCGACCGCGTGAGGGCTCCAGGCTAACAGGGTACACCATCATCATCACGCGCAGTGTGCCTAGAATTCAGTATGTTTCCAAATGAACATTTTGAAGCAACCCGAGACAGGGTAATACGAGAGTTGATGCCAATACAGTATTTTACGCGTTACCGAAAAAAAAGTAACGAAATACGTATACGAACTGCGCATGCGCTACCACAGAAGAATCGCATACGCGCAGTTCTAATACCGGAGGGCCCATCGTAGTGTATCGGATGTGCAGAAACGGTTCCCTAAAACTCTCTAATGTTTCGATCTGTTGGATCGGGCTCACGTAGTGGCGTTTGCAGATGAGCGAACAGTATTATATTTCGACTGTGCAACTCCAGAGCTTAGTCTGCAGTCGGACTGGTGGAAAGTTACCACGATGCCTTTTAACCCGAGACTGGAGCAGGAGGAGGAAACATTTGTTTCTACCTTGTGCACCAATCTCAGGTTAAAAAAAAAAAAACATAACGGAAAGAAGTAATAATTCCTGGAAATTTATCAACACACGCCACGAAATGGGGCTCTGCTAACGCATTTAATGTCCTGTCTTGAACGAAAGCATATTATACAGCTGAAAATTGTATTGCGGCAATTATTTTCACTCCCAGTGACATAGTTTAAGTTTTCATGCCACATATGCTGATTAAAGGGGCCTAAGATGAAAACATAAAATCGACAGCAGCGGAACTCAATTCATCAAAAGGATAGAAGAAGCAGTAAATCTTTTAAGGCTTCTGGTTTCCTTTGGATTCTTATTTTTTCCAACATTTTCCTGTGCAAATTTTGAACCTTATGTTGTGATTTTTGACCATTTTGAGTTGGTTTTCTTGCCTTGTTTAGTTGTCTTCAATATAAAAAAAAAGTTTTTACAGCATTCTTTTTGCATTGACACAGCACGATTGGAAAATAATTTATTTTGAACTTTTGGTGAGCAATGTTTTTTTTCAACATTTTGCCACCAAGGGAAGGGAGGCACAATGGCGTATGCGCGTTACTTCTCCAGCAGGAACGACGGTCGCTTCCCGCTATGCTTGGATAGAAAATGTTGTACCATCGTGATTCACATATCGTTCACCAGGGATCTCCGCGCTTCCCCGTGCCCCGTTGTTCGTCAGCGCCTTGAGTTGCGTAGCGAATTTCACGACAGCGACAAATGCGGGACACTTTAGTATTTTGATATTTCTTGCGGGACGCGGGACACAAGCCCCCAATGCAGGACAGTCCCGCGAGTCGCGGGACGGTTGGTCACCCTAGAACCCAGAGATCCTGGGTGCAATACTCACCCCTGCCCGTTTCGATCTGGATGAGCATCGTACCGGCGCGCGGTGTAGGCCCCAGGCTAGCGGTTGCACTGCATTGGCTAAGTTGCTCATCTACAGCTGGAAGAAGACTTGTCGCCCGTCGAGGCAGGCCAAGTTCTAGGCTGAATAAACAAACAAACAACCCAATTTATATATATATATATATATATATATATATATATATATATATATATATATATATATATATATATATATATATATATTGCGTTAGCGAGTTTCACGGGAAGGCGTTCGCGCGCTCACGCACTTCGAGCGTCGATCAAAGCTGTGCACGGGCACTCCGAAATCTCACAGAAAGTTCACCCCGAGAATACAAGTGTCGCCGATCGTCATCAACCTCATTCAATGCGGTCGTGTACTCAGAAAGAATCACTGAACCCGCGAAGCCATTGCGTCGTCTGCTTGTAGGGAGAAACCGGTTGTGAAAGTTAATTACGTGCTTTTGTCATCGCTTTATGGCACTGAGACGACAGAGAAAGTCTTCATAATTAGATACCGAAAAAACACAATGCCTACACAAATTTACTTTTTTTATCCAACAATTTCTGAACTCACGTCGAGAGCCTATGCATTTGTCCATAACAACGGCTCTAGCAACTGTTTGTTTGGAGCGAAGCGCAATGTTGTGATGTCATCACTTACGGGGTCAATTAACATATGCACTAGCTAATATGCACCAAACACACATAAAGAAAAAAAATCTCCTTGGGTCAACGTTTAGGTCAATGCACACCAGACATACATGTAAAGCTAATGTTGACTTCTTTTATTCTGTTCAAGAAAAAAGTTTGGAAACAAAAATCTACGTCGTTGAAAATATTCAACCTTGTTTTGTTAAAAAAAAATTGTCAATTACTAATTCCAGCGGAAGCCTTGGGATGTACCTCACCTGCTAGGCTCATGTTCATGCAACAACGGCCCAGTTGGACAGTTTTTCTAACCCATGAAAAACGCCGCCTCGTTTTTTATGACATAATTTTATTAAGGAGTTTGATTCAGCGCTCATAAAACATAAGTCAACTTTTCTTTCATCTTCTAATATTTTATCACAGCAGAAAAACACAACAAACCTGTAGGCTCTGATGAACGCTTATCACCGTCCCGTTCCCAACCCTTCTATAATTAGAATAAAAATAAAATGGTTAATCTCATAATTCGGTGACATTCACCCTCCCCTTAATGTCTTACAAAAATCTTATAAATGGTTTTCAGTTATTTACCTTTCGCAACAGAAACACAGGCAGTCAAAATATGCATTTCCAGAAACACAGCAATTCAGACAACGGCGAAGGCAGCAGCGAATGGAGCACGCAAAAAAAAAAAAAAACAGGTTTACTTGACGAATATTATCGATTAGTTATAGGTACCGAAAAATATCGTATTCGATTTTATCATAGCGAATTTCTCCACGCACATCGAGGTATAACGGAATCAACTAACTATGCACAACTTCAGAGAACTTGCAGTGACGACTGGCTGATAATGAAATGCAGACGGGCAGAATATACCGAAAAGACAGATGTGCCTGCGGAGCGTTGAGAACTCGCAGAATGCCAATGTTTCAGTTTCATAGCCCCATTACTGACACGATGACCTCGATCTTTTGAGGCCACTGTCACACAGAACAAAACGATCAAGATGCGTCACTCCGATCCTCACTACGCAATTCCGACTATGGTTTTGTTGGGCACGTAAGAAAGGCGTTGGGCAAACACCAGCTAGAAGACTAGGCTTGCACATGACGTCATGGTTAGTGCATCCCCGACCCGCCCCAAGCGGTAGACACGCTGAAGCTCAATAAGAGCCGCCACAATGCGGCATATACGCGTCCGTCTGGGCGTCGCTGCGTGCTAATTGGGAGTTTTAGTAGACCGTCTTTCCCCCTCGGCTAAGCCCCTCCGCTACCAGGAACTCTATAGCCAAGGCCATCGGCACGCAGGCGCAGTGGCGGTTTCATCGTAGCGGAGGGGGAAACACGGTCTACTAAAACTCGCTAATGTCGCGCTCGTTGGGGAACGCTGCAACACGCGAAGTCAAGGATGCTGACTGGAGGTAGGCGGCGCGCAGCGTGGATCCGCTAGTGATCAACGTTACTATAATAGAAAAAAGTAACGCTCATCAAATCAGTTGATAATATTCCTAGAACGTCGCACGCCTTTTCGTGGCGCGTCCAATCAGCGGAGCTCGCTACGCTATCACCCTATTTGGCAAGAAACGACGGAACCGGTGGAACGTTGGATGCACATTGCCAGGGGTTGAAGGTGGTTGTAGGTGAATATTCTATTGTGTTTTTTTACATGGTCAACGTAAAGTCTACGCAAAAAGAGCGTGGTTCGAAAACGGTCTTTCGCCGTTTCCCGTGAGAGACGTGCTGCTGGTGGCGCGAGGAACGCTATCCGCGCCCGTATACTTGCTCGCTTGCGGGCAACGAGAAGGGGTGGTTTTTGAACCACGCTCTTCCGTAGAGCTTGTCAATTGATGAAGTTGGAGGAGGCAGACGATGCGCGGGCCACGTCTTCTTGGTGATACTGGCTCGTGCGCTATCTTCGCCATCGATCTCTTTCACACAGGACTCTCAGCTGAGACTTCTGTCTCTAGCAAGCAGGCCCAGATCTCCACATTAGCGCCGCGACCGCCCTTAGGGAGTTATCTTGTTGGTTCCAATGCGCGATGACGACTATATCACGGAACATCGAAATCAGCTATCGGCCCCTCCAGATGCCATGCCCGAAATGGCCGCTCAAGCGGAGGTCCGCGTCCCCGGAGCCCTCCAACCGCCGAACTTGCTGGCGAGTTCCCTGGCCACGGCGAGGCAGAGCCTGTCCTTGTAGCGGGCCGCCACCACCTGCACCCCGACGGGCAGGCCCCTCTTGTCCAGGTAGAGCGGACACGCGGTCGCGGGAACCGTGGCCGTGTTGAAGAGGCACGTGTAGTTCACGTTGTCCATGTTCGTCAGCCACTGGCCGTGGTAGCCGGGAGCGCCGAACCCCGCGGCCGGCATCACGAGCACTGCGTCGCCGTCCTGGAACAGACATGTACGCGTTAATGAAATAGAGAAGCTAATACAAAATTACTCGTTACTCGCTTAAGAAGTAACCAAATACGTTACTCGTTATTGAAATTTGAACGCCTTACTTCAGCTCGAAAGTAACGCGATACTTCCTCATTACTTTAAATGTGTAGTTTCCTTGTTTTATTTAAGCATTAGTCGTCCGATGTATCCTATCATCTATTATTTCTTGATTTTAGAGCGCAGCTCTTAGACGCCTGTTTTCGGCTTGACCAGCGTCGCCGTCGGCGTCGGCGTCGGCGTCGCCGTAACCGCGCGGTGCATTATGGAAAACGTCCCATAATTGAACGCTCGGGTCTCACTCGTGCATTATGGGATTCGTACCTCCCCTCCTCCTCCTCCTCAAGAGTTGCGCTCTAATTCGGTATTACAGGGAATTGTAAACGTCTTTAACTGTTTTAACGTATTCATTGAGGCGCACATTTATTTTGTTGTTTATCTGGCGTTTTTCTCGCCTTGAAACTCACAGGAGCGAGCCATGGAGTATGAACTTTATCTCGGGTACTTGTATTTTACGCGCTCTGCTGGAGAAGTAAGTAAATGCCGTTATTCCATCAGGAACTAAGGAAACCAGGTTACTCGTTACGTGGTTACCGAAAAAAGAATAACTCCATGTAAGTGAAGCGTTGCTTGTAGCGCATTAGGTACAAGTCCTACCTGGAGGAGCTCTTCCAGCTTGCGCACGAAGCGCTGTCCCTGCGCGGTGAGGTCCGCCACGCGGGCGGGGTCTGTAAAGTCCTTTTCCCTTTCCCTGAGGGCCACCACAATGGCGGCCACCGTGTGGTGGGACCGGCCGACCAGCTTGAGCGCCAGCTCCGTCAGCGGGTTCAGCTTCTCCGTGTAGTTCTTCATGACTTCGGCGAATGGAGGCGGAGCGCCGGACCTCACAGTTGCCATCCAGATACGCGAGGCCCGCGGCAGCTCTTCGAACGACACCTGCCGGGGCCGGGCCTCGCAAAGAGGTTCCAGACAAGCGACAGCCTGCGTCACGTATTAAAAAAGAAGGAAGAAAAATAAGTTGTTTCTAAAGTTAGTGCACCATACTTTAAAAGTGCTTTAACCGCTGACCCCCGGCAGGGCAAGACTACTTAGAGGACAAGGCCTACTCATTACGTCATCGTTAGTGGATTCCCGATTAGCCCCAAGAGGAAGACCCCCTCTCCCCAAGCTTAACGTGAGTACGGCGAAGAGCAGCGAACGCGTGCGTCTTGGCGTCACCGCGTACTATCGCCACGATTGTTGCGAGACGCTGCAAGACGTGCTGGAGGCGAAGCTGACGCCAGCGAGGTGGCGCTGCGTGGATCCACCCACAAGTGATGACGTCTGGGGGAAAAAAGCGCAGGTCCCATACTCGTTTTCACATTAAGAAACAGTACTAAATATTGAAAAAAAAAAAAGTGCGGCTCATCGCGGAGCATCACTAATTTTCCCCCTTATGCAGATAATTAAGATATCTGTAGGTGAATTACAGATTAGAGGTGTGTTATCCTATCAAGACGTACACGGTCTCAAACGCCAAAAGCATCGCTTCTTCCTCCGCCAACCAAATCTCGTAAGAACTACTTTCGCGCAGCGCATGAACAATGCGCAAACTTTTTTTTTTTTTTTCTTGAGGTGAAAATGAGTGAACTGGTGCTATGGCTTGATCAGAATCGACCCCTTTCGAAATTCGCGTGCCGATTATTCGGTCGGAACCACTGCACGATGGCGGAACAACTGACATCGCGGAACGTGCAAGTCATTCCGTATTATAGCGCGAACGGTCGGAGCGCGGCCAACGCTAGGAGCCAACGATCCAATAGAGAGTCTTCGTAAATGGTTTTCGCCGTCCCGCAACGGCCTCCGCAACCCGCCACGATACCCGGAACTCTACAGTCAAGGCCATCGGCGCGCAGGCGCAGTAGCGGCTTCTTCATTGCGGAGGGCATAGCGGTGGGGGAGACGCGGCCTACGAAAACACTCCCTATTATATAATACAGCGCCGAAAGTGCAACGTCACTGCGCGATCATCACCTTTTTCTGTGGGTGGGTGTGTTTTTTCTTCTACTTCAACCAAACCAGCCAAACGCATCAAGGCCCGTTCACACTCTTGCAACCGAGTACGACCGAGAGAGACGAGACTTGTTAAAACCTCTTAAAATTTATTAGGACGAGATAACACACTGGCACGCTGGCGCCATCTATGCGGTGACCCTGGAACTGCATTTCACAAGAGCGAAGGTTTTGCGGGATTCCCGAGATCAAATGTGCGTAACACCTATAAGAAAGGCTCGTTTATAACGTTGACAAAAGCGTTTCGAGACAAGAAAGAGAGGATAATGCGGAAAGAAATAGAAATTATGCCGGAACGCCAAGTCTACACTGCTGCCCAATAGGTGGCGCCGGTGTGTCCTCTCGTTGTAAGAGGTTTTAAGGAACCCTGTTCTCAGAGGTCGCAAGAGTGTGAACGGGCCTCAAAGTGTGCCGTGACGTTGCGGTTCTACTCCGCCATTGTGCAGGGATTCCACAGTTGCCAACAGAGGGCAGTATCTCGAAAGGGGTCCATAAGAGTAGTGTCAAGGTTTTCAGTGAACAGAAGCGAACAAACTCGGTATGGAAATTTTTGAGACAACAGGGAGTTTGTTTCGCGGGTAATTGAATAACATTTTTTTATAAAGGACGTACGCGCCGAACCAGAGGAATTAGTAAGGGGAAAGTCCCTGTTTCAAGCGAACCAGGCAGCCTTACGGATATGTGCAGATTTACCCATCACAAATATTCTGCGAAAGCGTACGAAAGGTTAAACATTTTATTAAGCTTCCCCGAGCCCATAATAGTTGAAACTTACATCAAGGACGGCTTGGCTGAACTTTTTTTGCAGGCGCCCGATGTACTTGTTACCATCTTCAACAAGGTAGAACACTTTTAATTTTTTCAAATCAACCTGGAAAGAAAAAAACTGCAACTGAGTTGGGAGGCAGCAAGTTATAGAGAATAAAGCGAAATATTTTTCGTGTGTGTATTATCACTCACCCAATAAAGTAAACCACACTATTTCCGTATATTTTATTCCAGTTGAGTAGATGCTTTCTTTTTTCCTTCTTGTTGAGTGCATAAAAGACGGAATGCCGCAACACGCAATTTAAGTACGTATATTGCTCCGCAAATAAGTTAGCGCCTTTTTTTTCAGTCAACGGTTTGGTTTCATGGCATAAAGCTTGGAGCGGCGGCTATTTACGGTTATAGGCGACAGCATAAAATGCTCCCATTAAGGACTATGTATAGTACGCGCATGACACATGCAGACACATTAACTATTCATAAACACCCAGAGAAGTTACACTATTCCAGCTACACCGTTTTGTCCAACTAACGCAAAATAAACCAGCGTCTCTCGTGTAAAAAGCACCTGCAGCTGTTGACCTGAATCATCGTCAATCGCGCAATATTCGCTTTCACTGTAAGAAAACGAAGGCTGAATTTCAGTTACACCCCACTCCGAAGAGCTCACACGAGCAGTCGCCTAATTCTCTTCGCGTTTTCTTTCCCTTCGAAACGCCGATCCACAAGAGACGATCAAGAGGCCGTTCATGGATGAAGAAAGAATAAACAATTAAAACAGGGACAACACAACCACATCTTTCAACTAGCAACAGACGAGTAAACTTTCAAACAGCGAGCAGCCGACTATACCCAGTAGGAGTAGGGGAGAGAAGGGGGAGAGAAGGAAAGATAAGAAACGCGGAGTGCAAGTCAGGGTGGTAGGGTTATCTCGGATTTTAAAAATTCAACCTTTTTTTTTAAAAGCCGAGATAACCCTACCACCCTGACTTGCACTTCGCGTGTTTTATCTTTCCTTCTCTCCCCTTCTCTCCCCTACTCCTACTGGGTATAGTCGGCTGCTCGATGTTGAAAGTTTACTCGTCTGTTGCTAGTTGAAAGATGTGGTTGTGTTGTCCCTGTTTTAATTGTTTATTCTTTCTTCATCCATGACTTAAACCAACACGCTCTTCTGCCAAGCAGGCCGTTCAAACGTGGCGCGATATCTTCCAAATACGTGGCTGCGACGCCGCTCAGGTATCGCCTTTATACGGAGCGCAAGTTCGTCTGCTTCTTTTCCGGGGGTTGTGGTGACGTCAGAACGTCGAGCTCTGATTGGCTCTGATTGGGAGGATAGACCTCGAAGCCAGCTCCCTTGAGGTCTACCCACTATTCTTCAGTCAGAGCCAACCAGACATCAGCGTTCTCACATCACCACAACCCCTGCAAAAAGAAGCAGACGAACTTGCGCTCCACATTGACAGCAGGAAAAAATGGTGATCATGATAGTGCCTGTGCAGTATTCAACGGGCGCTTCCTTCGAAAAATCGCAACGTGTGAATCGGCCTAAAATGCCATTTCGCGCGGTGCTGGTTTCGAAAGAAGCGCGCATACATCGGGGCACAGACACCATCACTGGAACTAGGAAAAGGTGAGGGATGATGATGACGACCGTACGAAATCACAGAAGCATTTCTCACCCAGAGAAAACTCTTGACATACCATAGTCTCCTATTATTTATTATTATTTATTTGAATATTAATGCCGTCCTACTTTTGTGGGCCAAGGCATGTGAGTACATATACGACCTATACAACAGCACAGCTCTACACGGTGAAACAAGGAGACGGCAGGCTCTTTAAATCGACCGCAAAATTCGGTTTCTTAACCTATCACGCTACGACTTTGTGCAGCGTTGCCCACGGATGGTGCATTTTTTTTTTTTTTTTTTTGTAAAATTTGCAAAAGAGCGAATTTACCTGAGGAAAAAGTAAAGAAAGAAAAAGGCTTAGCTCCTATGGAAACGCAGCGACGCCACCGGTCTTCAAACAACACGGCGTCGTTTCGCACGGGACACAAGAAATGGCGTAACGAACGCCGCCAACGAACGAGCATACGGCGCCGAGAGCCAGCGTCTTTAGCAGGCGATCTTTTCGACTCAAAAGCGGCGCGCGTTCCGCAGGCGGCGACAGTCGCAGAAACAAAAACAGGCGCGGTAACAACAAGGAACTGCAGTTCCTTGTCTGCTGAAGGGCCGGCTCTCGGCGTCGTCTGCTCGTTCGTTGGCGGCAGTTGGCGTCGCGACCGCTTGCGCCATGTCTTGTCTCCCGTGCTAAACGGCGCCGTGTTGTTTGAAGACCGGTGGCGTCGCTGCGTTTCCATAGGAGCTAAGCCTTTTTCTTTCTTTACTTTTTCCTCAGGTAAATTCGCTCTTTTGCAAATTTTACAAAAAAAAAAAAAAAAATGCACCATCCGTGGGCAACGCTGCACAAAGTCGTAGCGTGATAGGTTAAGAAACCGAATTTTGCGGTCGATTTAAAGAGCCTGCCGTCTCCTTGTTTCACCCTGTAGTTATACATGGCTTCAAAAAACATAGTTAAGAAAAAGTAAAAGACATATAGTACAAACGCTTCCCAATAAACAGAGGTAACACTTGGCAAATGGTTAGTGACATGGATTTAAAACTCCATCTAGGGTGCTGACAAACGAGTCGAAGGTGGCACTGCCTGTAATGTTGTGAGGCAGGCCATTCCAGTCTCGGACAGTTCTCGGAAAGAAAGAGTAGTTACAAATGTCATTTCTACATTGAAACTACTGACAAAGCCTGACAGATCGCCACGAGAAGCGGCCGCCGAAATGGGAAAGGTGGAGCGGCAGACAGCGGATGAGAGAAGAGCCACGTGGCTGGCGCCCCGCTGCGGCGAGACACCGAAACACACTTCTCCCGAGCGAAAAAGTGTGTTTTGGGTCCTCGCCGCTGCAAAAGCTGTGCGCTGACGTCCAGGTTCCCTGGAAAATGGCTCTTTGATGCCCTGTGCTGCAAAATCCTCGCGCTCCAAATCAGCGACCGGGCACTGTATGGCTCCTTCGTCGAACTGCCAGGCTTTGTGAGTATAAAGGAGGCTATGAACATACGTGAAACGATTCTCGAGCATTCAATGCGAATATATTTAAAAGGTGCCTCGACCAGTCGTAAGAAATTTTTATTTCGGGAATTCACGCCTACTCACCGGGCTGTCCAGGGCCAGCCTGGGAGCGTTCTCTCCGGCCATGACCCGCAGCATGGGAAGGAGATCGTCGGCATAGCGGCACATGGGACCGGGCGTCGAGAACTTGCCCACGGCCTCACCCCTGTCGGGGTACAGGCCGTGTCGAGAGACGATGCCTAACCGGAAAGACTCAGAATATTTAGACAGAAATGTTGACCTATTTGTGGCGATGAACGACAATTTCTGAAGTACGCACGGGGCCGTTCATGTTTGACGGTGCAATAATTAAAAATGGCGCCACCCTACGCGCGTCAAACACACGTTTTCAGATTGTACAACAACACAGTTGCTCCACAGGTATATTTTAAATGACACAGAGTAAATTCTCAGTAAAATATGAAACGAAAACAAAACAGAGAATTAGATAAAAACTCATAACAACCCGTTTAGAACAAATTTGTGCTACAGCAGAGCCTTTTCCAGCTATTTTCTAAATGCACTGATTATAAATAAAAGGGGATTCCGCGTGGTTTCAGGTTTATCGCGCGAGCCGTCCCGTTTGGTGACAATGAGCTCACCAAATGAGGACGTAAAACGCCAACCCTCACCTCAGCCCCAATTCGTTCTGCATTTGGCTCCCATGTATATTGTCCTGTTTATTGCTGAACCAGGCACTCTAAAAAAAAAGTATCACCTTACACCCTCTTGCCCCGTATAATACACCCCAAAACTTCATTGCGACGTACAGCGCCCATGGTCGAACAGACGGCCCCAAATTTTACGAGGGGCTCCATAACCGTGCGATATAACTTTTTAAATAGCTAAAGTACGTATCAAGACCACACAAAGAAAACACCGAGTTTTTGCAGTAGGGCAAAGAAAACCCCGATTATTATTACTATTTTTTTTTTGTAGTCAGTAACACGTACATTAGGTATTTTAATAAGTTGTACTACACGGCTATGAAGCCCCTCGTAAAATTTGGGGCCGTTTGTTCGACTATATGGCGCTGTACGTGGAATTAAAGTTTTGGGGTGTATTATATGGGACAAAGGGTGTAACGATACACCCTTTTACACACTTTTTTTTTAAAGTGGCAGCATCGTATAGGCCTATTTTTCTTTTAGGAGCGAAGCTCCTTCGGGTCTAGCCTTGTCCGGCGTCCGTGCTTACATCGATTGCCATCCCATCTGTCTTCTTAAAAAAAGGGAAAAAAAAACAAAACATGTTTGCGCAGTTGACAGGATTTCTATGGATTTCCAGTCTTTCTTTTCTTTATTTGTTTTCCTTCGGGCAGAGCCCGAAAGAAGGGCCAGTGCAAAAGGCTAAAAAAAGCCTGACGTGGCACTGGTCCCTTACAGTCCACACATAAAAAAAATAACATGAAAACGAATCCCATCTAAGAAAATAATACAGCAGGATAAAAATCTTTTACAGAACTGAGGCACACATACATAACACAAATGCAACAATAAAAGCCATGTATATAAGATAAAAATACGTACTGAATGCAAAAAACAAGAATACATACTATAATACAGATAAAAGAAAAAACAAGTCATCTAAGGAAACACAAATAACAAACATCATTATCGCTCACTTTACAGAAACTGAACAGTGTACACCCAACAAGGCGAGTCATGCACATAAAATAAAACAAGGATGAATTTTGAAGGTATAAAGTATAATACAACACTTTATTCTAATTAGGAAGCTTTGATAAATTTTATATCGCTGCCTACCCAGCAGTGCTTTACATTCTTCTTTAAATAAAGGGAACGACATTGCATAGTTCATAGAGGGCATGTTATTTAATAGACTAATTGTTTGATAGTGTATACTCTGCCTTCCGTAATTTGTTCTTGAATAGGGTTCCCGCCTTTTAACATGACGGATCGCCTTATCCACTCGGCTACGACTGCGGGACGAGTAGGGGGCTCTGAGATGTGGTAGTAACTCAAGAGCTCGAAAGTCATGAATGAAACGTTGCATGTAGCCGCTCCACGTCTATACAGGAGAGGGCGCTGCGGTCAAATGCGTATATAATCGCGTTAAACTTCGCATGCATTGGATCAACGTTTATAGACGAGAGGGCGCTGCGGTCAAATGCTCAAATGCGTATATAACCACGATCCATAACACGCATTCTCTTTCTGACATGGACTGTTGACTTAAGCGGTGGAGATGCGTTCCCACGGCTTCTAGCGGATCCAAGCTGATCCGCTAGAAGAACCACTGGCTCGGCATTTCACCGACATAAAGCAGTAATAATGAAGTCGAAACGCAACACGGAACTCAGCACTACCTATGAGCAATAAAAAAAAAAATCAGCACCATCAGCACTACCTATGAACAATAAAATCAGTATCATCAGCACCACCAGAGCTTCGCCCCAATCAACATCATTCACCATGTGGAGTTGCGGTCATCTTTTTGGTCACAATTCGGTTGTGCGTTTTTCCGTTTTTTTTTTTTTTTTTTTTTTTATTGCGAACGCTAAGCGGGCAGAATTTCATTGGTCGACATAAATTTGTAAAAAATAAAAAAGCAAACGATTAAAAAAAAAAAACGTTTCCATCGTTTTGATGGGACACTAAAACGCTTGAAAACGACCGTGGCTCGTGCATGATCAAAGACCTCATTATGTTCGATGCAAGCATTACATGGACGTGTCACGGAAGCGATCGCGCCCCCTGGCCGAGAGAAACAGACCTATTTTGAACAAGCAAAAACCAACTAAAATGACCTTCACGCGATTTCTTTAGCGTTAACTCAGTGACGGCCGCTGAGTTACGCTAACATGAGAGGTAGCAGGAAACAAAATCTTGCGCTTAGTACATTAACGCATTCGTTTTGAGACTCGATAGAGAGTACTGAGTTCCGTTACATGCCATATTGGGTATCATTTAATATAATGTTTACAGCCTTTGGCTACATTGGATCTGCAGATGAACCTCCGCCTCCGGTACGCGTTCGTTGCCTTCCGGCGTGCTTGGGCGGCACTATGCAGCCGGCACTACGAGCTGACTGAACCAATCGTACAACGTGAAAAGTGCACCGTCATGGTGTTCATGAGGTTTCTGGACGTGTTCTTTCATCGCTGAACCCATCATAAACAGTAAAGGCCCCTTGAGCTTTTGACGCTGCTTCACTGACCCCGTTACATCGTAACGTCTAGACTTAAACTGAAGCAAAGTATAGTGTCGAAGTGTTATCGAAGGTAGATAGCTCTCGCTAGAACTTCTACTGCAAACCTTTTTTTAGCTGTACATTTTTTTTTATCAATATGCGCAGTAGCGTTTCATATAATGGCCCGTTCACACCCTTGCAACCGAGTACGACCGAGAGAGAACAGACCGGGGGTGCTATGTTGCGCTTTTTGGACTCCCAGGAGACTAGGGAGAGGGAAGTGACGTCAACGACACAGCAAACGCAGATTGGATGTTGATTTTGTTTTCTTCCGTCAACATCCAATCTGCGTTTGCTCTAGTCGTTGACGTCACTTCCCTCTTCCAAGTCTCCTGGGAGTCCAAAAAGCGCAACATAGCACCCCGGTTTTTAAGCCTCTTATACCCTAGTTACACGGACGCTTTCAACTGCCATTGAGTTAACGACAGTTGACTCAATCGCGATCGGCCGGAGTTACACGGCGGCGCCAACTGTGATCGAGCCGCTAATGACAGTTGAGTTCAACTGAGCTCCCCTACCTCAGTTCAACTGAACGGACTTCACCAACGGAGGTAAAATGGCGCTTGTTCGCGGGATCGCTGCCGCCGACCATCGTTTGCGAGGCACTTACTGTTTTGGAAAGCGGGGGGAGGCGTCTAGAAAGAATCGTAGCAGCAAAATATCCGGCAAGGAATAGGTTTAGGCGCCCGAGCTGCCGCTAAAACGATCCCGGCTAGCGGGCAACCACCAAACGAGCGAAGATGGCGGTGGGACCGGCTGTATGAATGGACAAATAGTAATGGGTACACCCATCGTAGCGGGCGGTAGTTTGCGCCACCTATCCTAAAATATGCGCAACCTAGCCCTGAATCTGCTTTGGTACTCGTGTAAACGCCGCTAAAAAGCAACAAGGTATAGAACATATTGTCCGATATACTTATAATAAATAAAATGTGTATCTCCGAGTAAATTAATTTACCAATTAAACTGATCACGTGGCACAAGAACTAGTTTCGTTTTAGCTTCAACTGGGTTCTAGAGAGCCGTGTAGCACCATCTTAGTTCAGTTCAGTTCGATCACAGTTGGCACCGATAACTGTGATTGAACTGAACGACAGTTCAAAGCGCCCGTGTAACTAGGGTATCACACCGTCTTAGAACCAGCTCCGCAGGTGGCGCATCTGGTTCTAAGACGTCGCAAGAGGCTTAAAAACCGGTCTGGCCACTCTCGGTCTTACTCGGTGAAGAGTGTGAACGGGCTTTTAAAGTAAACACGCGATCGTCGTGAACTCGCAGCGTCATGAAGCGGCGGCCGTGTCGGCGTCAGCGATTTACGAACCAAGTGTGGCAAAATGCGAGATAAGGCACGCAAGCTGCCATCTTGGGCTCCTTATCTCACCTTATCCCTGCAGGCGGCGTCATGAAGCTGCCGCTTCTAACGCTGCCGGACCAGCGCCTCTAATCTCGGCACTTGGCGAAAAAGTCGGCGAGATACCCGGTGGCTATGATACCAATGCAGTTAATGCAAAGGTGCAAGAATTCTTGTCCAGCTCGCTTGCACCTTCGCATTAATTGCATTATCATTATAACCTTAAAATGCAGGCCACTCACCCTTGTTGGTGTTAGACTGGTGGCAGTTGATAAAAACCGCCTGCTCTACTGACGTCTAACTCCCGGTTAGCGCAGTTAGTAGAGAACTCCACTGGAAATGGAGGGGTCCCTGGTTCAATACCAGGACCAGGCGGATTCTTTTTCGGTCGCGCATCAGTCACCTAGTTGTGTTAGGAGATCTGTGTTTGTCCTTTGTCCGCCTTGTTCCCCCTTCTCCAGGGATTATTTTAGTCGGCTATGATTGGCTGGCGCCGAGGTCAATTGCGGCGTTGGATTTCTGGATTCCTCGCCGACTATTTAGCCAAGTGTCCAAATTAGGGCCCCTGAGTGGTCCACGATCGCGTTTAAACTTCATATTTCCGCAGCACCCCCGGACGGCAATATAAGCTGAAACAAAGTCTGAACCTTTCCTACTCCTACACTTTCCAAAAACTCTTATTATATCTCAAATTGTGAGTGTTCAGAGATTGAGACCTAAGCTTTGCGTTCCAACACACGTTTGCACGAAGTAAACCGAAGAGGCATGGAGGGCTGTTTCAGCTGATAGTGTCCACGGCATGCCTCTGAGAGGCGGTGGCACGTATTACGCACCGTGAGTTGGCTTGTGGCCGAAGACGCCGCAGTTGCCCGCAGGGTGGCGGATGCTGCCTGCCAGATCCGTGCCCAGGCCGATGACTGACGCGGCCGCACCGAGAAGGCTGGCCTCACCTCCTGCGAGGATTCAGGCAATACAAGTCTTTTCAACTATCATTACAGATTCATGGCTACGTCGGTCCTTGCACAGGAAGCAACCTTCGCCCTCTTCTATTTCATTTTTGTCAATGGCCTTACTTCGTGCGTAAAATACAAAAACAAAATGCTCTTATTTGTCGACGACATAAAATAGTATTGACTTCCGAATGATGTGGGGGACTGCGTTTATTTTCAGCGCAAGGTTTGCTCTAGTTCTGTGTGGTGCTCTCAGCGGGAAACGCTGCGTTTTGCAATTCTCCTATGCTTTAGAGTTTAGATGCTACTGTTATCTGCCGTGTGTCCCTGTTTAGGAATTTGGGTGCACATTTTGACATTGAATTTATTTTAGTCATGTTACAAATATTGTCAACTTGTTTCAAAGTGTTTATGGCGCCATAACGCGTATATCGAGGAGTTTGAAAAATACACTATATTTTTTTTTAATGTTATTTCGCTTTCTTGTGCAGAGCCGTCTTGAGTTTTCTTCAGTTTTATCGAACAACATTAGAGAGATTAGCACTTCTAGTATTGAACGAGTTAAAAAAAATATATGAATTTTCGTTTCTTTTTTGTTACTTAAAATTTAAAGTGTTTTATGACTCCGAGAAAATATGTAAACTGATTGGCTTACACTCTTTGCGGCCGCAATAGACCATGATGCGTGACATATTTTTGCTCAACGCTGGTAATAGTGTTGTTGATTGCACATCACTACTAAACCACCGACAACGAGTCAACTATTCAAGTGCTGGCTCGTCGGTACTCCGATTAACGGCCGGTATTCGTGAAAATGGAGCACAGGCCGACTTGCTTCGCCGGCTACTTTAACTCGCGGTGAGGATCGTGACGCAAAATATTTCGAGTGAGCTGACGAGAATCGTCTCCACCATGGTGGAAGAAAACATGAGTGTCTGAAAGGTGCGGCCTCACCACATAGAAAATGTAACGAAGGTCCGCTAGCGCTATTGACAAGCGCAGTGAGATGACACAACATGTAAGGGACTCATGAGGACTAACAGGAGAGACGTCCTTATTCAACATGACTGCAAGACGCGCGCTCACGCCTGCGCAAAGGCCCCAAACCGACAGTGCCGCTGCCGGGAGATGCGCGAAGCCCGAGCAACCTCTCGCCATTTTGGCTCTCTTCTTACACCGCTGTCGCACAGGAAAGCCTATCGCGATGGTTCGCCCGTACGGACCACCTCGAGATCACTTGGGCCGGAAGTGCGCGACGCCCTGACCTGAGCTTCCACCGGGGCTCCTGTTGGAGTCGTACGGGTTGCAGGTGGTCCCGTGGAGGACGCTGTTGCACTCCAGGGACAGGCAGAGCTCGGGAACGCTGCTGATGGCCACGGGAATGGCGCCGGCCTTGCGCATCAGCGCCACCACCTGGGCGTCTTCGGTGGCCCGCCGTCCCTTCGAGTAAAAGGAGCCGCAGTCCTGCACGCAACCTGGCCACACGCGGAGGACGGAACTTGAGAGTCCTGGGGTGTTTTTCTCTATTGTCATTTGTCATTATTATTATTATTACCGTCTAGGCAACACTGCAGACGCCACCGTGCACGACCAATACCATTTATGACGATGGCACTATCTACGGATTTAACCTTTTTCTTCCTGGCTAATCGGTGCAGCAGCCCAGACCAAAGCTAATACACGATTGGAAGGGCCGGAGCCAGGTAAGGCGCAACGCGGCATACTGAAATATCCACGTCGCGATTCATAACAGCTGTCATGGGATCTTCCCCCCCCCCCCTTCCCTTCCCCCCCCCCCCCCCCCCCCCCCCCAACGCCTGCTTTTCCACTTCTACAGTTCAGAAACGCAGGTCGCCGAGGGTGCCGAGTATCTCCTCATGGCTGCCAATCAAGTTGCAGTATTCGCCATATGAACCAATCACGAAGAAGGAAGCGTAAAACGCCACGCTCTGAAGTTGCCGCTCGCACACTCAAACAAAATTTGGAGCGTGTGCTTTCCCACAAAGCACATGGGACTGGGAGAGCCAATGACCGCATTGTACGGACGGAGCTTGGTGAAGGACGCGTCCGAAAACAAGACTGCGCTGTGTCACTCAGTGAACGTTACGCCCGGTGCCACGGCGCTTTCTTAGGTCGAAACACCATTTCCAGCCGGCCCCCGAAGACTATACTGGATCTACCAAGTGTTTTGCGGGACGTGCACCAGATTTCTTAGAGACTTGCCGACTGCTTATTATGTTCCCTGTCCATGATTCGTTCTTCGGCTTTCTTATGAGCGCAGCAATGCCAAGCTACTCGGGACGCAACCTGATTATTGGCGACGTGCGCGATCGAAAGCGTCGCTGCGGTCGGCCGGTTATGATTGGCCGAGTGCTGACTGTGACGTCAGGAAAGGATTTCTCATCGACGAAAATAGGAGCAATGTCAGAGCTTGAATTTTGATGGTGTTGGCAGTGACGCTTTGAGAGGGTAATGATTTCAAGCTTCCACCATGCTCATTGTAAACACCATTGAGCTTGTTGTTCGCAAAGTAATGACGTCACAAGAGGGAGCCATGGGAGGGCGCCACCAAAACGTCTTGCCGCTAATAGGGAGTATTCACTGGCGGCCATAGCTGTGTGCGCGCATGCTGAGCGCGTGCTGATGGCGAGCTTCCACAGTTCTTTTGCAACGCGCATTTCACACCATCAAGAGTGTCGGTCTTAGCAGCCTATTGATGTGAGCTCGTTCTGAGCATGCGCTCAAAACAGCACCCACAAATATGGCGTCCAGTGAATACTCCCTATAGAGGTGAGAGTGATTCGAAAGGAATGTCACTGCGTCATTCGCCTTCACAGTGCGAGCCATGACAACCGTCACCTACCCGAAGCCAGCGCGGGTCCCAACAGATTGGACAGGAGCACCAGCATTCGGTCAAGACTCGTGTTCTTCTCTGATTGGACACGAGTCTAACGCGGCAATCGTATCCAATTCGTGCCCCGCTAAAACCTCCGGGAGGTGGCGTAGAATAACAGCTTATTACCTGGGAGCTAACGAAGAGCGTGAATTTCACTAACTGCATGAACTCCTTGGCTACTGATAACCGAGAACGACCCCCCCAGCGGTGTGTTAATGAGCGCGCCTAAATCACGCGTCGACAGCGTTACGTGCGCCATTCCAAGATGGACGCGCCATGCGTGTGCGTGTATTTGGCTGCTGATTGAGGCGACTTTGCAAAAGGGCACATCGCGATGGCCCGACGGCTCGGAAAAAATATCTCGGAAGCTGTCCGTCGGGTGTTCGCGAGCTGCCGTGTAAATAGTATTTATCAAAACTAGAACTATGACGATGAAACTGATGTCACATTCAATTGGGGCGCACCACACCGCACCGCACTGCACCGACGGACGCGTCGCGTTCAGATGGTCGTGTCGGTGCGGCTGCACTACGTTCATTTGGGACTTGGTGCGGCGCACGACACCGGCGCGTTGCTGCACCAGCTGCATCGTCGAAAGAAGACCGTGCAGCTTCGCGCACTGCGGGCCGGTGCGGCCTTGAGCTGCCGCTCTCCGCCTCCTTCGGCACCTTCTTTCCCTTGCTTCGTCTTCCTGGTCTCGGTAAACATGGCGGCTCGGGAGACTCTCGCTAGATGGCGTGCGCCGCCGCCCCACTCGCGGCGGATTTTGTTCAATGGTCCACTCGTTTATGTTTTGCCCTTGAAGTGGTGGGAAGAAGAGGTCATCTCTTCCTACCGGTCTCGATTCAGCTCCTTCAATTTTTGGCATTTTTCGCTCTCTTTACGCCTGAGCTTCGGCTCACACTTCCGTAAGGACATCATGACGACCCTCGGCACCGTCGGAACCCCTCAGGACCTCCCTCTACCTGATGATATGGATTCTCAGCCCATTGAGGCGCCTACGCCGGCTGCAACCGCCTCGCTAGCCCTGAACCCGAACGCATCACCCACCGCCGTTGCTGCCGCTAACGCAGGCATCTCACTGCCTCACGCATCACTCAGTGCCGCGTCGAGGCAAACTGCCATCACTACTCGGAATCCATTCTCTATCCTTGGCGATGATGATCCCACGGGTGAGTTCCCCCCTCTCGGCAGCCCGTACCACATCCGCTACGCCGCCGATGGAACTAAACGTGCTCGCAACACGCACCTCGGCTCGTCCACCGTCAAGTTCACCGCCACACCCGCGTGCCGTCCATTTCACTCCAATGATGCCTCGTCCGCTCTAGAGGATGGTTGGCATACCGTGTCTCGCCGCCGTAAGACGGCCCAGTCTGGGATGCCTCAAGCCGTTTCGCCCCAAAGCGAGTTTCTCCACACCGTCATATTACGACCAACCCAACCATGTCGGATCATGGACGCACCTTTCCTCACCATTGACTCCGCCATCGCTACACAAACGGGCCTCCAATCTCACCCATCATTACAACCCCGTTACCAAGTACGGTACCTCGACCGCAGTAACCAACTCGCGGTCGATGCCACCTCTTCTCAAGTGCGTGACGCTTTACTCAAGATAACATACATACCGATCGACAAGAAACAAGTCGCCGTCCAAGCCTACGAGGCTATTCGACGCGGCCAGACTCGCGGCTTTATCAAAAACGCTGGTGGTATGGATTCCGCGCAGCTCCTGCAGCATCTTCATTGTCGGAAATGTACCATCCTCCAGGCACGACCTCTCGGCACCTCTGGGTCGGCGTTAATCACGTTCGAGGGCACCAGCCTCCCGTTCCGCGTGGGCCTGGGCTCATTCACGGTGCGTGTATATCCTTTCCATCGACAAACTCATGTATGTGACACCTGCCATTGCATCGGGCACCGCAGTACGCAATGCCCTAACAGTGACAAAGCCCGCTGTGCCACGTGCGGCGCACCAAAGCACGGCACAGACCAGTGCTCGTCTGCCCAACCCAAGTGCCGGAACTGCGGCGGAACCCATCTCGCCACGGCCCGCTCCTGCCCAAAAAGAAAAGAAATTCAACGCATGATGGCTCAACGAGACCGCGGGGCTCCACAGCGTCGTCCGCCACCCGGAGGATTCCCGAAGGAGCAGCCTCCTCCACCACCACCACCACCACCACCACCACCACCACCACCACCATCGGTGCCCCCGACTCCAACCCTCACACTTCCAGCTATGACGCCAGTTGCGCTAACGATCCCAATAGCCTCATCGACAACTACTACGCCCAAGACGGACTCCCGCCCGATTCTCGCCGCTAAATCCCATGTACCGGCCCTCAGCGCCTTTGTCACCCACACGCAGCTCCCTACATCGGAACCGCCTCGCACATCCTTTGCAGAAGCCGTGAAGGCTGTCAACACCGCTCGCGAGACGCCCGCCCCAATTCCGGCAGTAGACGACTTAACGGCCATGACCCAACAAATGGCCCTTCTCACAAAACAAACGCAAGCTGCCTTGCAACAGCTTGCTGCCATGCAGCAGTCAATCTCTACTTTGGTGGATACCTGCACCCGTGCAGTCATTGAGCGTCTCATGATGCAGGGCATCATTCCATTCGGCCCTCCCGCGCAGTTCACGCCTAAGCATGACTAGCGCACCCACAATTGTTCAATGGAACTGTCGCTCGCTCCGACGCAAAAAAGCAGACCTTATCGAAAAATTTCATCTTCATTCTTCATCTGACACACCCGCTGCCTTCGCTATACAAGAACTCAACGGCCCACTTCCGGCTTTGCCACAGTACGACGGAATTGCTCCGGACGCCGAGACTAGTGCCTCCTCGCCTCGTATCCGCGCCGCACTGTATGTCCATCGCTCAGTCCCATTCACTCCCCTCGACACATCACAGTGGTGCTCCATCATCACCAGCGTCACGGGTTGCCGACTGCTCCTCCTTCCTCGCCGACCTGTTCTTCTTTTCTCTGTGTACGTGACCCCCGACACGTCGCTAAATCGTCGCACCAGGCAGCCGCTAAATGTCGCCTTCATCAAACACTTTTCTCGTCTTTACTCCAAGGACGACATTATAGTATGCGGTGATTTCAACGCAAAACATACGGCCTGGGGTTACGATGTTGACCTTCCTCGCGGTACACGGCTCCTTGCGGACCTCACCGAACTCAAACTTTCCCTCCTGAATACCCCAGACACACCTACACGTATCGGCCAAACCTCCCGGCAACAAGACACTTGCCCCGACCTGACCTGGGCTCGCTTCCCTCAACGCTGGAAGTGGCAGGTCACCAGCGATCACCTCGGCAGCGATCACCTTCCCATCACTTTACATTATCACTTCCCATCTCCAACTTCATCTAAACACAACACCCGTCGGGACACGTTTATCACCAAGTGGGACAAGTTTCGGGCAGCCCTGGTTTCTGTCATGGACGTCACCGGTTTCTCAGACATTATACAAGCCATCCAGTGTGCCCACAAGGCCGCCACCAAACGCCTAACCGTTCCCGGGGACGCTACGGCACCTGATGCACATTTACTCACCCTTTGGAACCGCCGCATAGGCCTGTTGGCTCGCTACCGCCGATCTGGTAGACCACGTCGGCTCCTCAGGGTTTTGCGCCAGGTGCAAGACGCCATTTCGAGATACACATCGGAACTGGCTTCTGACCGCTGGACCTCCATGTGCAGCTCCGTTTCCGGTAATACCAATCTCTCCAAAGTATGGAGGCTTCTGCGCTTTCTCCTTGGAGACCGCAAACCTAGACAACCTGCCGCTGCCGTTGCCCTCCGCGAAGGCGTTTCATTCGAGGAGCTAGCGGAAAGAGCGTCTGATGCCTTTTTTCCACAACCATCTCGGCATGACCCTGGGTGCTACACTCGTATTCACCCTGTTCCCGAGCCCATCGGCTTGGATTCCCCGTTCACCCTCCACGAACTTGAGGCCGCCCTGGATAGGGCAAACACACACAGTGCACCAGGCCCTGACAACATCACCGTCGGGCAACTTCGCAACCTTCCCACCGCCCTAAAAGAGACTGTACTGACGGAGATCAACCTGGTGTGGGATTCTGGGTGCGTCCCTTCCGAGTGGCGTCACTCGACGGTATGTCCTATTCCGAAGCCCGGCAAACCACCTACGTCTCTCACAAATCTACGCCCAGTATCCCTCACATCATGTCTCTGCAAAGCAGTTGAGAGCATGCTGAACGCCCGTCTGCAGTGGTGGCTTGGGTGCAACCAGCTGCTCAGCCCATCGCAATACGGGTTCCGCCCTGGACTCTCCACTCAGGACGTCATGAGCCGCCTCCAGCACGATACGCTATCTACATCATCACCGCATCTTCGTATTGTGGCAGGGGTCGACGTGCGCAAGGCGTTTGACAGCGTCCCGCATTCCTCCGTCCTCTCAATGGCACAACAGCTAGGCATCACCGGTCGGGCATACAACTTCATCGCGGCGTTCCTCGAAGATCGCACTTTCACTGTTCACGTCGGCTCATCCCACGGAATCACCCATACAAACCGAGTGGGCGTTCCACAAGGGTCCGTTCTTTCTCCAGTGCTTTTCAATATCGTCCTTGCTGGCTTTCCTCCCCGCCTTAGTGAGGTGCCTAACCTCGAACATGCAATCTACGCCGACGATATTACGTTGTGGACCCACTCTGGCTCACCCGGTTACCAACAGGATGCCATTCAAGCTGGGCTCGACATCATTCACGACTACATCCAGTCTGTTGGCCTCGCTCCCGCTCCCGACAAGACGGAGTTCGTCGTTATTCATGGCGGTCGTCGCACACCAGCAAAAGAAGCAGAAAAACAGTGCATTCAGCTCACGCTCGCAGGTACTCCCATCTCACGCCGCACCAGCATCCGGATTCTTGGTTTTCACCTCGACCAAGACAGCCGGGCGGCGACTTGGTTTCAGCGTACCATCAGCACCTCGAAACAGCTGAACCACCTGTTATACAGGGTAGCCCACCGCTCCCGCGGGGTGCACGAACATGATCTCCGTACCTTTGCTAGGGCCTTCGTGGTGTCCCGCATTATGTACGGCTACCCGTACTACCACCTTACCCGCACCCAAAAACTCAGGCTCGAAATAATTAATCGGGAACTGCAACGAATTGTCACCGGCCTTCCGAGATACACGCGAATCGATGCGCTCACCAGCTGCAGCCAGATGAACAGCCTTGACGACCTGGCCTCCACCCAGATCGCAACTCAAGAAACTCGACTCCGAGCCACTCTAGCGGGGCGCTTCACACTGCGTAAGCTAGGTTACAACATCGACCACCTCCTACCTTTACCCACCCCACCCCCGCCATGGGAGCTCTGCCCTCTCACAGCACCCCGTCCCCTCCCTCGGAACATGGGTGAAAAAGCGCAAGCCCGCCGCAGCGACTTTGCTCGCCGACATCTCCACTCTCTCCTTGTTCGCTCTTCATCGGCTCTAGTTTTCTACGCGGACGCGGCTGTGGACAATAACTCCACGCCAATCTTCAGCACGGCATGGTGCGATGTCGACGGCCATCGACGCGGTACACAAGTTTTCATGACCCCCTGCTCCTCTAGTCACGCTGAACTTTGTGCTATACTGCACTGCTTAACCTCCGTTAACACTTTAACCCTGGTACCCTCCTCCAGAATCGTAATATATACAGAATCTCAAGAAGCCATCCGTGCTCTCCGCCACTCATCTCCATCATCTGCCATCGCTATTCAGATTCATCGGGCAGCCATTTCTATCCGGACAGCCGGCCACCATCCCCTCATCGACTGGGTGCCCGCCCACAGCGGCATTCCCGGCAATGAAAGGGCTCACCGACTTGCGCGCGCTAAACTTCTCTCCGCGCGAGCCGGGGCCCCTACTTTTCCTACGCCACCGGAGCTCACACCTGGCTCCTTTCACGATTCACACGAAGCCCCACAGGAGCACGCCAGCCGATGGCGTCATTACCTGACTACTCAGGCTAACCCCCTTGACTTCCCCTCTCTTTCCCACCTTCCTCTCACTCGCCACGAGACCTCCCTTCTACAGCAAACCAGGTCAGGAGCGCTCCTCGCTCCCTCCCTGCTTGCAAAGATGTATCCCCAGGTCCACATCAACCCTCAGTGTACCCACTGCCACGTTCCTGCTAGTCTCCCCCATCTTTTGTGGGACTGCCCGCTCCACTCAACAGCCCGCGTTCGCGCGCTCTCAACCCTCTCACCTCCCCCCTCCACTCTAACTGAGTGGCTCAACCCCCCATCCGCTCCTGACCCTGGTCGTGTCCTGGCGGCATTCCAGGCGATCCTCCGATATTTAGAGGACCCGCAGGCGCCCCCACTCGGCTCCAGGCTGCTCAAGCAATATGAGCCAATCATCGCCGCCGCCCGACGTCTCTCTGCCCCTGGTAACACCAGGGACACATAAGACGACGAGATAAAAGACCATACAGCAGAGCGCATAGGGCGCTCATTCATTTGGCCTGTAAATAAAGACGTTTGAAAGAAGAAGAAGCCCTTGAAGTGACCGCGCCAAGCGCGTTGCACGGCGGAATGCTTTGCGTTCACTTGGTAGTGCGTCATACGCTGCACCCGCGCGGTGGCGCGGCCTTGGGGGCAGCATTTTTACGGTGCTGCATAGTGTAGACGTCGAGGCGTTGCACGTCCACGCCTCATCGCAGAATGTAGATATCGGAGGCTTTTCCGTTCGGAGATCAGTTAACGCCTCTTTATGACATTGCGTTATCTTGAATCCAAATATGAGGATGCGCTATGTCTTACACAAATATGACATTGCGTTATTTTTCATATAAATATGACTACGCTCTATTTTTCATCCAAATATGACGATGCGCTATTTTTCATCCAAATATGGCGATGCGTTATTTTTCAATCAAATATGACGATGCGCCTCCTATACCCAAATAAAACGTGTTCAACAACCTCCTTAAATAGTTTAATGAATGATACGTTTACCGGAGGTGCCAGATGGCGGTTCCAATCGGATCACGTTCTTGGTACGAAGGAGTCGATGTATCCTGACGTTTCACAATGAGGTACGCCGACTTTAAAGGGATGCTGAACCGAAATTTGGATTTCGCTAAATAAGGCCGCAGAAGCGTTGAACGGGACGCTACAAACTCCAAAACATCGATCATACATCGATATTTCAAACGGATGGCCACATTTTTGGAAAACAAGAAGGCGATCAAGCTGTGACGTCAGGATTCTCCTGGAACAGTTGAGAATGAGGCAAAGCGGCCTTGCTCCTCTCCTGCTCGATTCGGTTCACCCGCTCGAGGAGACGAAGTTCGATGAAGCAACGACGAAGCGAAGAGGAGAGGGAATGAGGATCGTGACGTCACATGTCTCGTCGGCCTCGTCATTCCCCATAGTCTGTGGACACAGGCCGACACGACGGGGAACGTCAATGGGTCAATGGGATGGAAAGGGGTAGGTGGAGTCAATGGGGTGGAGAGGAGTGGCGACACCTGGAGGCACAGCTCGAGAAGAGATGCCTGGAGGCTGCCAGCGCTAAGCCAAGAACGTCGCACGTAGCAACAAAATTGCAGGGCAATTTGCTATACATTCTTTTTTCCCTGGTTGAGCACCAGCCGTTGGAAAGCGCCAGAAAGACTGATCCATGGCAGAGCAACGACAGTTTGGAGCTGCTCCGGCGGGGAGCTCACCTCGGACGCCTATGGTGTTCTTGACGGTGAAAGGGACGCCCAGCAGCGGCTGGTCTCGCTCCGAGGCTGCGGCCCCTTCGGCCACTTGCCGGTCCACCTCCTGGGCCTCGGTGAGCGCCTCCTCGTACCTGGTGTCCGTGACGGCATTCAGCGCCGGGTTCACCTCCTCCAGCCGCTTCACGTACGCCCTCACCACGTCCGCGCTCTTCAGCTAGACAAACAAGGATGGCTTCAAATCCTTCCATAGTCGCCGCTCAAGAGTCAGTATATTCAGCAGCTGAGCTACCAAAAACCAGGAAGCCTTTCGCGTACTCCCTGAGAACTATTCAGCGACTAAAATTGACAGCGAATCTATGCACGACTACTTCGCTGACCACACGAACATATTTTTTCTATTTTAAAATTCACAAGTTTTTAGCTTCTCGAATGCCCATAGCGGTGAAGTGGATTGGACCAAATAAGAATTAACGAAGCATTGGCGGGCAGTCATAGCGGCCTCAAAGCGTCTATATTTTTCTTTTATCCTCATGCATCCACGAACCCCCGTTCAGCTTAACCTCTATATTCATCCCTATTAAACCTTTCTCTTGCCATCGGTCCAGCCCTAGCACTTCTATTTTTTTTTAAGTAATTTTTGTTGGCCTCGGAGTGGGCTATTATTTTTGGTATGTTGTTGAAAATTTCTCTGTGATCACAGCTGATGTTGAGTGCCTTGTTTTAGATGCCAAAACTGTTATTATTGCTGTTATTTATAGACCCCCCACTGGTAATAAGGAAAATTTTTTAATTTTTTTGGAAGACTTATTATCTTTTCTTGGATCGACCTCCAAACCATTTTTAATTATGGGTGATACAAACATCGACCTACTAAAATTTAATAGTTACGTAATAGAGATGAATAATCTCTTATCTGCTTGGGGATGTACTAACGCTGTGACACTGCCCACCCGAGTGACTTTAGAAACTTCTAGTTCAATAGATATATGTATAACTAATCTCAACGCTAGGGAAGCCACATCTGGCATATTTACACAAGATATAAGCGACAACATGCCAGTTTTCTGTCTGACATCTTTCTATCGTGGCAAAAATACACCGAAACGCGATACTTACTCTTACCGACGCATAAATGAAGAATCACTGCAAATCTTTTTTGTCCTGCTCGAGCAAACAAACTGGGAGAACGTCCTTTTGGAACGTGACCCCAACCTTGCGTATGTACTTTTTTCTAACAAATTTAAGCTTTGTTATGACGTCGCTTTTCCGCTTATTCAAGTAAATAATCGTCAAAAACATGTACGAAAACCTTGGATTACAAATGACTTATACAGGCGTATTAAGATAAAAGATAGGATGTACCATAATTTTATTAAATATAGGCACCAAAATCTTCTCATCGAATTTAAAAAAACAAGAAATAAATTGAACTCCGACCTTAAAAAGGCCAAATCCGAATATTATCAAAATATATTTTCAAGGGTATACAATGACCCAAGAAAGATATGGGAAACTGTGAACGAAATTACTGATAGGAAAAAACGTGTGCAGGGAACGCAAAGTGTCACTATCGACGGCAGGAACGTGAGTGGACAGCAAATGGCAAATCTAATGAATATGCATTTTGTTGACGTTGGTTCACCACCAGAACACGAAGACACTTCGCAATGCTGTATCACAGACGCAATGACTTCCTTATCAAGCACGATAATGCTATTTCCAACTACGCCATATGAAGTAGAAGGGCTTATAACTAAAATTAAAAATAACGCCGCAGCTGGCGTACACGACTTCAAGCCAAGGCCTGTCAAATATGTCTCCCAACAAATATCTTATATCTTGTCACATGTAATCAATCTTACTCTAGAAACTGGAATATTTCCTAACGAACTAAAAATTGCAAGAGTTACTCCAATCTATAAGGGTGGCGGGGAACACCTTCTACAGAATTATAGACCAATCTCGGTTTTGCTAATTTTTTCAAAAATATTTGAAGGGGTTTTAAATTCTAGATTAGACAATTTTTTTTCCAGGCACAATGTATTAAACAAATGTCAATATGGCTTTCAAAAATCTAAATCTGCAGAGCAGGCACTTGTAGAAGTAAAGGATAAAATTATAAGCAATATTGAAAATAGATTATACACCTTAGGCTTATTCCTAGATTTTAGAAAGGCCTTCGATACGATCCAACATGACATATTACTAATTAAGCTTCAAAGGTACGGCATACGTGGGGTTGCTCTGACTTTAATAAAAGACTACCTCCAAAATCGCATGCAGTATGTTTATATTAACAACAATTATTCTAATTCACTCAAAATAAAGTACGGTGTTCCGCAAGGGTCTATTTTAGGCCCGCTCTTATTTCTTTATGTGAATCTGGAATCCCCTGAGCTGGTCATGTACGCAGACGACACTAACGCATTTTTTGCTTCAACCTCTAAAGCGGCCTTAGAATCTATGACAAATAATTATCTAGACAATCTATCAGTGTGGCTTCAAAATAATAAATTACAACTAAACGTAAAAAAACAAAATATATAATTTTCACTCCCGTTAATAGGTGCGACAACACTAAGGTGACAATATATTTTGAAAAGGAAATTATAGAGGAGGTTACAGAACAAAAATTTCTTGGTGTGTGGTTCAATCGGGGGTTAAGTTGGAACACGCACATAAATAAACTGAGCTCTGAGCTATCCCGAGCCATCGGATGTATTTATAAAATAAGAAATCTCATACCTTTGTGGCTAAAAAAGAATATATATTACGCTTTATTTTACTCCAAACTGTGTTATTGCATTTTAGTCTGGGGCACGACATCGGCAACCAAATATAATAGGTTGATCATCTTACAAAAAAAAATTCTGCGACTATTTGAAAATTATAAAGGTAAGCCTCAAGATCTCCTAACCGAACCGCTGTTCAGCAAATATGGCCTACTTAAAGTGAATCAAATTTATTATTTTAAATTGTTACAGATAATACCCACAAAAAAAAACTCTTCGCAATTCCGTCAGAAAACACAGCGTATCACACTCTTAGACATAGAATCAGACGACCTCCAAAAATACGTACCAATTACGGAAAACAAACGACATGCTTCCAAGTCGCCAAAATCTTGAATAATACGGAAGATCTAATAGATTTTAACTGCAGTATACTCCAATTCAAAAAAAGACTAAAGACACTTCTGGTGGGCAGTGACATTGTGTTCTGATATATGTGTACTGTGTACTTATTAAATCATGTCCATATTTCACTTTTGAATTGTTAAAACATGTTTCTGACCAATTTGTTTTTATCCTTTTTTGCTGAAAAAAATTATCCTGGGATATTTGATCGATCCTGTTTTTTATTGTTTCTGAGTTGTATAGAATTTTATAGGTTTTTTTCTCTAATTTTCGTGTTCAAAAATCTATGTACCCCGCACTGCTGTGTTAGAACTGTAAAGGGGACAGAGACCTCGTCAGGCATCACGCCTTTAGTCTCTGTCCACCTCCCGGTCAATCCGGAAAGAAAGAAAATAAAGAAAGAAAGAATTTATTGAATATTTTCCCCACTTCCGTGACAGGCGCTAGTGTCGACTCACTGATGGTACTCCGCGCTGCAAGATGAATCGCGGGGCCACCCTTGCTCGAGCGATCGTCACATCTCCACTTCTAGCCTACCATAGAGGGAATGAGAACTTTACTTCGCTCGGTTCACTTGTGTGCTTTTGGTTGTTCTATTACTATCCCTGTGTCAGAGGTTCGTAAACGTGTTCTTTCTTTTATATTAAAAGCAATCGCTGCTGCCGCTACGCTGATTCGCGAAGAAATGCATCAGCATTTCGTGCAGCGGTTACATATAACGAAGCAACACTTTTCCGCGGTGTGAACATTTCCGAAACTTTTCTTCTTTGGTGCAAGTTAGGGGAGCATTCAGAATATAGGAGTCGTTGCGAATTAAAGGGGTGCCTTTAGGAAAACCAGGGGGGTTTACACCCCTGTAGAGGGAAATCACAGTAGTATACTAATCTTTGCACACCGTACCTTCGTCGAGAAATGTTCGCGCGTCGCAAGCAGCAGGTTGCCGGCGAACGTTGACCGCATTGATGGGTCTTCCAAGCAGTTTGTGGCGTGCCCCTCCCGCAGGAGTGCGATGCCGTCCTGTACTCTAAAAGTCGCAGTCGCAAGGATGCCGCCGGTGTCCTGCTCGTGACGACCGCACACAAGGCGGCTGCAGTCGCGGTCCTGACAGCCGCCATTTTCTGATTGTGCTCGTCTTGACTTTAGCAAACTTCTCGCACGTCACGAATCCTATTTGGAGGAACGCAAAGATTCTTTGCGTAGACTAACGTTGGCGTTTGGGTTAGTTGGTATTTCGTTGTTGAAAAATAAAAACAGCGCAAAGACACGTGTATTTGCGCTCGTTTTGATTTCTAACTTTTTGTGTACGCACGCAATTACCGTAGAATAGCGTATGCCAAAAAAAAATCGCACACAAGGCACAAAACACGGTTAGCGTTCGGCGCATGCGTAGTGATGACGATGTTAGTCTTTGTGTACGTTAAGCTTCTGCGTACGCTATTGTAAACTCTCTTAGCAACTCTAAATTTGGTGTAAAATTACCAATCTCGATACACCCCCAACCCCCCCACCCCCCTCCCCACTAAAAAAAAGGATATCTACTAAGCTACAACCGTCCTTAAAAACTGCCTTGATTTCAATAATTATCGCGCTAAACACTTGTGGAACCAACAAATAGGTACGCAGACTCAACACGGTAGAACAGTACCGATGACGCAGTTTTGACAGGGCAACAAAGGGCGGAAATAGGGTGCCTGTTTTGACAAACTATCCGGCGTTACTTGCTGTTAGCCATTCCGAGAATGAATGTAGAGGGGATGAATTACTCGATCCCTGAATCAGGCTTTCAAAAGCAAGTATCGAGCCACAGACACGTTCGTGCTGCTTGAGTAAAGTCAAATGGAGACTGTCCTGCTGATAAATGGTCAGGGAATCGGCAATGCAGATTCGTCCGGGAGCTACACCTACAGAGATAAATCTTCGACCACAAGGGCAACAGGACGATAAGGGCAAAGATACGTTGCCTATCTGAGGTCGGCCGTCCTTGACTAGCGCCAACAAAAAGAGTTGCTTCGCATTCCAAAGATAGACGTGTCAAATAATATGTGTATTGTTAATGAGCGATGTATGCCTGCATCTGTGGTGTGCACATCAACTGTGACGTCTAAAAAACGTCTCCGACTTTTTTCTTACACCGCCCATGCATCGACGAAGTCACCACAAAACATGTCACAGAAGCCGATGGGTAACGCTACGGGCTGTCGCAATCTGGTTGAAGAAGAGCCGGTAGAAAAGAAGAGCGGACGCAAGCGTCGCTATCGTCGCGGCGACCCAACCTACGACTCCTGAAGTTTCCGTCCACTAGTCCGGCCGCGTCATTGTTTCGCGCTCCCATTGTGATGTGTCTAAAATCCGTCAGACAAACGTTCCTTGCGGGCACCACGAGATCTAAACCGCACACTTCCAAGAAAACACAATGGGGCCTCGGTGGCCTTCAGGGCCGCCGCTCTGCGTGACCTGCGACGGCCCGTCCGCCATCTTCGAGACTTCCTTGTTTTATCAAGCCGAGGAAGAGTGCGCTCGTTACCTTGCCCGCCCGTATCCTGGAGGCGACCAGCGTGGCGGGTTCCAGGAGCAGCGGGTCCGTGACCTCCGGAAGCTTGGCTTTGGGCGTCCTCCAGAACCAGAGCGTGAACAGCAAGTCCGCCAGGCGGATGAACAAGAAGACGACCAGTTCGCGGACGAGGACCAACAGCTCGGTCTTCAGCGAGCACAGGATCATGGCGATTCGATTTGTCGGCCTTTCGAAGAACCAGCGGTGCCCGCGACAGGCTTGAAAGGCTTTTCTTTCTCAAAGGCCACCAACACCTGGGAGACATGAAACCGGTCCTTGACGCCGCGCGATGACGATTGTCATCGCGCGACAACCCCTCGGAATAAATAGAAACTAGCTGCATTATGAACTAATGGTAGAGCTTAGCACATTGTTGCTCAAGTAATACAGCATGTACATGCACACATGCATGCATCGTAAATCATTATGCGGCGTACAGAGACGATTGACCCACACTCATGTTGATGTTCTTCGACACACATTAAAGGAGCGGTGCAACGATATTCAATTGGAATGTTTTTCATTTTACACGAGCTTACTGGCACTAGTGGGACTGAGGGATACTCGCACGCAACGCCACTGGCTAAGGAACGTTTCTGTTGCGCTGTAATTTCAAGGACAAAAGAGATGCATTTTCATTCAATCTCTTCTTTGGAAAATTTGATGACGTAATGTGGCGATTGCAGTCTCCCCAATGACGATATTTGAACGCGGTTCCTAGATTGGACCCGAGCATTGCGTGAGCACTCGATTTGGGCTCGTGATAATTACTAGCTCGAGAAGCATTCGGGTAGTGGCCCGTGTCCCATTGCTGCAACCACGACAATAGCCGAGCCATAACAATGTTTGGAACTCAACGCGTGTCCTATGCTTTGCCAACCCCAGCGCGTGGCTACGATCAACATTGGCGGCATATAATCGGCTCCAGATCACTTGGCCGCTTGTTCTGGTATGGTTCTGGCTGCGAGTTCAGGGGGTGAACGCTGCTCGTTTTCCTTTAATTTTTTTTCTCGGACTTCTATTGCGTGGGATGAAAAACGAACGCGTGTTTCATATGTCAATAACGTCAGGGATCCGTTCTAAACGGTATTTGCGCAAAGTACAAAAATTGTTTCGTCGCCCCTTTAATTGAGTGCGTAGCATCGAGTGTAGTCAGTAGGGAGTTTTCATAGATCGTTTTGAAAGGTTCGCTACCGCTACGGGCGCGCGCTTCCGAGCGTGCGTCGAAGTGCGCAGCGCTAGGAGCTCGAATAGCGTGGCCTGAGAACACGATATACTAAAACGATCTGGTAATAGCACGTAGAAACCTCGAGTGTGCGAGGAAGCTCGCCCGTGTCTTGAGTGCTACAGGAAGGCAGTCGTTTTGTGTTTGTCACATATTCTTACGTGCTTCTCTCTTATAGTCCCCGCTATTAGAGGAACTTCCCATGCCAGCTGCAATCGCGCTCACGCCGCACGTGGTCGGCGTATATACACATTGGCATACAGCGTGTTCGTAAACAGCCGCAACCAGACTGCTCATACATCAACCACAAATCACGGCGTTCGGTGCAGCGGACATGACGACGTAATTATATGCGAACACGCCTCGAGGATGTTCGAAGTATATTTGCTTCATATTCATACATATAATACGAACGCATAAATCGCGCGTAAAAACAGTTTTTGTACGACCAATGTGAGGAGACCGTCAAACAAGGAAGGAGCATGCCTCGGGCAATGTCTGCAGACTGTCTTTTGTAGGATGTATTTGCGATGTGTGATCGTGTGCGCAGAAACAACGTGTGAACGAGTCAAGGCTGACCAACCTGATTATTCGGTGGACGGGCGATGTTTCCGGATCCTTGGGTCGCACGGTGCTGGACGCAAAACAGCGGCCCGCGTCCAATTCGTGGTGGCGTTCTATGCGGACGTTCCCAGAGCGTAGTTCTACGGAGCTCGCATTCTGACAAAAGGGGCGCGAGATTGCGCTCGGCGGGGAGTCGTGTACGGCGACGTCTCGACGAAGCAAAAGGCGCGGGGGCTTTGTGTTCCGGGCGGTGGCCTTGTCGCCTAATCGCCACTGGCCCTCCCCTCCTCCTGCGGAGTCTCCCCTCTCGCACTAGACCGGCTCGTCTCGGCGCGAGATGGAGCTGCGGAGGAGGAAGATAGGCAGGCCCGAACAAACGGCCGACGCGATCAGCTGACCGTGAAACGCGCGCGCTTTCTCCGGGCAGACGGGAAGGGAAGGCGGAGAGCTACGCGGCCACTAGGGTGCCTTCATGTGCGCTTCTAGCGGCCACCCGCGTCACCGCCCAGCTGTGAGTCGTTCTGGCCCAGCCTCACGGTCGTACGAGGACACTTCGTGTTTACAGGTTGGTGAGAAGCGGCGAATATTAGACCTCTGTTTGTACTGTATTGTATTTTATTGCACTTTTATTGCACAGTGCAGCACGGTGTGCAGGTATTTAGGGAAAGGCATGCGGCCATACACGTTTTCTGCCCCTGACACCGACCGGGCGGCGCTATACATGCCTTGCACCTAGGTCACATGATGACGTCGAACACCGGTATCTACCATGCATGGTGGTTGACTCGACGGCCCTTCGCAGCGAGAGCAATGGTAAACTGCGCCGCGCTCGGCTGTAGCAATTACTGCTTATCCTGACGATCGACCGATCGTTTCGTCGTCAAGCCCCGCGAGACAGAGTAGCCGTCAAGCAGTGTTGGAGGTAACGCGTTACTAGTAACGACGTTACTGGTAATGCGTTACATTTTTCGCTAACGCAGTAACGTACTCGTTAGTATTCTGATTGACTAACGGGTAAAGTATTTCCTTTACTTTTTACGGTATCGGCTGTCTTATATATCCTGTCTTTATATGTATGTTGGAGTAGACTCTCCTTTTTGCGTCTACCAGAAGTGGACAGCGGGGGGGGGGGGGGGGGGGGGGGGGGGGGGGGGGAGCCGTGGAGAGACATCCGTTTACAACAGTGGAGAACTAGTGGCGTAATGATTTGCTCATTTCTTTACTTAAAAAAAAAAAAAAAAAAAAAAAAAAAAACCACCCTTTGTGGAATATTTTTACCCTTGCTCTCCCCCTCCCTGCCTGAAACTTCCCGACCCACTTTTGTACATAGAAGAATCTTTCGCTTGATTAGTATTTGATTCCCTAAGGTCATGATAAAAAAATTAAAAAAAAAAGTTATAAACCTGGAAAAAAAACTTACAAGCACGAAACCTTTTATTTTTTATTTTTTCACAGAAAAACTAAGAGCTACTGCTGGTAAGAGGCAGCAAGTGATTATAGCCAGTGTGCTGGTAACCGGTGTCTTGTTCCAGACAGTGAAGACAATCAGTCTCTGGTAATAGTATGAACCGGACTGTTACTAAAACCGGCGTTCAGATGAGGGGTGTTGGTTGGCTGGTTGTATTCCAGCAGTCCTCGTTCGCATGCTGTAGTTCATAAAAGCCGATTGACTAACATTTCCGACTCATTCTGCGCGTGAGATGGGCATGAATAACGAAAGTTCGTCGCCATGGCCAGCAGGTCTGAATGAAATGTATCAACTAAAGGAGAGAGAATCAGGTAATTTACAGTTTCAATGCCTAATCTGCACGCCGAAAATTAAGCTGCTTCGCGCATCAAAACACAATGAAACCACTCTGTAAGTTTTTATCTTTATCCAAGCTTGTTAAGGAGGCTTATCATACATCTCTGCCAAACATATGTACTCGAACAGAAAAGTAACGTAAAAGTAACGTTCGTTATTTTTGAAAAGTAACGGTAACGGTATATCGTTACGTTTGTAAAAAAGTAACGTAGCTCGATAACGCGTTAGTTTTTACCAAACTAACGAGTAACGCTATTTCGTTACTTTTTTTCGGTAACGGGCACAACACTGCCGTCAAGTTAGCGAAAGTACGAGAGGCAGGAAGGGGATGCAGCCGCGGACTACCGAGTTTGCGGACGCATTTCGTAACGGCGAGCGACGGCACTCTTCTACCGTTGTTTACGTTCACGCACGCCTTTGCATCGGCTGTTGCCCGTTCGTGGTGTAGGTGGCCTTTGTATTTCGTTACACGACGCCGTTTCCACGCTTCGAGCGCACCTTAAGGGTTGTCCGAACAGGACACTACAAAACGCACGACTCCTACCAATCGTGAAAATTGGAGTGGACGCGCCCGCTTCAATTTGCACGATTTGTCGGAGTCGTGCGTTTTGTAGTGCCCTGTTGGGACACCCCTTGAGGGGACCCCGGGCCGAGTACAGGCGATTGTCGCGAAGCGAGCCCGGCCAGACGGCGATCGGTCGGCGGCGGCCCCCGTGTGCAAGCTCGCCGCCGCCGCCGCGAGGCATCGGTTTGTGCCATCCGCGAGAACGGTAATCTTAGCAAGGAGCGAAAGTATGCAGGCTCGAGCCGGTTAGGAAACATCATAATATAAACCCTCCATTATTTGATTTGTCTCAGGGTTTAGATTATGACGGTAGCCTTCCGTTGTTTACCAGTATTTCGCAAAATCGTAACAATTTTTCTACAAGCGACTCCTAGAGCCGCTCGTCAAATGTTAAAGCACGCAATTCAGCTTTTCTTTTTTTTTCGACACGACTGTTTTTATGTTTTAAAACTGCGTCGGCGGCATATCGAAACTTTCTGCTCGTAGCGCGATCGCACCAACGCCGAAAAATTCTGCACGTACTGGCTAAACGTCATTATCGTAAGCTCGGCACGTTTTTCCATGTTTACATGTGACATAACTGGTACCTTTGTTGAAAATATGGTGCATGTCAGCGCATGTCCGGGCAGTTAGCGGCATCCTACGCCGTGGTAAGTGCATCCGCGCGGTGTGAAGTCAACCACCAGTATGGTGCGGGGCCCCGTTCTTCCCTAGCATGACGTCACTTGCAAGGCATGTATAGGTTGAGACTAGGGAAAATAGAAAAAAAAAAGTATGGGCAACGGAGATAAGTATCGGTCAGGAACAGACAAAAAAAAAAAAAAAAGGTCCAGGCACACATAATGTACAGTAACACCTTTTCCGTCTAACCTCGACCCAGCACGTAACGTGCGTAGCCTCGACTCGGCGGCTCGGCGCACAGCGGGAATAGTTCTTCCGGTTCTAACACTTCCGGTATGCGGGAGCAGGCCTAGCCGGCTGACAAGATGCTGAAGTGGTGCGCGCTAAATGGGTTTTGAAGCCCTTGACAACGAAGTGAGTTGTATAAGGTGGGTTAATACGTCGATGTATCATGTCCGAGCATATTTGGTCATCGGCTGCCACTGCGCAGTCGTTGGCTGCAGCAGCAATTTCCAAAAACGGAAGATAGCGCGCGACAAATTGTGCACCGAACACAAGAAGTCGCAAAGCGAATGCGGCTGTAACGTATACACTTTGCATCGCTTCCCCGCTGTTATCAGCGGGGAAGCGATGCAATATCAGCACATAAAAAAAAGCACTCAAATAGAAAAAGAAGGGCTGGCTGTAGTATGGGGTTGCGAGAGATTTCGGGACTTCATCACGGGTATGAAAATTATCATTCATAAGCCCCTGGTTCCGATATTGACATCACAGCGCTTGGAGGACATCACACCAAGACTCCAACGCATGAAACTCAGAATGATGAGGTACTCGTACGAGATTAGACACATCCCAGGCAAATATCTCGTGGCTGCAGATACTTTGTCAAGAAACCCACTACAGACGGACCCAGACAAAGAAATGGAAGACGAAATAGCAGCCTATGTACAAGGTATTACTCTCAGTCTACCAGCATCACCGAACAGACTAAAACAAATTCAAGAAAAGCAAGAAAGTGATGACACCTGCCAGCTTTGTGATTTTGTTATTGACCTACACACTAACCTTGAATGTCATACTCAGACTGACGCCGTTTTTCTTGATTTCTCAAAAGCCTTCGACCGTGTCCCTCATCAACGCCTACTCTCTAAGTTGTCATCTCTACACATTGACCCACTCACATTTTCATGGATACGTGACTTTCTTTCGTCCCGCGTGCAACTAACGTCAATTAATGACCAAGAATCATCCCTAACAAACGTGACTTCTGGTGTTCCGCAGGGGTCCGTTTTAGGCCTCTGTTATTCTTAATATATATAAATGACCTCCCTAGCAATATTTCCTCTAAAATACGTCTATTTGCAGATGACTGCGTCGTCTATAACAAAGTAACATGTGTGCAAGATAACGACCAACTTCAAAGTGACTTATCTAAAATTAACAAACGGTGCGATGACTGGTTGATGTCGTTAAATAAATCTAAATGCAAACTAATTCGCTTCACTAGGAAAAAATCTGTACTGTCCTACCAATACTACCTGGACTCCGACTTAATTGAGAATGTTTCTATGTATAAATATCTTGGTGTAAGACTAACACCCGACCTCTCCTGGAATAATCACATTGAAGCCATTACTGCTGACTCATCAAGGACCCTTGGACTAATAAGACGTAACCTACGATCCGCACCTCCCCTGGTTCGAAAACTGGCGTACGACACGTACGTCAGACCTAAATTAGAATACGCCGCTACCATCTGGAATCCCCATCAAATTTACCTAATTAACAACCTCGAAGCAGTTCAAAACAGGGCTGCTCGTTTCATCCTGCCTACTTATGATCACTCATTTAGTTTTTCCGCCTTGAAAAGTCAACTATGTCCTCTTTGCAGCTCCGCAGGAAAGTCTCTCAGCTCTGCCTTCTTCATAAGATCTACTACCACATTCCAGTCCTTAAAAATGAGTTGCTATCACCCCCCGACCGAACATCTTCACGCCTTAACAACACATGTACGATCAAGCGTATTTCAGGCTCTACAAACGCATTCAATCGATCATTCCTCCCTCAGGCCATCAGCGACTGGAACAACCTCCCATCGTCCATTGTCACCATTGTGGATCCGATTAATTTTCTATCGTGTATTAAACTTCATTTATCGTCCTACTAGTGCTATGAGTTCTGTAACTTTGAGCAGACCTGAGTGTGTTGAGTGTGTTAAGTGTGTTTTAGTTTCCTTTTCTGTTTTTTTTTGTACTTGCGTTTCTCTGTTGTATAAAACTTGAATACCCCCCCCCCCCCTTTATGTAATGCCCTTCACGGGCCCTTAAGGTGTAAATAAATGAAATGAATGAATGAGCTGCTAAGGAACTACAGCATGCATGGCTGGCCTTCTAAGAGCTCTGTGGACACCAAATGCGTGAATTACTGGCAACACAGAAATGAGATTGCCGTGGAAGAAGGACTCCTCATGAGAGGGTCCCGTATCATCATTCCAGCCTCACTGCAAAAAGAGATCATGGAGACTATACATGAAGGTCATCAAGGTACCACCAAATGTCGGGCTCGAGCGAGAGAGTCTGTCTGGTGGCCAGGACTGTCTACACAAATATAAGCGTATGTGAGACGATGCACATGCTGTATTCCAGAAAGAAGCAATCGCCCTGAACCTCTCATCCCTTCTACATATCCAGACAGACCATGGCAGCGTGTCGGGATGGATGTCTTCTACTTGCAAGGGAAGTGGTATCTACTTGTAACGGACTACTACTCCAGGTACCCAGAGGTGGCTCCTTTGAGCAGTTTGTCAGCGAGCTTAGTAATTAATCACCTGAAGTCTATCTTCGCCAGACATGGCACACCAGAGATAGTGTACAGTGACAACGGACCTCAGTTTCAACAACTGGTGAACGAGTTTTCACAGTTTGCGAGAGACTGGAAGTTTCATCATATTACATCCAGCCCCAAGTTCGCGCAGAGCAATGGGTTTGTGGAAGCTACCGTGAAATAATTAAGGCCAGTTGAAAAAAAAAAAAAAACTGATGATGCCTATCGGGCACTGCAGGCATACCGAGCAACGCCACTGGGGAATGGCTTCAGCCCTGCAGAACTTCTGATGGGCCGTCGCATTCGCACGTCCCTTCCAATAGCAAACCACCTTCTGAGGGCCCAAAACTCCCGATCACTCAGAGCTCCGGGAATGGGAGAAAAAGAACAAACTCACACAGAAAACCAACTTCGACAAAAGACACGGTGCACGCCCCTTGAAGCCAATTGAGGAAGGGGAAAAAGTGTGGATCACTGACCAGAAGACCGATGGACTCGTGAAGACAACTGCAGGACCACCCCGGTCCTACATAGTAAAGACGCCAAGAGGGGAAGTGCGACGGAACAGATTCCACTTGATACCAATGGAAATGCCCGTAGGGAACGCCCAAGCAGCTGACGAGACCGTCCGCAGTCAAGAATTGCCGTGCCCGGTGCCGTCGACTTCCCAACTTCCACTCACACGAAGCGGACGTGTGGTAAGACCCGTTCAGAGACTGAACTTATAGATACGAATGAAAAGATGGAAAAATAAAGGGGGGATATGCGGTATAAGCCCTGGGCTTAGGGGAAGAAGAAGAAGGAGTTACTAACATGGACGGCTGTGCTTTCTTTCCTCACCGGCTACGAATACTACAGAAACCACCCATGTGTATATATATATATATATATATATATATATATATATATATATATATATATATTGCGGAAGCGAGTTTTACGGGAAGGCGTTCGCGCGTTCACGCACTTCGAGCGCCGATCAAAGCTGTGCACGGGCGCTCTGAAATCTCACAGAAAGTTGACCCCGAGAATACAAATGTCGCCGATCGTCATCAACCTCATTCAATGCGGTCGTGTACTCTCTCAGAAAGAATCACTGAAACCGCGAAGCCATTGTGTCGTCTGCTTGCAGGGAGAAACCGGCAGTGAAACTTAATTACGCGCTTTTGTCATGGCTTTAGGGCACTTAGACGACAGAAAAAGTCTTCATAATTAGATACTGAGAAAACACAATGCCTACACAAATTTACTTTTTTTATCCAACAATTTCTAATCTCACGTCGAGAGCCTATGCATTTGTCCATAACAACGGCTCTAGCAACTGTTTGTTTGGAGCGAAGCGCAATGTTGTGATGTCATCACTTACGGGGTCAATTAACATATGCACTAACTAATATGCACTAAACACATAAAAAAAATCTCCTTGGGTCAACGTTTAGCTCAATGGCACACCAGACATATATGTAAAGCTAATGTTGATAATGTTGACTTCTTTTATTCTGTTCAAGAACAAAGTTTGGAAACAAAAATCGACGTCGTTGAAAATATTCAAAACCTTACATTGTTCAAAAATTACACCATCTTCCCGAGGGGAACATGGGGTGATGCGGAGCATCGTTCCATCACACTTCATCGGAAGAACGGAGTGAAGTGGAGTCAACAGCGGTGAACTGAACGCGCGCAGAAATTGGTTTGCTCTTTATGTTTATACAGCCTTGATGGAGATGCGCCTCAACGGGTAATCGGTCTCTTAGCTGTAGATGAGAAATTTAGCCAGTGCGGTACAACCGCTAACCTGGGATTCTTAACGTGCATCACGCAGTAGTCATCACACGAACGCGTGCCGGTACGAAACACGTCCAGATCGCAGTGTTGTACACGTTCCTCAAAAAAAGGAACGAAAGCTCGTTCCTCGTTCCTTCTGATATTTGGAACGCGTTCCCATTACAAGTTCCATTTGTGAGAAAGGAACTCGTTCCCGTTACAGTTAAAAAAAAATGGAACGTATCGTTACATATACGTTAATTCGCATTTCTTTATTACCATAACTAGTTAGATCAAGCAAAGTTTTTTTTAATCTATCTCATTAAATTGCAACATACGAATTTGAATGCAGTGATGGCTGGGCAACAGGGGAAGAAGACACACAACAGCAAGGTTCTTTTTGTTGATATATTCACCTTTAAAAATCTCTGCGTTTTACCATATTCCTGTTTGGGATGGGCGATTCAGACGAGCCAAATGTACTGTTACCCCACATTGCACGAGCTTTTTCCAACAGCCTCACACGTTTCAATCTAACAAAGTCCCTTGTTCAAACTTAACAACGGTTGTTTCTCGATGTTGACGTCCGCAAGACGAGCAAGTAAAGAAGAGGGTACGGCTTTTGAAGGTGAGTCTTGAAAACTGCATGTCCTTCTCCGTGAAGTGTAGATTCGTTGTTCTGTTTGAAGGTTGACGACAAGGGGAGAAGTAAAGAATAATGTACTGTATCATTTAAATTACCAATATTCGGGATACAAGGGTGCGTTCGATGTCAGGTAACCTGTCCTTTTGTTGTAACTGTAGGCCTGTTTGTGGAAGTTCACTGATGGCTGTAGTTGGCCCTAAATTTCTGGGTGTATGAGCATTCGTGGAAGAAAATAAGGTGGCTAAGTTTGAAACGTCCCTCTTTCTGTGTCGTTTCCTTTGACTAAACGTTTTGCGTTTCGTGCCACACTTTCGGGCACCACAAAAATAATAAATGTCCACTATCTCTCCAACACCTAACTGTTACCAAGCAAGGACTACCCAAAATAAACCCTAAGTAACCAAAAATTGAACGAGACCCTGCTCTTTGTAAAGGTATGGTTTTTATGCTTTTAGAATTTACCTCTTAGAAATAAAATACAAATTACCTCATTGGAACAAAAAAAGGAACGTCGTTCCTTTTTCCGTTCCAGTAAAAATGTAACGAGTTCCCGTTCCAGTTCCACCAATGAAAAATGGAACGGTGGCGTTCCTTCGTTCCTCCGAAAAGGAACGCCGTTCCTTGGAACGCCGTTCCGTACAACACTGCCAGATCGAAACGGGCGGGGGCGGCGGGGACTCGAACCCAGGAGGTTCCCAGCGCAAGCTTTCGCTCCACGCTCCGAGCTGAGGCGCGTTAGCCCACTCGGCCACTTCCTCCCCTTGAAGCTTGAACGCGCGCAGCGCGCTACCGCTGCTTATATTCACACTTGAAGGAGAGGAGACTAGAGGAGGAGAGTTGCGCATGCGCGCGCGGTGTGAGTAGAAGCGAACGCACGCGAAGTGCACGCAGCTGGGGCCCTAATCTGGACACTTGGCGGAAAAGTCGGCGAGAAATTCGGCGGCTATGATTGGCCGGCGCCAAGGTCAAGTGTGGCGTTGGCCAATCGCGGCCCCCAAATTTCTCGCCGTCGTTTTCGCCACGCGTCCAGCTTAGGGCCCCTGGTAGAGAGAGAGAGCGGAGAGAGTAACGCGCAGCTGTTGGAGAGAGGGAAGGGAGAGAGTTGCGCATGCGTAGTGTGAGTGCGGACTACGACGCCGCGGGACATAGACCCGAGCAAGAGATGCTCCGCATCTAAAAACAATTGTCCAATACTAATCCCAGCGGAAGCCTTGGTATGTACCTCACCTGCTAGGCTCATGTTCATGCAACAACGGCCCGGAGGACGTTTTTTCTAACCCCTGAAAAACACAGCCTCGTTTTTTTCTGACATTATTTTATTAACAAGTTTAATTCACCGCCCATAAAAGATAAATCGACTTTTCTTCATATCCTAATATTTTATCACAGCAGAAAAAAAAACACAACAAACCTGGGGGCTCTGATGAACGCTTGTCACCGTCCCGTTCACAACCTTTCTTTATTAGAATAAAAATAAGATGGTTAATCTCATAATTCGGTAATATTCACCCTCCCCTTAATGTCTCACAAAACTCTTAAATGTAGCTTTCAGTTATTTACCTTTCGCAACGAAAACACTGGCAGTTAAAATATGCATCCCCAGAAACACGGCATTTCTAACAGTGGCGAAGACAGCAGCGAAAGGAGCACGCGATGCCAAAAAAAAAAGTTTACCTGACGAATATTATTGATTTGTTTTAGATATCGAAACATATCGTCTTCGATTTTGTTCTTGCGAATTTCGTCATACACGTCGAGGTATGACGTAATTAACTAACAATTCACAACTTTAGAGGTCCTGCAGTGACGACTGGCTGATAATTGAATGCAGACAGGCAGAATATTACCAAAAAGACAGATGTGCCCGCGGAGCGACGTTTATGCACCGATTGAGAACTTGCAGAATGACAGTGTCTCAGTTTCATAGCACCATTACTAACACGATAATCTTAAATCTTTGACGTCACTGTCACACAGAGCAAAACCAATCAAGATGCCGTCACTCCGATCCTCACTACGGAATTCCGACTATTGGCGAATTCCACGGGGCGTTTTGGAGCGCACCGGGATCAGTTGACCAGATCCGGACCGGAGCACACGATTCGAACGGGGTCGCGCCGCCTACGGATCCCCAGTGGAACATGACCACTGCTCCTGGATCGGCGGATTCCTTCCCATCATTCAACTGCCCGGGAATCCCCTTTCCGCGGCCGCCGCGGTCGTTTCGAAGCCGTTTTCGCAATCGCGGCGCTAACACGTGTTCGACGCACGAGCGGCAGGAATGGCTCGGGCGCTTCTAGCAAAGATTGCCGGAATGCCCGTAGCGCCGGCAAATACCTTCCCTTCTCCTTCCTGGAAAACGAACCGGCTGTCGAGCCAAGGGGTAAGCAAGCGGCCATTACGAATTCTTCTGATGTCGAGACAATCTAGGAGCCCAGCCCGCGACGTGCTTCTTCTTTTGAGGCGAGATGGGCGAGATCAGGCGAGATGCCCCGCGAGAAAGGAAGTCACCTGTGTGCGCCGAGGGCTGGCCCGGCTGACTTCCGGTTAAATCCCCCGAAATCGTGGGAGCGACGTTTCTCGGATCCAGATCGAGATCTGGAGCGGGGGCTAATCCAAAACGACCAGTGGAACACCTTGGTCTCGACCCCGATCGCCCAGTGAAATAGGCTCGCTCCCGAAAAGTCGATCCCGGCGCGCTCCAAAACGACCAGGGGAGTTCGCCACATTTTCTTCAATTGGGCACAAAAAAAAAAAAAAAAAAAAAATGAAAAAAGGCGCTGGGCCAACACCAGCTAGAAGACTGGTCCTGCGCATGACGTCATCGTTAGTGGACCCCCGACCCGCCCCAAGCAGCAGAAGCTCGACAAGAGTTGCCGCAATCCGGCATACGCGTTCGTCTAGGCGTTGCCGCGTGCTAATCTCGCGCTCGTTGGGAAACGCTGCACCAAACGCTGTGAACGATGCTGCCGGAAGGTATAGACAATTGCAAGCTTGGCGCCACAAGTGGTGCCCCATGCGTGCAAGCGCGTGCAACGCGCGGGTGAACGTAGCTTTGGCAAGCTCGTAATCGCACGGGCGTGCCTCCTCGAGCAGAGACATGGCGGCGGCCAGTCGCCCAGCTTGCAATCGCCTATACGCGGCGCGCTGCTTGAATCCACTAGTGATTAACGTTACTATAATAAAAAAAGTAACCTTGATCAAAGTCAGGGGATAAGATTCCTAGAATGTCTCGCGCCTTTCCGTGGTGCGTCTAATCAGCGGCGCTCGCGCTACCAGCCTATTTGGCAAGAAACGACGGAGCCGGCGGAACGTTAGATGCACATTTCCAGGGGTTGTAGGGGATTCGATTGTGGTTTTTACATGGTCAACGTAAAGTCTGCGCAAAAAGGACATCGTTCAAGAACAGTCTCTCTCCATTGGCCATGGGAGCGGTGCTGCTGGTGGCGCAAGGAACGCTATCCGCGCCCGCATACCTGCTCGCTTGCGGCGGTTTTTGAACCACACTTTTCCGTGGAGCTTCTCAATTGATAAAGTGGGGGGAGGCAGACGAGGCGCGGGCCATGTCTCCTAGCTGCTACTGGCTCGTGCGCTATCTTCGCCATTGATCTCTTTCACACAGGACTCTCAACTGATACTCCGTCTCTAGCAAGCAGGTCCAGGTCTCCACATTAGCGCCGCGACCGCTCTTAAGGATTTATCTTGTTGGTGCTAATACGCGATGATGACTATTGGCCAGGAGATCGAACTATAGGGGGAGCTTTATCGAGCTTGATATCTTTACAGCCCGGTGTTTACTAACACAGAATAACAAAGAAATTGAACCTCGCCATGCACGGTCTGGACACGAGCGCTTCACTCTTACCAGTGCTTTGGTTCCACGAGGAGCGGCCGTTCGAATCGTCACCATCGATATCGCTGATCAAAAACAAACAAGAAAGTTCGGTTTGTTGTCCCGACAGCTGAAGCGTGCCGCCAGAGGCGTGACTGTTCGATCTCTTCCCGAATATCACGGAACATCGAAATCAGCTATCGGCCCCTCCAGATGCCATGCCCGAAATGGCCGCTCAAGCGGAGGTCCGCGTCCCCGGAGCCCTCCATCCGCCGAACTTGCTGGCGAGTTCCCTGGCCACGGCGAGGCAGAGCCTGTCCTTGTAGCGGGCCGCCACCACCTGCACCCCTACGGGCAGGCCCCTCTTGTCCAGGTAGAGCGGACACGCGGTCGCGGGAACCATGGCCGTGTTGAAGAGGCACGTGTAGTTCGTGTTGTCCATGTTCGTCAGCCACTGGCCGTGGTAGCCGGGAGCGCCGAACCCCGCGGCCGGCATCACGAGCACTGCGTCGCCGTCCTGGAACAGACATGTACGCGGTAATGAAATAAAGTAGCTAATACGGAATTATTCGTTACTCGCTTAAGAAGTAACCAAGTGCGTCATTCGTTATTGAAATTTGACCGCCTTACTTCAGCTCGAAAGTAACGCGATACTCCTTCATTACTTTAAATGTGTAGTTTCCTTGTTTTCTTTTAAGCATTAGTCGTCCGATATATCCTATCATCTATAATTTCTTGCTTTTAGAGCGCAGCTCTTGGGCGCCTGTTTTCGGCTTGAGCGGCGTCGCCGTTACCGCGCAATGCATTATGGAAAACGTCCCATAATGTAACGCGCGGGCCTCACTCGTGACGTCACAAGCGTCCCGCGCGTTGCATTATGAGATTCGCACCTCTCCTATAATGTACGTGTAATAATGTATAATGTACGTAATGGTGAAACAAACCATTTTTCCTTAGGGCGGAGATATGAGGAAGTGAAAAGGACTAGATTACATAATTCCTCAAAAACTTGATTTTTAAACTGCGTAGACTTCTTGTACGCCACAAGAAGTCGGGACCTGTAGATATTTGAAATTGGTTTTATGTTAAACAATGAGAACAAGTGTTTAGCATTATCATAGTATGAAACATTGGTAATAGCAGGCACAGCTTTCTTCAGTAAAATATGTAGTTTATTTAGATATCTTATTGTTGTATTTCCCCAAACTAGATGACAAGGATTAAGTTGGGAATATACCAAAGCATTGTAAAGTTGGATCTTAACACAACGAGGTAACAATGATTTAAATTTGGTTAGCAACCCCACTGTTTTCGACAGTTTAGACGAAAGATAATCAACATGTCTATTCCAAGACATACTATTTGTAAACCAGACGCCCAAAGACTTAATAGTGTCGACAAATCCAATTTCTTCATTGTTCAAAAGCAGTGGGTTTGGGATCATACCTGTAGCATGTTGACTTTTAAATAAAATGGCTTTGTAGCGCGTTAGGTAGAAGTCCTACCTGGAGGAGCTCTTCCAGCTTGCACACGAAGCGCTGTCCCTGCGCGGTGAGGTCCGCGACGCGGGCGGGGTCCGTGAAGTCCTTTTCCCGTTCCCAGAGGGCCACCACGATGGCGGCCACCGTGTGGTGGGACCGGCCGACCAGCTTGAGCGCCAGCTCCGTCAGCGGGTTCAGCTTGCCCGTGTAGTTCTTGATGACTTCGGCGAAGGGAGGTGGAGCGCCGGACCTCACAGTTGCCATCCAGATACGCGAGGCCCGCGGCAGCTCTTCGAACGACACCTGCCGGGGCCGGGCCTCGCAAAGAGGTTCCAGACAAGCGACAGCCTGCGTCCCGTAATAAATAATAAAAAAAGTTGTTTCTATATTTTTTTTTTTTTACGTACTTTTAGACTAGAAATAACAAATGCATTATAGTTTGAAAGTGCTTTAACTGCTGAGGCCCGCCAGGGCAAGACTACCCAGTGGACAAGGCCCGCTCATTACGTCATCGTTTGTGGTGGATTACCTACCTGCCCCAAGACAAGACCCCCCGAAGCTTAACGAGAGTTCGGCGAAGAACGACGAACGCGTGTGCCTTGACGTCACCGCGTGCTATCGTCGCGATTGTTGTGAGACGCGCTGCAAGACGTGCTGGCGGCGACGCTGACGCCAGCTAGGCGGCGCTGCGTGGATCCACAAGTGATGACGTCTGGGAGAGAAAGGCGCAGGCCTTAACCTCTATACTCGTTTTCACAATAAAAACCGTAATAAGAAAACAAAAAGTGTGGCTCCTCGCGGAGCAGTACTAATTTTCCCCTTTATGTGGATAATTAAGATATATGCCGGTGCATTTCAGATTAGGTATGTGTTATGTTATCAAGACGTACACGGTTTCAAATGCCAAAGGTCTCGCCTCCTCTTCCGCCAACCAAATATCGTAAGAACTACATTCGCGCGGCGCAAGAACAATGCACAAAACCTTTTTTTCTTGAGGTGAAAACAAATGAATAGGTGCTATTGACCTTATGGCTTGATCGGAATAGACCCCTTTCGAAATTCGCGTGCCGATTATCAGGTCCGAACAACCGCACGATGGCGGAATAACTGACATCGTGGAACGTGCCAGTAATTCCGTATGATAGCGAGAGGTCGGAGCGCGGCCAATGCTATAGGAGCCAAAGAGTCAATAGGGAGTTTTAGAAAACCGTGTTACTTCCCCCTCCGCTAACCCTTCGCAACGAAGAAACCGCCACTGCGCCTGCGTGCCGATGGCCTTGGCTGTAGAGGTCCGGGTAGCGGAGGGGCTTAGCGGAGGGGGAAACACGGTCAACTAAAACTCGCTAATCAAACAACGTCGAAAGTGCAACGTCACTGCTGTCGTCACCTTTCTCTGTGGGTGTGTTTTTTCTCCTGCTCCAACACGTTGCGGTTCTAGTCCGCCATTGTGCAGGGATTCCACAGCTGCCAACACAGGCCATTATTTGGAATGGGGGTTTCAGTGAACAGAAGAGAACAAACTCGGTATGTAAATTTTGAGGCAACACGGAGGTTGCGTCGCGGCTAATTGAACATTATTTTGTTTTACCCTAAAGGATACGCGCCAAACCAGAGGGATAAATAATGGGGAAGTTCACGTTTCAAACGAACAACACAACCTTACGAATGAGTGGGGATGTAACCCTCACAAATATTCTGCAGAAGCGTGCGAAAGGTTAACCATTTTATTAAGCTTCCCCAAGCCCATAAAAGTTGAAACTTACATCAAGGACGGCTTGGCTGAATTTTTTTTGCAGGCGCCCGATGTACTTGTTACCATCGTCAACAAGGTAGAACACTTTTAATTTTTTCAAATCAACCTGGAAAGAAAAAAAACAACTTAGTTGGGAGGCAGCAAGTTATAGAGAATAAAGCGAAACATTTTTCGTGACTGTATTATCACTCACACAATAATGTAAAGTACCCCGTTTCCATATATATTATTCCAGTTCAGTATATGTTTCTCTTTTTTTTTTTCTTGTTGCGTGCATAAAACACAGAGTGCCGCAACACGTAATTTAAGTCCGTATATTTCTCTGCAAATAAGCCAGCGCCTTTTTCTTTTCACGCATAGGTTTGGTTTTAAGGCATAAGGTTTGGAGCGGCGGCTATTTACGGTTATAGGCGACAGCACAAAATGCTGCCATTGAGGACTATGTATAGTACGTGCATGACACCACACAGACACCCTAACTATTCATAAACACCCAGAGAAGTTACACTATTTCAGCTATACCGTTTTGTCCAAGTAAACGCAAAATAAACCAACGTCTCTCGTGTAAAAAGCACCTGCAGCTGTTGGCCTAAATCATCGTCAATCGCGCAATATTCGTTTTCATTGTAAGAAAACGAACGCTTGGATTTCAGTTACACCCCACTCTGAAGAGCTCACACGAGCAGTCGCCTAATTCTCTTCGCGTTTTCTTTCCTTTCGAAACGCCGATCCACAAGAGACGGCCAAGAGGCCGTTGAAACGTGACGCGATATTGTCACGGGTAGTGACCAATAAACAATAATAAACAGAAAGAAATAAACGTTTAATGTGGCGAACTTGTGCCAAAAATAACAGGGTACAAAAGATAATAACGGAGCGTCGCGGGCGTCGGAGTCGGCGTAGCAGCAGAGTCGAACGCTGGGCGAAAACTGACTGCAGATCAGCACGCGGAGTCCCTTATGTACGCGCGTTGGGTTCTGGAACAATCGGCCTAGATTGTTCGGCGACTGGAACATTCGGAACTCGACCTGACGAGAATGATCTCGAACTCACGAGAAATAAAAGAGCATTCCACTAACTGGACTCGAACCCAGACTTTCTGCGCGACAGTCAAGCACGGTAACCACTCGGCCACGCGCGCGGTCGCTCGCCGACGAGCGTGGCATTACTCCCCCCTTTAAAAAGGCATCGTCTCGATGCCACGTAAAAGGCAACAAAACAGAGCGAAACAAACAAAAAATGGGAACATACGGAGGCTCGCGAAACACAATCGTATCAAGTGGTGCACAAGATCACAGTTCGCAGTCTTATCGCGCGTAGTAAGGCTTGAGGCGCACGACGTGGACGACTTCCGGTCGTGGAGCGCGGCGTGATGAAGTCCGTATTCCGTCGGGCATCACCTCGTAGTTCAGATCCCCGAGTCGACGAAGTACTTTGTAGGGTCCGAAGTAGCGCTTCAGGAGTTTCTCACTGAGACCACGGCGGCGGATCGGTGTCCACACCCACACCCTGTCTCCGGGCTGGAAGTGGACGTCCCGACGACGAAGGTTGTAGCGGCCAGTGTCGACACGTTGTTGGGCTTGAATACGGTGTCTGGCGAGCTGGCGGACTTCTTCTGCCCGTTGGGCAACCACCTGGGCGTCGTCGCTTCCGTCGACAGCCGGTTCGTGGGGTAACATCGCGTCCAGCATTGTCGTTACATTACGACCATGAACCAGTTGGAAGGGTGTCACCCCGGTGGTCTCTTGCACGGCCGTGTTGTAGGCAAATGTGACGTATGGCAACACCTCGTTCCAGGTCTTGTGCTCCACGTCGACGTACATGGAGATCATGTCGGCGATGGTCTTGTTGAGTCTCTCCGTCAGCCCGTTGGTCTGCGGGTGGTACGCCGTTGTGCGCCGATGGCTGGTGTGGCTGAGACGAAGGATTTCTTGCGTCAGCTGGGCCATGAACGATGATCCACGGTCTGAGATTAAAACTTCGGGAGCGCCGTGCCGGAACACGATGGATTCGATAAAGAACTTGGCGACTTCCACAGCAGTCCCTACAGGAAGGGCTTTCGTTTCGGCGTACCGTGTGAGATAATCTGTGGCGACAATAATCCATCTGTTTCCTTGCGTCGATGGTGGGAAAGGACCAAGTAGATCCATTCCGATCTGCTGGAACGGTACGGTCGGGGGAGCGATCGGATGCAGGAGACCTGCCGGCTTCGTCGGTGGTTTCTTGCGTCGCTGGCACTCGTGGCACGACCGTGTGTAGAAGTGAACGGTCTTCGGCAGCTTGGGCCAGTAATACCTTTCACGAATTCGGGCAAGCGTACGGCTGTAACCAAGATGTCCGGACGTCGGGTCGTCGTGACAGGCTTGAAAGATCTCCGCTCTAAGGTCGGTGGGGATTACCAGCAGCCATGGTGTGCTGTTGTCTCCGAAGTTCTCCTTGTAAAGTTCACCTTGTCGGAGGACGAAAGTCGGCAGGGCTCTCGAAAAGACACGGGGGACAGTACCCCCTCGTCCTTCGAGGTGCTCGATTAGTGCGCGCAACTCAGGATCGTCTCTTTGACGTCGTGACATGTCGTCGGTGTTCACTGCACCTAGGAAGCACTCGTCGTCTTCGTCGTTGCTACTGCCGGAAGGTGTTTCGATGGGGGCTCTGGACAGGCAGTCGGCGTCGCTGTGCTTGCGGCCTGACTTGTAGACCACAGTCATGTTGAACTCTTGTAGTCGTAGACTCCATCGAGCGAGGCGTCCTGACGGGTCCTTGAGGTTCGCAAGCCAGCAGAGCGAGTGGTGGTCCGTGACTACACGGAACGGGCTCCCGTACAAATACGGACGAAACTTCGTGATTGCCCAGACGACAGCAAGGCATTCTTTCTCAGTCGTGGAGTAATTTTTCTCGCCTTGGACAATGTCCGACTTGCGTAGGCGATAACTCGCTCGGTGCCGTCTTGCACTTGAACCAGTACCGCGCCAAGTCCAGCGTTACGTGCGTCCGTGTGAATTTCGGTTTCCGCATCTTGATCGAAATGTCCTAGAACAGGAGGAGTCTGCAGTCGTCGCTTCAGCTCGTCGAATGCCTGCTGCTGCTTCTCGGCCCATTCGAACTTCTCGGCGTCCTTTGTGAGGTTTGTGAGTGGTGCGGAAATCCTTGCAAAATCCCGGATGAAGCGCCGATAGTAGGCACATAGTCCAAGAAACCTTCGCACGGCCTTCTTGTCTGTCGGTACTGGAAATGCTGCGACGGCGCGAGTCTTCTCTGGGTCGGGGCGAACGCCTTTGTTACTAACCACGTGACCTAGGAACTTCAGTTCGTCATAGGCGAACCGACACTTTGACGGCTTCAGGGAGAGTCCGGCGGTCCGTATGGCTTGGAGAACTGCTCGGAGTCGTCGCAAGTGCTCGTCGAAGTCGCTGGAAAACACTACGACGTCATCGAGGTAGACGAGACAGCTCTGCCACTTCAGTCCTGCCAGTACGGTGTCCATGACACGCTGGAAAGTTGCTGGAGCCGTGCACAGTCCGAAGGGCATCACCTTGAACTCGTACAGCCCATCTGGCGTGACGAAAGCTGTTTTCTCTCGGTCCCGTTCGTCGACTTCGATCTGCCAGTAGCCGCTCTTCAGGTCCATGGATGAAAAGTATCGGGAGTGGCGCAGCCGGTCTAACGTGTCGTCGATGCGGGGGAGTGGATAGACGTCTTTCTTCGTCACTGCGTTCAGCTGCCGGTAGTCCACGCAGAATCTAAGCGTTCCGTCCTTCTTCTTAACCAGTACAACTGGAGAGGCCCACGGACTGCTTGAGGGTTGGATTATGTCGTCATTCAGCATCTCTTGCACTTGCTCCTGGATCACCTCCCTTTCTTTAACGGAGACTCTGTACGGCGATCGATGCACAGGGCGCGCGTCGTCCTCGGTAACGATGCGGTGTTTCGCAATGGTGGTTTGGCGCACCCTCGACGACGTCGCGAAGCAGTCACTGTATTCGGCGAGAAGGTCACTTAGCTGCCGTCGTTTCGGGCCTGGAAGCTCGGGTCAATGTCGAGCTGCGCTGGCGCCGTAATGTGTTGCTGAGGCGGCGAGGATTCGTCAGTAATAGCGGTGATTTCGGCGGGGTTTCGGAGTTCCTCGACGTGGCCCACGGCTGCACCTTTCGTGAGGTGTTGCGTTTCGTTTCGGAAGTTCGTCACGAGGGCCACAGTCCGCCCATTCTGAAGTTCAGCCACTCCTCTTGCGACGCCTATTCCTCTTTCTAGGAGTAATTGAAGCTTGCCTTCAAGAACAACTTCACCACAGGTAGCTACATCGGCCACTACGGGTACGACAACACTTGATCGCGGCGGCAGGTTCACGTGGTCGGCAGCGACTCGGACGGCGGCTGACGCTGTTTGAGGTTTCTCTGAAGACGGAACAGGCTTGCGCAGCGTCAATCTGTTCTCACCAAGGTCGATGACGGCGCCGTATTCACACAGAAAGTCAATGCCGAGAATAACGTCTCTGGAACAGTCTTGTAGAACGATGAACTTCACAGGGCACGTTTCACCGCGGATTTCGACGCGAGCAGTGCATCTCCCAATGGGTGTGATGAGGTGCCCTCCGGCGGTTCGTATTTGAGGTCCATCCCACGGCGTCGTGACTTTTCGAAGGCGGCGGGAGAGCCTATCACTCAAGACTGAGTAGTCTGCTCCGGTGTCCACGAGTGCAGATGCGTCGTGGCCGTCGATGACGACGTTTAGGTTATTGGACACCACTGCAGCGGCGTCGTTTTGGTCTCTGGTAGCGTTCGAGTGGGGGTCCCCCGACGTTCGTGGAGGATCTTGGCGTCGGTCGTCTTCGGCAACTCCACCTCCAGGGGTTGCCGCGCCTAGTTTCCCCGGCGAGGAGCAAGGGGAGACAGGCTTTCACGTCGTGGTCGGTGCATCGGCGAAGCTGGACGTCGCGGTGACGGCGACCGGAACTCTCGGCGGGACGCAGGCTCGGGGGACTGAGGTCGTCGCAGGTACTCGTCGATCTCGATAGGGCGTTCACCATGACGGGGGCGCGGGTCGTTCGGGTGGAACCCGCGTAGCCCGAGTCGTCGGTATGGGCATCGGCGGTAGGTGTGGTCCGCTTCCCCGCAATGAAAGCACAGAGGGCGTCGGTCGGGCGTTCGCCACACGTCGGTCTTGCGGGGTGCGCGAGGCTCCGGGCAGGCGTACTGGACCTGGTCGTTGTGGCGTCGGTCGTGCTGCGGCGCAGGAGACTGACGTCGGGGCGGCGTGACATAGGTGCGACGAGGAGGCGGTGGCCGTCGGGCCACTGCGGCGTAACTCAACGTCGGTGGTTCCGGAGCGGTGCTGACGAGAACCTCAGGCTGCAGCGCTTGCTGGACTTCTTCCCTGACAATCTCGGCGATTGAGGGCGAAGCTGGGCTTGCGGCGGCAGGTAGAAGTTTCTTGATCTCTTCCCGGACGACGTCTCGGATCATCTCGCGGATGTCCGTGGTGTTGCAGCCGGAAGGCGAAAAGGAACCGACGCCGGGAACTCGGTGATAGTGGGTGGCTCGTGCTAGAAGGGCACGTTCGATGTTGGTGGCCTCCGTCATGAAGCCTTCGACGGTGGTAGGCGGGCTCCGCACAAGACCACCGAAAATGCTTTCCTTGACGCCACGCATCAAGACTCTGAGCTTCTTTGCTTCGGATGCTTCGGGATCGGCGCGGTTGCTCAGTCGCAGGACATCTTCCACGAAGCTAACGATGCTCTCGTTAGGGCCTTGAATCCTCGCTTGAAGAAGCTCTTCCGCGCGTTCTCTTCGGTGTTGGTTCGTGAACGTTCTTCGCAACTCAGCCTTGAGTTGCTCCCAGGAAGTGATCGAAGCTTCGTGGTTCTCGAACCAGTTCCGGGCGGTGGCTTCCAAGGCGAAGTAAGCGTTTTGCAGACACTGTTCCGGTGTCCATCCGTTATGACGGGCCACTCGTTCGTACTGTTGGACCCAGTCGTCGATGTCTTCGTGGCTTTCGCCGTGGAAGGGAGCCGGTGTCCGTGGAGCGACGGGTAGGTAGACGACGGCAGGAGCGGTGGGGGCCTGCGACTGGTTGTCCATCGTCGTCTTCTTCGGCTTGGGTTTGTCCAGCAGCAAACCGTACTCCGGATCCTCTCCCTTGGTGCGGCGGCTGGTCCGAGTTTCAGGTTCCGCGCTGAGTGGTCTTCTCAGCGAGCTTGGAGTCGGGCTCGCGCTGCGGGTCCTGGGAGGGGAACGCTGCACGGGCATGCGGTACCCCGCACCTCCACCAAAATGTCACGGGTAGTGACCAATAAACAATAATAAACAGAAAGAAATAAACGTTTAATGTGGCGAACTTGTGCCAGAAATAACAGGGTACAAAAGATAATAACGGAGCGTCGCGGGCGTCGGAGTCGGCGTAGCAGCAGAGTCGAACGCTGGGCGAAAACTGACTGCAGATCAGCACGCGGAGTCCCTTATGTACGCGCGTTGGGTTCTGGAACAATCGGCCTAGATTGTTCGGCGACTGGAACATTCGTAACTCGATCTGACGAGAATGTTCTCGAACTCACGAGAAATAAAAGAGCATTCCACTAACTGGACTCGAACCCAGACTTTCTGCGCGAAAGTCAAGCACGGTAACCACTCGGCCACGCGCGCGGTCGCTCGCCGACGAGCGTGGCAATATCTTCCAAACACGTGGCTGCGAAGCCGCTCAGGTATCGCCTTTATACGGAGCGCAAGTTCGTCTGCTTCTTTTGCGGGGGTTGTGGTGACGTCAGAACGCCGAGCTCTGATTGGCTCTGATTGAAGGATAGACCTTGAAGCCAGCTCTCTTGAGGTCTACCCCTTATTCTTCAGCCAGAGCCAACCAGACATCAGCGTTCTCACATCACCACAACCCCTGCAAAAAGAAGCAGACGAACTTGCGCTCCACATTGACATCAGGAAAAATTGATGATCATGATAGTGCCTGTGCAGCATTCAACGGGCGTTTCCTTCGAAAAATCGCCACGTGTGAATTGGCCTAAAATGCCATTTCGGGCGCTGCTGGTTTTCGAAAGAAGCGTGCATACGTCGGGCCAGAGACACAATCACTGGAACTGGGAAAAGGTGAGGGATGATGATGACGACCGTACGAAGTCACACAGGCATTTCTCACCCAGAAAAAACTCTCAACATACCATAGTTTCCTATATACTGACACAGCCTGACAGATCGCCACGAGAAGCGGCCGCCGAAATCGAAAAGGTGGAGCGGCAGACAACGGATGAGAGAGGAGCCACGTGACTGGCGCCCCGCTTCGGCGAAGCGCCGAAACACACTTCTCCCGAGCGAAAAAGTGTGTTTCGGGTCCTCGCCGCTGCAAAAGCTGTGCGCTGACGTCCAGGTTCCCTGGGAAATGGCTCTTTGATGCTATGTGCTGCCAGATCCTCGCGCTCCAAATCAGCGACCGGGCAATCTATGGCTCCTTCGTCGAACTGCCAGGATTTGTGAGTATAAAGGAGGCTATGAACATACGTAAAACGATTCTCTAGCATTCAAGGTGAATATATTTAAAAGGTGCCTCGGGGCCTGCAACCAGTCGTAAGAAATTTTTATTTCGGGAATTCACGCCTACTCACCGGGCTGTCCAGGGCCAGCCGGGGAGCGTTCTCTCCGGCCATGACCCGCAGCATGGGAAGGAGATCGTCGGCGTAGCGGCACATGGGACCGGGCGTCGAGAACTTGCCCACGGCCTCACCCCTGTCGGGGTACAAGCCGTGTCGAGAGACGATGCCTAACCGGAAAGAATCAGAATATTTAGACAGAAACGTTGACCTATTTGTGGCGATGAACGATGATTTCTGAAGTACGCACAGGGCCGTTCATGTTTGACGGTGCAATAATTCAAAATGGCGCAACCCTACGCGCGTCAAACACAAGTTTTCAGATTGTACAGCAACACAGTTGCTCCACGGGTATATTTGAAATGACACGGAGTGAATTCCCAGTAAAATATGAAACAAAAACAAAACAGAGAATTAGATAAAAACTCACAACAACCCATTTAGAACAGATTTGTCTTACAGCGGAGCCTTTTCCCAGCTATTTTCTAAACACACTGAATATAAATCAAACGAGATTACGCGTGGTTTTAAGTTTATCGGGCGAGCCATCCCGTTTGGTGACAATGAGCTCACCAAATGAGGACGTAAAACGCCAACCCTCACCTGAACCCCAATTCGTTCTGCATTTGGCTCCCAAGTATATTGTCCTGTTTATTGCTGAATGCCTATTGCCAAAAAAGAAAATAGGCCATACGATGCTGCGCAGCATCGTACAGGCCTATTTCCCTTTTTGGTCGCATCTCAATTGTGCGTAATTCCGTTTTTTTTTTTTTTAATTTGATCGCGAACGCTAAGCTGGCATAATTTTATTGATGGACATAAATTTGTAAAAAACAAAAAGCAAAAGCTAAAGATAAAAAAACAAAACAAAAAACGTTTCCATCGTTTTGATGGGACACTAAAACGCTTGTAAACGACCGTGGCTCGTGCATGATCAAAGACCTTGTCTCATAATCGAAGAGGTCGTGTGGGCCTCGTATTTAAATCAGGCAATTAACGCAAAAACAAATCACAAACTGTATTTACACTAACGAATCAATCGAATATACATCATTACAGAGAATTGTTTCGATCGGCTTCTGTCGTTTCGCCTGTTCCGCTCGTGACTCCAAACTTCTTCTTTCTTCTCGTTTTATCGTGAGCTTCACATTCTTTCCAATCTGCAACCATCCCCCCCCCCCCTTTCTTTTTCTTTTCGCGTGAGAGTTGCCTTGGTTTATTCACTTGCCGGTTCCAGGGGTCAATGAAGGGGGTGCGCGAGACTATGCTGGATCGCCTTTCCAGATTCTTATCTGCCTTTAGATCGTTGAATTCTTGTGTAAAAGCTTCCTGTTGCGTTCGTGCGATCCACCAAGTCTTGGCTGGTTCAAGTTCTTCGGACGCTAGCGGGCCCTCACGTCGGTTTTGCCGCGTTCGGCAGTTCTTTACAAACCGCCTAATTCATGCAGTAATCCTGAGGATCCGTACCAGCGCCCCGTACCGTTCAAGTTCCAATAGAGGTGCAATCCCCTCCGTTGCCGTCTGCAATACCTGATGTTCCAGCTTTCCCTCTTCTGCAATAACTGCTACTGGAACGTCGTCGCCCATGACGAGGTTCGGCCATACGTCTTCGGTTTTACCAAGCCACTTTGAACGCTTCCACCACAGTTGCATACATTTTAGAGTTTCCGCAGATATTCCCCGTGTCATCAAATCTGCCGGATTTCCTTGTCCGGGGCAATGCTTCCATGTAGAAGGTGACCCTCCAGATTGGAGCTCTGCCACTCGATTTGCCACAAAGGGCTACCACTGAGTTGCTGACCCGCGGATCCAGTGAATTGTGATAGCGCTATCTGTCTAGTAGAATGTCTCTTGAATGTTCATGATCTCTCCAAGATACTGGCCCATCCGTCTTCCAATCACTGCAGCCATCAGTTCTAGTCGAGGTAGTGTTATCCGCTTTATGGGCGCCACACGTGATTTCGAAAATATCGAGTTCACCTCTACCCTCCCATCTTCTCCTTCAGCTCTCAGGTAGGCACAAGTGCCATAGGTCACCGGACTTGCGTCGCAGAAGACATGAAGTTGGACAGAACATATGACTTCTCTTGGCGTCTTCACGATGAAGCGAGGAATCACTATCTCTTCTAATTGTGGAAGTTCTGCGCACCATCGCCGCCATTGCACCAGTAGGTCGTCCGTTAAATTGTCGTCCCAACCAATTCCTCGTTCCCAGATTCGCTGAAACAAAACCTTGATTCGTATGACGAACGGAGCAAGGAGTCCTAACGGATCGAAAACCCTAGCTGATGCACGGAGTACATAGCGCTTCGTCGTCCCGCTGCACGTGACGAAGTTCAGGATCCTTTCCGCAGGAATGGCCAGCGTGTCAGCGTCACGTCGCCAAAGCAGTCCAAGTACAGCTCTAGGCTCAGAGAGTGTGCAGACGTTGATGCAGCTTTATCGAACGATCTTTGCAGTTCTGTCGCGTTGGTAGACCACTTTCGGAGTCTCATTCCTGCATCTTCTAAAATCTGGTTGGCTTGTTCCTGTATTCGCGCCGCTTCTTCGATAGTGGGGGCTCCGATCAGGAGGTCGTCGACGTAGAATCCCCGTTGAAGCAGTTCCGCAGTTGATCTCAATTCTCCGTTGACGTTGGTCAGATGATGAGTAAGAGTGGCCGTTAATAGAAATGGGCTGGCCGATGTCCCTAAGGGCACTCTCGTCATCCTCCACTCTTCAACGGTTGGTTCTGAGCTTGCTGACGACGAATCTCTTTGAAACCACAGGAAGCGTAGGACGTCTCGATCTTCAGGTCGAACGCTGACCTGCAGAAACGCCTTTTCTATGTCCGCTGTTAGGGCGATTGAGTGTAGACGGAAGCGCACCAAGATTCCGACCAGATCAGCGTTCGAATTCGGCCCCTTTTCCAGGTGTTCGTTTAGTGAGGCAACTCCTGGGAGATGAGAAGAAGCGTCGAAGACGACTCTCAGCCTGGTAGTCTCGGATACATTCCGGATTACGGGCTGATGGGGCATATAATAAATCCGTGGGTTCGTCGACTCGGCACAAATTGGGCTCGTTGAAACCTTTTCTGCGTGTCCTGAGGTGATGTAGCTGCATATGACGTTGTCGTAATCTTTTGCGAAGGACTCGTCGCGTGACAATCTCTTCTTCAAACTCTCAACACGTTTCAATGCCAGCGTGTGGTTATCCTTTAGTTCTCCCACGCCGACCGTGAACGGTAGACCCACTTCGTACCGTCCATTCACTTTACGTATTGTTCGGTTGAACTCGTTCAGCAGTTCGTTCTGTTTTTCCATCTTGTTAGAGGGCTGGTCAGAAATGCCGATGCTCTCGAGCTCCCAAAAATGCCGCAGGATGTCTCCGACGTCCTCGTTCGTGGAGCATTCCGTTCTTAGCACGCATACCATGCGAGAAAGATCTTCACGAATGAACGTCCATTGGCTACCTCCATCGATAATGGCTCGCACGTAAAGTCTTTGGTTGGCTTTCTCAGCCCAGGCTCGGAACGTTTGAAGAAGCACTTCGGAATCAGCACTGTCGGAGATTGCTTTCTGGACGCTTGTCGCAGGGGCACCTCTATCCGATTTCTTCACGTTAGGTTTCCAGTTCGGGTAGCAAATGGATGTGGCATGTCAACCGGAGCACGACGCGTATGTCACCTTCCACCGACACTCCATCGCCCGGTGCCCTCCGATTGTGCATCTGAAGCAGCGGTTTTCTTCCGCCAGCCTCCTTTTCTTCACCTCTAACGTGAGGTCGCCAGCACATACTTCTGTTGGGCGCTTTGTGGACCGGCAAAAGAAGCAGGGGCTTGTGATATATGCATGTAGCACAGAGGCTGCTCGCATTCTGGGTCTTTCAGTCCTTTTCTTCTGCGTCTCTTGCCGTTCTCCTACTACTCCGGCTCCCTCCCTACTCTCAACCTCAATCCGAAGGAAGCTTAGAATATCCGCGAGCTCGTCTTTGGCATCGGCGAAAGAGGGTGGCCTTGAAGCGCTCCGGGTGGAAAGTGGTCCGTTGACAGCCTGTCCGGTGTCCGGCGCCGCACATGAAGTCAGTGAAGTCGGACTGTTTTGCGTTTCTCCCGACGACCTGTACGCAGTGCTGCTTGCCTGCTGCCGGTGATAATTTACGACGACTTCGCTCGCAAGGCCTTGAGGAGGATATCGGACATCATCGTGCAGTACGTTGCCGATCCCACGCCGAGCCCCTTCAGACCGCGGATGTTCGTCTGGACGTGATCGTATATCTTTCGGAGGCCTTTCGTGTCTTCCGCGGAGGCAACAGGAGGCAGTGCTCGGAGCTTCGCCAGATGATTTTGCTCAATCCTTATTTTATCACCGTAGCGCAGTGTCAGGATTTCAATGGCATCGTCGTAGCAGGCCTCAGTTGCCTGGAGCCCAGCGATGGCCGTCGCCGCTGGTCCGGTGACATGGTTGCGCAAGTACTGAAACTTGTCCGCTCGTGGAATGCTATCGTTTTCGTGGATAGCACGACCGAACTGCTCCCAGAAGCTCTGCTACGCGCTGACCTCGCCGTTGCAAGTTTGAAGTCGTAACTTGGGAAGCTTCACGCCGCTAGTCATGTTGGTGCGAGTTCTTCCCAGGTCTGTAGTGGCAGTCGCAGATGTTGTCGCGGATGTGGTCATCTGGGTGGCCTGTGCCTGTTGTTTTTTACGTCTCAGTGAGTATGCCTTGCAGTCCAAGAGCGCCATCATTCGGATGGTCTCGTCGTCGTACTCCGTGACCGTAGTGTATTCTGCGACGAGGTCTTGTTCTGATACATGATCTTCTTTCTCCACGTTCAACTCTTGAAGAGCCCTGTTATTGGCCTTCAGCCTTTCTAGCCATGCAGTCAACGATGTCAGGTCCGCCGTCTCCATCCCCGCTGTCGCCTCGTAGATAGTTTTCGTGTTTTGCGACCGCTTCACTGCACGTTTTGCCTTGAGACGTTCCATGCTTGACGATCTCCCACACAGCTCTCGGAAACAGCGTTCCAGGCAGGTGTTCCACAAAGGTGGAAAATCCGCTCACCTTAATCATTCTCGTTCCCAGGTTTAGGCACTATAACGTCTCATAATCGAAGAGGTCGTGTGGGCGTCGTATTTAAATCAGGCAATTAACGTAAAAACAAAACACAAACTTTATTTACACTAATAAATCAATCGAATATACATAACTAGAGAGAAGTATTTCGATCGTCTTCTGTCGTTCGATATTGGGTATCATTTAATATAATGTTTACGGCCTTTTGCTACATTGGATCTGCAGATGAACCTCCGCCTCCGGTACGCGTTCGTTGCCTTCCAGCGTGCTTGGGCGGCACTATGCAGCCGGCTCTATACGAGCTGACTGGACCAATGAGACAACGGGAAAAGTGCACCGTCATGGTGTTCATCAGGTTTCTGGACGTGTTCTTTCATCGCTGAATCCATCATAAACAGTAAAGGTCCCTTGAGCTTTTGACGCTGCTTCACTGACCCCGTTACATCGTAACGTATAGACTTAAACTGAGGCAAAATATGGTGTCGAAGTGTTATCGAAGGTGCATAGCTCTCGCTGGAACTTCTACAGCAAACCTTTTTTACCTGTAGCCTTTTTTTTTTTACCAACATGCGCAGTCGCGTTTCATATATAATGGCCGGTTCACACTCTTGCAACCGAGTACGACCGAGAGAGACCAGACCTCTTTTTAAGCCTCTTACAACGTTTTAGAACCAGCTACGCAGCGGCGCATCTGGTTCTAAGACGTCGCAAGAGGCTTAAAAACCGGTCTGGTCTCTCTCGGTCTTACTCGGTTGCAAGAGTGTGAACGGGCCATTAAAGGCCGACGTACACTTCGCGCTTTCCACTTTTTCCCTCCCCTCCTTTCCTTTATCCTCTCCACTTTTCAGCTTAATTGTCCCAACTTGGCTCCCCTCGCACCTTAGGAGGGGGAGCGCTAACAGGATTCTCTTCCCTGCAGAAAACCGAGCTTGTACATCGGCCTTTAAAGTGAACGCGCGATCGTCACGAACTCGCAGCGTCATGAAGCGGCGGCCGTGTCGGCGTCAGCGATTTACGAACCAAGTGTGGCAAAATGCGAGATAAGGCACGCAAGCTGCCATCTTGGGCTCCTTATCTTGCCTTATCCGTACTGGCGGCGTCATGAAGCTGCCGCTTCTAACGCTGCCGGACAAGCGGCTCTAATCTCGACACTTGGCGAAAAAGTCGGCGAGATACCCGGCGGCTATGATAGCAATGCAATTAATGCAAAGGTGCAAGCGTTCTTGTCCAGCTCGCTTGCACCTTCGCAGTAATTGAATTATCATTATAACCTTAAAATGCAGGCCGCTCACCCTTGTTGGTGTTAGACTGGTGGCAGTTGATAAAACCCGTTTGCTCTACTGGCGTCTAACTCCTGGTTGGCGCAATTAGTAGAACACTCTACTGGAAATGGAGGGGTCCCTGGTTCGATACCAGGACCAGGCGGATTTTTTTCGGTCGCGCACCAGTCCCCTAGTTCCGTTTGGAGATTTGTGTTTGTCCTTTGTCCCCCTTGTTACCCTTCTCCAGGGATTATTTTCGTCGGCTATGATTGGCTGGCGCCGAGGTCAAGTGCGGCATTGGATTTCTGGATTCCTCGCCGACTTTTTCGCCAAGTTTCCAGAGTAAGGCCAACACCACCTAGACAGAAGGCCTCCACACGCGTCATCATAGTCAGATCGATCGAGGCGAGAGATTGGGCACGAGTGCTGCGTCAGTGTTCGGCTGCGGCTCGTGGCCAATCAGCGCGTCGAAGGTCAGACTCGGGTCCAATAGCCGACCGAGCGCGATCCGACTGTGATGACGTTTCATAGAGGAAGAGGAAACCATGCGAAGGCCTCCTGTCTAGGTGGTGTTGGTAAGGCCCCTGAGCGGTCCACAATCGCGTTTAAACTTCATATTTCCGCAGCACCCCCGAACGACAATATAAGCTGAAACAGAGTCTGGACCTTTCCTACTCCTAAAGTTCCCAAAAACTCTTATTACATCTCAAATTGTGAGTGTTCAAAGATGGAGACCTAAGCTTTGCGTTCCAACACACGTTTGCACGAAGTAAACCGAAGAGGCATGGAGGGCTGTTTCAGATGATAGTGTCCACGGCATGCCTCTGAGAGGTGGTGGCGCGTATTACGCACCGTGAGTTGGCTTGTGGCCGAAGACGCCGCAGTTGCCCGCAGGTTGGCGGATGCTGCCGGCCAGGTCCGTGCCCAGGCCGATGACTGACGCGGCCGCACCGAGAAGGCTGGCCTCACCTCCTGCGAGGATGTGGGCAATACAAGTCGTTTCAAAGATCATTATACAGAATCTTGGCTACGTCGGTCCTTCCACAGGAAGCAACCTTCGCCCTCTTCTGTTTCATTTTTGTCAATGGCCTTACTTCGTGCGTAAAATACAAAAAAAACAAAAGCAAAAAAAAAATAAAGCTCTTATTTGTGAACGACATAAAATTGTATCGACTACAAATGAAGTTGAGGGACTGCGTTTATTTTCAGCGTAAGGTTTGCTCTAGTTCTCTGTGGTGCTCGTCTAGTGGTATTGTCACGGGTGGTGACCAAAAAAAACAGGAAATAAACAGAAAGAAATAAACGTTTAATGTGGCGAACTTGTGCCAAAAATAAACGAGTACAAAAGATAATAATAGAGCGTCGCGGGCATTGAAGTCGGCGTTGCAGCAGAGTCGAACGCTGGTGCGAAACTGACTCCGTTCGCCTTGCGGAATCCCTTATGTACCCTCGTGGGTTTCTGGATCGTTCGGCGTAGAAGGTTCGGCGCGTAGAACATTCTGACCTCGAACAAGCAACATGGTTCTCGAATTTACCAGAACATTACTTTACAGAGTCAACAAAAATGCGCCTCCACGGCCAGGAATCGAACCCTGGCTTTCAGCGTGGAAAGCACGCGCGATAACCGTTAGGCCACGCGCGCGCTGCCTACTTGGCCAGCTACGCGCGCGGCATTACTCCCCCCTTCAAAAAAGTGCATCGTCCCGATGCAACCCAAAAACAAAATGAAGCAAATAAAACAGAACGGTAAACTAAAGAGTCACATAAGGTCCACAGTTCTATCGAGCGTAGTACGGCTTCAGTCGCACGACGTGGACGACTTCCGGTCGTGGAGGGCGGCGTGACGAAGTCCTTGTTCCGTCGGGCATCACCTCGTAGTTCAGATCCCCGAGTCGACGAAGCACTTTGTAGGGTCCAAAGTATCGTTTCAGATTTCTCACTGAGGCCGCGGCGACGGATAGGCGTCCATACCCACACCCTATCTCCGGGCTGGAAGTGGACGTCCCTGCGACGAAGGTTGTAGCGGCCGGCGTCGACGCGTTGCTGGTCTTGAATCAGGAGTCGGGCGAGCTGGCGAACTTCTTCGGCGCGTTGAGCAACCACCTGGGCGTCGTCGCTCTCGTTGCCAGATGGCTCATGGGGCAGCATGGCGTCCAGCATGGTCGTTACCTTCCGACCATGTACCAGCTGGAAAGGGGTGAATCCAGTGGTCTCTTGAACCGCCGTATTGTAGGCGAACGTGACGTAGGGCAGCACCTCGTCCCACGTCTTGTGCTCTACGTCGACGTACATAGAGATCATATCGGCGATTGTCTTGTTGGGTCGCTCCGTCAGCCCGTTGGTCTGCGGGTGGTACGCAGTTGTACGACGATGGCTGGTGTGACTGAGTCAGAAGATTTCTTGGGTCAGTTGTGCCATGAACGATGATCCGCGATCTGTAATCAGAACTTCTGGAGCGCCGTGCCGGAGGACGATGGACTCAATGAAAAACTTGGCAACTTCCACAGCAGTCCCCGAAGGAAGAGCTTTCGTTTCGGCGTACCGCGTGAGATAATCTGTGGCGACGATGATCCAGCGGTTCCCCGACGTCGAAGGCGGAAAAGGACCAAGTAGATCCATTCCGATCTGCTGGAAGGGTGCAGTTGGAGGAGAAATAGGCTGCAGGAGTCCGGCCGGCCTCGTCGGAGGTTTCTTGCGTCGCTGGCACTCGTGGCATGATCGTGTGTACAGGTGGACGGTCTTGAGGAGCTTGGGCCAGTAATACTTTTCACGAATACGGGCCAGTGTCCGGCTGTATCCAAGGTGTCCGGACGTCGGGTCGTCGTGACATGCTTGAAAGATCTCCCCTCGAAGGTCGGTTGGGATTACCAGCAGCCACGGCGAGTTGTTGTCCCCGAAGTTCTCTTTGTAGAGTACACCTTGTCGAATGGCGAAGGTCGGCATGGCTCGTGAGAAAACACGGGGTACGGTACCGCCGCGCCCTTCCAGGTGCTCGATTAAGGCTCGCAGCTCCGGATCGTCTCGTTGACGTCGTGCCATGTCATCGGTGTTCACTGCCCCTAGAAAGCACTCGTCATCATCGTCGTCGTTGCTGCCGGAATTAATCACACAAATTAATGCCGCGCGCGCAGCTGGCCAAGTAGGCAGCGCGCGCGTGGCCTAACGGTTATCGCGCGTGCTTTCCACGCTGAAAGCCAGGGCTCGATTCCTGGCCGCGGAGGCGCATTTTTGTTGACTCTGTAAAGTAATGTTCTGGTAAATTCGAGAACCATGTTGCTTGTTCGAGGTCAGAATGTTCTACGCGCCGAACCTTCTACGCCGAACGATCCAGAAACCCACGAGGGTACATAAGGGATTCCGCAAGGCGAACGGAGTCAGTTTCGCACCAGCGTTCGACTCTGCTGCTACGCCGACTTCGACGCCCGCGACGCTCTATTATTATCTTTTGTACTCGTTTATTTTTGGCACAAGTTCGCCACATTAAACGTTCATTTCTTTCTGTTTTCTCCAAGGTCGATGACGGCGCCGTATTCACACAAAAAGTCCATGCCGAGAATGACGTCTCTGGAACAGTCTTGTAGAATGACGAATTTCACAGGACACGTCTCGCCGTGAATTTCGACGCGAGCAGTGCACCTTCCGACAGGCGTGATGAGGTGTCCTCCGGCGGTTCGTATCTGCGGTCCATCCCACGGCGTCGTGACTTTTCGAAGGTGGCGAGAGAGCCTCCCACTCAATACTGAGTAGTCTGCCCCGGTGTCAACGAGTGCCGATGCGTTTTGGCCATCAATAACAACGTTTAGGTTGTTGGACACCGTTGCAGGCGCGTCGGTGCAATGCGGGGCGTCGAGAGAGCGGGAGCGCTCCGGCGTTCTTGGAGGCTGTTTGCTTCCGTCGTTTTCGGCAACGTCACCTCCAGGCGTTGCCGCACTCAGTTTTCCCGACGACGCAGGGGAGACAGGCTCTCTCGGCGGGATCGTGGCGCTGGGGAGGCTGAACGTCGTGGCGATGGGGAGCGGGCTTCACGGCGGAGAGACGACACTGCAGGGAGGGCGAACGTCGGAGGTACTCCTCGATGTCGCGAGGGCGTTCGCCGTACCTCGGGCGTGGGTCGTTCGGGTGGAACCCACGCAGGCCCAATTGCCGGTAGGGACAACGACGGTAGATATGGTCGGCCTCCCCGCAGTGCATGGTAGCAGATGGGTCGTCGATCCGCTGTCCTCCACACGTCGGTTTTCCTTGGCGCCTGCTGTTCTCGGCGGTCGTACTGACGTACTTCGTCGTTGCGTCGGGGGTACGCCTGCGTTGATGGGTCTCGTCGTGGCACCACCGGGTAGTTTTGAGCAGTTGGCGACGGTCCTCGGGCCACTGCGGCGTAGGTCAGCGCCGGCTCATCGGCTGCGGCCACGCTGGCAGGAGTCTCCGGTTGAATTGCGCGCTGAACTTCTTCGCGCACCACTTCGGCTATCGACAGCGAAGCCGGCTGGTTGGCAGCAGGCAGCAGCTTCCTGAGTTCTTCCCGGACGACGTCCCGGATAATGTCGCGGATGTCCGGGATGCTGCAGCTGGACGGCGAGAGGGCAGCGAAGCCGGGAAGTCTCTGGTAGTGTGAGGCCCGTGCGTGAAGGGCACGTTCGATGTTGGTGGCCTCAGTAATGAAACCCTGGACAGTCGTAGGCGGGCTCCGCACGAGGCCCCCGAAGATGTCTTCTTTGACGCCGCGCATTAGGACCCGCAACGTTTTCTCTTCGGGAGCGTTTGGGTCGGCGCGGTTCATGAGGCGGAGAACGTCTTCGACGAAGCTTGTGACGCTCTCGTTTGGCCCTTGGTGTCTTGCTTGGAGGAGTTCTTCGGCACGCTGTCGTCGATGCTGGTTGGCAAAGGTGCGTCGCAGCTCGGCCTGGAACTCTTCCCACGTAGAAATCGACGCTTCGTGGTTCTCGAACCAGGTGCGCGCCGTGCCTTCCAGAGCGAAGTAGACGTTCTGAAGGCACTGCTCTGGTGTCCACTGGTTATGGCGTGCCACTCGTTCGTAATGCTGTAGCCAATCCTCCACATCCTCATGGGCCTCACCATGGAACGGCGTCGGGTTGCGTGGGGCGACGGGCAGGTATACGACGCTGGCGGTGGACGGGTTCTGGGACGACTGGCTGTCCATCGTTGGCCTCGTTGGCTGCTTAGTCTTGGGCGGTAGAGGTCCGAATTCCGGGTGTAGACCTTGGGTGCGACGACTGAACCGGATCTCAGAAGTGCTTTCGTCGGTTCTTCGTGGGCTAGGCGTCGGACTTGCACTGCGGGCCCTCGGAGGGGTACGCGGCAGGGGCACGCGGTACCCAGCACCTCCACCAAAATGTCACGGGTGGTGACCAAAAAAAACAGGAAATAAACAGAAAGAAATAAACGTTTAATGTGGCAAACTTGTGCCAAAAATAAACGAGTACAAAAGATAATAATAGAGCGTCGCGGGCGCCGAAGTCGGCGTAGCAGCAGAGTCGAACGCTGGTGCGAAACTGACTCCGTTCGCCTTGCGGAATCTCTTATGTACCCTCGTGGGTTTCTGGATCGTTCGGCGTAGAAGGTTCGGCGCGTAGAACATTCTGACCTCGAACAAGCAACATGGTTCTCGAATTTACCAGAACATTACTTTACAGAGTCAACAAAAATGCGCCTCCGCGGCCAGGAATCGAACCCTGGCTTTCAGCGTGGAAAGCACGCGCGATAACCGTTAGGCCACGCGCGCGCTGCCTACTTGGCCAGCTGCGCGCGCGGCAGTATTTTCTTAAACGAATAGAAAACAAACGTTATTTCTCTCAGCGGGAAACGTGGCGTTTTACAATTCTCCTATGCTTTAGAGTTTAGATGCTACTGTTATCTGCCGCGTGTCCCTGTTTAGGAATGTGGGTGCACATTTCGACACTGAAATTTATTTTAGTCGTCATGTTACAAATATTGTCAACTCGTTTCGAAGTGTTTTTGGCGCCATAACGCGTATATAGAGGAATTTGAAAAATACACTATGTTTTTTTAATGTTAATTCGCTTTCTTGTGCAGAGCCGTCTTGAGTTTCCTTCAGTTTTATGGAACAACATTAGAGAGACTAGCACTTCCAGTATTGAACGAGTTTAAAAAAAATGTATACGTTTTTGTTTCTTTCTTGTTACTTACAATTTAAGGTGTTTTATGACTCCGAGAAAATATCTAAACTGACTGGCTTACACTCTTTGCGGCCGCAATAGACCATGATGCGTGACATATTTTTGCTCAAGGCTGGTAATAGTGTTGTTGATTGCACATCACTACGAAACCACCGACAACGAGTCGACTTGTTCAAGTGCTGGCTCGTCGGAACTTCGTGAAAATGGAGCACAGGCAGACGCTCGCTTGCTTCGCCGGCTACTTTAACACGCGGCGAAGATCGTGAGGCAAAATATTTCGAGTGAGCTGACGAGAATTGTCTCCACCATGGTGGAAGAAAACACGGGCGTCTGAAAGGTGCGGCCTCACCACATAGCAAATGTGGCGAAGGTCCGCTAGCGTTACTGACTAGCGTTACATGTAAGGGACTCATGAGGACCGACAGAAGAGCCGTCCTTATTCGCGCACATGTTTACATGACTGCGCGGCGCGCGCTCACGCCTGCGCAAAGGCCCCTAACCGACAGTGCCCCTGCCGGGAGATGCGCGAAGCCCGAGCAAGCTCTCGCCATTTTGGCTCTCTTCTTACACCGCTGTCGCACAGGAAAGCCTATCGCGATGGTTCGCCAGTACGGATCACCTCGAGATCACTTGGGCCGGAAGTGCGCGACGCCCTGACCTGAGCTTCCACCGGGGCTCCTGTTGGAGTCGTACGGGTTGCAGGTGGTCCCGTGGAGGACGCTGTTGCACTCCACGGAGAGGCAGAGCTCAGGAACGCTGCTGATGACCACGGGAATGGCGCCGGCCTTGCGCATCAGCGCCACCACCTGGGCGTCTTCGGGGGCCCGCCGTCCCTTCGAGTAGAAGGAGCCGCAGTCCTGCACGCAACCTGGCCACACGCGGAGGACGAAACTTGAGAGTCCTGGGGTCGTTTTCTTTATTGTTATTATTATCATCTAGGCAACGCGGTAGAAGGTACCGTGCACGAACAATCCCACTTATGTCGATTGCACGATCTACGGATCTAACCTTTTCCTTCCTGGCCAGTCGGTCAAACGACCCGGACCAAAGGTAATAAACGATTGGGAAGGCCGGAGTTAGGGAAGGCGTAACGCGGCAATCTAAAAAATTCACGTCGGGATTCATAACAACTGTCATGGGGCTCTTCGACGCTTTCTTTTCCACTTCCACGCTTAAGAAACACCGGGCGCCGAGGGTAGTATCTCCTCGTGGCTGCCATTTAAGTTGCGGTATTCGCCAAAGAACCAATCACGAAGAAGGAAGCGTAAAACGCCATGCTCTGAAGTTGCCACTCTCACTCTAAAACAAACTTTGGAACGTGTGCTTTCCCACAAAGCGCATGGGACAGGGAGAGCCAATGACCGCATTGTATGGACGGAGCTTGGTGAAGGACGCGTTCGAAAAGAAGACCGCGCTGTGTCACTCGGTGAACGTTATACGCTCGGTACCACGGCGCTTTCTTAGGTCGAAAAACATTTCCAGCCGCTCTCCGAAGACTATACTGGCTCCACCAAGTGTTTGGCACCAGCTTTCTTAGAGACTCGCCGACAGCTTATTATGTTCCCGATCCATGATTCGTTCTTCGGCTTTCTTATTGGCGCAGCAATACCAAGCTACTTCCGACGCAACCTGACTATACACTCTAAAAAATGTTTGTGCATCTACTTTCACGCGCAACACTCGGAGTTTCAATCAGCGCAACTTACAGAGGCAGCTCAGCGAATGGCGATGCCGAAGCATATGTTTAGACCGAAAAACGCAGTCTGAGTTGTGACATTAAGCAATGCAAAACGTCACGCTTGCATTGCTTAATGTCACAACTCAGACTGCGTTTTTCGGTCTACACATATGTTTCGGCATTGTCATTCGCTAACCTGCCTCCGTAAGTTGCGGTGATTGGCTCTCCGAGTGTTGTGCGGGAAAGCAGACGCACGGGCTTTTTTTAGAGTGAGGGGTGTGTGAATGAGCGCGCCTAACTAACGCGCCATCAGCGTTACGTGCGCCATTCCAAGATGGACGCGCCATGCGTGTGCGTGTATTTGGCTGCTGATTGAGGCGACTTTGCAAAAGGGCACATCGCGATGGCCCGACGGCTCGGAACAAATATCTCGGAAGCTGTCCGTCAGGTGTTCGGGAGCTGTCGTGTAGATAGCATGTATCGAAAATAGAACTATGACGATGAAACTGATTGTAGACGTCGAGGCGTTGCACGTCCACGCCTCATTGCAGAATGTAGATATCGGAGTGTAGAGATCAGTTAACGTCTCTTTATGACATTGCGTTATTTTGAATCCAAATATGAGGATGCGCTATGTCTTACACAAATATCACATTGCGCTATTTTTATATAAATATTACTCCGCTCTATTTTTCATACAAATATATGACGATGCGCTATTTTTCATCCAAATATGGCGATGCGCTATTTTTCGTCTAAATATGACGATGCGCCTCCTATACCTAAATAAAACCGTTTTCAACAACCTCTTTAAATAGTTCAATGAATGGTACGTTTACCGGAGGTGCCGGAAGGCGATTCGAATCGGATCATGTTCTTGGTACGATGGAGTCGATGCATCCTGACGTTTCACAATGAGGTAGGCCGACTTTAAAGGGGTGCTGAACCGAAATTTGCATTTCGCAAAGTAAGGCCGCAGAAGCGTTGAACGGGACGCTGCAAACTCCAAAACATCGACCGTATACATCAATATTTCAAACGGATGGCCACATTTTCGGAAAACAAGGGTGCGATCAAGCAGTGTCGTCAGGATTCTCCTGGAGGCTGGAACAGTTGAGAATGAGGGAAAGTGGCCTTGCTCCTCTCCTGCTCGCTTCGGTTCACCCGCTCGAGAAGACGAAGTTCGATAAAGCAACGACGAAGCGAAGAGGAGAGGAAATGAGAATCGTGACGTCACATGTCTCGTCGGCCTCGTCTCTGAACACAGGCCGACACAACGGGGAAAGTCAATGGGTCAATGGGATGGAAAGGGGCAGGTGGAGTCAATGGGGTGGAGAAGAGTGGAGACACCTGGCTGAGCACCACCCGTTGGAAAGCGCCATTAAGACTGATCCATGCCAGAGCAACGACTGTTTGGAGCTGCTCCGGCGGGGAGCTCACCTCGGACGCCTATGGTGTTCTTGACGGTGAAAGGCACGCCCAGCAGCGGCTGGTCTCGCTCCGAGGCTGCGGCCCCTTCGGCCACTTGCCGGTCCACCTCTTGGGCCTCGGTGAGCGCCTCCTCGTACCTGGTGTCCGTCACGGCATTCAGTGCCGGGTTCACCTCCTCCAGCCGCTTCACGTACGCCCTCACCACGTCCACGCTCTTCAGCTAGACAAACAACGATGGCTTCTAATCCTTCCATACACGCCGCTCAAGAGTCGGTATATTCAGCAGCTGAGCACCTAAATATCAGAAACCCTTTCGCGTAATCCCTGAGAACTATTCAGCGACTAAAATTGACAGCGAATCTGTGCACGACTACTTCGCGGACCATACAAACATCTTCTTTTTCTATTTTAAAAATTTATAAACTTTTTTGCTTCTCGAAAAGTGGATTGGACAAAATAAGAATTAACGAAGCATTGGCGGGCAGTCATAGCGGCCTCAAAGCGTCTATATTTTTCTTTTGTCCTCAAGCATCCACAAACCCCCGTTCAGCTTAGCCTCTCTGTTCTTCCCTAATAAACCTCTCTCTTGCTTCCTTACTTTCTTGTGCCTTTATATTTTGTTATCAATTTTCTGCGGAACGAATTCCTCAGAAGATGCTAAAGGCAAAACGACAGCAGCCTCGTCAGGCCTCGGCCTTCGTCGAAAGTATCCGCAACAAACAGAACACGCAGACATTGGAAAGGTACGTACCGGAGTGCGGTCGTGTATCCCTACTGGGTGGTGCACGTTAAAGACCCCAGGCTATCGGTTGTACTGCACAAGCTAAATTGCTCATCTACAGCTGGGGGACTCGTTGCCCATTGCACGGAGTTATCTGTCGGCAAAATTAAACCATAAAACATACTTGCGTGCATAATGCTGCAGTCCAGATGAAAAAAAAAAAAAAAGACGAACCATAAGCACGAAATCAGAAGAACGAAAACTGTAAAGCCAAATGGCGCTGACACGAGAAACACAATGCAACGAAACGTAGACTCGCCTGCTCAATTGAACACGTTTAAATAAAACAATTCAAACAAATGACGAACTTGAAAGCAAAAAGCCTTAAAAACCAGGTGTATGAAAGACGTAAAAATTGCATGGCTGGGAAGATACGTAGCTTCCAAGCTTGTGGTTGATAAGCGTTGCAAGTCCCTTGCTGCCATGTGCAGGTCTCTTGGCAATTCATTCTTCATTTTATTTCGTGTCCATGCCGTAAATAAAGCCAGTAGTTTTAGCATCGATAGTGTTCTTCAGGTGGTGGTGCGGTAAAAAAACTGTGAGGGAGGGGGGGGGGGGGGGGGGGCTAAAATCATACGCGTAAAAACACGGTGTTTTTACCTCAGGCTACTCGGAGCACTTCGCCCACACCACTACTTGAACTCCAGAAAAATGTGTTGCTTTATATTGATTTACGCTATCTCTTCGTCGCCGACGGCTGACGATCGATTTGGCCGTTGTCAAATCGATGGTAGCCAAATAAAAAAAAAAGAGAGTGCAGTTCTAGTGGTGTAGTCTTCTTTTGCTCCAAACAGTCTGTTCCAATTAAAAATTTCGATGGAAAAGTGAAGGCGACAAACGCATTTGTCGCTTTCGACTTGAAAGGGAGGTAGCATAAGCGGTGGACTGTGGGGGCTCGAAGGAGAGCTGTGAGGATCGCTCGCTCTGCCCTACGGGTGAGGATGGTCCTGCAATACATAGCTTGCACCGATGTCACTAGGTCAGACGTAGTGGAGGAAAGGGCGCGTGAGAGGGTAGCTTTCGCTGCGTTAACGACACGCTTCTGGCCACCAGAAAGAGGGGTGGATGACGTCACGTGCAAGCCATGTATTGAGCCTGCACTCTCAGAATAAAGGCCTGTTCACACATACAGCGGAGCGCTAAGTTAGCGCTACGTGAGCACTCCAAGGAGAGCTCATGTGGCGCTCCATAGCGCGTGATTTGTTCAAATATAGCGCGTGATTAGCGCTTCAGTAGCGCTCCAGCAGCGCTTCAGTAGCGCTCCAGTAGCGCTTCAGTAGCGCTTCTTGTACCGCGGTGCTGCGGATTAGCGCGTGCACAACGGTTCCGGTTCCTGTGGTTGGGTGTGCACCAGCAGCACCAATGCGCACATGTCGGATGCTGAAATAGAAATGCGACAAATGATCTTACATACGCGATTAGTGAATATGTGTGTGGCTTCTGGGTGTGCGAAATCTTTCACCACTAAGATACCGACGGGTACCCGGCGAACGTTGTTCCTAGGCTGAGGGACCGAGACACAGAGCTCTTACGAAGGCGATTATTTTTAACTGCGTGTCTTTGAAACCAAAGTCACGCATATGGAATAGAAAGCGATAAGGTCGTACCCAATCGATTAGTTGCTCAGAGTCCATAACTCTGGATCGCCTGCCCGACTCTTTGCTTGGAGAGGGGCTCTTTTGCTTCCTCTTCTTTCAGTGCCAAAGGAAAAATAACAACAAAGGAATCGCCGTGCACGCGCTAACAAAGCGCTTCTGTAGCGCTAACAGAGCGCTAACAAAGCGCTTCTGAAGCGCTAACAGAGCGCTACATCACGCGGTAGGAAGCGCCACATGAGCGCTCCTTGGAGCGCTCACGTAGCGCTAACTTAGCGCTCCGCTGCATGTGGGAACCGGCCTTAAAGGGTCCGTTCACATATATGCAACCGAGTAAAGGCCCGTTCACACTCTTGTGACCAGTGAAACGAGACCGGTTTTTAAGCCTTTTCGACTTCTTAGGACCGGATGCGATGCAGAGGAGCTGGTCCTAAGAGATCGCAAGAGACTTAAAAACCGGTCTGGCTTCTCTCGGTCTTACTCAGTGGCAAGAGTGTGAACGGGCCTTAAGACTGAGAGAGACGAGACCGGTTTTTAAGCCTCTTGCGACGTCTTAGGACCGGATGCGCTGCAGAGGAGCTGGTCCTAAGACGTCGTAAGAGGCTTAAAAACCGGTCTGGTCTCTCTCGGTCGTACTCGGTCGCAGGTGTGTGAACGAGCCTTTACACCCCTTTTCCTGTATAACCCACCCCAAAACTTCAGTTCGACGTACAACGCGCCGACATCGAACCGACGGTACCAACTTTTACGAGCGGCTTGATGGCCGAGTGGTAAAACTTGTTAAAATAGCTAATGTACGTGTTACATGACTGCAGAAAAAAAATAATCGGAATTTTCTTGGCACTGCTGAAAAACCTCAGTGTTTCCTTTTTTCTGTAGTTTTCGATAGATACTTTGGCTGTTTAATGATGAATATCTGACCGTTCTCAAAACCCTCGCAAAAGTTGGGGCCGTCTGTTCGATGTCAGTGCTCTGTACGTCGAAACAAAGCTTTAAAATGCAAGACGACACACTTTTCTTTTTTTAGTGTATGCATTGTGGAGTAGCAGTCGACAGCAGCGCAGCAATCCGCGATATGGAGCTCCTCTCCCCCTTCCACTATGCATCGCATACTCCCGCCCCCTCATTGGGAATGCAGGGTGGCGCTAGTGTCGACTCACTGATGGTACTCCGCGCTGCAAGCTGAATCGCGGGGCCACCCTTGCTCCAGCGATCGTCACATCTGCACTTCTAGCCTACCATAGAAAGAATGAGAACTTTACTTCGTTCGGCTCACTTGTCTGCTTTTGGTTGTTCTATTACTACCCCTGTGTCAAAGGTTCATAAACGTGTTCTTTCTTTTACATTAAAAACAATCGCTGCTGCCGCTACGCTGATTCTCAAAGAAATGCATCCGCATTTCGTGCAGCGGTTATATATAACGAAGCAACCCTTTTCCGTGGAGTGAACATTTCCGAAACTCCTCTTCTTTGGTGCAAGTTAGGGGGGGCATTGAGAATATAGGAGTCGTTGCGAATTAAAGGGGTGCCTTCAGAAAAACCAGGGGCGTTTACACCCCTGTAGAAGGAAATGACTGTAGTATACTAATCTTCGCACACCGTACCTTCGTCGAGAAATATTTGCGCGTCGCAAGCAGCAGGTTGCCGGCGATCGTTGCCCACATTGATGGGTCTTCCAAGCAGTTTGTGGTGCGCACCTCCCGCAGGAGTGCGATGCCGTCCTGTACTCTAAAAGTCGCAGTCGCGAGGATGCCGCCGGTGTCCTGCTCGTGACGACCACGCACAAGGCGGCTCCAGCCGGGGTCCTGAGAGCCGCCATTTTCTAATTGTGCTCGCCTTGGCTTTAGCAAACTTGTCGCACGTCACGAATCCTATTTGGAGGAACGCAAAGACTCTTTGCGTAGACTAACGTTGGCGTTTGGGTTAGTTGGTATCTCGTTGTTCAAAAATAAAAACAGCGCAAAGACACGTGTATTTGCGCTCGTTTTGATTTCTAACTTTTTGTGTACGCACGAAATTACCGTAGAATAGCGTATGCCAAAAAAAATCGCACACAAAGCACAAAACACGGTTAGCGTTCGGCGCATGCGTAGTTACGACAATAGGGAGTTTTCGTAGACCGCGTTTCCCACTCCGCTAAGCCCTCCGCAACGAAGGAGCCACTAATGCGCCTGCGCGCCGGTGGCCTTCACTGTAGAGTTCCGCGTAGCGTAGAGTGTTGCGGAGAGCTTTGCGGGACGGCGAAAGCGATCTACGAAAACTCCCTAATGTTAGTCTTTGCGTACGTAAAGATTTTGCGTACGCTATTGTAAAACTCTGTTAGCATCTCTAAATTTGGTACGAAATATTTTCCAGCTAAATTTGGTGTAAAATTAGCAATCTCGATACACCCCGAACAAAAAAAAAAATATCTACTAAGCCACAACCTTCCTTAAAAACTGCCTCGATTTCAATATTTATCGCGCTAAACAATTGTGGAACAAGAAATAGGTACGCAGAGTCAACACGGTACATCAATACCGATCGCGCAGTTTTGACAGGGCAACAAAGGGCGGAAATAGGATGGCTGCTTTGACAAACTATCCGACGTATACTTGCTGTAAGCCATTCCGAGAATGAATGTAGAGGGGATGAATTACTCGATCCCTGAATTAGGCTTTCAAAGGCAAGCATCGAGCCACAGAAACGTTGGTGCTACTTGGGTAAAATCAAATGGAGACTGTCCTGCTTATAAATGGTCAGGGAATCGGCAATGCACATTCGTCCGGGAGCTACACCTACAGAGATAAATCTTCGACCACAAGGGCAACAGGACGATAAGGGCAAAGACACGTTGCCTATCTGAGGTCGGCCGTCCTTGACTAGCGCCAATGAAAAGAGTTGCTTCACATTCCAACGATAGACGTCTCAGATAATACGTGTATTGTTAATCAGCGATGTATGCCTGCCTCTGTGGTGTGCACATCAACTGTGACGTTTAAAAAATATCTCCGACTTTTTTCTTACACCGCCCATGCATCGACGAAGTCACCACAAAACATGTCACAGAAGCCGATGGGTAACGCTACGGGCTGTCGCAATCTGGTTGAAGAAGAGCCGGTAGAAAAGAAGAGCGGACGCAAGCGTCGCTATCGTCACGGCGACCCAACCTACGACTCCTGAAGTTTCCGTCCACTAGTCCGGCCGCGTCATTGTTTCGCGCTCCCATTGTGATGTGGCTAAAATCCGTCAGACAAACGTTCCTTGCGGGCACCACCAGATCTAAACCGCACACTTCCAAGAAAACACAATGGGGCCTCGGTGGCCTTCAGGGCCGCCGCTCTGCGTGACCTGCGACGGCCCATCCGCCATCCTCGAGACTTCCTTCTTTTAGCGAGCCGAGGAAGAGTGCCTTCGTTACCTTTCCCGCGCGTATCCTGGAGGCGACCAGCGTGGCGGATTCCAGGAGCAGCGGGTCCGTGACCTCCGGAAGCTTGGCTTTGGGTGTCCTCCAGAACCAGAGCGTGAACAGCAAGTCCGCCAGGCGGATGAACAAGAAGACGGCCAGTTCGCGGACGAGGACCAACAGCTCGGTCTTCAGCGAGCACAGGATCATGGCGATTCGATTTGTCGGCCTTTCGAAGAACCAGCGGTGCTCGCGACCGGCTCGAAAGGCCTTTTTTCCTCACAGGCCACCACCACCTGCGAGACATGGAACCGGTCCTTGACACGCGTTTATTGTCATCCCGCGAAAACCCTCGAGACAAATACAAACTAGCAGCATTATAAACTTATAGTAGAGCTTAGCATATTGTTGCTCAACTAATACAGCATGTAGTGCATGTACACATGCATGCAGAGTAAATCATTGTGTGGCGTATAGAGACGATTGACCCACACTCACGTTGAAGTTCTTCGACACACCTTAAAGGAGCGGTGAAACGATATTCAATTGGAATGTTTTTCACTTTACACGAGCTTACTGACCCTAGCTAAACTCAAGGATACTCGCACGCAACGCCACTGGCCACTAAACTCCTTGGTTGCGGTGTAATTTCAAAGACAAAAGCGATCATTTCCATTCAATCTCTCCTTTGCAAAATTTGATGACGTAACGTGGCGATAGCAGTCTTCCCAGTGACGATATTTGAATGCGGTTCCTAGACTGGACCCGAGCATTGCGTGGGCACTCGATTTGGGCTCGTGATAATTACAAGCTCGAGAAGCATTCGGGTAGTGGCCCGTGTCCAATCGCTGCAACGACGACAATAGCCGAGCAATAACAATGTCTGGATCTCAGCGCGTGTCCTATGCTTTGCCAACCCCAGCGCGTGGCTATGATCGACATTAGTGGCATATAATCGGCTCCAGATCACGTGGCCGCTTGTTCTGGCTGCGAGTTGAGACAGCGAACGCTGCTCGTTTTTCTCTGATTCTTTTATAGAACTTCTATTGCGTGGGGTGAAAAACGAACGCGTTTCATAGGTCATTAACGTCAGGGATCCGTTCTAAACGGTATTTGCGCAAAGTACAAAGATTGTTGCGTCGCCCCTTTAATTGAGTGCGTAGCATGGAGTGTAGTCAGTAGGGAGTTTCAATAGATCGTTTTCAAAGGCCCGCTACCGCTAAGGGCGCGCGCTTCCGAGCGTGCGTCGAAGTGCGCAGCGCGAGCTCCCGCTAGATATAGCGTGGCCTGAGAACACGATATACAAAAACGTTCTGGTAATAGTACGTAGCAACCTCGAGTGTGCGAGGAAACTCGCCCGCGTCTTGAGTGTTACAAGAAGGCAGCCGTCCTTGTTGTGTTTGTCACATATCCTTACGTGCTTCTCTCTTATTGTCCCCGCTATTAAGGAACTTCACATGCCAGCTGCTATCGCGCTCACGCCGCACGTGGCCGGCGTATATACACATTGGCATACAGCGTGTTCGTAAACAGCCGCAACCAGACTGCTCATACATCAAACAAAAATCACGGCGTTCGCTACAGCAAACGTGACGACGTAATTATATGCGAACACGCCTCGAGGATGTTCGAAGAATATTTGCTTCATATTCATACATATAATATAAATGCATAGATCGCGCGTAAAAACAGTCTTTGTGTGACCAATGTGACAATAGCGTTAAACACGGAAGGAACATGCCTCAGACTTTGCCTACAGACTGTCTTTCGTAGGATGGTATTTTTTGTGTCTAATCGTATGGGGAGAAACAATGCATGTCAACGAGTCAAGGCTGACCAACCTGATTATTCGGTGGACGGGCGATGTTTCCGGATCCTTGGGTCGCACGGTGCTGGACGCAAAACAGCGGCCCGCGTCCAATTCGTGGTGGCGTTCTATGCGGACGTTCCGAGAGCGTAGTTCTACGGAGCTCGCATTCTGACAAAAGGGGCGCGAGATTGCGCTCGGCGGGGAGTCGTGTACGGCGACGTCTCGACGAAGCAAAAGGCGGGGGGCTTTGTGTTCCGGGCGGTGGCCTTGTCGCCTAATCGCCACTGGCCCTCCCCTCCTCCTGCGGAGTCTCCCTTCTCGCCCAAGACCGGCTCGTCTCGGCGCGAGATGGAGCTGCGGAGGAGGAAGATAGGCAGGCCCGAACAAACGGCCGACGCGATCAGCTGACCGTGAAACGCGCGCGCTTTCTCCGGGCAGACGGGAAGGGAAGGCCGAGCGGCGAGAGCTACGCGGCCACTAGGGTGCCTTCATGTGCGCTTCTAGCGGCCACCCGCGTCACCGCCCAGCTGTGAGTCGTTCTGGCCCAGCCTCAGGGTCGTAGGAGGACACTTCGTATTTGCAGGTTGGTAACGAGCGGCGAATATTAGCCCTCTGTCTGGTGTGTTGGAACGCGAGGGTTCGGATCACGGGTAGCCAGGGGCCAGGGGTCCTGGCTTAAATGACCGGCCCAGGCTCTTTAACCCCGTACTAGCACACGGTCGAGAAATCGCTAATGCGTAATTAAGATGGGGGAAAAAAGAAGAAGAAAGAAACGGGTTAGATGATGTACTGCATTCTACCTTTAGTTAGTGCCTCCCCCCTAAAAGAAAATCCTGGCTGCGGGACTGATACAGATCACTTGTTATTGCATTTCGTCACAATTATTGCATAACCCTATATTTGAGATTAATAAAAAAAAAATCTAATAGTTCGGGTTCTAAAAGATAAAAAAAAAAAGTTGTTACTGTTGCTGTTTGCAATAAAATTCTATTAGTGCGACGTCAGACTTACTGGAAATTCCCTCAATTCTCCCTGCGACGTCATGGGAAGAGCACTCTAGCATTGCTCGTTTATGTGCTGTTAGAACCATTTGCCCCGTCCAATCGTCCAAAAAAAGTGGTCACGCCGCTAGCCTGGGGTCTTTAACTTGCACCACGCAGTAGTGGTACACGACCGCACGCCGGTACGATGCTCATCCAGATCGAAACGGGCAGGGGTGGGGCTCGAACCGAGGATCCCTGGGTTCTGCAGCGCGATCTTTCGCTCCACGTGTTCCAAGCTGGTGTTATGACTTGCGTATTACAACAAAGTAAGATGCTAATATATATATATATATATATATATATATATATATATATATATATATATATATATTAGCGCAGTAATAAACTATTCATCATTGAACGACCATTCTTCGCCCAAATGTAGCGCTAGAGGTCCGAACGAGATGTTGAAGTTTACGCACTAGCAGTTATCTTCTTCGAAGGTCATAAGTGATTTTCTGAAATTTTCTATCGGAAAATCGGGTTCATTTTCGCCCTTGTATGATAAGAGGTCCATCGGGCCGCCATTTTCCTATTAAATATTTCAGAGAATCGCTTATAACTTTTGAATAAGATAACGGGTGGTGCTGATACTTTCACGTTTGGTTCGGACCTCTAGCGCTACATTTAAAAAAAAAAAAAAAAAAAAAAATTTTAAAGGTAAAAAGGGGAGGGGGACACCCTATATATGACTGTATGACCGTATATCACTGGTCATGGCTAAAATGACTATCTTATAAATGGCAATTCATTCCCTGTAATAAAATGAGAGTTCCAAACACGTGTTTTATCCAGGAAAGTCGCATCCAGGATGCAGTCACTCGTTTCGACAGTGAATGACACAAAATAACAATTGTCCCTGCACAGGGTTCACCCACTTCCAATCATTTATGAACGGCCCGCTTTCTAAAGCCTTGATCACAATTACATCAAACAGAATACACTGATGTTTCAGACGTGTTTTTTTTTTCCTTTTAGGACGGTCCCCTCCCGTCGGTCGTACAAAAAAAAAACAGTTAGTAGACATGTTTGAAAAAGCAAACATGCTTGGAATTAGTGTTAGGTAAAGTGTATCTAAAAATACTTCAAGTAAAGTCCAAAGTAAATGAGAGGTTATCTACTTGTAGTAAAGTATTAACTGCCCCGGGCGCGATGTGCTTGAAGTAAAGTACTATAAATGCAGTGTACTTTCAGAATAAAGTATACAAGTGCTTGTTAACACAAACTTTCAAAATTCCCTTTCAGTACCCTATATTTTTTTTCACTGGTATGCTTTGTTCCAGGTGTAATTGGGAGGTGCATCAGTATTTTAAGGGAATGGTTGCAAATAAGCTGGATAAACTCAAATGGCCACCAAGTAGTTGTTTTACTCTCGCAGACGAACAATTTAACACAATCAACCTATAAGGCACTTAAGTCTTGACACATATCATTATCTAGTGATACAATATTAAGAATATCGAATTTCGGGAATAGTCTTTGAAGTCGGGAGCTGTACTTTGTTCGCAAAGTACCAGAAAAATACTTAAAGGAAAATACAAATACATACCAAGTAAAAGTTTTCTAAACCACTTTTCCCTCGCTTTCTCCTCTCCCCCTTCTACCTTGTCCACCGTTGCCTGTTTCCTCCTCCCCAGAGATGAGGAGAATCTTCTGCCTTGCAGAATCTCAAGTCAAAGGTCGAGCTAAAGGCCGACGAAGTCGTCGGCCTTTAAAGTACTTTCCAACACTGCTTTTGACATGCTCGAGACGTGCCCGCAGATACTTCTGCGGGCCATCATGTCTGCAGCAAACGCCGCGTCTTCTGTGCTTTAAAGGCGCGGTGTTGTTCCTGGAGCCTTCCAGCCAAATTTGAACCTGCTCTCAAGTTCTCTGGCCACAGCGAGGCAGATCCTGTCCTGGTAGCGAGCGGCCACCACCTGCACTCCGACGGGCAGCCCCTCGTCGTCCAGGTACAGCGGGCACGCCGTCACGGGCACCATGGCCACGTTAAAGATGCACGTGAAGCCGTGGTTGGTGTACACCGAAAACAGCTGGTTCTGGTACGGCACCTTCATACCGCTGCATGGAAATATGAGCACGCCGTCGTCGCCCAAGAGGTCCTCCAGTTTCCGAGCGAAGTCTCGTGCCCTGGACAGGTCCGCCGCCGCAGTGGCCGATGACGTGTCCTTGCTCAGAGACCCTCCGAGTGTCGCCCATATGGAGGCCATGGTGTGGTTAGACCTGCCCACCAGTTTGAGTAGAAGCTCCCTGAACGGGTTCAGCGTTTCCGTGAACCTCTTGAACATTGCTGCGAAAGAAACTGTGCCTGGCTCCAAGCACGCCATCCACATGGAGAAGCCGCGCCGTGTCTCGGGGAAGGTCACTCTTTGGGGCCTGGCCTCGCAGACCATTTCCAGGGACCTCACCACCTGCAAATTATGTCGGAAACGTTCAGTTCAAGGTCATGGGCACACGGTCGGTAAAGCATGAGTATATTCCTGCCAATGCAAAAGCGTTGCCGATAAAACATTTGGACATTTGGCATGCTGGAAAAAGACAGATACCAGTCTTTTGCTCGTGCGAGGAGCACAGCCACCCCCATTAACAAATATTGAACGAAATTAAAATAATATTGAGCAAGGCAATAAAAGCTCCGTGGGAGCATTACTTGCATCTAAAACTGCTCGGCTGAGGCTCTTATCGATGCTTGTGAAGTATTTGTTCCCGTTGTCCACGCTGTAGGAGACCTTTAATTTCTTCAAGTTGACCTGCGCAAAGAGATTTTTTCAGTGCACATCTTCGAAGTATCGACATCGGTCTACAAAGCCCGAATTCATAATATGACACAAAAACAGAAAAGTGCAGGTAAGGGGTCAGAGCCCTCGTCAGGCTTCGTGGCATTTTTAACCTGCCTCCCTTCCGGAAACACTCACGGGAAGGAATTGAATAAATTCAAATTGAAGCACCTTCGCCATCTACTTTCCAGGACCGGACACATCTGGTGTGCCAGCATTGCTGCTAATATTTTAAAAACCGTTTTATGTTTTTCTTGCCAACACCTTGTCGATAGTAAAGCCATAGTGCTGAATTTACGGCGTCAGCAAAATGAGGCCAACATGCGGCGCAGAGTAGAGAAAAGCTCCTCGTTCAGCGTTCGGCTGCGACTATACTCCGTTCACCCCTGGAAGCTCCGCCTTCAGCGCGAGCCCGCTGGCCTTCCGCAGTGCTTTGGTTGCGCGTGCCTGCGCGTTCACACTTGCGTTAGCGAGGGCAGAAAGCTCGCGCTGAAGGCGGAGCTTCTAAATAGAGCTCATTCAGTGGGAACATGATCCCCGGTCGAACATTGACCCAGCACTCGTGTCCCGTTTCTGCGCTTTATTGGCCGCATTAGGGACTTTAGTTGATCGTTCAATGTCCCGATAACGATAAACCGCCGACGCCTTTGCGCGCGCATCCTGTCGTTATCGAGTACCGTTATCGGATGTATGAAAGCGATCTACCGAAATTCTCTTTTCAGGTGACGCCGAAACTTCAGCCCTACGGCCTTGCTACCGAGGAAGCGTTGCACCTGTCCATAGGCACTTACGGGGAGAGGGCTTCGCTTCCGTCCGCTACGCGGATTCGAGTGGACGGATTCGTGTTTTGTGTGGATACGGGACACGGTTTCTGCAGTCAGAGCATTTGCTGTACCGGAAGTGAAGGTTTTCCTCGGGTTCTAGTCTGCTTTGGCACGTTGTTTTCTTTATCGGAAGGAAAACATATTTTTTTCCGATTGTGTCCTTGGACAAAGGCTTGGAGCGTGCTGATCACCTGCGGCCGGACAGCCACTCGCACGCTCTGCTGGCTGTCGTCAAGTCCTCCGTTGTTATTGTCGGTCCCCAATCTCCCGAAAGGAGACTAGCCGTGCTGTTTGCCTACTCCAGAGGTCCCTAAACGTTTTGGCGCCAGATTGGGGACCTGTCGCACCCTCAAGGACCGGAAATAAAGAAATTTAATACTAAATAAATGAACATACATAGGCGAAAAATATAAACCAGGGCAAAAAAATTCAAAACGAAATGTATGGTGGATAAACGCACATACTTTACTTTTAAACGCGTTATGTCGCTATTGCCACACAGACACGACAATAGCGTTCCTTGCTCAATACTCAAAAGCTCTCGTAGCAGTGCGAGGCCGCAGCACCGTGGAAGTTCAAGCTAACCGTATGTAAATGAATACCTTGGCTCTGGACTCTGCCACGTATGCGATATGCTGAATGTAGAGTTGGCGGCTTTAATAAACCCCATTTAAAATGGAAATATAAACGGCGCAGCACTCCTCACAGGGCTGTCCAAGCGGAGTCTGGGGGCGTTCTCCCCGGCCATCACGCTCAGCGCCACGTCCAGGTCCCGGGCGTAGCGACACATGGGGCCGGGGCTTCCGAGGCGCCGCTGGTTCTCTCCGAGGTCCGGAAACATTCCAGCGCTGGACACAACGCCTGTCCAGGTTTCGGTTTTACTTTCGTATTGTCCGCGAAACATTGAAGCGCACACAAAGCTTCGACGCCAGGCCGTGGTGATGGACCTGAAACCTCACCATCCGTAGTTTCAGCAGAGGGTCACTTACGTGCAAACTCTATTTGTGACCTTCGAGACCTTTCGCTTGCCATATGTATACCTCTTTGGACCCATAGCTGCGAGAACGGCCTTTTCAAGTATGAAAACACGCAGAGCTATCCGCCTGACGCCCCCACCCCGAAAAACAAAACCACTCTGTCTGGACGGGTCTTGCCGTCTCTGCACCACCACAAGCGTGTTACTGAAGAGCGCATGCGCGCGGAGTAATACAAAATCAGAGCAGCGTGCTTGGTGGAACGGTGGCGCCCTCACGCGGCGCTCGTCGAACTAGTCTTGACCGTCCAAACGAGGAAAACACGCCACAACACCTTGGTTCACTTTTTTCGATGTAGTTACAGAACGGATGTACTTACAGCTATAATTCTAATATAATTGAATTTCGTGTTAAATTCTGCAGATTTTCCATTAGACACATTTCTAGTTCAAAATTCACAGGTTTTTAAAAACGCGTTCTAACGTAAACATGTCAAAACAGCCGATTCCGACCGATTTCACGATTTAATATAAAATATAATACATTTTTTTATGAAAAATATGCTTGGAGGGATAGTTGGACGAAGAATCAATCTTTTTATAGCAAAAAAGTTTGAAAAAATTGGAGTAACAATTATTAAGTGAGAAGTTTTGTAAAATTACAGAAAATCGCGTGTATTCACTATGGGGCTTGGAGGAGCGCTCCCTCTTAAACTTAACTTTGTAAAGAAAAAAAAAAAGAAGAAAACGAGTTTGTTTGTATGTACACTGCGTGACACTTTTAGCGCGAACACGTCTGGCTGCTTTTTTTTCATTTATTTTGGTAGGGTATACCTAGTACCTCGGCTGTGCACTTTCCACCATTACAGTAGTTTTGAGATGACGATCCTTCATTACTGAGAGAAAACCAGAAAACTGGCGACGGCTTCTTCGCGTGATAACAGTGTCGTGGTGTGTACGTTCAGTGCACAAATCTTCTTTATGAGAACGCGCTTGCTTACCAACGATGAGGTTGTGCGTACAAATTTAATCGATAAGGGCACATTCGGGCCATTAAGGTTTTGTGTAAATAATTATATATCCAGAAACTAGTCAAGCTGCAGTCCTCTACACTGGTTGTATTTCCCCTTGTTATTTTTTAATTAGCACTCTAATCAAATCATTTATTTTATGTTTGTCGGTCGACGCCTGACGTATTCCGGGGTGTTTTTATATTTTAGAAATAAATTCTGCTAGTCAAGAGCAGAATGACCGCTTTTGCATTAGGCATCCCGGCCTATTTCAGTTGAGCGCTCTATTAGATTCGTAGGTGAGCTTTTCTCCGTATCGGCCAGTTTCGCGGTAAGCATTTCTCCGGCGAGCTTTTCTCCGGTGAGCTTTTCTCCACCTCCCCTCTGTCTCGTCACGGGCAGCACGAATACACACGCGACGCACAAAAGCAACGTATCGCACTCACTGCCCCACGCAGTAGAGGGGCGGCCCAATGTGGCCAGATAGATACAAAACGAAGGCAGAGCGGTACTCCGCCTCAAACAGTTGATACTTATTTTACAAGTAACGACAACTAATACAAATGACAAAGCACATTCCGCTGGAAGCAAATGGCGGCATTCAGTTCAAGCCTCTGCTGTGCGCCGCCATTCGCTTCTATAGAACCTGCGCCGTCACGCAGTCGATGCTTATCTAGGGACTTTAGATTGAACTTGACTCCGGCGACGCGGTGGCACCAGTCGGTGTCCTGATGTCGCTGTGGAAGGTTGAAATAGAAAAGATGGAAGAGACAACAAAGGAACGTAGGCGCGTTCACTGAAAACAGAACAGAATGAACATGTAGGCACCCTAGAATGAACCAGTGCGCTAAGTGGGCGGCGACCCAAAACGTTGAAAGAGAAAGAAGAAAGGAGGATTAGAGGAGGGCATTTTCTTTCGGTAGAAACTTCGTTTCATGCCAATTGTTTGTTGCTCCACTTGTTCCTTCCTTGAAAATAGTGAGACCTTTCTGCTTGCTAGCAACGAGTGACACAAGAACGGGTCTCGGCGGTAATGAACATTATAGGGAACGTCTGAAGAAAGAAAACTGAAAAAGGTGGGATTGCTTTCTTCTTTTAAGGATAGGGCTAAGCGTCTGCTGGTTCTGTCGGCATTCTTTGGTTTAGATGGATATGTCTAAGCATGACCCCGTCAAACAACCCCCCCCCCCCCTTCTGCACGCCTCTACCCTAAGGAAATATCAACATGACTTTTCAATAAAGTTCAAACACATTTGCTAATCGTGTGCGTGACGTGTGTAAAGGATGCAACCCAATATTCTTGCCTATACTTCTTTGTTGTTGGTGTATGAGGACGCAATTCAGAGACCTCAGGAGTCAGCACGCACAGTGGGTCGCCTTGTGTCCGAAAATTCCGCAGCGGTAAGCGGGAATCCGAATGCTGCCAGCCATGTCGGTGCCAATGCCTATCACGGAAGCTGCCGAGGCCAGCAGGCTGCCCTCACCTCCTGCGGACGGACGGGAAAATATAAAACTCCGACATGCAATCATTTATTTCTGCGCGGAATATCCAGCCCGCGATTCACTGCGGTGTATCCGAGGTGTAGACCTTTCCAATAATCGCCTTCCGTGTGCTGTCATCTTTTTGTCTGCTGGGCTGTGGAACGCGTTCCGCTAAGCTTGCGCAGTAGCTTTCTTCCACGAAATATCAGACGCCGCGCAGGCCTCCACAGCCCAGTGACCCGTCATTTTTTTTTTCACCTCGGTGATAATAGTTGGAAAGGCCTATAAAAGGCGCGACATTAGCGCAGTCAAGTGAGCACCAAAAGCACGCTATGTTATGCAATCGACGTTACGAGCCGATGGACTTTAGATATCTTCACCCTCACCAACACGGCTTTCGCAAACATCTTTCTTGTGATACTCAGTTTTTTTAATCCGTAGCAGATCTCCACGATGACTTTAACGACTCTTATATTACGGACGCTATTTTCACTAATTTTCAACTGAAGGTTCTTTCTAATTTAACTTCTCTCGAATCACGTTGAACAGTCGCTCGCCTTACTCTTTTTCATAAGTTTTATTACAACATGCCATCATTCATGCTCACTCACTGTAAGCCTGCCTTATAGATTTCTTTACGTCATGATCATTCCTTAAAAATTGCACCTATATTCGGTCGCACTAATAGAAAAAAATACTCTCATCTTGCTCTGTCAATTAAAAATTAGAATTTTCTCCCAAACGACATAGTCACTGAAGAGAACGAAATAATATTCCGCGAAAAATCTTCGGCTTTGGTACTATGATATGTTTTCAGCGCCATGTCTGCTTGTGTTTGCTATAAATTGCGCACTGGGTCCCCAGTTTTGTCGTGCCCGGTTTGTGTAAACTTTGTTCTGAATTCTGTATAGTTCGTTTTTAGTTTTTGTTTTTTGTTAATTTTTAACCTTAGTTATTTCTTTGATTGCCATTGTATCATTGCATTTGTTTGTATTTTTCTACCCCCGCCCCCCTCATGTAATACGTTAGAACGAACGTCTTTGAGGCGAATAAAACTTGAACTAAAACTTGAATGGAACCGATCAGACAGCGTCAAAAGCGCACCGTCATGGTGTTCGTCATGTTTTTGTACGTGTTCTATACATCGCTGAACCAATCACAAGCCAGAGGTCGCCGAGTGCACACTGCACCACTACAGTGATCTTGCCTTGTTCTAATCCCGGTGTCCAATGAATCCGTGAACCTTCGAAGCATGACTGCTCGGTCATCCCATTGCCTATGCCAGTTAGGGTGAGGGTAATTATTGGTGTTCGGAGGTCTGCGCAGTGCAATGCATACGCGGGGACCTCTGACATTGTACTATATGGTCTCTATAGGCCACCGACAAGGGCCACGGCTAGGGCCAATGACGAAGCTCCTCAGAAGCGCCACCAGCGCACAATGAACTGCCGGTTCATTGCACCGTATTAGCGGTGGAGTGCATGGCGTATTGGCAGTCACCCTGCTAATGCATCATACAGTCTTCTGAGGCCTTCCTTGTATGGCGGAAACACTACATACAAACACTGTCTGCAGACATGCATGCATGAAGCAAACGTGCTCCCAACATGCTTGAAACCGCTGATCATTCTGTCATGTCCTCGGCGAACACCATGTTGTTTTTTATCATGTATAGAGCAGTGTTACTGCGGCTTCTGTCTTTACCCGAGCTTCCGCCCGGAGACCGGTTGGTGTCGTACGGGTTGCGCGTGGTTCCGTACACCATGTTGCTGCAGTCGGACGACAGGCACAGCTCGGGCACGTTGCTGATGGCTAGCGGAATGGCGCCCGCCCTCCGCATCAGCGACACTACGGCGGCATCTTCGTCCGCTCGCTGGCCTTTCCAGTACAGGGAGCCCGCGTCGAACACGCACCCTGCGACAGCGACACCCACAGCCTTTGTTCAGGAGAGAAGGCAGCTCTCCCACGCAGTCCTCGCCACGGATTCTCTTTATGGCTTTTTGTCACCAGAGCGTTTTCATTTACAATGAAGTTTCCGCGATACTTTCTTGCAAACTATTCCCACAGTCAGTTAGCCTCGTAACGTGAAAAGATGACGTTTTCGTGATTGAAGCTCATTTTCAGGTGTTAAGGCCCAACCACAATGGACGTTTTTCACGCGCTTCGTCCACGTCAGCGTCACCTCGCGTCAGCGCGCGGCGCCTCGTGCCGATATCAGTCCCGCTAAGATTTCAGCGTCGGCCCGCGCGTCGCATTGTTGTGGGTGAGCTCGAGTGACGCGCGCCGACGCTTTCGCGGGCAAGGCGCGTGGAAAAACGCCCCATGTGTTTGGGGTTTTAAGATATTGACAAGTTATTGCAACTTGTGTATTCGTGGTAGCTCTGTAGGGAATAGTACTTGTTGATCGGAGTCACGTAATGTTCACTCTCAAGAAAAAAAGGCGTCAAAAGGTGTATCGTTACACCCTTTGTCCCATATAATACACCCCCAAACTTCAATTCGACGTACTGCGCCCTACAGTCGAACAAACGGCCCTAAATTTTGCGAGGGGCTTGATAGCCGTGTGGTACAACTTATTAAACTAGCTAATGTACGTTTTATTGACTACAGAAAAAATAATCGGGGTTTTGTTGGCCGTACTGTAAAAACTCGGTGTTTTCTTTATGTGGTGTTTGATACGTACTTTAGCTATTGAAAATGTTGTACCACACGGCTATCAAGCCCATCGTAAATTTTCGGGCCGTCTGTTTGACTGTAGGGCGCTGTACGTCGAATTGAAGTTTGGGGGTGCATTATATGGGACAAAGGGTGTAACGATACACCTTTTGACACCCTTTTTTCTTGAGAGTGTTGGTATTTTGATGCGTGTACACGCGCAAGCTATATTGCAATTTGGATTAAAAGCACGAATGTACGGGGCGACTACGGAAAGTTTTAAATCCATCAGCTGAAATTTTCTCTGAATGGTCGCAACACCTTCATCTTATAGCGTATGTAGTTCAAAGGGTGCAGATCACTCCTTCCCCTAGGCTTATAATGCAGAACGCATTCAAAGAAACGTAGTTCTTCCATTGCGTAGCCGTTTCAGAGGAGGCAACGTCGCGCACGTTGTCAAGCGGTTGGCGCCACTATGGGTGACGTGGCTGGTGCCACAACGGGCCACATGTGGGCTCGTGATCAGTTGACCTGCGTCAGGCCATTCCCCGTCACGTGACGTCAGGTCACGTTATTCACGGCGCGAAGTCGTGGCGTCACGAGACATCGTGACCTGCCATCGCTTGTGCCGCCAGTTTCGATGTAGCGGCTTTTCCGCAAGAGGGAAGTCCATGTTGTGGCAATCATATAAGCAAAATAGCTGCCCCTGCCTCGCACCCAGGTTTACATAGCGAGTTTAGAACGTTTATTTGTTCGTATCTTCTTGCTCGTGCAAGCGCGCGCTACCTTGTCCCGCTTTATAGGCGCCAGCATGGAAACCCCCCCCCCCCCCCGTTTTTGGATCGCTCCAAATACACCGAAGGAATTTACCATAATGCGTTCTGCGTGTACGTTTAAGGGGTAGATCAAAGGAGCACCTTAATTGTTTTCAGGTTCGTTATTAGACATTAATTAATTAGAAGCTGGCTTCAACCATAAGTAACAGACCTTTGACTGCGACGTTGTTTTTCACAGTGAAAGGCACGCCCAGCAACGGTTGTGCGGTCCAATTGATGGAGCCCCGAGATATCCGCCTGTCGATGTCCTCGGCTTCAGCAAGGGCGTCTTCGAACCTCGCATCGACAACGGCGTTCAGGGTGGGGTTCACTTCACGGATCCTTTTCACATATGCCTTAATCACGTCCACACTTTTCAGCTAGAACAAAACAGACAAACAAACACAAACCCACATTGGCGTGTATGTTCCAAACACACTGAAATCGAAGCATAAATCGCATGAGCATCTGCTACCACGTTCGGAAGAAGCACACGTGATGAAGCAATGCAAAGCATGTAAAAAGTCGCAACTTTAGGCCACGTTTTCTTTTTTTTTTTTTCGCGATGCATTCATCGTTTTTCCTTTTGCATTTGTTGTTCATTCAGTATGGTCACCTTGAAATGCTGATCACGCTTCTATTTCAGTGCCAGCCACGGTATTGCTTCACCGACGAGATAAGGAAGATCACCTGCCGTTTACTCCAAATATATACGCCTTGTTCGAGCACTATATAATTTGTTTCAGTTTGAGCATAAAGAAGACTATGATTTTTTTAGGATATGATCAGCTTATAGGTTCGTTGTGTGTCAGCGTGGGCCCGATATCAGCGCTTTTTTATTTTATTTTTATGACAGGGTACTTAGGAGCACTGAACTTTGCAACCTAAGTTCGTACCCATCACGAACACGTTCCACCATGTCATTAGTGTTGATGACAGGGTCTTAGACCTTAAAACAAACAAACCAACAAAACAGTTCGGCGATCTGTGGTTTTTGTCAGCTCTGTCGCTTTCTGTACAACCCGACAACTTATACTCTGGAAAACTATGTGGCCTAAATAAACTAGCAACATCAGTCAAAACGCAGCCGTTAAGCTTATCTATTGACACTTACTGACAATGCCTTTTTTGTTTTCCTTATATCACAACATTGTCCAGGGCTCCTGGTTTAGTGAGTGCCCTATGAAAGTTTTTTTTAAGTCTTAATTTTTTTTTAAATCTCCATAATTGCTCTTCCTTCTTCCTAGATATATAAATTTGGCGAGCGTCGTCAGTCGGCAGAACTCCCACCTCATTCGACTATCAAGCTGTCACTACACTCACAGGGACAGTGCACACACAAAAAGATGTTTTTCTTTTTGACTTTTGACACTTCCAGCTTTTGTTCTTGTTGCCACACTGAGGCTTCTTAGCCCCAAGCGGGACCGCTGGGAGCGCTGCGATCGTTCGATTGTGACGAAGTGACAAGTATGACGTGAGGAGGCCAGGTATTTTCTCGCTTTGCTTTGCTTTGGTTGTGTGTTTGTGGTGTACTTCAGCGCGTAACAGTAGAAACTGTTCGCTAAGTATATTTTGCTTTTGCTGTCGCGCTAAAGCGTAGGACGAAACCTAGCAACATATTCAAATACGCGAAGCGAAACGATCGGAAGTTTTTGTGTAAGTTACAATGGAATCCTACGATAGCTTCATGGCAGCCAACACCGCCCGGATGCTTCGCTGTGAAAACCAACGAGCGTACTTCTACGTGCTTTTCACGCGCTTCCCGACTTCAAGCAGCAAACGAAAGGAAACGCTCGATTAACGGGTTCCGGAAGCAACGACAACAATCCCAACGACTTCAGCGGCAGCTCAAGTCGATGGGAAAGGCCAAGCCGGGTGGGTCGGAAGGCCTAGCAGGGTGCTCGTCATTCGTGAATCAGTGAGTCATCACTCGCTGCCTACGGCACGCGGCCTATGGTTTGAACCTTGACCTAGATCTTTCGGCTAGAAGGTGAGTCTTATCTCTTCATCGTCACCTTGTCATTTTCACAGTGTTGTGCGGCGGTGGTGGCGGATGTTCTCGTCGCAGTGACAGACTCGCCAATTCTATTCGCTGCTTTCTTCGTGGTGCACGTTAAAAACCCCAGGCTAGCTGTTTGTACTGCACTGGCTAAGTTTCTCATTTACAGCTGGGAGACAAGTCGCCCCTTGAGGCAGGCTAAGTTCTTGGCTGTAATAAACATACACACACCCCAATTTTGTTTCCGCTTTATTTGATGTAAAGCCCAAATAAACACGCTATGGATTGCCCTCGTAGGATGAGGTACGTACACTTTATTTTTCGCGTCTCTTTAAAACAGCGCGAGCAAACTGCGAAAGGAACCGGTGATCGGATTGATAATTTCAACTTGTGCTCGGCCCTCGTCGCGATTGGTTTCTATTTTCTTTGCCTGCCTGTTTCCCACAGGCAAAAAAAAAAAAATCGATCCGGAAATTATGTTGTCCGAGACGCAAATGCTCTGGTCACTTGACAAGCCTCCAAAGCCACGACGACGACGGATTTGGTCGTGATCAGTACTATAACACGAAACTGGGTCACTAGGTCCTGTCCCGCAGGTCGCGACGCCACTGTTCTCGCGCTGCCTGAGCTTAATTTTCACGAGAGGTATAAGCGAAAGAATCAGGTCACACGCTACCCCGAACTCTGGTTCGAATTAACCAATCCAACATTAATTGTGAGCGATACACCTCAACCTACATGCTACCAACGAAGCGCAAAAGCGGTCACGAGATACTTTGTACTACGTCACGACAAGAAGCCGCCAGGTGGCGCCACTCCATATTCTCGGGGCTAATAAATGATCAGCTTGAAATCTCACCCATGCGCGTGGCATATACGCTGGTTGGCCGTCTAAGATTAGCATCTCCGGCAAACCTTTTCCTAACCTGCTTCCACCGCTCCATACTTTCACTACCAGCTAGGGGGGGTGTCCAAAGAGGACACTACAAAACGTACGACTCCGACAAATCGTGAAAATTAAAGCGGACGCGCCTGCTTCAATTTTCACGATTTGTCGGAGTCATGCGTTTTGCGGTGTCCTGTTTGGACACCCCTTTAAGGCGAACGTTTTAAATGCGGCAGCGAACAGGCTGCGTCTGTTCCGACAACACCGTGCTTCCGTTACTCAGTGCTGGCACAACTGGCACAACTTCGGGTCAAGATCGGAGCGTAGGCAGTTTCTCATTGGCGACTGTACTAAAACTCCACAGCATCTGACCGTTCGAACATTCGGCAACTTTGGAAGCAAGTCGCGAAAACAATTCCCTGAAGTAGCCAATAATCCCAGTCTGAAATATATAGTCTCTAGTGTATTAAGTTGTTTTGATAGGCGATGTTTCCGTTCTGCCAAGTTGCTTAGCTGAAGAAGGAACCGACTTACATCCCCAGCGCGTATCCTTCTGGCCAACACTGTGGCAGGCTGCAGTAGCGTGGGGTCCGCGGTTGCGGGAACCCCGTCCCGACGTGTCCACCGAAACCAGAAGCCGAAGAGCAGCACCGAACCTTGGGTCAGAACGAAGCCCAGCAGTTCTTCCAAAAACACACACAATTCTTTCTTTACCGACTGCAAGGTCATGGCGAGCGGAACGAGTGCGACGCTTCTGTGGAGTGCCAGCGCAGCTCCTCGATAACGCGCGGCACACAACCTTCAAGGCAGCTACGCAATAGCTCTATTATCCAAACAGTGCGAAGGACGAGGCTGTTATCTCTGCTACCGATATATCAAAGTACTAGTGCTTCGGGTGGATCGAGAAGAGCCATATAGTTGAGCGTTTTAATATTTTAGTATTAATGCGAAAGCATTAACTGTTCCATATACAGCGAAGCCGGCGTTGTCTGTAGCAGCGAAAAGCGGGACCTAATATTGGCTGAGCGAAAAGGCACCTAAATTCCCCTTGGCCAAAAGCACAGCAACGCGGATGCATCGTCACGAAAGCCGTGGAGCCGGCGGGGTTCGCCGCGCCTGCGCAGTGGGTGAGGGTGACGTCACCACCGGGGCGCCATGCGAAAAAGGAAGACTTGGCGCGTTGCTTGTAGGAATGCGCTACGTGTAGGAATACTTTCGCATTCCTACACGTAAACAGTCTTAAATGTCTGCGGCGAATTTTTCTTTGTTTCAATCTGCTAGGTGCATGTTTTTTGTTTTTTTTTACAGTGTTGTTTCTTTATGTTCTTTTTTGTGAGCATCCATGTTTGTTTTATTGGGTACCAAAAAGAGAACGGAAAATCCTTCGGCTGGTTTTTAATGCTTAAAAGAACACTGATCATTATTAGTATTTTAATTTTCATAATGCACGTAATATATCTTTGTCTACAATATATTACTTTCAGGTACGACACTTGTATTTGTCACTTCGAAATAATATGCAGTTTTTCTGAATAAACAAGTAAAAAGGAAAGCAGAGGAATGGATACTTTAGCCGCGCTAGTTGATTTTTGACTCATCGAGGCTTCCCGGCCGCCAAAGGTACGGTTCCACTAAAAAAAAATATATATATATATACACGGTATAAAAAAAAAGAGAGAGAAAGAGCCCAAGAGTTGCCGTCGCCGTGCTTCCCCAACACCAAAGCCGGCCGTACTGTTCTGGCACATACAATGCAGGGAAAGAGTTGAAACTTTCTCGTTTACTAAGCAGTAACAAACTTTGATACACTCTAAAAAAAAAGGGTATCACCGTACACCCTTTTGTCCCATATAATACACCCCAAAACTTCATTTCGACGTACAGCGCCCTATAGTCGAACGGGCGGCACCAAATTTTACCAGGGGCTTGATAACGGTGCGATATAACTTATTAAATTGCTAAAGTACGTATCAAAGAGCAAAGAAGAAAAAGACGGAGCTTTTGCAGTACGGCCAAGAAAACTCCGATAATCTTTTTTGTAATCAATAATACGTACATCAGCTATCTTAATAAGTTGTACCACACGGCTATCAAGCCCCTCGTAAACTTTAGGGCCGCCTGTTCGATTATGGGGCGCTGTACGTCGAATTGAAGTTTTCGGGTGTATTATATGGGACAAGGGGTGTAATAATACACCTTTTTTTCTGAGAGTGTATTCGCTTAACAGACTTCGTAATAACTAACGGCTTGAAAAACACAGCTACAGCTCTTGTAAAGGTTATCCTTGAAAAAGGAATTAAAAAAGGTAGATACCCAAAGCTAAATGACTAGCTTTCAAAACAACTTAACTTTCAAGTGTTCCCACTCATTGACTACAATATACAAACAACCGAGCTGCACCTCACTTGAAAATCAGGCGAATACCGCGAGGCTTATGTTCGTTTATGAATTAAGTAGGAACAACCTCCGCGTTATATTTTGTAATGCACAAGACTGAACAAGCAGATCAGGTCGTAGGTAATGACCCACAAGCTTTTATAAGTATATACAGCACAAAACCACCTTCAGAACACCGCAGTTCATAGGAGTGCACTTCCTGCAATGCTCCCCGTACATGTTTCATACACGCACATGATGCCAAGTGCTATATAACTATAAAAATATTCGCCGAAAGACGAAAAAATGCAGCCTGTTTGTATACTCTCCTGGCGTTTCCGATACAAGTTTCGAAATATTCAGGACGATGATTTTTTTGTACCGTTGCCCGTCAGGTGGATCGGTAAAAAAACATTAATCGGTAAAAAAAACACAGTTTTTTTTTTTAAGAACACGAGCGTGTACCCGCTGGTCTCCATCCCCCAAACTCTTTCTCGAGTTCCCTGGCCACGGCGAGGCAGAGCCTGTCCTTGAAGCGAGCAGCCACCACCTGTACCCCGACGGGCATCCCCTCCTGGTCCAGGTACAGGGGACACGCCGTCACGGGCATCCTCGCCGTGTTGAAGAGACACGTGAAAGGCAGGTTCTTGTACACCGAGAACAGCTGGTTGTGGTACGGCACTTTTGTGCCGCTGCACGGGAAGATAAGGACGCCGTCGTCGCCCAGGAGGTCCTCCAGCTTGCGGACGAACTCCCGTCCCTGTCCGACCAGGTCTTCCACGGCGACCGGGGAAGCGCCTTTGCCCAGGCGCTCTCCGAGAGCGATCCAGATGGCGCTCATGGTGTGATGAGACCGACCCACGAGTTTGAGCAGAAGCTCGCTGAGTGGGTTCATCGAGCCCGTGAAGTTCTTGAACAGGGAAGCGAACGGCATGGCGCTGGGTCCGAAAGAGGCTATCCAGATGAAGACCCCTCGACGCATTTCCTCGAAGGTCACCCTCTGGGACTTGGCTTCGCACAGATTCTCCAGGCACTTCACCGCCTGCGCATGCCCCGAAAAAGAAACGCCTTCTGTCTCCTGGGCCAGGCTCGACATTTGTCATCCTAACGCCAAACGTATCATCTCACAACTCTTAATCATCGAGAGCAAATCATAATACTACCGTTCACGTCATCCGGCTGCCCACACCTGTTTTCACACAACGAGTTTGTTTTTGCGATTTAATTTTTATTCCAACTATCTTCGTGGGCATCGTAGACAAAGTTCAAACAAAATCTTGCTTAAAAGAGCCTGCTGAGAGCCACGAGCGGCAGTCGACGTTTCGCTAAAGCCGCGGTCTGTCACGAAGTGGGGGAAAAATAATAAAAATAAAATACTAACTCCACTGGAAAAGCGATGAACTAATAAAAAGAAAAGAAATGCTAGGTTCAGACCGGTGACATCGATCGGCCCACGTCCGGTGTGAAGTCGACCGAAGAAGACGATAAAAAAAAAAGAGGTAAAAAAAAAGCTTATTTGGGGCGTTAAACAGCCGCGCACGGTGACACAAACTCAATAATGGAAACGCGTACACGCGTTTTACCTCGATATCAGGCTCAATGAAACTTCGGGCACCGCAGCAACGAAGCACCAAAAAGTAAACGCTCCAAGCTTCAAAACAGAGCAGAACAACACGCCCCTCGCGGCACAAAGGCAGCCGGGAACGAGGGATCACTGGTGCAGACAAAAAAAGTTCCGAAAAATAAAAGTCTTAACTGCTGGACCAAAAGTCCAGGGCCGGCTTGCTAGAACAGCGTCTGAGCTGAGACTGCAGGAGAAAGAAAGCACTGCAAAGGCTGGGGCGCGCGAGCGTCTTGAGACGCAGCTTGAGACCCGCGCAGCTCGTGCGCTGGCTTTGGCAGTGCTTTCTTTCACCCAGTCTCAGCTGAGACGCTGTTTCTAGCAAGCCGGCCCAGGAGAACGTTCGCAGGCTCACCGATGCTGGGTAGATGACGAGTCGGGAAGGTCGTCGCCGTCTCGTTGCTCGGCGGGCCGATGCAACACCGCACTCCCGAAACGGGAAAGACACACCGCCCGCAGGCAAAAACACACCCGAAGGCTACAGCACGGCCGAAGGCCAATGCATGCCCGAAGACAAAAGCACGTTCAAAGGCAACAGCATGCCCGAAGACAAAAGCACGCCCGAAGTCAAACACACACCCGAAGGCAAAACACGCGACTAAGGGCGAAACGCCGAAAAGGCAACAACAATATCTGCCCGTTAAAGGGACACTTTCTCTGTAGAGGCTAAGTAAAAGCGGTAGATTGCCGGGTTAGTTGGTTGTAGAACGACACGATTAAAAAACAGCGGAAAAGGACGGGACAAAAGTATAAGCACGCAGGACAGACCCTGACTGACAACTAAATAAGTTATCAGCCAGCGTCTGTCCCGTGCGCTCCTACTTTTGCCCCGTCCTTTTGCGTTGTTTTCTTGTTTTTTTTTTTTTAATAAAGAGGCTAAGTACATGAGCAAAACATCGGCTGATTTTCTGAAGCTTTTTGGAGCTTCCTTTTCATTATGACAAAGGCTGACATGAATTTATTTTTATAAAACTCAAGAATGGGAGAACACACACAACACTAAAATAGATCATAGCGTCGTAATGGAATTCGAAAGAGATGTTCACAATTGGATCTCATTGACCAAAATATCCATGTTATCGGTATAATCATAGCACTGACTGTATATGCAGATATGCTACGCTTCGAGCAGACAAGGTTACATACAGTGCATGGCTATATGTTAATTTACAAATAAAAGCAGCAAAAGAATATATATACGGAAAGTGCACTTGCCTTCAGAACGGCCTGACTCTGTTCCTTGCAAAGGCTAGTGAAGTACTTGTTGCCATTGTCCACGACGTAGTAGATCTTCAGTTTCTTCAAGTCCACCTGCGCAAAGACGTTTCGAGCGCAGATTCTAGCGCAGACTCAAACGAGAAACGCTTTAGAGAGCTGTCGTTCCCTCTTAGGTTAGAAATAATATCGGTTACACACGGCAATGTTTTGGCTCCGTTTCATATAACTGAAACTGAACGAGAAGCCACAAGAGCGAGTTCTACGCTTCGAGATGCACGCTTCGAAATGCACGCGCATTTCGTCACATGCAACAACGAGCAGCGAACGTTGGCAGCGGCCAATTCGCGGCACCCTAGTGTCACATGAGAAACAAACGAATACCTGTAGCGACCAACCTCAAGCACCTGCAGCATGCATGCAGGTATCTTTGGCAGGCCTGCAGTCTCAGTGCTCGTAGCCACACAATGTGTTCTTTCGTCAATTTGACAATAAAGACTCTCTCTTTTTCCTTCTCTGCCTCTCTCTTTCTATCTATCTCTATCTGTGTGTGTGTGTATCTGTGGGAGCGTGCGTGTGCGTGTGCGCGCGCATGTCTGAGTGTGTGCGCGCGTTTATGAAGTAAGCAGGAGTCGTAATACATTCGCTTGCATGCCGCATGTGTTTGAGGTTGGTCGTTGCATGGAATTGGTCTGTTGCTCCTGTGATACTAGGATGGCCGCGAATTGCAACAGGCCTCTTTTCGGCGATAGGTCAGTGAAGGACTGCGTGCACGGTCTTCGATCATGTGCTTCGATACTGCTCGGATGTTTTTCACGAGTCAGCTACTCCGGTTCTTACGGGTTTGTCTAAGCCGAGGGCGGCAGCGTTCTCTCCGGCGATCACTCGAAGCACGGGCAACAGGTCCTCGGCGTAGCGGCACATGGGTCCCGGTGTGATCAACCTCATCTGAGCCTCGCCTGATTTTGGAATGATGCCGTCGCAGGGCACGACACCTGTCAGAGTAAATGTTTATTTTTTTTAGCTTTATTGTAACAGGTTATAATGTCATAAAAGACTTCTTAGAGCGCAGCTCTTAGGCGCCCGTTTCCGGCTTGAGCGGCGTCGCCCTCGCCGTCGGCGTAACCAAGGTCACCCCAAGGTCACGTGACCCCCCAGGCCACGTGACCCCTCCCAAGGTCACGTGACCCCTCCCAAGGTCACGTGACTCCCCTGAGGTTACGTGACCCCCGAGGTCATGTACCCCCCGCCGAGGTCACGTGACCCCCCGATGACGTCATCAACACTGATGACGTCACCGGCATCGGTGACGTCATCGTCACTGATGACTTCATCAGTTACGTCACTGATGTCGTCACGGGCATCCGCATAGTCATCATCACTGATACGTCAATGGTGACATCACCGACATCCGCATTGTCATTGTCATCCTCACTGGTGACGTAATCAGTGACGTCACTAATGATGTCATCGGTATCGTCATCGTCACTGATGACGTCATCGGCATTGTCATCGTCACGTGATCCCCCAAGGTCACATGACCCCCCCCCCTCCGGTCAGTTGACCCCCCCCCCCCCCCCAGTACCCTTCCCTCCCCCTCCTCAAGAGCTGCGCTCAATTCGGCATTGCAGGGAGTTGTAAACGGCTTTCACTTTTTTTCACTAAAAATAGCAAAAAGGCGTGAAACGAAAATTGCGAGCACGTACAGTCTCCAACAATGTGAAAGACCCATTCGAGGTGGCAGTTTCTGGTAACTGATTTCTTTTGACTTGATGGGCCCACATTGCGGGGGTAAGGAAATAACATAAGTTATATGTTCATATTAAAAAAAGTATGTTCCCCAGGTAGACGTGTCCGCCGCATAGACTGCCTCGGCGCAAAGGTTTTTCCCATTGATGGAAAGTGTACGCTATCAGAACCTCCTGCATTTATGCAGCACCGCGATGGACTGGGAGCACTAATTATTGTTATCTCTTTAGCCAATCCAACCAACGAGAAGGAAGAAGGCTGTCATGGTCCGACGCGTCATGCAGTCACTGTCACAGCAACAAGAAGGCGTGTTCCCCATTAAAACTGAAACTGCGTGTTATTGGAGCACAATGCCCACCTAGCTTCCCATTGGGTGAACTGACCAAAGGGGTACCAGGAATCGGTGTAGCTAGCACACCGCGCCGCAGTGTACACTGAGAGACTTCTGTGTGGTGGCCCGTTGTCGCCGAAAAATACGCCTCTTGTCAGACCACTGCGTCGTCTATAACAAAGTAACATGTGTGCGTGATCACAACCAGCTACAAGATGACCTCCTAAAAATTTTAACCAATGGTGCAACACCTGGTTGATGTCACTAAGGAAATCTAAATGTAAATTAATCCGCTTCACCAGAAATAAATCCATCCTATGTCATCAGTACTTCCTCGATTCTGACCTATTCGAAACTGTTTCAACGTATAAATATCTTGGTGTAAGACTAACATCAGACCTCTCATGAAATAACCACATTGAAGCCATACATCCGGACTCATTGAGAACTCTAGGCTTGATCTGACGTAACCTACGCAGTGCTCCTCCACTCGTCCGCAAACTAGCGTACCATCAAACCAAAATTCGAATATGCAGCTTCCATCTGGAGTTCCCATCAAACATACCTCATCAACCACCTGGAGGCAGTACAAAACCGAGCCGCTCGTTTCATCTTGTCCACCTATGATTTTTCTGCGAGCGTATTCGCGTTAAAAAGTCAACTAACCCTGTTTTCTTGGCAGCTCCGCAAAAAACTCTCTCGCCTATGTCTTCTTCATAAAGTCACATACTTTCATTGCCCCGACCTCAAGAACTCTTTGTTATCATGCACCCCTGACAGAACATCTTTTCGCCTTAGCAACTCCTGCACAATCAAATGTATTTCCGGTTCCTCAAACGCATTCAATCAGTCTTTCCTTCCTTGAGCCATCTGCGACTGAAACAGCCTACCATCTTCCATCGTCACCATCGTAGGCCCAGAAGCATTTCTATCAAGCTTACGGATTCTTTTTTTTTTATTAGTATTTTGTTGGTATTATGTACGATTAACGAGCTTGACTGGGATGTATTAATTAGCCTGTGTATTTTTTCTTTTCTTGTTTGTCTTGATTTATATAACATGTATATATCCCTTCCTTATGTAATGCCCTAACGGGGCCCTTAAGGTGAAAATAAACGAAATAAATAAAATGAAACACCCTGCGACTCCGAGCCAACCCGTCCTTTGTGGCCCATCAATCGCTGTGGGCTCTCATTCAGTGATTCGCTTACCGCGTGCTCAAAAGGTAAGTACCGTACTTACTCGAGTAATACCCGCACTATTTATGAACAAGGCCCTTGCGTCTACTTTCCCCCAGAACACATATACAGCCAATCATTCCGTTGCGCATAAATAACACAGCGAATAACTAGATCGAGAACACGATTCCCCTTACAAATGCAATCTTCAAAGATGGTATCTTCGAACGAAGACGTTATCTCTGTCCTGTAAACCGCTGGAATCATGCTGCTGATCGCGGTGATTGGCAATCTGCATGCTCCGCGGAAAAGCAAACCCTCAGGTTTTCTTCATAAACAGTGCGGCTATTACTCGAGTAAATACACTCTCAAGAAAAAAGGGTGTAAAAGGGTGTATCGTTACACCCTTTGTCCCACCATAATACACCCCAAAACTACATTTCGACGTACAGAGCCGTATACACTCCGTGCGACGCGACTGGCGCGCCGCCGCGCGGCCGGTACCTAAGGTAGGCAGCGAGAACCCCAGAGAAAACGAAATCGAAACCACGCCGCGTACGTTGGTACGCATTGAAGTCGGAGTGGTGCGGTAGCGCTGGGTTCACAGCATGAAGCTGTGCTGCGTCATTAAGTGCTTCAATAGTTATGCGTCGTATCTCGTGGAGACAAAGTTTCACAGTTTTTCACCTCGCCGATGTTTTGTGGGACAGCGACAACGATGGAACCGTGCCGTACGAAGCGAGAAATTTGGTCTCCCGATCATGTCTGCCACTGTGTCGGCACGGCTGACATATTCTACACTGCCGCTTTGCGCTCTGCGTTTGTTTTCGTACCAGTAACGCCTACATGTGTCAGCGCCGATAGGACGAACCCACACTCGCAGGTATGCACTGCCAATTTTGTTGGAGGAATGCCCTCCAAAGAAGTTTCGTCCCCATCGTACGTGTCGATGATATTTCCGGACAAGTATGGCACGAAATCTGTACTTTATGAAGAAAGATTCGAAAGGTAAAAAAAGTGACAAATATAAATCTAAAAAAATACAACCATGAAACTCGGAATCACTGGAGAATCGACGTTTAAGTATGAAAGTTTATGTGGTGTGCTTTCTTTCTTGACCAGCCTCCTTTTGGATGTGGAAACGCTGATACCCCGAGTTCTGTAGACAACATTTTTTTTCTCGGCTTTAGAGCCACCTATCGCAAAGTGGTTCGAACTGGAAGTACCGTCCACTGGTCCCCTCCCTGTAAAGTGTGCACCTCCCACGATGAGTGGTATTACCTGACAGCCTTTGACGGTCAAAGCCAGTTCCCATTTAGTTACGCCGCCCAAACTAAATTTCCACCTGGTTTCGCTATGAAAACTCTGTTTGTTATAATAAGTGTTGTGCCAAGTGACGGTCATGTCAAAGTACCTGTGCGCCGAAAATCAGCACCTCGCACAACAGGTTATTACACAACAGCTGACCGCAAAAGCCCTTGGCGGCCAAACCGTGTGTTGGCCGACAACTTTGTTTTCTCGGCTTTGGAATCACCTTTCGTAAAGTTGTTTCAATTGGAAGTACAGCCCACTAGTCCCTTCCTACCTCTAACGTCTCCACCTCCCCCCACCAGTGGTATCCTCTTGACAGCCTTTTCATGATCAAAACCGGTTCCCTTTGAGTTACGCCGCTCAAACCAAATTTTCACCTAATTTCCCTATGCCACCTTTTTTTTTTTTTTTTGCATAATAAGTGCTGTGTCATGTTACTGTCAAGTCCCAGCACCTGTGTGCCGAAATCTGCACTTTGCACAGCCCGCTATAACGCAACATTTTGGGTCCAATATTGGATATCCCGTACAGCTTTATTTCTTTATTCGTTAGAAACATAACTTTCACAACTGCTGTCTTAAAGAAACTTGGCACTCTTCGTGCACAAACTTAGTGAACATCTCACTCGCCTCCAAATATCATCTTTGCAGCAGTCCTAGGTTTACAGCGACGAGCGAAATAAATTTCCCACTCGGAGCAATTAAGGTGGCGGCCGTCTTTGTTTTTCGGAAAATTACTCCACCTCCTTTTTCGGCCGCAACTAGAGAAATTACCCCTAATTACGACTCGAACTCAATATATAAGAAGTGGAGAACAGCTAAATGCCCTTCTGCCCCAGCACTCATGCAACCGTCACCCTCAACTTATCGGCTCAAAATGCAAAAGTTTCGTCCGTGCGCGCTTCCGCCGCCACAGCTTGGCACGCGAAAAGGCGCCGCAGGCTGCTGAACGCGCCTCACAGTCGAACGCCAGCTCCTCCGCTAGCGGCGCTGCGCGCGTTTTTCAAAGCGCCCCCTATAGTTCCCGCACGGAGTGTATAGTCGAACAAACGGCCCCAAATTTTACGAGGGGCTTGATAACGGTGGGATATAACTTTTTAAATAGCTAAAGTATGTATCAAAGGCCACATAGAGAAAACCGAGTTTTTACAGTAGGGCCAAGCAAACCCCGATTATTTTTTTTTTTTTTTTTTTTGTCAGTAAAACGTACATTAGCTATTTCAATAAGTTGTACCGCACGGCTATCAAGCCCCTCGTAAAATTTCGGGCCGTCTTTTCGACTGTAGGGCGCTGTACGTCGAATGGAAGTTTTGGGGTGTATTATATGGGACAAAGGGTGTAACGATACACCCTTTTTTCTTGAGAGTGTAAGGTATACGCGCAGACATTTGTAGACCACCACCAGCTGGCAGCTTGTTTGCGACAACAGTGACCGCGGCACGCACCGTGGGTCGGCTTGTGTCCAAAGATTCCGCAGCGGTATGCAGGAAGCCGGATGCTGCCGGCGAAGTCGGTGCCAACGCCGACCACGGACGCTGCCGAGCCGAGCAAGCTGCCCTCGCCTCCTGCGTCAACATGAGCTTCAAATTATGTCAGGCACATTGAGACAAGTTCAATTACAAAGGCGCCTCCCACACTCCCTGAAGTTCCTGCATGCCCCGCAATATACTACAATGCACTCGAAGCCCCAATTGCAGGTCTTCTCTTGGTTAGCTCTATCGAATGAGATGGCTATCGGTATCATACCCCAGTAATCACGCAGGTGACACAGAAGGCATCTGTCGCTTTGGCCCCTGAAACAAGGTTACCAGCGGGACACAATACCGATCGCCCATCTCATTGACAAACGCTGAATAAGTGAAGAATAATAATTGATGTTTTAAAGTACACTTTGATGCGCTACACTCTCACCTCACGGCCTCCTGCGAGTGCAAACCTACACCTCAAGTTTTAAATGCACGTGCGTCCGATTTCCTGCTGTCCACCGGAATAGTCAACCACTGTGATCTAGAGGAAAAGCTCGGTGAAAAATGATTCAACCAAAGACTGAAGTCTGCGGTGTGACTTTAAGCACGTTAGCAAGCGTCATAGGCTCAGTGTCACATATCTTCATTTATTTCCCGGTCAAAACGACTTTCAGGCTCTCTTTCCCGTAGACCGCTCTGACTGGCCGTTCAAGCGCTTCGCCAGAAAACAAGCAAGGAACGGTTTAGAATGATGATGCTCTAAACGTCACAGATCCAGTGGACCAATGCCGTAAGCACGAGAGCGTGAGACCTTGAACACTGTAGACCTTGGCTTTGAAACCTTAACGAAGGTCCGCAAAAACGAGCGCTCGCGCTAGAAAGCAGGAACGCGGGCTGACTCGCGCTTGTAGCTTTGGTTCTAATCCACCGTGTTCTAGTCTCGGCTGAAGTGAACTAGAGGAGGGATATTGAGCTCAGCGAGCGCTCATGGCGCTGCCGCACTTCGTGTCGACAGCACGAGAGGGCGCCACTAAAACGCAGGCTGGAGTGCAAGCATCGCATAGCATTCGCTGCACTACTGGCGTTGTTGTCGTCGTCGTTGACAATTTGGCATTGCACTTCAATCGACATAAGCGACAGAAAACACGGGAAAAGATCTAAATGGGAGCCCATTCGCTCTGCCAAAGCGCCAAGCCAAACCTGCTTGCCAAATGCCCTCGGAACGCTAGAATCTTCCAGCCATGCTACTGCAGCGCCGCGGCGTACATCCGGTACCTTTCCTCGCTCGCTACCTCACAGCAATGCATGCATGGCGCGTTTCGGTGCCCGATCTCACTATTCCTCCTATGGAATAGCAGAAGCATGGCGGCGGCCAGTCGCTCTGCTTGAAATTGTCTATAGGCTCAGTCGCCGTCCCTGCTCATGACAACATTCATGAATTTGTACCGGGGCATACGCTCAGGTAATACCCTGCGTGACGCACATGAAGGAACCCCCATCGGTTAGCAGTCGTACCTGAGCTTCCGCCTGGAGACCGGTTTGTGTCGTACGGATTCGACGTGACTCCATAGAGCATGTTCCGGCAATCGGACGACATGCAAAGTTCGGGCACGTTGCTGATGGCCACGGGAATGGCGCCGGCCCTGAGCATAAGGGACACCACGGCAGCATCTTCGGCCGCCTGCTGCCCCTTCATGTAGAAGGAGCCGGCGTCGTGCACACAGCCTGCGAGAAAAACAGCTCAAGACCAAGGTCGAAACAAGATTCGCTAAACAAGCTACGCTTCAGAGTAACACTTCAGCCATCTTGATGCTTAAAATCATGGTTGCCAGTCATTGGAAGCTTTATATGAAATCCCAGGAAACGCCTCTTTGCCTTCCAGGAATGTTAAAGCAGTTCGCGACAGGGCAAAACAATATCACCTGGGCTTCCCAACGCCGTGTACAGAGCTGAAGAAGTCGCACGGAGTGTCGATAACCTAAGCGTAGCTCATTTAGTGGCTCTTGTCGAAACGTACCTGCTGCGTGCCCTATAATGGTAACCGCAAGCCTTCTACGCAAGAACACCCATGCATAAAATATCCTCCTTCATTTGGTCAATATGTTTGGCGTTCGAAGAAAAAATTGTATGCCATGCATCGGTATACGGTGGGTCAAAAGCTGAAAACGTCGTCGTTACGCAGAACGAAAAACGGGCGAGGGAAACCTCTTCTCAGTCGTGTTTACAAATTCACAGCCCAGCGTGCGATATCCCCAGCCTATAGACCTTTTCTGTGTACTCTCGTCTCCAGCCACCTAATAGGCGTATCCGGTATGGGCGACGAAAAAATAATCCAACGTTTCAACCTGCAAATAGTAAAAAAATAAAGGGGAGGCAAAACGAGAAAGTGTGACGGTTACGCTTATATCCTAAATGCCTTCTATTGGCGTGGCAAAGGCAAAACAATGTTTTCGCCCATACTGGAAGTGACGTCAATTCAAGATGGCGGCGCACTTGCAGAAAAGGTCTATACACGTTTGCAAGTCCGGGCCCAGGGCGCCGCCATCTTCCTCAGTGGGGTGCGCTCTTGGGCGCAGCCATAATCCGATTACGACGCCTTAGCAAGGCTTCGTAATCGGATTATGACTCGTCCAAGCGCACCACAGCCAAGCAAGATGGCAGCGCCCTGAAGTCGGTCGAACTCATCTCTGTTACGTCACGGCGCGGTGGTGGCGCGTCGGGCGCACTTCCGGTCTGGGGCTGTGGGCGGAAGCGGCCATGGGGCACGTGCATTCTTGTGTTACTCCGGAAGAAACCGGACAAAAACCTGCCTTCTCGTCGAAACGCCGCGACTGGGGCTTTACCAAAAAAGTCGTGAAAGGCAGTGAAGGTCAGTTTTCATGCGTTTTCTGCCTGCTCGGTTCGTCCGAGAACGTGAACAGGGGCCGTTAAAAAGGAAAAACAGACGCCGTCGGACTACGATTGCTTGGGCGGAAAGCACTTTGGATTGAATTCACAGATACTTGTGATCGTCAGATTTGTTTTGTTCATACATGAACGCGGCCGCCTCATCGTTCGAGTTGTCGTCTGCTCCCTCAAACGTTTCTGCTTGTCGTCTGCTCGTTCAAACGACAGCGGCCCGTAGACCAATCGTTGACCCGGTAATTGCGATAAGAAGTGCAGACCTCGGAGGACATTTATGTTTAAAGGTTGCGTGCTGGGTTGATAACTTTTAAATATAGGCGCCGAAGATTGAATAGGCTGCTGCCACGTCGAGTTATCTGCTTTCGAAGCAGAACAAAATAGATCCGCAACGAGCGTAGTGACCTCATCATTTAAAACCTTGAGATACGGCGAAATAAAACAACGGACAGCACAACACAAAATAAGATTACGTGTTGCGCTGTCCGTTAGTTTATTTCTCCGTATCTCAAGGTTTTTGATTATGATGTTTCCTCCTCGCCTCCATACTTTCGTTTCTTGTGAGTGCAGTGAGCTTGTTTACGCGGAAGGCTCTAAAGGATGCTGATCTAATATTGGAATAAAACGCATGTTTTTGTTAGCAGTCATTAAGGCCGCGAGCGTCCACACCGTAAAAAAAAAAAAAAGAGTAGCATTTCCTCTCTTCAAGGAAGAACTCGCGTGTCCCCTATGTTCCTTGCAGAGATGACATTATTTTTTTATTATTTATCAATACTGTAGGTCATTGAAGGGTCTACAATGACCTACAGTATTGATACAGAAGTGGGAATTTGTACAGACAAGAAGCAATACAGTGGTATAAAACATCCGCAATAAAAATAAAGAATAACAAAACGCATAAGCGGAATGTTATGCTGGTGCATAGAAGTGAGAGTCTGGTCAAAAGACTGCGCTGATGTACTATTTGCGATTTCTTCTTGTAACTTATTCCATTCATAAATAACGCGGAGGAAGAGGAATATTTAATTGTGTTGTTTTGGGCTGAACACGGCCTGACTGTCTTGTTATGATTGGTTCGCTTTGAGTGCACGAAGGGGGCCTTGAGGTATATTTCTTGTGCAATATTTATTTGTTGTTGATGCAGTGCGTACAAAAACTTCAAGCTAGCAATTTTTCTTCTATCTTTTCGGGGTGTCCAACTTTGCGTTCTTCTATCTTATAAGGTGTCCAACTTAGCCCTCCATGAGTAACCAGAATAGATGAACCTTACTGCAATCCTTTGAACTTTTTCCAGCTTATTGACAAGGTAATCCTGATGCGGACTCCAGATCATACTGGCATATTCCAGCACTGGTCTGACCAGTGCCTTGTTTGCTGACAGTTTATTTGCAGGCGTAAAGTTGTTGTTTCTTTTTTTAATTTTCTTCTCAAGTAGCTTAACTTCTTAAATGCATTACTTCATGCGTTCGTGACATGCGACTCTCACTTAAAGACCGACCAACGAAACCATTTTCCGCAAGGTAGGAGAAAGGCCCTCGCGCCCTCCTCTTTTCACCCTCTCCCAAAAATCACGTGACGGCAGGTGCTCGTTTTGTGTCGGCTTTTTCTGTAGGGATAGTCCTCAAAAACCGCGAAATGAGCGGCTAGCTGTGAGCGCAAAGACGACCTTGAGACGTCCAGGTGTCTTCCCTCGTTGACGCGGGCTCGCTCAATCCGCGAGATTGAGGAACCCAGCGCGACCGAACTCTTTTTCCCATGAGCTGCAGGTCCGAGGCCGCTCGGTCGGTGGAGATCGAGGGGTCTTGGTATGCTGGGTTCGTTCCAGCAGCCGCTTTCTGGCATCGCGCGGCTGCTGGAACCATTCCCGTGTCTGCACAAGGATTGGCTTGCGCAATAAAGGGTTCAGGTCGTCGATAATACTTTTATTTTCTAAACTTATAAATCAAGTGGCTTTCCCTAATCTCTTCATTACTGTTTGAAACACATCTCCTCTCATAGGTTGTTCATCCCATTTTGGACTCTTTTGCGTATTTATTTGTCCTTACCTCTACGTGATGACTGTTTTATAACTTGATAAAGACCTTTAAATATTGGCGCGGGCTTGCGCGATCAACGCTGTCCCGGATTTATTCAAAATTGGAAAGATTGGCGTCAGGAGGGGTTGAAGAAGCAAACCGTAATTCTTGCTTCTAATGAAGATGCCACAATCGTATGATCGGTTTATGCTTCACTTGCCTCCACAGCGCCCCATCGTTTGCACTATCGCAACTTCTCAGTGACATAGCTGTATACCACATTTTACTCATGGTTACTATAGATGTGGCCCCATAGGCTTTCCCGTTATGAGCGAGTCGACTTTTTAACGACCGGCGACTCTCCTGAGTGAGAATAAATATTATCACCTTCCCACAACATCCACCCCTTTCTCCCCCCTCCCTTTCTCGAGTTGGGGAGATATCAGGCCACTCCAGGGAAGCAGCCTGCAGTCTGCGCTTTTCGGCTACTCATTTCCAACACATTCGAACGTGGAAGTAAACACATCGCATGAACGACGCCCAGTTTATTTGCAACCTAAGTAATGTGGCTCTATACTGTTTTGACCCAATCAATTTAATCATCAATCATTATTCGTGACGATTTCATGGTGAAAGTGTGTTCGCCGTGATGCCACAAAAATGGTCGATTCAAAGGGAGAAATAGGTCCTCGTATTTATTTTGCGGAAATGCGCGCTCCTGTGACGCTCTAGTGCGCAAGGTCAACGCACCCGAGGCAGTGCGTAATACTTTAAAACTGTCGTTGACGATGAAATATTTGTGGGAAGTGCGTAAAATTGTTTACACCACAAAAGCATACCGAAAGACAACAAAATATCGCAATGGCTAAAAAAAAAATACTAAAAAAAATCAGCTTGCGGAAACCGTTGCTTTCCTCTCTCTTTCTCCCTTTTTTTTTTCGCGCCACTACAAAAGATAGCGGCCGAGCAACAAAATTCTATCAATACCTCGCTTCTTGGAGAAAGGACAGTAGGCTATATGGTCGTGAATCTGCCAGGGAGTTTGTAGAAATGATGGGCGACCATTGAACCTAGCCTTCTGCACAAATCATGCCCGGGATATTTCCAATTTGCTTCCACGCGATTCGAAGGCAAGACGCTGGGAGAATTTGTGTGCGCTAACATGCTGCTTCTAAAAGAAATTACCAGATTTATAGTGCATGTCAATTTAGATGTAAATAGTTTAATCACTGTGCACAAACATTCGCGGCCTGGAGAATGACATGGAAGCATGGCGGAAAGCAGCTTGCTGAAAATAGAAGTCTCTGTTGCATTGCACTGGTGTGAAGAATTATTACGTATGTTTGTCTTAGTTCCGTGCCAAAATAAAAACAGCGTTTAGAAACCGAACCCTGTGCGTTTTGAGGAGCGCCGAAAGGACATAAAAAACCGGGACAATCAGAGCTCGTCCTGGTTCCTTGTTTGTTCGGAGCCTTTCAAAAGGGGATGAAAATTATGAACTGACCCGACTTACCACATTAGAGCAGTTCATTTCCATTGCGACAGGCTGTCTTCAAGCGTCTTGCATATTCCAGCTTGTACTGATCCGTTTTTATTTTCGGTTCTTTTCAAAACGTGGGCTCTAAGCCACTGGACCAAACTACCACATTCATTAACTGCGGAAGCGGAGAAGTGGAAATGCAACGGAAAGATTCGCCCACGTTATTTGGGGCCTATAGAAAAGCGGACCGGATAGAAGGCGGCCGAAATCTCTTTCAAGAAACACACAATCTTCTCTTCAATTCTGTCTAACAATTTGATGTAAAGGTGTACTTGGCTATGGCATTATTCGTTTAGGAATCAAGCGAAACTTTGCATCGGATCATTATACGTCTACGTTCACTCCTATTCGATGCTTATCATGTTTTCGAGTATATACACGGGGTGGTTCTCAGCGGTAGTTTTTTAATCTGATTGCCCGCCAGAGTGCGAGCCAGAATTAACGCACTACGGCCGCGGGCCGTCGCGCTCTTCTCCTACCCCGTATCAATATACAATCAAAGACGCGGGCGGTGCCGTCAATCGTGCTGGTGTCGGGAACAGTAAGTCTGACCCTTGAAATGTAGGCGTGACGCAAAACCCAGAGGCGTCTCGTTCGCCCACTTACGTTCTTCCAAAGCGGCGGAGATGGTTGTTTAGAGGGGATTATTTTCTGAACGGATCCAAGTTACTCGAGCAAGCTCGCATTCTGCTCGCAAAGCCCAGCCGCTAAGCAAAGGTAACGGACGGTGGTTCGAGAGGCGTGCAACCCTTGCCCGCTTGGCCCTCCCAAAACTTCTCCGCTTCCGTAAATTTTGAATGTTGTAGGTTGGTCCAGTAGCTTAGAGCTCACTTTTTGAAAAGAACCGAAAATAAAAACGGACCAGTACAAGCTGAACTATGCAGGACGCTCTAAGAGAACCTGTCGTAATGAAAATGAACTGCTCTAATGTGGCAAGTCGGGCCAATCGGTTCATAATTTTTCAACCCCTTTTGAAAGGCTCCGGAAAACCAAGAAACCAGGAAAAGCTGAGTGACGCAAGGCGCCTCGTATTGTTCAGGTTGTCCCGGTTCTTTATGTCCTTTCGGCGCACCTCGAAACACAGTGTTCGGTTTCTAAACGCTGTTTTTATTTTCGCACAGAAATAAAACAAAAATGCGTAATAATTTTTCACACCAGTGCAATGCAATAGAGACTTATATTTCCAGCAAGCTGCTTTCCGCCATGCTTCCATGTCATCCTCCAGGCCGCGAATGTTTGTGCACACTGATTAAACTATTTACATGTAGATTGACATGCACAAGAAATCTGGTACTTTCTTTTAGAAGCAGCATGTTAGTGCACATAAATTCCCCCAGCGTCTTGCCTTCCAATCGCGTGGAAGGAAAATGGAAATATCCCGGGCATGATGTGCAGAAGGCTAGATTCAATGGTCGCCCTTTATTTCTACAAACTCCCTGGCAGATTCACTACCCTATAGCCTGGTGTCCTTTCTCTAAGAAGCGAGGTTTTGATAGAATTTCGTTGTTCGGCCGCTATTTTTTGTAGTGGCGCGAAAAAAAAAAAAAAGAAAGAGAGAGAGAGGGTGGAAGCAACAGTTTTCGCAAGCTGATTTTAAACATTTTGTGGGAAGTGCGTAAACAATTTTACGCACTTCCAAACAAATGTTTTATCGTCAACGACAGTTGAAAAGTATTACGCACTGCCTCGGGTGCTTTGACCTTACGCACTAGTGCGTCACAGGAGCGAGTATTTCAGCAAAACTTTGAATCGATCACTTTCGTGGCATCACGGCGAACACACTTTCACCATGAAATCGTCACGAATAATGATTGATGATTAAATTGATTGGGTCAAAACAGTATAGAGCCACATTACTTAGGTTGCAAATAAACTGGGCGTCGTTCATGCGATGTGTTTACTTCCACGTTCGAATGTGTTGGAAATGAGTAGCCGAAAAGCGCAGACTGCAGGCTGCTTCCCTGGAGTGGCCTGATATCTCCCCAACTCGAGAAAGGGAGGGGGGAGAAAGGGGTGGATGTTGTGGGAAGGTGATAATATTTATTCTCACTCAGGAGAGTCGCCGGTCGTTAAAAAGTCGACTCGCTCATAACGGGAAAGCCTATGGGGCCACATCTATAGTAACCATGAGTAAAATGTGGTATACAGCTATGTCACTGAGAAGTTGCGATAGTGCAAACGATGGGGCGCTGTGGAGGCAAGTGAAGCATAAACCGATCATACGATTGTGGCATCTTCATTAGAAGCAAGAATTACGGTTTGCTTCTTCAACCCCTCCTGACGCCAATCTTTCCAATTTTGAATAAATCCGGGACAGCGTTGATCGCGCAAGCCCGCGCCAATATTTAAAGGTCTTTATCAAGTTATAAAACAGTCATCACGTAGAGGTAAGGACAAATAAATACGCAAAAGAGTCCAAAATGGGATGAACAACCTATGAGAGGAGATGTGTTTCAAACAGTAATGAAGAGATTAGGGAAAGCCACTTGATTTATAAGTTTAGAAAATAAAAGTATTATCGACGACCTGAACCCTTTATTGCGCAAGCCAATCCTTGTGCAGACACGGGAATGGTTCCAGCAGCCGCGCGATGCCAGAAAGCGGCTGCTGGAACGAACCCAGCATACCAAGACCCCTCGATCTCCACCGACCGAGCGGCCTCGGACCTGCAGCTCATGGGAAAAAGAGTTCGGTCGCGCTGGGTTCCTCAATCTCGCGGATTGAGCGAGCCCGCGTCAACGAGGGAAGACACCTGGACGTCTCAAGGTCGTCTTTGCGCTCACAGCTAGCCGCTCATTTCGCGGTTTTTGAGGACTATCCCTACAGAAAAAGCCGACACAAAACGAGCACCTGCCGTCACGTGATTTTTGGGAGAGGGTGAAAAGAGGAGGGCGCGAGGGCCTTTCTCCTACCTTGCGGAAAATGGTTTCGTTGGTCGGTCTAGGGACCATGAAATGATTTTAAAATCGAATTTCATCCACCGCACGTCGTAAAAGGTGTGAAAAGAAACACAAAAACACAAAACTAGGGAGCCAAAAAAAAATTATTTGCTATAGAACTTTTAAAAGAAAACTGGACTCTTTTGCGCCTTCCTTCCTTCGCCTGTTCACTACGATGCATGCGCGGAAATGGAGCACGTCAGCCAAATCCAGGTCGCCTATTGGGTAAGAGCCTACCTCACCAGCACCGCGATCGTAAACAATAAATAGCCGGCGAATGTTTCCTAAAAGTTTTGTTAAATAATATTGAGATCCACATTTTGTAGCATAATTAGAGATGTGTGGCGAAAATTGCCAGATTTGATAATGCTGAGAGCCAAGCGCCATCTATCGTGTGGTAAACGAAGCAACTACTGCGCGTGCGCAGTAGGGCAGGGCCGACTTAGAACGGTTATTTCCTTTGGCTTCCTTCCTCTCAAAACTCTGACTGACTGAACGTTTATTTTTCTATGTGTTCATCTCGCGCGTGCCGACTTCAAGCAGCAAGAAAAAAAATGTACCTAAAACAGACCACGACGAACAAGAACGCTGGATCCACAAACACCCGAGAACAGCGACAACAGCCGCGAATCCCGCTTCGACCAAGTTCTCAGAATATAGGCCTAGCAGGCACTCCGACTCGGCGCAGCGTTGCTTCGTCGCAAGACCGTCTGCCTGCCTACGACCGGCTGGCGTGCTGAATGGAATATGCCCGTGCTACCCTTGTGGACCCTTCCCGTATTATAGTTTGATCGCTGACCTCAATTTTAGATTAAGAGGTGAGGTCAATCTCTTCCCCTTGTTTTCCGAGGCAGTGTTGACGAACACTCGTCGAAAAGAGACCCTCGTCGATTCTCTCTTCTTGTTTTGTGTGATATAGAGCTGAAATAAACGCTGTATGGATTACCTTCGTAACACGGTATGTACTCTTTGTTATTGGTATGCCATTTTTATTCTGACAGACTGCACGTCACTGTCGAGCTGTAACAGTTCGTGGGAGGTATACGTGCAATACCGGTCCAACCTTTCTTTGCCGAGTGTCGCGTCACGGTCAGTATCGAGTTGCAATCGTAAAAGATCGGTCCCGAAGCGCTTACCAACAGCGCGAATACAGCACTTCCATCAAACGCGCGCGTCCGCTCCGAGTGTGAACAGGTATTTACGTGGCTCTTGCTGACACTCGTAGTTCAAACGTATCTTTTTTAACGTAGGCTCGCTCCTGCATCTCCGAGACCGCGAAAAACGCCGCGGCAATTTGTTTCCATCTACGTCGCTTTGCAAACGACTGACACTGGCCGCCTTTTACCAACAATGACAGTTGGGTTGACTTCTGGAGTCTTCACCGGAAGACTCGCTGCACTTCCCAACAGGCATACCGGTGTATGGGACTAGTCCCATGCTGTCGCTGTAGCGCAACGTATCTCATTGAATTTCGCTCAGCTGCGATGCGGCGATGAGAGGCGCCGATTCAGAAAATACGTCGGTGACATCGGCGCAGTAAAACCTACCGGCGCACCCCAACTCGTCGCCGCTAACGCTCCCATCTCCTACCGCCGAGAGAACTTCCGGTTCCGGAAGCAGCGTACGTCACGGCTTCTTTTGCGGTCAAGAAAAAGTCGATATTTCGTTAATTTTTTGTGTAGAAGTTAATAAACCGAGACGAAAACGGATGCCTGTTCGGCATTCAGTGAACATTGACGGTTTAATGTAAAAGTTATCTGGAAAAAGTAAAAAAGTCATTTCATGGTCCCTTTACGGTTACTGCAGATTGAAACTCCCAGGTACTTTATTTCATTTGCTTTATTAATGAATTTATTATCTAACATATATGAGAAGTCTAACGGCTTTTCTTGTTAGTGATAGTGATAACAGCAGTTTTTTCCTGATCGATTTTTATACCCCATGTCTTACACGTATCAAAGGCTTATGTTTTGCAATGATTTGTTAAGAATTATCCGACTCTCAGGTCCAGCTATGGTTCTGACGTAATCGTCGGCGAAAAGCCTCACTTTTACAGTTGGATCAACACAAGCCGGCAAATCATTTACATAAATCAAAAATAACAACGCGCCAAGTATTGACCCCTGTGGCACCCCGAAAAAAAAAACATCCAGCATACCAGAGGTACTATACCGTTGAGCCTCGCGTCTTCTCCGCCTCGCGGCCTTGAGGGAGCGAAGAGAGGAGGAAACTAGGTACCTTGACGGCCACGCGCCTCGACGGCCTGGTTCAATACTTCTTTTACCAAAAATACGGCCGTTCATTTGAGCTATCGCCTTACTAGCAGTGTTGTAGGGATTGTAGCGTCCGGCCTACATCTCCAGCATTGTTTTCTTGAAATCCAAATTTCGGTTCACCATCCCTTTAACACGATCAAAGAGACCGTTCTTTGCTTGGGGTGGTGCACGAAAGCACCCAATGTCAAAAGCCCCGTGGCAAATTCCCCGTGGCAAACGCCTCGCTTTTTTTGCCCCGCTTTCAAGGGCCACAGTTTCATGCAGAAGCCTATGGCACAAATCCCCCGTGTCAGGTGGTCGGGTCCTCAGCGCGAGGGTGGAGCATTCTGCTTTTAGCTAAAGGGTCAGTAAGTGTGCACGCGATCTTGTGTAACATAATTATGCCGTACACGGGGAAACCTGGATAAAGCTTCCCGTCCTTCAGGCGCACGCTATACACATTCAGGTCTCGTGACATTAGAACTCAGAAAATATCAGATACTGGCAAAACATTTAAAGTTGCAGTTTATGTTAATAAGCATTGAACCAAAGCTTTCATGGACTCTGAAGCATGCGCGAATTCACAGTTCGGACGAAGTGGCTTTTGTCAGGACTGTTAACTCGCAGCTCACGCGGCGCCGTACTTATAACGTACAGCACGAAACACTCCATTCTTCTTAAGTCGTTCTAAAAATATGTGCATCCATTTAGGCAGATAAGGCTATAATTTTAAGTCTTAGTATACCTCACTGGTATACCTCTATGATAGCAGAGTGCATGACTGGATTTCTGCAATGGACCTGTTCCAGGGTCGCCTACGCGCAATAGCGGTTGCAGAAGATACTGTCCGCCATTTTTGATGCTCGCCATATTAGGTTAAGACATAGTACAATGCTGGTTGAAGCGTGAAGAGGGTGGGACGAGGTTTTTGGAACGGTGGGAATACGGGACGGGGTAATTGTACGCAGGGGTTTCGAAACATCAGGCTATATAATGACGCCGGGCTTTTGCGTCAGATTCTGCACGCAGGGCAATCGTGCTACACCCCTTGGCTTGCCAGTGATAAAGCACCACCTGTACTTTTCCCAGCAGCAAGGTTTCTTCCACCATGGACAAGCGCGATCTCGAAGCGGGCACATGAGACGCGGTTCTCGCGCGACACCCGCCTCGCTATTTTGTTAAACAAGCGTACCTCCGCAAGCCTCCGCAGCTCTGCTTTTTCTCCGCTAGCACCGCGCATGCGCAGTAGGGGGAGTTGTTCGAGTATATAGCATAGCGGGAGAACGAGGACGATGTAGCAAAACTCACTTGTTGCAATGCAACAGATGGACTGCAAGAAGTGCAAAAGCAATGAACACAATTATTACTAATGCGATTTAAATTTAACGCACCCTTCAAAGAGATCTAAATATATAAAAAGGAACCAAGCACTCAGGTTGCCGTCCCTGCCGGGACCGCCATCGAACATAGTTGCGTAGGCAGCGGCGGTCCGACCGCCGCTGCCGCCGTAAACATGGAGGAGAAACTTTCCGTCCCTTTTTCAAGCGCTATCAAACGACGCGACATGTGCATCGGTGAAATGGACGAACGGGAGAAATTTTCTTCCCTTTCGTTGGCAACCGAGAGGAAAAATCGGTTTTCCCTCCATTTCTTCTTTATTTTTTTTTTAGAGTGCGGTGTTTAGTAACACGCCAGCTATAGTGTTGTGGACAGTTTCGGTATCTCTGTAAAATATTGTAAATCTTCACAATGAACTAATTACAGATATATACTAACATTCCCACTCAGGTCGCTTCGATTAGATTTGGTAAGTCACGTGCTTCCTTACTCGTGCTCGTTCTTCTATGGTCACAGGAACCTGGTACCTGGTTTTTTTTTTTTGTTGTCAAGGAAAATGTTCTGATCGTGGAACTGGTTGCTATACCTTTAACTGCAACGCCGTTCTTAACCGTAAAAGGCACGCCCAGCAGAGGCGACGCAGACTCGTCGAAGGAGCCTTGGGAGACTCGATGGTCGACCTGTGCAGCTTCGGCGAGGGCATCTTCGAACCTCGGGTGGACGACGGCGTTTAGGACGGGGTTCACCTCCTGGATCCTCTTGATGTATGCCCTGACGACGTCCACACTTCTGAGCTGGAAGAATGGAATTAATCGTATACAAAGCGCACCATTGAGCGCACACAGCAGGAAGTGCACGACAAAGGACTGCCGGGTAACCGTACAAGGGGTTACAGCAATATGCGACTCCTATCGTGTACGATGACACTTTCGCTGGCTGCCACAAAACACAAAAAGTCTTCACGCATTCACGACTCAATGCTAGATCTTCCTAGCAAAAACCTATACCATGCACGTGGCAACCGTTTCCTCTGCCGTACGGCTATGGCTTTGGAAACTGAGTACGCTGAACACGTTCGTACACAAGGCAGGCACCGCAAATATTGCTCGCGAGATTACGAAAAAAAGATGTCCTCTTGAACATAGAAATGTCATCTGGAAAATAGGACACCGTTGCTACATCTAACTGCCACTCGAGGCTCTACAGACAGGACCGGCACCACACTTAGAAAGCAAATAAACAATTTTTTCTTTAAACGCAAGAGAAACATGTTTCCGGCGACCCTGTAACATGGTTCAGCACCAGCTATGTGGAAACAGACGTTGGTGTCGCCCGCTTCAAGGTCTTGTTCTCTGACAGTAGGGCAAGAACCAGTCGTACTTCCACAACTGTACAGCCAACACACTGCCGTGTTCTTTGCTTACTTCCGTTTGTGTGCAGCGAGGCGCCGGAAGTGTGCTTGCACGATGTACGAGTCATCATCTGTCCGAGGACTGCGACGCGAAGACATTCAGCGGTGAAAGGACTGAAAGAATCGACGCGAGAATCTAGCCAAGCTGAAACATGCAGCCGAATTAAACTTGTCGCTGAACTGAAGATCTAGCCGAACTGAAGCGTGCAGCAGGATCGAAACTTCTATCCGAATTGAGGCAGTAGCCGAATTGAGGCTTCAGCCGGATTGGAACGTAACCGTCCACAAGACAGACCTCACGGACCGCCTGTAAGTTAATGATAACACCACTTTAATAACCGGTAAAGTTCCATAGACCACTTTGAAAACGCTGTGGCGTACCTAAACACACACAGGATCGGTGTAACGTTGGAGCCACAATGATCTTGGCTGCGGAACCCAAAAGAGCTACTTGTGCACCGCCGGTTCACGGAAACGCTAGCACAGCCAAGTATGCTTCTCCATCCCCTTACTAGAAGTGTCTTGTTCTCTCAGTTGTTTTGACCGACATCATTCCACATCTGTTGCTAAACTATTATAGCCAGAGGCGAAAATCCGCCAACGAGCTGCTCAGCTCATGATCTAAAGTTCCTGAGACAGGAAGAACTATACTATCTTAGTAAAACTAGCTCAAAGGGAGGAAGAACTTAAAAACAGCATAGAACAATATAATAACCTGGCTTTGAGATTTCGTTTCGGCTTGCCCGTTATTTTATTTTTCCGTGTCTAGGGGTTCACATATATTACTTGGGCCACACGGGCAACTCGAATGCCATTTAGAACGAATGACATTTGAACGATCGGCCAAGTAGCGCGCGACACTCCGAGCGTGGGGCGTCCCACGCGCGACAGATCGCTAGCCGATTCATTGATCACACGAATGTCATTCGTTGTAAATGGCATTCGAGTGGCCCGTGTCGCCCAAGTATTTATTCTAGCCAACCTGTTTCTGCTCGTACCCTCCTCTCTTTCTGCCCGTTGCGTATGTATGAATTCCTCTTGCAGCACGGTGGTGATTGTTGAGCCAGTTGGTTCATATAGAGCTAAGGAAAACAGCACCGAAGTAACACAAGGATCAAGGCGAGAGGGACAGGAAAAGACGCCTCTCAACTGAACATTATGTGGAAACAGAACTGTATATATAGCCACCAGGAAACACTAAGTTGTTACGTGTTACGGCACAGCCCGCATTTCAAAAATTAGTTTTCGCTAGTAGATAAGGCTAACGACGTGTCACTTATGATATTTTTTTAGTATTTATCTCAAATGCCTCATAAATTTCCCTTGACAGTTTACCTTTATAAGGTGGCAAAATCTTGATGTCACTGAAGGCAGGGGTGCATGAGCACATGCCAAAATGAACGGCCAGATATCCTGACGGTGTTCATCTTGTGGGAGCCGCGTACTAATTGACACGATCGTTCACACATCTACCCGTCTGACGTACCATAGCCTCCTCTATACGGAGAAAGCCTGGCACATCGACGACGGAGCCATAGAGCGCGCGGCCGCAGGAAAAAGGAGAGGAGGAGCGCGCCGAACGGTGACCACCATGGTAGCGCAGAGCAGAAAGGGCAGACCTAGACAGCGAGCGCTTGGGTCATGAGCGGCCGCTCCCCGAACCACGCTTGTTTTTGTGTTTTCGTCACCGTCGTTTTCGTACTCCGGGAGAAACGGGCGCGGCGATTCGAAAGGGCGCAGGGAGAAACGGGAAAGGGTGGACGTTGAGTTTCTCCTCTCCACGATAGCGACAAGAAAAGAGAGAGAGAAAAAAGATTGTTTCTGCGTTTGGCCGCTCGCTCTTTTGTGGCGCTAGCGGATAAGGTTCTCTCCGCTCCCGTTTCTCCGCCCCTCCTTTCCCATTTACGGCGGCCGTCTTTTCACGCGACGCGCCAGGCTTTCTCCGTATAGAGGAGGCTATGGACGTACATACGAAAGCTCACATGACACAAAAATTTGATAAACAACCCCCGTGGCGTAATCAGCGAACTAATAGCGGCGTTTAGTGCAGACTTGGGAAGTAATCTGTTACAAGTAACGGATTACTTGTAATTCGTTACTTTTTCAAGTAATTTTATAAATGTCACGTTACTTTTTTTCGGAAGTAATTTGCATTGTAATTTCGTTAGAAAATATTGGTAACGGATTACTTTAATTACTCGTTACTTTTTAAAACATATGATCATAATACAGTAACTGGAACCAATACGAGCAGAACATTCAGCAGCATAAAGAAAGCAAGTTCAACCAGATAGAAAACATCAGGAAGGGGAGAATAGCCGAAGAGGAAACACGATTTTTGTACGACGGGTACTAGAACCTCTAGAAAAACGGGCAAGACATGTACAAATATACAAGAGACGAAGATCAATTTAGACAACGCCATGTAAGTCTCCGTCGCCTTCCATCGTTCTTTTCTTCTCCCGGGGTTTTTGTCTTTTACAACGTTTCACCCTTTCCAACTTCTTCGACGTTTTCCGCCAACTGCACAGACATCAAACGCGGGTCCCTACCCTCTCGATTCGCGGGTTCACAACTCGCGTAAGACGCTGTAGCCTCGCTCGAGGGGGTGGAATTCTGTTTGTCTTTGATGTGCGCTACTTTATTCTAGCACGCTCTTGAAGCACGGCTGTAAAACCGCCCGGTGCGAGGCTACGAGCATCGTCTTTGAGGGTACGGACGATACTTCTTTTGGTTCACTTGTCTGGGCATGGTCACTCCTCACTTTACACTCAACTGTCAACATAAAGGGGGGGGGGGGGGGGGGGGCTAGACCATCTAAGGAGTGCTGAGAGAGAGAGAGGGAAAGAACGCGTAAGAGTGGTGTGATCCTCCATTGTTTTGTGAGACTGATGGCCACCGTTTCTCTCGCTCTCTATGCCCTCCCCTCCCCTGGCCTCCGCGAATATTGGTATAAAAGTGTGAACCGATGAACAATTGATAACCCGTAACCGCCACATTTTTTTTTTAATGGTCAAGTTTTTGGCCTTGGAGTGTCCGTCGTCTCTATGGCCAACTCTTAATGAGCTGTTCAAAATTCAGGGCATTAAGGAGAACGGAAACCTAGAGTTTCAGTGCATACTTTGCTTGCCAAAAACACCAGATATTGTCATCAGCAAGAACAAAAAACTCTAATCTACAGAAATAAATCAATATAAGCTGGGACACCTGCATTCTGCACTGGCAGTACATTGTAAAGTTAGAGCCAAGTTTTTCTTTTCTTGTAAATAACAGGCGAAACAGCCGAGTCGAAAGGGAGCTTTCGAAGATCTTGTCTTTAGCTCCGAATCTCTTAGCGGAGGTAGACGCCGCTACTGAGCATGCGCACCGCTAGCTTTGCCTGCACAATACCAGGTATCATTTCCGCATGCCGTAAGCTAGCGGGATGGCAGGTGTGGTTGCAGCTTTCGCTGCCTGTCAGATTACAGGTGAACGGAGTGCATCTACACTCTTTCTCTTGAATAGAATATTTTATTTTTACAAGGACTACCATGATACGGGCGTATGAGAAATAAAAAGTAATGTTGCAGAACATTTTTAAGGAAATATCGTAATTGTTTCTATTGTTTTCTGGGTAAGTGCACGGAAAAAGTAACAAGAAAGTAATTTGTAACGTAACGAGTATAGTAATCCGTTGCTTTTCAGCGAAAGTAATTTGTTACGGTAATCCATCACATTTGAGGCTAGGTAATTTGTAATTGTAATCCATTACATTTTTCAAGTAACGAGAACGAGTCTGGTTTAGTGCTACACGGGACATCTATGTTCGTCTCGGTGCTATCCATTTAGCGGCACCTGCGCCGGAAGCGGTTAGCCTGCAAAGACACTCATCCCCTTTCTCACGTTACACATCCCCCTCCCCTTCTCACACATTCACACCAGCTGGGGATTCGTAGGCCTTGCCCCGGGGCCACCGAGTCGGCGCCAAGCAGTAAACTGACTAATAGAACGTCGAGTCGCCATAGGCCTGCAGCTCTCAAGTTTGCTTCTGGCGAGTCTGGCGAGCAAAATCTAATCATTTTCGGTCGCATTTCGGTTGTGCCTCATTACGTTTTCTCTCTTGCGAGCGCCAAGGTGACAGAAATTCAATGGGTGATCTAATTTTTTTTTTAATAGCAAGACCAAAATAACAGTTAGAAAAGCATTCTTATCGTTTTGGTGACACACTGAAAGCTTGAGCTTCACAGTTATATCGTTAATTTAAACATTTCTCGAGTTCTTTCATACGCTCTGTTCCCGCGCCTAGACAGATGCTGACACAAACTCGTACATGACCCTGACGTGCGTAAATCAAACACGGCAGCGTTAATTTATGCTCAATACAATTTCAATTCAATTCAGTGTTTTTATTCAGTCGACATACATCAGACAGTTGTCTACGGGGCCGTCGCAAAAGGCAATAAAAATGCCTGCGTAATACACAGGCATTTTGTATGAAATACAAGCATAAAAGTAATACAAGCATTACATGGTCGCGCCTTAAGTCCCTCGACACTTCTTTTACAAGTAACGACAACCAGTACACATGACAAAGCACATTCCTCTGGAACCAAATGGCGTCATTCAGATCAGACCTCTGCTGTGCGCCGCCATTCGCTTCCTAAAACGTGCACCGTCACGCAGTCGGCGCTTCAAAGAATGTCGCTACTTGTAGGAAGCTCTCGTCTAGGGATTGTGGTCTTAATAAGCGCTCGCTCGCGCCCCCTGGCCGAGAGAAACAAGTTCATACGGACAGACACGAACGATAGAGAAGGGAACGACGGGGCGAACGGCCTTTCGTCTCATCCCTCAAGGCCTCAACGGACATGAGGGGAAGCCCTCTCGCAGCATGGGGCGCGCTTTGGGGCCCCGGCCCTTCCGGTAAACGATATGCCTCTGTTTTCCACCGCTTTGAGCTCGAATCGCGAGATGGACAATGAGGCACGCGCGTTTTGAACGCCGGTGATGACAGGAGAAAAAAAAAAGCAAAAGGTTATTTTAGCGTGTCATCACGGGACATTCGACATGCCTCTGCCGCATTGTCATCATGGCGAAGGCGCGGCGATTAGCACCGCAAGATCGGCGCGAATTCTAGTTACTGAAAGGGCCGGTCACTCGGCAACAGCACCACTCTCGAAACGCAGCACAGGCTACGGGAGAGTTTCCGCCGTCGAACATTGAGGGTGTGAGGAGTGCGAGCGGCTGCACCTGCGTTAGTTGCATTTGATTTTTTTTTTTTTAAACTTTAGAGCGTATTGAAAAACCAAAAAGTTGCAGGCTTTCTTTCTATTGCCGCAAAAGCCGCGTCCGAGAACGCTCACCCACCGCCCAAATGTAGCGCTAGCAGTCGGAACCAGATGCCAAAGGTTCAGAACCGATATCTTAAAATTGTGTTCAAAAATGTCAATAGAATAAAGGGGTTCGATATTTTTTTCCTCAATTTTTTTGTAATCGGCGCCATTTAGTTTTTGTGTGTTCGGGGGCTCTGTCGGTCGTCATTTGTTCAGCGAAAATATTATAACATCTTAGAACTTTTTTAATAAGATAACGACTAATTCTTTGACTTTGGCATCTGGTTTGAACCACTAGCGCTATATTTGGGCGGAAAATTAGCATTTCGTCGATGCGTAATTTATCTTTAAAACAAAAAAATAAAAAAACTCTTTTTTTTTTCATCTTGCGTTTAAGTTTTTTTATTTTTTTATTTAAGCATAAAATAGGGGCGATTCGCTCTGAGGAGGCTAATGGTTAAAGTGTTAATGGTTCTAGTAAAGTATGACGAGTGAACAGGACGTTGAGTGAATGATAGTAACGTGGAGCTGTTTTTTTTTTGTTTTTTTTTTCGGAAAACTTGCTTGAGGGAGGATGATGACGCCACTGACGCCATCATCGCCCGCTTGCCCGCCACAATCAATGACCATGACGATGATGTTCTTGCAGCGTCACTCGTGCGTCATTTCCTTGCGGAAAACCGCTCTGCGTGAGGTACCCAGCTATGAGGCGACCAAACCAACCCAACACGGAATAGACGAAAAAATTAAAAAGTCAAGACAGACCTTTCCAGCGCGTATCTTCCCGGCTAGAATGGTGGCGGACTCCAAGAGCAGAGGATCGGTGGCCGGAGGAATCCTGGGCCCAGGCATCCGGCGGAACCAGAGGCCGAAGACCAGAGCCGAAGTGCGCGTCAGAACGAGGGCGACGAGTTCGTCTAGAAAGAGAAATATCTCCTCCCGGAGCGACGACAGCGAAAACATGGCGAGCCGTAAGCGGCGTCCGACACTCGACTGCCGCACGGAGCCCCGCAACGACCCCGACAGATGAAATAAAAAGAACGGAGCACAGAACGCGTCGCGTTCCGCCAATTGGGATGTAGCCCAATTGGCCACCGATAGTCTCGGTCAGAGTACGTGTGTAAGAATGCCGACCCTCACCGGGCGTTTTTACGTGTGCTTCTTTTTCTGTAACTTTTCTTTCTTTCTTTTACTTTTTTTGTGATTGTAAGTGCCACTCCTCGTACATGTTAGTAATTGCTGTTACCGTCACTATTGTGGACATTTGCGTTGTTATATTGTGCATTCTGTCTTCCCCTCCCGTGTTCTGCTTTCTCTTCTTCCTTTCCGAGCGAGAATCTTAGTCATGCTTTAACCCTATATTCACTTTAAAGTCACGTTTGAAGAAGGAGGGTCCCCCTCCGAAACGTCCGTCCGATTATATATATATATATAATAAACGAAGAGGGGAGAAAGTGAATATTGAATTTATTGCTTTAAAGTTAGGGAAAGGGAAAGAGAGCCGCGGAAAAATTGGGCCAGGAGCGGGGATCGAACCCGCAACCTTCGCCTATGAAATGACGTGGCACTTCACTGCCGCAGCTCGGAAGTAGCGTGGGCCTTAAATCAGCAACGGCTAAGGGGTACTCCGCCGTTTTCTTCATCCCGATTTGCCTTAAAACTTGCTAAAAACACCAACAAACATCGCTGAACTAGTAACCCAAATATTTGGACAAAATAACCTTTTTTTTCGCGAAGTTAGAGAATTTACAATTTTGGTCCTCATCGTGTATTTCAAAGTGAAAAGCTCTACTGGCAACAGCGAAAAGGTGACGTCATGGGTAGGCAGGGGTTCACTCTTTGGACTGTAGGCTTTGTTCCCAACTGATCACAAACAGTTTTATGGTGTCAAATGAATGCTTGGGAAAGTCGCACCAGCTCCCACGCAGCAGCACGATACAAATGCTAGGCATAGTTCATTTTTAGACTGCCCGCTCGAACCGTAAGCCAGCCCACCCGTGACGTCAGGGCAATGAAAAGCGCGGGTATATTTGAATCTTCGTTTTGACGTCATTTTCATTGGCCGATTTCACAATAACTATTCTGAATTTCGCGGTACTAAATAGCATACCGGAAAGAGTAAAGGACGGCGATTTCGAAAATATAGTTAGTTGGGGTTGCTCAAAAAATCGCCGGAGTTTTAAAGGGGCCCTAACTGGTGCCGTGGTTGCGATTGTCTATGCGCCTCGCAAGTGGGCTCATTTTCGTCTTCTGCGCATGAGACAGGAAGTAGCGGTGACGTCAGAACGCCGAGCCCTGATTGGCTGATCGCGACCCCCTCTCTGAGCGTCGTCTGCTCCTTTGCAACGTCGTCTGCGTCTGTCTTACCTTTCCTGCGACTTTCGGAAGTCGAGCGAGCTCGACTTCGCCTTTCAGAGAGGGCAGACGAAATAACTCGAGCGGTACGTTGTTTCTGTCTAACAACTAGCAGATACGCATCAAGGAGGGAAGTCAAAGGACTCACTGGCGAGGTGTCCCGAGGCGCCGAGGTTTGTTTGCTAAGAACCGAGAGTGAGGGTGGTTAGTGTTTCCACAAGTTCCCTTCCAAATACTCTTTCCCTCCTTTCGTGTGCGGCGAGACTCCTCATTCTTTAACGGCGTCGGCGGGTTGGCGCAGTTAACGTCGTCTGCTTTACGTCTGCTAGTCAAAGCGATGGCTGCTTTACCTTTCCTGCGACTGTCGGAAATTCACCGCTTTTTTACGGGCGAGAGTCACCGTTGCCTCGGAAAACAAGGAGATGACAAGAGGAAGAGATTGACCTCTTAATCTAAAATTGAAGTCAGCGATCAAAATATAAGACGGGAAGGGTTCACAAGGGTCGCGCGGGCATAGTCCATTCAGCGCGCCAGCCGGTCGTGGGCAGACGGTCGCCGAGTCGAAGTTCCTGCTAGGCCTATCTGCCGTGCTCGCTTGGTCGTTGTCGGTGGAATCGTGGCCGTTGGAGCTTTTTTCGGGTGTTTGTGGATCCAGCGTTCTTGTTCGTCGTGGTCTGTTTCAGGTACTTTTTACTTTTTATTTGCTGCTTGAAGTAGGGACGCGTGAGAAGCGCACGTAGAAAAATAAACGTCCGTTGGTCGTCGCGATCGCGACGCTGTCGGCCATGCTGATTTGATCGTAAGAATTGCGTATGCCAGCTTCGTAGCTGTCGTAGGATTTCGTCGTAACCTGCGCAAAATTTATGAAAATTTCGTTTCCATATTTTTGGCGTAAAATCGTTTTGTGAACCTGGCCTCTGCACTTCCGAAAGTCGCAGGAAAGGTAAGACAGACGCAGACGACGTTGCGAGCAGACGACGTTGCAAAGGAGCAGACGACGCTCAGATAGGGGGTCGCGATCAGCCAATCAGGGCTCGGCGTTCTGACGTCACCGCTACCCCCTGCGCAAGGAGCAGACGAACTTGCCCTCCGCATAGAATGCCTCAATGTTGCTGTGCTGGCAGCCCTCCCAGAGTGACAAAAACCCTGTAGTCTGCTAGCCAAAGGGCCATTTTGCCTCCCACTCATAATGCAGCCATTTATCACCTGTTTACTCAGCTATTGAGTATTACCAGTTGTGAAATGACGCGGAGTAACTTTGGGAGCATGTAATGACACGTATTCCGCATTGAAGTGTTGTTCATCCAATAGTGTGCCTGTAACATCTGGTGTTCCACTTCCCCAGGGTTCGGTGTTGGGACCTCTTCTCTTTCTGAGATATATTAACGACATCTGCTGAAATATTTCTTCACGCTCTAAGCTTTTTTCTGATGATTGCGTCATATACACAACAATTGAGGATGATGAAGATTATTCTAAACTTCAACTAGACTTGGACCGTGTGTTAAATTGGTGCAGCAATTGGCGAATGGAGCTGAATGTAATAAGATGTAAGATAGTTAGATTTTCGAGAAAAAAGCAAGATAGAGAGAGTATAGGCCATGCCACTGCCAATCAACAACTTGATAAAACAGATACAATTCGTTATCTAGGTGTTATTATTTCAAGCGACTTACTAAAGAATACTCATATTAATTTTATTTATTTATTTATTTATTTATTTATGTACATACCCTCAAGGCTCTGGGGGTGTTACAGAGTGGAGTGAGTGAAAAAGAACAGCAACAAACAGTAATAGAAGACATGATAGGTGCACGGGTCACTTTCGCAAAAATAATTAGTAAACGCACTTTTAAACACATCTAACGAGGGTAATAATATTAATGACGCCGGAAGGTGGTTCCACTCTGACGATGTTCTAGGAATGAAAGAATCGTGATAGGCTGAGGTTCGAGAATGAGTAACGCCGACTTTGTACTGATGATCAATGCGTGGAGAAACGTAAGGTGGGACGAGGAAGAGCTTCTCTTTAAGAATGGGGTTAGAATTGTATATGTTATAGAAAAGACATAGACGAGAACACTTACGGCGCAAAGAAAGCAGTGGCAAGAAGAGAAGAGATTTCATGGATGATACACTAGCTGTCCGGTGATAATTATTAAGTATGAAACGAGCGCCGCGGTTCTGAACTGACTCGAGATGAGAAGTGAGCGTCGTCTGACCAGGATATAAATAACGAATAAGGCAAACAGCATGTTAGGACTTTAAGGTCGTGATTTCCGTCATTGCTCAAAAGAATTGAAAGAAACTTTATATTTTTCTTTTGTTCGCTTTGTTCTGGAATAGGCATGCATAGTTTGGGACCCTCAATCTAAAAGTTTATAGGATAAATTCGAACGAGTACAAAGTCCCTGCGCCAGATTTGTCTCGAATGATTATACGTTCAGAGTAAGCGTCACGGCTATGAAAGAACAGTTACACTGGCAACTGCTCTCATGCAGACGGAAACTTTTAAGATTAAAACTTTTTTATTGTCTATATAATGATAAAACTAGCATCAATAAAGACAATTACATCCGATGTCCTTTCTGCGTGTTAGAAAGAGTTGATCATCGATACAAATTTGCAACTATAAGCTCTTGCTGTATAGCATTTTTCTATTCGAACTGCAATAGAATGTAAAATGCTTAATGAAAATGTGTTTCCCTTTGTATTTTCATCTTGAATGTTTTTTGATAACCTCTCCCCGCAATATTGTCTCCGAGGCGATGCGGGTAATCTCAATAAATAAATAAATAAACTAAGCGTTTGTTTTGGACCCTGCACCTAATGATAAAGGAAAAACATTGTGCATATGGCCGCATTTGCGATCCTTCCTTGCATTGGTGATCCTAAAAAGGCTCTACTTGGAGTAATGTATCTTGACTTGTAATAATATGTAATAATATTCTTTATTCAGACAAGTGTCTAGGAGGATGGGGCAAAAAGGCGATTTAAATCGCCTGACAGGGCTCCATCCCCCTGTACAGTCAGCAGCACAACGTACAGAAACATAGGAACAAAAACAATCAAATACTAAGATACAGTGATATAACAAAAGAAATGCGGCCGGAAACTTTAATAAATCATGTTATACCTGAAAGGTACGTTTTCAGTGTTCGTTTAAATGTGTATAGTGTGTTGGAATTATTTATCATGGACAGTATTTCAGGGTGGTCGTTTAATAGCTGTGCGATCTGATTAAGTATTCTTTGTTTACCGTAGTTTGTGCGAACTCTGGACTGAGTGTAGTGGGTATGGCGAAATGAATATATTGATGCATTGTTGATGTAATTTTCATTTCAACGAGTATACTTCAGTACTCGGCATTTTCTCGGGCACAAGCCAATCCACTGTTCTCATGGATACGAACTCAACACATCGCGGGAGGCAAGATGCTGACAGCGGTCGAAAAGGCGGCACTTGCCCTCCCAAGGGATGTCGTCACTTATAGCAAGGCGCAGCCAGCAAGCAATATTGAGAAATTCTAAATCAAACGCTGCAATGCCGCCTTTATGGTCGCATCTTGTCATGGGGGTAGGAAGGAGAGGAAACGACATACTGGCTCATGCCAGCCAAACGAGAAGATCCCAAGTGAAGCAGGAAGTTGGGATCGCAGCCGGTGAGAACACCCCTAAGGGTGCCCCAAGGGCGTCCTTTGGTCATCGTTGGGGGGCGTGTCCCTCCAAACCGGAAGTCTCCCCCGGCTTCGCCTCTGGTGGCATCATGTCGGCTCCAGAACCTTCTTACCTCCATGCGTCTTGCAGACGCAGAAGCCAACATTGCACGGTTGCGTCTCGTCGCGTCTTGTGGACGCGCTTGCACCACCTGGCCGAGTGCAACAACAGGCCCATATGGTTCCAAGACACCACTGACCGGCGGAAAGGAACAAGGCGTCAGAAGCTTTGCTACATGAATTGTTTCCGCCTCTGCATTCAACAAAACTTTTTGTGCGTTTCAGTGATCGCAAAAGTTCCGTTTTATGCATTTTATAAATCTGTTAGCATTAGTACCCACATGACAGGGAAAAGCTGACGGCGTCCATCTGTGAACAAAACAGTGAAAAGGAAAACGCGCGGAGTAGAGAGGATGAGAGTAGTGAAAGACAAAAGCGAGGAGGAGGCGACGTCACGGGGCGGAAGCCAATGAGCGTGCGAATGCTGGGAAGAGTCGGAACTTCCATGTGCGCGAAGCGGCTACGTTTTGGTTTGTGCTACAAAATAGTGTGTGAACCAAGTACTAGCGCTGGTCCAAGTAGGTGGCAAAAGAATTAAAAGAAGATTTATTGGTGGATCTTTTGGGGAATGCAAGCATGGCCCTTGGGAAACGCCGCACATGTCCCCTTTGGGAAACGCTAACACTGACCCCCGTAACGAAGCCAAAAAGAGGCAGCCTAATATTAAGGAATCAAAAGAGAAAGCCAAAAAAGAAAGTCAGAACAGAGAAGTGAAGGGATCAGCCTTAGCGTTTCCCAAAGGGGAACGTGTGTGGCGTTTCCGAGGGATCATGCTAACGCACTCCCTGAGGATCCACCATTGGATAATTTAGTTTACGTATAACTACTTGGTTTTTGGCGGTGCACCAAACGCGGTTTGTTTTTTCGTCTGTCTTCTTGACCTTTGATGGGTGCAGTCTTGTACATGTTACTAAAAAAAAGTAATCGATTACAATTACTATTACTCTTGGCTAAAAAGTATTCGATTAGATTACTTGATTACTTGACGGCAAAAGTAATTGGACATTACTTAAAGAAGTAATCATTACTTTTCCCATTACTTTATTGACATTTCATCAAACGTCGTTTGATCGAACGCCGTTTCATCGAAGCCGTTTCATCAAACACCGTTTCATTGAACGCCGTTTCATCGAACGCCGTTTCATAGAAGCCTTTTCATCGAATAACGTTACAGTCTGTAATATTTTGGAATTTACTTCAATTTTTATACACAACTTCATCTAATTTTCTCTGTTTCTTTGTTTCTGTTTTTATATCACTGGGTGCAGTGAGGAGATAAGTTCCATCGTGAACATATCCTGCTTCGAGAAGAAAGCCTCCATGAAACAATGACCCCTCTCCATGTCACATGAAACAATTAAAAATGAGACAAAAACAGAAAGCAGAGACACTTAAAAGTGTTTTAATTGTCTGTCCTTTATTTGCAGTGTCGTGGTTTCAGTCATGTACATGAGTAAAGCTTTTCAGTTTGTCGCACACCCAATTGTTTTTATTTCTTTTTATGCCTATGGACCTTTTCCAAGAAGCGTTCTGCGCACGCGCGAGCGCCCGATGCCAAGCGGCGGAAGTCGGAACGAAAAATCGAGGAAATTCGGAAGGAGGCTGTATATCAGCGAGTAGAACACGTAACTGCAGCATATATATAATTATGTTACACAAAAAAAGAACGTCGACGCAAAGGAAAACACGACGTTTGGGTGGACGCCACGGATGCCCCTCTTTAAAGTCGCGTTGGGCAGGCGCCGCTGCTCAGAGAGCGAAGAAACTGGTAGCCTAGCTCCCATTATCGATGGGTAGCGCAGGTAGGTCACTTCCTCGATTTTTAGTTCGTGCAGCCACCGCCTGGTGCCGTCGGTATGTGGAAAAGGTCCATTGTTTTTATTTTTAGTAATTTGAGACCACCTTCAAAACAATTTCACAAGTGACTACCTTAGTCTTAACAAATGCAAAGTGAAACATCTATAAAGCACTCTTATGCCCCAAAACTCGGTACAGAGCCATAGCAGAGAAATTCGATGAAACGGCCTTAGCGATTCGATGAAACGGCGTTCGATGAAATGGCGTTCGACACAATGTCCGCTACCCGTGAAGACACATCTTTAGCGCTCATAACAATGAACTACTTCCAACTTATATTTCACATTTGCACAAGTATTGAAGACGAAAAACTGGCTCCCTCTTCGTGGTCGTTCCACCTTCACAATGCGGACACTAGCATAGAATTCGTTTGAAGACGTTTAATGATTTGGGCGTTCGCCAGTGTGTGTGTGTGTGTGTGTGGGGGGGGGGGGGGGGGGGTTTAGATCTTGTTAAACTTGAGCAAGGGTTGTCGCTCAAAGTTTGCGTCGCTCATTTTATTATTCACATGTGGATGAGCTCGCATGTTGTACAAAAGAGCAGCAGCTCCAGGGTTTGAAACGGATCGTGTGTAGTATCCATTAGCGGAAGAGATCGCCCCGACCACTTCTCAACTCGAAACATTGCTTGCCACAAAGACCACGTAGGGGAAATGGGGAAATATTTCAACTGCCTTTGTTATATTTTGCATCCGCTTTAGGCATTCTTCGGTTCTGGTTTTCCTACGGGCTGCGAGTAGTAGCCTAAGCAGGATTTTTTTATTTTTTTATTTCTGTGTGTGTGTGCGGGAGGGGGCTAGTTTGAACGAAGGACTCACAAAGCTACATTCTGCTTCCTCAAACTTCACCCTGAATGGCCTTTGTCACGCACTGTGGCTTTCCTGGGGCTTCCCACTCCCAGTCTCAGCTCGAAAAAAAAAAACGGACATTCCAGAGAAACTGTACATAGAAAGAGATTGACCTCCTTTCCTACAGCTCCGCGAAAATCTTTCTTTTTCCCGTTAAAAAAAAAAAAAAGCAAATTTTATTTTTGTCATTTGATAAAAAAAAAGGCGTGTGCCGGGGGGGGGGGGGGGGTCTTGTGGACAAATTGTAACGGTTACAAGTAATTTTATTACTTCAAAAAGTAATCAGATTACTCTTGTGACTACTGCCTCATAATCTTCCCTCACCCTTTTACTCCCACACCCTACATAAACCTGCGATGCATATGCATGATGGTTGATGATCGAAGAATGGGTAATGAGCGGGCTGGTTAAATTTGGACATTATATTACCCGAGGCGTAGGACAAAAATAAATAAATAGAAAGAGATACACAAAAAGGTTGATGCGACGACGTCATGAAAGAGCAGCGAAACCATGGTCTCCACTCCTCGACTGCGAAAAGTCTCCTTTTGTAAGCACAGTAACCAACCAAACATGAATCGATGGAACTGCATCTTGCACCGTGAATAACAAAATGAAAGCCGCTTACAACTCCCTGTAACGCCGAATTAGAGCGCAGCTCTTGAGGAGGAGGAGGGAAGGGCACTGGGGGGGGGTTAAACTATGCGAATGTCGGTGACGTCATCAGTGACGTCGCTGATGACGTCATCAGTGATGATGACGATGACAATGCGGATGTCGGTGACGTCATCAGTGATGATGACGATGACGATGTGGATGCCGGTGACGTCATCAGTGATGATGACGATGACGATGTGGATGCCGGTGACGTCATCAGTGATGATGACGATGACGATGTGGATGCCGGTGACGTCATCAGTGATGATGACGATGACGATGTGGATGCCGGTGACGTCATCAGTGATGATGACGATGACGATGCGGATGCCGGTGACGTCATCAGTGATGATGACGATGACGATGTGGATGCCGGTGACGTCATCAGTGATGATGACGATGACGATGTGGATGCCGGTGACGTCATCAGTGATGATGACGATGACGATGCGGATGCCGGTGACGTCTTCAGTGATGACGATGACGATGTGGATGCCGGTGACGTCATCAGTGATGATGACGATGACGATGTGGATGCCGGTCACGTCATCAGTGATGATGACGATGACGATGTGGATGCCGGTGACGTCATCAGTGACGATGACGTCATCGGGGGGTCACGCGACATCGGCGGGGGTCACGTGACCTCGAGGAGGGGGCCACGTGACCTCAGGGGAGTCACGTCACTTTGGGGGGTCACGTGACCCCCCACGAGGTCACGTGACCTTGGTGGGGGGCTCGCGCGGTGCATTATGGGACATTTCCCATGATGCACCGCGCGGTTACGCCGACGCCGACGGCGACGCCGACGGCGACGCCGCTCAAGCCGGAAACGGGCCCCTAAGAGCTGCGCTCTAAAAACATGTATTTGACCATGATCAACAAACTGGGCTAGAAAAGGGTTACAACAGCAAGAGAACAGAAACAAAGTGGAACAAACAGTATATTTGTATTTGTATTCGACTCTGCGTAGGTTCGGCGGTTCTCGGGTGTTAGCCCCGAGAGCGAACACAAGCGTCGCTGCGGTCGCCGCGCCCTGATTGGGTGAGGTGTACCGTGACGTCATGGGGAGGACTCCGCTCCGCGATCTCGCATCGGCTCGCTTCCCAGCACCGGTTTCCTGGTTTGGCGTTGTGTGCCGCAAGCTCTTCGAGGAGCTGGACTTCGTTTACCCGATATACAAGACGTTGAGTTAGGCCGATATTGACGTGCTTCCGTACATTTTATAAGCCTGCTTCTCCCTTTTACCTTTACAATTGGGTTACAAATCTCGAAAGCAATCGGCGGAGGCAATTCCGCCGATGAACCTCCCCGTCCGTCCACACGACACAAGGCAATCTTGCGAGGGGTCGATGAAGCGGTGGCGCAAGTGTTTCAGACGCTGGAATTGTGTTCCTTGCATGTTCATGATTTAGGACGATATTACATCCCGCTTTCAAGGCATTTAAAGTGGCATTCGTATCATCGGCCTTTGGGTGGTCGGCAAATTAGCTCGCGACCCCGACTCTGCGCTGCCACTCTTCATGCGCTGGTTCACAGATGTTTTAAAGGCCCTGTGTCTGATTATCTTTGAAGTGCTCGTGGAACAGCTAGGGTTGTTTTACATAAATGTAGTTTCTTCGTGAATTAATTAAATAGTTTATACACGTATGCAGGCATATTTCTTAGAAGATGCACAGTTACTGGAAATTAGTTTGTATATGGTAGCAGCAAAAATGGCCGAATTGCCCCCAGTTGCCTGTATAATATGTATTGAACTGCCCAAAATATTGTGGGGATTGTGATCCCTCAACATTCTGTCGCGTCAGCGTTTTGGCGCGCCGTGGCGGCCGCGCTGGCGTAGCGAGAGGTGGCGCTGCTTCCCACTGTGAGTGGCTTCCTCCTCTCCCCCCTTGGGGCGATTTCCGTAACGAACCCCCGCACAAAGGAGATCGACGTGTCGCTCCTTGATTGGCCACTTCGCCCCCGCTGTTATCTTATAACCAGCGGACAGCAGGATCTCCGGGCTCTTCTTCCTGGGATTCGGCGGCGGCGACAACGGGGACCCTTCCGGCGCACCGGTGAGCGTTTACCCCGTACTTTGTACCTTTGTGAACGACCGTTCGGCCGTGGGCGATCTCCACACCGACGGCGTTCACCAGTTTATAGCCGCTGTTTTGTTGTTATTTGTTTCTTTGTAAATAAACAGTTTATCACCGTTACCAACGTGACTGGTGTCTGTTTGCGCTCAACGAGCAGCATGCCACGCGAGTGCGAACCCGCTTCGCGGTAGAGCGTCTCGCCGCGAACGTGGTACTCCCAAAGGCAGTGGCCCTAAGGAGAACCACAATTTGGCGCCCAACAAAAGGGCTGACGACCAGAACCCTGGTACGTCTGTGTGTGGCGACTGCTGCCGAGTGACGAGTCCTCGCGCAACCAGCGCTTACCGTGACGATGCAGACCGACTTCTCGGATTTGCTCGAACGCTGGCGACCGCGGCCGACGCAATCGCGCGGCCCCCACTTCAACGGGAAGCCGAAATGCCAACCCTCCAACGAGAAGCGCCCTACGGCGCACTCCTGGAGCCGAGCGTGGTTCCGACGCCATTGCGGACGGGCGCCATCGCTCCCGGATCTTCCCTGAACGCACGTGCTCCGCTGCCGGCAGAAAGCGAAGCCTACCGGTCTCCCCACGGAGAATCCGCTGCGGCGCCTCATCACACCTTGCTCGAAAACGCGGCACGTGTGATTGAGAGTCTGACAGGTGCGTTGCGAACGACAACACTCGCACCACAGGCCCAACGACCTCCGGTCCGAATTCCCGTCCCGACTTATCGGGGTTACGCAGACAGAGCGAGCGCTACGGACTTCCTTGACGAATTACGGAAGTACCAACGCGCGATGGGAATGTCCGATCGTGAAATACTTGAGCGCATTCTGCCAATCGCGCTCGTCGACGAAGCCGCACGCTGGTTCCGACTTGTCGGTGACCAACCCGGAACGCTCGATCAGTTCCGAGAGGCGTTCCGCCGCGAATTCCTTCCCGCCGACTACGAGAGAAGGATGCGGCGGGAGCTCGAACAGCGAACCCAGCATCCGGACGAGTCCCTGCTGGAGTTCGTACGAGCCATGCAAGAGCTCTTCGAGCTCGCAGAACCCTCAGCTCCCGATGCAGAGCGAGTGGAACGCGTCATACGCCAAAGCCACCCGACTTTCGCTGCGTATCTTCGAGGCAGCCGTTTCCGCGATCTGAACGAGCTCGCCTCCGAGGCCCGGCGCCTTCAGGGAGACATTCTCGCTGCCCGTGCGTACCGGCCTCCGCCTCCAGCGTCAGCGGCCCTCGAACCGCGCTGCGCGTGGAGCGGGGACACGCCATCTCGAGCACCAAGGCGCTACGATTCCGCAAACTATGCGGAATATCGGGGCCGAGACACGTACGCAATCTCAGATCGTGCGCTCGACCCGTACTCCTACGGTAGACGAACAAGCCGGCCGACGCCGCAGTTCAGAACCACCGACTCGCGCCCCAATGAGGCAGCGAGGCAGGAGCAAACGAGGCACCCTCAAGGTCAGCGAGCCAATGCACGCTACGACAGAGCCGGCGAAAACCAAAACGCACGGCGGAACCCCCAGCGAGGCGACGACAGAAGATGTTTTCGGTGCAATCGCCCCGGTCATCTCGCTCGCCAGTGCCCGGAGCGGCCGAACACGGAATCGCACCGTGCGGGAAACGAGCAAAGCCACCGGTAAACGGCCCTTGGACGGACGGACCGGTGGCTAACAAAGAATCGGAGGGTCCCATGGCCACTCTTTTGCCGACCGCCTACAGAATAGGCTTCCCGACCGGCACGCCGGCACCGTTCATTTCTGTAACGATCGCCGGCAAGCCATTCAAGGCACTCCTCGACACCGGAGCAAGCGCTTCGATGTTCGGCGACGAAGTGTTGACTCACCTCCGACAGAATTCTGTCCGACTCCGAGAATGCAACACTGCCTTTCGCCTAGCCTGCGGAACCGCCCTTTCGGCTGGTACCGCACGGCTGGTCGCGAGATGGGAGAATCGAGTAAGACGACAACGCTTCGTTCATCTCCCTGGCCTATCGGTGCCCATTATTTTGGGCAGAGACTTCCTTGCCAAAACAGGCATTGTAATCGACGTCAGCAGCGCAGGCTATCGGGAGGGCACGTTTGCACCCCTGAAACCCTTCTGCGAACCCCCGACCGTACCGCACGCGACGAGCCGTCGAGAGGAAGCTAGGGACTCCCTAAACCGGGTCATTGACCCCAAGACACCGAGTCCAGCGCCGATGGCAGCAAGCGCCGCCCCCATCGGGGAAATGACGCACCCACTGCTCACGCAATCATGCAGCGTGTCAGGGCGAGAAAAAGCCCGACTGTCGTCGTTGTTGCGCCGCTATGACGCAATGTTCACGGACCGACCGGGCTGCACAAACGAAGTGCGACATCGCATTGACACGGGCGACGAACTGCCAAGAAGGCAGAACGCGCGACCCGTAAGCTTGGCTAAACGAAAAGCCATCGACCGTGCCCTGGACGAAATGATCGACACCGGAGTTGTCCGGCGATCTAACAGCCCCTGGGCATTCCCCGTGGTGTTGGTCCCGAAGAAAGACGGCAGCTCACGTCTTTGCGTGGACTACCGCCGTCTCAACGACGTCACACGAAAGGACGCCTACCCGCTACCGAGCATCGACTCGATTCTGTCCAACTTGGGCAGTGCGCGGTACTTCACCACCCTGGACGCTAGCCGAGGCTACCTCCAGGTTCGGATGGAGCCAGGTGACGAGGCAAAAACAGCCTTCTGTTGTCACCGCGGGCTTTTCGAATTCACACGAATGCCCTTCGGTCTGTGCGGAGCGCCAATGACGTTCCAGCGATTGATCGACCGAGTACTGGGAGAAGCCAAATGGAAACACGCAATGGCCTATCTCGACGACATTGTCGTCTACTCCAACACCTTCGAAGATCACCTACGTCATCTCGAGGACGTACTCGACCGGCTAAAAGCCGCGGGAATGACCCTGAACCCCGAAAAGGCTCAAATAGCCGAAACCCGCATCGCCTTGCTCGGGTTCGAACTGGATCGCGGGCGCCTCGCGCCACATCCCGACAAACTACAGGCAATCCTGGAGTTTCCTGCGCCAACCGACGTGAGCTCCCTCCGTCGCTACCTGGGAATGGTGAACTTCTATCGCCAATTCATCCCAAACTGCGCGACGCTTCAAGCACCACTGACACGCCTATTGCGAAAGTCCGTGAGTTGGAGCTGGGGTCCCGAGCAGGAAGCGGCCTTTCGCCGCACCTCCCGAGCGCTCGCGGACACAGCTGAACTCAAGCTACCCGACTTGAACAAGCCCTTTCTGATCCAAACAGATGCCAGCAATCTTGGCTTGGGCGCGGTCCTGCTCCAACAGCACGAAGGTGTACTCCGACCGGTGGCCTTCGCCAGCCGCTCGTTGACGCCAGCTGAAAGGAACTACAGCACATGCGAACAAGAGTGCTTGGCCATCGTCTTTGCACTCCGGCGCTTCGACATTTATGTCGACGGGACCACGTTCGTGATCGAAACAGATCACCAAAGCCTAATATGGCTCTCCCGACTTCGCGAACCCGCTGGTCGCTTGGCAAGATGGGCTTTGATGCTGCAAAAATACGACTACGTCGTGCGGTACCGGAAAAGCAGCACAAACGTGGTGGCGGACGCATTGTCACGAGCCCCCGTAGACTGCACACAGATTTCCGCAAAGACCCAGGCCGAGCCAACGACATCCACATTGTCAGGCGAAGCCGTGACTCAGTCCCAAAGGGAGGCAGCAGATCTGACCACCCCGGACGAGACGATCAACCACCTAGACGCAGTGAGCGCCGTGGGAATCGTGTTCAGCAAAGAAGAGCTTCTGAAAGCCCAGCAGAATGATCCGTTTTGTCGAAAGGTGATCGACGGACTCGCGGAAGAGTCGGACGCCGTGGAGGCGGGCGGTGCGACCGCCGGGCGCAACACTACTGGTATTGTAGTAGGCGCCGAGTGCCGGGACGCATCTGGTATTGGTGCGGGCACGGAGGATTCATATCTGCTGAGCAATGACGGGCTCTTGCTGAGGTACATACCCTCCGAGAACGACTCCGACGAGGCGTTCAAGGTAGTGGTGCCCCGCAGTCTGAGAAACGCAGTTTTGCGCTACTATCACGACTCGCACTTGGCCGGACACGCGAGCGGCTCCAAGACTTACACAAAGTTATGTCGCATCGCCACCTGGCCGGGCATGAAACGGGACGTTTTCCGTTACGCCCGCACCTGCCACTCTTGCCAAAGCTTCAAACCAAGAGGCGGCAAACCCCCGGGCCTAATGCAACCGATTCCGAGCCAGCAATCATGGTCTCTGGCAGCCTGCGACGTGGTCGGCCCCCTACCGAGGAGCCCTAAAGGACACCAGTATCTACTGGTTGTAACTGACCACTTCAGCAAATGGACGGAACTTTTTCCGCTCCGTAAGCTGACAGCCCGAGCGATCACGGAGAAGCTCATGGAGGTTTTCACCCGTTTTGGGTTCCCCGAAGCTCTTTTGACTGATCGAGCGAGCTACTTCGTCGGGAAGGTATTCGTGGACGCGTGCAAGGCCCTTGGCATAAAGCACAGAACAACCACGCCGTACCACCCGCAGTCGAACATCACGGAGCGATGTAACAGAAACATCAAACCAATGCTGGCCGCCTTCGCGGAAAGGCACCGTGACTGGGACGCATATATCCCCGAGATCGGGTTCGCACTTCGGACCACTCTCAACCGTTCGACGGGCTTCACCCCCGCTTTCCTCACATTCGGGAGAGAGCTTCCGAACCCCATGGACCGTGTCCTAGGGACGAGCGCCGGGGTGGACAACGCGCAGCCGACGCAAACGGACCACGCGCGGCAGCTACAAACTCGGATGACGGAAGCCTTCTCGGAGGCGCGTCGCAACCTCGGGGTAGCGCGAGCGAAACAAAAAGCTCAGTACGACCGCTCGCATCGAGACCTCCGCTACAAAGTGGGCGATCTCGTCCTCAGACGCAACCATGTTCTGAGTGATGCCAGCAAAGGCTTCTCGGCCGCTTTGGCTCCGAAGTGGTGTGGCCCGTACCGAGTGCAGGAACTTCTCTCCCCACTCGTGTACAAGCTGACAAACTTGCAATCAAGAAAAGTCGGTGGGCCGGTACATGTGTGCGATCTGAAACCCTACCATGAGAGGGAAAACGGGGCCAACGAGCAAACTCAGCCCCCGCAGAAACATGCACACGCAGCGCGAGACGACGCCAGCAGCGAACAACAGTCGTCTCGCTACAATCTGCGGAGACGGAGGAACTATTATCCGAAGTTTTCGTAGAGGCAGCCCCTGTAAGTGGCGAAATGTCACATTAAGGGAAGTGCAACACACAATGCACCTGCTGCCTTCGCGAACGCGCCAGACACCATTGTTTACTGGCAAGCAGTGACCTAGATACGTCACCTCAGCGTTCGCTCCCGGATGAACCCGTAGGGGAATCCCCCAAACACGGCTTCCGAGGGAAAGGGTACGCGTAACTGCCATTGGTCAGTTATTGCCACCTACGCTCACGTGGGCCACATGTCAACGCAAGAGCGCGGTGCGAGCGTCGTCACAAGCGGTCGGAGACCAAGTGGTCATTCTACCGCAGTACGTTCCGCACCTACGAAGAGGACCTCCAGTCTTTCATTCGCGTCGCTCGGGAGCTGCTGTCTCCTGGCTACGGCAGTTCAGCGGCGTCCAGGGACCACGGCTGGGCGTGACTCGTCAGGCGGCCCCGCTACCCCAGCCGGCCGCGGACCAGACCAGCAACCGGTCGTTTTCGTGGGCCGTCAAGATCGACATCAGGCCAGGGGCGGCCCGCTCATCATCTTCGGGACCCGCGCCGCGGTCGGAAAGCTCGCCGACCAGGGACCAGCTGTTCCCGTTCGTCCCGTAACAAGTCCCAGGGCCCCAGGGACCCGGCGCAGTTCGCCCAGCAGGGCTCGTAGGGCACGCACTACATCGGTAGCCGAGGGACAACCCACCGGGACCTGGCCGCCTGGAACGTGCTCGTCGACGAACACGGTTGCTACAAGGTCGCCGACTTCGGACTCTCCAGGAGCATTACGGACTCCGAGACCGGTGTGGACCACACGAAGTCCAAGGGCGCCCTTCCAGTGCGGTGGATGGCTCCGGAGTGCGTGCAACCCCTGGTTTCCCCTTCAAGTCCGACGTCTGAGCGTTCGGCGGAATACTGCTGTGGGAAATTCGTCACTTTGGGCTCGACGCCCTACCCCGGCCTGGGCGCTCAGGAGGTGACCCCTCCACGTGCGCGGCGGTCACGGGATGACGCAACCGATCGACTGCAGCTGGGAGCTGTACCGCTGGTGAGGGCCTGCTGTACGAACTTTTGGACCATAGACGTATGAGCCGGGCTGTTTCCCGTGTAGTTGCAGCCGCTGGTGGCCTTTTTCTTTTTTTTGTTATTTTAGTCTTGTGTGTTTGTGTTGGTCTACCCGTTTGCGGGTGACTATTGGCTAAGGAGGGGGGAGTGTGGGGATTGTGATCCCTCAACATTCTGTCGCGTCAGCGTTTTGGCGCGCCGTGGCGGCCGCGCTGGCGTAGCGAGAGGTGGCGCTGCTTCCCACTGTGAGTGGCTTCCTCCTCTCCCCCCTTGGGGCGATTTCCGTAACGAACCCCCGCACAAAGGAGATCGACGTGTCGCTCCTTGATTGGCCACTTCGCCCCCGCTGTTATCTTATAACCAGCGGACAGCAGGATCTCCGGGCTCTTCTTCCTGGGATTCGGCGGCGGCGACAACGGGGACCCTTCCGGCGCACCGGTGAGCGTTTACCCCGTACTTTGTACCTTTGTGAACGACCGTTCGGCCGTGGGCGATCTCCACACCGACGGCGTTCACCAGTTTATAGCCGCTGTTTTGTTGTTATTTGTTTCTTTGTAAATAAACAGTTTATCACCGTTACCAACGTGACTGGTGTCTGTTTGCGCTCAACGAGCAGCATGCCACGCGAGTGCGAACCCGCTTCGCGGTAGAGCGTCTCGCCGCGAACGTGGTACTCCCAAAGGCAGTGGCCCTAAGGAGAACCACAATATGCAGAGCAATAGTGCCGTAATTTGGAATGTTTATACTTTTTTTTCCTGACATTCTTTATTCCAGTCTTGGGTATTCGGAAAATACACCGTTTAGTCTGAATTGTCATCTCCAATTAAAAGAGACAATCCTGTAGCTTGTTCGAGGTCCGAATGTTCTACGCGTCGAACATTCTACGCCGATTATTCCAGAAGCTCTCGCATGTACATAAGGAGCTCCGCGCATCGAGCCGCAGTCAGTTTTGCCCCAGCGTTCGACTCTGCTCTTTCGCCGACTTCGACGCCCGTGACGCTCTGCTCTAATCTTCTGTTTCCTTTTTTTTAATTTTTGGGCACAAGTTCGGTCCCATTAAACGTTTCAGTTTCCCCAGTTATTTTTTGTTTTATCTTGTCATTCGTCACAATATAAACAAGTCCACACATACCACCCGTGTGGTCCATTGAAATACTATTTGAATCCAGCAAAGGCCAAATGCGAGCAATGTATATAATAAATGTTCCTTGTTTTTTTGTTTTTTTTACTTTGCCCCTGCACTTGGGCTGTCTTACTTGTGATTCTCTTGCCATGGCCCAGACTGTATTTAGCATGTTGCTCGAGCAGCATGCAGCTTTTCTGCTTCGGCGATCTTGTTTAAAAACAGAGATACAAAAAAAAAGTGTGCATAACCTGCCAATTCATTCAAACCATCAGCAGCATTTATTGTGCGAGATGTAAATCTATAGTGATGCTCCTGCGATTGTGGCCATACTTCTTTATATGAAAATAAAGAAGCATGGCCACAATCGCAGGAGCATCACTATAGATTTACATCTCGCACAATAAATGCTGCTGATGGTTTGAATGAACCTTGTCAACCATGCTTAAAATGTTGCTTGAAGTTTCGCCTGTAGCTACAGACCATACCTCAATAAAGGCGCATATAAAAATTCACACTTCCTACGAAAAACACGCCAAAAAAATTAAATAGAAAGGAGCGCGCCGACAGCTAGCGTCGTCACAGCCTCCACAGGGCGAGCGGGGCGAGTCGGGAAAAAATTCTCTCCTCGCCGTGACGTCACCCCGGTTCGCCGTAAGGGGGCGCCACGCGAACTTCTCGGGGCTAATACTGCGCCGTGTGTTGTACTTGTGACCGAGTAGTTCTCCAGGCAGCATCAGGCAGGGCCAGGCCAGGACAGGAACCGCGATGGATGACTCCCGGAAGGAACATCAGGAGATGGGGTATCTCGCGATAAACTCTGCTTAATACATATTTACAGAAGTATTTACATCGTCCAAGAGCACGTTTGCGACCTCTTGTTCGCCTATTTTATAAGCTCGCTGTTCTGTACCCCAGCGGTTGGCAGCCAACGGTGTATGAGCTGCCAACGAACGGCACGTAGCATGGCTCCGCCCCTGTACGCACCATCGAGCACGCACACAGACACACAGAATGTCGAAGCAGACGGATTGTGATGGCTCCCTCCATTGGGTGGCGTCGTGGCTCAGGAGAGGGTTTGGCCTGATAATCCGAGGGGGTGCGGCAGACGATAATGCGAACTGAAGGCCCTTGTTCGAGGAATGCTTAGCGGGCTGCGGAAACGGTCTACTAAAATTCCATATTAACGGCCAAGCCAGCCGGTCGCCGACTGTCAATGGGATAGCGCACCCCCGCCCGGCGGCGAAAGGGGGACGAATTGAGGAACGTGCACTTCCACAAAGGCCCGTCGTAACAGCCGTCAGATATTGCGAAAGTTTCAACTCATTTCGAAAGTTCGTCAAGCAATTTTCGAAATTTATAAAAGCTTGGTCTGCTGGGCAAGTTGGTAGTGGACATTCATATTAAAAATAGCGCAAAAGAGACGGGACAAAAAGACGAAGAAGCACACAGGACAAACGCTAACTGGCAACTAAACTTTATTGAAAGCTTCCAACTTTGCTATCGCCATGCACGTGCTTAGTCTCGTTCAACAGAGACAGGGCGTACCGCCAAATCCGCACAATCATACCGCCCACTGCCTGTTCCAAAAAGTCAGCAAAACAGCTACATCACCCCGCCGCACAATCCGAACGAGAAAAGAATAGAAAAAACGCCGCGTTAATATTGTCAAGTTAGATAGTGTTAATGAAATGGTACTATCGGGGAAAAATGAAATGCGAACAGAGGAGCGCGTGGCTCGCGGTACAGGCTGCGCCACCTGGAAGTGAGCCCAGGAGCGAGGGTGCGTGGCCTACTCCAACGTGTTCACGCCCCTCCCTCTGCGCTCCCCGAGCTTCAGCAGTGCGCCTCTTGCTGTGCTGAAAGCTATCACTGCTATCTTTGCTGGCTCAGCGCGTGCGCCGCAAAGAAGCTCGCCGCATTTGCCGAGCAGGCAAAGATAGCGGTGACAGCTTTCAGCGCACTGAGAGGCGCACTGCTGAAGCTTGGGGAGCGCCAATCGAGGGGCGTGAACACATCGAAGTAGGCCACGAACCCTCGCCCCTAGGCTCACTTCCAGGCGGCGCAGCCTGTACCGCGAGCCACGCGCTCCTCTGTTCGCATTTCATTTTTCCCCGATAGTACTCTTTCTGCTGCATATACACCGATGCGACGCTTATGCAAACGTCTTTGTCACAATCACGTATTTTCGCTGCCTCCAGCAACTCTCGTTCCCTCCTTCCTTTGTTTCGTCCCTCCACCTTCGCACCGTCCAGCTTGGGGGAACAACCACAAGTTCTGCAATGCCCCGGTAAGTGGGAACCGTAATTGTTGCCAAGAGAAGCCGCATGCTCTCGAAGTCGATCATTTAAGCAACGTCCCGTCTGCCCTATGTAAACACGGCCACACGTTAGAGGAATCCTGTAAACCACCTCAGTGGCACAAGGTACAAACTTTGTCACGTGTTTCTTGCTACAAACAGGCTTCTTCACTTTCGGCCCGCTCACCATAGCGCACAATTTTGACAATCTGCACGGGGCAGTGAAGACAACGTCCACGTCGAACTTTGATGCTATCCTTTTCAGATTGTGCGACACCTTATGAATATAAGGTAGCACTACAAAATTCTTTGGTTTCCTCTTACGTACAACGGAAGAGCATTTCAACTTCTTTAGAAGGGATTCCGCAACTCCCTGTATTAAAACCGAGGGAAACCCGGAGTGTTCCAAGCGAAGTGTCTGGAGGTCAAAACTTTCACTAACTACATGCGGACAGGACTTCAACAGAGCCGACCGGAGGCAGAGCGATGCGATGCCCCTCTTTATCAATTTAGAGTGGGCTGAGTCAAAGGCTAAAAGGGCCTTTTTTGTGCGTGGCCTGTACATCCAGCACACATGGTCAAGGGAGTTAAAAGACAACCGGACATCTAAAAACTGTAAAAAACCTTCCAACGGAAGTTGGTAGGTGAAATGTAAATGCTTAGAAGATTTGCTAAAAACTTCCAGAGTAGTCTCGACTAAAGAGACCAGGCTTTGCTCTGCAGGAACACTAACAAAAATAATAAAATCGTCGACGTACCTACAAACCTTCACAACGGGGAAGTCAACCAACTCATGCAAAACCGAGCGGTCAAACTTGGCAAGAAAAATCTCACATAGTACAGGCGCCACACTAGACCCGATATAAATGCCACGCCTCTGCACATACACCTTGTCCTCAAAGCAAACAAGCATTGAGTTTAGGTAGCAGTCCAACACTTCCAGGAAGGCATCAACCGTAACCCCACACGCGTTTTGAAACGCAAGAACGCCCGATGTCTCAATCAGTTCCCGAACAGCAACTAGAAGTTCGTCGTGTGGAACCGAATAAAACAATTCCTCAACGTCCAAGGAGAAAGCGTTGTTGACTCCAGGTAGTCCCTCCCGTAGTACGTCGATGAGGTGGTCCGAACTGCTCACCTTGTAAGGGTCTTCTGGGATGAGGTTACTCAGGTGCAGCTGCAGAAACCTGCTCACCTGGGCCTGCCAGCTGTCTCTCTCTGTGACGATGGCTCTGAAAGGGCACTCAACTTTGTGGGTCTTCGCCGCAAAGAACATCTTCAGGACATCCAGTTTGGAATTTCTTGCACGCTTCGCCAAAGCCTCGAGGTTCAACTCCTCCAGCATCTTGACCGCCCTAGTTTTTGCCCTAGCCGGTCGTGTGTCTGCTAGTTTGAAGTTCTTGTTGATGGCCAGCATAGCTTTCTCACCAAATAATTTCTTCGGGAGTACTGTGAAGCTTCCTTCTTTATCAGACAACAGGAGCGAAAGGTCCGAGTCGTGGAAGTGCCGGACAATCGTCCGGAGAACCGACCGATTGTCTTTGCCACCTACGTAGCTCCTCTGCAACGACTCCACTCCTTCCGAAACACACCGCTCCTTTTCCTCCGTGGGAGCCTTGTCCGCAATCCTGTGGACAGCTGCTAAGAGTTCGAGTTTGTCTGCAGAAGTTTCAAGACTAAACTTTGGTCCTCTTTCCAGCACTCGCTCCACGGCAGGTGGGACCGAAGCACCACCCAGAAAGACCACCGGAGCAACAGAAACTGTCGTCTTCTTACCCGGTTTTGGCAGGTTCCACCGAGTTCTGGACCAAAGAAACCCCGTCGTCGCGGTAGCGACGACGGAGTTTCTTTGGTCCAGAACTCGGTGGAACCTGCGGAAGGATTGCGGACAAGGCTCCCACGGAGGAAAAGGAGCGGTGTGTTTCGGAAGGAGTGGAGTCGTTGCAGAGGAGCTACGTAGGTGGCAAAGACAATCGGTCGGTTCTCCGGACGATTGTCCGGCACTTCCACGACTCGGACCTTTCGCTCCTGTTGTCTGATAAAGAAGGAAGCTTCACAGTACTCCCGAAGAAATTATTTGGTGAGAAAGCTATGCTGGCCATCAACAAGAACTTCAAACTAGCAGACACACGACCGGCTAGGGCAAAAACTAGGGCGGTCAAGATGCTGGAGGAGTTGAACCTCGAGGCTTTGGCGAAGCGTGCAAGAAATTCCAAACTGGATGTCCTGAAGATGTTCTTTGCGGCGAAGACCCACAAAGTTGAGTGCCCTTTCAGAGCCATCGTCACAGAGAGAGACAGCTGGCAGGCCCAGGTGAGCAGGTTTCTGCAGCTGCACCTGAGTAACCTCATCCCAGAAGACCCTTACAAGGTGAGCAGTTCGGACCACCTCATCGACGTACTACGGGAGGGCCTACCTGGAGTCAACAACGCTTTCTCCTTGGACGTTGAGGAATTGTTTTATTCGGTTCCACACGACGAACTTCTAGTTGCTGTTCGGGAACTGATTGAGACATCGGGCGTTCTTGCGTTTCAAAACGCGTGTGGGGTTACGGTTGATGCCTTCCTGGAAGTGTTGGACTGCTACCTAAACTCAATGCTTGTTTGCTTTGAGGACAAGGTGTATGTGCAGAGGCGTGGCATTTGTATCGGGTCTAGTGTGGCGCCTGTACTATGTGAGATTTTTCTTGCCAAGTTTGACCGCTCGGTTTTGCATGAGTTGGTTGACTTCCCCGTTGTGAAGGTTTGTAGGTACGTCGACGATTTTATTATTTTTGTTAGTGTTCCTGCAGAGCAAAGCCTGGTCTCTTTAGTCGAGACTACTCTGGAAGTTTTTAGCAAATCTTCTAAGCATTTACATTTCACCTACCAACTTCCGTTGGAAGGTTTTTTACAGTTTTTAGATGTCCGGTTGTCTTTTAACTCCCTTGACCATGTGTGCTGGATGTACAGGCCACGCACAAAAAAGGCCCTTTTAGCCTTTGACTCAGCCCACTCCAAATTGATAAAGAGGGGCATCGCATCGCTCTGCCTCCGGTCGGCTCTGTTGAAGTCCTGTCCGCATGTAGTTAGTGAAAGTTTTGACCTCCAGACACTTCGCTTGGAACACTCCGGGTTTCCCTCGGTTTTAATACAGGGAGTTGCGGAATCCCTTCTAAAGAAGTTGAAATGCTCTTCCGTTGTACGTAAGAGGAAACCAAAGAATTTTGTAGTGCTACCTTATATTCATAAGGTGTCGCACAATCTGAAAAGGATAGCATCAAAGTTCGACGTGGACGTTGTCTTCACTGCCCCGTGCAGATTGTCAAAATTGTGCGCTATGGTGAGCGGGCCGAAAGTGAAGAAGCCTGTTTGTAGCAAGAAACACGTGACAAAGTTTGTACCTTGTGCCACTGAGGTGGTTTACAGGATTCCTCTAACGTGTGGCCGTGTTTACATAGGGCAGACGGGACGTTGCTTAAATGATCGACTTCGAGAGCATGCGGCTTCTCTTGGCAACAATTACGGTTCCCACTTACCGGGGCATTGCAGAACTTGTGGTTGTTCCCCCAAGCTGGACGGTGCGAAGGTGGAGGGACGAAACAAAGGAAGGAGGGAACGAGAGTTGCTGGAGGCAGCGAAAATACGTGATTGTGACAAAGACGTTTGCATAAGCGTCGCATCGGTGTATATGCAGCAGAAAGAGTACCATTTCATTAACACTATCTAACTTGACAATATTAACGCGGCGTTTTTTCTATTCTTTTCTCGTTCGGATTGTGCGGCGGGGTGATGTAGCTGTTTTGCTGACTTTTTGGAACAGGCGGTGGGCGGTATGATTGTGCGGATTTGGCGGTACGCCCTGTCTCTGTTGAACGAGACTAAGCACGTGCATGGCGATAGCAAAGTTGGAAGCATTCAATAAAGTTTAGTTGCCAGTTAGCGTTTGTCCTGTGTGCTTCTTCGTCTTTTTGTCCCGTCTCTTTTGCGCTATTTTTAATATGAATGTCGAAATTTATCATTATTGGGATCCCAGCTACAAGATCAGTGAACGTAACAGTCACCATTTATTAAATACTTTTTTCCCTCTTTATTGTACTACATATCAGATGATAAACCAGCGGCCGCAAACAGCGGGTACGAAACAATCGGACGAACTCGAAGAGTAATCGACAGAAGTCGAGTCCATCAAGGACACTTTTACGTTGACGACGCATTGCGTTCGCCGTCGGCAATCTGTCGTTGCGACAGTCGAAGCGATTACGAGCTCGTTATTTTTCCCGACCGATGCCCGAGCCAGTGTTTGCGATTTCCGAAAGATTACAAGGCGAACTGAAAGAGTGCATATCGTTCGAATCAACACCGACGCGGGTTGGGAGAGTCCATAACAGCTGGTTCTGCCAGGCGGCGTCATTCGAGTTGACGCCGTCGTCGATCATGGTCGCATTTTGGGAGCTCTTCGCCACCTTGGTTCTGGAGGTGGTTCTCTTCTCTTGGAGTCGGACGGTCCGGTTCTGCTTCTGGCTATGGTTCTGGTTCACTCAGCAAAAGTCCGAGCGGCTCCCGCCGATTCGTCAACAACTCCTACTCCGTTCGGCTTCCGAACTCGCCGCTGAAATACGAGAAGGAAAGGTAAGTTAGCTTCTAGGAGAAAAGTAATCTGAAAACCGAGGGCGTGCTTGCATCCGCTCTTCCGCCGTGTAAAAGCTCGTCATTAAAGACCACGTGTTTCGATATTTTCCTCTGTATATAATGTGCTGGAAGGATGCTCATATAGAGACCAATATTAGATTATCAATCATAGGCGTAGACTTCGGGGGGGGGGGGGGGGGGGGGGGGGGCATCGGGGCTCGTGCCTCCTGTGCTGAGATCCGGGGGGAGGGGGGAGGAAGGGGGGGGGGGGCAGAGCCCCCTTCGGGCCCGGGCCATGATCCTTACCGAGACGCTGTTTACGTGCCATGTAACGGGCTTCTATAGTAGTGGCACGTAAACAAAATAACGCCCACGTTGCCTTTATTGACAAAATACATGAGAAATGGAATCCCAGCGTGCTTTCGTTAGCTTAAATCTCCAGTTCTGGCGAAAAGGTAACGCGCAGCACCCCCCCCCCCCCCCCCCCCCCCCCCCCGAGAACTTCTCAGCCTGCCCCCCCCCCCTCCCCCCCTCCCCCCGGGAAAATGGAAAGTCTACACCGCTATTGTCGATTCCTATCAAATGCTAAAAGCTACACTTGTGAAAAAAAAAAAGAAAAAAAATCTGGCATCGCTGATGTTATTTGCCTTCATGGCCCGTCACATGGCTATGACGGTGCATTTTGGATAGCCTCAAGCTTCCCAATTAAGCTAAAGTTGAGGCTTGGGCGAGTTGGTACATACTTCGGAATTAAAAACAGCGTGGAAAGACGAGGACCAGACAAAGAAGTGACACGGACGTAGCGCTGACTTACAACTGAGTTTATTGAACGCAAAATCGCAATATATATTTGCGGTGTCACGAACAAAAGAACAGAAACAATTCAGCCCATGTGAATTTTTTCTTTAAGCCGATACAAAACAGGTTTTTTTTTCTTTTAAATATTGTAATCTACCAAATCGAAGACGCGGAGTTCTTACTGCTCACGCAAACCAACTTTTTATACTCCATGTGGGCATCGTAACAATTTTGGAAAGAAATGTCTGACACGACGCGTTGATGTGACCGCAACAATCTCATATTCTGGCGCAGGCTTTTTCAGCGTTGTGCGCTTTCCCTCTGGGGGTACCACTTAGAAACACAAACGGTTTCTTGGGTACGGATAATGGCGTGTTTATTGACGATAACGCCACACATGTGCCCGAGGGCCAGCAATGTCCGAGATAACGACGCTTTCCCTTTAGACAGGATCGCCAGTCGGAATCCGCGTTTCCGCTATTGATAGTATCACGGAGGCACCGTCTTTGCAAGCTTGATGAGCTTGCTTATGTCACCAGTGCTATAAAGCATAAATGCTACACGGACAACAAAATTAAAGATTTTAACGAGGGCCCTTCGGCTATACAATATTACATCTTGAAGGAGGCAAGTTGGTTTACAAGAATGCTCAAAACATTTTAACAGCGAGATCACGCACTCCCTCGTTCTTTTGGCGTTCACCTGGAGAATTGGTAGTTAAACGTTTCATCTACATTTCAAGCAGCGGTGTTAAGGTGGCCTTCGTTCATTCTTTTTATAACCGGAAGTTCTCTGGCACGTCAAAGACCGGAACACCGTCTGGTAGCGTTTGCCAAAAAAGGGGTCTATAGTATAGTAGGCAATCGTTGCAGGTGATACCATAGTTTCGCTGTCCAACCACCTTCCCAGCGTGGACTGGAGCCTTGATGTTTTTGATGGTTCATCAACATTCTTGATGGCCCATCAGACCCTCTTGATGACCCATCAGACCTTCTTGATGACCCATCAGACCTTCTTGATGGCCCATCAGACTCTCTTCACGGCCCGTTACATCTCCTTGATGAGCCATCACCCTTTCTGATAGTTCAACAGACCTTGATGGTCCAACAAACCTTATTGATGGCCCCTCAGACTTCATTGATGGTGTCTGATGGACCATCAAATATTTTATGGTTGTGGCTCATGGATCATTAATAGTTTGTTTGTAGCTCATAAACCGTCAAAACGTTTCTTGTGGGGACTGACGAACCATCGAAACGTTTTGATGTTGCCAGGGTGAAACCATCAGGATATCTCGATAGGTAATCAGAACATCAAAAAGGCTTATGGTGCTTCTCATGACATCGTTCGGTGATGGAAGAAACCTGGCTATATTCGGGAAATTCCAGCAGTGACCAAGAGGAGGCACTAATGATCTCACGTCGTCGCGCATCCGTGAATCACAATCGGTGTGGAAAGCTGACAGTGGCGTGGCTCGATAAAGGGTGTTCAATCCGTAATAATCCGCCTCAACAATTGTCCTAGGATACTGGAAAGGTAACGAAGATACATACTTGTAGACTCAGGTATGTTTTTGCAACCATAGATTTCTCTTAAATTGTGTTATAGACCATTGGTGAAACAATTAGTTGATACGCTTTGGATGTCAAGTAGATCAAGTTTATGATCTAAGTGACAGAGAATGTGCCAAAAAACCCACTTTGCTTGAGAGAAAAATTATTTACTAGGCGGACATGTACTGTGAACTAAATTTTTGCAAGAAAAAACGCTTACAAATACGCGAATGCGGTATTACTGCATTTTTGGTCCGACGAGGCTTAGTGAATTGCACGCTGTCGCACGACGCCGTCATGCCCAGCATAGACGATGTGGATAGCCACGCAACGGGCACCGATAAAGTTGAAAGTGTGGAGTCTCGAAAGTTGTGAGTGGATTAAGCACATTTTCTTTTCCATTTTGTTTTTGCATTTTAATAATTCAACATTCAGGTCAATTCTAAATTGAAACAATAGATGTGACCAAGAACTAACTTTGCTTTTAAGTTTGCAAAAGATTTCGGAAGATATTCTAACGCTTCGGATGTTCCTTACCTAAAATAATAACGGGCACAAAATCAAGTTTACGTTTGTCTGTAATGCAATCTTTGTCCTCTGCCGGTACATGTGTGATAGAAACGCATACCGACCAGTAGACCAACAGACCATCAAACCATTAGGCCCTCAGATGTCTCAAGATACGACAGACTATCAGAACATCACACCATCAAACCATTAATGTCCCAAAATACGACAGACCATCAGGCCATCAAACTATCACACCATTAAACCCTGACGCCATCAAACCATCAGACCACCAATGTCCCAAAATACAACAGACTCTCAGCCGGATGGATCATAAAAAATTGTCTGATGTTCCTTTTCGATAGGGATATTCTGCCAAATACTAAGTTTAACTCCGTACGAATTAACAATAGTATTGAAAGCACTCGTTCTCCGCACATCTTAACGGGGGCTTTAATGCCCACCACTCCTTATGGGGAATTGTGAAAACAATTATCCGGGGCACCTCACTTGCGACATTTACCCATCAGCATGGTCTCTTTTCGCTAAACAATGGAAGTCGTACTTTTTTTTTTTTTTTTTTTTGGGGGGGGGGGGGGTAATAATTTGAGTAGCTGCTTGGATTGGACTGTTGCTTCCGCACGTCTCTCGAATTTTATTACGTGATTCGCAGACATCGAACGCCGTGGCAGAGATCATATTCCAACGTATACAGTCTCCTTCAAGGGGTTTGAATCAAATAATAAATCTTCCCCAACTAGACGCACCGATTGCTATCTCTTTAAAATTACATTTGAAAAAGCTTGTGAGTCATTTGACAGCAATGAAGCATGGTATCGAAGAAATTATGAAGCAATCCAAGAAAACATATACCTTGTCTCGAACGTACCCTGTTATCTATGTAGAATACGATCGACTTCGCGTGCTTCGAAGGAGATACGAACGAAAGGAAAAACACACGACCCTGAAGATATGGGCAATGCGAGACGCCAACAAAAACGTATAAAACGTCACATAGACAAATCGGCTAGGCGCTGTTGGAGGGCACATTGTGTAACATTAGATCCTCGCAAGCCTCTTTTTCAGATACACAACCTCTGAGCTTACAGATACCACCCCAACAGCATCACCCTCTTTGGACACTATCACCCAGACCAGATGTTTCGGAGCTAATTTTGGCTGAAGCCTTCCGTAAAAAACTCACAAAAAATGTCACAAATTCGGTAGCACCAATTGCTGTAAAACCTCATAGTCAGTTCCGAGCGTGTAGCTACATGGATGCATTATATGTTGCACGTGAACTGGAAGACGCACTTTCCGGGTTGAACTTCTCGTCTTCTCCCGGACCGAACGGTATAACTTACTCAGCATTCGCTCATCTGGGTAACAAAGGTAGAGAGAGGCTCTTGAAACTCTACACCTGAAGAAAATAAATGGTGCTATGGAGAATTTGGCAGCCTTGAAATGGCGCCGGCTACTCCAAAAACTCTACACCATGTTATGGGAAACCTGCCAGGTACCCCGGTAGTGGAAAACATCGCTCATCATACCTATCCTTAAGTAGGGGAAATCGCCTATCATCGTTCGCAACTTTGAAATGACTGACCAACTTCACGCTGTATAAATATCCCCCCAACCCCAATTGTTTTGGAGTAAATTGATAGATATATCGCTTGTTGCATCAAACGTATCGTGGGATTAAGCGATCTTCGATCGGCGCAGGTGAAGAGCGTCGACCTGGTCCACGCGTACATCGACAGGAGCCTGGCGGTGCAGGGCGCCCTGAACGCCGTCGTCGAGGACAGGTTCGAAGCGGCCCTCCGGGACGCCGAGGAAGCAGACAGACTCGTCCGCTCGGGCACCCTGTCGCCGGAGCAGTTGGAGCGTGAGAAACCTCTGCTAGGCGTGCCCTTCACCGCAAAGAACAGCATCGCCATCAGCGGTGGGTAGGCCAATCCCACCCACCTAGAACCCCTTTTAACGTCATCACTGGTAGAGCCGCGCAGCGCCGCGTATAGCAGGCGTCAGCGTCGCCGCCACCGTGTCTTGCAGCGTCCCGCAATGGCCGCGTATGTGGCGGCGCCAAGACGCACACGCCTTTGCGGCGTCCAGCCTCGGTGTGTTTGCAGCTGGGGGCGGGTCGGGTATCCACTAGCAATGACGTCGTGCGCAGGCCTTGTCTTCTATCTGATAATGGGTAGGCCGACATTCGACGTAGATTGTGCGAGGACAATAATATCATATCTTGGCTTTGATTCGTCACTATTGTCACGGACAGTTTGGGAAACAAAGGGCTAACTTATTGTGTCCACGCCTCTTCTTTCCTCGTGAACGCCGAGCTCTGACAGGAATGATTAGTGGCTAAAACTCACTCTTCGAACGCGTTCGAAGTCCAACGGGGAACCAATTATAAGCTTCGTCGCATGCCGGAATCCGATATTGTTCGCCCTGATTCGTTGTCTTGTGTTCTACTCGAAAGTGAAATCACAGACCTCTTCTTACGGTATATACTCGGGACAACATACACGCTGCCGGGAAGGCGACTCTGACTGGTGTCCCCCAAACGGCAACAATAATATATACGCAAACCACCGGAAAACATCGCAAGATTGCCGTCAACCTGGTTTATTAAGTGTATGTACGTTTGTTTGTTTGTTTGTTCAGTGTCGCCCAGAAAAAAATATTGTGTTAAAGACGCGACAGCGTACCACGCGACCCCTCGTTCTTATGCACAAACGCTGTCAAGTGTCGTTCGCAGCCTGCTAATACACCTGCCCGGTTGCGACTAAAGACAATTTCCAGTGTCGTGGTACAGTTTTCAGCAGCGCTCTGGCAAGCCTGCTGCCCTCAGGACCAACATCACCTAGAAGAATCAAAGCCTGTGCACAAGAATTCTGACACTATCCCAAAGAGGTCGAGCGAAGACAGATCAGACGGGAGCGCTGGGTTAACGTTCGACCATCGGACTTTGATGACGTTCCATGGAGGAAGAGAGTCTTCTTTCTTTTTTTTTTTTTCCAGGGCTCGTGCAGGATGCCGGCTCTGCCTACTACGCGGGCCAGCGGGCGGACCAAGACGCCGCGGTGGTGGCCCTGCTCCGCCAGGCCGGCGCCATTCCGCTGGCACTCACCAACGTGCCCGAGCTGTGCGCCTGGGGGGACTCGCACAACCGACTCCAAGGATCCACGCGCAACCCGTACGACACACGCCGGTCGCCCGGAGGGAGCAGCGGTAACTCCCCGATTCTCCTCGAAGAGGAAGTGCCCGTTCGTCTGTTTTCCCGAAGAGCCTTCCGAGGAGACGATCAGTGCCACCGAGGCCATGTATCGTACAAGAGACACGCTGTTTGCTGCAGACTCGATGACATTTGGATGTTCGAAGGATGTTCCAACATCCTTCGAACATCCTCAATGATGTTCGAAGCATGTTACGCTTCATATATATATATATATATATATATATATATATATATATATATATATATATATATATATATATATATACACTTCGTACACATTAGGACTGGATGTCGATTAGATATTTTAACCCGCTTCATCGGCGCCCTTTATTCGAATAATAACCGACTAATCCATCGCGTTAATTTCGAGGCATATAGCGCCTAAAGGGCAAGAGCACCTTTTTACTGTTATCCTTTTTTTTTCGCGGTAAACTCCGCAATGTATATTTTCGGCTGTGGAAAATCAGGTGCAGTTCACTACAGTCTAAAGATACTCGCAAATATTTAGTCCATCGGCGAAGAATTAGTGAGAAGGGTTTTCTAGTATTCTCCGACATGAGTGAATTTCTTGAAAATTCGCTTATGTCTCGAAAAACGTAAAACGGGAAAGAAAAATTTTTTTTTTCTTTTCAAGAACGAAATTATTTTAGGATAGAAAAAGCCCTGCAATCGCCACTGCATTTCGGCAGAATATAACTGTAGCGTTGTGCAGAGCTCCTGGTTATGTGCGTCAGGGCACTGATAACTGCGAACATTGAGGAACACAATGCTTGGCTCACGATACGCGATCTGTTCTACTTGCCTCGCCTGATTATCTGCACTAAACTGGTCAAACTGTCTATCTGTATCTCGCAAGGTTAAATTAAACTCCAGGAGAGCTTCAGAGCGGCAGCACTGTTTCGTATTTCTTTTCAATTTCCCCATTTGAAAGGCAAACCAAGCTCGCTCTGTGAGAACACCACTGCTGCGGTAACCCTTCACGCACCTACACATAATCTCGTATATTTCCCAACGAGAACAGAGCCGAGGTTCGGCAAGCCCCTATTTATCAACCCTTCACCGTGCCGCTGGCCGGCACTGCAGGAGGCGAGGGAGCCCTCATCGCTGCGGCAGGATCACTGATGGGCATCGGCACCGACCTGGTTGGTAGCATCCGAGTACCGTCTGCATACTGCGGGATCTACGGGCACAAGCCCACGGCAGGTAACCCGGTCTCCCGAACCGTTCACCCAGTCAGTTCGTGTGTGCCCAGACCGTCTTGCGATTGTGAAAATACCCTCCTGCACTCGGACGAAATTGGTATACATCTAGAAGTCACAATATTTTCAATGTGAACGTGCAGTCATTTCACGTCGTCCGTCAATGCCTGGATAAGACGAACGACGTTTTCCTTCTTTTTTTTTTTTAGTAGTTTGTTTTTATTTTTATTTTTTCTGTGTAGGGCCGCGTATACAGCGCGCACTTGAGACGGTCTTACAGCGCGCACTTGAGACGGTCTTCTCTTATTGCATTGTTGGCACCGACGTTGCCTCGGTTGCTCGGGCTCGCGCTATTGGGTCCGTGTCGTCCCTTCACGGCGCGGCAGTGGCGGCGATCAACGACGAAAACTTTCGTAGTGGTCACGGAGGGCTCGGAGGATGCTTTGTGTTGTCTTCCAGCCGATTATTAAGTGGAAGTTCACTACATGGCACCAGCCAGGTTTAAACTGATTGGCCTTCACTTTCTGGCTAGAGGAAAGACAAGTTAGCGCCTACAAAAACCGCAGAGACGCGAGAGAGTGCGACTTTTTGTGTGGAGTTGAGTGCCTCATAGCGCGTTAAACTCTTATCGAGCCGGCCTGACGCTTAAGTGTCAGTAACAGAAAAATAGAGATGTCTCGTGAGTCGTGAGGAAGACGCGTTCGGTTTTCCAGTGCACGTGTCACAGTTGATGTTGCGGCGCGACGTTAGCAGAAGTGTTAACATCTACTAGGCCTTCAAACTCTAATAAATAATTTATTTGAGCGTTCGCAAAATTGGAGCATTAACTTCTACGGACGTCGCTTGTAAACAAGCTACGCGGTGACATCGCCATGTGGCTTGAGTTTACGCGCAACGTGAGGAGACGGCAAAGCACTGATTCAACGAAGGCTGATGCTCAACCTCTGAGCAACTTTTCGAACAGAAATTTTAGTGGACGTTTATGCCGTTTCCTAAAGCAACTCGAACGTTCCTTCATTCGCTGACTGAGTCAAAGAGTGACGAGCATTTCGACAGTGATAACCACCAAGGCTCAGTGCCAGAAAAGAGGGGTACAAACGCTGCCAAAACACACGTCGGTGGCAGCAAAACGTGAGCAGTCGGAAACAAGGGCGAGAGGTGTATCGACATTTTGCTCTCTAACTTAATCGTGAGACTATCACCGAGTATTTCAGAAGGAAAAATAATAATACTCCAGAAACCTGGGCAACTTATTGTGGAGCCGCGCGGCTAACCGCGCGGCTCCACAATAACCGCTCATTCACACTGGAAGCGGATCCGCGTTCGCAAAGCGGTTGCGAACGCGGTTGTATAAAAATCCAGTACAATTGCACGCGCACTTGATGTCATCGAGTGCGCGTGCAATTGCACTGGACCTTTATACAACCGCGTTCGCAACCGCTTTGCGAACGCGGATCCGCTTCCAGTGTGAATAGACTATATATAAGTTCTGCCTTGCTACCACGACTATATTTTCAGGTTTCCTGAGTTTTATCGAAAAGGCGTTCGGTGTGACCGACTGAAACAGGACCTCTTGGCTTACTTTTCAGGCACTGTCTCCAACGGGGGCGTTTTCCCCCGCGTGGCCTGAACATATGGCCCAGTACAACTGCACTGGCCCCATGTGCAGGTTCGTGGAAGACCTCGCGCCCATGCTCAAGGTCATGGCTGGTCCCAACGCGGCCCAGCTTCGCTTGGACGAAAAGGTGAAGGAGACGGGGCCGAAGTTGTGCGAGGCGGGAGCGCGCGACCTTAGAGAGTGAGACTTGCGCGAAAGTTCTCCCACAGACAAACAAATCAGCGCGAAGAGCTACTCGCGCGACGGTATCTTGTGTCAACGTTACTGTAGACCTTCATATTAAAAATAGCGCAAAAGAGACGGGACAAAAAGACGAAGAAGCACACAGGACAAACGCTAACTGGCAACTAAACTTTATTGAAAGCTTCCAACTTTGCTATCGCCATGCACGTGCTTAGTCTCGTTCAACAGAGACAGGGCGTACCGCCAAATCCGCAAAATCATACCGCCCACCGCCCGTTCCAAAAAGTCAGCAAAACAGCTACATCACCCCGACGCACAATCCGAACGAGAAAAGAATAGAAAAAAACGCCGCGTTAATATTGTCAAGTTAGATAGTGTTAATGAAATGGTACTCATTCTGCTGCATATACACCGATGCGACGCTTATGCAAACGTCTTTGTCACAATCACGTATTTTCACTGCCTCCAGCAACTCTCGTTCCCTCCTTCCTTTGTTTCGTCCCTCCACCTTCGCAGCGTCCAGCTTGGGGGAACAACCACAAGTTCTACAATGCCCCGGTAAGTGGCTTCTCTTGGCAACAATTACGGTTCCCACTTACCGGGGCATTGTAGAACTTGTGGTTGTTCCCCCAAGCTGGACGCTGCGAAGGTGGAGGGACGAAACAAAGGAAGGAGGGAACGAGAGTTGCTGGAGGCAGTGAAAATACGTGATTGTGACAAAGACGTTTGCATAAGCGTCGCATCGGTGTATATGCAGCAGAAAGAGTACCATTTCATTAACACTATCTAACTTGACAATATTAACGCGGCATTTTTTCTATTCTTTTCTCGTTCGGATTGTGCGTCGGGGTGATGTAGCTGTTTTGCTGACTTTTTGGAACGGGCGGTGGGCGGTATGATTGTGCGGATTTGGCGGTACGCCCTGTCTCTGTTGAACGAGACTAAGCACGTGCATGGCGATAGCAAAGTTGGAAGCTTTCAATAAAGTTTAGTTGCCAGTTAGCGTTTGTCCTGTGTGCTTCTTCGTCTTTTTGTCCCGTCTCTTTTGCGCTATTTTTAATATGAATGTCCACTACCAACTTGCCCAGCAGACCAAGCTTTTACAATACTGTAGACCATTTTTCTTTTTGCGAACGCCACCAGGTGGTGCTTCAGTCTTTGACGTCCCAGCGAACATTAAGTTCATAAAATGTACGCTAGAGGTTCAACTGGCGCTAGTGTCTAAGTGACTTCCGGGAAGCAAACTGAAGCAGACAGCAACAGACTACTTTTGCGGTGTTCCTGTGCATTCCTATGGGAAAAAGCACGTGCATTTTGTCTTTTCGCCGGAAAATAACATAAAACACTTTCGTTATTTGGGTCGTACGAACAGCATGTACCTTTATTAACATTGCAAAAGTGCAATGCTTAAGTTAGCGCATTTGGCTTCATCAGTGAACGATGTTTAAGTTCGCTATATTTCAGGCCCAAACCTCTGTTCCACAGCGGGTGTGTAAAAACAAGCGATGATTCAAAACAAAATAACAACCGAAAGGAATATAGAGTGTGTTCAAGGTTCGCCAGCGTTCCGGTGACGCTTATATATTGCTAATATATGCCAGTCTTGCCACTATATGAAAATGGCGCAGTATTGCATCTTTACGGGCGGTTAAAAAGATTCAAAACGTTAAGAATAAATTACGTTGGTTATGAAAGGTGTCTCTTTTTATTATTTTTTATGCCGGGCAGCCTTTATCGGGTACTTGTTATCAAAGATTTCGAGCGTGCGGCTGATCTTTTGACTATAGAACGAGCATATTCGCACAGAGCAAAAAGAATAAAGCAGTACTTACTTATTTATATTCGAAATATATTGCGTGGCCTTCAATTTATTTTGATCTTACATGCACGGGTATGTTACTGATCCAATGTTACTGCGTAGTTCTTGCCGTTTCTCTTGGTTTCCAGATGTTTTTCGTTCGCTTGGCACGTATATCCCTCACGCTGAAAAGCGCCGACGTCGTGTTCGCGCTAACAGTGTCAGACAGTGCACAAAAAATGCATGTACAAAACCGTTTTAGCACCGTCTTAAAAGCAATGAACCTGAAAAAAAAATGAAAAAAAAAACGTTCAAACTGACCAATTATTTCGTCTGTCTGACAGAGAAATGTTCCAAGCTACCTAGCACGTACGAATTATTCGGGATATTTGTTCTTATAATCGAGCGCAGGGAGAAATTGCACTCACTTTTTTCCCATCGAAATGCATTACCGGAAGTGAATTTTCGACTGGTTGCTGTCTGCTTCTAAGTTGCGTCAGCACACTAGCGCCATATGAACCCCTAGCGTACATTATAATAACTCTATGCGTTCAACGCTCCCCCCCCCCCCCCCTTTTCCCCCCAACTCGCAGCCACAACAAGCGGCCAGATGATCTGGAGCCGATTATGTGCCGCCAATGTTGATCGTAGCCACGCGCTGAGATTGGCAAAGCGCAGGACACCAGCTGAGTTCCAGACATTGTTATGGTTCGGCTATTGCCGTCATTGCAGCATGGATACGGTCTACTACCCGAATGCTTCTCGAGCTATCGATTATCACGAGCCCATATCGAGTGCCCACGCAATGTTGGGATCCAATCTATGAACAGCATTTAAATAACGTCACTGGGCGGTACTGCGACCGCCCAGCTACATCATCAAGTTTTGCGATGAAGAGGTTGAATGAAAACGCTCGCTTTTGTCCTTGGACAAAGGACAAAGAGCAGGTTGGTGAAAATACAAGAATCAAAGAAAGAATAGAAAAAAAGTGAAAGCCGTTTACAAATCCCTGTAACGCCGAATTGGAGCGCAGCTCTTGAGGAGGAGGAGTGAAGGGTACTGAGGGGAGGGTAGACCCCTCCTCCTCCCCTCATTCTTTAATATGCTCCGGGGGGGCGGTCACGTGACCTCGGGGGGGGGGGGGGGGTGTCACGTGACTTCGGGGAGGGGGGTCACGTGACCTCGGGGGGTCACGTGGCCTCAGAGGGGTCACGTGACCTGGGGGTCACGTGGGGGTCACCTTGGGGTCACGTGACCTTGAGATGACCTTGGGAGGGGTCACGTGACCTTGGGGCTCACGTGACCTTGGGGAGGAGACCACGTGACCTCGGGGGTCACGTGACCTCAGAGGGGTCACGTGACTTGGGGGTCACGTGACCTTCAAAGGGTCGCGTGGGGTCTTGGGGTCACGTGACCTTGAGATGACCTTGGGAGGGGTCACGTGACCTCGAGGGGTCACGTGACCTTGGGAGTCACGTGGGGTCACGTGACCTTGAGATGACCTTGGGAGGGGTCACGTGACCTTGGGGGTCACGTGACCTTGGGATGACCTTGGTTACGCCGACGGCGACGCCGACGGCGACGGCGACGGCGACGGCGACGGCGACGCCGCTCAAGCTGGGAACGGGCCCCTAAGAGCTGCGCTCTAAAATAGTCAGAGTGCAGGCGAGCTGGTGTAAGTTGGATATGATTGTAAACCTGAGACTGGGGCAGAAAAGAGAACGCAACAGAAGGTAGTAAAAGAGGAGGCAACGTCTCCTCTTTTACCACCTTCTGTTGTGTTCTCTTTTCTGCCCCAGTCTCAGGTTTACAATCATGTTCAAAGAATAGAAACTTTTAGGGACAAGAACAGTCAGCACAGTTCTTTCAACTAGCAACTAACATTCACTGATGTCTTCTACGAATACGTACTATCTCCTTTCCAACTTTTTTAAACTAAGATAATTGTAAACGTACTACCTAAGACAAATTCATTTATCTGAATTTGTCAATGCTTTTGTTTGTTCGTTTGTTTGTTTGTTTGTCTTTTTAGAGCGCAGCTCTTAGGGGCCCGTTTCCGGCTTGAGCGGCGTCGCCGTCGGCGTCGCCGTCGCCGTCGGCGTCGGCGTAACCGCGCGGTGCATTATGGGTAAATTTCCCCGCCAAATCTAGCGGAAAAATTTCCCCGCTAGATTTAGCGGAAAAATTTCTCCGCTAAACCTAGCGTAAAAATTTTCCCCGCTAGATTTAGCGGAAAAAATGCACCGCTAAATCTAGCGGAAATATTTCCCCGCTAAATCTAGCGGAAAAATTTCTCCGCTAAATTTAGCGGAAAAATTTCCCCGCTAAATCTAGCGGAAAAAATTTCCCCGCTAAATCTAGCGGAAAAAATTTCCCCGCTAAATCTAGCGGAAAAATTTCCCCGTCAAATCTAGCGGAAACAATTTTCCCGCTAAATCTAGCGGAAAACTTTCCCCGCTAAATCTAGCGGAAAAAATTTCCCCGCTAAATCTAGCGGAAAAAATTTCCCCGCTAAATCTAGCGGAAAAATTTCCCCATCGAGTAGCGGAAAAAATTTTCCCGCTAAATCTAGCGGAAAACTTTCCCCGCTAAATCCTAGCGGAAAAAATTTCCCCGCTAAATGTAGCGGAAAAAATTTCCCCGCTAAATCTAGCGGAAAACTTTCCCCCGCTAAATCTAGCGGAAAAAATTTTCCCGCTAAATCTAGCGGAAAAATTTCCCCGCTAAATCTAGCGGAAAAAAATTCCCCGCTAAATCTAGCGGAAAAAATTTCCCCGCTAAATCTAGCGGAAAACTTTCCCCGCTAAATCTAGCGGAAAAATTTTGGTCACGTGACCCGGGGGGTCACGTGACCTGGGGAGTCACGTGACCCCCTCCCGAGGTCACGTGACCTCTGAGGGGGCACGTGTTTGCCCCCACGTGACCCCACCAAGGTCACGTGCCCTCGGGGGGGGGGGGGTCACGTGACCCCCCCCCGAGAACACGTGGCCCTCAGTACCCTCCCCTCCTCCTCCTCAAGAGCTGCGCTCCAATTCGGCGTTACAGGGAGTGGTAAACGACTTTCACTTTTTTGTTCCCTTTTTAATCTTCGTTTATTTAAGGATTTGTTTTCCTCCGGGTGTGTATATTGTCACGGATGACAAGTGACGAGGCGGCGAATAACTGAGTAAACTGAACGTTTAATGGGGCGAACTTGTGCCCATAAATGAAAATAAAAAGAAAGATAACAACAGAGCGTCGCGGGCGTCGAAGGCGGCGAAGCAGCAAGATCGAACGCTGAGGCGAAACTGACTCGACAAGGTCGCGGGCGGCCTCTTATCTAGAGTGCGTCACTATCTCGAAGATACGGCGAAAACGGCTAGAGCGTCGCGCGCTCGGGGCGAGAATGAACACGCACTTTCTAGAAAACAAAAACAGGAATAAATGATAGAAGTTAGTCTGGAATAAGAATAAACGAGAACTTTCTAGAGGTCCGTGACCGAGCGTTGCTTTCTCAGCCCTGCGCGCGGCATAATAGATCCCTTTCCTTGTACCTTCTTTTTTATAGAAATTACAGAGAAGGATGGCAAGCGAGCTGGTGAACTTTCAACATAGAAAAACCCGAGACGTAGGACAAAAGAAGAAGAAAAAAAAAGGGACAACACAGACACTGTGTTGTCCCTTTTTTTCTTCTCCTTTTGTCCTACGTCTCGGGTTTTACAATGTTTACAATGTTGAAACTCCTTTTTTAGTTTGAAAAGTAGGGAGGGAGATAGTACGTCTTGAAGGAGACATCAGTAAATGTTCGTTGCCAGTTGAAAGAACTCTGCTGTCTGTCCTTGTCCCTAAGTGTTTTTATTCTTTCTATGATTCTTGTGCTGTCCTTGAAATTACACCTCAGCAAAGGAGTTTCTTGGCCAGTGGCATGGCGTGCGAGTACCCTTGAGTCCTCCACTAGTGCCAGTAAGCTCTTGTAAAGTAAAATACATTCCAAGCGAATATCGTTGCAACGACCCTTTAAAGTGAAATTGAGTATTGTTATATGCCTTTTGTCGCGGTGACTTTTTTTTTCTTTTTTTTTTTTTTTTTGCCCACAAAATATTGAGGAACGAAATATTATTTTCTCTCGCGCAACTGTAGACTCACTCGTCCTCAGCTAAGTTCGTTATAGATATTGAAAAGTTGTTCGTACTCTAAATTTCACCTTGTGATCCCTCTCTATATTATGCAACCGAGCATTCTCGACATTTTATCGTTCCATTATAGTATAACTGGAGCAATAAGTTGAACTAACCCCTCCGGTCACAACCCTTAATTAGGTGATAGCAGTGTTTATAAATAAACAAAAACAAATCAATGCCCTCTAGAAAGTCGCTGCACAACAAAAGCATAGTTAATTTTTCCACGCAACCTAGTTTCTATTCGAAAGTTCAGAAATTTTAAAGGCGAGCTACACGTATACAACTGTAAACTTGATTAAGCAGTGACTCGGTACATTAATTAGAAATGTTTGTTTTTTTACCGAAAATTACTTAGAGAATACATGACAAATATAAGATTGATATTTTTTTTCTAATTTCAGGTCGATGTACGCGATCTGAGAATCTACTACGTAGAAGACGAAGGCGCCACCGTCCTGAGTCGAGTAGACCGCGAGGCACGGCATTCGCTCCATAAGGTGAATGAGCGCAACAGACTTACATGAGGACAGCTCTCACAAATTGCGTTCGTTTATTCGAAGGTCGTCAAGTTCCTGCAAGAGTCCCACGGCGTGACTCCAGTTCTCCTGCGACTCGCCGAACTCAGAAACCTGTACCCTTTCTGGCTGACAGCCTGCGCCTCGTCCAACGGAGCCGACTTAGGCGACATCTTCAAGCACGGACAGGAGAAGATGAACCTCATGAAGGAAGCGCTGCTCACCCTGGTCGGACGATGCAAGCACAGCCCCGCAGTGATTCTCCTCTCCTGGCTCACCAGCCTGGCCTACTTCAGATCGGAAAAGCGGCAGGCATACTTCGCCTCGACGGTCTCCGGTCTACAACAGCGGCTGGAAGACCTGCTTGGAACCGACGGCGTCCTGTTGCTTCCGACCAACGCGACCTCCGCGCCGTACCACCACCAGGACCTCGGCTTCTGCGAGACGTTCAGCATGACATGCATGTTCAACTTCCTCGGGTTTCCTTCGACGGCCTGCCCGGTCGCCTTCGACGCTCAGGGGCTGCCACTGGGGGTCCAGGTGGCCGCAGCTCGGGGCCAAGACAGGCTCTGTCTGGCCGTGGCCTCGGAGATTGACCAGGGTTTCGGCGGATGGAAGCAACCCTGGCCTTCGAGAACTTAACTGAATTGTGGGATCGCGAAAGTAAAGGCGGAAACACGACACACGAGTGTACGCGCCTGAAGCTCACGAACCTGAATAACTCAGCGGAGTCGAGTGCGTACGACGAGTCGGCCGTTTCGTCGTGCTTGTGTTCGGCACTCAAGCTTGTTTCATGCACCCTAGCCAACATTTGTTTAACAGTGTCGCATCCGTGTTCAATGATCTAACACTATCTAAAAAACGACTAAAATAATAAAACATTGTTTCTCTGGAATACTGAATTCGGCTCTTTTTCTGTTTCTGCTTTAGATTTCTAGCATAACATAAACAAAGATCTTTACTTTTCTTTTTTAAGTTGTCGTTGGCACCAATTTACACCGTCAATTTCATCCATCAATGAAAGCTCGAGTCTCTCCCGGGAGGTGCCAACAGAGCTGCACTACTGTACCGCTCATCGGGGCCCATTTTCGTCGTTGGTCAACAACAAACCGCTCTGACCTTAGTTCGGATACTTAGAGAATAGGAATACCTTATACAGTAAACAGGTTATACATGGTGTTTGAGGGGAATGTTTTTCTCATAAAAAGAGAACATAGTACGCACGACCGAACGCGCAGTCTCCGCCCGAATGTGCCTCTCAAAACTTAATTTTAGCCTTCATGCGAAAAACGAGGCTATTTACGGTAAAGGCCCATTCGCCCAAAAGTTTTTGATTGCAATTTTTTACGACACGTTTTAGTCAGTGTGCTTTGTTTGAAGCGTGACAACCAATAGACCGATCTCACCAAGCATTTGGCGCTTGCGCGAGGCAGCCATAACTTTAGTTCACAGGAGGCATTGGGCAGTGCACGAGACTGTTCGTGCCCTTCACGCGCAGAGTTCCAGAGAGGTTGCCGCACGCGCAGAAAGACTAAAGTTCCCTCGAGGCATTGCGGCAGCGGTGGCGTAGTCAAACTGGCTGGTGAGATCGGTCTATTGAAGGAGTAGCTTTGTACGCGACATATCACAAATGCCCCGTGACCCCGCATTTGTCACGCACGCACGAAATAATTTTTTTTGCTTGATTGGATGACGATTTGATAGCCTTATCTGATGCTGCTTTGCGTATGTATAGAAGATTGCAAGTAAGGCATATGGCAGCCGCCATGTCTCTACTCATGCGCGTACGTGCAATTGCAAGGTTCTCAAAGCTACGCTCACACGCACGCCGCACACGCTTGCACACGTGGGGCACCAGTGAGGCGCCATGCTTGCAATGGACGTTTCTGGAAACGCCAGCGCCATCAGTGAGCGCTTCGGGGCATTGTGAGAACTGTGAGTGTGTCGCGCCCTTTAGCCAAGCCAAGTTTAGCCTAGTCGAGCTTTTGCATGCTAGGTGCCAGGTGGCGCATGCTACCGCCCGGACTGCAGCACCATTCTTAATTCATTCATGCATCCAGGCGAGCTAACTGTCTTCAAACGTTGTTGGGACAATCTGCGTGTTTTTTTGTTTTTTTTTTTGTTTTTTATTGGCGAAGGAAAATAAAATGTGCCAACTAGCTCAAGTAATTCCCGTAGCAAAAAAAGAAGACACGTTGGTGCGTGAGTGACGTTCCGCTCTTTTTGCGCGTGGCCCACGCGCGATGGCTCATTAAAAAAATAACGGTGGCCCATCCAGAACGATGACCCATTCAGGAAAAGGCAATGGACATACGTGCTGTGATTGAGGGTTTCTCACCTCATGTGGGCGACGCAGTGCAGCACAGGGCGCTGCATATATTGCAGTCTGCCGTACACAGGGAACCAACGCGAACACAGGCAACGTGGTTCTCGCAGGCGGTACACTCTAAGAAATCCCTGCGCATGTACTTACCCGTAAAACACTCGAAGAGCCAATCTCTGCGATCTACAAAATCGACTAAACGAATGATGAGGCGGAACATCTGCTTAAACTTCAAAATTACGCCTTCGCTGTGGCATTACGCAATGCAAGCAAAACGCTTTGCATTGCGTAATGCCACAGCGCAGACTTCATTTAACTACTGGCCAGAATGTGTTTCCAAAAAATGATCGCTTTGCGATTCCTGAGGCCCATGGTCGGACATAAAAAAAGAGGCCCAATTGAGTATACGGAGCGCGCAGGTTTGACTCTCGCGACGATGACGACGCGTTTTTGTCGCCGAAGTCCAATCGGCGCTCCGCGAACTTTCGGTTTCAACTCTGTGCTTTACGAGTACACAGCCTCTGCTTTGGATTAGTTGAGAGTGCCTTAAACTAGGACATTGGTGAGTCGACGCACGTGACGACGACCAAGCCCTTCACCTCGCGTAGATCGAGGGTGGGACTGTTCCTCTTCAATCGTCTGTGAAATCCAAATTACCGACCAGTAGTAGCCTGGAGAAATGAGGCCAAATTAACCTTGCGAACATTTGACGTACTTGCTCTCGGAAGTTCCCACGTGTCTACTGTCCCGCGATGCTTTCTGAACACTAAGCATTGGTCTTCCTTCATTCCGCTCAAACAATGCATGGTAAGGACGATTGGTGCCGTTCCAATGCGTTCTCAGTGCCAAGCGGTGGGATGTCTTTAAGAGACTGCATCATCAAATTGGTGCGTTCAAAGTTTTACTCTCGGGAACTTCTAAGCGTGTAGAAAGAACGTAAAATATGTCTTGCCATCGCCTCTTCTGCAGAGCAGTTGAAGACAAAAGAACTCAATCTTTTATTTTATATTTTCTTTAATATATTACAGCCTCTTTATTTCCGAAGCTCCATCCGTAGATCGTGGTTTTTGACTCTCTGAATGCTCTGCGCAAAGGTAGGTTTACAGTAACATATTTTTGAGATAATAGAGAGAGAGAGAGAGAGAGAGCAACTTACACAATGTCAAATCACTTTTTTTTTCCTTTTTTTTTTTAGACGTGCAAATAAGGAAAGAAGGAACGCTGATATGGTAATATTGCCAAGGTGCGTGGAGATCGTGTTGACAACGGCCCCTAAAAACCAAAACATAGCTCCCAGTCCTGGAGCGTGTTTGACTCCGAGGGCGTTGCTATGGAAACACCGGCAAACGATCGTCGCCTACCCCGCGGCTTGTTTTCAGTCGGTTCGGCGAGTTGGCGCGACCGAGCAACGCACATTCCGCAATGTCTCTGCGAGTGTTACCGCTTCTCTACATCAACCTGGGCGGCGAGATGATGTACATCCTTAACCAGCGACTCAAGGCCCAGAAGATCGCGCTGGACAAAGCGCACAAAGGTGAGCACGGTCGCTAGTTTGATTACACCGGCGTGTTCATTCGCATAATTCCGCCCACAATTGGTGTCATGAACTGTCTGGAGCGAGCCGAAGACCAGGATGTCACGAATTTATTTGACACCACCAAACAGGTAGCACACAAAACTTTCATCACACTGACATTTAGCTACAAAAAGGCCGAATTGGCATCGTGGCATCCAGGCTGGTACCCCATGCGTGTGCAGCATCCGCGTTGAGGTAACTTGGGCTTGCGAGCATAAACATGGTGGTGGCAAAACGCCATAGTTTAGCGCATTGTTCACAAGGAATGCTAAGAACGAACTCCCTATCGTCTGCTAAGAACGACAATCTTGACGTGCTCAAGCAAGCCCGGCACGCAGGCAAAGTTAACTTTGGCAATCTTGACATTACATGTGCTTGTCACACGAGCGGAGACATGGCAAGGGAGAAAGGAGGTTCACCATTTAGCCGTTTTGACCGCACGCAGTGATCACGGACATCGTGAGCACCATGTTCAACGTTCGCTTTGTCGAGGAGTTGTTCAAGCCGCAGGAATTGTACTCCAAGAAGGCGGTGCGCTCCATCTTCGAGAAGCTCACACACGCGTCCATCATGAGACTCAACGCGGCCAGCATGGACAAGGTGAGGGTCTTTCTCAAGGTGCCACACCTTAGAGCCGCGTCACACTGCCAATACATCTTACAGTCAGATACAGACACTCCCTGAGGCCTTCCTTTTATGATGCTCCTCTCACATTGGTCATAAAGAACTGTCTGCAGACATGTTCAAAGTACACACCTGTATGAACAAAACATCTGTCGGCAAATAACTTTGGAATCACGTCTGCGGCGAAAACCGTGTCTTTCGCATGATGTAAGGGCAGTGTGGTGCGATCTAATGGTAATAGAGGGAGCCATTGAAAGTCAGGGAGTTACTCATTCCTAGTGCTCTCAGCAACTTCCGTTAAAAGAGGAAGAGGACAATCGGATGGTCGGGCGAAATCAGAAGGAGGTCTGCGTCAAAAACTGAAAAGTACTGGACTTCAAAGCTAATCGATTGCATTTCACAACATTGAAAACAGCCACGCCAAGTTGATTGTGAAAGTTAATTTAGTCCCATCCGACTGGAGCTATTGTTTTAAGCGAGGAACTTTCTTCAAATAGATAGCCAAGCCCGAAGCGAGGGACTGGCAAAAGAGAAGGTCACCCTGACTTGTTTTTAGGAGAACAACAAACCTGGCTCGTGATCTTTGTTTATTTTCACTTCTTTATGTAGTATAAAAACAACAGAGAAAAAGCGATTCGCCGGTATATACCGTATTTCTGGGGATACAGTCTACTGGTTATTCCTACACTTCCGCACAAAGCACACCCAGAACCACCGAAAAAGTTTCTGGTGTAACGCGTGCGATTCGCGGGAGATATGATGCCGGCTGTCAACATACACAACACTACAACATTACCGGCCCCCCCCCCCCCCCCCCCCCCAAATGGCCCGAAGGAAAACCATTAGCTTATCAATATTAGTAGATCGTCCGGATGACTCCGATAACGATACTCCGCCTTTGAGCATACGTCGTATCGTTTTTGTTTCTTCAGCACGCTGCGTTGGCCATTGCGGGAACGCCCAGAACGCAGTATACAAACAAAGTTACATACATTGAAGAGGATCCGTAGCCAATGGCTAGCCAGATTGGTGACAGGCAACGTTGGTGACAGGTGCTGAATGCACTGAAAGCTCCGCCTCGAGCGCGTGCATTCTGCCTTTGATATACTTTTGACGCACGCGCAGCCAAAGCGACGGGAGACAACGTGCGCTTGTTGGAGGCGCAGATTCTATACCGTACGCCGACTGTGAGCCGTGAACAGTCGCATCGAGGTCCACCGGCATGTGTACCTTCTAGGGCGATAAAAAAACCCAGTACCGCTCCACTTTAAATTACCAACTGGCCAGATATGCATATGTGTGTGAACACGTAAGGCGGAAGATAGCTCGGGTCGCCAAAGAAACCAGAGCTGTTTTTGTTTACGCACCAAGCTTGTCGCTCCTGTGAAACCATCCCTTACAAAAATCTGTTGTTAAATTCTTTTGAATTTCTGTTAAAAATTTTCTGGAATCGTATTTATATTTTTTAATCTCTTTTGAGTTTTTTTTAGAGCTTATTTTGACAACTTACTTAACTCCTAGTTCAAATTGGTCACTTAACTATCTGAGAATTTCATCTAACATAAATTCTGTTGAATTCTTTTCGACGGAACCGCAGACTAACGTTGAAAAAAACACTCGAATTTTATTAATGTATACTTTACATTTTGTTTGGAAATAGTGTCCCTGGGAAAAACGAACACAAACATCATTAAGCACCCAACATCAGAATCACAGACCCATTAACTACTCCAGAGCCTTATATAGCCTACATATTGAAGGTAATCATTAGGCTGGTGACTACCTCAGCCCTTATTAAGGTTCCAAGTGTGCGATCTCCTTCTCGAGAGTCTGTCAAGGGGAAAACAGTATTTCGAAGTAGGTGGACTCTATCTCTTACTAAAAAGCATTGGTACAACTAATTATAATTAGGCGCAGTCGCTAAAACAACATCCACAAAAACAGCTCCTAGAAGAAATGTTATCGCTTTTCAGTGTTTACGGGTAAGAAAGAGAGGGGGAAGGGGGTTAGGTTAACGCGTTTCAGCGGTCCGTCCGGACGTAACGCTAGGCACAGCAAACTTTTATGCTACGTGGGACGTAACTTTAATTTTATTTTTGTTACGTCGGACGTGCTATCAGAATGTTTCATTAAATAGAAACAGGAAAGGCAGTGAAAATGTCATTTGCCTTTGTCCTCTGATTAAAGAAAAGAGTATCCCAAATTAAAAGAAAAATAATTGCAAAGCAACATACTATCATTTTTCGGAACTCTTACAAATATGTCAACAGGAAAAAATCTGGGCCGGCTTGCTAGAACCAGCGTCTCAGCTGAGACTGGGTGAAAGAAAGCACTGCCAAAGCCAGCGCACGACCTGCGCGGGACTCAAGTTGCGTCTCAAGACGCTCGCGCGCCCCAGCCTTTGCAGTGCTTTCTTTCTCCCAGTCTCAGCTCAGACGCTGTTCTAGCAAGCCGGCCCTGGAGAAAATGTCTTTTCCCTTTCAATATTTTCAAAAAATGTGAGCTGTTATTCTTCAAAACTTTCTTCCAAATTAAGAAAAAAATGTCCTCAATTTCTTTTGATAAAATAATAAAGAAATTATTTTTTTCTTTTATAAAATAATGTAAAAAGACAACGTCAATAAGTTTTATTTTTATTTTTTACAGAAAATAACCTACAAAAAGAAACGCCATTACAACTTCTTTTTAATTTTTTTATAAATAAGTCTACAAAAAAAGTTCCTCGTTCTTTCTTTTTGAGGTTTTTTTGACAATAATCAAAACAAAGTGCGATTATAAAGGAAAATCTCGGAAAGTCAATAAGTAGTCTAAAAAAATTAAAAACAGAATGTTGAGACCTGCTTTTGTAAGGGATGGCACTAAAAGCTAACTGAGCGTTCGGTTCCAGCTGTACGACCTAATGACGATGGTGGTCAAGTACCAGACGTTCATGTGCTCTTCGCCCGGCGACCTTCTGGCGGTCACCCTGAACCACCTGGATGCCATCGGAAGCTACGTGGCAACAGCGCGCCCAGTCCACGCCCAAGTGCAGAACGTCCTCGGCGTCCTCCTCAAGGTGGCTCTTGGCCACACTCAGATGCGCGCAAGTATTAATCGCTCTGACCGAGGGGCACGCAGTCCTCGAGAACATTGTCCCATGGGATACACCGCGTGAAAGCAGTTGAAACACTCGAACAACGGTGCTATTGGCGACGTGCGCGACTAAAACCGCCGTTGTGATCGGCCTTTACAATTTGTCAAAAGTCACTATGACGTCTTAAGTATGATGAATTGTGCTTGAATTAATGGAAATAAGAAAGCAATGATGACTCTAAGCTTCCACTGTGGTTTCGACAAACACAATAAAAAAATGTAGCAGGCAATTGATTCCCCTGGTCGTAACATCACATATAGAAACCAAAAGAGGGAGCAACCGAAACATATCGACGCCACAAAAAGAAGGTAGCGTCAGCTTAAATGACGTTCTGGGCAGGTTATTCTGGCCCAAGTTATTTTCGTGGCAAGTTGTTTTTGCACATATTGCGGTTTCCGCAGGTAGTTCCTTCTCAAATTACATCGTTGGGCCCTAATGTATATACATCGTCAAAATAGTTTAACGAGTTTACATAGCGAGTTTTTGAAGCATTAAGCAGAATGGATGTCCAAATACCTTGCATCCTTTTTACCGCATCTATTCCCCCTGGAGTATTACCTTATCATTGGAATGTTGAAAACAGTATCCCCATTCATAAGTTTGGCTACAGAAACAACCTGGCTAACTGTATCCGGTATCTTTAACAAGTATACCTGTTGTAAGCTTCCACAGCATATAATACATTCACGCATGTGTCAATATCTCGAGACTCACAATATTCTTATACCATCTCAGCACTGTTTTAGGAAATTACTATCAACAAGTACCCAGCTTCTTGAATAAATACACGAGCTCGTAAACACAATTCACAATAGGAGCCAGGCAGACATAATTTTCCTTGACCCATAGAAAACTTCTGATAAAGTATCAGACCCAAAACGTCTTTTTAAGTTTTCTACAATCTTCAAATGTGATCTGTTAGTAAAGTGGATAGCATCATAGCTGTCCAATAGATCACAATATGTACATTCCTGTGATGAGTCTTCTGGCCTTCTTGCTTTAACTAGCGGGGTGGCTCAGTTCTTGGGTCTATTGTACTCTTATTTGTTTTTGTAAATTACATTATTAAAGATATCAAAGTACCAATTAAATTATTTGCCGATGGTTGCGTCATTTATTCTGAGGTAAGCTCAACTCAAGATCAAATACATCCTAAGGAATCCTTGACAAACTTTAAGAATGGGCGGATAAATGGCAGGTGCAGGTAAACTACTCTAAAACCGTACAAATGACAGTAACCTGGAAAAAAATCCTTTAAAGTATATTTATTCAAATATGGTACTCCCATCAGTTATGTCCAGCAATACAAATACCTCAAAGTAACAATATCCAGGCGAATTAAACTGGAATCAGAATATAGATGATGTTCTTAATTCAGGGCATATGTAAACGTTTTACACTAAGACGTAGCTCAAAAATGCGCTGATAGGGAAAAGAAAAAGACTGCATAATACATACTCATAAGGCCCATGCTGGAATATGCCAATTTAGTCTGGTATCCTCATACCGCGGAGGGAATCAGTAAACTTGAACATGCACAAAAAATTGCTGGGAGATTTATAACTAACAATTGTAGATATAATATTTCTGCGTCAGGTTTACTTGCAGAGGCCAGCATACAACCGTTGGAGACCAGAGCTAAACTAAACAGATTACGCTTCTTATACTCCCTTGTTAACAAGCTGTTGAATGTTGACAGTGCGAGATATATCACTTTTTCATCAACGGGTTCATCTAGACTCAATCACTCAAAAGCTACCAAGCAATCCAGATGTAAGCATGATGTATTCAAGTATCTCTTTTTCTCTCGGGCAACCTAAGAATTAAATTCGTTAACAAACGAAGTAGTAGCCCTTACGTCACTTGACGGCTTTGTTGATACAATTAATTCTGCTAAACTTGGTTCTTGCGTGCAATTTGTTTTCTACCGTTCGAATTGTATGTAGTATGTACACCGACACCTGCTATGGCTCACGCATGCGTGCCACAGTATCCTTTAAATAAATAAATAATCTATGGTTGGAGCTGTTAAGCACGGTCCGCTTGAGTTGTTGGCTTGGGACGCTTAATTCGAGTAAGATAGCCGACACGAAAAAGGGAAAAATAACCTCATCTATGGAGCATCATAAAGACGCCGAAGACTAAATGTTGACGCCGCATAAAACAACGCTTCGATAAAAAAAAAAAAAGACTACAGATAATCTTATGTTTGACCCATTCAAACAACAGTGTACTTTTCGTTTTTGTGTTTTGAGTCTAAATTTTAACTAAACAATTTCCTCGTTTTTTTTTTCTTGTTTTTTTTTTTTGTTGCTGTTCTTTTTTGTGTGTGTTTTCTTTTATGAGCTGGCGGTGTTTTATTCCGTCATTTACATTTTTGTTTTTCGTTTTTACACGAAGATGTTAATTATGCTTTCCTCGGTTCCTCCACAGAACTACCAGAACCTGAGTGTCGGGGAGTACCAAATGATCCGGTACGCACTCCTTGGTTTCTTTCAAGACCTGCGGATCCGCGTAAGTATACGACGCTCGTGTCGTGAAACGAGAAACATCGTATGATCAGGAATATAAAGGTCCGATGTCACGCCGCAGGTGTCCGTGTTCCTAAAGACCGGAGTTCAACATCCGAACGGACTCTTCGAAATTCCGACTTCGGGCCCAGTTCCACCGGGTTTCGAAGTTCCCGGAACTGTCAGGTAAAAAAGAGAGAGAAGGAAGGAGAGAAAAAATATCTTCACCTATATAGAGTTCAAACTAAAGATTATGACTGGTAACCACTCCAGACCATGCAAAAAAAAAAGTAATTAAAAAGTTAGAAATAAGTGAAGTTTAGGGAGATCAAATGGAAACCTGTGTAGTCGGGGACAATTTAAGAGTTCCAGGAGAAGCTCCTTCCATCCCTCCAATTTAACGAAGTGAGTGCTTTAGAGGAGGTCGCCACCTCTCCAGTGTTCGCTCTGCTGAAATGGAAAGGGGTGGATGGAGCTACCTCCGATTTCTTAACCTGTCACCGACTACAGTTAACTAATACGCATAAATTATTTTAGTGTTCATGACGTAGGTTTGCATGTACGTACGTATGCCCCTGTAACAGCCCTGAAAAGGATAACCCTACAAATACATAAACAAATAACTATTGAATAACTGATTGTTGTGCTTCAATGTGGCGATTGCTGCTGTGTATTCGTTAAAGATTAATATTCGTTGTTCGATTTATTACCGTTACTCCGTTCAAACAACATAGAGACTGTGCTTGACTGTGGGCCAGCGTTTCCGTTGACCGGGACTCTGAAAAGTGAAGGGGTTGTCGTGGTGACTTTGTTTAGTGACTCTTATCCAGGGAGTTTGGCCCCGGGAGCGTCTTGCTCCGAGAAACCCCGTTCGAGACCGGCTGCAACTACGAGCCTGCCCAGAGGTCGGCGCAGGGATTCCACAGGGGAACCAGGCTAGGAACCAACATGTAGGTACATTCCATCGAGGCCTGGACTCTGCTACGAAAAACAAGAGAGCGTCTACTTCGCTCTACTAGCGCTGCCATATGCTTGCAGCCATACACCAGGCATATGAACGTAGTGCCACGAGCACCAGAGTTGTGTCAATGTCAAAGCACAACTGCTCGTCCTCTCCAGAAATAATTGTCAAAAAGATTACTGAAAGCAGGCACTACGAAGTTCGCAGTAAGTATATTTGTCACAGAGAGTTATTGTCATGGGCGTACCAACCGGGGGGGCAAGGGGGGCGTTGCCCCCCCCCCCGGTTCTCAGAGTGGGCGGGGGGGGGGGGGGGGGGGGGGGGGGCAAGGCATGTGTTGTACCCCCCCCCCCCTTCCCCCCCCCGAGACAGCCGCTACTGGGCAGGGCAAACAATGCCAGCCGGATCCCAGGGGATACCAAGGGCACCGCCCCCATGCCCCGGGGCGAGGGGGGTGGGAGAGGGGGAGGTCCGGTTTGCCCCCTCCCCCCCCCCCCCCCTCAAGAACAAGTTGGTACGTCACTGGTTATTGTAATGTACGCTACAGGTTTAATTGGAGCTAGTGCCCCCTTCAACTTCCGGGCAAACAAATTGAAGCAGGCAGCATCCGTTGTGTCTTCGCCGAATCTCTTTTGTTATTTTGGCCGTACCGAACAGCTTTATAATCACGGTAATAGTGTCAAGGCTTTAGTTACATAATTTTTCGTTATCAGCGAACGATGTTAAACATTTCTATATTTCATGCACAAACCCGTGTTCCACAGCAGGTGTGTAAAAACCAGCAACGAATCTAAGCAAAACTACAATCGAAAGGAATGTAGAGTGTGTTCAAGGTTTCTTGTGACGCTTATAGCTAATATGCCAGCGCTGTCACTATATGAAAATGACCCCGTCCTGCATCTTTAATAGCGGTTATAAACATCCAAAACTTAAAGAACAAAATACGCTGACTTTTTATTATTTTCTTCGCCGGACAGCTTTTATTTGGCACCTGTTTTCTGGCTTCTCCCTATTTTCAAAGATTTCAAGTGTGCGGGAGATGTTTTGAACGCAGAACAGGCATCTTCGCATATATGCATGAGCAGAGAGAATAAAGCAGTACTTATTTATTGCGAATCTCACTATAATTAGATGGATTACATTTTATATTGATCTTGTTCGTGCACAGGGAGTTACTGATCCAGTGTTACTGCCTAGTTCTTGCCGTCTCTCTTGGTTTTCCTGTTGTTTTTTCGTTTGTAATTGAAAACGAGCGTGTTGGTTAATAGGTACCAGGGATGGGCAGTATTTAAAATACAAGTATTTGAAATACGTGTTTCAAATACTTTGTGCATTTTGCATTTGTATTTAATTACAAATTGGGTAATGTATTTGACATATGTATTTAAATACTAAAACGTGGGTATTTCAAATACAATTGTAATTAAATACATTTTTCTGGGCAAAAATACATCCCTCAAATTTATTTTCAATGTCCAGAGCAGGAAGGAAACTACGTTCTGCACCGAATGCAGTGTCTCTCAATCAAGCACACGCGTTTAGTGAGTTTGTGATTACGGTGTTAGTCCAGGAACGTAGAAAAATGTTTGAACAGCAGTAGAGACTTTAATACACGACGTTTCGGGAAGAGTCTTCCCTTCTTCAAGTGTAAGAATAGTGACGAAATCAACGTTCACAGGCAGACTGGCTAATTAAGTGCCTGTGACATTTTGTGATGCTTTCCAGCCTGATTTCCATCCATATTTTTGCCTGGAACATTCTAAATGCGCAGGTCGTCCAGATTTTCGTAACTGGTGCGAGTTGCAACAATAAAAAATTCTCTAGCTAGTGCTGCGCGTCTTGGTCGTCTCGGTTCTTTGTTGGTCTATACCAAAATGTAATCGACAAAAAAAAGTGCTTGAAGCTCTGTACTTTTTCACCTATTACGTCCAAGCTGATTACATTTTTTTGTGATTATATTTCTATTACGTTACTAGAGCCCCGCACACTAACTCCCCGAGTGTGCGATGCAAAATTAAAATGAAATAACCAGAAACCCGTTGCAGGTGCCCTGAAGTCGCTGATGCAAATTTTGAGGAATGCATTTGGAAATGTAATTAGATTTGTAATTAAATACATTTTGACGAAGTAGTTTGTATTTGTATTTCGATACATATTTGCATGTATTTTGCCCATCCCTGATAGATACAAAACTTGAAAGTATAACACAGAGAGGACGAAGACGGGAAGAGGACATCTTTTAGATGTCCTGTTCCCGTCCTCGTCCTTTCTGTTTTATACTTTCAAGTTCTGTTTTCGTTTGTCTTGCACGTAAATGCCCCCCCCCCCCCTGGCTAAAAAGCGCCGACGCCGAGTTTGCGCTAAATGCGTCTAACAGTGCACATAAATGCATGTATAAAGCTGTTTTAGAACTGTGCTTAATGCCATAAATTTAAAAGAAAAACACTGTAACTGATTGATCTATTAATTTACGTGATTCAGAAATGTTCTAAGCTTTTTACTGCGTGAGAAGTGTTCGTAATTTTCCTCTCATAATCAAGCGCAGAGAGAAAATGCACCCAAGGTTCCCCATAGGAATACATTACCGGAGTCAAGTTTCGACTGGTTGCTGTCTGCTTCGGTTTGCAACAGCACACTAGCGCCAGCTGGACCTTTAGTGTGCATTATAATAACTCTATTGTTTGGCACGTGCACTCACTATCTCGCTAACGCATTTATACATATATGCTCGTAAACGCAAGGATTACGGGAAGTCGCGACGTTTCGTGAACATTTCTTCTTTAAACTATACACTACTGGCGCGCATTTCTTCTATTTTCTTTTCTCCACGGGGGTTTATGTAACATAAACTAATAAGATGCATTCATTCTTCTTTTTTTTTTTTTTTTTTTGTCAAGCACATTTGGTTTGCCCTATATTTCCCATTTTTCTGAAGAGAACCAGTGTATGTAACTCCCAGGTCGACTTCCGGTGCGCCGACACCGTTTTGAGGGCGCAGAAATAATTTTTATTTCAAAACCGAACCAGAAAGACTTCTGTCAATGATGTTCTCATTCAAGAAATTGTTCTGTATGAGCGTGACAAACCCCGACTTTTGCCCGCCGACAGAACCAAGTCAGCATTTTTCAGCAACCCGACCAGCATACAAACACCTTTGATGGTCACTAGGTGACTTTCGAGCATGAAGCAAATAAAGTTGCACGGTCTGTTCAACGTGTATACAAGCGATGTTTGGTGCGTGTCGTTCGTCGAGGCATTTAGCTGATACAAGGAATGACTAGAAACGACGAAAGAAGAAACGGGCCGCACTTCTCCTACAAACAGAAGCGGGTAGGAGCGTCCACGCTCGTATATTGTTTTGGAAGTTTCTTTTATCGCGTGCGCAACCCCGCAAAATGGAGGCCTTCGGAATGAGGGCCTTGCAAAAAATTCCGTGTCGTTTGTAATGTCTTCTATGGCCCTCTTTCGTTTCATTAACTAAGACTGACCCCTCGCAGTGAAGGAGCTCGCCTTTGAGGGCGTTCCCAGGACGTTCATCCGCCATTTCGATGTGGTCGTACTTCCAGACCTATGGCATTTCCAGGAGGTTACAGCATCGAAATGGAAGAGTGAAATTTTGCCATCTGTACGAGTTTGGAAGCACGACTAGGTCAGAAATGCCGCTGCCAAACTTAAAATGACGTCTGGGAGTGTCCGTCTATTTGATTCGCGCGCACTGCACCCTTTAAAGATATTCGCGCTGTCCGGTACAATCTCTTTCCTTTTACCCAATTGCTTCGATCGCCCATTGACTGAAAGGACTAAACTCGCCTGTCTTGTCATGTTTCCCAAAATCTACCATGCTTCTTTTTTTTTCTTAGCAATTACTGTCAACCACCATCTCAAATCAATGTACGTCGTGACCACAACTTGAAAGTATGTTCGCGAGAACAAATGCATTCCAGAATTTCCAGCTTTCCCTAGCTGGAAATATTCAGGCCGAATTCATCTATCTTTCAAAGCCACACCTCCCAAGTGTTCTTCGTTAGTCAAAATGTTTATTCAATATAAGCTACATTTTTTTCTTTATCTTTTACATTAGGTAGATATATGTTTCTTCATAATTAAGGGAAGCGTTATTCGGCAACGTTCACTGTTCATTTGTTGTACTAGACCCCCCCCCCCTCCCCCCCCCCTTTTTTTCATGTGATGCACTTCATTGAAGTGCCTTTGAAGATTGTTAAACTGAACTGAAACAGAAACTCGCTGTCGCTTCAAGAACAATGTGGTGTTACATTAAATCGTCTGGTAGTCTTTTTGGGTGCATACATGCATGCTAAAGATTCACGCACGCTAGAGGGGCTAACATTTTGTAGCCTATTCTCAGCAGACCAGAGACCCATGTCCGATCTCGGTTACAGATACTCCCCCAACGAGCAGATAGCTCGATCCCTGCTTGAGGGTCCAGGCTCGGTCCCTGCTGCCTCCCCCAACACCACTGAAGAGAACGTAAGACCAGTTTCTACGTCTCTTCACTGCGTGCCACCACTGACGAGAATCCTTGAAAGCTCCTACATAAAAGGAGTCCTGCATACTTTTTACAAGAAACAACATCCTTTGTGGCGCCGACTTACGTGACGGTGCACGTCTTAAACAAAACATGGCTGCATGTTCGCAACACAAGAAGAGGCAACGCCACCAGCGGAAAAGACGTGAAGGAAATAAGCGGGGAGCAACTGCATACCCTGGTGTGCAGCGAAAACTTCCACGGACTGCCGGCAGAATTATGAAGCAGAGAAAGGGGAATAAATGCGTGCCGTTGGAGTTACGGATAGCAGCAAACTGCTATTTTCTTTCAAAAAAGTGCTTCGTTACTTCTGATGCTGTCCTCGTAAAAGACGGGGCGCATGTGTCCGACGCGCTCTAGAAGCGTTGCGCGTGGGGCGTTGCAGGTGGAGGCCCTGACCAGCCCCGACAGCAGCGCCAGGGCGGAGCTGGGACTCCTGCTGCAACTGGTGGGACACGACGAGCGCCGGGACACCTCCGAGTTCAGCCTCAACCTTTTCTTCGAAGGAGACGGGTGACGCCGCGCCTTTCTTTCCTCGACGGGCGACCAGAAGCGTGCGGGCACGGCTGAACCACCAACGCTAACCGGCACGCTGTCGTATATAGGACATCCGCAGCCTGTGTTTGATTACCAACCAGGGAGACGCTACCCAGCTAAATATTATTATTCACGGTGGAAATTCAAGAGTGAGGAACATATGTGTTTGTGTCTCCTATGTTGTCCGTATAAACTTTCCGTTTAGTTACACGTAACCGCACAGCCACCTAGTCACTTTATCTTATGGGCGCGCTAGCAGATCCCTGTAATAGTGTAAAAACAGCTTTTGCTTTTCTTTGTTTTACCAAACACCGGAAGTGGTATTTACACAACGCAAGGTAGCCAGATTGGTAAGCGAGGGAAGCACGCCTCAAACGCGACAACAATGGCGGTTACCAGAATCCCTTTGACTGCCATGTTCGTGCTCGTGATGGTACCGGTGCGTGCCTTCCGAGGAGTCTGCATGAGATCAATAGCCCAAGCTGTGGCTAAACTAACTCATCGTCTCACAAAAACACCAACTTGATCGGCGATCGTGTAGAATCTGTCTGAATTAGGTTTTCTTCAGCACACGCTATCATCGATTGGTTTTGGACAGTTTGGTTCAAAACGTCTCCAAGCTCTACATTAATGAGGGCAGTCTGTTAGCCAACCAATTTGTTTCACTGAATACCAACTTAACGCAGAGTTAATAATACCAGCTGCCAAACCCTGTACCACCGGCTGAAGTTTAGAAAGTTCATCTTCATAACTGAGAAGTGTTAGAATGATATGGACGACACGTATATACATAATTTGATTTGGGATTAGTGCACGACCGACCCTTTTGCTATTTACAAACATGGAGTCGTCCCAAGCGACTTCCGGTCGATCCGTCTTTGCAAGCCTGTAGAGCTTGCTTATGTCACCAGCGCTAGAAAGCATAAATGCTACAACAACAAAGTTGGAGATTTAACGAGGCCTTCGGCTGTACAATTTAACGAAGCTTGGAGGAGACAAGTAGGTTTACAAGAATATTCAAAATGTTTTAACAGATCTCGCGCTTCTTTGTTCTTTTGGCATTCACCTGGAGGATTCGTAGTTAAAAGTTTCATCGAGATTTTAAGCAGCAGTGCTAAATAAGGCTATGCTCTTTTTTTTTTTCTTTTTTTTTTTTTTAATAATTGGTAGGTTTTCTGGGACGTCAGAGACTGGAGCACCGCCTGGTGGCGTTTGCCATGATTGAAGAGGGTCTATATTAGGGAAATGCACGCACTGATTACTAAAGGTTACTTTATATATAATGATCTACATCGCACAGTTCAAACATCGGAAGGTTTCCGAGAAAACACTATTCCGCTATGGAGGTACGATTTTTCCCTCAAAGCACGCGACTAAGCTACTGCGAAGCAAAATATACGGACTCTCGATGTCGGCTTCGGGGGCGTCGCTTCTCCACAGTGCATCGGCGACCGCCAGACAGCGCACTTAACGGAGCTTCATCACCCGCTCGATGGGACTGAAAATGAGAACGGAATTTTCGGCGCAGTTTGGCGCAGCAGTCCAATCATTGTACTTGCGTAGTATGTAAATTTTAGTACAGTCTCATTTCGTCCAAGTGTAACCCTCTTAAGGTCTTAGAGCTGATTGGAACACAATAAAGCTCGGATTGATTACCGGCTACTCGCGAATAATAGGGACTTGTCGCAGACCGTAGGCCCTAGCTTTGTGCTGCCAGTAAGAGCTCGTGCCGGCACTTTGTGCGCGATTTGAGCCCGCGCCCGCAATCCACAGGGTGCGACCTACGAAAAGACCCTTTTAACGAGCCCCTCACAAAAGGTAACGCTTTCCAAATAACGGACCCCCCCCCCCCCCCCCTGCACCACCACACCCTTAGTCGGAATCGTTTGCAGCACTCACTCTATTCTACAGTCAGTGAAAGGTTAAAGGGGCGGTGCAACGATATTAATTGGAATGTTTTTCACTTTCCACGAGCTTACTGGCCCTAGTGGGACTCAAGGATACTCGCACGCAACGCCAGTGGGCGAAACTCCTTTGTTGCGGTGTACTTTCAAGGAGAAAAGCAAGCGTTTTCATTCAATCTCTTTCGCAAAACTTGATGACGTAGCTGGGCGGTCGCAGTACCGCCCAGTGACGATATTTGAATGCGGCTCATAGATTGAACCCGAGCACTGGGTGGGCACTCGATTCGGGCTCGTGATAATCGATAGCTCGAGAAACATTCGGGTAAAGTGGCCCGTGTCCGATCGCTGCAATGACGACAATAGACGAACCATAACAATGTCTATAACTCAGCGCAAGTCCTGTGCTTTGCAAACCCCAGCGCGTGGCTATGATCAACACTGGCGGCATAGAGTCGGCTCCAGATCACGTGGCCGCTTGTTCTGACTGCGAGTTGAAGGGGTAAACGCTGCTCGTTTTTCTTTAATTGTTTCTGCGACTTCGATTGCGTGCGGTGAAAAACGAACGGGTGCTACATAGGTCATCAACGTCAGGGATCCGTTTTAAGCGGTATAAGCGCAAAATACAAAAGTCGTTGCATCGCCCCTTTAAGTGTGCAGGTCAAGCTCCTCCCAGAAAGTCCTCCACTTTTTCCACTTGAATAAAGTGAACGCCGGAGAGGAGGAGAGTTCCTCCTCGCCTCCTCTCCAGCAAACCATGGCGTCCAGTGTTGACCTTAGAGCGTTCCAGCACGCGCACGTTGCCTTCTGCCAAGGTTTGACTGCACGCGCGACCAAGTGTTATCAAAGACAGAAAGCTCGAAGACATTGGCTGTCGCCATTGCTTGGACACGAAGCCTGCGATTGGATCTGACTTTTCGCCGAACCCTGACGCAGGCCTCGCGTCCAATAGAAGCTTAGAGTACGTGATCAAGGAATGACGGACAAGCGATGGAGCGGACGTCTGAAAAGTGTCTATTGTTTCCTCGATTTCAGGGCGGCTAGTGACCGAGACGCCTGCGACGGAGGGCTCCTGGTGACGATCGACACACCCAAGGCAAGTGTCACGAATTGAATTACAGGTCCATATTTACAGCTTCCAAGCAGCAACTGCGTAAATCAGGGAGGAGACGACAGGCTAGAAAGGGCTGGAATGAACAGGGCCTCCATCGCGGACGCTGAAAGTGTAATTCTACGGCCCGCGCGCGCTGGCCTTCCTCTTAGAAAAGATTCGAAGTAAATAATCATAATAAGGCTTTGACGAACGCGCGTGCCAAATTTGTTTCACACTTTTGCTTTAGAACAAGTACTACTGCAGACGCCAGCACGTGCAATGCGTGTAACTACACTCGTAGCATGCACCTCGGTGCTTGGGAAATTTAGAAAAAGGTCTATTAGCCATGTGCGCGAAAAAAAGCGTAGCTGCGGTCAGCTTTCCACGATTGGCCGAACCATGGGCATATGAGCATTGTCAGATTGTCAACTTTGACGGTGTTTCGGATTGCGATGGCTCCTAGCTTTCACTGTGCTTTTTAAACACACCATTGAACTCGTCGCCGCACCTGATGGTAAGTAGCCAGGATAACAACTGGTGACGTCACGGCGAGGCAAATCCCAGTCGTGACGTCACGGATGGAAACCATAAGAGGGCGCCACTGAAACATCTCGGCGCTAATTGGGGCGCTGTCTGCTTTTGTGTGCTATCAATACCCGGCCGATTGAGCCAAGGCAATCCGCTTTGCAAAGACGTTGCCATGCCGACAATTATCGCGCTAGTTTAGGCTTAGGAATGGCCAGAATCGAAAGACTATCTAGAAAATGCGGCGAGGTCATTGCCCATGCTTTGCGATTTAAGCGAGGTAAGGCAAAGCGAAAGCCTCCTGCACCATTCGTTGCTGACTAACGAGCCCGATATTGTAGCTACAACGACATATTCGTTTTAAAGCGAGCGGCTCTCACTCACCGGTGCACCGCCATGTTTCCCCGCATCCCTACCGAGCCCCAGTCACGTGGTTTCAAAATCCCTCTCCTAGGTACTGCTGCTAACTTTAGCCGCGGTTAGTGCTTCGAGCAAACGGGCCCTGAAGGTGCTCTAAAATTACTCGAACCGATCACATCACTCTATCATAAATCAGACGCCCCACGCCCCACTTGCCTTAAGCGTGTTTCATATGCAGCGGTTTTGGCCCTAGAGCGGCGCGATTTGTGCCGTCGCGGCGCTTTGGCCAGCACCAGCGGTTGAGCGGCACGAGCGCCGCGACGGCAGAAGTTGCGCCGCTCTAGGGCCAAAATCGCTGCATCTGAAACACGCTTTACCGTGCAAGTGGGGCCACCTTTCTTATTCGCAACTCTAGGTCAGAGTTGCGCCAACTTGCAAAGGGCAGAAAACATCAAGGGCACTCGTACCGCAGCTGTTTTGTCTTTTTTTTTTTTTCCTACTTTGTGCCTGTTTTTTACGTGCTGTTTGCCCTTTTGTCAGCTTAAACCAAATACTCCACATCGGCACCCTAAATCAGTAACAAAAGTATCCTTGCTAAATCTCGAATTTGAACTAACAAAATCAGAATATTGCAGTTTACCCTATATACTGGTCGCAGTTTGATTCAGAAGTATAGTGCAAGGTAGAGTTGTTAGATTAGCTCTTACAAAGTCCTTCTGTTTTATATATACCGTAAAATCCCGTGAGAACGCCCACCCAAAACGTAGAGATAAATGGTGAAAAACGTGGGGTGGGCTATCTTTGGGGATGCCGCAGCAAAACATTATCAAAAATTAATGATAAGCACCGGGGCACCCGCTACAAACCACGTGATGCGGGAACTGATACCGCCGATCGTGAACACGGCAAATTCGCGTTTCACGATGCCATAAACACGCGGGTATTCGCTAAAAACTCCTGTGTCACGGGAAAGGATACCGCAAGTGGCCGACGCAGCAGATTCGCATTTTACGGTGCGAACGACTCGCGAAAACCCGCCGAGAACTCGCATTTCATGGGAACGGATACCGCAAATCGCGGACGCAGCAGATGCAAGCTTCATGGTGCAATAAAGACACGGGAACCCGGTACAACCCGGTATAATCTTACCTGTCACGGAAACCCATATGGCGCGCGCAGATCGCGGACAAAAACGCGGGAATACGCTACAAACTCGCATGCCACGGAAACAAATACTGCAGGTCGTGGACATACTATACACGCGGGAACAACTCTCGCGTTCGATACCGCGCGCGCGGGTCGCGGACAAAAACACGGGAATCCGCTACGAACTCGGGAACGGATACCGCAAATCGCGAACGCAGCAGATTCGCATTTCACGATGCAATATGCACGCGGGAACAACTCGGGTTGTTACGGGAGCCGATATCATGCGCGCAGATCGCAGACGAAAACGCGGGAACCCGCTACGAACTCGCTTCTCGGACGCACCGGTACCGCAGATCGCGCCGTGGATGCGAGATTCCCGTTGGACTTGGCTTGGCGTCCAACAGGAATCGGGGGGTGGGCGATGTTTCGGAATTTTTATGTTACAGATATTTAGCCAGAAAAACTGAATGGGCGATCTCAGGGGAGGACGCCCTTACGGGATTTTACGGTACATATATAGGGTGGTCCAAGTTACTAGGCTCGATCTAAAATGGACCGTAAAAATCGACACCTGCACATAGCAATCTAAACTTTTCGTCAAAGGTGTATTTCACAGGTCGGTTTTTTTCTTGCAAAATTACAGAGCATAGTTCTCTTTCTGTAAAGAATAAGGCCAAGAAACTTGCCAGGGTCTACGGCGGGGAATGACGCAGACGACAGTGATTCAGTAGCGGGGCGTGTTTGGCGTTCGTATTGATAGATGGCGTCGGGAGCAGCGTCCGAAGCCGACCAGCGAAAGAAAGCAGATGACACGCAGACGGAATCCGTTGGCAGCAAAAGCGCCGCCGTTATGCAGACGCGTTTTTTTACTTTAAATTTTGCTCTTATTGTCCGCATTTCGTTTTTTAATCGAAGGTAAATTTAAAAAAAAAGATTATGTTAATTCTAGTAAACCACGGTGGTCGCGATAAGGAGGCAGCGCCATCTATCAATACGAACGCCAAACACACCCCGCTACTGAACCCGTCGTCTGCGTCGCTGCCTGCCGTAGACCCTGGCAAGTTTCTTGGCCTTCTTTTTCACAGAAAGAGAACTCCGCTTTATAATTTTACAAGTAAAAATTGACCTCTGAAATACACCTTTGACAAAAAGTTTAGATGGCTACGTGCAGGCGTCGATTTTTACGGTTCATTTTAGATCGAGCCTGGTGACTTGAACCACCCTACATATTGACGCTTGTGTCGGGAATTGTTTTCCCCTTAGTACGCGGCTGCGCTGCGGCGAAGCGTGACAGAAAAAAAACCGCGATGCCTACGCCGCAGTTTTTGCTTCACTGCAGTGCACCAGAGTGCGGTGAGAAGCGCACTCAACGAAGCTACCTAACCCACCATAACATGCCACGAACATTAGAGTATTGCGCGACCACCGAGTAAGGTCAGTGTTTGATACAGAATTCAAATCTAGTAGTACGCACTTAAATCGAAAGCTCAAAAAATTCGGACAGCCCTACTGTAACAATCCGGCCGTTCAGAAGTTTTTAGCCGTAATATTTTCAGTATTAATAAAGTGAAATTCTGTCTTGGCACAATGTTGGCACAAATTCAGCACATTTTGTCGAAATGCAACAGGATGTAGCAGGGTAAGCACTTTGGCGCAGCAACCAGATCACCGATGATATCCTTAGCATCAATAAAGTAAAAATAAGTTTTGGCGCATATACCTCACATTATGGCAAAATGTAGCGGGGCATGCGCTTTGGCGCAGCAATCGCATCAGTTTCTTCCCCTTTCTTTCAAGTTGATAAAAGAAGTGTTTACTGCAGGCGGGAAGCGACGAGCTGAGCCAGGTGCTTGCCAACCTGACCATGGAGCAGGACAGCGGCAGCGCAGAGAACGATCTCCTGGAGCTCATGGACAGCGCCAACTGATCTGGTTGGCGTGTGAACGCTGCCTCCAGACTCAGACTAACATTGAGACAATAAACTTCGAGCAGTTCTCACCTAGAGGCCTAAGCGATCTCAGTGGGACACAGCAATGACGTAATCCCGCGAGAGACATCTGGTCTCCCCACAAGCTTCATGGTCCTTTCAATTTCACAACGCCCCAAATCAAACGCAAATTTATTCTAGAGGTTTTAGGTTGCACGAATTTTGTGACAGTAAAGGTTTGTCACACATTTGCGTCGACCCCCCAGCACTGCATTGCGTCGTGCAGCACAGCGCCTTCCCATTGGTTCGCCGTGTTGCCACAGCAACAGCTCGCCGCAAACATTTTAACAAGACGATAATTGTCGCAGTCGCACTCGAAAGCAACTGTGTGAACGAGCCTTTACAACTTCATCCGTCCCTGCAGAGTTCCGCTTCCCCAGAGTACACTCGGAGCTTAGGCCGAATTCGCAAAACATACGGATTGATGCCGGGGAAAATATAACTGTTTGGAGCAATATTTGAGCCTGAAGATGCGCATCCCTGGGGGCGGCAGATATCGTTCCAAAGTGTCCTCCTTTGCTCAAGATTCCAACTTATTCCATGACCTGATTGTCGAATTGGATCCCAAAGAACTCCCTCGCACAACAAACACAATGAACGGAGTCCTATTGCAACATTTATTTCTGTATACCAAGAACCACCCAACACAGCAATGGTTTTCAGACATACAAAGTACAAAACAGACAGCACTCCCGCGAGTGTCGTGTACAAGTCCTCTGAAAAACGCCAACACAACAACGGCACAAACCCTCTCGTCCAATGCAGGGGGGGGAGAAAACGGCAATGGCTGAAAAGTGGAGACGCTCCACAGACGAGAACGACAGCAAAATGCCACGGCAACGGCCGTGGTGTTTTTTAAAAATAGACGGCGTCGGTTCTAAGGCTCCACTCGGAAAGTATTTACATCGGGTGTGTACAACATTCACGTACCAAAATAGCTTGTAGGTGTATTTGAAAATGCAGCTGTCCACCGTTGTCCAGCTCCAACATCTTTAAACGTCGTCATCTCTACTTTCTTTTTTGCTCCTTGAAAGACATGAAAAGCTCACCCAGATTATCTTCTGCATGATTCGTGACTCGCTTTCCTAACTTGTTCCGAAACAGTGGTAAACTCTTAATCTTAATTTTAACCTGAATTGCGAGGCATTACTGATGAAACTTGAAACACAAAGAAAGAAAAGCACCATGTACAGCAAAACTGCGACATAAAACCTTAGAGGGAACTAGAAATAATTTTTTTCTTTTGCTTGCACAGGTAACACTCACTAGATAACAATTTACAGATCCTTTGCCACAGTTGGTCAAGGATCAACATAGAACATACAAAATCCCTCCTTGTATCCTGACCTACGAGTCTATTGCAGAAATCCATAACACGCAATGACAAAGATGTCGCAACACAAGAGCTAAGCACCGACCCTACACGCATCGCAGCAAAGCTCTCCACTCACTTAAAAGGACTGGACATGCTCCTTGAGGCTGTCGGTAAAAGTTTCGGTACTTCGCTCCCAATTGCAAAGAGGCCCCCTAGAAAAATGGACATGCGCTTGAACCGCCAAGAGAACACGCATATTTACCCATGTGACAAGACGAGACACCATTGAATTGTTCCAAAGATCAAGAGTAGACACTGGTGGCTGAACACGTTCAAAGGAGGAAACACACCCCGAACTACAGAGAAAAACGGGTCGGCTGGGGGAAGGGTAGGTGGGCGGGGGGGGGGGGGGGGGGGGGGGGTCAGGCAAGTTTTTGGGAATCTCGGAGAAAAGGCCCTGCCTTTCTCCAAGCTCAGTCTATAAATAAGAACTTGAACACCTGGCTCAGCACCCACTCAATTGAGGCACGACTGGAAGCACTTCTTTACAGCGTCTCTGCAAGAGAACAAAAAAACAAAACAAATTGGACTGAGCACTTGCGTGGCCTCTAGGGATTTAAGAAAATGGTCAGTAGGGTGCTCACCTTGCAAATGGAATGTAAGAGAGAGAGTACCAGGTCATGGCGACAAACTGGATGACGCAGAAGACGATGGTCAGGGCTGGGTTCTTCCACTGCATAAGCAAGCCAGGCGAATGGGTGCATTCTTGTAAGACAGTGTCACATGGTCAAACTAGACTAAAAGTCATTTCTCCTCGTTGCCCTCTTGCAACGCAAAACTAGTGCACCTTCAGTGATGTGATTGGCCTAAGCCATTTTGGAGCACCTTTCAGAACAGCCAAAACGGTGTTTTGGAGCAGCAAAAGTGGCCTCTGGAGCAGCCATAACAGTTCTTTGGAGCAGCAGAAGTGGCTTTTGGAGCAGATATTCTTAGAAAAATAAAAATATTTGTTTTAAGTGGTGGACAAACCAAGGGCACGTTTCTCGCCGCAATAAACAAATTATGGTCAAGCTAGACCACCTGGGAGTCTTTCAACATGTAACTGAAATGCCAATGACATGACACATTTTGAAATGATTCAGCTAAATGATACATATATATGTACCTTCTATAGATAAATAAGAACCAAACTGCACACATTAAAATTTATTTGAAAATGATCAGCTTAGTGGTAAATATCACAGCAGTAGGTACTAGTTATATAATATAAAAAAGGGAAGCAATCTCCGACTGATGAAACACGTAACTACTGCAGAGCAATGCGAAATGTTACACAAGACAAAGGTGCATTACGAGACTTAGCAGGTGCTTTTCTTTTCATTTTTTGAAACTTTCTGCATGGCTGCTCCAAGCGTCGCTTTGCCTGGCACTTTGGAAACCAGTAAAACGGCGGCAAACGGTTTTTCGGAATTGCTCCGCAACGCCTACAGCACTGTACACTTATGGGATCTCTCAATGTCTCCAAAGAGACATTGAGACATCCCAGAAGTGTACAGTGCTGTAGGCGTTGCCGAGCAATTCTGAAAAACCGTTTGCCGCCGTTTTACTGGTTTCAAAAGTGCCAGATTTTCATCAAGAGTAAGCAAACATAAAACAATGGACCACAAGTGCGCCGGCTGGTGCCTCTGTCATGCAATCATGTTCGCATGCACATGAGGGCAACTTCGGCAGGCTTGCAGTTGCACGTGCTTCGTCGTGCGAGTGGAGATGGCTGTTCGACCGAAACCATGCCACTTCGCTCCGTTGCCAACTGGTTCCCACAACTGTATGCACAACGTAACTGTCCAGCATACGATAAAAGAGTCCAGCGGTACGTGCTTGCAAGGCAGGCAAGCAGGGTACATGCTAAACACACACAAAAAGAAAACCCAAGCGCATTGATGCAAGACATAGCGAGCCAGGGTCAAAAAGTTCTTGGAGCGCTTTGTGCAACGACTGAACTTGAGACAAACAAGCGCGCTGTACGGGTTCAGTGTGCATACATTGCCTTCTTCGTTTTAGCTCACTTCTCTTCACCAACTTTCTTTCGCGGAATTTTTCACGTACCGGGGTCCCTTTCGAAAGAAAGCCCACCAAGAGAAACCTATGTAATCAATACTTTGACACAGCAAACTGAGTTAAAGAGGGGTTCTTGTAGTAGCGTATGATTTAAAAAGCAGAAATGTTGAAGAACATGCAGCAGTCCTTACATTTCAGTTTAGAAAGCGCCACATCTGCAGTGACGTGGGGACGGCAACAACCGACGTTGCGCCACCACGGTGACTGACAGGCAGAGACCAAATATAGTTTTCCCACAACCGTTGCTTTCAGGAGCGAGTGCTTCAGCTCACAAAGTAACTCCCGCCGCGCAAAAGCGCGGTTTCGTTTCACAGTATGACGGCATGGCTGGCCTGGTACCTGGTCCTCTACTGTCTGAACATCCACACATGCCCGCGTCTACCGTTAAAAATTTTTTTTTAAAAGACATGGGACGATGAGAGTGCGAAACGAAAGACGGCGAGAAAAACTAATGGGAAAAACCATGCAAGACTGAAAGGACCACCGATGCAAAGTACTTTGAGTCGGGCGGCCGCTTGCACCAGCTAGCTCACGCATGCTCAATTTTGGTACTCAGTTTAGTTTCGGTTTCGAAAGGCAAACAAAATTGGTCCTTTGGCGCAGGCTTGGTGCAGATTACCCATAATTTGGGTAATCTGACGTAGCAGGGTTAGCCCCTTGGCACAGTTTGGCGCAATTGGCGCAGCAATCAAATCACTGCACTTTGCAAGGGCACTAGAGTGAGTCTTTTTATGGATCAAACTTGATCACCCTAAGCATCCTAAGAAACCCAAGATTACAGTCTTGCGAGGCCTTTTTCCCTATTAAAATGCAACCAAACATTGCGACAGACCGCTACTAAAATTGAATAGTAGAAAAAGAATGTGTCACCATAAGGGTGTGTCGCAATGTTTAGTTTTTCTTTTAATAGAAGAAAGCCACCCACAATTGTAATCTTGAATTTTGCAGAATGTCCAAGATTGAGTTTGCATCATAAAAAGGCAAGCTCATAAACCACTGTAGGGTCCCCTTAGGATTATGAGCCCTTTCTCATCAGAGCTGTTAGGCACCTAGACAGTGTAGAAGTTAAGTGCATCATTCAATTTCATTCCCAAAGGGATTTGAAAAAAAAAAGTGCAACAAACAAAAGGATTAGTATTGTTTGAATAAGCAACTCATGGTCATGCCGATTAGGGCTGTCACAACTCCGTCTGAGATGAGGATTAAACTGGGGAATGGGCAAACTAAAGTAAGAAGAATAAGCAGACTCACCCAGAAAGCTGCCATGAGTGTCAGTACCAGGAATGCCTGTAAGCAAGGCATGTTTGATAATGTTGTGAACCATATTTACTGCAAGCAGAGTTACAATTAATCTACCAGCGCATGATGCCTCTCCGCTTCCTGAGTGCCTGCTGTCCCAAACCATCACATTCTAACGGAAATGTTTTAACAACTGAACTTACCTGCACCATTTGCCTAGTTGCTTTTTGTAGGTGGCTGAACTATGCATGCGGGCACTATGCTGTATGTACAGCACATATTCAAGACACTTGATTTGTGCAAATGCAAAAGGTGATCCCCAAAACTTGGTCTTAACTCTTTCCGTACCATTTTCATAGGCCTTCAATCAACTATCGATCACCTGCTATCTATAGTTTCCGCGCGCCGTCAAAACTCGAATGTGGCCCGCAGGAAATGTTGCGCCATCTCGTGAATACCCGACAAACTGACAAACTGCAACGTCAGTTTCGATTTCATTTGCCGCCTTCCCCAAAGATGATGAGCTATCAAAAAGATTTTTCTGCATGGCGGTGGCACTAGTCAAACATGGCGTCCCGTTGACACTGGGAACTGCTACAAAGGCAACCTCAACCAGGCGATTTGACTGCTTTTGCCAATTGTATTTTGGATAACAGCAGCAGTAACGAGTGTGGGTGACGTTGGATCATTTGATCTGAGCTCCTACAACGTTTCATCTCTGAGGTGCAGAATATAGACGGGTGCTTGTTGGAGAGTGCCGTTATAGTCTTCTAGGCTGTCCCGAGCCGGGGCACATATTTTATATGTGCCGCAAGTCATACAAACAGCAGCAGAGCAGAAGTTAGAGCAGTGCTATGACAAAACGAGGTTTCGTACGAAACAAGGTGATCTATACTAATATCCACCTCAAAAAACTTAGTAAAAAAAAAAGGTTTGACACCTTGCAGAGCATTATCATTTACCCCATCATGCGTTGAATTAAGATACATGTAGGTGCATCTTAGATTAGCTTTATGTTATTTTATCAAGACGTACACGCTTCAAACGCCAAAAGCATTCTCTCTTCCTTCGACAACCAAATCTTGTAAAACTACTTCGTGCAGAGCTCGGATAATCTGCAAAGGTACCCTTTTTGTTGATGTTGAAACAAGTATAGAGGATGTGCACCCTCCATGCAACAGTCTCTGAATGGCATGACGCCACGAAAGCACATTTGACGACGGTATCGGCTAGAGCTTTCTAACTTACAGAAGTGATAGTGGTATGCATGGAAACACATTGCTCATTTAGCTTTTTTTTTTTTTTTTAATCATAGTATGATTTGATATAGCAGCAAATGTTTAAACATTTTGCTTAATTTTTGCACAAATTCCAAGCATTTAAAGTAAAAAAAAAAAAATTGGCATTTAAATTTTCGGAAAATGGTTTTACACAATAGTGTCAACCTTTTTTACTTATTAAAAATGCAGCTTATTGGCTGCATGTTTATATGTCATAAATAGCCATGTGATGACTACTTGTTAAAATAAGTTGTTTTGACCATCCCTCAAAAATCGAAACTTTTCCCCATGGTACAAAAAGAGTTACCAGAGTATCTACTAAACTACTATGTTAAGATTTGCTGACTTTTCCAGTTTTTTACTGACTGTTTGGACTGAATTCCCTGGCCCTTTATAAAAGGAGGCAATCGGGAACTGCTGTCAAAGTATATTATGTAAGACCATTCACAATTTAAAACAACTGATGTAAATTTCAAGGCACAGAGGTTGGACAATTTGTGCTTTGAGTCATGTTTGTTACCATAAAGAACCATCGTGACTGGTTGTCTTCGGTTGCCTTACGACAGCGCTGCTGTGGAAACGAGATTCCTCGTCAATAAAGAGTGTCTTGTAAAAAACATCAAGGAGAATCTCTGACAGCACAAAGAGTATCATTGATGGGTGTTAGCAGTAGGTGTTGTGGCCAAGTCTGAAGGTGGCAGTGGATGCAGTGACCTGAAGTGTAGCAGGACTGCTTGTGGTGTTAAAGGGGTACTCCGGCGATTTTTTTATGGTCGCTGATTTGCCTCAAAATTGGCTCAACACACCGATAGACATGGCTCTACAAGTTCCCCAAGTTTTGTGTGAAAAGAAAAAACATTTGCAAAGTTATTGAATTTTCAAATTTCATTTTCATTGTGTTTCTCAAACCGTGAGCCACTACTGGCAACCATACCTCTGCAAACCTCACTCATGAGGGCCCTCACTCATTCTCACTCACCCTCATCTTCACAGGTGAGGTGAGGGTGAGTGAGTTTCTGAACCAGGAAAATTCATGAGGGTGAGTGAGGGCCGTGAGGGCTGTGAAGGCGGTGAGGGCGGTGAGGGCGGTAAGGGGTATGAGGGCCATGAGTGTGTGAGGGCGGTGAGTGGCGTGAGGGCCATGAGTGCGTGAGTGGTGTGAGGGCGGTGAGTGCGTGAGGGGTGTGAGGGCCATGAGTGCGTGAGGGCAGACAGTGGCATGGGAGGCGTGAGGGCCGTGAGGGCGGTGAGTGCATGAGGTGTGTGAGGGCCATGAGTGCGTGAGAACGGTGAGTGCGTGAGGGCCCCTTCAGATCGAGCATCTTTCTCAGCAATTTTGGTGTTAATGGCGGGTTGTTCTCTAGCTCTCCCTAGATCGACACGAGTTGCTGAGATCGGGTCCCGCTCGAAATAAGCAAGCAACTCGGAGCAATTCAAATACGTTTGAAGCGGCTGCATCCAATCAGGGACGCAAAATTTTCACGTGATACCTCGTGCCGGTGATGATGACACCGAAAGACTTGGTTCCAGTTTGAAATCGATCGTTTTTTGGAAATAAACTGTTTCAGAAAGGTGCATTAGTATTCTTAACGAGATTGAAATGCATAAAAACACGTTTATAATGCGCAATTGTGTCTAAATAGTGCAAAAAAAAAATTTTATGATGACGATGGCAAATTGCAGCGATTGGTTGCTGCGTGTGATCGCGGGCAGCCCGTGTTGCTGGTGTTGCGACGTAAAGTTTCTGGGCGAAATTGCCCCATCTGAAGCTAGCCAGAGTGGCGTGAGGGCCATCAGTGCGTGAGGGGCGTGAGGGGTGTGAGGGCCGCAAGGGCAGTGAGGGCAGTCAGTGGCGTGAGGGCGGTGAGTGGCGTGAGGGCGGTGAGTGGCGTGAGGGCTATGAGTGCGTGAGGGCGGTGAGGGCCGTGAGGGCGGTGAAGGCCGTGAGGGTGGAGAGCGGCGTGAGGGCGGTGAGTGGCGTGAGGGCGGTGAGTGGCGTGAGGGCGGTGAGTGGCGTGAGGGCGGTGAGTGGCGTGAGGGCGGTGAGTGGCGTGAGGGCTATGAGTGCGTGAGGGCGGTGAGGGCCGTGAGGGCGGTGAAGGCCGTGAGGGTGGAGAGCGGCGTGAGGGCGGTGAGTGGCGTGAGGGCGGTGAGTGGCGTGAGGGCGGTGAGTGGCGTGAGGGCGGTGAGTGGCGTGAGGGCGGTGAGTGGCGTGAGGGCTATGAGTGCGTGAGGGCGGTGAGGGCCGTGAGGGCGGTGAAGGCCGTGAGGGTGGAGAGCGGCGTGAGGGCGGTGAGTGGCGTGAGGGCGGTGAGTGGCGTGAGGGCGGTGAGTGGCGTGAGGGCGGTGAGTGGCGTGAGGGCTATGAGTGCGTGAGGGCGGTGAGGGCCGTGAGGGCGGTGAAGGCCGTGAGGGTGGAGAGCGGCGTGAGGGCGGTGAGTGGCGTGAGGGCGGTGAGTGGCGTGAGGGCGGTGAGTGGCGTGAGGGCGGTGAGGGCGGTGAGGGCGGTGAGCGGCGTGAGGGCTATGAGTGCGGTGAAGGCCGTGAGGGCGGTGAGTGGCGTGAAGGCTATGAGTGCGTGAGGGCCGTGAGGGCGGTGAAGGCGGTGAAGGCCGTGAGGGCGGTGAGTGGCGTGAGGGCGGTGAGTGGCGTGAGGGCTATGAGTGCGTGAGGGCCGTGAGGGCGGTGAGTGGCGTGAGGGCTATGAGTGCGTGAGGGCCGGGAGGGTGGTGAGGGTCGTGAGGGCGGTGAGGGCCGTGAGGGCGGTGAGTGGCGTGAGGGTGGTGAGTGGCGTGAGGGCCATGAGTGAGTGAGGGGCGTGAGGGCCGTGAGGGCGATGAGGGGCATGAGGGCGGTGAGTCTGTGAGGGCCGTGAGGTGCAGTGAGGGTGAGTGAAGGGCTGAAGGTGAGTGTGACTGTGAGGGCGAGGGTGAGTGAGGGGCTGAAGGTGAGTGTAGCTGTGAGGGTGAGGGTGAGTGAGGGGCTTAGGTGAGTGTGGCTGTGAGGGTGAGGGTGAGTGAGGGTGACCTAAAATGCCGACCTCTGCTGGCAACATTGAAGTGTGACAACAGAAATGGTACAAAGTGGGCAGTAAGCCATGTTCCCAACTGATTACAAGACGTTTTATGGTGGAGAAAGAATGTTTGGTAACTGATTCACTGAGAAGCACTCAAAAAACACTCGACATACTCTGTTTAAGACTACATGCACGAGCTGAAAGTCTGTACCATGTGTGACGTCACACCACTGAAGAGCGCGCAAACATTTGGATGCTGGTTTCGGCATCATCCTCATTTGTGGTTTTCCCAATTGCTATTTTGAATTTCCAGAAAATAAATAGCATACCATGACGACTGAAGTCCGGGAAGTCAGAAAATACAATTTGTTTAGGTAGCTCAAAAAACGACCGGAGTACCCCTTTAAGGCAGGTTCACACAATTGCGACAATTGCGTTCACAACAACCGAAACGGCAGGAACGACCAGGACACTGGAACAACCAGGACACTGGAACAACCATGACACATGATTGCTTTGGGGAACTACCTATTGCAACGCTTGCCATGCTGTGTACAGAGAACACTTGTCGCAGTAAAGTTGTCATTGCTGTGGTTTCGGTTGCTGCGAACACAACCGATACAAATGTGTGAACCAGCCTTTACTGTGAAGCCATGTTGATTGAAGTAATGAAAAATGGCAAAAAACTTCACAGTAAATTTACAGCAGCCTACACTTCTTACAGTGTGACTACAAATTGCCCTTTTGCTCATGTTACTCTAGGAGACCTTGCAGCACACTGTGCAGTCAGTGCTACTAGAATTGGCTTGCACAGGTCAAATCCAACTTGCGTTTTCAGAAATGCCCGAGTTTGTCCGGTCCAAGCTAAAAGGTATCTCTTTCGATAGCAACACTGTCGCTTGCACATGATTTCATATCAAAAATACAGCTGCAGAACACTCAGCACAAAAACAAGAACATGTCCCACATCTGGATGGCAAAAAGTGACAAAAGCCTGATGAAGCAATAGCCAATAGATGGGCATGAATGTTCCATTACGAAATTAAAAGTAGCGCTACAGACGAGGACAAGTAGAAGACATAGACACGGACAGGCGCTGACTCGCAACTGATATTTAGCCAACTAGCCCATCACATGATCTTTATAAATGTTACACTTTCCAGACGATGAAGGTGCAGTAGCCCATTTAACTGTATGTGGTTTGTGCCATTTGGCAACACCCTTTACTCAAGGCGATGATCCTTTAGAGGGTCACAGTTGTACTAGTTGCGACATGTCACACTTCACTGCAAGTCCCTGCACCACTTTCGTCCATCATTTTCCCGGACTAGACCAGCATTTTTATGGTTTCCCCGATAATTCCTTGACTATTGTATGAGCCTTAAATTTCCTGAAAATTTTAAGTTTCCCAGAGCTCATTCATACTTTCCTCAATGAAGTATTGTGTAACTTGGAGACAACTTTTTGTGGCAGTCCAGAAGAGAAGGGTGATTGGAACACGTGGATGCGCTTGAGCGCCCATGGCTTTGGCTAGGCTATCCCAGAAAGACGTCCCCTGAATAGAGGGGTGACTTTAGCTGGTATGTACTCCGGAAGAATGCCCGGCTAAACGTGCACAATAAATATGCCATCTGACGAGGTGATCTCCACTCCATCTTGGCAAGTTACACCTTGCACTGCCAACCTGACTATGTGCGCAATTATACTGCCAAGAAATCATTATGCTCAGAGGCACCCATAGAAATGCTGGAAGGGCCACTGCCGTGCACCAAGGCAAACTCACCAGCATGATGCAGGTTGCAATGGCTCTGGTGGGAGCAAACATCTTCTTGACCTGGTTCATTGGGCCCATCAGGAACAGTGTACTGAAAAGCAGGAAATAGCCATGTGACAGAATACAATTATGCACAAATTAAAAGCAGAGTCCCTCCTTTTCAAACCAACATTCATTTCCTGTTTTCAGCTCCATGCGTGTGGTTTATGCAGCTTTACATATCTAAATATTTTGCTGACCACAAATTATCAATATAGGTGCCTGCCTTCGTAAACTATGGCAATGGTAAGGTTCAATGGCATATTTGCTAATTATTATTGTGAAAGGCTGGCCATGAAGGTAGTACATGACCACTAGAAACTGGTAGCATCACAGAGCACTTATGAAGGGGGTATCCCCCCAAATTCCCCCTTTTATATGTTTCAAATACAAAGCTGTAATTTAATAAAAAGTTCAGACATGTTATCTGGACACAAACAGTAAATTTTTTCATTTAGACAAAAAAAAAATGCTAGGTTTCTTGGCAGGTCATTTGTGTCATTTTCCTTCCCCAATGGTCTTTAAACCCAATTTCTGCTAACCCACAAAAATACAGCTTGGGAACAAATATGACTGAGGCTCTCTCATTCTGATTTAAAGGGGCACTCAATTCTGAGACCATAAACTTATGGTGACAAGTGAATTTACGGGCTCTAAGCACCCTAAAAAAGACAAAACTTCACTCATGGGTGGCCAATTTCCCTATTAAAGACCTAATCAAAGATGGTGACACACCCCTCTTTCTATGTTACGCAGTAGACACCAGGAGGCATCATCGGACGGCATTTTCAAACAATATTTGCCGTATTATGTCTCCTACACCTAAAGATTTGACGTTTTTGTCAATATTATTTACAAGGCGCCTAAAAAGAGCAATCTCCACGCATTTAAATATTTTATTGCTCAAATTGTATGAAGTTGGTGAGACACAAGAAAGCATCCTCCCTCCCTCCCTCCCTCCCTCCCTCCCTCCCTCCCTCCCTCCCCCCCCCCCCCCCCCCCCCCCCCGAAAAGAAAATAGTGCCCACGTATCACGCATTTACACATATTCCTACTACAGTGTGTTTACTTGGATGTCTTGCCATCTAAAACTGGTCATTTTTATTAACTAAAGCCCAACAATATGCCACCAAAACCAAGCTTCTACAAAAAATCACTTAAGTGCCACTTTACAAGGAAGCTGAAGAGGTTCTTGAAAATAGAAATTGCTAGAGGTGAATTCTAGTGTATTTCTGCAGTGTGAATATTAATACCGCAAGCATTCGACCCGAATGTATCAATAGATTCTAGGAAAAGCGAAAAACCGACTGCTGGGTATGGCGTCATGCCCAGAGGTTTTAGCTGCCATGCACGTGCCTTTTGCGAGGGAACACGTGCAGTGTTTTTGACTGCTCGGGACCGTTCAGATTGTTGGGACACGGATGCATGTGCTTGTGTTGCAGATGTACAGCGCTGCTTCCTCCAAAGCCCCATTTTCTTTGCCCTCATACCTCTCTCTCCACCACACCTGGAGACAGGTTTATGAACCAATACAATCGAAGCTATATTCCTTCTTTTCTCCACACCTTTACAAAGAGTTTGCCCCGAGTACAGGCTGCCACCGGTGTGGTGGAGTTGTACCGCTTTTCGCACTAATTTCAAGAGTGTGGCCCACGCCGCTTACCTGCAGAGGGCCGTGAGATTTCCGAACGTGTAGAAGACCGCAAACATCTTCAGTCCTCCCGGGAAGGCCATGCATATTGCACCCTGAGGGGAAAAGTCGGGAAGGACAGGGTCAAATCGTAAAAAGGACACGGTGGAGCGCAGTGGCCAAGGCACTCCGACACGAGTCGCACCAGGGAAAAAAAGCCTCAATGCAAAACAAATGCATTTGCATGACTGATTGATTGACTGATTAAGTGATAAATCTACTGGCGAGTGACTACTACTTTGTTTTGTCAGCAAAGTATGTCAAATTCCACTTTAGTTAAACACTTCTGGTAAGCATTTGAATGTATGCCAAGTGGGCATAGGAGGTACGACTGATGGACACCTTTTCTCGAGCAATGCTTCGGCAGTAGAGTATGAACATCCTCAGCAGATGCTCATTCCAAAGTTTCACTGGCGTAGGAAGCCTCGTTGACCTTCTTCCGTCCAGGAGGCCATCGAAGGCTTTCAGCAAAGACCGGCACCCACGAAGGGAAACCCTGGTGTGTTTGTTTGTGAGTGTGTGCTTGTGCCAAAAGGCAACCTCACATTTTGCTGGATTAAAAGGAATACCAAAGCAAATATTTTGGTCTTTATATTTGGGTGAAATATCAACCATGCTACAAGACCATTCTAAGAACACTAGTCTTTCAACTCAAAATGTGGCAAAACATGTTTTTTGAGACAAATAAACTCTTTACGCTCAAGCTGGCTTCAGTGACGAGTGTCAGTCGAGTCAGCTTTCACAAGCTATAAAACCACGACACTGACTTTTTAAAATATTTTCTAAGTCAGCGAAATTTTGCGAGTCAATATTGTTTCTGGGCAATAAAACTATAAGGCTACTGCTCAAAATTCATTTAACATACGTACGGCCATATTTGTGTACTATAGTCACCGAGAGCTTAAAAATCTTAGGGCGCGGCAAATCCTGAGTATTACTCTGTAGCCAATGAGATTGCGGCATTAGCCGGCCCAAGAACCAATCAGAAAGCAAGAAGCATGAACAGATGCCCAGCCTTGCATTTCTTATGCAGTCAGTGGCTTTAGTGGTGTCCAACTTCGCTAAGTACCTCCCATTTGGCAAAATTGTGAGTCCACTTGGTTAAGGCGGTAGTCAAAGCGGTTGGTGGCAAAACACACGCAGACAGTGGGCAGAGGCGGTAACATCGTTCTCAACTCCCTACAAATGGTCGCAGTGGATTGGTGACAGTCACTCGTGTTTGGAGCGCTTTAGGCCACGGGGCTCTAAACCCTGGCCCGCGGAGGTCTTCCGACCGGCTTGTGGCTGGCTGTGGTCTTTCTAACGAAGCCCGGTCCGAGCAAGCCCGCTGCTACCGGCACAAAAAGTAGGCGCACGTAAAAAGAATGTTGCCACAATGCGCACCAACTGGGTAAACGAAGATACCAGAAAAAAATGAGAAAAAACTGCCATCGTAATGCCTGCCCTCTCATATTTATTGGACATTGTCATCACCAGTGTCACTATTCTTAGTCTCCCGTTTCATATCTGGGTAATTACGCATGTTAAAATTCCCTCGCATTCCCATGTATATTATGCTTAGTGTCCTGTGCCGTATCTATTGCATATTGTCAGCGTTCCATTATTCTCTTTAGTCTTCTGCCCTCTGCAAACATACCAAAGTTCCCATGCATTTTGGTTTATGCCTGGGGAGTTTTCTGGGTCGCAATTATTATGTAATGTTATAATTAGCTAAATACATATTTTAAAAATAAAGCGTATGTATTCATACACTTTAAATTATTTTTGTTTTTAAGTTTTTACTTTCTTTGTAAATTTTGTATCTATATGCCTTTTTCTGATTATTTATCTAGTTCTTCCTCATTTATATTTGCTTATTTATTTTGCAGCCCTCGAGGCAGTGAGGAATCCCCGATCTGGCCCCATAGCCAAAACGTTTGGAGACCCATGCTTTATGTCAACAAATTCATCTATCAGCAAAAATATGCTCCATTTAGCATAATGTTTTTGGCGACTTTATTTCCCCGAGAAAAAGATGTAGCTTGTTGATTGTCCATTCACAAATCACTAATAGGTTGCCAGGGTTAGGCGGATAACACCAATGTCCTCCCTCGTTGAGATTCAAGTCATTTTACGTCTAACAGACTCCCAAGTCATTCATACTTTGTTAACTGAACTCCCATCATTCTTCTGCCCCATATCTTTACAAAGAAACCTCGTAGTTCAACATTTGCAAAAATATCCTTATGATGTACTCACCACAAGTGAGAATACAAAGCCCAGGACGAAGCAGATTCCAAAGCCCTTTACTCTCGTTGACCAGCTGAGTGAAGAATTATCTATAATCTGAAAAAAATAAAAAGTAATGAGAAATAAAAAGTATGCCCCTTCCCCCATCCGATTATGTTCGCAGCACGGTCGGTCAGGCTGTGACAAGAAATGTGGTCTTCCAAAGAAATCCTTACCATAGACAGACCCTAAAGTCTCACCAGGAAAGAGGATTTGAATCAAAGTCAGTGAGATGGGCGCATACGCCCACCTATAAGTTTAGGGCCTGTGTAACGTCACAAATGGGTAAGAGCAGTAAATGATAGGTCGTTATCGGAACACATACTGATTGTCACAAACACCCCCGCATCGACCATACTTTCGCAGGTGTCACAAACTCGAAACCTTGTAAACGATCGCCTCCCGTCATAAGCGTGTGTCGTAGTATGATCTCAATCTACGGCTGTCACACTGTACGGGTCGCGGGGTGGGGATAGACGAGCAACATGTGTGCCCGTACTGAGCGCCTAGACTCCCATCTTGAGCTGTCGGCGGTTCAGCGCGCACCGCCGTTCGAAGGCAGCGACGCAGGGCGGATAGGTTAGGGCGCTGACCCACCTGCGTAACGATGCCCTGTTCCTCGTCCCCGCGTTCCTCTCCGCTCAGAGCTCGCTTGAGTTTGTCCATCGTCGAAGTCGTTCGTTTGTCGCTCCTCTGTATCGACCACACGCGACCAACACAACAGAAAGAAACGCTAGCGCTTACAGCAAACTCATAGCTCGCCGATAAGATCTTGACGTCGAACCCCGCAAAATAAACACACAAATGACGAAAAATAGAGGAAAGCGCCCGAAATAAGTAAACGAAACGCCGCACTACAGAAGCTACGAAACACCCACAAGTTGCGCTATCGAGGACACGAACGCATGAACCTGTCATTTACGTAAGGCTGACTACCATTGGTGAAAACAAATGGTTGCGAGAGGGCGCTACCAATGAGACCACAAAATTCAAAAATATTGCAGTCGTGATATTTTACACGGGGTACGCCGGCGACATAGGGTTATGTTGGTTATGCAACGCCTTTCCCGCCAATTTTATCCAAGTGCCACCCAATTTAATCAAAGTTAACCCAAGCGGCACATAATTTAATCCTTGCCCTACTGAATTTAATCCCGGGGTCAGTAAATTTAATCCACAATATTCGCGGCAATATGCACTTATAGTCTTCTTGAACGACCTCTAGGACGACTTCTAGGCACACCTCGAGGACGACCTCAAGGACGACGACCTTTAGAACGACGTTTAGGACGACCTCAAGGATAACTTTAGGACGACCTCAAGGACAACCTCTCGGACGTCCTCAAGAACAACGTCTAGGACGACCTCAAGGACGACGTCTAGGACGATCTCAGGGACGACTTCTAAGACAACCTCGAAAACGACACTTAGAGGTAGACGATAGAGGACGACGTCCTCTAGGTGCCGTTAAAAGTCGTCCTAGACGTCATCCTGGAGGTCGTCCTGGAAGTCGTCCTAGACGTCGTCTTAGACGTCGTCCTAGGCATCGTTCTTGAGGTCGTCTTAGACTTTTCCTTGAAGTCGTCCTAGGCGTCGTCCTCGAGGTCGTTCTTGAGGCTGTCCTGGACATTGTCCTTGAGGTCGTCCTAGACGTCGTCCCTGAAATTATTTAGGCATCGTCCTCGAGGTTGTCTTTGAAATCGTCCTACATGTCGTCCTTGAGGTCATCGTAAACATTGTCCTTGAGGTCGTTCTAAACGTCGTCCTCAAGGTTGACCTTGAGGTCGTCCTAGACGTCATCCTCGAGGTCATCCTAAACGTCGTCCTCAAAATCGTCTTAGACATCGTCCTTGAGGTCGTCCTAGACGTTGTCCTTTAGACGTCATCCTTGAGGTTGTTCAAGAAGTCGTCCCTGAGGTTGTCCTGGACATTGTCCTACACGTCATCCTCCAGGTGTCGTCCAAGAAATTGTCCTAGACATTGTCCTCGAGATCGTCCTAGACGTCGTCTCTGAGGTCGTCCTAAACGCCGTCCTCTAGGCAGCGTCCTCGAGGTCCTAGAAGTCGTCCTTGAGGTCGTCCTAGACGTTGTCCTCTAGGCATCGTCCTAGACGTCGTTAAAATAGCTTCGCTGGTCCTCCATCTTCACGCAAAGTGAAAGGCTCTACATTTTTTCTATTAATATCGGAATCAAAGATTGTTTACACCAGAAGTATCGCGACAACAAAATTCTGGTTTGACGCCGCCCCCTGGTGTTTGGGGTAACTGAAGTGAAGTATAAAATAACTCAAAAGTAACTAGAAGTAATCGAAAAAGGAATCAAATGATCAATATAACTAATAATTATTAAATTGGCTTTATAATGACCCAAAGTAATACAAATACTGGGTCAATACCAGCTCAAACCATTTTAAAGGGTAATCATAATGCAAATTTAGCTCATAAGAACACAATTGGTTCGATATTAGCTCAAAGTAATCAAGAGTCATCAGACTGTCAATTAAGCCAAATTAATGTTTGTTGGGTCAATAGTAACTCGAAATAATCAAGAATAATTGCAATGAAAATTGAGCTCATGATAGATAAATTGGTGGCACAATAACTCCAAGTACTGAAAATTGTCACCAACATGTTAATTGGGCAGATTTAAAGCCCATTGGTTTATAACATATAAAAAAAAACATCATGTCAATTAAGCCCACAATAAATCAATTGGCTGAAATTAGCAGAAAATAATCAAGCATAATTACAATGTCAATTAAACCAAATTAAGCTTAATTGACAGTAATAAATAATAATAATTAAGCTTAACAGTAATAAAAATGTGAATCGAGCTCTTAAAAGACCAATTGGTTGAATGTGACCTCAGAGTAATCAGAAGAGTTACCAAATTGTGAAATAGGTCAAATCCATTGGCTCAGGATAACTCAAAGTAATCAGAAGAGTAATCATAATATACATTAGGCTCATAATAAATATGTTTGTATGAAGATAAGCTCAAAGTAATCAAAAGAGTCATCCCAATGTCATTTCGGTCGAATTCAAGTCCACTAGCTGGGTTAAAAGTAACTTGAAGTAGTCAAAACAGTAATAATAATGTCACCTGAGTTCATTATAGATCAATTGGAGGTATAATAACACAAAGTAATCAAAAGAGTAGCCAAAATGTCTATTAGACCGAATTAAAGTAAAGTAACTCCAAGTAATCAAACAAGTAATTGTGATGTCAATTGAGCTAATAATAAATACTTTTGTTAAATATTAGCCCAAGAAATCAAAACAGTCATCGCAATATCAATGAGGCTGAATTAAAGTCATTTGCATCGAAAGTAATCCAAAGTAATCAAGACTAATAATAATTTATGGTTGAGCTCATAACCGATAAATTTAACTATAATTACGCAAAGTAAACCAGTCACCAAATGTTACTTAGGCCGAATGAAAGTCAATTGAATTGAGAGTAACTCAAAGTAATCAAAAGAGTTATCATAATGTCAATAATCATCACATAAAACTTCAATTCGTTGAAGATTAGGTAAATGTAAGAGTCATCACAACAATATTTAATTCGAATTTATGGCCAATGGGTCAAAGGTAGCTCCAAGTAATTAAAAGAGGAATAATGTCAACTGAGTTCATTATAGATCAATTGGAGCAATAATAACACAAAGTAATCAAAAGAGTAATCATAAATTGCAATTTTACTTACCGTATTTTCCAGGCTATAGTCTGCGGACTATACATGTTTAAAAGTTTAAATTTCTGGCTGTGCGGACTATACAGGAAATATGTTTTTCAAGATTGTTTATTATGACGAGACGTGACGAATTTTGTGCACGAAAGTGTATGTTAATGATAATTTATGCACATTATAGGCTTTATTGTAAGCTAAAAAGCAGACATTCGTAAACGTGTGCCGTCTATGAGGAGATTTTCGATCGACTAAGCACCCGGTGCGGGCTATGCACCGGGTGCGGGCTATCTAAGCAAAATCTTCTATTTTTGACCCCAAATTTCCCCCTGCGGACTATACACCGGGTGCAGACTATAGTCAGGAAAATATGGTACATCATCTGAACTGTAGCAATGTTAAGTCGTGTATTAAGAAAGGTTAAACAAAACGTCCATTCAGCCAAAAAAAATTTGAACGCGCCACAATAACTCAAGATTACAAAAAGAGGGATCAACATAAAGGCCCGTTCACACTCTTGCGACTGCTTGCGACCTCTTAAACCTGGGTTCCTTAAAACTTCTTAAACCAGAGAACACACTGGCACCATCTATTGGGAAGCAGTGTAAACTCGGCGGTCCGGCATATTTTTTTTTTATTTCTCGCGCAATATCCTTTCTTTTTTGGCTCGAGAAGCTTTTGTCAATGTTATAAACGAGCCTTTCTATGGGAATTACGCACATTTGACCTCGGAAATCCCGCAAAACCTTCGCTTTTGTGAAATACAGTTCTAGGGTCACCGCATAGATGGCGCCACAATGTCAGTGCGTTCCCTCATTCTAGAAACATTTAAGAAGTTGTAAGAGATCTCGTCTCTCTCAGTCGTACTCGGTCGCAAGAGTGTGAACGGGCCTTAAAGGAGCTGTGCAACAATTTCAGGGCTTTGCTTAAATAATTGTGGAAGTTGATGCCTGACACTTCTGCAGTGAACTACAGAAAACAGATTTTGCCTGGATACCCTAGTTTTTACTTAAAAAAATGAAAAAGATCCAGGTTTTTGCCGCCTCTCAACTCGTGCATCGTCTTCCGGGTCACGTGCACAGTGACGTCACTAGAGTAGGCGCGGAGTTCCGGAAAAGTTCTCTCTTTAGAGCCATCAGCGAGCAGCGAGAACTCATCCGCTGCCGACCGCGTGACCACCCGTCCTTGCCAGTGTGGCGCTGTCCCCCTCCCCCTCCGGCTTCTGGCGGCTGTTCGCGGTTTTGTGGACCTAGGATAGATGGCGCCACTAAAACTCCGTATAATAAAAGTTTTGTCGATGATACCAGGGTGTTGACGCATTTATATATATGTTGGAACGACAAGATTTGTAAAAAGAGTTACCTTTTATCGAGCAGGTATTCGCACAACTTGCTATCTTTCTTACAACGACCCAAGTGACGTCACGCCGCTTGTTTCTCATGGCCGCCGCTCGTGGCTGCAGGTCGGGAAATATTCCAAGTTTTGCCTCGCTATTACGCGGCGGAATCGCAACATTGCGATGAAAAGAGGTGTGTTTTCTGCCATTTGTGACACAGTGAACAATATCAAAAGCAGAAAATGCCAATTCCTTCAACGTTAAAATCGTTGCACAGCTCCTTTAACAACTAAGCCTCGTCAATAATGGGACTAGTAACTTCAAGTAATCACAATAGTAATCAAATGATCAGTTGTCCCCCTAAAAATCTAATTGTATAAACAATTATTCTAAGTTACCAAATGTGTAAGCAAAACACGACCACCGGAGACAATAAGTGCATAAATATATTGTAGATTATATTGACTGACCCCGGGATTAAATTGAGTAGTGCAAGAATTAAATTATGCGGTGCTTGGATTAAATTTCGTGGTACTTGGATTAAATTGGCCGTTGCTTGGATTAAAATGAGCGGGAAAACTTGTAGAACAACTCAGTTGAGAAACTTTGTTGTGTTCGTCCGTTTTTTTTTATCGTTCCCCATCTCAGGGTTTACAAGATGCCATAGAGCCTACTTTGGAAAAGTGGCTCCGATCCATAGAGATCAAGGCTGTGATCCATACTCGCGAACCAAACTAGGGTGTAACCGAAGAACTAATGGCGATCGCAACGCCGCCATATCTCTTGCAGTCAAGGAGGATAGAAGGGTAGGAGAGGACATCCCGTCAGCCGCGTAGCCTCCACAAGCCATGTTCCCTTGACGAATAGCCTCTTTCTCCATTTTCCTTCTTACTCTCTTCACTTATCAGGCCAACATGACCACATCACGTGACCGTAGCTAGCCTTCGATCTGATAAAACCTACCGGACGAAGCGCGCGCAAGCCTGCAAGGAATCCTTCTGCAATTAACCATCCATCCCACACGTGACATGTCACGCGAACCAATTGCCAGAGAAATCTACGGTCACGTTGGCCACAACATCGTTTAAACTTTTTATGACTAGGCTTCACCAATATTGCAACGTGCCCCCTCCTAGTACTTATAACCTCCTTGCTTGCAGTGGCCACTCCGGGAACTGCACGGATGCACAAATTGGTTTAGGTCGAGTCATGCGAGGGCCTGTGGCGCCATCTTGGAGTGCTATTTGACATTAGCTATATGAATGAACTTTCATGTTTTGTTCATGTTTCGTTCACATACATGCCATCAAAAACGGCAAACAAATGGAGCAGCTACAACCACACATGCACATAGGCAGCCACAAAAAAACTGTCATTGAGGAAATGTGAGGCAAAAATGTTCCAAAAGATGGGAGAATCCATAATTAAAAACATTTCCTCAAACTTAACTCAACGAAGACATCAAGAAAAATATAGACGTTTCACCACTTATGCAGGTCGTGGCATTTAGTATGAAGTGACGCATAAGAAGCGAGAGCCCACCAGTCACCACATATCGTGAATGACCCTGTAAACATCCGGTAGGGAGCCGCAGTTGTAATTGCAGGCCGATGTCTTTGTTGTATTAAGTTTAACCAGGAAATGCGAGGGCCGCACATCTGTATGTTGATGAGTTGTACTCTTGGAACCAGTGCGTGCACCGGCCCCAGTTTTCATGGTCGCTGGAGAGCAGTGAATCGGTCACAAGCTTCTGTATTTCGATCACTCACAACTGTAGGTACAATCACAGGGAATGCCTCATCTCCTGAACCAACCCCAAAAGGTAGCTACCCAGCTCCTCATCTTGAAGAGTCCAAGACACGCAGATGGCCTTATTCGACTCGTCTTCCTGCCCGCCAACCTTGATGAGGGCAGAGGCCACAGATATTGAGCCATCTGGCAGCAGCTGAATGCTCGGATCCTTAATCTTGTTCTTGATGTTTCCATAGATGGCGTCTGCTGTCTTGGTCAGCGATCCCCTGGATGACACACTGACCGTAGTGGTGAAGCGTATCTGGTGTCCCACAACTCCCAGCTCCTGCATTGCCTGTCCAGAATCCATGAGTCTGATCGTGTTGTCCTGCATGATGAGGGCACCGTGAATCAATTTGGGCTTCTTGGAGTCTGAGCCCCCCTGACTCAAAGCTCGCTTAAGCAAGGGCAATGACACATCAATGGGTATGATATCTGGCGTATCAATTTGGACCGTCTCTCCGTTGGCTGGCATGTAGCAGTCAATGTTGAACTCCTGCAACACCTTCTTGCGCAGGAACTCCATTTTGCTGGCTTCGCCGTGTACCAGAAGCACGTTACTGGGCTCACACTGGTGGATGAGCTGCATGATGCCCTTGGCATCTGCGTGTGCACTAAATGACATGTATTGCACAGACATCTTCACCTCCACTACCTGGCGGTTGTCTAGTTCCACCTTACGTGCACCACTGAGGATCTTGTGGCCCACGGTGCCGGCGACGCAATAGCCAGGCATGATGACCATGTTTCCTTCCACCGGAGCCCACTTTTTGAAAATCTGAAGTGACAGTCCCGCATGAAGCATGCCAGGGGTAGCAAATACCACCATTGGGCCCGGGTTGTCTATGAAGGCCCTGTCGAAGGGCTTGATGTGCTTGAAGTCGAACATGTTGCGCTGAACGAACGTCTTTCTGATCTTCTGATTGGTCCACGTGATGAACATCTTGTAGTAGTTGGTGGCCTTCTCCGTGAGGCCCACCGCAAAGTAGATGGGCACTTTGAGGTTCATGCGGTCCCAGTAGGTCTCGAGCAAGATGCAGAGCTCCTGGGCCCGTCCAAGGGCGAACACCGGAATGAGCACCTTGCCGCCTTTGTCGATGCAGTCATGCACCTTGGTGAGGAAGTCGCGCTCCCGGCAGCGCTTCGAGTCCCGGATGGTGGTGGCGTAGGTGGACTCGGTGATGAGCAGGTCCGGCCGGCACTTGTCGATCCAGGCCGCACCGAGGTGCCGGTCGGGCGTCATGTTGTAGTCGCCCGTGTACACGACGGACTGGGAGCCGACTCGGATGTGGAACATGGCGGCTCCCAGTACGTGGCCCGCGTAGTACGCCTTGATCTCCAGTTCGTCGTCCACCTGGACGGTCTGGTGGAGGTTGACGGCCACAACTTTCTTCATGCAGTCCTTGATCATCTGGGAGGTGAAAAAGTTGGTCTCGCCCTTGCGGTCCACCGTGATCTTGCGGAAGTCCTCGAGCAGGATTGGGCAGATGGCCTTGGTCGGGTGCGTCATGTAGACAGGGCCCGCGTAGCCCACCATCTCGGTCATGTAGGGTAGCGCGCCGCAGTGATCCAGGTGAAAGTGGCTGATGATGAGGCAGTCCAAGTGATCGTTCAGGGGGCCTTCCTGCGTCACGTACGAGAAGTCCGGGAACCTGCGCTCGTCGTTGTAGCCCATGTGCATTCCACAGTCGAGCATGATGTTCTTGCCGCCGATGCTGAGCAGGATGCAGCTTCGGCCCACGTCCTGTCCCGCCCCGAGCGGGGTCACGCTGATCTGCGGCATCTCTCCGCTCGGATCTACGCAGCAGCAGCCTCGACGCACTACACGAAACGCCGCTCGTCTCACCGCAAAGTCAATTACAGTGCAAGGCTGTCAGCGCATCGGTGCTGAATTTCCACCGTGTAGGTAGCTGAGAAATACCGCGGACGCCAAAAGTGTCAAAGCAACCACGCAAACGAATACAGACCACTGCTCGCCTTCGAGCTGTCTGTGCGTCTGCACCGCCGGGCCGCCGGCGCAGCCGGCGTAACAAAGCGGATTGAATTGGATATTGTTGGCTAAATCCTATCACAGGACGAGCCGTATGCATGGCCGTATGTCCATGCATATGTCCCATATCTTTCTTCCTTTCTTTGCGGGACAATATCAACTTTGATAAACACGACATACAAAAAAGTAACAATTAGTAACGCGGAGTGAATAAAAATAGAAAACTCGCAGGTTCATCTCCCGTCCGTTTGGAGTGGTGCTTTTATCGGCAAGGTTACTTTTTGCAATGAGCTTCTAGGGGAAGCTCATTGCTGTTTGAGGCAAGAACGGGTGTTCTGCGAACCAGAACATACAGAGTGAAGTACCAGGAAATTGATACAGTGTGCACTGCTTGTGGAGAGGAGGACGAGACGGCTGAGCACTTGATACTCTACTGTAAAGGGCTTCAACCTATGCCTACCGAAGACAACATAGATTTAATAAAGTCATTGGGTTTTAGAGACAGCGAAGGGAGAGTGGATTTCAAGACTGTAGAGATTACCAAGCAAAGATTAAGTGAATGGTGGCAGAAATCGAGAGAAAACTAGGTATTTTCTTAATCACTGATGGCAAGGGGGTTTCATAGCCTCACTTTCTTTGCACTGCGGAGTGAATATAGATTTCACATTTAAATATTCTAAGCTTAAATGGTAAAACAAAATGGCTAGGTGGCGTAAGCTACCGCCCGATCCAAAGGGCTCAGCCGTATTCATTCATCCATCCATCCATCCAGGTAGCGTGTCCTACCGTCCAATTCAAATTGTTTTTTTTTTGTTTTTGTTTTTTTGCAGTAGGCAGGAGTGCACGCGACCCGAGAGCGAGAGGAGTCGATCGACAGAAGCGAGAAGGAGGCAGACACACTTTCGAGGTAGCCATCAACAGATGGCGGGATCGTCGGTCACGTGACAGGGGCTCTCCTCGGTCGCTTCTTTTCACCCGCACCCGATGTTGTCAGTGTTAGACAAAGCGTTGTGTCAATTTTCCACGATCGGCCCCAATGCAGCCGATTGCGGGACCCTGCCCGTAAGCGCGTTGCCCATGCCCCGCGCGGCCCAGCGCCCCCAGCAACCATGGAAACCGTGGCGAGCACGGGGGCCGCCCAGGCGCCGACCAACGGCGGCGACGACGAGCAGCGACTGAGGGCCTACGGCCTGGTCGGCTTCAGGGACTTCTGCGCCAAGAAGAGCCCCGCGTCGCCCAGCCTGCGCGAGCTTGACAAGCCCCTGCTGGCCGCACTCGCCGCCGAGTTCCTAGAACAGACGCGCTCCAGGCAAGGCACGTTGTACGGCGCGCGCGCTCTGCGTCGCTTCCAGATCGGCCTGAACAATTACCTCCGCACCGTGTTCGGCGCCGACTTCGACCTGGCCCGCGACCCGGCGTTCAGCGACGTCAACGGCTTCCTGGCGACGGCTTACGGCAAGGCCGCCTTACCGCGGCCGCCGGCCGTGGTAAAACTGTGCCCGGTGGCGAGCAACGGTCAGTCCGCCGACGCCGTGATCATCGGCGCCGAGGACCTGACCAAGATCGGCCAGTACTTCTGGAAAGTGATCAACACGCCGAGGGGCCTCCAGCAAAAGGTCTGGTTCGACCTTATGATCCACCTGGGGTCTGAGGGAATCGAGAACCAGCACTCGATGCGCAAGGACTCCTTCGTCATCCTCAAGTCGCAGAGTGACGGCAGGCGGCGGCTTCAATGGGTGAGTGCGTGCTCTGTGCGATGCCGCCTCATGCCGCTTGCTCCCGCGCGTTTGACAGTTGGCGCGCCTCGCTGGCCGCTCGTGCGTTCTTTAACTCCGTTCGGGCTCTGCGACGCCCCATCCCTGCTTGATTTCGACGGTTCGAAACACACGGCGCGAGCCGTGCCGCCGTGCTGTGACAGCCACGCTCTCGGGGGCGGGAAAATATATACTCTCCTTTGTCTTGGCCGCTTGCGCGATCGTCGCAGCACGCTTGTTGACAGTTCGGATACCAGGCATCGTTGTCTTCGCTTCTGATCATGCACCGTGTATATTTTTTTTTTTCCCCTGCCCCTTCTCTTAATTTGATGTGCTCGCGTGCGCAGTCCGATGTGAAGATTGTTCGGCCACTTACGAACCGGATTTAGTTTAGAAATTAGAACACAACTTTGTTCAAGCTAAAGTAACTATAAGGCGGGCGAGCGAACTGTAGGCTCATAATGAATGTCCGAGGTTCGGGAGAGAGACGGCAACTACAAGGTCGAAAATCGCTGACATCTCAAACACCTAGACATCAGTGAAAGGTTCTTGACTCGGTACAACCTGATTTCTTTCTGTGTAGTGAATCCCCGTGTTTTAATTAGCGGTCATTCACCACAACCTCAGGCTGTGCTTGAGGTGTTAACTCATTCGACGGTGATAGTGCTGCTGGAGATATTAATATGAGTTACAACCACTGGCGGCTGTACACCTTGCGAAAATATTTTCTGTTATTGAGAGATAACAGGCTCTATAGTTTTATCATCTTAGCTTTTTTTTTTTTTTATATAGGGAAACTGTAGTATAATAATAGTAATAATTATTTGGCTACTCGACGCCATAATACCACAGAAAGGCTGGTAGCCCATACCATAAGGCGTGCAGCACTGCTTCTAATGAAGATGACGATGGGATTAGTGTGGTACAGATCAGAACTGGGCAGTACCCCAATAGTATCTTAAGGATATTTTTGGGTATCTGCTCTTCTGTATCAAGATATGTTTAAAGAATGCATTTGTGTCTTGTTGGTGAAGTACATTTACAACATATCACTTGTATTGCAATACTCTGCCAGACATTGGCATCTTGTTATGTGTGTTGCAGTAAATTAACTGTTCGCTTTTTACGATAAAGTGAAACCGCCTTTTCGGTACGAGGACTTCCAAGTTTAATATTATGAACCCGCTACTTAACTCTCTACATTGGGAAGACCTGAAATGGAAGTTTAAAATGTCGCCAACAGCTGCCAAAACATGAGCACTACCATTTGCTGTCACTACAAACTCTACACCTACCACAGCTTGGCAAAAATGTATTTCTGTATGTACTATCTGTATTCCGGGATACTATTAAGTATCTTAAGAATATCCCATTACATCAAAGACAAGTTTACCTCAGTATCTGTAATTTGGCCTTAAAATACATGTATCTTAGTATTTGTATTACACAATACTTTTTTTTACTATTTCTGCCCAGCCTTGGTAAAGATCATGTATGGACGATGGCTCGAGGCTCGTGACATCTGGAGGAGTCTTGGCTTCATATTTGTGACGGTGACCACCAAAAGCCGCCAGGAGCGGCGTCATGCACAGTGTAGCTGGCCTACGAACAATGGAGGCATCCCAATCAATAATTTATAGATACCTCTCTAACACACACCCAAGCTGAGCCCCCCCCCCCCCCTTCCCGGAGTTTCCTACACAAATACACAAGAGTCTTGACAGTCTTGATATGGCGCCCAAAACGCGCTTCTCCGACTGAAGTGTTTACCTCGTCGTAAAAGGTGGTCTCTCGATTTCCACCTGATGACCTCATAAAGGTATCGTCCACGGTTGCGACCCTGATAGCGTAGCAGTGGTAGTGGATGTGTGCAGACGCCTGTTCTGCTGCAGGTCGCCCTCCAACTTGACTGTCCACAGAAGCTTTGGCAGCCAGGAGTTATTAAGTCACTCGTGGTCACTCATACTTTTTGTCGGAACTTCTATGCCCAACCGTCAGGATCACGACACCCCATTGCGTGACACTCCGACTTTCATAAGATCATTTTGTTGCCACACCACTTCGCATGCCTGGGCTGAAGAGGACGCTAAACACACCAGTCGCGGTCTAGGTTTCTTGTTGAAGAGACTGAGTGTCGCGAAGACTCAACCTGACTGGCACCCTGTCGTTGCTCGCAGAAGGTGGACGGGCAGTCGCGAGGTGCCCCGGTGTTCGACGACCCGGAGAACCCTCTGTGCCCCGTGAAGACGTTCCAGCTGTACCTGACCAAGCTGAACGTGTCGTGCCCGTCGCTGTTCCAGCGGCCCCACGATGGCATCACCAAGGCGAGCCGCTTCTGGTTCCACATGTTCCCCTTGAACAACACCATGCTGGCCCTCATGATGTACGACATCTCCAAGGACGCTGGCCTCAGCCGCGTCTACCCAAACTTCTGCACCCAGGTGAGGGCGGCTGCTGCTCTTATAACCCAGTTGGGCCCGAGTCGCTCAAACCAAGGTGGAAGTGAGTCTACATAGTAACAAAAACCTCGGACTGAGCAACATGTTATGCATAGCCACCATTTAACTTGTTTCTAAGTCCCCTTAAAATTACCGTAATATCCCAAGAGATAGCCCACCTAAAAGCGAGAGCAAATTGGGTGAAAATGAGGAGTGAACCAGCTTTCTATGTGCAATTGAGAAAATGAAAAATAAATGCTAGCTTTATATTTTTAGGGGCTAAGCTCCTTAGGGTCTAGCCTTGTCCGTCCAACGTCCATGCTCACATCGATTGCCATCCCATCTGTCTTCTTAAAAAAAGAAGAAAAAAAAATGTTTGTGCAGCCCACAGGATTCGAACCTGTGCGGGGAGACCCCAATGGATTTCTAGTCCATCGCCTTAAAGGCCAACCTACAAAACCATTTTTCGCGGTAGAAGAGGTTTCCTCCTTGCCACCCAGAAAGGAGGAAACCCCTTCTCCTTTCCACGGAGACTAGCTTCCGGACCCCCTTTTCAGGGGAGGAGGAGGAAGGAGTGCGAGAGGGGAAGGAGCGAAGGTCGTTGGGGAGCACTTTCCTACCCTGCGGAAAATGGTTTCGTAAGTCGGCCTTTAACCACTCGGCCACGACTGCGGGACGAGTAGGGGGCTCTGAGATGTGGTAGTAACTCAAGAGCTGGGGATGACATGGATGAAATTTTGCATGTAGCCGCTGCGGTCAAATGCATATCTAATCGCGTTAAACTTTGCATGCATTGGCTCAGCGTTTATAGACGAGAGGGCGCTGCGGTCAAATGCATATATAACCACGTTCCATACCACGCATTCTCTTTCTGACATGGAACGTTGACTTAAGCGGTGGAGATGCATTCCCACGGCTTCTAGCGGTTCCAAGCTGATCCGCTAGAAGAACCTCTGGCTCTGCATTTCACCGACCATAAAGCAGTAATAATGAAGTCGAAACGCAACCCGGAACTCAGCACTACCGATGAGCAATAAAATCAGTATCTTCAGCACCATCAGAGCTTCGCCCCAATCAACATCATTCACCACGTAGAGATGCGGTCATTTTTTTGTGACCTGCCCAGCTTGTTTTCACATTGAGGGGCAATGTAGGGTAGGAAGATGTTTTTCCCAGTTAGCAACGTTCGCCTATCTTCCGCTGTGGCTCAGTGACGCCAATTCTGTTGAGGTCACCATTGGCTAAAGCCCTGCAGTTACTAGAGGTGGGCTTTCATTTGGTGTTTTTGAAAGAATAGCAAATCGTGCCATAAATAGGGGGCAGGTTATCTTTCGGGCATGGGGCATCTCTGGATATTACGCTATACATACTTCTGAACATACTTTTAGTTACAGCTACTGCTAGCGTAGTTTCCGAACAATAGTCCCGCAACTATACATGTCTACAAGTTGCTAGTTTCTTTTTTAACTTATGTGGATTATGTACAGGACCAGACTACACAAAGATTTCTTTTTTTAAGATTGTGCGTTATCAGCGGGCAAGCCCAGTGCAATGGGGGAATTGTATTGTTTTATGCTCAAACTGTGGAAACATTGCATTCAGCCTCAGTGCCACTGAGGGTACACTCAAGATAGCTAACCCCGAGTGGACGGTGTAGATCAAGCTAGATCTTGGTTGCACAAACACCCACTACTTAAAGAAATCACGGTTAAAATGCCCCTGAAAGAAAAAAAGCAGTCAGACAAAAAAAATGTGAATATGAGTTGATGGCCTAGTTGGTTACACATCACAAAAATAGTTAGCACAAAACAAACCTTCCTTGCTAACTACTTTCATGAAAACAATGTCGGCTTAGTGTCTACTTCCGCCAAAGTTGAGCCGGCAATCCTGTCTGCCAGGTGCTGCCGGAAAAGGGGCGCTTCTACCAACTGGCGCGGCGCGGCTACCTGTCCCTGGAGAACTTCTGCAGCCAGCCCGTGAAACCCCTCCTCCCGGAGGGGCCCAAGGAAGTGGGCGGGGCCAACGACGGAGGCGGGACTAAGGAAGGGGGCGGGGCCAAGGAGGGGCCTGACCGGCCCGTGCTGGAGCCCATTGCCCCTTCCAAAGCGCTCAACCACGCGGACAAGGGGGAGGACCCAGGGGGCACCGGGGCGGATGAGCCTGCTGCCACGCCCTCCGCCGGGGGGCCCGTGCCTTTCAAGCTGTGTGCCCAGTGCCTGACGGTGGGTGGCACCTCTCCCTTCCACGCCTTCTCCCCATCACTGAGTGACGCTTGATGCTTGCGAAGCTCGGGGGAAGTCCACTCGGCCTGGCCAGAGAAACAACATAATCATTGATTTGTGCATTGGGAAAACCCAGCTTTCTTTGCTTTCAAGGGGATGTGCAACGATTTTGGGTAGGACTGTTCCTCACTTTAGACAAGCTTACTGGCACTATAGTCCGTTGCAACTCAAGAAGGTAGGGCGAGGGTAAGACAGGCCGGGGAGGAGGAAGCAGACGGAACGCTCCCCCTCCCGTCTCCAGCGTTCCGTCTGCTTCCTCCTCCCCGGCCTGTCTTACCCTCACCCTACCTTCTTGAGTTGCAACGGACTATAGTGGGACCCAAGTATACTCGCACGCAACGCCACTGACCGGGAAGCTTCCTTGTCGCAGCAAAATTTAAAAGACAAAACCGAACGTTTTTACTGCGGAGCTGTTAAGGGCTAGTTTCCCCATGATCGTGTCCCTCGCAAAGAAATATCGACACAATACTCTGGGTGCTACCGTCGCTCATATATGGCGGTAGCTGTTCAGAGTGTAGTGTTTGCCGGTTGTCCGCTTGCCGCAGTCGCTCATAGACTGTGGGAACATTTCTTCGGGAGAAGAGTGGTAACAAGAGGAGCAGCGAAGTGCGCAGCAATGCGAATTGTTTAGTAACCGCCGCAAGGCCGCTATCGCCTGAAGTTACACTGCGTCGAGCGCTTCAGATTCTCTTGAGAAAGAAGAGCATATCGCTCGCCTGTAAAGCCACCGCCAAGAACAGAAGCTACAGCTCCGCTGCTCTTCCTTTTTCACCAGAGTGGAAAGACTGAATTTTTCTTAAAACTGGGTGACGAAGTTCTGGGGATCGCATTGTTGGCATTTTCGACAATGCGATCCCTGGGATTTCGTCGCCAAGTCTCGCTATCCCCGTGGGAACAATGTTTAAATGCAGCTCATACAGTGGGTACGAGCACTGCATGAACATTCCATTTGGGTTTGTGACATTTAATGCCCTGGCGTGCATTCGTTTAGTGGCTTGCTCAGAAAGGCCGCGTTAACGAAAATAACCGAACCTTAACAATGTCTAGAACTCAGCGCATGCCCTGTGCTTTGCCAACTTTAGCTCGTGGCTACAATAAACATTGGCGGCACATAATTGGCTTCATGTCACATGGCAGCTTGTTGTAGTTGGGAGTTGAGAAAAAAAATGCTGCTTGTTTCCTTTAATTTTTTTTTTTTTCGGTTGTCATTGCATTGAGAATAGAAACAAATGTGTGTTTCGTAGCTTATGAATGTGAAGAAATAATACTAAGCAGTATTTACTGAAAGTACAAAAATTGTTGCATTGCCCTTTTAAACCTAACAAAATTGCTATCAGCACTTCACAAATCAAATGCCGGTAATTTCTTCCTGTTAGCATGGGGGTGAATCTTTACTGTGATGATGGGTGGTTCAAGCTGTTCAAATCTTTCCGGACATATTGGGGAGTCTCGCTCAAAACGCTGTTTTCCGGCTGTCTCTGCAACATTCTCCCATGTCGAGTCATAGATGGCTGGAACAATCTTGTCACAATAATGTTCCTTCAACTTTCACGCGGTAAGGCCTTGGGAAGTCTACAAACCCAGAAGTTCAATTTTGGGAGGCATTCTGTCACTGCTTCGGCACTCCGTATTACTATGGTGCCTGGAACTCCTACTGGTGAATTTACTGCGTCCCAAAATGTGGTCCCTCGATTTCTGCCTGACGACATCACCGAAGTGTCATGTTGATGCTTCAGATTGAAAGTCCACGTAAGCTTTGGTAGTCGGAAGTTAGGATGCCGCGACAACAGCGATGCTTGCAATTGGTCCTGGTTTTCACCGGCGTTTCTACGATCAATCGCCAGGATTGCAACATGCAATGGCATGGTGCTCCGGCTTATGCGACAGCGTTTGTTGCCACTTCGGGAAGCACTTTTGATGTGTAGGTGGCGTAGAATGCTAAAGGTCTGCACGGGCCGATATTTTGCTTCCCAGTCTGCTGTTTCTCGGGACCCGCGACTTGCTATTATTTTCAACAACCGGCTCGACAATAATTTTCACGGGCCTGCTGAGGCCTGCGCTGTTTTCACCCAGTATGAATAGCCCACAATTGTGTGTCATGGCAGCTTTCTTGTCACTGCTATAACATGTTGACTATGGTACCGACTAATCAATGCAGTAAACACCCTTTTTTTTTTTGCTATTATTCATTTGACCAATCGCGGACCTAGGCAGCTCGTTAAAAAAAATCACCCCATCGTCTTTTCTCCGACCCAAACCCGGGTATCTGATAAGACGGAAAAATAAAAATGGCAAGCAACAATAAACAAAACCATGTCCCGAAATTGAAAAGGAAGGGAGAGGTCGTAACTAGAGTCACTAAATAAAGCTATGCTTTCAGAGTACCGAAGCTCCCAAACTATGTGTCTGAAGTGTGTCAGGTGCTGGCATCTTGGGTCTGCGCGCAGATGGAGGAGTGACCTTAGCCGAGCTAATCCGAGCTCTAACCGTCGCCGGCGCCAGCTGTCGCAGCCGCAGCTGCGGGAGCGAATCAAGGTCGTGTTGTTCGTACCTCGATATTACACGGAAAACACGCATACTGAGCGACACACTTCAGCGTGCGCGCGCAGTAAAAAGTAAACAGAAGCAGACAGAGGACCGCTGGACCCAAGATGGTGGCATTGAGAAAACGCAATGATGATGATAGCGACTCACGTGACTGCCGCTGTCCAGTGATGCCGCAGCGAACCAGAATATCGTTGAATAGAGCGACTGTATTGTCGGCAAAGTGCCAAAGAAAAGGAATGCGGTACTCTGAAAGCGTAGCTTATTTTGTGACTCTAGTTGCAACTAGTTCGGGCAAAAGACCGGCAAAGTTTTACATTGGCTACTCGCTGTGTACAACCAATATGATGTATATGTGAAAAAATTCCGCCGTCTCTTACTGGTTTCTGTGAAGAATAGTTTAGAAAAAGCACCTTTGAGGGAAACCTTCTCACCCATACTGTGGATGCACGCACTCATATGCACAGATGGTTTACTCCTTCGAGGGTGCGCATTGTGTAGGTGCATATGTGTGCGTGTTGATAGAAAGAAGTGACTGATCGACGGCGGCTCGGCCGACGACGGAAATGAATGCTGTGCCACTGGTGCTCTGGAAGAGCATTAGGTGCACAAACACCAAACCATACAAACATGCACAGACATGCTTTCTGCATTTGAGTCTCCCCCACTGTAATCCCTCCCCCAAGCCCCAAACAAACTTCCAAAAACATTGCTGCTAAAAAAAAAAAGTTATGGGCGGCTTGGCTCGGCTTGCCTTGTAGACTCGTATGGAAGGCCCTTCACGAATTCTAGCTGTCAAGCCCGGCCATCAAGCTAGCCCGTACCCTTGCAGACCTCTACGCTACACACCCCAGTCGGAGACACATTTTAGGCACCATATTATTACTGCCGAAGGCGGTGCGGATTCGGCCGACGCTTGGCACGTGGCCCACAAAAGTGTCACTCCTTTCCCGTGCGCAGCCGGTGAAGGCGGGCAACGCCCAGAAGCACAAGGGCATTCTGTGCTCGGTGCCCTGTCTGGAGGCCTTCATGAAGGCCAAGGAAATGCGGCAGAACATCCGGGTGTCCTTCAAGGACGGCACTCGGGTGCCTCAGTACACCCTGTCGAGCCACGTGGGCACGGTGGCGCCCGGCACAGTGGTGGGCACGGTGACGCATGGCACCCAGGCCAAGATCATTGTGCGGCCGGCCCTGCCCGCCCTGGTCAAGCGGCAGCCTTCCAAGGAGGAGTTGCAGCTGCTGGGCAAGAACATCCCGGACGACGTGTACAGCTTCATCCAGCAGGTGGCCCGCATCCAGGCGCTGGGGCACCCCGTCAGGGGTGAGTGCCGACCCTCCGGGGAAGGGGGACCCTCGAGGCCTGTTCACACACTTGCATTTGCTTAGGACCGAGCTCTTGCAATCTCTTGCAACGGGAAAACATGCTGCCATTTACCTACAAGGTGACACTGGAACTGCATTGTACTACAGTGAAGGTTCAGCGGTATTGGCGAGATCAAATGTATGTATCATCTTCGAGAAATAGTTTATGACATTATTACCAAAAGCTTTTTGGGTCAAGAAAGAGTGATATGGGCTAAGAAGTAGAAAATATATAAAAACTGAAAGGGTTCCACGGCTAGGTGGTGCGGGTCTGTTTTCTCGTCATAAGAGGAGAGATTTTAAAGCACAGTCATAAGCAGATGCAAGTGTGTGACCTTTACAGCGAACCTTTAAGCGTAGTTTGTCGGCGACCGTACAGTGTCGAAGATGAAATCGTTCCACCAGTGCGATATTTACTTGAGTAGGGCTAGACTTAAAGGGCAACTCCGCTTCTTTTTCAGTAGCGCAAAACTATACAGTTCTCTTTGTTATCATCTACAAAACCCCCATGGCAAATATTACGACGGAATTCCACCTAGAAGTTCATTAAAATCGCTGTCAAAGTTTGACAAGCACGAATCCGCTGGTTTGGATGAGACGTGCGGGCCAGACAACACTGCCCGGCTGCATTTCCGCTTCCTCCAAATTCCTTCTCCCGGCACGTCCGCGACGTCATCAAGCATGTACAGCTTCTTTTTTTTCTTTTCTTTTTTTTTCTTTTTTTTTTCAATTTTTTTTTGGGGGGGGGGGGAGAGCACGGGTGGCGCCAGCGCCGTGAGAGACGTGAGTGACGCGCTCGGCCGGCCCGGCGCTCGACTATTGATACTACTGATAAGCCGATCGCCTCGTTGAGCGCGGCTTGTGTTACATCGCATACTTTTGAACACCAAGTAAAAGGAGGAGAGGGAATCTGCTTTTGTAAGAATTTTGAGTGACAGTGTAATCTTTTATAATCTTCTGGGAGGAGAATAGCGACGCCTGTGCTAATCCAGGAGGCACAAAGGAGGATCCTGATAAGAGGGGAGTTCCTTCTTCCCCTTGTATATCACGTGGGTGTACATGCTTAGTGATGCCGAATATACAATGTTGTCCGGCTTTGCCACCGTTTCGGTTTCGGTTTGTAATCATGGCTAGAGTAAAATTACACGAAAAATATTTTATTTTTCGCGAAACAAAGGATTGGGGATTGTTTTTGAGTGCTTCAAAAAGCAAAATCGGCCACTATCTCAAAATTTTTAAAATTAAGCGGAGTTGCCCTTTAAGTATAAATCAACACCTATTACTGAGCACTCGCTGAGACTTTTTAAATCAGTCAAGTTGTTTTAAAAGTGGGGGGGAGATACATGGGACTGTCTTTACCATTCATTTATCGGGCTTGGGGTACATTAGATGAGGGGATAGCCATCACGGCCAGTTTGCTAATAAACTAAATTCTGTTTATGAACTTTTTCTGTGTGTGTGTGGATTGCTATGTTGCAATTGCAGCATTGATGGAAGTGACTATTAGAGGCTAAACCAATGAACCACTTTTTGAAATGCTAACAAACTTTGAGCTATCCATCAATCAGTTTTTGCATTTTTGCTGTCCGATTCTGCAACTTCATAGAAGTGTGATGTAGACATTTCCCGCATTTCATCATTAACTCGGCAGTGTGCCGTTGCTGGATGAGCTGACGTTGCGCTGCCGATGTCACCGAGATAATGACTAAGCACCCGAAACGAGTATGTCGCTCATCCACTCTCATCCAAATTGCGTGAAAGTATTGAAACAATTTGTACACTCTTGTCTGTGACTTCGTACGTTCCCCCATACTGTGCTCACAATCTCCACAAAATTGTGGCTTATTTAGCTTTTTCTTCACCGAGAATTTAGTTTTGCGCCGCTGCTACGCACATATTGCTCGCCATTATAGTAGCTTGAACTGCAGCACATACGACTGATAGATCATTCTAGGTTCGAGATTTTAAAAAAGGATTACCTTAATGTCCTCTGCAAGTTTCATCATGCTACACTTGTTCAGTGATTTCCTACGGACAAAAGTCCCGGTCAAGCTTAAACAACCCTCTGCATTACCTTTCAAGTGCAACCACTCGTTCAATAAAGTATTCAGAAAGAGGTGAATAATGAGCTGATAAAGAACACCTAAACTGCCAGAATCATTGGGACTGTAGTCATAATTAACCCTAGTGAGACGTTTGCTTTTGGCTTATAGTTTTCTCGTGGGCTACAGCTGCTCCCGTGTGTTGTCCTTCCCAGAGGGCGTGCCCACCGTGTTCAAGCAAGACGGCTCCAATGTGGACGCCAAGGCATGGTCCCTTCCAGCCGAGGTCTGCTCCCCTCTCTCTCACTGCTGTAAAACACATATCAGTAGACCTTTGTGACTCTTGTAATGGTGATGTGCTTGCCCTTTTGCAATTTACGGCTATCCCCTATTTCTTGTACGCGGTGAAATACACGCAGCTCGGAAGGGACAACGACTAGTGGAAGCAAAAGACAGGGGAAGTGCAGCCCGTGTCCTGTCTTCTCCTTCTACTAGTTCTTGACGTTCTGCGCTGTGTGTACAGTGCAATCCACTTATAACGTTGTACCGCTTGTAATTATTAGTTTCTAGACTAGAAATGCTCAGTTCCTGGTCCAGATACAACGATAATCGGTTATAACGATTGAATTTTCAGGTTTTCTCATTATTGTTGTAAGTGGATTGCACTGTGCTTCATTATGTGTAACCAACTAACCTGGCAGTTAATTTTATTAGAGGGCATTTGTGTTCGTTCATTTTATTACACCATTGTTAGTGCGTTTTAGTATTGAACAAAAAATTTTGTTAGGGTTTACATGAAAGAAAATGTGACATAGGATTTCCCAACCTCCAGGGGACATGCATGTGACCCAAATACTTGGAGAACATCCTGGCGCCTATAACGTTAGGAAACATTGATATGGTTCCTGAAAATAGGCAGTCTCAGTGACAGTTCAGAGGGGCTGTGTTCTAGGTGAACACAAAGTAAGGATGAAAATTGGTTTCCGGGCAGCTTGGCTCATTCTTCTTCGAGGACATTGTAAATTCGGGTTTCGACACGGTGGTACTTTAGACTTGTGTTGTAAAAAAATACAATCTCCAAGTTCCAGTCTAAAAACATGCTTTTTGGGTAAGGTTTCTTAAATTATGAGGCGCTGGAGGAAACCAGCCTTCTGCGTTAAGTCCTTATTTCTAACTCTTTTTGTTTGCGTTCCGCCCATTGAAAAGCATGTGGGAAGGGCCTCAGCGTGCACCTTGTATCGCTGCACCATAGTGTTCTTGCGCAACATAAAGACCGTCTGCTTTCATCGCTATCAACATGGCAACAAATGCCAATTTTCCAAACGCTGTGTGCTCGCCAAAGTTTCATAGTTTTGTAATGAGCAGCCGCTGACTATCGCCGCGTCGTCTGAAAAAGTCATTCGGTTTTCGTTGCCATGGTGATGGGGATGAAAGCAGACGGTCTCTGAATGGGCGGAACGCAAACAAAAATAGTTTGAAACAAGGATTTAATGCAGAAGGCTGGTTTTCTCCAGCACCTCATAATTTGATGAGCCTTACATGAAAGGCATGTTTTTCTGGTCATCCCGCGCCGTTTCTTTTTTTTATCTGTACCATGGGTCTAAAGTATCAAACTGCCCAGGTTTCTTCATTTTTTCTTACTTTTGATCACACCGGCTTGGGGGCTTCTTTTTAAGGTTTATCGGTGCTGCATACCAAAAACACAGAACTCTTCTGCCTTTGATCATAAGTATCATTGCAATGGGGGAAAACGCACCAATACCGCAGAATTGCACATAGTTGTGAAATGCCTCTGCTAGATGGCACAAAATTTTTACGAAGGTCTATTTCATTTAGTTCAGTGAAACTGGGGAACAAATGACCAACTCAGAATGTTAAGGTGCAGGCGAGCCAGTGATGGTCGATCACAATAGACCATGAGACCAGGGAGAATGAGCTACAGCACGACGCAGAAGGTTCCCTCGTTCTCCCTAGACTCTGGGTTTTAGTCTATTATGTTTGACCATCTCACTAATATATTGAGAGTAACACTAGTAAAGGACTTGATCTGGTTCTGCGGTTTGCTTCTTTGCAATGTCACTTACCCAGTCAAGAGGACTGTGCTGACAGGAGTTACTGAGACAAGGGGACGGTCTGATTGCTACCTTTTTTCAGTTGAAGAATGCTTAGCCGAGTGAGTGAAGACGATTTGATTGGAAAAGTGAAACGTCATTTAGCATTCTGAAAAAAGCTAGTTTTTGTATCTTATCCATATGCTAATTGTTTTGTTATCTATTGAATGGTGGTGTGCCAATGACATATCAACTGGTCTTGCGCTTGCTCTGCGAGACAGATTATGGACATCCCTGTCAAGTTCGACAGTTTCTTGACAAGACAAACCAATCCATAAATGCTGTCTTTTTCTTTTTTTTTTTTTTTTTTTTGTTTGTAAATCTAGGCAGGATACATTGGCAGTAAATTGATTTGTTGCAAGAATTTTCTGCTCCTGTGCTCGAAGCAAGTCCCTAAACATTCTAAGAATTGGAAATCATTCAGAGGTTCTGCATAGTGCGACCAACTTTCATACTTCTCTCTGTGCCACACAGGTATGGGCTGCAACAATTATTTTTATTTTCTGAATAATTTCACCTTCAGCCACCTATATCCACGGCATTCTGTGCTCTTATTAAAGTCAAACAGTCTGAAGTGGTCTTCGATAGTTTCAGTGTTGTGCTGCTCTACACTCAGAGCATCGGAGTAGGATCAAAAGTCGTGGACTCAAAGCACCCATCCTTGGGCTTAGCTTGGCCGTGCAGCCTCCGTACACCGCTACAGGGACCTGAAGGTGCGTTGACAGCCGATCTTCTGCCCTTGCAGTTGCTGCAGCTAGCCATGAACATCGGGAAGCGGCCACTGGGAGGCACTCCAGCGGGAAAACAGAGTGGGTGTCCTTCCCACGCTCATTTCTTTATTCATTTTTCTCTGCAGTTGCAACCCAGATTTTGACCAATGCACTACGTCACGGGAAAAGTGGGAGGAAGAGCAGGAGGCATGCGGGGATTGTTTTGAAGGCAGTGCTACTCAAGAGTCCTAGCAGCTGTACAAAGAACTACCTCGCTTTTTGCATTTTGAGAAAAAAACAACAAAGAATGAAAAAAAAAAAAAGAGACTTCCTCTATAGTTCCTCTCTACGGCTCCTAGTGTAAGCAGGAGCAAGTAGTAGGGTGCTCCGATGGAAAAGGAGGGTACATCACAGAAGGGGAGGGATGACAAAATAACAGTTTCTGGGGGAAAAAAATCAAACAAGAAAGGAGGACAGTTTCAGAAAGGTAACTGCGGATTTCTGAGAGCACTACTGACCTCGTACCTTCTTTTTACTGTGTTCTCTTGCTCTCAGTTTTTCGACTGGATTCGGCACACGAGGCATGGGCATTCCCTCGATATAGGAGGTCATGGTTGTACTTAATGTCCGCCATTGCTGTGTGCTTTGCGCGTGCCAATAGCAAGCTACTACAATGTCAGTTCGGCACCATCAAGTTTGTTGTTTGTGGCACACAATAAGCTACTTCACCCCGAGATCACTAATGACCAGATCTCCTATATGCCTCGCAAATGCACCATTGCCTCTAAAGATATGTAACTTCAACTTTATCCAGATTAAGTGTGTAGCTTGCTGCAATCCACCTGAACCTTAGTACATCAATAGTTCCTCATTATCTGCTGCGTAAAATTCTCCCATTCGTTGTTTCGGCCACCATTGAACTGGATAACATCGCAGAATGCGCCACTGCACCAAGTGTCAAGCATCCTTGTGGGGGGTGGGCACTGGCGTATGCAACAAGTACTCATTGTGAAGAAGGAATGCTGCTTTTTAATTAAGTTTTCCTGGCTACAGTAAGCTTGCTCTGGCTTGCTCTTGTTTTGTTATGCACCCCTGAAGTTGGAAAGCATCTTAGGTGTGCCGAAAACTGTCTAAAGTCTTTTGCTTATGTGTGCACATCTTATCCCGCAAATTGTGTATTGTGCAGCCACGGTATATATCAACGCATATTGGTGAACTGCTCCGTCCTTTTCATTTGAGACTTGCCGACTACCCATATTATGGCTGCTTAAAAGTGTATTCGTGCTGTTCTTGGAAGGAGACAGCAATGTGCCGTATCCATGCTGTATAAAAGTTTGCCATGAGTAAACTTGGCTTCCTGTTCGCTCACCTGTTAATCTCTTGCAGCTGCTGTGGCCGCAAACTCCGTGCTTCAGCGCAACATCAAGCGAGTGGTGAGCCTTGGTTTCTTTCATAATGGAAGTTTCTTTTTGTTGGGTTCTGTATGCTCCATTTTGTCTGTGCCTCTTTGTGAGCGGCAAACTGCAATTCTGGGTCAGACAGCACTGCTTTATGGGGTTCGCTTTATAGAATGTTTAATGTGTACATGCCACCATACTTCTTTGTTTTTTTTTCAGACACGGGTTCAAGCCGTGCTTTTCCGCCTTGTAAATTATGTTCGGAAGTTAATAACGGGATATCACACTTCTCCTAATAAGAATGACAGGGTGCATGTCAGAAGCAACTTTAGTTACAAAAGTTTGGTGTAGTACCTCGCTAATTCGAAGTTGGTTAAACAGCGGAAAATATTTCAATAAAAAAAATTACATACATTGTGCACTGCGCATACAATTGTGTGCAAAGCCTCGTTGTGTAAGCTTGAACAGCACATTTTCTGAAAAACTATGTACAATCACACAAAGTAATCATCAATGGGGGTTGTTGGTTCTGTAGTCAGTCGCAGACTTGGACGTAGTTCAACTACTTTTTTGAGTAACTTGGTAACTTTCAATTACAACTTGATTTGGGTAATTAGTAGTTTAATTTAACTACTTTTTTCAGGTAACTTCTACTCAAATTACTAACTTTTTTCGAAATTATATAGTGCTAATTTTGCCCATCACGAAAGTTTGACCGCAGAAATTAATAAGACGCCGGCAGATGAGAGGTATTCCCTAACAAGGGGCCCCCTTGTTCGGGAAGGCGTCCTTGGGTCAAGGTGGCGACGAGCAGCCAAAACATAACACCGGCACGCACGAATGCAGGAAGAGATGCTTAACAAGCCTTGGTCGGGTATTAACCTAATCCGGTAATGCACGCAGGCGCCGCGTTTCCAGCTGCAACCGTGAAAGACGGGGACACTCCGAGAGTTGTTTTCTGTCTTTAGAGAGTTCTGACTCAAGCGGTAGGTTCCACGGGAGGCGCCACTGGAATGACCTCGCAGCTGGGCGCCTGTTCCCATGGTCGCCTTGTCGTCAGCGCATACGCCTTTGCAAAGCCGGACACCCCGCGCACAAACCCTGGCACGGATAATCCGTTCATTGAAGCACGTTCCCGCTTCCAGCTGCAACGAGCGACGATGCTTGTGCACGTAATCCTTTGTGCCCTTCCGACCATAGACGCCAGGGAGACCTCCTCTTTGTTAAAAACGATTTACTTGTCAGGCGTGTCAGGCGCGTCAGAATATTGTAGTCGCCGGCGAGGATTGCGAGTTACCCTTGGGAGATCCTTTTGTTGGACCCGGCGTCAACGGCGAAGTATACTTCGGTTCATCTTCTGTTAGACCAAAACATTTCTTTTTTCAGTAGCATAGCACTAGCACTACAACGGGACACGCAGTCGTCCGGATGATCTCATCGTCGTGGCGCGAGACTTGAACCCTTGACGGTCTGGTGCACTCGCTCAGCATACTCTCAGAACGACGTCAGAATAAAGAGGGGCCAGTCATAACAGTCTCAACTTGACGAAGAAAAAAGTAGGAGATTTTCTTATAAAAGACCCTCTACCCGAGGCAAACCTCACATGTTTCGTCATAGACACTTAAAGGGACACTGACACCCCTCAAAAATTTTTTTTCATTTTTTGCCAGGCGCTTTATTATGGTGTCGGAGGACTACCCAAGTAATATTTTGCAACAGAGTAGCGTATTTTTTTAATAAAGCCAAAAGACGCAACTGCTCGAAACCGAAACCGAAACCCGACGGAGGTCTGAGAAGTGGAGAGAAGAGAGTGAGTGGCGGAAGTCACGTGGCTACACCCGACCGTGCGTTTTTTTTTTTTTTTTCTCCTCTCCGTAGCAGACGACACGACATGCGGCGTGCGGGAACTGCTCGCCGTGCTATTCTTTTGCAGTTATGTTTGTTCCGTTCATTGTTCTGTACTCCAAGATGAGTTATTTTGTACATTGAGGAGTTGGAGATGAGTAGTGAGTGCCCGTGGTGAATTTCCATGATCGGCTTCGAAAAGAATACACCCAAGATGTTGCGTGAAGAGCTGGCTCACGTGTCCTGCATCCGAAAAAAAGTGGCATTGTGCGACAGAGTTTCCGAAAGATCAACGGGATCGGGACCAATGGCTGGCTGCAATTCCTGTAGAACATATACGGGCACCTCGGAAAGCGGACGCTACCTGATTTATATGCTCCTTGCATTTTGTGGAAAGTGATTACATTGAGTTCGCAGGTGTCAAAACGGAAATCCCATACCATTTAATTCAGCGAAGTATCGTCCACAACATTTGTTTGTTTCTTCAGTGATGATTGCAAAAAAAAAAGAAAAAGATATGTAAACATCGGGAAATGTTTGAAAAAAAAAAATTCACGGGGGATTGAACCCGGTCCTACCGCGTGTGAACCGGACGTCTTTGCCACTGAGCTAATGGGGCATCAATGTTTTGGTGGATCTCTTTCCTTAGTAATAATTCAGCCGGTAAACTGTAAGTTGGAAAGTTTGCTGTCGATTTTTCTCTAGCAAAAACACTCCCGGGTAGAAGTCGGGAAGCACCACGCTTTGGGGACATTCGCACCTAGTAAAGAAATCGTACGCATGCATATTCAACTCGAAGTAGACACGTCGTGCTTGACGTTTGCGCGAGCGATGTCTTCAGCCGCGAGAAGGGAGCGACGGCTCGGCGACGTCTTCGTGCAAATCGGCTTGGTGGCCGGGCGTGTCGTACGGGATGAATACCAATTCTTCTGACCAGTCCCAAATTTCTCTTTTAACGGTAGACAGAATTCGCCGGTACCGCGAACGACAGTTCTGAAATAGAGGTCCCACGCCCATCGTTCGCTACCATCGCCGTCCCTGCGAGTCCCACGATACGCGAAACGACGAACGCACAGAATGCTTCCGGTTGTCTGTGGAACTTTTTTTTTCAAACAACGTATTTACAGCTTTTTAGAAGCCACAAAAAATGGGTTTCATATTTTTTTCTATTTTTAATATTCAGTGTGTGCCTTCAGTGACCCACGACTTTGATTAAATTTGGTGGTCGCATCGATACCTTAGAAAACGGCCCATGACCGCGAAGAAGAGAGTGAGCGAGACTCGAACCGGCCAGTTCTTGATCGCCGGTTTTCGGGCTGAAAGAAACCGAATTTCGAGCCGCAAATTCTGTTCTGGGTAGTTGAGCTCTCATATATCACGTACAACTAAAAACCTCGGCGAGCATAAATACCCTGTCAGTGTCCCTTTAAGATGCCGACACTCGCTTAGTCGACCCTCCACAGCCTGTTTCTCAAATTCAACGCTGCCGTTCCATTCAGTGCCACGGTGGAAAGTCTGTTTAGCTTGGCTGGGGACGTCCTTAAAAGGAAAAGGGGAAAACTCTCCTATTAAGAACTTTGAAAGTCAATTGCTTCTGCGAGAGAATAAACTATTTTGGCGAAAACGCAAGCTATAAATAGACTGCATTTATTTTAGGCTCGCAGGGTTTTTCATTGATCAAAACTGCTGTTCATTTTGCTACCACAAAAATATAACAAAGTAACTTCGAAAGTAACTTGAAAGTAACTCGCTACTTTTTAGAGTAGTTTACTCAATTACTATTACTAATGCGTAATTTCTACTCTACTGGAATTACTTTTGGCGTCGATACTCAGTAACTTAACTTAACTACCTTTTTTGAGTAATTTGTACATGTCTGAGTCAGTGACATCCAACACCACGTTTTTGAGGACACCAACAGAATGTAGCATCTCGAATCTTCACCGTTGCACTTCATGAAGCTCTGGGGGACGTTCAGCGACCGAATAACTTGTCGTAGATCGGGTTCCCGAAGCGGCTCATCCTCCTTATCTGCCTTTGCTGCAACGCTTTCAGTTAGTTATTTCACTTTCAATGTCGGCATAGCACATTTGAAGACTTTCTTTGACATTGAAGTGGTTTAAGAAGCTCATTCCGACAGACTCGCCATCAGTGTGCATGGGATAATTTTGCGCACAGGTTCGCTGTGGTAGGTGCATGCTTGGGGTGCTTGTATTGTACAGTCATGCTTTCATGAGAAATTACGGGACAATAAAAATTCTTCAAAGTATCTGGAATTCTAAATAAACTGATGCCGAATCATTGACGTTCTACTGCACTTTGATATCAAACGTGGCAACACAAGGACGAGCGCATGCAAGAAAATAGTATCTTTGCCTCATTTCATAGCTGGGTTTCTATCCGAGTCTATTACCGCTCTTGTTTTTAATCTTCATCAGTGATTTGAAGATAGAAAATTCCTCCATCAGTGATTTCAAGATAGAAAATCCCTCCGCACAAAGTCACTTTTTTGTTGGCGATTTTGTCTTATTTTTTAGTGTAAACACACTGTCAGATCTGTTCGAGCTGAATCACTGTCTTGCTTCAAGTCATTCATGGTGTTTAAAATGGAAAAGGGTATTGAATTGCAAATGCATTCAAATGTCTGTGATGCGAAGATGTTCACTATTGTCTTTCACATACTCCATTAATGCCAAACCACTTGTGTCAGTTAATTAGTTTCAATATCTTGGCGTTTTAGTTACTTCTGACCTAACCTCGTCATGTAAACTGCATTGCCCAGAAAGCTGTGCAGATACTGGGGTTTTCAAAACAACTTTTGTCACTGTACAATTGAGACAAAGTTGTTGGCTTGTAGATCTATAATTCGAACTATGTTAGAATATGCTGATGTTATAAAGCAGGGGTGGCCAAGCTGCGGCTCTTCGCGTGCTAAAGTGTGACTCGCTGCTCCCTCCCCTACCCCTTCCACCCACCCCCCCACCTCCCCCGCCTTCCTCCCGGCCACATGAACACTTCCCCAAAAAGAGAAATGGAATGCGTTTTAAATCGAAAGAAAGGTTGCGGTTTGGTAGTCTTGTGCTACTGCTACCTTACGAACAGTTGGACTGCTTTTGACTGGGATAGATTAAAACTAGTTCGAGTTTCGTTCATTTCTCTAGACAAAAGTTTGCCCCCCCTCCCCCCGCCTCTTTCAAGTTCCGTTGTTTTGTTTGCAGCTCTTAGGCCAGGTCAGCTTGGCCACCCCTGTTATAGAGGATCCCCACACCAAGTTGTTTTCAGATGTGATTGAGGCTGTGCGAAAAAAGGCATGACGGATTGCGTACAATCGCTACAGTTTTATGTCAGGAGTGTGTGATTTAGCGACACGACGACAAATAGATCGGCTTAAGTTTCTTTATAACATTGTTTGTGGTAATTTGCGACTGTGCCTGGACATTTATCCAGCAATTAATGAAGCTAGGTCTCCAAGAAATAAGCACAAACTAACAATCATCGAACCATTGTGTAGACCCACATTATTTAAATCGTCCTTCTTCTCTAACACAATTGGATAATGGAATAATTTCCCTAAAAGTGTTCTCAATTCAGAATCACTTACCATTTTTAATGACACGCTACTGAAATATTTCTTTGTCATTTTTGTTGTATGCACTTTCTGTCTTGGCATTTATATAAAAATGCTGGCAGTGTAGACAAAAAAAAAATAATGATATTAATCATGTCCACTTGCATACAAAGAGACTACAAATCGGTTCAGGAAGTTTGAAAAGCAACGTTTGTTCTTGTCACTCGAGGTAAAAATGGTGCGTGCCCTTGCAGAAGATAGAGCCCACGTTGAAGATCAACCACGTGGGCATGCAGCCAGTGGCGCTCCAGCACCGTCCCATGGTGGTGCAGCGTTCTCAGCTGCTGGCAGGAGGGAAGAAAGTGGTGCTGGTGCAGAGGCCATGCTCTGCCCTCAAGGTATGCTGAAGAGCGCCTCCTTCTGACCGGCCGAGCAGGCAGACACAGGTGTACTGGGCCTGCCTGAGAAAACTTTGGGGGCTTTGTTTTGCGGTGTACAAATCAAAAGTGGACTACTGAAGGTTTGTCCAGTTGTGAAGCCCCATACGTCAGGTTACCCCAGTGGTTCAGAGTCATCAATGTTTCAGGGACCTCTCGTAAGCTATTGGAGGTGATGGGGGTTCTGAACAGTCTAAATGAATGCAACTGATTGCTGGTGTGAAATCAGCTTGTTTTATTGTCGTACTCAGAAAAAGAGACATTGCACAAAAGGTATGATATTTGTTCTGTGTGTGACAAAAAGAGAAATTTTAGTGCCTTGCTTTGCTGAAGCTTGAAGGCTTTGTGGAGACCCCTGTTCAATGACCACGGCATTACCAGAGGCATAACTTGTGAGCAGACTTATATGTAACATGTCACAAGTAATGCGTTTACTTGTACTTGGTTACTTTTTTAGGTAAGGAAGTAACGACTTGCCGTAAAATCCTGAGCAAGTGCCCACTCCAAACTTGGAGATAATCATGGAAAACGGAGTATGGGTGCTACTTGGGTCAACAACGTGTAGAGATATGTCCTTTGCATGTTTTCCAAATATTACAATATAGTGGAGTGGGCGCTTATTGTGGAATGCGCGAACGCTCTGTATTTTATGGTAGTTACTTTCTAAAAGGAGGAACGAGTAACATATTTTCGTTGCTTTTCGATGGAGTAACAACTAGCTGCATTTACTTACTCATGAAGGGAAACATGTACAACGCAAGTTACCGAGGCTAATTGTGACCCCAGCTTGTCCGTGTTATTTCTCCAGCGGAAAAGATAAAAAAATATGTTATGAAAGTATGACAGTATAGCTACAGTTGTTGCTGCACATACGTATTGAACTCTTTATTGATAGACAGTGAATGGTCCCCCCCCTTTCGGATAAGCCCACACAGGGTTGGGCAGTAATGTATCGCGGTAGTATTTCAGAAATACAGTCGCCGACAAATTTTTCGGACGTCGCGAATTTGGATTTGCTCGTTATTCCGGACATTGGCTGGGAACTGTGAGTTATCTAATTGAAATAGTACAGATTAACAACCAGTTTTTCGGACAGTTTGCAGCCCGAAAGCTCAATTTTTCCGACTAAATACGAGTGGCGGTCGCCAAGAGGCTGCCATCTTGGATTTTTTGTTGGCTTGACCATGGGCTTGACTTGATGTTTTAGGTGAATTTGGATAGCTTTGACAGAGCACTATTTTAGTGCTGCCGAACCAGCCGCTAAATGTCTTGTAATATGATTTTTTTTTTTGCTTCTTATTTTTATTATTATTATGGTCTTGGTTTTTTTGTTTGGTCGTCCCATCTTCAACGAAAGCCAGTTGCCATTTGTAAAGTGTGCAATGTCTTCGCAGCTACATCTTGCGGTTTCGTCGTTTTAAGCTGCGTCGATACATGCTTTCGACCTCATGGCCCCACCTCTTGCACCTCCGCCAGGTGCCCCGAAGAATTGATGCAAGCATTTTACAATGACACTTGAGAAGAAAGCGGCGATTCTAAAGCTCCTAGATAACGGACAGATACAAGCCGACGTGGCGAAAGAATTTCAGCTGCCCAGGCAGACGTTATCCGACTATGTGAAAAACAAGGAAAAGATTTTGTCTGCACGTGACAGCTTGCACAAGTACAGTGAAAGCTAGTTGATTCGCAACTCATTAATTCACTCTTTTGGATAATTCGAACCAGTTGCAATGGTCCGATCACACTGCGTAGAAGTACATTTGTAAAACAACCTCATAATTCACGCTCGAATCGTTTCCGGTGCCGATAATTCAAATCCGTGCGCCTCCACGCGTGAAGCTTTCCCAGTCAAGTGCCAAGTGGTGCTGTGAGAGCCGCGTTGCTAAACACGGCAGGCGCGTTGCAGGAAACGCAAGGGCTTCGCCGGTATCCTCTGTGGACCAATAGAAATGCACACACAGATACAGTTAAACCTGGATGTAACGAACCTGTATACAACGAAATCCTCTATTTAACGAACTTTTTCAATTCCCCGACGCGATTTTCATAGAAGCGCTTGTATTTTGAACTCCATCTAACGAAGCGCTCACACTGGATAACCTTGATTTAACAAACTCGCTCCGCCGTAATCTCCATTTTTTTTTTTTTTTTTTTTTGACTGATAATTTGAGCTTGTTTGATATTTCGGACCTAAAGGCGGAACCGTGACTTACTCCATTGAAATAGTGTACATTCACGACCAATGTTTCGGGCAGCTTGAAGTCCGAAAGTTTGATTATTCAGACAAAATCGTCGCGAGCGATCAGCGGAAAACACCGTCGAGAAGCGGCCATTTTGAATTCTGTTGGCTGCCAATGGATTGGCTTGGTTTGGCAGCGCTACTTGGGCTTTCCTGAGTCCTACCGCTAGGTGACGCTATGCTAGCCCTTTTTTTCCCATTTAGCTGCACGTCATGATCGTCGTCATTATCATTTTGCTTTGTTTTTCGTTCCTTCGCGTCACCAGTCGCCATTTTGCGCTCGTGGCTTTGCGCCTCTTATCTCGTTTGCACAACGCTGGCTTGGACGTCATGGCCCTATCTGTTCTTCTGCCGCTGCGATGTGTCATTAAGAAGCGCAGAAAGTACTCGACCATAACGCTAGAAAAGAAGGCATCAATTCTCAAGCTAACAGAAAGTTGCCGAACAGAAACGGAGGCGTAACCTGAACAGGGCGCTATTTACAGTTTTTTTGAGCCAGCTTGGAAGTAATAAAGGGAAGTCTTTTTCAATCTGCTCATTTTTCGGACTGCTCTATTTTTCGGACGTTTTTTCGGTCCCTGCGAAGTCGAATAATCGGTCGGTGACTGTACCTAAAATGTAGATATATTCTTGTCCAATTGCCACCAAAGGCGAGCAGCCTTTGATGTCTACCACGAGGGAGGTCTTGGATGCCATCGATGTATGTCCGGCTCCGACGACAGTGCTCTAAACGCTTTGGTGTCCTTTTAGCGCTGCGTGCTGCCTTTGCTCGAGAGAAAGGCACAACGCAAGCTTGCAGACTTCTTTTCCACTAAATAAATGATGTGGTGAGTTTGCCCACGTGGATTTTTAATTTTCGCTTTCTTTCCACGTGTCCTTTACGAGTTTTTCCGCGAAAACTGCATGTAACGTAATCCTCCATATAACGAATTATTTGCGAACTTTTATCAATTTCGTTATATCCAGGTTTAACTGTATTGGAAACAACGTCAAGGGGCGTTTGAGAGACCAATAGGGGCACGTGGAGTGGTTTCTTTCGAGCTTTTTCAAGCCTCCCGCATCTCTGTCTTCTCCGCAATACCAATTCTGCGGTTCTGCTTCCGTGCTTCGTTGAGCCGGGCCTACTGGGTTTGAGCCGTTGCGCGATCGCCGTTCCATTTGTGCTTGTGACTTGTCTGGTGGTGTTGGCCGTAGGACCGGGCTACGCGCTTTGAGACCACAATGTCGTCATTGGATACGCTGGCCCGAGAAAAGTATTGTGCCAAAACGCTCAAAGAAGGTGGATATTTTGCATGAAGTAGACGCAGGAAAAGTGAGCAAGGTTTTCACATAATTTACTGTAGTCAGTGTCAAAACAGGAAAATGTGATTTATCGACATTTCACTCATTCCTTACTTCTTTCATTTTTTCTTTTCTGATGTTCCCATGAACAGATTAGATAATTTTTTATGTCAAGTTGTTCAGGAAGACTTACACTACACCTTGATGGCAATTATTATTTATCATTCTTCACACAATGTTTTATGTTCAATGTCAAAACTTTAACTTTGATTTTCTCATCTTCGTGTTTTTTGTCAACATGCTCAGCCTTACGGGGGTTTTCATGAGGTTTTTATTGTAGCATTTTGAAAATTTTGATACCGTTTTATTCAGAAAGGATTGGACTACGGAGTAAAGCTATTTTTTACAGTTTAGAGTGACAAAAAAAGTTTTATGATAAATAATGTGACCTCATTAGTGTCATAATTGTCATAATTAGCCAATTTGCATAGAATAATGTAATTTTCTGAAAATATGCATAGCTTTATAATGCATGGCAGACCTTTAGCTATGCATCTACATCAATAAAAAAAACAATTTTTTGTTGGAAATGGCATTAACGATCTGTAAGAAATGACCAAGTAGGCAACGCTGTTTTTTATAACTTGAAAACTGATTGAGATATTGGAAAACTGATTTCATATTTGAAAGGTGGAAGAAGAAACAGATATGCACAGTAATTTTTATTAAATAGCTGCAAAAATAAGATAGTAGATTTTAGAACCAGTGTCTCACCTTAAATTTTGTCTATGTGGCCCAATTCCTGAGATGAGTTTGAGACCACTGCTCTAAAGGGTGCACCAAAACAACCAAAATAATGTTTTTCTAATGGGGTCGAAACGAAGTAAGAAAGGGTGCGGGCAAACAACCATTGATTCAGGTAACGTATGGACTGAAACTCTCGCATGTGCGCTTCATTGCAGGGACGTTCCAGTGTTTTGTGATGTGCAGGTCACTTATGCTGTGCAAAGAAGCCCTGAAAGTTTTCTTGGGCTAACACATTGTTCCTCTGCTTTGGGGCCTATGCTTGGGCCTTGGATGTTTTTAGTGGGAATAGATATAGGCCCTTCAAAGAGGTTTTATATTTAATCAATGAAAAATTAAATATGACTCAATTTGGATGCACATGTGTCAGGCACGTAGCCAGGGGGGGGGGGGGGGAGGGGGGGGGGGGCTGGGGACTGGGCCTCCTTCCCCCCCCCCCCCGAAATGTTCCATTTTGCTGGGACCTCCTCTCCCCCCCCTCCCCCTCATACAGCATTTTGTCATGGGTGCCCCCCCCCGGCCCGAAACAAAATCCTGGCTGCTTGCCTAACATCTGTTCTGTCTTGATATGTGGCAACTCCTGTTTCCACTGTGGGGGCATCAATTTAGTCAGTGTAGCATGACTGCTAAGTAGGAGTCTTTAATGTTGTGGAATGGTAGGACCAAGAGGTTTTTCTCGCATGGTCTGTCTAACATCACGGCGCTTACATCGGGAGAAAAAACTGCTTTTTTGTTTGCTCCGCGCCCACCGCGCGTCTTTGGCCGAATATATCTATCGAATATTCGAGTAACCGAATACTAGGAATTCGATTCGCGAATCGAATTATTCGGGAACTTTCTATTCGATTCGAATTCGAGTATTCGCACACCCCTAGTTTTTATCTATCATAAAATGGCAACATACAAATTTGAATGCCGTAATGGAATGACACCAGGAGAAGACAACAAGTGCGACCAAGGTTTCATTTGTTGAGATCACCTTTAAAAATCTCAGCTTTGGGTGAGCGATTCATTTTTGTGGTGAGCGTTTCAGACGAGCCATATGTACTGTTACCCAATCATTGCGCAAGTGTTTTACAACAACCTGACATGTTTCAATCTAACAAAATCCTTTGTCCGAACTTAAAAACACTTGCTTCTCACTATTTATGTCTGCAAGACGAGCAAGTGAAGAATAGGGCAGGGCTTTTGGAAGGCCGTCTTCAAAACTGCCAGTCCTTCGTGAAAGTTGGATTTGTTGTTCAGTTTTAAGATGGGGGACAAGGGGATAAGGAATGAAGGTTAATTTTTTGTGTATATTTTAAGTGACCGACGTTCGGAATACAAGGTTGCGTTCGTTGTCTGGTAACCTGCTCTTCCGTTGTAACTGTAGGCCTCTTTGTGAAAGTTCAGTGATAACTGTAGTCGGCCTTGGATTTCTGGGTGTATGAGGATTTGTGGAAGTAAAGAAGGTAGCTGAGTTTGAGACGTCCCTCTTTCTGTGTCTTTTCCTTCGACTATAAGTTTTTGTTTTTTGTACCGCAGTCTTGGGCACTGAAAAAAATGTATCGGCACCCGTTAGCTTTCCTGCACGTAACTGTTACCAAGCGAGTACCCCACAAACTAAACCCTCAGTAACAAAAAAAGTTAATGAGACCTTGCTCTTTGTAATGATATTGTTTTTATACATTTGAGAATTTCCCTCATAGAAATAAATTTAAAATTTCCCCACTGGACAAAAAAAGGAACGCCGTTCCTTTTTCCGTTTCAGTAAAAATTAACAAGTTCCAGTTACACCGATGCAAAATGGAACGGGGGCGTTGTTTCGTTCCTCCTAAACGAAACTCGTTCCAGGAATGCTGTTCCTTGGAACGCCATTCCGTACAACACTGGCTGCATATCAGTACATTGCCCGCCCGTAGCCTTCTGCTTCGAGTTTCATTTAGCCGCCAAAAATAGGTATTTTAATTAACTGCTTTGAAGTTTTCAGTTTTGAGTTTAGGAAAATTTTCTTCTTTTTTTTTCACCTCCTTTGCTCGCTCTCTCCTCCGCAATTCCATTTGTCCTTTTTCTTTTTATCCACAAAGTGGCAAATGAGCACTCATGCAAGCTTACGTCTTTACCTTCGTAACTTTGCACTGCTGTCTCTCTTTTTTTTTTAAGACTGCCCTCCAGATCAAGACAGAACCCGGAGTGGATGTGCCAGAAGCAAGCAAGGCAACCACCATGATGCACAATGCCATTGTGTGCATCAAGAAAGAGGAAACGCCGTTGCGGGAGAAGCTCGAGAACCACGGCAGGCTGCCGCGGTGCAAAGTGGAAGTGGTGCATTCTGCTCAGGACAGGAAGGGTCTTCAGGCCAGGCCTAGGCAGACCATCGTGACGGTGCGGGCGCCAGTGAGGACAGTGCACACTAGGGTGGTGGGGAAGTCGGAAGTGGCGTTGACACCGGCACTTTTGGCCACTCCTCAGACAAAGTCAGAGGTAGGGCCTTCTGTGGAAGAAACCAAACAACGTCTGGAGACCAAGGCAGAGAGTGGGACTGGTTCTGAGACCTCAGTGCCAACATTCAATCAGCAGACGACGATTCCGCAAAGAACAGTACAGTCTAAGCGTGTGATCAAGGCTTCTGAGAAGCACAAAGTTGAGAGTGAAGCTAAATCTCGATGCAAAATTTCACTTGTGCCCCAGAATAAGGTAGAGCCCTCGATGACAGCACCTGGGCAGCATACCGTGTCAGAGTCAGCGCAGCCAATGCAGCAGGATTGCAAAAGGTTCTTGGGAGCACAGATGGTTATGCAGAAGCAGGAACCTATGCAGGTGCAACAAGATACTCCTTCATTTCAGCAGCAGACAGCACAGCAGCAGCCAGTAGAACAGCAGGCAGTGCAGCAGCAAAAAGCAATGCAGCAACAGGCTTCACAAAAGGGAGTGAAGCAGCAGGCAGTGCAACAACACACTGCACATCAGCATGTAATGCACCATCATACAGCACATCAGCATGCAGCACACCAACACATGGTGCATCAGCATGCGGTGCATCACCACGAAGTGCACCAACATGAAATTCATCAACATGAAGCACATCAGCATGCAACTCATCAACATGAAGCACATCAGCATGCAGCTCATCGACATGAAGTGCATCAGCATGCAGCCCACCAACATTCAGTACACCAACATGCAGGGCTTCATGCTCAGCAACAGTCAGCTCAGCAAAAGGCAGTTCAACAGCACGGAATGCAGCACCATGCAACACAGCAACCGGCAATGGAGCACCAAACAGTGCAACAGGCTACACAGCAACATGCTACACATCAACTGGCTGCGCAGCAACAGGCAGCACAGCAACAGGCAGCACAGCAACAGGCAGTGCAGCAACAGGCTGCTCAGCAACAGGCTGCTCAGCAACAGGCTGCACAGCAACAGGCTGTACAGCAACAGGCTGCAAAACAACAGGCTACACAGCAACAGGCTACACAGCAACAGGCTGCAAAACAACAGGCTGCAAAACAACAGGCTGCACAGCAGCAGGCTATGCAGCAACAACTTCCACAGCAGCAAGTGATGCAGCCTGCTCAGCATCATCAGTCAGTAAGAGAGCAGCATCAGCAACCATTGGAGGTGCACAAGCCCATGTCGTTCCAGCCCCAGGTACCACAGCATCACCAGTTAGAGTTGGCCAAGCATCCCCAGTTTCAACAGCCTTTGCCACCTCATCTACAGCCGTTCTACCAGCTTCCATTGAGCCATACACTGCAGGCAAACAAGGAGGACATGCTCAGGTGTTCCCAAGAGAGTTTTGTCAAGCAGCCTCAACAGCAGCAGGCTCTTCAGCACTCATCTGTACACAGTATCCACAAGCATCAGCAAGCAGGGCACAAGTCGATGTCTGTGGACGACCAGTGCAGCCCATCTGAACCAGATCCAGCTGTGAATCGCCTTGGACCACAGCAAGATGTGCAGCAAGGCCTCAAGCAGCCACTGCATGACTTCAGCAACCCATTACACATGCACCACCCTGGTCTACATCAGCCTCAGCTTGAGTTCCGCAAGGAACACTTCCAGTTCCACACCGGCCAAGATTTCTCTCAGCCTGAGCACTTTGGTCATCATCATCATGCCATCAGCAACCATCAGTACCAGGAGCTTCATCATCAACAACCACATCAGCAACAGAGCCCTTCCCTTCAGCAACCTCAGCAGCAGCTTCTGGACAGTCCGCAGCCAGAGCTACATCAACTGCAGACACCGAAAAGCTTGAGTCTTCAACAAGACCTACAGCAGCATTCATACACATCCTCGATGCACTATCCTCTCCAGCAGCCAGACCCCTTGGGCTTCCAGCCACTGAAGACAACGGCCTTCGCAGCTCAGCCTCCTCAACCTCAGCAAACATTGTTCCAGCCGCACATGCCCCACTTCACCCAGTCATTGCATCAGCAACACTACCAGCCATACCCACTGTACCAGCCACAGCAGTATCACCAGTACTCTCCATTCCAGCAGCAGCAGTACCAGTATCAGTACCAGCATCACCTCCAGCACAGGCCCCTGCTGGCAGGGCCCGATCTTGTGGGAAAGCTGGAGATCCCCAATGGGATGTAGTGCCCTTGTCCGGTGCTGGGAAAGGGATTGGCCGATTCTGTAACAGCCACACAACTCCTAGAGAGAGGATGACTTTCCAGTTGCAGCTGCTTGCCACTCAGTCCACCCTAGCCTCAAAGCCATGGTCACCACTTGGGAGGAGATAGAGGGCAAAATAAGAGAAACCATAGTTTATTGTTTGAGAGCTGCCAATTCGTGAAAAGCTTGTTGCAGTTTGTCTCCTAATTTTGTTAAAACCAAATGGGGTGTATGAGGCAGAGGCAATTTTTCTTGTCTCTTCACCTCTGTTCTGATCTCAAGGGGAACATTGTGGCACAAGCTTTTCCCTCTGATCTACGGGCTTTTATCTGGTCTCACCTTTTGCCCATAGACATGTTTTTAGCTTATACATGCCCTTTTTTTTTATCTGGTACATTACTTGTGAATGCCTTTTGCCTGCCAGAAAGCAGCCGATGAACTTTGTGCAATGACAAATATCTAGGGAGAGGTCCCCAGGGACTAAATGAAGTAAGAAACATATTGGTGGTGCTGCTATGGGTAATGGAGGGAATACAGTCATGTTTGATTAATATGTATGCTCCGTCCCCCGGAAATGTTGTCCGTAATGACATATCAAGGTCAAACTTTGACAGTAAAGAAGTGTAACCAGAAAAAAAAATACTTTATTTAGGCAAAAACAAAATACTGAGCCTTTTGTCTGCTTTGTGCCTGCTTTCTTATCCAAAAGTGTAAGATATCTGAATAATGCAGACGATTGGGCTAGCTGGTTCATTATGAAAAGTACTAACAATGCAATGGCGCAGACAGAGTAAAAGAAGATAGACAAACACTGCACTGGTGTTTGTCTTTACTTTTATGCACAAAAGGTACACATGACTTGTGAATGTTCTTCAGCTCTGTCATCTACAGCCGCAGCATACAAGGAGAGAAGGGCAAGTGTCTCATTTGGCCAAAGTGCCCCGAAAAATTTGACCATTGTCTGGTGCCCAACAGACAACATTGAACCCCTGGGTGTACTCTGTGACCCCAAAGCATTGCCAAGCTTTTCTTCCTTTTTTTAATGATATTTGTGGTGTGTTTGAGAGTCCTTGTGTTTAATATAATGACACTAAAACGCATGTATTTTCCCAGTTCGTTCCCATACTAGCTGTCTGTAGTCTAGACTGGATTTCTGTACTAGTGAAGCAGAATTCTATAGGGGCAGATAGGTCCCCGAACATTCTGTCTGGAGGGGAGCATCCGTATTGATGAGACATGACTGCGTCTGGTATGAGGGTGTCTGAAAGAGAGGAACATGTTTTGATTGCCTAATCTAGTTCTTAGGGAAACTTGCTTTTCCCCCTTCAAAGGTTGCATTTGGAGTGAGTTAGATCTGGCTAGATGCTTTTCTGGCGGGCAACAACTAACTGTGTCAGCCCTCATGAGTGGTCATTTTGACCTCGGCTTTCCAAAGGCGGAATTTGTGAGGTTAAATCTCAAGCCCTGTACACTAGAACTTCTCAGTGGATAAGGGATACTTGCTTAGTAGAAGAGCGTGTTGGTTTAAGTCATGAATGAAGAAAGAATAAACAATTAAGTTGTGTTGTCCCTTTTTTAATTGTTTATTCTTTCTTCATCCATGAGGATAAGGGATAACTGGCCATTTTGAACCTCCATCATGACCATCGGCATTTTTATTATCAAACTTTTGAGCACTGTTTCGAAAAAGGGGATTGCGGGTCAAATCTCTGCATTGTAAAGTCACTTATGTCACAAAAATTGGCATAGTCGGTTGCAGTCTTAATATGTAATTTTCGGCAAACGGACGTTATGTGCCTTAGGCAATCTCCACAGAAAAGAAAGACATCACTTTTTGATGCTGATTTATCTTCATTTGTGACATTTCATACCACACTTGGTGGACTCGATAATCTGTACTATTGGTCTACAGTCGGTGACAGCTTAAAAGTGGAAGATAAGCACCTCTTTGGCACTTTAGCAGAGAATGCTACTGAGGAGGTCACCTCCTCTCCAGCGTTCGAAGTTGAAAGAGTCACCGACTCTAGCTTTATGGCATTAATACCGACATATTCACTGCAGTGTGATGAAATAATGGAGGTTTATGATGGATGCCATGAGCTACATTGTAAATAGGCACTTCTGTTCTTTAGTAGTGCCTTATTAGCCTTCTATACTCGTCACGTCAAAAAAGAAGGAAGTTTTTCGCGCGATTTATGCGCTGTGTGAAGTAGTTCTTACAAGGTTTGGTTATCGAGGGAAGAAACAATGCCTTTGGCATTTGAAACGTGCACGTGTTGATAAAATGAAAAAGGTAATCTAAGAGGTCTTAATTCAACTCATGACGGGCGAAGTTGGCAACTTTTTTTCACTGCGGTTTTTTGAGGTGAAAACGAGTATATCTGTTATCTCGCTAGTTCCTCTAGTAGCAAAGGGCCAAAGATTCGCTGTTGGGGTTAACTTAGCATGGACTCCCTGTGAGTCTTCTATGGTTTTCTGGTTCCCCACCGACCCTCTCAAGTTCCTTGTGGTGCCCATGGGAGGTATGAGTGGAGAAATTGAAGCAGGTGCTTCTTTCTGTTTAATTATCCGCAACCTTGTTGGTTGTAGGTTCGCAGTTTGGCCAAGCTCTTTGCCCCCGGTACACTCCCCGCTTGTACATATGCGTGCACATCGAGCAGTCTGTCTGCATCGGGCTGCTCTTGCCCGGGAGGGGCGAGCGCGCCCATTGCCACTGTTCCGCCATTTTCCTCCCCACCAGCATCGTCTCCCCTCCCGGGCATTCAGTATTTCTTGCGCCAGTTTCCATGCCCGGCCGCCAAGGACGGGGGTGTCCCGGGCCCTGTTCGGAGAGGCCTTATTGCTGCGGCGCCGGGACACTGCCCCCCTCCGCGCACCCCGTTCGTCGCGCGCGAATCAAAAACGGAGCTGTTCTGCTTGTGTAAAGTGAAGCCATAGTTACTGAGGGGCGTCTGTAAACATGAAGCATAGTTTTAGGCAAGATTTTGAACGCCTCGCTTTGGCGGAGCGTTTCGAGGCACCCCCAGGTTGTCGCCTTCTGTTTTTGCGGGTCCCGCGCGCGGCAGATTGCACATTTTCCATTTTTGGTTCCGTATTCCCGCCTCTTTTGTCTCGTGTCTGGCGGAGACGTTTTACGGGCATTTTAATAAAAGAGAGAACCTTCTCAGGTTTTCTCCCTTGTTAAGAGTGCTGGTTGGCAACTGGGCGATTTACAAGTCACTGGGGTGTGACTCTCAACCAAAGTGGTAGTGCGCAGCCGGTCCGACTCGCTGTGAGCAACCCGACTTACTATGCAGTGGTGGCATGCGTCAGCTTCGATGGTTTCCTCATATTTTTGTTTGTTTGTGTCTCGACTGGAATACTCTGCGCAAAATATTTCTAGTTTTGCCCACACTCGTAAAGTCGAAAGAAACAGCAAACTTCATGCAACATCGCTTTTATTTTATTGTCACCCTATTTATGTTTTAAACCAATTTTAAATGTCTTTTTTACCAATCATTTTACAAACCCTGTACATAGTTGTATACTTTCCTGCGTTTTATCCATCTTGGGACCGAGTTTGACGACTATGAGCAAGTTGACAGTTGCTAACACAATTTATTCTTTTTTTTTCAATGAGTGTATAGTTATTTGTGTTGGCTCAATGGTTTGTTAGGAACTACGTCATTTTCTGTGCTAAGTCGAAGTCCTAGTGTTGCAAGCCTGCACACAATGACACATGTTTTTGTTTGTTTATGCTGAGTTTGCCAGATCTTGTTTTGCAAGTCCTCCTCATTGGAATCGCCCATGACGAAGGCGTCACAAACCAAAGGCTTGCGAGCTGCAACCAAACATTTGCCATATACTAGCCCCGATTGTGGCAGAGCGGGTGCAAGGTGTCCGCCGTGCATGCCACATTTTCGATCAACTGGCTGCGAACGACACTGCGTTTCGCGAATTTTGCCGCGTGTCTAAATAAAATTGTATAGACCAAAATTGTGCTGCTGGTTTGTTGTTTTCTGTTTGTTTTTTTTTTTTTTTTTTTTTTAGACACTGATATTTATTTACGAAGAAGGGCCGAATGTCTTGTGCAGAAGGTATTGTTGCAATAGCCACACATCGCAAGCTATGGTACCCCTAACCGATGATGAAGAATACTAATATTCTGGAAAAAGCTGGTTTGCTGATAATGCAAAGGTGAAAGCAAGCTGGACAAGAATAACGGTAATCCATGGAGAAAGGGAACCAGGGGGACAAAGGACGAACACAGGTAGGTGACTGGTGCGCGACTGAAAATATCCGCCTAGTCTTGGTAGCAGAACCTGGGATCTCTCCACTTCCAGTGGAGTGCTCTACCAAGTGGTCTAACCCAGGGGCGGATCTAGAGGGGGGGTCCGGATGTCCTGACCCCCCTCTTGATTTCTGCATCTGTAAAATTTAGGGTGTGTAACGAGGGAGAGGGGCAGGGGATTCCTAAACATATGGTACGCTGACCAACACCTGACCCCCCCCTCAGGAAATTCCTGCATCCGCCCCTGGTCTAACCTTCATGTGCGCTTTGCTAGGGTGGTGCCACCCTTTGTAATACCACTCGCCGAATACCAGCAGCCATTTTGGTCTCGGCCATAATCCGTGGGGCTTATAACCCTCCCGGAAACAAGCACCTTATCTCACACGTTCGGAGCAGGGTTGTGGAACCCACGGCGGGAGGATTAGCATTTCCCCCTCGGATGGGGGGACCGATGGACACAAAGGCCACTTTCCGGCGCACGGGAAACGCACGGGGAAACAATGAGGAACAAAATGGCGGCGGGGGAAAGGGAAACGGGCAGTTGGCATCACTCTATGCGAAGCGCACATGAAGGCACTCTAGTCTAACCACGAGTTGGATGTCAGTAGAGCTGACAGGTTTTAACAGCTGCCACCAGTCACCAACAAGGGTGAACTGCCTGTCTTTTATGATGATAACGCAAAGCTGCACGCGAGCTGGACAAGAATAATGATAATCCCTTGAGAAAGGGCGGCAGGACAAACAAATCTAGAAACATAGCTATAGTCCAGGGGTGGCCAAACTGGCTCCCGAGCCGCACGCGGCTCTTCGCGTGTTAAGGCCCGTTCACACACATGCGTCCGTAGCGACCGGAACGACCGGAACAACCGAAACGACCGTTGCAACGGTCTGCAACCGTCAGTTGCCATAGCGACGGAGGGACGCACGCACGTGTCGTTCACGACGCAAGGAGTTGGAGCGAGCCCAACTTTCCCCGATGCGTTGGAAACGACCGAAGCGACCGCAACGACAGACCAATCACAGGTCGAGGAGAATGGGTCGAGCGCGTTGCATGCCGGTCTGCCGATCGCGGGCCGACTCCTTCTGTCTGCAAACATGGCGTCGGTGGTGATCGTCGACGTCGGGGTGAAACTAAAGTTGAGGCTTGGGCGAGTTGGTACATACTTCGGAATTAAAAACAGCGCGGGAAGACGAGGACCAGACAAAGAAGTGACACGGACGTAGCGCTGACTTACAACTGAGTTTATTGAACGCAAACTCGCAATATTTATTTGCGGTGTCACGAACAAAAGAACATAAAAAATTCAGCCCATGTGATGTATCACCAATAAAAATAAAACAATGATAAAAAACATTGAAAAAAAACATTGAAAAAAATAATAATAATGAAGCACGTAGCTTTCGGAGCTACGTGCTTCGGCTCCCAAGAGGGCTGCGCCAAGCAGGTCCACCGTCCACACGCTGGGTCAGGTCTCCCTGCCTGAGAGCATCCGTCGTGTTTTGGACCGGGGTCCAAAGTTTGCCGTGGAGCCGACGAAATCGCGGGCGGAACTTCTGAGCCTCGTCCGGGATGTTGCCAGGAAAGTTCCGGAAGCGGAGGCCGAGAGGTGCGTCTCTGAGGGACTGGATGTGTTGACCAGACGCACGCCTGGCGCTAGCAAGATCCCGGTTAAGAAGGTGTCAACCTTTTTGAAAGATAACTCTTTGTCTTTATTAGCCTCAGATAAAGAAGGGGGGTTCCTTGTCCTTCCAGTTGACCTTTATAAATCCAAGGCACTTGTGGCTATTTCGTCTGTGTTCCTGCCTAAGGACAGCGTTTCCCTAACTAAGCAAAAATCTGAGGCGAAAAAACTTTGTAAGAGGCTGAACCTCGAACAGCTGGTTAAGAAAATTGACGCTGGGAAACAGCTTAGTTTGGAGCTTTTCTTCGCAGCGAAGACGCACAAGGTAGATTGCCCTTTGCGTGTCATTGTTTCGGAGGCCGGTACTTGGCAGAAGTCGGTTGCCTTGTTCCTGCAAAAGAGTTTGAAGCTGTTTGAGATTCACGATCCTTTTCTCGTGAAGAGTTCCGATAATGTCATTTCTTTTCTTAAAGACAACCAGCGCACTAGCTTTATGGCCTGTTCATTCGATATTAAGGATTTGTATTACTCCTTGCCACATGATGGACTCCTTACCTGCATTCGTGACTGCATCGATGTGTTTGGTGTAGTTGCCTTTCAAAATGCTGCGGGAACTTCAGTTGAAGGCTTCATGGAACTCCTTGATATGTATCTGAGGTCGACCTTTGCGACTTGGGAGGGTAACATCTATTTGCAACGGCAAGGGGTATGTATTGGTTCTTGCATTGCCCCCGTACTTAGCGACTTGTTGTTAGCGAGCCTTGACCGCCTCATCTTTGAACGGCTTGGGGGAACCAAAGTTGCAAAGGTCTTCCGGTACGTAGATGATTTTCTGATTTTGTTTCATGCCGATGCCGTATCCTTTCTTTCGTCAGTGACTGACGTTTTAGGCATTTTTAGTCATTGCCTTTCGCCACTTGTTCTGACTCATGAAGTGCCTGAGGCAGGATGCATCCGGTTTTTGGATTTGAATTTAACTATATGTCCAGGTCATCTTTGTTGGAGCTATGAACCCCGTGCTGGAAAGCCATTGTTGCCATTCGAGTCCGCTCACTCAAAAACTGTCAAGCGGGCGATTGCAAGGACTTGCTATACACATGCGCTGCGTAGGTCTTGTTATCATAAAATTAAATCTAGCTTTGACAGGCAAACTGAACGCCTCGCAGATGCTGGGTTTCCCTCTCACGTGTTAACAACGGTCGCCGAGTCTTTGCTGAAAGATATCAAGAGCAGCCCTATGAGAAGTGAAGAAGAGGCCAACAACAGAAAGGGAAGGGAAAGAAGAAAGTTTGTGGTTATTCCCTACGTACACGGCCTGTCCCACAACCTAAAACGCATTGCTGGCAGGTGTGACGTCGACGTTTTATTCTCTGCCCCGGACAAGCTGTCCAGGTTGTGCAGAGCTGTTAACCCTTCTTCGAGGGCGGCCACGGCTTGCAGTACGAGGCATCGAGATCGCTTCGTCCCGTGTTCGGAGGGGGTTGTTTATTCTCTCCCTCTGACGTGTGGCAGGCGCTACGTTGGCCAGACGGGCCGCTGTCTCAACGACAGGTTGAGAGAGCACGCTTACAGTGTCTCCACAACCGTGTCTGGTCACCTGGGCATTCATTGCCGCGACTGTGGTTGCCTTCCCGACTTCCAACGGTGTGAGGTTGTTAAGCGTCATAGGGACCAGCTTACTCGGGAAATTCTAGAGGCTGTTGAGATAGCGAGGCTGGGTGCAGCATGTGTAAGCAGTCCTTCTGTGGCCCTATCAGGCAAAGAGATGAATTTTCTAGTTCCGTGACTTGCTCGATTTTTAGCACATACTCTGTACGGCTGTGTCATGGCGCATTTCATTATTATTATTTTTTTCAATGTTTTTTTTTCAATGTTTTTTATCATTGTTTTATTTTTATTGGTGATACATCACATGGGCTGAATTTTTTATGTTCTTTTGTTCGTGACACCGCAAATAAATATTGCGAGTTTGCGTTCAATAAACTCAGTTGTAAGTCAGCGCTACGTCCGTGTCACTTCTTTGTCTGGTCCTCGTCTTCCCGCGCTGTTTTTAATTTCGGGGTGAAAGTTCATCGTTCCGCGTAAAAGCGCTAGCCTTGACTGTGAATTTTCGTCGTGTGTCGCTATGATAACCCAGCACGTATTAGAAGTGAAGATCCACCTACTCGTGCGGCGATGTCGTGGTTGTACTCTCAAGACAGCAGAAACGCCCGTGCCGTCGTGTTTGTTTACTTCGACTACAGTGGTGCTTTCTGAGCATTTGAGTCCTCGAACATCGCCCGGATTTCTGATTTGGCGCATTCCTTGCGTGTGCCCAAGTTCAAGGTATTACTGGTGCGTACCGTATAAAGGATGCGAATTTTTTACTCGTTTTCATCGCCCGAAAAAGGTGATTAGTGTTAGCAATCCTGAACGCTCGCATCGTCTGTCAGATTATATTTCTACGTTGCTATATCGTTGCTAAGATTACATCGTCTTTTATAATCGTAGAAAAGGCGTGTGGCGAGATTTGTACTGTTGGCAAAGTCGTGTATTAAAGTTGTGATCGTGCAAGACGGCGTACTGCATCTCTTTCTTCTTTTTTTTTTTTTTTAATGCACTACCCTGCAAGCTTATCCTGAAAAGAGTAATAAAGCTTGAGGTCATAGAAGACGGTCTGTCTATTTTCTGTTACGCAAGTGAGTGGCAGCGCGTCCCCTTCTTGGAGGCACCGCTGAAACAGCTGACGGCAACGGAGAGGCGGTCGCCGTGCTGCCGACCCGCTGCGCTTGTTGCAGTGGTTGCAGGTGTGTGTACGCGCGGCGCAGAGCGGTCGTTCCGGTCGCTTCGGTTGCAATGGACGCATCGCGCTCGTTGTACATGTCTGAACCAGCCTTAAAAGTGCGGCTCGCCGGCTCCCTCCATTACCGCTCTCCCCACCACTCCTCCGCCTCCCTCCCGGTCACACCCCGAGCACTTCCCCCAAAAAAGAAATGGTACGCCTTTGAAATCGACAGAGAGGTTGCGGTTTGGTAATTTTGGTGCTACTGCTGCCTTACGTAGAGTTGGACTGCTTGTGACTCGTATAGATTGAAAGTAGTTTGAATTTCGTTTATTGCTCTGGACAAAAGTTTGCCCCCCCCCCCCTTTTCTGCCTTTCCTCTTTCATGCGGCTCTTAGTGGTTTTGTTTGTGGCTCTTAGGCCGGGTCAGCAACTCGAGAAGGTAAGGCGAGAGAAAGGAACGCCGGGAAGGAGGAAGCAGACGGAGCGTTGGAGAGGAGGAGGTTTTCCCCTCTCCAGCCTTCCGTCTGCTTCCTTCTCCCCGGCCTTTCCCTCTCCCTATCTTCACGTTTGCAAGTCCGGCTTCAGGGCGCTGCCATCTTGCTCGACTCGGGTGTTCTTGGACGTGTCATGATCTGCTTACGAAGCCTTGCTAAGGCGTCGTAATCGGATTATGGCCGCGCCCCAAGAGCGCACCCCACTGAGCAGATGGCGGCGCATTGAGTCCGGTCTTACTATGGCCCGCTACACCACTAACGATCGGACTAAGGAATGTCAGTTGCCATCATTAGCCAAGCACAGTGTTCTCAATAAAAACAAATTTACCCGCTGCATTTTAGCACAAAAATAAGCAGTATAATCTTTGCAGCGAAGCCGACCTGCGGAATTTGCGTTTGGCCGTTCTGAGAGTGTGGGTGCGATTTCGATCACTTCCAGAGAAGATGCGAGAAAAAAGGGGGAAATCATGTCATGCCAATTGAAAGTTAATATGATCGGCAGCAATAATAAAAAAGGGTTTAAAATATTGGTGAGTTTCATTTTTGACGATATTTCAGACTTTATATAAATTATTCCGTTAAAATAAACTAAACTTATGCCCGTCGATTTATTAAGCGACAAGTATAATAACTCGTGAGTTACAAGGCTCTGAATATGCCACTGGATTGTCAAAGAGACGATGTTTAGCATTTTTACATCAGTAAAACCAAATTAGTAAAGTATTTTTCTTTGAACTAAAAAATAGTCGGCAAGGTACAAACACACAATAAAGTCGAAAGACGCAACTGCTCGAAACAGAAAACGAAACCGAAACTGGACTGCAGAGGAAGAAGAAATATAGAGGAAGTGAAATATACCAAAAAACATGTGGCTGCTTAACTTTTTTTTTTTTTTTTTTCAGCCAACGTTTTTGCAGTTTCTTAGAAGCCACAAAGAATGGGTATCATATTTTTTTTTTTTGTTTCTTTCTAGTATTGGGTGTATGCCTTCGATAATCCACTACTTTGATTATCTTTGGTGCTTGTGTCCAAAAAAAATTGGCTTGCTCTTTATGTTTATACAGCCTTGATGGAGATGCGCCTCAACGGGTAATCGGTCTCTTAGCTGTAGATGAGAAATTTAGCCAGTGCGGTACAACCGCTAACCTGGGATTTTTAACGTGCATCACGCAGTAGTGATCACACGAACGCGTGCCGGTACGAAGCTCATCCAGATCGAAACGGGCGGGGGCGGCGGGGATCGAACCCAGGAGGTTCCCAGCGCAAGCTTTCGCTCCACGCTCCGAGCTGAGACGCGTTAGCCCACTCGGCCACTTCCTCTTTTTTTTTTTTTTTTTCTTTAATAAATGGAAGTTCACTAATAGCTACTCAGCCAAGTCCAACAGTACACACACAAATAACACAAAAGGTCCAAAAGTCACAGTCCACCTCACACAACATGGCACGTAGAGTCCCACCCACACATGCTAACCTATGGAGCACAGGCACAGGCCACCAGTCACCAGAATCTCACACACGCGCACGTGAATCACGTGGGGCGACAAACACACATCTTTAGAAGTTCTGTACAAGGTAAAAGGTTACATTGGCTAGAATTTACCATTCACCCAACGCATAAACAGCGATATTTACATATTTACACAATTTAAAAGTGCGGTAGGTTTAAGCACGCATCAAAGAGGCTAAACCAATCTGGCACCGGTGGGCGGGCCTCGTACACACTTCGCACTTTCGCTACCTCTTCAATGAAAAGCGATCTGGTCGTACGGGGCTGTTCGGCATTTCTGTCGATCATCCGGCACTTCCACAAGCTATGCAGCCCAAGAAGCATAAATAAATCGTAAGGGACAACTCCATGTTGTTCAACGGGGAGAAATCGTATACTGTGTTCTGTGAAGTCGATATCCTTTTTCAGTGTTCATTGGAGAACGTCCCAAAAGTACACTGCGTCATTACAGTATATGAAGCAGTGTTCAATGGTTTCCGGTTTGTTGCATAATCGACAGTTAATAGACCATGGAACGAAAAACCCTCTTTCCTGTAGCCACGCTTTAACCGGAAGTGTGGAAGTGTGTAATTGAAAGAAAAATGTTTTTGCAGTAGTCGATACACACATCTTTTTAACTCTTTTCAAAACATCCTGTCCAGGGCTGTCATTAAACCTTGATCTATAAATCGGTAGTGGGAAAAAATTTTCAACTAAGGCCTGAGACAAACATCTTCTAGAAACACTAAACAAGTATTCCAAAGAAAACCGGACATTTAAAAACAGCAACGTGTCTACAACTTCTTTCCAAAATCCTCTTAGAACACACGAAACGTCATCCGTCGTTGAAACTATCAAAAAGGGCAAATGCGGCGCAAGCTTCGTCTGAACTAGCGAGGCCAGTAGCGGATGTCTGATATTCCTAAAGAAAAATAATCTAGCTACAAGTTGACGGACAAATAAGTGGGCAAGACCAAACCCTCCACACTCAAGGGGGAGGAATAAATTGTCTCGCCTCATCCGTTCCCATGAGGAACTCCAAATGAAAGTCGCGAAAAGTCGATGGAACGCTTGTATACGTGGGCGGGCACAGTGGAGGACTTGTAACACGTACATAAGTTTAGACGTAAGGAAAATATTGCACACGGCAGCCTTAGTAAAAATGGAAAGGTTTCGCACCCTCCAGGCATCTATTTTCCGTTTCATGTTTGTGGCAACTGACGTCCAATATAGCCCACTGTTCCTGGCCTGGTCTAGGGGTACGCCAAGGTATTTTATTGATGGCTGATTCCAGTGGATCCCTGCAAATTTGGATGGTGTTGTGCCCCACATGCCTAGCCAAAATCCGCTGGACTTGTCATTATTGACCGACGCACCGGTGACTGTGCAAAATTTCTGCGTTACGCGTAGAGCTTCTTCTACACTGTCTTTGTCGGCACAAAAAATGGCAACGTCGTCGGCATAAGCCAACAACTTCACTTCGGAGAAACAATATTGGTACCCACGAATATTGAGGTTTGTCAGCACGCTTAGGCAAAGCGGTTCCAAGTATAAGGCAAATAGAAGCGGAGATAGAGGACATCCTTGTCTTACTGAAGACCTTATAGCAATCGGATCGGAGAGAGTGTTATTAACTATGATCCTGGTGGAGCAGTCCTTGTAACATAATTTAACGCCGGAGAGGATGGTGTCTCCGATATTGAGGTGGGCAAGGACTTGAAACAAAAATGAATGGCTGACCCTATCGAAGGCCTTTGAAAGATCGATTTGTACTAATGCAACTTGGTCATCGCCTTCAGTCACACAGTCGAGTACAGACCTGGCAATGTGCACATTGGTCTGAATAGTTCTCTCCCGTATTCCGCAAGTCTGGTGTTCTCCAATTAAGTTGTGAGCTACCTCGTGAATTCTTTCGGTGAGTAATTTTGCAAATATTTTGTAGTCAACGTTACATAATGATATTGGTTTGTAGCCTGTAGCTTTTCTCAACACTGCTTCGTCTTTGCTCTTTGGTATTAAGACAGTATGTCCTTGGTAAAAAGTAGGCGGAAGCATTTTTTCTTTATATCCGACGCGGAATACATCAAGCAGCACTGGAGCTAATAAGTCAATAAATGTTTTATAGAACTCTGCACCCAGACCATCAGGACCAGGTGTCTTGTTCGCGAGTAGTGCGTTTATGGCATTTCGCAGTTCTTCTAATGTTAGGTCACCGTCTATCATAGTTCTTTCTTCCTCTGATAAGACTGGTAAAAGTGAAAGCAACTCTTCTGCGCCTGTCTCGTCTCCTGTTGATATTATTTTACCGAAGAGGTTGTTGTAATGTTCAAGAAAGACGTCTAAGATGCCGGGGGTATCAGACACGGAAGTGCCCTCGTGATCAATCGCTAGGATTTGTTTTGATAGCGCGTACTGTCTTTCGTCATTTAAAGATCGCCGCGAAGGGGGTTCCTTTAGCAGAAACCTCTCCGATCGCGAACGAATGACTGCTCCTCTGTACTTCTCTGCATCATATCGCTGTAGCTGTGCTTTGGTTATATTAATGTCCTCTGTGTAAGTTCCTGGACGCAAAGATTCCAGCTCATATAATGTAGTAAGTGTGTTAAGCAGTATTCGTCGGTCTTCCTTTCGTTCAAACGCAAGAAGACTAGAATACTCTATAGCCCAGTTCTTTACGTCTTGTTTAAACATATCCCACTTAGCAAAGATGGAAAGCATCGGGAGACATAGCACAGATGAGAGAATATCCGGAATGCGAATAGAGAAACGTTTCTCTGATAAGAGTGTGACATTAAATTTCCAAGGTTTCCATTGGGGCCGAAAAGATGACAGTTTTCTCTCCCCAATACATGTTGACACCAGACAGTGATCAGAAAAGAAAATAGGTTTTACATTATAATCACTAATTTTAGCGAATAATTCTCCGCGAACGTAAATTCTGTCAAGGCGAGCATGTGCTGAATTTTGAAAGTGTGTGTAATGCAAGTCTCCATTTTTGTGGTCACCAATGTCTACAAGATTGTTGTCTGCAACGATTGATCCCAGCACAGTTGCGCTTGAATCATACCTTGACGTTGGCTGCGAACGATCTCGGATATTGCATACACAGTTGAAATCTCCAAAAAGAATAATATTCCTATCTGTTACCAAATGGTGAGCTACGAAAGAAAAAAAAACACATTCCTAGCCGATACTGTATTAGGCGCATACACACACATAAACCGCCAATCCTCGCCGTCATACTTTAAGTCACAGGAAATGAAGCGCCCCTCCTGATCAATGGTCAGGGAAATGGAGGAAAAGTCTCTAGCTTTCTTCAGGAACAGAAAGCATCCTGCTGAGGTGCCGCAAGCATGGCTTACACAAATTTCAAAATCAGCCAGGAAAGGTTCCAAGGCAACATCGGTCTCATGTTCTTCTGAAAGCTTAGTTTCCTGCACAGCAAGGATGTCTATCTGTTGGTGGTGTAAAAGCTGGAGAAGTTGATGCTGTTTTCTTTTAGACTTTAAACCTCTAACATTTAGGGTGGCCACTCGAAGTGGAAGGGCGCTACTCATGACAGTCTATGGTTGGGGATGATCGGTCACAGGGATGCTTTTAAACGATGTGGAACCTATTCCATGTTTGGTGTAAGGCTTTTGGCGCTTGCCTCCCTGCTTTCGATCAAGGAGCTTTGATCGAGCAAATGAGCCGTCACCAGGCGTGTCATCCTTACGTGGTTCCTGGTGAACCAGGCCCTGGGATGGTATTTCCTGCACGTCGTTTTCTTCAGGTGCAGTCAAGGTTGGTTTTTCAAGGGTCGTGTCACGGGAGTCGTTGTCGGTCGTGTCATGAGTTGTGCTGTGGGTCGTGGGTAGGGTGCTTTCGTCTACGGGTACCTGAGGCAGGGGCGGAAAGTCAGGTGACACTTCGCACGTTGTGGAGGAACCCGAGCACACCAACACGCCAGGGGTAGGTGGAAGCTTTTGGCCAGACTCTTCTTGTGTTTCTATTTCAGGCTCAGGAGGTGACTGGTCAGTAGCTGGTTTGCCCTCATAATCAGCGGGAGGAGGGATCTCACCCGTGGGCTCAACCACTTCGCTGACGTCCATGAGGAGCTCCGTCGATGTTTCTTCCCCACGAGTAGTTCCTTGCTTCAATTTATCTGCGTGCGTAAGTACGCAGTCTTCTGGGGAATGTCCGAAGCGTCCGCAGTCCGAGCATCGCGGTATCCGACAGAAGCGGCGAATATGGCCAACCCTGTTACACCGGAGACAGAGCGGAGGTCTGCCCGGCAGGATTACGAAACACTGACATCCGAAGACCATCAGAAGGTAGGGAATCTTGGAGGAGGACACGCCCTCTGCTAGCGACAGCGTTACGTGTCTATTCATGGTTTCCATAGTTTCCATCCCTGGGACCCTCCATTTTTCTCTCTCGATGGAGATCACCTTTCCGTACGGTTGAAATGCTTCCACAACTCTTCGATCCTCGATGTGGCTCGGCAGCCACATCAACTTAAGCTTGACGTCTTTCGTTTCGGGATCGATGACGAGACATCTCTTCCCTTTTACGGTAAGCTCCTCGCTTGAGGCCAGTTTGGCCTTTGCTAGAGCATTTGTGCACGTGATCATCCACACGTGTGACATCTGGTATTGTCCGAGACTTATAATATCTTTTGGGTCAATAATAGAACAGATGGCATCCCTAAAATACGGGGCACGATATGGTCGGGCAGCCATGTCCGCGTGAAGGAACAGAGAATTGAGAACGACGTTACCTGAAGGCAAACGGGGCATCAGAATACGGTACGTATCCATAGTGTTGGCAGAAGAAGATTCAGATGTGGACGGAAAAACTCGGCCAGAAGCCGATTTGGAACTTTCGGCGGAGAACATGAAAACACGTCCACTCGGAACGGCGTCTTCTTCTTTCTCCACTCGGCCACTTCCTCCCCTCCAGAGCCTCTGCTTGTGTCTAGACCATAGAAAACGGCCGTGACCACGGAGAAGAGAATGAGCGCGACTCAAACCGGCCAGTTCTCCATCGGCGCATTTCGGGCGAAAAGAAAAACAAATTTCGAGCCGCAAATTGTGTTCTGGGTAGTTGGGCATAAATACCCTGTCAGTGTCCCTTTAACCCTTTGCCTACCGCAAAAATTAAAAAAAAAAGAAAAAAAAAAAAGAAAGGAAAAATAGCCCAGTTTGTTCATGGTAGCGTGGACGAGCCCAGCTCGTCGTCGGGCGGAGCGGTACAAAACAGTGTGGACGAACCCAGGTAGTCCACGGTAGGGAAAGGGTTAAGGCCGAACCTCATGTAAGCGATTTAGCGAGCGACGAGATGAGCGACAGCGACGAGCGACGGAGATTTCTCACCGTTGCCCGTCGCGTCGCTCGATTTCTGGATGTCTAGAAAACGTCGCACATCGTTTTGGTCGCTTTCATGCGGTTTGCCTCGTCGCCCGACTGACCGAGCGAGAGCGAAATGGGTCGCCGTCGCTTGTCTTGTCGCTCGCCAAATCGCTTGCATGCGGTTAATTTGAAATATACCCGTCGGGTTCAAAAATAGGTTAAATATGATCCACAATATCCGTAAATGACAATCGCATGTTTGTATATTGAGCCTGATGGCTGTATTTTTCGTTATAAACGGCCCACTCTGGCAAGCGCTCGGAGAACAGCCAGCGGAGACCATGTGACATCCAACGCAATCATGACGTAGTTCGTTGTTGATGTTCAAGCGATGTTTATTAGGAAATCGACGTTGTTGTTAGTTGCGCCCTGGGCACACATGTCACTGTCGATGGGGAAGGAGAAAAAAGAGATAGCGGAGTAGAGAGGGGGAAGGAGATTGTTTCAGAGTGTCGACTTTCCTACGGCTTTCGGTACGGAATCGCGACTCCTGGAACTCCTGAAAACCTCTGAGTGTAAGATCTCCAGGAGCCCCAGGAGCCGCAAGCAACCCAGATCTCTTGGAAGTCTTAGAGGATCTCGAGGAGTTCCGCGCTCCTCAGGAAGCTGACTACACTCTTGAGTGCCTTGTCCGTAGCAGCTCGTGAGGCTCTTGGACGCAGGAATTCCTCCAAGTTGGTACTAGGTAGCCCTAAGCGGGAAAAGGCATCACTGAGGTTGGTGCGCTCCTCTTCGTGATCACTGCAGTGCAGGAGGAGATGTTCGGCGTCGGCCGTTTCCTCGCAGGTCTGGCAGATGGGGTCAACATTGAGTCTGAAGCGACTTATCCACGCCGCGGTGAAGGCGCTTCCGGTCCGTAATCTGTGCACTGACGTAGTTCGTCTAGGGACGAGCAAAGGTACGGCGAGGCTGACGTCGAGAGGATGGCCTAGTCGTTCCAGCCACCGAAGCGGCTGCTTTTGTACGAATTTTGAGTGACTGGTTAATCTTCTATAATGTTGTAGGGGGACAATAGCGACTTCTGGGTCACACAAAAGGGATTCTCGGGAAGAGGGGAGTTTTCCCCTCTTCCCAAGCATCCCTCGATCACTTCGAGCGGTGCCGCCTGCACAGGCGGCATGTTTTTCGAGGGAGGATACAAATTCAGGAGGCGACATCACACCGGACTCTGATTTTTTCAAAAAGAAGGCCCGTAGTGCGTTCGCAATTGCGTTAAAAACATGTTTTACGATTGCCGTTATTAAATGTTATAGAAATGTCGCATACAAAGCTTCTAAATTTGATAATTTTTGACGTCACAAATCAAAAGAAGCGAGGAGGAGAAAACGCCAAAAATAAAAAGGCGCGCGCGCTCAGTGCCCCTTTAAAGTTCGTAAGCGCCGTTCACGTAAATGCCGGTTGCGTAAGCTCCGTTCGTGCGTGCGCGGGAGAGAGGGCCGGCCCTACACCATCAAGCGCCCTGGGCGAACTTTGGACGTGCCCCTCCCCCTCTTTTTTTTTATACGCCCCTATCTGGTAGGTACATCACGCTGTTAGTAAACATATGGGTAGTGGCCCAACACGAGCGTTTTGTCAGACGAGAACCGCATTCCAAAAATGAACGGCGATCGAGCAGATATAGCGACGTGTCGGGCGACGCCGTGCAGTAGTGAAGCGTAAGCTCCGGTCGCGTAGGCTCGTAAGTGCCGATAGCTGAAGCTGACGTGACCAGACGTCTTCCTCAGCGTCGTCCTAGAGGTCGTTCTCGACGTCGGCTTTACCGCCGTCCTCTAGGACGTCGTCCTAAAGGTCGTCCCAACGTCGTCCTCGATGTGTGTATGGCATAGTACATTCATCACCTGATTATTTCCTTTTCTAATTGTTTTCACTAACGATGTTCCTGTAAAGCTACCGCGTTTGGTCGCGTTTAATCGGATGAACAAAGGTGCCTAATTTTTCTTTTAACCTCATCGCTCTCGCTGACATCGCTCGCACTGACTGAGCGAGAAGTGTCAAGACAAGACTGAAGAATAAACGCGTAAAACGAAGACACGTTTTTTCTTTCTTCAATCTTGACCTACACCAACACGCCCTTCGTCCATCAATTAAGTACCAAGAGTTCAAAATGCTGCGGGGAGCCGCCCTCAGTAAACGGAGCGATGCATTGTCAGCTTGCGTTTTTTGTGAGTAGAGTATATCCCTTCAAGTATTCCTCTAGAGTGTACAAAGCATAATTTTTGCTCTACTAGTTTAACGAGACC